>NC_090939.1:87949840-89152340 GCF_040938575.1 Ambystoma mexicanum | reverse complement strand
AATTATTTGATTGGGGCCCAATTTAAAGGCACATGCGTTTTTTTCCTACGCCTCCAATTTTAAGGAAGCGGGGGTCACCCCGCACCCTCAAAATTGCAAAATACGAACCATGGTGAGATGAGGACACCCCCGCAACACCTGCACTACAGGGATGGTATTTTGCAATATATATGACCAAATTGCCCCAAAGGCAAATCACCCATGCAAAATTCGACCAAATTGGTCATTAGGTCAATTGTTTTAGATCAAATGGGCTAATACCGTAAGAACACTCGCAGTTACCTCACTCAATGCTGAGTGTTTTACCTATGAAACATTACACCTGCACCCCGCATACACACTTCACTCCACATGCACAACACGCGAGTGGTTCGGGCACACACACGCAGGCTAGACACTTCTTCCGCCCACATGCACACTATGTAGAAATACCCACACATTCACCCAACACTCACACAAGCATCCTTCTTTTTTTTAGATTTGCCTATTGATTGTGAAGCTCAGGTCCACTTGGTGTCTCCAGCTCCACCACTCTTCTTCTCCTTAGGCCAAGGGGGGAGCGGATTGATGCTTCCTGCAAGGGTGTGCATCCCACCTGCCCATAAAAGTCAGTGGCATGTAGGATTCAATGGTTAATCACATGGAAAGGGGGTTTTCAACATCCAAAGGATGCAAAGAGTGCGGGTAGTGAGCTTTAAGCTCGGTAAGGAGTGTGGAGAGCAGATGTCCATCCCAGACCCGCATAGGCCGTGCCCGGTGTCTTGGTGCGAACCAGAATAGGGAGGGCTGTGGTTCGTGCCAATCAATGAAACCAAAGGCTGCGCAGGACTGTTTGAGCGCGGAGTAGACCGGGCAAGGGACATGGCATGGTCTACTACTCACAGCGCTCTTCACCTTCTAGAAGAGGGGGCGAGGTAGCTGAATCCCCCCTCGGGTAGGAAGCAAAACCAGAGGAAGAGGCAGCGCTTGAGAGAGTACAGGGAGTCCTCCTCACAGCATGGGTGGCCGCCTTCATCCCAGTGACACCGATCTGCATATCTGCAGGGTGGGCGGATATGCCCAACTCTTGCTCAATATAGAACTGGTCCCAACTCCCTACTGTGCCTTTCACTACAGAATGCAAAGATAGTTTCCAGAATACTATGCTTAAGTCTTCCAAGAAGACTTCTGTGCCACTGACAACCTGAGCGGTACATGTTCAGCTGGTGGCGTCCTTGATTGACAGCGGAGGACAACATGTGCTTCAGTGCTGCATGCCTCCGAACTTGGTAGCACCACAGACCTGGCACAGCAGTTTATCACAGCAGCACCCTTTGTTGAGTGGAGCAGGCATTGCAGTGGTCGCTGACACCGGTGCAGCTCTTTGCACCCTTGGCTGTCGCCAGAAGCTTGCGCTAAGCTGCAGGTTTTCTCCCCTCTCTTAGGTGAATACCCAGAGACAGGAAACCCTCCAGGGCGCGCTGTGATGCCATTTAGGAGAATGGCAATACGGTGCCTTTTGATATGAAATTTCCTGGTGCTAGAGGCGGTATAAGCGTACCTGGGCATTTTGTGGCAGTGCTGCTTTGCAATGCAGGGCTGTGGGACTTGGATGAGAGAGAAAGACGTGGCCTTGGAGCAACCTAGATTCTGATGTAGTGTCTACACTTCTACCAACAGGAGAGGAGTTCTCACCCTGTCAGAGTGTGTTCTTTGAGGCTGTCTGACCCTCATGCCGAGAGGAAAGTGCACACCCTCAGACATTTCTGAACAGGCGACTCCTTGCTACCCTTCACTGCTATACAGAAAGGAACACCTCTTCTGTCCTGGTGGTGTCTTATACCCAACAGGGACTCGAGAAAACAAGATGGGTTGCGGCAAATGCACTTGCCTGAGGTAGTCGAGTGAAGTCTGAATGCCACCTGCACTCTTGCACACTGAACCGAAAATGTTTGGAACATGACAGCAAAGGTGACCTTCCACTGGACATGCCAAACACGGTCAAACCGTTGATCGCTGTTGGGAAAGAAATGCCAAAACAAATGCCGAAAGGTCCATGGCCACTGGAAACAAAAGCTTGGACATGCATTTTGATGGGTGCGACCTGTTCAGGTGCCAAGGCTGCTGTGTCCATGGAGTAGTCCAAAACCTCAAGAGCCCTATCTCTCTGCGCCCTATCTCTCTGCACCCTATCTCAAGAGGCATGCAGCGGATGCACCCATATTTCAAGAGGCACGCAGCGGACGCACCCATATCTCAAGAGGCACGCAACGGACGCACCCATATCTCAAGAAGCATGCAGCGGACACACCCATATCTCAAGAAGCACGCAGCGGACGCACCCATATCTCAAGAAGCATGCAATGGACGCACCCATATCTCAAGAGGCACGCAGCGGACGCACCCATATCTCAAGAAGCACCCAGCAGACGCACCCATATCTCAAGAGGCACGCAGCGACGCACCCATATCTCAAGAAGCACGCAGCGGACGCACCCATATCTCAAGAGGCACGCAGCGGACGCACCCATATCTCAAGAAGCATGCAGCGAGATGCACCCATATCTCAAGAAGCATGCAGCGAAACGCACCCATATCTCAAGAGGCACGCAGCGGACGCACCCATATCTCAAGAAGCATGCAGCAGATGCACCCATATCTCAAGAAGCATGCAGCGAAACGCACCCATATCTCAAGAGGCACGCAGCGGACGCACCCATATCTCAAGAAGCATGCAGCGGACGCACCCATATCTCAAGAAGCATGCAGCGGACGCACCCATATCTCAAGAAGCACGCAGCGGACGCACCCATATCTCAAGAAGCACGCAGCGGACGCACCCATATCTCAAGAAGCATGCAGCGGACGCACCCATATCTCAAGAGGCACGCAGCAGACGCACCCATATCTCAAGAAGCATGCAGCGTATGCACCCATATCTCAAGAAGCATGCAGCGGACGCACCCATATCTCAAGAGGCACGCAGCGGACGCACCCATATCTCAAGAAGCATGCAGCGGACGCACCCATATCTCAAGAAGCATGCAGCGGACGCACCCATATCTCAAGAGGCACGCAGCGGACGCACCCATATCTCAAGAGGCACGCAGTGGACGTTTCTGTCAGTCATGATTCCCGACAAAGAGCACGCCTTTCCGGTCTCAAGCCCCACAGCCTGAGTAGTGGCACAGTTACTGCCCTTGGAGGGGGATGAGAATCAGGGCGAGGCAAGTCCACATCTTTCACATCTGCCTCACCTCTGTTGTAATTTGCACTTGGAAGACCATTGGCTGCTCCTGTAGATTTGGGAGAAGATTATGTCCGACCACCGCGTCCTGCAGATAATGTTGCCAGTTTACGGCCTCCTTTCAGTGCAGCATCCTCCCCAGAACCACCTCAACCGTCCTGGTCCTCATCCAGACCCTCTTTTGAGCGAAGAAATGGCTCAACTATTGGGAAAATGGGCCATACATTTGGTTCCGGCTACCAAATTGGGGGCAGGCTTACTATACCAGGGATTTCCTGAGCCAAAGAAGGACAGAGGGCTAAGACCCATACAAGAATTGAGTCTGCTGTGCAAATACACTAGAAACCTTAAAGTAAAAAGCATCACACTGGCCCACGATTGGTTGGTATTCCTGGACCATAATGTCGTCATCCCAATCCACAGCAAACACTGCCCTTTCCGCAGATTCATACATTGTGCCAGAATCATCAGCTGCTCACGGAAATACCAGCCAGCTCAGCATCAGTGGGGCCGACGGCTCTGCAGTACCCCATCCATTGCAGGGGAATTCCCATATTCCTTTAGCTCACCAATTGGCTCACTAGAGCCAGGTGAGGGGTTCTGCCGCTGTAGAAACTGCAGTACTCATCACAGTGGTCTTGGATACAAAATGTGGGGAGGGCCACTCCTCTGCTTTAGAGACTACTGTATTTACAGCCAGCAGTGCAGCGCTTCTCTTCCGACGGGATTGCCCCCGATTGGGTCTTCTTCAACATTGCTGGGTCTCATGGACATGGATGGTTTCTTTCTAATCCAGGGGTCCACATCCTTCAATGAGCAATATTTGCCATCAAATATAACAGTGGGCTACGTTGTCACAATTTGCTCCCTTCATTCTCGCCACTTGGGGGGGCATAATTTGGTGACTGTTCCCTATTGGAACCACTTCACTTCCCTTCCGGATCCAGTTCTGTTTTTTTGGCAGCCAGTATGCTTCTTTCTTTTTTTTTTTTTATTTGTGTTGGTTTTACAAAACCTTTACAAAATAAGCACCAAAACAAAGAAACACATAAAATTCAAATTGTCACAATAAAACTATTTGTATCAAATACAGTTCTTCTGCCTATGCAACAGCGTCAGCGCCAAACAAAGTCTCTAGTCAATTTTTCCATGAACACTTCTGTAGACAATCAGACCGTAAGCTGTTTTAAGTATTAAGTGTCTTTCCAGTATTTACTTACAGTTTTAGTTTTAAGATCCTTAGCCATGGATGTTAAAAGGCCTACTGTATGAATCCAAGATTTTCTTGTAAATCAACTACAGAGAATGTCAAAAGAGTCTCGTGACTGGAAATGACTCTGTTCCAAAAGAAATTGGAGATCAGCCCTTCATCTGTTTCTACGTATTTCCTGAGAAGCAAATATCTCAGATTCCAGGTGCCTTCACATTCCATTAGCAGGTGCCGCAGAGACTGGTTTGAGGGATCTTCGAATCTTCCCCTTGTCTTCTCTGTACCAGTACTTCCCCAATTGGTAAAAGGTTTAGCATTACCCTAAGAAAATTATTTCTCACCTGCCTGTCTGGAAATTTTATGAGGTATCTTGCTAGGAACCCCAACTTTTTGTCCACAGATTGGAAGACATTTGGTCGATTCGCATTTCTGACCTTTGCAATTGTTTTAATCCAATCACCTCTTTCACCAGCGACTTTCACTTTCTGGGGTATATTAATCAAGGTCTCGAGTTTTAAGTCATATTCTAACAGAAAATCTTTTACTTTTGATTCCAGGTGGATTAGGAGTTCAGATTTTAAGCATTCCAAATGAGCCTTGACGTCCCCATGCAATGAATTGCGATGTGCTGTTATTATCAGGCAATAGAGTGATACCAACTTCCAACTTGCCTAGAAATCTATTGAACTCAGGCCCATTTCAAACCTCAAATTCCAGGACGATGTACTAGATGGCAAACCCAAAACTGTCTTCCAGACGAGTGATTCCCATTTATTCCAGTTTGTATTCCAAAGTAACGGCTTGGCCTCTAAGCCATAAAGAATAGTTAGACTCACCTTTGCCCTGTAGTATCTAGTAAGGGTAAGAATTGAGAACCCACAGTATGTATTATAGATCTTCTTCATGCGGGCAATGTATTGAAAAATCTGTGTCTCCACATCTTTCTCCACCTTGTGTATTGCCAGAGAGGCATATATTCTGTACCCCAAATACATCAGATCTTCCACGCTTGGAACTATGTCGGTTCCCAAGACCCAGTTGGAAAATGAGGTATTTTTTTGTCTACGTTTGAAAATCATGATTTTAGATTTCAGTGGGTTCATAGTTAGGCCATTTTTTCTGGCGTAGTCTCTCAGGCCTGTCAACAGCCGGTGCAAACCTTTAGCCGTCCTATCTAGCAGCACTATGTCGTCTGCATAGGCCAGCCAGTGGATCTTTCTTCCATTAATTGCAGGGCTGGCCAACGCAGACGATTCGAGGGAGTCCCCCATATCCACCAGGAAAAGATTGAAGAAAATGGGAGCACCAAGGCACCCCCTGCTGTGCTCCTCTCTCCACTTGGATTGGGGCCGAGAGATGACCTTGTTCATCGAGTCGCACTCTTAACAAAGTGTCCCCATGAAATTCAATTAGCATTGCCAGGAGCGATTCCGAAATTCCCCATTCCCTCAATTTTCACTGCTTCTTTATTCAAACGACTAAGCTTCCTGGTATAACTGACCCACTGCTTCACCGCCACCATTGCAGGGCAAGGTTGGGCAGCGCATAAGGCACACCTGTGGGTGGCAGGTGCTACTAAACAGCACACCTGAGGCATGTGATGGTTAGCCAGCTTTAAAAGCCTTGATTTACTTCAGTCACTGTCACTGTGTTCATTGTCACTGTGTTCCCATTTTCGGCAAAGTCCCTTGTTTTTATCCTTAGTTTCTAGTCCATAGTTCCTTCTTCCTGGATCCCTGGATAGCAAAATGAGTGTGCGTATTATTATTTTCTGCTTCCTGGATTCCCTTTCTGTCTTCCTGTTTTGCAGTCTGCACTTTCCACTTCCCCGCCCTCTTCTTTTCCATCACACATGGCCTTTCCTCTAGCAGAGTAAGTGCTGCATAACCCTGGTGGGGGCAAAGCAAGCCACTCCACAAACAAGCCTACGCGCTCCGATACTACCAAGGTGGTGATATGACATAATACAAAAGAATATTAACATGACATTTAAAACAAACTGTACACCTGCATTTTAGGGTCCTCCTTGGGGAATCTGAAGGATCTGCCTTCTTAAGCACACATGATTATTGCAAGTGGTCAAAATATGAGAGGATTTTAAGTTATTTCGAATCTCAAGTTTTTTTTCGAGTTCTTGTTTTGAAGAGTATTTTTGACATTATAAGAAATTATTTATAAGTGTGACAGCTTAAGCTTTCTCCACAGGTGACCCTTTTCTACTTCTGCATGTGTAGGTGTAGCCCAGTGGCATCGGTGATGGCCCGTACAACAAATTCAGTTTGCAGGGAACCGCCGCAAGCGAGACATTTCCATACCAGTTGTTATCTTCCATTGTACATTGCTTTACTCAGCCGTTTTTGGAACTAGTTTCTATAAGCATTGGGCTGCCCCTATTATATTAAAAGAAAAGATCAAATAGAGGAATGGGTGAAGTTGCAAAGCAGACACTATAGTTGGCCCGCAAGAGCGGCCTTGGAGCGAAGACAAGTTCCTGAAGTAATTCAGGGAGACCTGCAGCATTCAAGGTGGGAGGCTGAGCTGAACACTAACAAAAACAAAACTGAACATGGAAAACTAATTTGTAGGCCTTGTTTTTTTTTCTAAACAGATTTTGTATTAATATATGCTGGATTAGTAATAAATTGTATTATAATTAACTGTTTACTTTCGTATGGCGTCAAAATATACAAAAGAATAAAAAACGATTTGAATATTTTAAAAGTTAGAATTGACCCCAAATAAGAGCAATATGTTAGCACAGTAAATTTCATGACATTTGAAAATACAATGAATAAACAATTCAATAACAGCAAATACAAAATCTTGAAGCAAACAAGCGATTGGTGGCATACATCGCATTACAGCAATGCTTTTAGGCAGTGGTTGGAGGCTGTTGCATTTGCAAAGGGGGTTTTGAGACAATGACCAAGGAGAACTGAGGGGAAAGAAGCCAGGTGGTCTAGACCAACTTTAATGGGGTTCCTTAGAGTGCACCCGCTTTACCCGACGTGGGTGAGGCCACCATGCTGGATATAAAACAGGAGAGCCAAGAACTATTACATCTCCCAGGAGGGAAGGTGCGGGGCTGCTTTCTAGAACACCAAAGTAGATGACCTCATGGCCAGCAGAGGCTCTCAAGACTAAACTGGCCAAGGAGAGCAGTCGACTCATTGAAGCAGGGACTAGAATTGGCAGGCTGGAGGATGAGGTCTCCCCCATCAGTGCACGACTGGAAATTGCTAGATAGACTTAAAGGCTGCCAGGCAAAAGAGTGACGTACTGAGAAGGGTTTAGGCGCAACGATATCGCAATTGAGAATGTTACAAATCTGGTGAAGGCAGAATATGGAAACTTGCAGAAGGTCCACTCCAAGATATCCTGGGCAACCCTTTGCTCTCCCCACTGTTGAAAGAGCACACAGGTCTCTTGCATCTCACCCAGGCGACACCCCCTATTTCACTCTAATTACGCGACTGAGAGCCTGGGCTTATATAGCCTCGCAAAACTGAAGAACTCAGGACAGAATCGCACTCATTCTGAATGGGATCGGGTCATGACTGCGATAGTAAGAATTGCGGAATTCGGAATGCACATTTGCCCGCAATCATATGTTGGGGAGTTTAGGTTTATAAGATTAAAGGGGGTATGGAAGGTCTCCCCTGGCATATAATTGCACTGAAATGTCCAGGGCAAAAAAAACAATTAGTTAGTGCCAATGCAAGTGAGACCGGTCTACCCGCTAAACCTCTCCATCAATATTCTGTTTTGATAGCTCGACAATGAGGCATAAACTTCCCTAAATAAACTATTTGAATATATTCTAATACTTTGCACTGAGTAATTAAATGGCGAGGCGTTTCCAACAAAACCGCTATCTTGGCATATGCGACAAAACCTCTTTCTTAGCAATACCCAATCGAGATCAGAGGACTGTTCACATTGGTCACAAATTCATCCTAATTAGGATACAAATTCTGCGTAATTTGGCCAATGGGAATTTAAGAACGTAATCTTGTGTAAATTTAGGACCAATTGTATGTGGATTGAATTTATACAATGCATCTCTTCCTACAAACATACACATAACTGTTCCACCAATCCGACGATTTGGCTTTTTTCTTTAATTGCTTATTTAGATCAGTATTGGACAATGGTTTTTTAATTTGGAAATCAATCAATTTTCTTAAAGAAGTATTCATTTATAAGGCAAATTCGTTTGCTGATTTATTAACACATGGCACCCTGACTTTTCCTAGTAATCCACGTAAAGGACATTCCCTTTTTGGTAGAAGGTGCCACTCCTAGTAGCTAGCTAGGTTTCTAATGACATTTCCAGCCTTCTGCATTCCAATGGGACGGTATGCCGTAGCCGTAGCGTGTGCCGCCATAATATGGCTTTAACCAATTTAAATTAAGGTCAGTAAAAGCGGCAAGGCCATGTAGTATGGATGGGATCACCCTAGATGTATGATATGATATGATAGGTTATTTATAACGCGCTTAATACCCAGAGGTTTCTAAGGGCAGACGCGGGGATCGAACCTGTGTTGCTCCGTGTTGTCTTGCTTCCAAGACGAGCACGTTGCCCCTGAGCTATCCTCCCGAGACAAATAAATATAAAGAGTTGTGCCTACAGATGGAAGACATCAAAGAGATGCCTTTCTGTTCACTTTACTTCACTAGCTTTCTATTACCAATCAGAATACCCAAGTATTTGTAGACATCTACCACTACTAAAGTATTACTCCTCAATTGCCAATATCCAGTCGTTCCATTCTCATACCCACCGATCCCCAAAAACCCACAACTTTTGTGTTTTTGTGTGTTGATACATAAACAATTAGTTTGGCAATACTCTTCAATAGTTCTCAAAGAGGTGCAAATATTGCTGTCATGATGCCTACCCCCGGGGACCCAGACCACGTCCAGCAACCCCGGAAGCAGGCATCAAGTTATCCTAAGCAAGCCCAACAACCCCTGCTAGGGGCTATTTGGGTCCAGTCCTGGTGCCTATGGCTCATAGATTAAAACTTACCTGATGCAGACCATGCTGCAAACTTACCTGATGCAGACCATGCTGCAAGAGCTCCAAGCCAAAAGAGGCTTGGAAGGGACTACTTTACTTAGGGACTATTTTTACTCGGGCAGGGCTGGGGAGGAATACTTACCTGGGACTACTTTGGAGGCTATTTAAACCATGCCCGAAGAGCAGCACACGCTTCGCGTTATTCTGCATCCAGCAGCGTAACGCTCACCGTGCCTGCAAGTCTGCATCCAGCCTTCTGCCACGCCCGCCTCGAGTTTGGAGCTCCTAGAAAAAGGGAGAAAGAAGGAGAAAAGGTTAGAACAAGAGCAATACCTTTAATCCTTACCTGAATTCCCGATCCATCGTGCCTTCGAGCTGGAAGAAAGAAGTTATTGTATGCGCTTCGCCTCACCTGCTGCAGCACCGCGCTGAACTCACCGGCCTTCGCAGCATCTTCACATTCCACCGCATCCTCCTGCATGTTGCGGCCGCACTCCGGCATCTAAGGAGAAGACAAGAACAGCAAGGTGAGCCAAGGGAATACACAGAGGAATATTAGTTACCCCCCCATAGACTTACCTGATTTTACCACCAGGGGTACTATTCCTCTTCACGTGTCGGCGCAGCTTCCACTGCATCTTCGCAGAACCCCGGCCCCTAAGGGGAAACAAAACGACAGCAAGGTGAAACAAAGGGACTAACAAGGGCAACCCTCCTCACCACAATAGACTTACCTGATTTTACCGCCGGAGGTATTATTCCCCAAGACTTCATACTTTCTCTCAGCGCCTGAATAAGGGAGAAAGCAACAGGTTACATATTGACAATATTTTATCGAACTGTGTTGGAAAATACAAATACTTACCAGAATACTATCGGTTGCCACGAGGAACTCTTCATTAGGGTCAAGCTGCAACCTGCAAGGAATCGGACAAGAGTGAAAGTCAGGCATTTGAACTCTTACGAACTTTATACGGCGTCTTGCTGGGAATCTCGGAGTCAATATTGTTCTGGAACTCACCAATTCGTTCGAGCCAGTGAAGCAACTGGTTATCAACGCGCCCCTGCGCTCAATGCAGGATGGAGAGCTCATCTTTTCAAACTATCAGGTGAGACTATAAGAGGGGACATCAAAGGCAATCTGTGGGGAGAACAGCGGGGGTGGGGGGATTTACGCTCAACGCCACGGGTGGTTAATTCCCTTTCTCCATTTGCAGAAGAATATTCCTACGGGCCAAGCAAACGAAGCTAGGTGGGCCAATCCAGTCCGTCATCTCGGCCCTACGCATCACATTGGTGGAGACCGCAGCTGTCCAGTTCCGATCGACGCCTCTGTCGGAGCCAGGTGAGCATAACAATTTCCCCCAAATTTGCACTAGTGACCGAGCGTAGCGAGGGATCCGAACCCATCAGGCCTGCCACCCCCACTCCCCCCATCTGAGCACCAAGCACCTCAAAGTCACACATTATCAATTGTGTGAGTCCAACCCACTGGGAAACAGAGTTTCCCTTTGACAGTTCAGCCAGTCCAGGAGCGCTCCCACAGATGCAAAAAGCAGCCGATGGAGCGCTCAGTGTTTACACTTTGCTGACCCCTCAGCTCCTCCAAAAGGAGCTGAGGTGCTTGTGGGTCAGCGCCCCATCGTCCACTATGGAGGAGCTGCCACTGTTTAATTGGAAGTGTAAAATTGGCTGCTTGTTTTCTTGCCTATAAATGCTCTTCTGGTTAATGATCCAGGCATGTACTGACTCAATGTTTGCTTAATTGTGAGAGGTTGGGTTCTTGAGGGTTGCTAAAGGTGCTCTTGGTTGCTAACTTGGCTGTTGAACTCTTGGTTTCAGATAAGTGATTGCACCATCTTCCAAGGCACAAACCATGGGGTGACTGGCAAGAGAAGGGCCACTTCGGACCCCTTCATAAGCTGGAACATAAAGGGAATTAACATCCGTATAAGGCAATGGTGCTTGCCGCTTAGAACCCCAAGAGTGCAAAAATGGTCACACACCAGGAGATGACTGCTGTTCTCAAAAATAATCAGAACTTTGTGAGCACAATATGGGGTACTATGTACATCCCCCCCAATAATTAGCAAACTGGGGGGTTCCCAAAACAGATACATAAATCCCAAGGCATTCAGTGCACTGGATTGAGTGCGGATCCCATGGACTGATGTGCACCACAGCATCCTGCTGGGCCAAAGGGTGTTGCTCATTGACGCATATGGCCTGAAGACCAGGTGTTTCAACATGCCAGACACCTTGGTCATCACGGTGGGCAATTTTCATACCATTTTGAAAGTTGATGTTGGCTGCTTCAATACCTGCCCAGAAGTCAGGCCTGGGCTACTGGCATCCTCACTGAATGATTTCAAAGGCTTGTATTGGCAGAGGTGTGAAGATCAGCAGGAATATACAATCTACAGCCCAGTTCCTGGAATGCCACCAACAATCGCTTGGTGGTACACATCAGTTGAAACCCTGCAGCGCTCTGAGATCTATAGTCCACTCCCACAGACCTTCCTAGACCATTCCTCGGGTTCTGGACTGCCTGAAGTGAAAATGACAGTCCCCCGAATTACAAAAGGACTGCTCCCTTCCCTCTGAATTCTGGGAGATAGTAAGTTGAAGCCAAAGGCTTTCAGTGTGCCAGTATATACTAGGGCTTGCACACCCCGACTTGGGGGGAAGGGGAGGGGAATCAGACATATGGTTTAAAGGCCCGCCAGCCCTGGTTTTGTAGGCATGAGTGAAGCAAATGCCTCAGCTCAGGCTGCGGCAGTTAAACCCTGTTTCAGCCGGGGCATGAAAGCCATTCGCATCCCAGGGTTTACCGGGGTGCTTATAGTTTACATTTTTTCCCCCTTCAGGAGGGAGATGAGATCCGCACGAACCCATCTGCTGTCGGAATGGAAAATAAATGACAAAAAGATGGCCGAGGCCATAAAAATAGGAAAGGGAAAACCTGTTTCAAAATGGCCACCCTATTTCGAAAGCAGCCATTTCTTTGCTCTTTTTTTTAAAAAACCTCCACAGGCGGCGAGTGCTGATTCGCACCCAGGAAAGGTGGAATCTGATTGGTCAGACAGCCTTTCCCGGGTGCAAAACCTCATTTCTGTCCAGGCCAGTAATGGCTTGTAAACACAACCAGGTGGTATGTCCTGGCCCTGCTCCCCTAACTCACCGTAGCGGGTACTGTGATGTGTCAAAGGCCATATTGGAGGTAAAGTCGAATGAAGGACATCCAACTCTTCCTTTGATTACTTTTAGCAGCCCCGTTTCTCATTTGGATGTTAAATGTAACGCTGCAATGACTGACGTCAGGGGGTGGATGCAGCAGCACTTCCAAACACCCCAATAACCAAGTGCATTTTAGAGGGGATGGTGGGCAGGCATATGAGGGAACATTGGACTAGGAGTAAAGTAGTCACTAGGATGAGTAGCTTTCTTACTCCTACTTCCCGTCCGTCCCCTTTCCTCAATACTTCTTGGAGATTCACAAGCAAACAAATACATTGGGTCGGGCAGTCCAAGTTCCAGCTTAGTTGAAAAGGTTAAGGACAACTTGCCCGAAATAAGCCTCTGCTCGCTAGCTCACTTGCAGATAGTAGGGTCTCCAGTAGGGGGCGCTGAAGTTGCTGCTTTGGCAATTGAGTCCTACGGGCTATGCCTTTGAAAGGTGAGCTGGTACGACCCTTAACAGGTGACTGCGGAGCCCCTTAGGCTGAGGTAATTACTGAAATGCATTGCTTTCTAAGACGCACAAGCGAGAAATGTCGATGGAGAGAGAAAAGAGTCGCAAAGGGCGGCGGAGGGGTCGCTCACCTGCACCAAGGACGGAGCCGCAGGATCCGCTTTCACAGATCTATCACAAAATATGCACCGTCCTGGCCCAGAAACCAGTGGGGCGATCAGAGCAGGCCTCTAAGGAGGTCAGCCGATCGCAGGGGAGGGGTGTGGTACAGGTAGTGGCAGCGGGTCGGCAAGAGGAGAAACATATTGGCAGAAAGGGAGAGAGAAAAGTCAGTAAAGAGAGAAAAGGGCAACAAAGAGCGGAGGGGCCACCCATCTACACAAAGGAAGGAGCAGCAGCAGTGCTGGTGATTGGGCCGGCTCCCGCTGGATCCAAGATCCAGCACTAGATGTGTAGCCGGATCTCGGGATCCGGCCAGAGTCAGCTTCCTCAAACCCCTGCTCTGTGCTGCGGGAAGAAGAAAAAACGCTTGTGAGCAAAATAACTTCCTCTGGTGACCCTTTGCAAGGGGTAACAATAGGAAGTTATAGTCCTCAACCGACCCAGTCCTCGGCCACGACCCGATTTAGTTATGCAATGTTTGTCAGATACATGGACCCAGATCATTGATTTATGCAATGTTCCGACAAATATTGCATAAATAAATACCCCTATAAACATCACACACGATGCAGCCACAAAACTGCTTTCAGAGAGGTGCAGCAGGAGCTGTGATGGGCGTGGTTCAAGTAAAAGAAAACGTTGCTTATGGCGAACAGAAATCACCCTTTTGGAATAGTACCCAAGGGGGATTTATTTTTTAATAAAATGGGATGCAGTTGTGCATTTTAAAGAATATTTACTCAGCAACACTGGTCAAAACTATTATCTGCATAGAGAAATAACTCATCGTTAGTGCCATGGCCATGGAAGTGGAATTGATATGAAGTTTGGAAAAGAAGCAGCATGAAAGAAATAGCGCCGTTTTAAACTATTATTTTGGACATTTCCTTGGATCGGAGGTCAACTGCCAGCTCCGACCACCTTAACCCTGCCTCCTCGGGCAATGCCCCCCCCAAACTCCACCCTCTCCCTAGCCCTTGTGGGATCCCCCACCAATTTATGTCCATTTCCACCACTGAGCAGAAGGACCCGCTTTCACCTTTTGTCACCGTGGTTTCTGGGCGATCCAGCTTCAGGAGATCTGCCTGAATCATGCCTGTGCACAGAACCGCTGTCTAGCCAGACCCAATCCCGTAAATCACCACTGCGCCCGCGTGGCCCCTGAAGCCAAACCATAATAAAAGAGCGCGCCGGGAGAGTGGGGCTAGCCATTGCGAGGACCCTAAGGGTGAAAGCTCAAAGCGGAGTTAAGGGGCAGCAGGTTACATACTGGTTTGCACCCCACCCGCCCCCCCAATATGGATTGAATGGGAATAAAGAACACTATCCCTCCCTTGTCTGGTGGTGATCAGTGGAATTCTGCCCAAGCCCTCTCCGCACCCCACGAGTAACCCCAAGTGGTGAGGCATTGGGAGCCGACACCCAATCCGTTTTACCTACCATCATATCCTGAAAGTGCTTTGTTTCTGGAACATGTACCTGCCCATTGCAAGGTCCAGGCTGAGAAGTAGGAGCACCACCGTGCATATAGTGGGGGGGACACTGGTCGCAGGAAAGGGACGAGTGTTGGCTTATGGATGTGTTGATAGTTAAGGCATCCGTTTTCTTTAACTGAACCTTGCAGGGGAAATGAGTTAGTCCCATTCCAAGATGGAGAAGACTCAACTTAAGACTGAGTGGTGGAAAGGCAGCAGTGAGATGACTTGGAAGCATCCCAAGAATTCTAAACTGTCTTTCATCCAACATTTTGCCAAGAGAGGTCTCGGCAACTAAAGCTCCAGGAATAAAGCCGGTTACACAGAAGAAGCCACGACAGAACAGAAGAACAAGTTACTTTCTTACCTGGTAACGTTCTTTCGATGGGATGGTCCGACGACGTATTCCATATCTATGACATGTAATCACCACAGCTGTGCTGCTTCGGAAACTTTTTCCGCGTCTGCGTCCTGCGTCGATGACGTCGATGCGCCGTCGTCGAGGACCTCCTCCGACGTCCGACGTCATCCGATGTGATAAGTAGGACGCACGATGCCCATAGCCTCAGTTATAGTTTTTTCCCCCAGAACGTGTGACATAAGTCAACTGCCAGTCAGACACAAAGCCTTGCGGAACGTAAGCTGCAATCGCAAAAGAAATTCTGAAGCGGGGAAGGCAGGGCGGGAGCGATATGGAATACGTCGTCGGACCATCCCATCGAAAGAACGTTACCAGGTAAGAAAGTAACTTGTTCTTCGAGGGGATTGGGTCCTCCGACGTATTCCATATCTATGACAGACTCCCAAAGCAGTACCAAAGCAAGGAGGAGGGAAAGAATTTAGAATCAAAATGTAGAATAGCCAATCAAATAGCAGAGCAAAGGACCGCCTTGCCAAAGGCCAGATCCTGTGCTCGGATGGAATCAAGGGAATAGTGACGTACAAATGTATGTACTGAAGCCCAGGTGGCTGCATCACAGATGTTGCGAATAGGAACACCCCTCTGCAGGGCAGTAGACGCAGCCATACCCCTGGTAGAATGGGCCCGCAAGCCAGCCGGTGGGTCCTTACCCGCCAAACGGTAGCACTCCGAGATGGCCAAAATAATCCAGCGAGACAAAGTCTGTTTCGTCACAGCTTGCCCCAAACGCTTTCCAGCGTAACCAATAAAGAGTTGATCATCCACTCTGACCCGGGACATGCGTGAAACATAAAAGCTTAAAGCTCTCCTAGGATCAAGCCTATGGAGCCTCTCCTCTTCCTTACCAGGATGCGGAGGAGGATAGAATGCCGGAAGAACAACCTTCTGGGCCAAATGAAATTCCGTCACTACCTTCGGAAGAAAAGAAGGACGAACTCTAAGGACAACCCTGTCCTTGTGAAATACAGTGAAGGGAGGCTTAACTGAAAGTGCCTGTAACTCACTCACTCACTCTGCGAGCGGAAGTAACCGCAACTAAAAACACAGTTTTCAGAGTTAACAGCCTCAAAGGGCAAGAATGTAAAGGCTCAAACGGAGCACCCATAAGAAACTTAAGAACCAGGTTTAAATCCCAACCGGGCACCAGGAAAGGTGACGGAGGGAACACATTAGTGAGCCCTTTCAGGAACTGTGAAATCAAAGGGATTTTAAAGTAAGAACACTCTTCAGACGAGCGCTTAAAGATGGACAGCGCCGCCAGGTAACCCTTAACGGTACCCACTTGCAAGCCCCTGTGGGCCAAAGAAAGCAAAAAGGACAGAACCATGGGGATGTCACATGCAAAAGGATCCACATTCTGAACTCTGCACCAGTCGCAGAACTTACGCCAACGGCAACGGTACAGAGACTTTGTTGCCGGCCTTCGGGCCGAAAGCAACACCTCCATCACGTCCTCAGGGAGGTCCCAATCCTTATACCTCAACCTTTCAGAAGCCAAGCGTGAAGGTTGAGGGATCTGACCTCTGGATGGAGAACCTGACCCCCCTCCCGTGAGAGCAGATCGTCTCGGTAGGGAAGACAACGTGGAGGGCAGATGGATAAGTCGAGAAGGTCCGGGTACCACGTCCTCCGAGCCCACGCCGGGGCAATGAGGATCATCCGGGAACCGAACTTCTGTAACCTCCGCAGCACTTGCGGGATGACGGGGACTGGAGGAAACGCGTACAGCAGCGGGAATGACCACTCCACCACGAACCCGTCTCCTAAGGCTCCTTCTGGAGGAAATTCCCGCGAGCAAAACCTTTCGCACTTCCGGTTGACACTGGAGGCGAAGAGATCCACTTGAGGGGTCCCCCAAAGGGCGAAGATCTCCAGGAGAATCTCCTGAGCCAACTCCCACTCGTGAGAGATCGCGCTCTGCCTGCTCAGAGCATCCGCCGTCACGTTTTCGGCTCCGGCCAGATGAACTGCCGAGATCGAAACTTCCTGCTGGATGGCCCAGAACTCGAGCTGCATCGCCTCTCTGCACAGAGGAAGTGACCCTGCCCCCCCCTTTTTGTTGAGGTAGTGCATGGCCACTGTGTTGTCCGTCAGGATCAGGACATTCTTCCCTCGCACAGACGGCAGAAAAGCCTTCAGGGCTAGCCTGACGGCCCTCAGCTCCAACAGATTGATATGGAGTCTGGACTCCGACGGAGAACAACGACCGCTGACTGTCAGCCCGTTGGCATGAGCTCCCCATCCCATGAGGGATGCATCGGTCACGATCGTCACCTCCGGCCAGGGAAGCCAAAAAGGAGCCCCCTTCATCAAGTTGCCTTCGACGGCCCACCACAGAAGGTCCTGGGCGACCGAGGACGGCACCTGAATCGAGTCCGACATCCTGCCGGAGGACTGCGACCATTGCGTCTTGAGTGCCCACTGCAAAGATCTCATCCGCAGGCGAGCCTCTGGCACCAGAAGAATGCAGGATGCCATGAGGCCGAGCAACCTCAAGAACTCGAACGCTGGGAGCGTCTGGGCATGCTGAAACGTGTGCACCATCTGCTGAATGTGAAGAGCCCTCACCTGGGGAGGGAAACACTGCCCCAGGGAAGTGTCGAGCACTGCTCCGATGTACTGGAGCCGCTGTGTTGGCGTCAAATGGGACTTCTTTAAATTGAGGGAGAAGCCCAGCCTGTGAAGGGAGCGACAGGTGATCGATAGATGATCCAGGACTTGCTCGGGAGAGCTCCCCCTGATCAACCAATCGTCCAGGTAGGGGTAGACGTGAATCCCCCCTTGCCTGAGATGCGCTGCCACCACCACCATGAGCTTGGTGAAAACCCTCGGGGCGGAGGTCAATCCGAACGGCAGGACCCGAAACTGAAAGTGCGAGTCGCCAACCGCGAACCTCAGGTACTTCTTGTGCTTGGGATGGATCGGCACATGGAAGTAAGCATCCTTGAGGTCGAGTGACACCAACCAGTCCTGAAGCTGAAGGGCCTGGAGGACTTGAGAGAGTAACCATCTTGAACTTGTCCTTCCTGAGGAGTTTGTTCAAACCGCGCAAGTCCATGATGGGTCTCAATCCCCCGTCTTTCTTCGAAACCAAAAAATAAGGGGAATACCATCCCTTGTTCCTCTCCGCTACAGGCACCAGTTCTATGGCGCCTTTCTCCAGCAGGGCTTGAATTTCCTGCGCAAGGAGCGGATCCGGACTCTGCAAAGAGAGGTTCCCCGGTGGATTGTCGCGAGGCCTGTGCCGAAAAGGAAGACAGTAGCCGTGGGTTATGATCTCCAGAACCCACACATCTGAAGTAATGGCTTGCCACTCTACAAGATGCTGCGCCAGCCTTCCCCCAACCGGCGAACCATGGGACATGGCCTCACGACTGAGTGGGAGCGGCTGCGGCGTTACCTGAGGGCAAAGAGGCAACTGCCCGAGCGGCCTTGGCACCACGGGTACCCTGTCGTCCACCTCTGGTACCCCTGCGTTGGCCTCTTTGACTGCCAGCTCCTCTCGCTTTACTGAAGGATGAGTAATAGCGAAAAGAACCACCCCTCCACTGCTGTCCCCTGGGACGAAAAGGCGGAGGTTGGCGAACTGCAGCGCCCAACGACTTCGCTACAGCTTTTGAGGTCTGCAACCTCTCAAGGCTCTCGTCAGCCTTGCTGCCAAAAAGGTGTTCACCATCAAAGGGCATGTTGAGGAGCCGGGACTGCACATCAGGCGCAAACCCCGACTTCCGCAACCACGCAAACCTGCGTATCACGGTGCTCGCCGCCATGGACCTACTGACGCATTCAGCTAAGTCCAAACCCGACTGAACGGACTCACACATGGCATCCTTACCATCCTGGACCATAGCAAGGAAACCATCCCGTTCATCCCCTTCGGGAACATGTTCAGCCGCCAACGCAACACAGTTCCACAGAGTGTGCGTGAAACGTGACAAGGCACAAATGGAGTTGGCCGCCTGAAGCGCCATACCACCAGAAGAAAACACTTTCTTCGCCCAGCCATCAAAACGTTTGTCGTCCCTATCAGGAGGGATGGTAGGGTACGACGCCTGCTTCGCCGGGGCCGTGGCCGCCTGCACCACCAAACTCTCCGGAGTGGGGTGCCTGGTCAAGTAGCAGGGGTCGCCACTGGCTGGACGGTATTTTCGCGACAAGGATCTGCCCACCGCCGGGAGACTCTCCGGAGCAGTCCAAGCCGCCGCCACCCTTCTCTGTAAAGCCATATGGAACGGCACAACCGGGTCAGTTGGGGGACCAACATCAAGGATGTCTGTCAGATCATCCTGCACAAACTCCCCTGGGGGAGCAGACCATCCCAAGTACTCAGAAACCCTAGCCATAAGGCGCCGGTACGAGGAATCAGCATGAGAGCCAGGCTCAGGCCTACAAAACTCCACCTGCGGAGAGGTGTCCAGTCCACTGGCATCATGCAGTGACTGTCTCAACTCGTCAAACTGACTATGGCCCGAGACAATGTCATCCGGAACCTGGACTAGGAACCAGGCCATCAGAATCCTCATCCGCCTCTGAAATATAGTCCAGGTGGCGAAAATAAGGCACTCGAGAGTGCTTGCTCTTAACCAGAGCCTTCCTAGGGGGTCCAACCGTGCCCTGGGGTACCTCCGACACGAAAGGCGTCGATGGCGTCGAGCGAATCGGCGCCAGCGTCGAGAGAACCGGCATCGGCGCCGAGAGGATCGGCGTCGACGTCGAGGAAATCGGCGTCGACGTCAGATGCAGCGCCTCCAGAATCGGCGGCGTCGACACAGCCCTCGAGGCCGGAGCCCCGAGCGTGTCCCTCGACGACCTGAGCGTCGACGGCATCGACGACTTCCTCGGAGCCAGAGCCTCGAGAAAGCCTGTCGACGCCACAGACGCCGAAGCCTTCTTCGAAGACCTCACAGGTGCACACGGTGGAACGCGTCGAGGACCGGGACCTGGAACGGGTACGTCGAGAACGAGTCCCCTTGTCCGAACGGGACCTCTCCCGTGACTCGTGCCGACCACTCTTGCGAGCGGTGTCTCTCGACCTCACACGACCGACCCCACTCGGGGGCGCGGACGGCAGAGTACCCTGCGACTCAAGAATCGCCAACATCTTCTTCCCGAAGGAAGCCCATTCCTCCGGCGTCGCACGGCCCGAGGGGTAAGCGACGTGCCGGGCAGAGCCCTCCGAAGAGGACCTAGAAGACGACCGAAGAGGCAGAGGAGTGGCGAGACCGACTCCTAGAAGGAGACCCACGAGACTTCCGACGATGACACGGAGAGTCACCCCTCGAATCATCCGTCGAAAGCCCCGCAGACTTCGACTTCCGGGGCTTGGACACCCGACCTACCGACAACTTCTTCTTACGTTCGCGTAAGGCTTTGGACGTGAGCGACTGGCAGTCGATACAGTCATCCGTGTCGTGGGCCTCCCCGAGGCACCAGAGGCAGGCGTCGTGCGAGTCCGTCACCGACATCTTGGACCCACACTCCCCGCACTTCTTGAAACCCGGACGCGGGGTCGAAGACGAAGTAGAAGACATCTTCAGAAGGATTTTCACAAACGAACAGGTTCGAAGAACCGAGAAGAACAGAACTCCAAAGAGTCGAGGCGTTCAAACCGAGAAACACGAAGCAACACGTTCGCGGAAAAAACGGAACTGAGGCTATGGGCGTCGTGCGTCCTACTTATCACATCGGATGACGTCGGACGTTGGAGAAGGTCCTCGACGACGGCGCATCGACGCAGGACGCAGACGCCGAAAAAGTTTCCGAAGCAGCACAGCTGTGGTGATTACATGTCATAGATATGGAATACGTCGGAGGACCCAATCCCCTCGAAGAGACAAGTGAACACATAAAAAGGAATTCTAAAGTAACAGTTGAACTTTGATTCCAAAGAAGACAGACTGTTCATAGAATGTACATAGTTTTTTACTATAGTGTTTAGACTATCTGAAGTACAGTGTTCATGGAAGAGACTACATTGTTCTGTATTCAGCTTCAAGGAGCTTAGAACCGTTTTAAACAGATTTGATTTGCTTGTGTGACCGTTTGTTTCCGCATGACTGCACAGAGTATACGCGAAGAGCGGATTGTGCACAAGCTGTGTTAGAGTAAGGAACCCTACGGTGCTTGTATGAGCGCAACGTCAACCAAGGAATCGTTCCTCTAGTGTCTCATCTTACCAAGGAGGAGCATGAGAATTATTTATTTTTTATTTTATTGTTCATTTATAACCCGCTTAATACGAGCTAGTGGTTTCTAAGCACGGGATTCAAACCTGTGTTGCACTGCGTTGTCTTGATTCCAAGACAAACGCGGGGCCCCTGAGCTATCCTTTCTCTATTATAAATAGACAGCTAAGCATGGGGAGCGCAGTAAAATGCAATTGAGAGCCAATAAGCGTGGCTAGCGCAGCAAGGTAAAGTAGTCCCACAGGCAGAGAGAATTTTTAAAGGAGATTGCTAAACGTAGGGAGCACAGTGATTCCAGGAATTGTGTTTGCTGGAGCTCAATAAGGAATTCGTTGCTTACCTGTTTCTACAGCATTGGTATCTTCATAACATGCTGTGAATAGTCCCAATTGTTAAACTGGGAATCTTTTTAGGAAAGATTTCTCTTTACAGCACCTTTCCCTCCATTTTTATGGACCCCCAAAACCTTTTGCTTTTATTTTATTCATCTGACCTGCTCTTTTTACAGTGCAGCGAAGCCTCCAGCTTTACTACACTGGCATTAGCTCATTTGTCATGGGAAAACTGGCATGTCCTTCAGGCTGTCACTAGTGGGAAACATCTTGTTTTATTATTGCCACTTTTGGTAGCTTGTCATTGTACAATGCATCTGACAATGGGGTACACTTTTAGTTTTGCCCTAGATTAACACTCAGAGGATTGTTAGTTACTTTAGTTGTGCCTAAGGGACAAGTTAGTGGCAGCAGTTACTTTTTATAATTTTGTTTTAGCCTTGCCGCGTTTGGCTACCTAATGTGACTAGTGTCCAAACATGGGCGTGCCACCAGGTTTTCCGTTTGTGCCTTAGCCATCTTTTTACTAAACCTTCTTCCTGACCTGTTTGGACAGGAAAATCCTTATATGGACTGCCAGTGCCTGGGAAAGCAGAGGCTTTTTGCGGGGTACTGCAGGGCCAGGTGTGATTGCTACCAGGAAGTGCCTTGGGACTGTCTGGTCTCAATCCACAAACTAGTTTGAGTGTGTCTGAATGATATGCATGAGTTGTGCCACCAGTGGTCCTGATTGGACCACTGCTGGGGGGCCAACGGGGTGAGCCAGAGCTAAGATTGGCTCGTGGGAGTTTAAGCTCTTATCTGCCTTTTGGCTACGAAGAAGAACCCTGCATCCATTCCAGAGAGGTCCTGGAAGAAAACTGAAGGAGCCAATTATCCTGTCCAGCTGCAAGACGTGTAAGGAGACTGTGTACCCGTAGGAAGAAGGCCTGGCAACCAACGTCTGCTGCTGTCCTGTATGAGCCCCGTCTTGTAGCTGATCTCCAGAAGTGCTGCGAAGTAGATTCGAACCTTGGAGTGGAGGGAACATTCATTCTCAATGTCAGATCAGAGTCCAGTGAAGAGCCTGCGGAATTGCCCTTGGATCACCCAGTGGCTTCCCAGCTTAGAGTTTGGGCTACCGTGCTACAGACGTCGCTGTTCCATGGTGAGGCCAGGAACTTTGGGGATAAACAGCTTGTGCTACAGGACTAATCTCAGACAATTTTCACGATTCCAGTAGCAAGGGGACTCGAGAAAGGAGGCGAAGTCCGGCCACGACAAGTGTGTCCCCCCTGCATCGCCATGTCATTGGTGGCTGTCAGCTTTCCTGCATCCAGTCCTGTGCCGAGAGTGGCCCGGCAGAGTTCTTCTGCATTCTCCATCCTGAAGACCTTGCACCAGCATTTGTCGAAGGCCAGAAAAGTGCTCGAACCTGCAACCCCTGGGCATAAAGGAACAGAGCTGACAGCAGGAAAAGCAAACTTGGACCCTTTTCTGAAGACCCGCCAAGTCCCAAGAACAATCAGAGTATAGGGCCGAGTTGTAACAGTACTTCTCTGAACCCCTTTAAAAGTTTGGTAACGTTTAGAACCTTTTAACAGTTTGGCTTCGCATTGCCGGCTTTCGTAAGCATTCCATAAGTGGGGACACTTATTCACTTGAACAACTTGTCCTCTACCCCTTGGAACTCTTCATTGGACCCAAGAAGCACTCCACTAACTTTTTCCCCATCTCACAAAACTGTGTGGAACTTTGGTGATCTTTCCAGTACAAGGCTGCATACATCTTAGGGAAGGACTTTTAAAGTTAGTGTTGTATCTCTGTGGACCTGTAATGCTGCATCTCTGTGGACCTGTAGTGCTGCATCTCTGTGGACCTGTAGTGCTGCATCTCTGTGGACCTGTAGTGCTGCATCTCTGTGGACCTGTAGTGCTGCATCTCTGTGGACCTGTAGTGCTGCATCTCTGTGGACCTGTAGTGCTGCATCTCTGTGGACCTGTAGTGCTGCATCTCTGTGGACCTGTAGTGCTGCATCTCTGTGGACCTGTAATGCTGCATCTCTGTGGACCTGTAGTGCTGCATCTCTGTGGACCTGTAGTGATGCATACTAAAACTTACCTTCGTTTGCAGGGGTTTGTTATGCACTTTGCCCTACTCCAGCAATTGCATATATGTATCTTTTATTTAGTATTGTGTGATAATCAGGGCTCAAGTTGAGGGTACACGCGGGGGACAGAGTCCACCCACTTTATTCAGAGTGTGGACTCAGTTCCCCCCAGCTAAAATGAGAAACATTGAATGTCCTCTATGAATTTATGATTTTAAAAAACACAGTTGGCAGATTTGTAGGCCAGACACTTCGCCACTACACTATATAACCTGATGAAAAATAACAAACTAAAGGTGAAATGTCCCATTTCGGTACTGCAAGTCCCAGAGAATACAGTTGTATTGGTTCTTGGAGTTTAAAACATGCACACCTTTCAAAGAAAAACACTGTTAGAAGAAAATATCTTCTCTTGGTTTTGTGTGTGTATTGATTTTATGAAAGGCAAATGCCATTCGTCCTGTTCAATTTGCTTGGTTATGCAAAGCCAATTTAATGAAATGTGCATATTTCACCGTGAGATGCTAATTTCTTGCAATGTCACATCCTATTGTGTTTCTTGATGAGTCCCCCCACTTTAATTTTAGGACTTGGCCCCTGGTGATAATACATGCTAGCTATTATTTTTCATAGTGCTCTATGCCAGAACTGTGTGTCTACATGTGTTCCTTGACTTTCACTGTGTACTCATTGGGGTCCCCTTACCAGGCTCACCCCTCCAGAGACTTAGCCTTGACCACTCATCCAGCTACCTCGAACTGGTTTGGCTACAGCTCCCAGAGTTGTCCCTGTCACTAGGCTGGCCTTCAATAAATCTGTTTGCCAGGCCAGAGTATAGAAAATCAGTCCTAACAAATTGGTGGCAGAGGTGGGATATTCTCTCCACTTAAATTGGTGTGCGGTGGTGAGGATCTGGTATTTGGCCCCTCAGTGCTGTCCACTGGTGAAGTGTCTGGATACCACTTACAGAGTACATTGGGATCCTTAATTGCTTCTTAGTTGACAGTCACCTACTATAATTATAGCCTGGAGGCAATCACATTCACTTCAAGTTCTTCTAAAGTTGATCACTTAAATAAATGCTTTGTGATGACATAGGCCGAACAGTCTCTGGCACGAAAGCTGAATTGGCAAGATTCTGAAAGGAAAGAGTGTACCTCCCCTAACTAATGGTACTAGTAGTGTTACTGGATCTGTGCCCAGCAACAGTAATGTAGTTCCTGCAACTGAAGCTACTGTTGATCAGGATGAGGAGGGTGACTCTTCTGAACTTTTGTCTGTAACAACCTCTGAGGCAGAGGCCATTTTTTTATCTCAAAAAGGAAAGACTTGGGCTCAAGGAAAAAGAGCTTGAGTTCAACTTGGCACGATTGGATTTTCAGAGAATTCAGAGGCAGAAGGACAGCCATCACCAGATGGCGCTTGCCAAGTTACAGGCTTCACAAGGTTCTTCCAAAGGATCTGGAGATGGTTCTGGGTCCTCTTAACGTCCAAGGTTCCCAAGAAATCAGCTCAATGTGCATGAGGAGAAGAATGACAATTGATTGGCTGGTGACTTGGGTATGCATGTGAAGTACAAGGAGTGAGTGATGCCGATAGAATTGCATGGTTGCTCAGCAGACTGCCCCATTCTGGATTCAGTGTCATTATGGAAATGTCAAAAGCGGAAAGGCAAGATTCTGCATAACCTATAGAAACTCATCTTAAAGTTTGGGAAGACTCCTGCCCAATACTTGAGGCAGTTTAGAGTACAAGAAAAAACTAAGTATGACTTATGTTAGGATTTCTTGAACAACCTGTGTGACTGGGTAGCGGGTTATCAGGTAACCTCCTTTGAGAGCATGATCCACTTGGTCCTGCTTGAGCATATTTCTGCTTCTTGTTCCCCAAAGCATAAGCAACATTTGGCTGATTGTACAGAGTTAAATCCTAAGAGTTTAGCCATTGCTGCTGATTTATGGGTCTCACATAGTGTCCCACAAGGACACACACGCTTTTAATATGCAGGAGGGGAAGACGCACAAGGGGACAGAGGGTGGGGAAACCTATAAAATGATGTTGTCCAAGGCCCACAAAATGTTAAAAAAGGGACCATCACAAGAGTCAGGTCAGGGTAGTGTGACTAACCATGCCAAGCATTAGTGGTTTCTCTAAGCCTCCCTAGGTGTCAAGGCCAAGTGGGACTTGTTACATGTGTAAAGCATATGACCACAGGAAGGGGGACCCCCAGGATTAAGGGTAAGACCGTGGGGGGTCCACTCGGCAAGTCTGGTCCTTCCCCAGGATGAGAAAGAGGAGTTTGCAGTAGTGTCCTTCCCTTTGGAGTGCTTCCCCACAGGTGAAGAATCTGAAGTTTGTCTAGATTACTTGGAACCTAATCATACTGGAACTTCGGCTCCCAACGCAGTACTGTCCTTTAGTCCCGTTTCTTCTGAGGATAGGGTTCACGTAGCAGGTGCAAGTACCTATACTATTGGGAACACTGGTCGCAGTCCTAATGAAGTAGCTTCCTCCATGGTAAACCCACAGGATCTTGCCAGAGAGCCTGTGGGGGGTATTCAGTTGGCTGGTAGGCCCTCTCTCAATGTTCCATTAGCACCTTCCATGAGAACAGCTGTGAATAGTGAAACCGTCAGGCATCTGTCAATATTAGGAGAACTGCCCCTAGAAGAATTCTGGGTGACATCAGTCTTCAAGACATAGCTTCTAATAGATACTTACCAGATCCATCAAGTGCTAGGTCTCAGAATCAGGCTGCTTTAACCAAGCCTAAGGGAAAGCCTACGCCCAAGGGGAAACCCAAAAGCCAAGGGGCCAGAAAAAGAGGTAGCAGGAAAGAGAATATCCCCTGTCCGACCTAGAAATCTGTTGCGGTAGTTGGTAGTGTCCATAATCCAAGCTTAAATGAAGGACCACCAGAAACTCTTGGCTCCTGTGGGACTCCTGAAGTACCCAGCTTACCGGTAGAGGAGATACCCATGGGAGAGGTTAGTATGGGCCAACAAAGAAAGAAACCATCTTTAAAGGATCTTCCCCCTACAGTTGGCGTGACACATTCCCTTGGTGGTTCATCCTAATCACAACATCATGTCTTCGTGTCAACCCATAGAGAATGGCTGCCAAGTCCGTCATTGACGCCTTATTGCGTGCCAGTACCAGAGATAGCTCTGCTGCTGTACACAGTAATGGTCAGACCCAGCGGAAGGAAGGTGCTGGGACCAGTCGTGTGCCACTCAGCTGTCATCCACAGGAAGATGGTCTGAGAGGGAAACTTGTTAGATCTTTCCTAAGTTAGATTGGAGCCTTTTGGAGAAGGTCCCATTCCGTTCTCTGGGGCTCACCATCAACTTGTTTCCTAAATCCCTGAACACATGTGAGTTGTCTGGGCCTTGCCAAGTTTCCCAAACGATTCAGAAGGCCTTGGTGAACCTAGTAAGGTTACCATAGAGTACCCTACGACTAGTATGGCACATTCTGTCTTGAGGGATAACATTGTAACCCTGCTTATGGCTACCAAAAGGGGGCTGGAGAAATCAGAGTGCCCCCCTGCCCTGTGCCAGAGCAGCCCTTCCAATGGCTTCAGTCAGGATGGCCTAGTCTCCTCAACTGACCCCACATCAGCAAGGTGCGGTGGAGATTTTGCTAAGGCAATCTCCCCCCCCCCCTCCTCTTGTTTCCACTGAGACCCACTATAACAGATTGGTGTAAGCCAGTATGTATTATGGGAATTGGTGAACCCACCAAGTTTGGGTGTTGTGGTGGTTCAGACCCAGAGACAAGAGGTTCTAACAGATGGTGTGATATCAACCCTGTATTGAAACAAGGGGTGGTTGAGCCCTCTAGCGGTCATGGGTCCAGTTCCGAGGATCTGCAGCAACATACAGATACATCCAGTTTGGGGTTCTGTATGGACACTCTCTACTGAACAGTGCAGAGGCATCTGATCTCTCTGCAGGCTATGGCAACATATCCCTGTCAGTTTATGCTAAGGAGGAGACAGCAGTTTCAGCCTTTTCACAGCAGTACTCCAGTGCATTGACTGCTGAATTGGTGGCTGCGACCGACACCTGTCAAATGAGATAAGTCCCTGTTCTGAATGGGAGAGAGGATGTTTCAATACATATCTGAGTGATATGGCAGATTCTGACCCCACTTGGAATAAATCAGACTGTTCACAACCTTCATCAGGCCAACTTGTTCAGAAAACAATCAAGTGTCAGACTGAACAGGAGCCATTGGCCTTCTTTGAGGAGAACATTGGTGTAAGTGGAGGCAAGATGCAGCCTCTTGTCAATAAAGTACATATGTACAGAGCTGGGCAACCCGCACTACCAAAGCCCAAGTCGGGACTTTCCTAAGCCTCACTTAGAAACGCATGAATAAAGTGCCAGACTATTATCATATAGCTGCCGCTCTGACTGTCCTCATTACTTCAAAGGGACCTAAAGAATTCTTATGGACCCTGGAGTGTGAGAAGGCCTTCAATGGCATGAAAGGATCCCTAGGTCAGGAACCTGGTCTCAGGGCACCTGATTGGAAGAGACCTTTCATAGTGCAGGCAGATGCCTATGACACTGGGGTAGTAGGAAAACTATCACAGCGTAACGAGAAAGGCGAGGAACAACCTATATATCACATCAGATACCAGTTTATGATTGGATAACTCAGGTGGCCCCAGGTAGAGAAGAAATGTTTTTCAATACTATGGTGCCTTAGGAAGCTAAGGTCCTACCTCTATTGGACTCATTTCACTGTGTATGCTCACCCTAAGCCTTTGAAGTGGTTGGTGGATATTAAGGGAGATCATCCAAAGTGTCTTAGGTGGTTCATAAGTCTACAGGTCTTGAACTTAACTATTGGGCCCCCTAGGCCAGATCCTGAATTTAGCAATAACTGACAGGCCTCAAAATGGTGCTTTACTACAAGATTGGAAACCGAGACGCGACCATAATCAGAATTCAAGCAGGCACCTAACACTGAAAGGTACGTCCTGCAGGAGTATCCGAATGATGGGGACAACTAAATGTGGTAGAGGATAGAATATCGTCCAGGTATGCAGCCAAAGGGTCTTTAAGCACCTCTAAGCTCCAGAGTCAGAATGTGAACCATTTGCTTTTATATCGTGTGCCACCAGGACAAAACCATTGTTGCTGGCTTTAAAATCTGCATATATTCCTCTGAGAGATCCAGGTGCCCCAAAGACCTGATTTCAAGTACCACGCCACCAAGATCGACAATCTAGGCAAGGAGTGCAGGATCTGGCCCTCCTCCCGAAAAAGCAAGTTTGGGATGTCTGGGAGGAGAATGCATGCTTTTCTGGAGAGATTGTCACGGTCTCAGAACCTGAACCTCACTGGCCACCGGGCAGCTATAAAGATCCTCCCAAAACTTCAGAAGCACCCAGTGAATTAGAGGCATGGTCAAAAACAGAAATGCCTCCATCCCATCCCACAACTCCAAGACATCCCCCTAGGCAGCCCGCTCCTGGGCCCTCACTGGATGGATGGCGAATACGTCCACTTGCTGGAATCCCCAAGAGGTGAACAGAGTTAGGGGCCCCTCTTGGCTCATCTAGCATTCATGTTTGGCTGCTGGCAGCTGACTCAGGGAATCTAGATCTGTAGTCTAAGGTCCTGGCAAACGAAGCAAAAATGGCCCACAG
The DNA here is from genome assembly GCF_040938575.1 of Ambystoma mexicanum. NCBI lineage: Eukaryota > Metazoa > Chordata > Amphibia > Caudata > Ambystomatidae > Ambystoma > Ambystoma mexicanum. The sequence goes on along the minus strand of NC_090939.1, from coordinate 89,122,861 downwards.
CCAATTTTCTACTGCCGACTGTTTATATAGGACATAGGTACTGCATTGTCTGCAAGGATGCAGACGGTCTTGTTCTGCAAGAGTTTCAGGGCAAATTATATTTCCATCAATTCCAAGACATAGCTGTTTGTTGCCTTCTTTGGATCAGAGATCGAAAATATATAGAGGGTCGCTGCCCCTTCCAGGAGAAAGAAAAATACAAGTCTGGTACTGGTCACCTGAGGATCAGGCTCCGTAAAAGCCACACCCAGTGCCCGATTTTTCACTAAACAAAGCCCTGGCGCATTTCCTCAGTGAACAAAACCAACAAAGACTGGAGATCGGATGCTCGAAACACTCAGGTTTAGGAGAGTCGTGCACATTTGAAAACTGACCAGCGGTACTGCCAGCATGCATGACACCATAAGGCCGAAAAGTCTTTGGACCCAACTATGCACTCCTGTTGGGAGCTTTGAGTAAGGTGGTGCACATGTCTTGGATGTTGTCCGTTCCATCATTAGGAAATACCCTGAACGTATTCCAGTGGAGGTCTTTAAGAAACACGTCTTCTGCACCAGTCAAGGCAGACTTCGCCCAGTTTAGTGAAGGGGGGCCAAGTCGGACAGACACTCTAGGCGAGAGGTTAGTCCTCAACAATGGAGACATAGTTCCAGTTAGTTGCCCAGGTACAGGTATATGTGGATGGCCTGAGGAAAAGGAAGGACCATCATCTTTGAAAATACTTAAGAGCACAGAGTTCAGGACAAAAGGGTAGCACTCTATGTTGAAAGTGAGAATGCCATATCCAAAAATGAATAACTTCTGATCTGGTGAGCTGGCCAGATTGGGATGCGCAGCTATGCATCCTTCAGAGTCACAACATATATTCAATCTCCCTGTTGAGGAGCAGACTTGATCTGTGCCATTGCCATCTTTGGTAACATGCAATAAGGTGTCCATGCCCACCTGGGTATCTTCAGGCATCTTAGATAGACGGCAATTGAACCTCTCACCTCTCCTCCTCTGTGGCTTTTCTTTTTTCTTATTATTTATTGGTATGGCTGAATAATATATTATCAACCTTTCAATTTAAAAGGAGAATCTTTTGGTTTCTTGATAAGCAATGGACACATTACAAATGCAAAATTATTTATAATTCAAAATCCAACTATCACTTATCAGAAAATGAGTTAAGCTCTGAATGAAATATGCAAGTGCATACATCCAAGATACATTCATAAAAATGTGTTAAAATCATTCTAGGATCTTGATTAAAGCCTAGTGAGCAAAACGGTCTCAGGTTTCAACACTATATTCAAGGACATAAGAAATCTGACAATTGCTATTCTGACTGCTCTTAATTTGGTTTGAAATATTTGCGTCCGCAGTCTATATATTATTATTATCAGTGATCTTTATTCTTAGATCTTTGAAGTGTGGTTTCAGATATTGAATTCACTTGTGTGTTAGCATTGGACATTCTGTCAATAGATGCTTTAGGGGTTCCCATCCACTGGGGCAGCAGCTCAATCTACATCGTTTGTTGCATTTGGGATAAGTCTTCGATTGGCCTGAACTTCTCTAGTGTGCCATAGATTTAAACGGAACCGCAAGAACGCGTTTCGATAGGCAGGTGAAGGGAATTTCACTAGATAGATTCTAGGACTCGAAGTGATTTAATGGCAAATGGTGTACTTCTAAATCCCTTGTAGGCTAGACATCATTCACGGGTGTGTATCCAATCGTACTGCCACCATTTCGGTTTGGCTCTCGTCGGGTTAAGTGCTTGCAATTCTATGCAGATGTCAGCTGCAACCAGGATGTTACCAATTTGTGTTCTCCATTGTTTTGTCAATCGATGGTCGGTCAACCTGAGGTAGTTTGATAGGATGTGCAGTAGACTACCTGGTTTGTCGCTTAGAATACATTTTCTGTGTAGAGAACATAGTTTCCATGCGTATATACTGTGCAATGATGGCAAACCAAGTTCATATCTAATTATACACCTTGGTTGTGAAAGAGGCAAGGAAAGAACACTTTTCCAGAATCTCCCTTCATAACGCAGCCAGAAAGACTGCGATCTGATGGGCTACATCTCTGCACCGTACTGGACTACTGGAATTACCTTTTGATTGTAGTAGTGGTGAGCACGAAAATGTGCCATATTTACTGTGGATGATTCGTGCTTAGGAAATTGCTGTTTACACTTTTGCCTCAGGTTCAGCTAGATAGGGACGATCTGTATTGGTAATGTTAAGCCCAAGGTATCGGTATTCATTGACTACATTAGGTCTAGTTCCATGCAAGGTCTATCTGAGAGGTCTTTCAATGCCGTTTCATCAAGCCATAATACAAGATCTTTGTTTTCTCTATGTCGATTATGAGCAACGTCTTTGTAACATAATCTTGTAGTGCACTTAACATGTTTTGCAGCCCCTAGCAGTCTTTGATAAGAGGACTAAGTCATCTCTGTGTAATAACCATGGAATTGGTTGATCTCCTAGTTTTGGGGCATCTGAGACGACGGAGTTGAAATGTTTCCTCACGTCTGAAATAAAGAAGTTAAATAGTGCAGAGGCCAACACGCATCCTTGTTTAAGGGCTCGGAAAGTAGATATGGGAGTTGACAGTTTGACCTCTAGGGTCAAACAGACTTGCACTATGGTATGGGTATGTAGCTGTTGAATCAAACTTTGGATAGTATCCGGGCAAGCAGAATCAAATGGTTTGTTCATTAACATTTCGCGTAGTACAGACTCAAACACTGTTTTAAAGTCATTGAAAACCACGTAAATTGGCTGTTTTATTTGTAGACTAAGTGATTTAATGACAGTGATTATTGTCAAGTTATTGGCCATTCCTGCACCAGCAATAAATCCAGTTTGGTTAAGATCTCGCAAGTCACGTATTGTGATCAATTGGTTACAATCTCTTAGGACTAGGCATGCAAGTATTTTGCCTGGGATGTCTAGCAAGGCTATAGGTCAATAGTTGGGTAATTGTCGACCTCCCTTGTTGAAGATTGGTACGATTACAGATTTTCACCACGATGGAGGAATAGTGTGCTCTTGTGTTATCTGTTTGAATATCAGATATAATATCTTGGCCCAGTGTTCTGGGTTGGATTTGAGCATTGCTCAGTCCATCCAGGCCAGGAGCTCTCGAGGAGCTTAGTTTTATTGATTTACTGTAAAACGTCATGTTGGTCGAAAATGTATGTAATGTCACTAGCTTTATGAATAGCTGACTGGGATGTATCAGAGTCAACAGGTGCATAAAGAGTGGTGAAATGCTGGACCCAGGTTTGTTCAGACGCTGCATTTATTTGCAGTGGCAGTTGGGTGTTATGGGCTGTCTGATGAAGCAAATGTCAAATTTGAGCAGAACCTTTAGTTGTTACAGCACGTAGCATTTCTTTGCCATCTCTCTGCGACAGTAAGGCTTTGTGTGCAACTATCCAGTTCTTTTATCAGGTGTTGAGGTGAGTCAATGTCTGAATTTTAGCTTTGGTTGGTAATAAATTGGCCATTCTCTTAAGTTTGCGATGCATAGCCTTTCTCTCTTGAAGATGATGAAGCTGATGATCAAATGTGTGTTTGTGTCCATGTGTAGACTTTGATATGTTCGAAGTTTGTTCTTTAAAAACTTGTAGGGCTGCTATATAGAGTTCATCAGTTTGTTTTATATATACCGATCGGTGACCAGGATTGTTAAAGATGCAGCTATGTAGGTCTACCAAGCGTTGTGGTGACCATAAAAAATGATTTCGGCCTCCAGTGGTGACGAGTTGGTTGTCATAGCTGTCCATGGACATTTTGGAGTTTACACCAAGTTAATGCTAGCAATTCGTGGTCACTATGTTTTTGTGGGTTGACTTTGAATATTTCAACAGTTGCAAATAGTGCTCTGTCGACATATATATAGTCAATGATTGCTTCTTGTTGCAATCTCTTCCATGTAGAACTTGGAGATATATCTCCACGTAAAGCACCGTTTAGCATCACTAACTGCCTCCGAGCCATAGAGTTGTCCATCGCTGCACTAATGTACTAAAGTGGTCTCTGCTCTTGTTGTTCCTGATAGACAATAGATGTTAAGGTTGCCCACTAAAATGGTCTATCTTATGGATGAATCCAAGACGATAAGATCTAGGATAGCTTCTATCTCTTTCAGAAATGTGTCAGGCTTTATTGCAGCATGATTCCAATAGATGTTTATCAGCGCTATTGTTTTCGTTCTAGATTTTATCTTGGCCAACTGAATATATGAGTTGGGTTCTGCCCATTGCTCTAGTTGCAGACCTGCAGTTATTTTGGTTGCAATTAATAAGCCCGCCATTGGTCTGCCTTTGGGCAGAAGTTTGGTGGGTAGTAGTAGAACATTGTAACCATCCAAAATAGGAGTTACAGATAGCCTCGTTTCCTGTGGGGCAACAATTTCATAGTCAAATACATTTGCCATGGTATTCGCAAGACATTTGTATCCCTGGGAGTTCCAACTAGCTAACTGATAGGGCTGATAAACCTTCTGTATGCATTGCTACTTGTCTGTACAAGGTCACGGTTGTGAATAGACATGTCCACTTAATGAAGGATCTACTTGTCGCGTTAACTGAAAGGGGTTCTGCGTGCAAGTGATTTTGATAGAAAAAAGAGCTGGTGTTTGCTTTTTTTAGTAGCATGCTTCTTCAGCATACATAGGGTTTGTTTGTTTGTTTATTATTTATAATGCACATCATACCCTAGGGTAACAGGGCGCAGTGGTTACAAGTATATGCAAAGCTTAGTTGCACACAGTAAAATACAGGATACATTCAAATAGTACATATACACATAGTAATATACAGGTTACGCTTAGTTGCACACAGTAATATACATATTACATACAAATAGTACATATATACTTAGTAATATACAGATTACATATCGATGGACTGTACATAGGTGTATATACATTGTACCCTGTGGTGATAGGGCACGAAATATACAGGTATATGCAACATTTAATTGCATACAGGTATATATAGGGTACATACAGGTAGGGATTGCACATGTGTAAATGCAGAGTGGGTATTTATAGGCATAATGTACATCATGGGGAAGACGCTGGTAGCTCCCCAGGGGTATGTGTGAGGTAGCGACAGTCTGGTGCAATGGTCAATGCAGAGATGCTGTCAAAGCGGTGAGCGAGTTCGGTAGTGTAGTATTAACCAAAGCGAAGGCCAATCACTTGCAGGATGGTAGTTATGAATGTCAGATGTTAGATTTCTGCCAGGTGATAGTGTTGGATCTGAATTTGTGGTAAGTTTGGTCTATTCTTAAACTGGGAGGCAGCGCATTCCAGAGTTTGGCTGCTTTTACAGGGAACCTATTACCTCCGATGGTGGATCGGTTATATTTTGGTATGGATAGTCGGTCTCTGTTGGCAGGGTGATTGTGCCGCTCAGTGGTTCATAATTCAGTATAAAGCACAATTCAACCAATGCTCGTTTTGCCTGCCAGATTGTGTTCATGACTATGCCAGACTGCAGCCACAAGCACGCTATGGACAAGTCGGATGGCGATAAGTCTTCAAGACTTGGCACATCGCTAAAGAGGTTGAGGACACATGTTCAATTCAGATCATATGTTGGACAAGGACTGGTTCTACATTGCATTATTAAATGATGAAAACTTGTGGCTGTCAGAGTTTTTTACTTGCCTCAGTAAAGGCCTCTGTCTCATAGAGCTTGTCGATCCAGCTACAATCAAGTCAGTTTCAAATGTGGTCAGGATTATTTCCTGAGAGACTTGTCGAGTAGGTAAGGAGGCGATATTTCTGATGTCCTGATGACTTTAAGGAATGTATATATTGAATTACTGATTTAGCCATCTCATTTCGTCTTTGTTCCAAGGTGGCACTTGGTGCGTTTTGCAATTCATTGGATGGCCCAAGCTTTTATCTGTTGAGCCTCCATCTCAAAAAATAAGTCGTCAAGTGGCTCGGGAGATGGTTCAACTCGAGTGCTTTTCTTGAATTTCGTTTTGTTAATACCAGCAATAGTAGCATATTTCTTAGTTATGGCATTTTTGGCAATTTCAACTTGTTTTTTGGGTTAGGAAAGAGACTGTATAAAGTGTTTTGAACTAGATCGATTTTGTGGTGCGCCTCTCTTTATATATATATTTGTTTTCATTTGCTGTGTGTAATTTGATGTTTTATTTTTTGTTAGCAAAGATTGTATATGCTGGCTTGGTTAAATCATCTTTGGGTAAGTGATTAGTGAGTGAGGCCATTGGTGACAAAAGCACAAGTTCACTGGCATGGGTGTTAGACATTGATGTAGTTTGTGCATCTTGGGCAACCATTTTGTCATTATGACCAAGGTTTGTATCCAGCACGACTTCCCCCCAAAGGAATATGGTTTTAAGCCGATTGTTTCAGGTGGGATACGCTCTATCCTTTTGCGCTGTACGAGCTGATTTATCAGGAGACTCTGAGCATTTAGCTTACGGTCTAAAGTTTCGATTAACTTGGTTAGTGAGATCCGAACGCTATTAATTGCCATCAACGTTAATTCAACAGCGGGGCAATGAATGTGGAGTACGCGGTTTGTCTGCTTGTTTTCTGGGTGTGGGTTTTGCAAATGAGATAGAGTAGACGAATTGTGTTGGGATTGGTCAAACATGATTGGGGATTGCGAGAGGCTGTTAATGCGTTGGTGAGATGGTGAGTTGTTGATTAAAGCAATGCGTGTCAGAAGGGATTATAGGTTCATTTGTCTGACTTGCTGTGTTTGTTACACTGAATTGCTGCTCATTGTTTGTTTCGAACAAATTAAGAGAGTTCAGAACAGTTTTGAATGTCTGTTTTATGAAGGGTATTTGTTACTGGTGGTTCAGAATGAATCATTGCAGCAGTGTGAAGTTCATTTTGCTCATACAAAAAAGGTAGCAGGCGCCCCTCTCTCGAAAGAACACGGCATGATAACCTGTTCAGTGGTTATTAACCACTTTGAGAGTTCGCAGCCATCTGCTTTTTGCTCACTGTACCTTTCACAGATGGGAAATATCTATTTGCATATCAGTCTTTGTCCCGCCCACATGGGCAGTCCAGCACCGAAATGCTATGGCAATTCCTTTCTGAACAAGAGTACCAACAGCAACCCCATACACGTGTTTCAGCCTTGTTGGGCCTCATCAGTGAGGTGAAGCTGTGCCTCTCTGATGATGCTCATACAGTTTGTCAGAAACGTTGTTTATAGTACTTGAGATATTCATATTGAGGGGCAAAGTAAGATCAGATGGAGCTGTGTCGGCCTGAATTTCTTTGTAGCCGGCCACCATTAATGAATCAGACGGGATAGGTAAGTCTATGACCATGGCATAATTATAGGGGGAAGTGGGGTTTCCCCCCCCCCCCCCAATTTATGTGGCATGCCTTTTTGTCCCCCCATTGTTTGGCAGGAGGGCTGGGAGCCAAATTGTGAACTCCTGATACTTGATTTGACTTGATAATGAATGCGTAATTTGAGATGTGTGCGTGTGAATGTGTTCTTTATAAATGTATTGTTAGGAAACTTTAAATAGCAGATTATGAATCGCAGTACGCTGCTTGCTTTTTTCCTTCATTGTATGTAATTTGCAAATAATCCTCAAGACTTCTCTTTTCAGTTGAGAATCCTCGGTTCTGTGCATGACTGATATCATACTATTTATGGGGTGCACTAAATGTGTAAGCTCACCCTACCATTGAAATTCTGAACAACGGAGTTGAGGGCCTGTATGTCTCCGTAGACGCTTACATTGGTGCGACCAAAAGCTAATACTTGGCTCCTACAATCAAGATCTCCCAAGTTCTTAGCAACAAACACACAACAAGTTCACGAGGTATTACCACAGACAGTGTCAACCAAAAAGTCCCTCACCATTAGTCATTTTTGTATGTAATTGAGTCAGTGCATGTTACTGGTGAAGCATTGGTCCTGTGTTTTATGATTAATAGGGAAACAAATTGGTGTTTCCTTGCAGAGAAAAACTGTGAGGGGAGTGAATTTTCCATACTACTTGTGACTAACCCTAATCGGGAAAAACATGTCTGTGCTTGTTGGCTCTCTTTGAGCAACAGTTGCACTCCATAAAGAAAGTTGTTCCAAACGATCAATTTTACCCACTGATGACTGCGAACAAAAGGATAGCTAGGTAAGCGGGTATGAGGTGCCACGTGGGAGGGAAGACCAGGGGAAGGTGAGGTAATGGAGACAGCGCAATGAGAAGCAGGCACTTGTCCAGAGGGGTGTGAGGTGAAGCGTCGGAGGGGATACCAGAGGGTAGCGACAGCAGCGTAGTTAGAAGCAGACAAGGGATTTGAAGTGCCACATGGGCGGGGATACCATGGGGTAGGTGAGGTGATGGGAGACGGGCAGCAGCACAATGAGAAGGTGACAAGTGGTGGAAGGGATGAGCAGGTGAATATGAGGTGATGGGAGACTTGTCCAGGGGGTATGAGGTGCCGCGTGGGAGGGAAGACCAGGGGAAGGTGAGGTAATGGAGACAGAGCAATGAGAAGCAGGCACTTGTCTAGAGAGGTGTGAGGTGAAGCGTTGGAGGAGATACCAGGGGTAGCGACAGCAGCACAGTTGGAAGCGGACAAGGGATGTGAGGTGCTACATGGGAGGGGATACCAGGGGGAGGTGAGGTGATAGGAGACAGGCAGCAGCACAATGAGAAGGCAACAAGTGGGGGCGGGTGTGGTGCTGTGTGGAAGGGATGAACAGGTGAATATGAGGCGATGGGAGACTTGTCCAGGGGAATGTGAGGTGCCACGTGGGAGAGGAGACTGGGGTAGATATGTAGGTGAGGTGATGGAAGAGGGGCTTCAGGGGGAGGAAGCAAGTCATGGCTAGGGAAGTGTGGGGTACTGCGAGGGTGAGGTGCTGGGTGAAGTGTACATTCAATTGGAATGAAGGGGGTCGAGCTGCAAAGGGGAGTGGGCACATACATAAGAGAATCTGAGATGTGGCAGATAGGTACTTGAAGATTAGGGACATTCTGCGGGGTATGTAAGGGGATAAGAGAAGGGCAGTGATAAGCAGAACAGGAAAGCCCAGAGAAAACTAGTGGGCGAGGGTCTAGCGATGCCTCAGGGGTCATTCTGAATGGGTGGGGGATGATAAGGCGGGTCTAGAGTTAGCAGAGGAGGCCTGCCCATGGTCTAGTGAGGTAGTGGGGCAGGGGTTGGGTGAGCAGGGGAATTGCACTGCACAGGAAATGTGAGGTGGCACAGCTGAGTGAGCTGGTGGCGAGTCATGCGCAGGGCAAGGCAAGGTGTTGCGTGATAGAGCGGGCGAGTAGGAACATACCAGTGCGTGGGGGGGGGGGTGGTAAGGTCAGAGACCGCACATTAAGTGATGTAAGAAGGTGTGGGTTGACCAGAAAGGGCATGCAGGGTGATGTTGGAGGGTCTGGTTGAAAAGCAAGGAGTCTGTAATAAGTGTTGTGCATTTAATGACCCTGCCACGAGACTGAGGGAGCTGCAATACTTGTTTTATGTTCCTGTTTAAGTTGTTGGAGTTTCCATAAGTATATTACACCTGTTGCGGCACTCTCGCATCCACGCCACACCCCCCAAAACATGCTGAATTTGAGTGTTCTCATTTCGCAGACATGGGCTGCATGTACGTGGGGTCTGGGGGCAGAGGGCGTGTGTGGGGAATCATGGGATTTGTGTGTAGGGAGGGTATGCATGCATTTATTTCTTTTAATATAGCATGAAACTAGACAGTGGTACAGATCATATACATGTTAGGATAATAACTATAAAATGGGTGGGTAGGGTGGTGCGGTTGGGAGTGCAGGTAGAGCCGGTCCATTTAAAGCACTGGGTGAATGACGATTACCACCTGGTACTGCCTGTTGCCTTGGGGATTTGTCCCAAATTGTACAGTTTTTCTTAAGTTTTTAATCTCCATCGTGATTGTTTCCTGGATCCTAATCAAGGTGCCACTTGGAAAGTAGAGTTCATTGTCCGTCACCAAGCAGACAGTAACATGTACCTGTTGCTGTCTGAAGCGCCCAATGTTCATACAAGAGCACACTGGAATGTTTTGTGTATATGACCGACAAGCATGCCACACTGTGCCCACACTTAAACACATAAACCAAAGAAGTTGCCACACATTGTAAATCCACTAGGCCAAACACCCTTTCCACACTGCCGCACCATGATTTTCACTAGCTGCAGGCCAGCACTAATAAGAGATGCTAATGCCAGCTCGGTTAGATAAAGAATGGGCCTGCTCTTTTTTGCCGAAATATCCCCCCGCGAGGCCTGCGTAATAGTGAGGAGGTAGTGGCTGAGGAACTGTGGACCCTTTACCATGCACTAGAAGGCAGTTTTGTTCAAAACGCTTTATCAGGCTAAAGTTTGAAAAAGCTACAAGCCTTTCTGTGCAGCGTTTATTGGGTCTCTCTTGTGCAGTACCGTGCCCTGTATGTAGATATCAAGCCCTATAGATGTTTCTGTATTGGGGTTGGCATGCCCACACCGAGACCTAATCCCCCATCCTCTACAATTCTTCAGAAACAATAAGCAAAAGAGCCCTCGTACCCCATTTGAGTGGCTGATGTTGCAGCCATTTTATACTCGCATCCAAAAACTGTCCAAATGAGCATGTATGGTTCATGCTTACAAACATTTTAATGTCAGGGTATTGTGAACCGTGGTGTACGTTTCAGAAGGCTGGCATTTCTTTAGAATTAAACTTTAAAGATACACATCAGTCTTATGAAAGTTATAACCGAGTGCGTCGGCAATGGACTCTTGTTGTGTAGTAGTTTAGTCTTATCCCTCAGTGCAACGTCCACCCACACCACCTCAGTCCTTTCTTTAAGTTGTCATGAAGTCCCCCCCAACATTTTTAGCAAAGTTACTCCTCTGTCTATGACTGGTGAATCTTCGAACGTAATGGGGACCGCCACCACTGAAGAAACTCTGCTCGCGGAAGCTGTTCGGTTTACATTTCCGCGAGTTGCATTGTTTAAGTCAGGGGAGCAAAAACTCCTGATGTCAGCCATGGATGACTGCATGCGAGACCGTGGGGCAGCAGAACCGCTTTTAGCTGTATCTAAGTTATGAGGAGTCCTTACAGGAATTTGTCGCGAAACGCTTGGGCATTTTACGATTTCCTTGCAAGGAGGCATCACCAACTTCTGTGTATGGCCCTGTTGCAATTGAGTCAAATGGATTTGACGTTGAGTGCAAGCCTCAAGATATAAAACCTTCAACGGAACGAGTTTAATACTGTGTAAATGGAATTTAGCTTTGTTCATACAGTGATCAGGGTAAGTGAGAATGACAGTTGCTGGTCGCTGGAGCTGCACAGTTAAACAGCGAAACAGCACTTCAGCAATGCACTTCCACGAATGCGCGCACGCGCGCTCACAATACATGGGAGGTTGGCCAGTTGGACAGGGCTTATCAGCAGACAACAAAAAGGCTTCTAAAATCCAATTGAATATGCCTATAAAAGACAAAAGGAGATAGTAAAGTAGGAGTTAGAGTGTGAAGGATATTCTTAAAGAAAGGTCTGTATGCTACGAGTCTTGATCACGTAGTTCTCAATCCATACCACTGTTTCTTCTTCAAGGGAATTGGAGTGTGGACAGCGAGGCCAGCGAAACATCACTTCAGCAATGCACTTCCACGAAAGCGCCTTCATGGCTTTTCTTTCAAAGACATGCCCTCCCCCTCTGTGGAGGGCGGGGGCAATATGAATCAAAAAAGGGGGAGGAGGGGAAGTGCAGTATGAATCCTCAGTTTCTTTACTGATGGGATGCATAGGTCCGGAAGCAGATTTTCCCATGGAGGAGAGAGATTAAACCTCTTCGGGTAGTTTCCAGTTTCCTTCATTGAAGGCGGGGGGGGGGGCATCATGTTGCCTCGCTTTCCATGCCTGGACACCTTCAAAGCCCACAAAGGAGCTTGAGTTAGACCTGGATCTTACCTTCTGTTTTGAAGTGGCCATTTTAGTGAACATTGACAGTGACTATTGCGAGAAACCTGGGGGTATTCTCCCATGTAGACACCAAGAATACTCTATTCAGGTGGGGGTAGAGGGCAATCACTTTTGGATCCCGACCCTGGGCCTGGACAAGTGATGGAGGATCACCTGAGTAGGGGAGTCTGGGTTTGCGTCCATGGGAAAACCCCAGGTGAGACGCGGCTGTCCAACTGAACGATAGGTGAGGAGGACAAAGTCTCTGAAGCCTTCATGGGATATGCAGGTCCCGTTGCCCCTGATCCAAGAGGGAGTCAGACATATGGTAACAGTAGCAGGCAGTGAGGAGGGTAACATGAGACGAAAGCATGGCTTTGACCTCAACACCTATTTATCTTCCCCCATTTCAGACCATAGTGTGTGCTATTAAGACCAGTATTTTCATGGTAGGGTACCAGGGATAGGGAGAAGCCTAACAAAAGGGAAATCCCCCCCAGCTGTATATAAATAGGGTCAGGGGATTCCACTCTTTCCTCTTTCAATCACCCTATTATTATTCAGCCTACAAACATCAGTTTCAGTCTCATCCCATCTCACTCTCCCTCTCCCCATTTCCAACATGTACTGGGAGGAGAAAGAGGCAACCAAGAGTTATAAAGAGTACACATAGGAACAACACCGAAGAGGAAGATGCAGGGAGAGGCCTGCTAGACTACACCTCTAGGTTTATAAAAGGTGGGGCATTCAGCAGTGCAATGGGAAATAGACAGGAGAGCAATGGAATTGTAGCAAGGATTACTTTTTCGAAGAAGAATGTGAACTACTATCCAAGAGATTTCTAGCAAGAGGGTATTCACAAACTGGTCAACAAATCATATGAAAAGACCAACAATCTAGCGAGAACAGACCAAACTTGATATCTCCAAAATTGAAGAAAAACACAAACAAATGGCACAACATAGACATTATTACATTATATTCCAAGGATTCGCACATTATGTATAAAATAGTGCAGAGCCATTGGCACCTCCTGTGCATGGACAATGATCGAAACAATTCATAGATCGGATCCCCAAGTTAGTATTCACGAGGTCAGGAATATGTTATGTCCCTCTTTTCTGGATACAATCTGCTCCAAACTCCGCAGCGGTAGTGACTGGCTACGAACGGACGGGTTTCCACAAGTGTGGGACATGCAGCATGTGCCAACATGCACACAAAGATTGTGAAAACCAGGGACTTTATCAACTGTAAAACAATATATTTTGTAAATGCCATCATATAGGTCTGCAATAAATTATGCCTAGTGCTACCTATCAGGCAATTGAGAATTCGAATCAGAGAGCATCTTGCCAGTCTGAACAGTCAAGACCTAAGGTTACCCCTTGCCGCCAGATGGGCCACAAGGGTGACCTCAAATGTATTGGTCTAATGACAGAAAAAAGACACACAGCGCAATTAAGATACATGGTACTGGAACTTGTCCAGAGGGGGAGACCATGCAAAAAGACTCAACCAAAGAACTATACTGGATAGACAAGTTAGACAGCATGAAGCCATACAGTATGAATGAAGAGTTCCATTTAGGTGCATTCCTATGAACTATTCCTCTCTAAGAAATGAACACTGGAATTAGCCTGAACCTGCTAGAAACACTTTGGCAAACCCTGCGGTAAACCCTTTAGACACTCAGATTAACACCCAGTGGCACATATCCCTTCATGTATCACATCACTGAGCACAATGTTCTCCTTATAGGGACTATGAATGAAGAAAGATTGATAACAACCATCTGTATAGTTGTATATTGAGACACCGATTAACGAGCAGATAGGACAAGAAAAGTGCAAACTGACGAGCATTGAAACACTGAACATTTATGGGACCTGTGAAAGGTTTATGGCGAAGCTGGAATGGTTATCGGAAAGAACTGCTTTGAACTAAAGTTAATTGTCTTTAAACACACATGTTTTATGTGTGAAAGGTTGGATACATGATAACACAAACTTATGTACATAGACCTATTGCGAACACTTACACATTTTGGAATAATAATGTAGGTGTGAATTGGTACTTTACTCCCATTTAATATACATCTATAGTGAGAAAGGCACACAATTTCCAGATTTGTCCGTCTATTAAGATGACGAGTGTTTGTAACAACAAACCCATTATTAAGGGTCCAGATTGTGAGCATGGGTGTCCATCATAAATGGAGTAATATGTGATAAATACGCTAGAGTCTCATTTCAACAGTTTTGAAGGCATATATAGACTTGGAAACATACACAAGGCCACTGCGCAGTGACGTCATTTGTTAACATGTAACGTCACTGTGCGGACTTGCTGCAGCGCCAACCTGTTCCCCATATTTGCGAATGAGTCTCTGGTGTGTATTCTTTGCTGCCACATACCGCTGCAGACAGATTCGATTGCTGAACATAGAGATCCACTCCTTAGAGAGCTAAGCACATGCCTGTCTTTATGACGGTAAGAAACAGCATCTCCATTGCCTTACGGTTGACCAGGCCGTTCTGCATTTATTTGCCTTAGGCTCCATCTACTTTGAAGTCCTCTCGCGCGGCCTACAGCTGCAGACTTCGCCTGACTAAACATTTGTTACGACCATGAAAGGGACCACAGAAATTGACAAAGAGCACATGACGTTAGAGGTAAGCATTGACAATACACAGGCATGGTTACAATGAACTACATTGAATACAAAGGGCACTAATCATGCCATTTGAAATATTTATATCATCTAGTGCCCACAAAGGGAATCGAGTGGACCTAGGAACTACACCGTACACATTGTTTGCCACTAGCGATTTTAATTCAAGTGGGACTAGAAATCATTACGCACATCGTTCACTACCAGGTATGATATGAAGTGTATTCATTTATGTTCTCACAATATAACATTGATGTCCAATGCTTGAAGTATGATGGCCATTAGGCTGAGTTTGTAACACCCTCAATCATTAGGTATCTTAACTTCCACTCTCTAGGTATTTGTGCATAGAGGGATAGGCTTTTTACTTGACCGACCAGGAAACCATATTTTACATTACCACATGGAACTCTGAAAGGACATCCATGAGAGGTAGGGAACCTGTATAGATTTGTAGATAATTGCAAATGGAACTTTAACACTGTGATAGGAAATAGCCAATATACATTGTATCTGGTTTCTAACCTTAGAATCTGCTGAAAGAATTGCAAGATTGAACAAAAAGGAAACTATTTTCTCGAACAGTGACTGAAAGATTGCTCCTGAGGAAGGGACTAGAATTCCCGTAACACGTAGAGCTCACCATTAGATTTGGGAATATTGTGGAATTTTGATCTACGTCAAATATACAATATGAATTGAATTTTGATTGACAAATTGAATTACTTTGTATATGAGTTTTTTAAAAATATATACTTCTTTAAGAAAAAAGATTATCTACTATATTGAATAATTCGAGTATGAATGTTACAAGTGGTCCCTCTGTTTTCAAGAATCTACATAAAGGAACGGACACTGGTCCAGATGAACTTATGCTTACTTATTATTGAACAGTAAACAAAACCCAGAGCATGCAGGGAACGCGAGTGTTCCACAGACCGTGGATACAGTTTCTCTGTTTTCGACTAATGCAACCTAGTGTCAGGGTTCTTTACAGTCCCCTGCATCTCACTATCTACCCTAAACTTATTATATCGATTCATACAATTTGGTGTGCCACTGTATTACTTTCCTATTGTTCTTAAGGCAACCAGTTAAATTAACCTTAGAATTGGGACCACTTTTTTCAATATTGCACATCCCCATGTAATTTAGCAACTAGTCCTTTGGCAACCACAAACTGACAGTCACTTGTTAGGTGGCACATGGGGGACCGCCAGTCACTATCTTTTTTTGTTTGTTGCAGGACTATATATTGCAATTGAACCAACTCCACAGGGAAAACTGACAACAGTCCTGGCACACCAAGGACCTATTGGTGAGCGCGGGGACATATGATCCCCATCCAATTAACAGGGACACTCCAATATTAACCCTAACAGTAGGCATACAGGTATCTTTTCCAGGCAGAGACGACTAGCTCTGCTAAACCAGTGAGAGAGAGCTTATCTAATGAACAATCAGGCACGGCGCATGGGTAAGTGCCACATTTAGTAAACGTTGATATTACAATGATGCACTCTTAAATTAAATAGTCAGACTTATCCGATCCAGGATATTCCCATCTATCCAACAGACTAACAACAATAAACTCCTATGGTGAGTGTTCAACCGTACTTTAAAGCACCAATCTTAGTATTAATGCACATGGCAAATCATGTTACACCTGCTCGTACACTAAGAATTTTTCAAACAACAAGCTAGCTCACGCCCCGCAAGCTACAATTAATTCAGCACAGTTACTGATGGGATTCGCAAACCATTATTTCGCATGACACCATTTTGGGTGCTTCACCTAATCAGTGAGAGTAATACAATAATTCAATTGCAAGTGCGTCTGATCATGAGGACGCAGCTCAACAGTGATTCTATGATTCTCACTTAGTTCATTTGTTAATTCATTTAGAGAGTATTTAATTCTGCTGACCTTTCTTAGTTTGGTTTGGTCTACCCCTTTCTCACTATGTTGTCTTGCTGCACCAAATACTGAATTTGGTACACATGTTCCATTTTGGCATTAATATTGGTAATTGATACAACTGGTATGATAATGGCTTGATAACAGCCTTGATAAAGACCCAATGTTGAAACACGTGTTGGATGGCTGCTCACAACGTGCTTTAGCACGTTTATTAAGTCCCCGGACCACAATACACATTTTGGACTGATATATTTGTTGTAGCGCGAATAACAAGTATAATTGTTTAAACTGTTCACTACATGGAGGTCAAGAGCATAACCTCACTATACCAGTCACGCAGCACGCTTTTTAATACCCAACAGGACCAGAGCGCACCCAGATCCAGTCGTCATCAAATGTGTTACCTGGCTACATAGATAGACCTGTACTGTTTTCCTTGTACATAATTGCCAATTAGCCACCTTGTGACGGATGACTAATATAGCATCACCCAAGTGGTAGAAGATGGACAGACATCCCCTATAGAGGTGGTGACCTGTTTATAGGGTCTCACCAACCAGCCGCACAGGTTTCTACTGTATGTAATGAAGTCGCCGATGACACAATGTACCCTCTTAAAGTGCTGCTCCTGCACATTTTGGCAGAGTGCTCTGCGTCGGCAGAGTTATTTGTTGGTGCTTTCCATGTATGTCTGGAAATAAACTTGGTTATCCTTGCAAGAGGTGAATTGGGCCTTTTAGTGGGTTGCATCATTTTTTCTGGTGTAGGCATCTAAGGGCTTTCCTACAAGGGCAAGACCTGAGGGAGAACTCTTCTGATCGTCGCAGTACAAACCAACAATTCATTATTTGGTTGGTAGGCGCGACGATGCTGCTTTTACCAAAACCTCCTCAGTTCGGAGATGAGACTTGCTTCTGCCGACTGATTCCAAACTTATGAGGCCTTAATGGGCAAGGTTTCTGCCAAAACTCCTGCCTCGGATGGCAGTGATTTGTAAATGAAGGATGAGGTCTATCAAACGCTCTTGCAGACGAAGGGCTCTCAATCTTCTGCCTCCAGCGTAGCCTTGGCATCAGGACCCATATGGTCCCCTGAGGGATACTTTGGATCTAGCTTTTAGTCTGTATGTGCAGTGGTAGCCTCTGGAGTCTTTGGTGCCAAAGGGCGTTCTTTATCGGTTCCCGTAGTGAGAGAATCAATTCCCAGAACAGGTACCTTACGTAATCTTTCATGACTGGGCCACCAGAGCTGAAAATTAAGTTGGTTTATTACTTCATCACACTCCGATTCCACGGTTCCATGTAATAATGTCGCCACAAAAATCTCGCCATGCAAAAATATCGCCGAAAAATGCCCCTGTCCCCATATATATGGTCACCCATATAATATCACTGCAGCCTTTTCACGGCGATATTATTTACGGCGACCATATATATGGGGATAATATTACCTGATACCGATTCCACCAAGACGTATTTGTCAGAAAAAAGGGTGCACACATCCAGGATCATATTAGTGAATGGTTATACATTATCCATTCCGTCGGCTCCAGCTTATTGTAATTGAATTAGTGTCAGAGGCAGCCACAGGGTAGCTGCGGCACGGCTTGACAAGCCCTTAGGTCCTTTCCTCTATTCTCTGGCTTTCAAGCTCATCACTCTGTTCTGCTCCTTGCAGTCTTCGTGGTTGAGTCACTCTGTGCCTGTGGAGACGTGGCAAGACATCCCCCTCTGTGCCAGTGGAGACATGGACCGAGACCAGTTAGTCTTTGCCACCTAGAGGGTGAGTGGAGAGTAGAGAAGCACGAGCAAGCAAGCAAGGCGTTTGGGAGCAAAAGACCCGCCTGCCTGTCTCCTCACAAGCCTTAAGGCCTTGGGTTGTTTTTTCTGCTTCCACTGCTCAATTTGATCCCCACTCTCCCCACTGTCTCCCCGTGCAGCCAGTGGCAAAACACTGAGTGCACACCACACCCTGTAGTTGACTGCAGGAGGCAGATTTTTTTTTATGGAAAACATCTGTGAGGGACTAAGGGAGCTCGAGCCCGTATGAGACCAGTATTGCACGCTGCATCTTGCAATTGGGTTGTGCCCGCGTTTGGATTCATCTCGACATATTACACAGTCGTCGGACCAGGGAAGGGTCTTCCTTTAATCCTCTCGCTTTACATATTTCTCCCCTGGTAAGGGTAAGCACAGTGGTGGAAGGGCTCTGCTGTTAGGAGGGCTCTGCTGTTAGGAGCTGTCTGGAGGGCTCTGGGGCAAGGGGACCCGACTGGAAAACCAATGGAGCACCTAGATTGTGCCTTTTCCGAAGGAGGAACGGAGGCCGGGAAATACAGCAATGCAAGTGTTGGTGCTTCTATTGGAGTCGCGAAGTGGTTGGGTTATCACAGGAGCCACACAACCCGGAGTCCTGTCCTATCCTTGACGGTTCAGCCTGCTATCCGGTTTCATGACACTATTGACATTATTGCCCCAACACCTTTGTGTGACTGCACGCCCTTGTTATCTTGAGGCCTAGTGGACTAAGGGGGGAGGAGATGGACTGACTGCCTCCCGAGCTGCACGCCGTATCCACACTGGCCATATCCGACGGGGCTATCCCGACATTCATCGACTTGAGACTTCGAGACCAAGTGGCAACAGGGCGGAGGAGATGGACTCTGGCCTCCTCCCGAGTGGTCGGGCATGCCCTGTCCACTGGAACAGTTCCTGGCGCTTTTACTTGCCCCCCACTTGCTCTTAAAGAACACTATTGTTCCATTGCTATTGCCCTACACCTCCCAGGGGCCCAGCAGTGGCTTAGCGATCTCTCTGTCCAGAGCCTACGCTGCCACCCCCGTGCAACTGATCCATTGCTATTGCCCTACACCTCCCAGGGGCCCAGCAGTGGCTTAGCGATCGCTCTGTCCAGAACCTACGCTGCCACCCCCGTGCGACTGTTCCATTGCTATTGCCCTACACCTCCCAGGGGCCCAGCAGTGGCTTAGCGATCTCTCTGTCCAGAGCCTACGCTGCCACCCCCGTGCGACTGATCCATTGCTATTGCCCTACACCTCCCAGGGGCCCAGCAGTGGCTTAGCGATCTCTCTGTCCAGAGCCTACGCTGCCAACCCCATGCGACTGTTCCATTGCTATTGCCTTACACCTCCCAGGCGCCCAGCAGTGGCTTAGCGATCTCTCTGTCCAGAGCCTACGCTGCCAACCCCATGCAACTGATCCATCGCTATTGCCCTACACCTCCCAGGGGCCCAGCAGTGGTTTAGCGATCTCTCTGTCCAGAGCCTACGCTGCCACCCCCGTGTGACTGATCAATTGCTAACAAAGTTAAATTGTGAATTATTAACTTTAACTTTTTAAGGCGATTTGGATAATTTTATATGTTCTTTTGATTTTTGTACTCCATGGCACATATTGAAAATGTTATATTATATTGTCATGTATCGTTAAACCTGTGATAAATTGTGCACACGCAATACTAGGCTATGGGACTACCATGGGTAAATGGAAAGCTGAGTGTGATACCAGGGGGAAGGGGCCAACCAAAAAATCCCAAGGCTTTTTAAACCCATAAACGAAGTTAATCTATTAATTACAGAAATTAAGGGATTTCTCGATGACATTGAGCGGCCTGAAGGAGGTCTGTGCGCTTGATTAAAAAAAAAAAAGAGGTCAGGGGCCTCTTTTAATCCAGCCTCGAATTTCATGGAGGACAATCCTGGGGATTTGATCAGTTTAGTGAAATTCCGCCAAATAAGGAGATGGGGTGGCCGGCTCCAACCTGCATATTTCAAGGTTGGACCAAATGGCATCCTTTGAAATTCCCCTTAATGCCAAACAGGAGGGCAGCCGGAAATGTGTGCTTTGTGCGAAACAATTAGGCAGGGATTTAGGGACATCTCAGTTAAAGCATTGTGCAGTCCCACCTGCCAGCCTCCATAAAAGAAGGTGTGGCTATGGTCACCCCCAGTGGAGGACCTGGAGTGAACACTGAGTGCAGAGGGTGACCGGCTCCAACCACTAGCACACCTCAGCAGGCCCTCATTGAGCTTTCCAACTAGTTTTGACGCTATTGTCCCCACAAGTTTAACGACAGAACGGGAAACATTGCTACCCCTCCCTTGAGAAATGGTCAGGAGGCTCCATGGAAAATGGTGACGCATTGTGGAAGAGGCGGGGGGGGGAGACATAGGGCAACTCTATTGGACAAAGAGTCCTTGAAAAGGGGGCAATGGCCCTCTACTCTCAGGGACATGAGTACCCAAACAGACTTCCATGACCCAGCCCCGGATTCCCCTAACCGACCCCATGTCCATAGTTTTATGGACACTTTAGTGACCAACTTGGCTAAACAGTGTGTCCCCATCCCGGAGGAAGCCCTGTCCACAACTTTCAGCAAACAACTGAACTCCATCGTAGAAGAAATAACAGTGCTTCGGGGAGTGATTGCGACCTCTGGTGACAACGTGGAGGGCACCAGGCTTACCAAGGACGACAGTCTACTTCCCACCAAGGGGTTTAACAAGAGGGGTCCTGTTGGAGGGTGCCAGGAGCAACCCAATATAGGGACCACCCCTGGTGGAGCAGGAGGAACGCTCTTTAACCGTCCCAAAGGCCCAACAAGACCTCTCGCCTTGGGCAGGGACATGGCCGTTGGTGAGCGTTGGAAACCACCCCTGGGAGAGGGAGGGTGTGTGGCGTTCGCGGGTGCCTGAGGCCCACGTTCACCACTCTAGGATGTTTCCCTTGCCTCATGAGGCTCATCCACCTAGTACCCTAACTTGTGGGCCTGATCCCTCCCACCCCTTTCTCAGGCCCGAACTTGCTTCCCCTGGGGGGCTCTGGAGGGCAGGTCCATCGTTGCCCGAATACCAGTGCGCCAAAAGGTGAGCAAATCCCCAAGGTCTAGTTGACCAATGTCCCATGGTTGACAGGTGTCAGATTCCGTATTAACAATCTGAATTTCAAACTCGTCAGTCCCACTTCCCTCCTCTGACTCCTCACCTGATAAGCTTGAGTCTGTAGAGTATTGCTGAGCCTCACGATAATGGTAGCCGGCGGAGGCGGTATCCCAACCGCGGTGGGAAGCCACAGCGGTCACTAGTGAACAGTGGCCTCTGCGGCTCCGTCACCGCAGGCGGGTGACAATAGGGGAAAAAGCCAAAGGCGTACAAAAAACCCCTCTTGATGGTCCAAGTAGTAGGCAGCGGTGGTGAAGTCGTAATCCAGGAAGCGCTGGGAGCTTGTGGTCCAATGAAGGAGGATCGCGGAAAGCAGCGGAGTCCGGAAGGGACCCAGAGAGCCGTAGCTGGGAAACAAGCGGAGAGGAAATGAGCGAGGAAGGGAAAAATGGAGGAATAGTGGAGGCAGGGAAAATGGGAAACGACAGGGGTCGTAATGAGCAGGGAGATCAGTAAGAAAACACAACACAGGGTACAGCAACCAAGAGCAAGAAAACACACAGTTGCAACGCGCCTTTTGCCAGGAAGACGCGGAGTAAGTCTTCCGGCAATGGCTACGTCACAACGTAGAGAAACGTGCAGAGTAGACCGTTACCAGAGAAAGAGAAAAAGCCCATGTATTCTCTAATGTCCACTCCATCGGAACCGCCGCCACAATCTCCATGCGGGGGATCGCATGACAGCATGTCCCCGTCTGAAAGAGACTCCCCCCGGTTTTCCGGGACGAGAGGTGTTAAATCTGCAGAGAAGTCTAGGGGCATGCACATGAGCCACCGGTTCCCATGAGTCTTCCGACCTAGGGTAACCTTTCCATCCAATTAAATATTCTAGCCGCCCTCTATGGTATCTAGAGTCAAAGATGTTGGAAACCTCATATTCTCCGTCTTCAGAAGTGGCTTCTGAGATATCCTGCAAATGGGCGTGGTTCGATATGGAGAGTCCATGAGATGAAATAAATGGTTTGAGTAGTGAAGAGTGAAACACCGGGTGGATACGTCTAAGATTGTGTGGGAGTTGAAGCTTGTAGGAGACAGGGTTCATTGTGGCAAGAATAGTAAATGGTCCCAGATATCTGGGAGAAAGCTTAGAGGGATGTGCCCAACGAGGGAGGTATTTGGTAGATAACCAAACTCTTTCTCCGGCCTTCCAATCTGGGCCCTGCTGGCGATGAGCATCCGCTTGTTTTTTATTAGCTCTGGCCGTATCCTGCAGACTGGAACAAGCTGTGGTATGAGCTTCTTGAATGGCAGAAAGAATGGTTTCTATGGCTGGAAGATGTGACTGAATGGGAGTTATTGGAAGTATGCTTCGTGGGTGTAAACCATAATTTCAATAGAATGGAGACATCTTAATGGCAGAGTGTTTGGCATTATTATAAGCGAATTCTGCAGTGGGTATAAGCTCTACCCAGTTGTCTTGTTGTTGGTTACAGAAACATCTTAGGTATTGTTCTAGGGTGGCATTTGTCCTCTCAGTCTGGCCATTTGTCTGAGGATGAAACCCCGACGAGAGAGCTCTTTCAATACCAAAGTGTTGGCATATGGCCTTACAGAATTTTGAGACGTACTGGGGCCCCCTGTCTGACACAATCTTGTCAGGCAGCCCATGCAAGTGAAAACGTCTCGCAGAAATACCTAGGCCATCCCCTCTGCGGAAGGGATCTTGGATAGTGGAGAAAAATGCGCCATCTTGGAGAAAGTATCAACTGTCACCAGGATACAGATGCATGCGTCAGATGGAGGGAGATCAACTATAAAATCTGTAGTGACAACACTCCAGGGTCGCACCGGTGCTGTGGATTGTTCCAGAAGTCCTATGGGTTTGCCGGTATGATATTTGGCTTGAGCACAAATAGGACACTTCTGAACGTACCCTGTTACATCCTTACACATTTGAGACCAAAAACAGGACCGTCGAACGAGGTCTAACGTTCCTGACACTCCTCTGTGTCCAGCCGTACAAGTATCATGACAAAGAGTGATGATCTTCTTTCGGAGGTCATTGGAAGGCAGGTAGAGTTGGCGTCCCCGAAACCAGAGTCCATCCTTTAACTGGAAACCCTTGGGAATAACTGTTTGTTCCATAGCGGTAGCTTGTCGGACTTGTTTTAGGAAAGTTTAATCGTGGCTATATGGACATGATCGGGGAACATGCGTTCAGAATGTGAAAATGGGGACGTGTCTTCCTCCCTTCTAGACAAAGCATCCGCCAGAATGTTCTGACTACCCGGTACATAGGGAATGTGGAAGTCAAAGCTGAGCAAAGTAATGTGCCCACCGAGCTTGTCTGGAATTTACGCACTCCATTGATTCTAGGACCTTTAGATTTTTGTGGTCTGTGCGAATAGTAAAAGGGTGACTACCTCCTTGGAGAAGATGTCTCCAGACCTCACAAGCTTGTTTCATTGCCAATAGTTCCTTTTCTAAAACCGAGTAGTTTTTTCTGGCTTGTCGTTAAGGTTTTAGAAAGATAGGCTATGGGATGTTCTACGCCTTCGAAAGTTTGAAGAACTGCTCCAATTGCTGCTGCCGAGGCGTCTGTTTCGATGATGAAGGGTTGTGATTGGAGAGGATGACTAAGAATGGGTGCCGAACAGAAGAGAGTCTTTAGAAATGTGAAACTGTCTTCTGCCGTAGCCGACCATAGAAATGGAGATGAGCTCTTCTTTAGGAGTGAAGTAAGGGGGAAGTACCACTTCGGAGAAGTTCTGAATAAAGCGACGGTAGTAATTTGCCAATCCTAAGAATCTTTGGACTTCTTTCACGGAGTTCAGTGATGGCCATTTCAAGATTGCGGTTACTTTCCGGTCATCCATAGCTACCCCTTCACTGGAGAGGATATATCCTAAATAGGGTATGGTGTTCACTCCAAAAACGCATTTTTCCAGCTTTGCCTTTAGATGATGTTCTTGCAAACGACTCAAAACATCAGAGACATGGGTAATGTGTTGATCATAATCTTTGGAGAAGATAAGGATATCATCCAAACATATTACCACCGATACAAGAATAAGCGGTCCATGAACCTTTGGAAGATGGCTGGTGTGTTGACTAATCCAAAGGGCATGACCCGGTTTTCATACAAACCGAATGGAGTGCAAAATGCGGTCTTCCACTCATCTCCCTCACAAACTCTGAGGAGATGATATGCACTTCGCAAATCCAGTTTGGTAAAGATTTTGGCTCCTTGTACTACCTCCAAAATGTCAGAAATAAGAGGCATTGGATACCTGTCTCGTATGGTGACCTTGTCGAGACCACGAAAGTCTATACAAGGTCTTAAATCGGTAGAATCCCTTTTGGGAATGAAAAGCAATGGTGCCCCTGCGGGGGATTTAGAGGGTTGGATGAGACCATTCTGTAGATGATTGTCCAAATAAACTTGAAGTGCTTTCTTTTCAGTGTTGGAGAGAGAGAACATGCGCCCAAATGGTACCGGGGCTCCGGGGACCAGGTCAATGGGGCAGTCTTCTGGTCGATGAGGTGGAAGTTCCAATGTGGGTTGTTCTTGAAACACCTGCTGATAACAATGATATTCTGTTGGTAGGGCATGAATCCCAACGGACATTGATGCGGTTGAGTTGGTAGTTTGTATATTCACTGTACCCGTAGGTAAACCACAATGCTTTTGGCAATACTCTGACTCAAAAGCAAGATGGTTGTTGGTCCAATCTATTCTGGGGTTGTGACGGCGAAGTCAGGTTATTCCCAGAATAATCGGAAAATGGGCGGCCCGGATAATGTCAAAGGTAATTGTCTCTGTATGTTGAAAGATCTGGAGGTGTAATGCCCCTGTAGAGTGTGTAATGAGCCCCGAAGATAAAGGAGTACCATCAACACCTTCCACCTTCTGATTTTCAGGCTTCTCCAGGCGTGTGATCCCTTTGTCGGTGGCCCAATGGACATCCATAAAATTGCCGGCTGCACCGCAATCGAGTAGAGCCAAAACTTCCTCCCATCTCCCTTGAATAAGCAGTTTAACGCCTATCACCATGAGACGAGAATCTTCATCCTTGTCTTGGGTAGGTGAGGATATTGCAAGTGAAACGTAGGGACGAGTGGTTGTTTGAAAACCTCAGAAGTTGGTCCCTCTCAACTCCGAGGATGTTCGTTTCCCAACTTGCGTACTGCTAATTCTTCAGTTTGTAATCAAGTGTTTGTCGGATGCGCAATATGCACATACTCCTCTCTCTCGACGGCAACATCTTTCTTCACTGGTGAGAGGTCCTCGGGTGATTCTGATCTGCATCGGCTCCTCTTTGGGGTGAGTAGAGGAGGAGGGAAGGACATTGGGTTGGATACCCTCGAGAAATGGCAGAGATTTGTATCTTCGTCTTTCATTCTTTCTTTCCGGCAAACGGTATTCAACCTGGAGAACCGCAGAGAACAATTCCGAGAGGCTTGGGGGCCTTGACATACGAACAAGCTCATCTTTGATTTCTTCTTTCAGACCCCTTCTGAAAATTGCGTATTGAGCCTTCTCTGGCCAGTCGGCCAAGGCAGCCAACGTCTTGAAATGAGATATGTAAGTCAAAACATCCATAGAACCCTGGTGTGCATCAAGAATCTCCTCAGAAGCTGTAAACGAGATTTCTGGACGTTCAAAGGTCTGTTTGATAAGGGTGCAAAAAGCTTCATAATCCTGAAGAGCGGGTGCATCACTTATGGCTAGTGGAGTAACCCACGACAAAGCGTTACCCACCATGTTTGACACCATAAACCCTACTCTAGCCTTGCTTGTGGCAAAGAGAACGGGTCTGTATGTGAAATACAGTTTACAGGAATCGAGGAATTCACTGACCTTCCTTGAGGACCCGTCAAACTTGCCAGATGATAAAGGCATCGTGGGCAATTCGGGTATCTGTGGATTTTCTCTAGTGGTCATTAATTGTTTGAGCACTACGTTCTCAGCCTTTAGATTCTGAATGTCTTAAGAGACAAGTTGTAGAGCTTGATTCTCTGTTTTCAATGCTTGGACGTCTTGAGAAAGCTTTTGTATGGCCCCAACTAGTTCCTGGATCTGTTCGGGAGTAGCCATTGGGCGTTGCAAGCTGTCAGATTCCGTATTAACAATCTGAATTTCAAACTCGTCAGTCCCACTTCCCTCCTCTGACTCCTCACCTGATGAGCTTGAGTCTGTAGAGTATTGCTGAGCCTCACGATAATGGTAGCCGGCAGAGGCGGTATCCCAACCGCGGTGGGAAGCCACAGCGGTCACTAGTGAACAGCAACCTCTGCGGTTCCGTCACCGCAGGTGGGTGAAAGTAGGGGAAAAAGCCAAAGACATACAAAAAACCCCTCTTGATAGTCCAAGTAGTAGGCAGCGGAGGTGAAGTAATCCAGGAAGCGTCGGGAGCTTGTGGTCCAATGAAGGAGGATTGCGGAAAGCAGCGGAGTCCGGAAGGGACCCAGAGAGCTGTAGCTGGGAAACAAGCAGAGAGGAAATGAGCGAGGAAGGGGAAAATAGAGGAATAGTGGAGGCAGGGAAAATGGGAAATGACAGGGGTCGTAATGAGCAGGGAGATCAGTAAGAAAACACAACACAGCGTACAGCAACCAAGAGCGAGGAAACACAGTTGCAACGCGCCGTTTGCCAGGAAGACGCGGAGTAAGTCTTCCGGCAATGGCTATGTCACAACGTAGAGAAACGTGCAAAGACTAGACCGTTACCAGAGAAAAAGAAAAAGCCTGTGTATTCTCTAATGTCCACTCCATCGGAACCGCCGCCGCAATCTCCATGCGGGGGATCGCATGACAACAGGAGGAGCATTTGGGGATGCTGAATCACTTAGAAACAAAAGCCTATACCGGTAAAGGTAGACTAGGGGGTGTCTCTCTGCAATCATGGGGGACCTCTTAGTGGTAGGAGTTCCTTCCCAAACTTCCACATGGACATTGAGGTCCAGTTTGTGGGATCCAGCCAAGGGCATCCTAAGCATCGACTTGTGTACCATCCCTCCAAGGGGGTAAACATCTTGGTACACTCACAGCAATTCTTTGAATCCAGTCTCGGGCACAAGGGTCCTCTCTCAGAGCCCCCCCCCCCCCTCTCCACCCCCCTTGCCCCCACCCCCCACCTGCTTGGCCTGCCCGATGGGAAAAGGTGGCTGGAGTAGAAGCCATCCCCCCAGCAAAGTAGGTCCGATTTCCAATTCCACGATTGTTTCTGATTTGTTAGATGGATTACTGGTGGGCAACCCACAGGAGTTGCCAGCAACACCCCCTAAAAATCCTTTCGTGGAACATAGCTGGTCTATATCGAATGCCTATTGACCCAGCATGGTGTAACTTTATTAGAGAGCATCAGGTTATTCTGTTGCAGGAAACATGGGCATTAGAGACAGACGCCTTTGGGGGTTATGCGACTACCACAATCCCGGCTACAAACAGCCCCCGGGGTAGGCCAATGGGAGGGCTTCAGATCTGGCATGAAGTCAGGCTTTCCAGGGACGTGTTATCTATCAAAACTGTCTTTCCTGAACTACAACGGTTATCTGTGATTGTGGGGGTTGGAAGGGGGGGGGGGGCGATTCTTGCTCTAACTTATAGAATAGGCCGAATGTGAAGTCTGGCTTCGAGACCATATTAAAGCTACAAGATCTGCAACCTTGATACTCCTCTGAATTAGAAAAGCCAGTTTATACTGGTAGGAAGGGATTTCAACCTCCAGATGGAACCCCTGGTAAGAACAAAAGATATTTTGGAAGATCAGGACCTTGAATGCTCGATCCCACCATTTTCAACACCCCCCACTCCCTTAAGTCTCCGTAAAGCTGCAGAGTCAGCATGCCTAATTGCTAGTCTGAACCTTACAGCATGCAACGGCAGGCTGCCAGGTGACCAACCAGCAGCTGGGACGTTAAGTGGTCCAAAGGGAGCCTCGCCATTGACTATATATTTAGCTCGGCTAGTCATTGACCTGGAACCGGTCTATCTTTGACAAGATGGAGGGCGACCACAAACCCCTGTCCATTTCCTGTTGTATTGGGACTGGTGGAACTTGGGGGGCTGAGCTAAATCAACATCTAGTGGTCGAGGGGCATGCCAGAAAAATCGCTGGATCGAGAGAGACCTAAAGCTTGAGGTTTACGCAGCGATAGTAGTTAATTTGGGTGAAATGTGCAATCCCAGTGCCCCAGAATCAATGATAATCACCGAGACCTTGGGTAAAAACCTGGTACCCTTTGTGTCCACAATAAATACAAACACCAAACGCAGGGCTGTGAAGAAAAGAAAAACCTGATACAATGCTGAATGCGACATAGCGAAAAAAGATTTAGTGCTGTATGCCAGATCCTCAAAATCTTATGGATGAAGGGTCCCTGCAACAATTGAGGGCTAACCATGAAGCCCTCTTACGCGCATCAAGAAATGCACATGCAAAAGCTTCTTGGGCTTCTGGAGGCGATGGAAGAAGGGGCTATGGTGCGGTTTGGGAAGCTGGTCTCTCCCTGCAAGTTGGGTGGCAAACAGTCCCTGCAATGCTGCATTTCAGGCACGGCCTGGAGAAGGCCCTTTCCTAACCTCTGTTCAAGTCAGAGAAGGCAGGCTGCACAGCATTGCGTGGAGGAGCCAGCCACACAGTCTCTAGAGGCAGTTTTGGTTGTAACACACAAGGAGGTGGAAGAGGCCTTTGTTTCCCCCAAAAAAAAAAAAAAAAAAAAAAAAAAAGGAGGACAGCAGCAGGGCCTGAAAATTATCGCCCCATCTCACTACTAGATTGCACCTGGAAAAACTGTTCCTGGGAAACATTTTAAAAAATGGGTAGATGACACAGGACCTATTAGCAATGCCCAAGCTGGATTTCGAACTGGCCGGGGCACAGTGGATCATTGTTTTCTACCGTTCCTGTTAATCCAGACATATACAAAATTGCAAAACATGAAGCTGTATGTTATCTTCTTGGACATTAAAACGGCGTTCGATTCCGTGCCAAGAGCCCTATTGTAGCAAACCTTGAAAAACGTAAAATTCCAAAAGAATTGCTTGATGCTGTTGCATTATTATATGTCCACAATCAGGCTAGTGTGCAATACGGTTTGGGAGGGGACTTAACCGGTCAGTTTGATGTGTGGAAAGGAGTCCATCAGGGATGTGTCCTAGCCCCACTCATTTTCTTATTATACATCCAGGAAATCGTGGATGCATTGGAGGCAGGTGCCTTGGATGCTCCTAAAATTGGGTCAAAAAAATTGCCCACCTTATTTTATGCGGATGATGCAGCATTTCTTGCTACTAGCCCAGCTGGCCTGAAAGTGGCCCTCAACACCTTTTTGACAAAATGTAAGGAGCTTGGCTTCGAGCTCAATAGCTCTAAAACTTAAGCTATGCTTTTTAAACAGCCCTTTTCCAAGCCATGACAGGTGACCATAGAAGTCAATGGCCTTACACTAGACCAAGTTGGGTACTTCGACTACCTGGGGATTCGGTTTAACAAGGTGAAAGGGGGGTGAGGGGGATGGGGTGTTGGTCTGACCAATAGACCAAATCCAAAGTCAACCTAAGTAAATATAGTGGGGCAATTTGGTCTTTTTAAAAAATTCTAACCTTGGTAATGAGGCAATCACACAGCCCTGGCACTATTTGACACGAGCACTGCCTGTGTCTTTTTACAGCGCCGAGATTTGGGGTTTCGCCACTACAAAATCATTATCCCCAGTGGAGAATATTTTCTTAAAGAAATTGCTGCTCTTGCCTAAGACTGTCACATCTAGATTACTGTGTTATACTCCTTCTTAAGACTGTCACATCCAGCTGGAGCGCTGAAAGTTTACCGAGTTGTATTTTACCTCCTAATACTGTGTCACTTCTAGATCGTACCCTGAATGCTTACCGAGTAGTATTCTACCGCTTAGTACTGTGTCACATAGCTATAGTGCACTCAAAGTTTACTGTAAACATTAAGGATTAGTATTCTGTGACTGGGCCACATCTCGATAGTGCACTCCATGATTCCTGTGTTATACTCTGCCTCCTAAGCCTGTGCCACATCTAGGTATTGTGCCCAAGAGATAGTGTTGCATTCCACCCTCTTAGCCTATTCTCAAATCTAGATAGTGCACTAAAAGTTTACTGCGTTTCATTCTACCTAGTAAGACTGCGTCACATCTAGATGGCGACCCGGTCTTGCAAATATCCACCTCTCACACCTGTCCAGATTCCTAGAACCCTGCACCCCCTCCCTCCCATCCTCACTCAGTCAGTCAGTCAGTCCCCATCCGCACACTAGCTCTCACCTTCTCAAGCCCCCCCCACCACTCCCTCCCTGAGCACACCCGTAGAATTCCCCCCGTTCACCTCAATTCAGCATAACGCCACTCGCCCAATCTCCTACCACCAGCCCGCATCCAACTCTAAAATCAGAGCAGCACTCTGGCGTGCCAATCACCTCCCTCCTCAGAAGCCCCCTCCCCCCTCCCCTTACCACCCAAACTCATTGCTCCCCACCCTCCCACTGACCGCTTCTGTGAACTCCCCAGTACACCACAACACCCCACCCACTTTCAAACTCGAAATCAGAGCCACACTCTGCCAAGCCAACCACCTCCCTCCCCTGAACCCCATTCCCCCTCCCTTCCCACCCAAACTCATCACTCCCTCCCCTCCCCACCCTCCCGAGACCTTCCTAATACCCCTGACCATGACACCCCACCCCCTATCAAACTCCCAAGCCAGAGGAGCCCGCTGGTGCCCCAAACACCTCAAACCCTCACTTTCTTCAACCCCTACCTCCCACCCAAAAGCAATCATCCTTCCCCTCCTTTCCCCCCATATATCAGAGTCCCCATTCCTAACCCATCATAGAAATGCGCAGCCCCCCCACCCACAACCTCCTCCCCATTAACCACTCCTCAACACCCGTCAACAACCCCCCACCATATCCCTTCCCCTCTCTAAAAGCAGCACATCTGGCCCTCAAAAGAACAGTAGCTGCATCTCCTTCACCCTCCACCCCCCTACCCTCTCTCACCCCTACTGTACAGAAACCTGGTCGGCCACCATGACTGTCTACTCCTCTCCATCTCCACCCAGTCTCCCAATCTCTCCCTCCCCATCCCTGCTACACTCCCACCTGCCCTCGCCCTGCTTCCATCCACTCTCTTGACTTCCCGCTCTGCACACCGGACCCCCCAATCCTTCAAGACTCACCGAGACTCCCCCAAATCCCCCCTAACCCAATGACCATCTGTCCACTCGCACGCACCCCCTAATCTCTACCCACACCCCTCACATATCCTCCACCGCCCACTCTACCCAGCCCCCATGGACTCATCTCCACCCCTCGTCTCCCTGCCCCACTGACCTTGAGCAGCCCCCCACCACACCTCACCCCACCCCTCTCCCCTCCCCTCCCCTCCCCTCCCATCCCATACTCACACCCCAACAACCTCCATGACCACACCCCACTATAAAGTCAAGTGCATCCGTTTTAATGCCCGCTCTGTATCAAAAAACAGACAGCATCTTCAACCTCCTCTCCTCTGACAATCCTGACCTAGTCTTGATCACTGAAACCTGGTTCTCAGACAACTTTGGACCTGTTGAGCATGACGCATCACCCCCCTCCCCCCACCTCAACTACTCCCTCATCCCTCTCAACAGACTCAAGAGGCGGCGGCATGGAAATCCTTTTCAAATCTCACTTCTCTGTCTCGCTCGTTGATTCTCAGACATGCATTCCATCATGTGAATCCCCCCTTGTTAAACTCTCACTACCTCAGACTTTCTCCCACAGCTTCCCAATTATTTACAGACCTCCTGGTTATGACGGACATTTCACACCCAACCTCTGTGACTCTCTAGCCACCATTAAAGTAAAATCACCCCTCCCTGACTCTCCTAGGAGGCTTCAATATCTGGTTGGACATCCCCACCAACCCCATGACCCAGTCACTGGTCAGCAATCTTGATGCACTCAACCTCTCCCTTCACATGAACCGTCAAACTCATTCTAAAGGGCATACCCTTGATGCGAACTTCATATCCCATGCATGACCCGATACATCAAGCCCCCCCCATCCCCTTAGCATTCATCTGGTCTGACCACTTTGTTGTCCCTTTCTCCATCCTCTCCCCTGCCCCTGCCCTGCCCCTATGCCCCTGCCCCTATCCCCCCCCCCCCCCCCAACCTGCCTTCCCCTGCCCCACAAATGCTGGAACAAACTAAAGATCATCCCTGACCTAGCTGAAGCCCTGCTTCTTAGAACCCTCTCTACAATACCCCACCACCCCAACAGATCTTTAACCTTTAACTCATGGCACAATGATTCACTAATTCAGATCACCCCCTCATGCCCCTCTTCCTCACGCCTCGGACCATTTCCCAAACGGTTTACTCCTGAACTGAGGAATGCCAAAAAATGAAATTCACTGAAACGTAAATGGCAAGCAGAAAAACACACAGTCTCAGCAGATCCATTTTCGCCATGCACCATCGCAACTACAAAGCAGAAATCCAGAAAGCCAAACAAGCCCACTACAACAATCAGATTCTCAAATGTGGAAACCACAGTAAAGAACTCCACAGAATCATATCTGAATTCATCAAACCCACTTGCACCTCTTCTCAATCTACCCCATGAAAATCACTCTGCGACTCTCTCCACCCACTTCTACACCATTGCTCTTGACAGAACGACTTCCCTTAAACTGTCCCTCTCCCCGCCCCATAGACCGACCAATCAACCAACCAACCAACAAACAAACACCCCCGCTCGCCCCTGCCGTCGCAACCCCTACCTAGGACTCCTTCAATCCAATCTCCAGGGAAGAATTTGACCTATCTGCTCGCAAACCTTCTGGTTCCCCTCACCCCCGCCCCAGACCCCTGCCCCGCCTCAGTACTCAAAGAAATATTCTCGTCCTCGTGCGCAGGAGAGCATGCAAGAACCATCCTAAATGACTCTCTCAGCTCTTGAATCATTCTGGATGCCTTCAAAATTGCACATGTCAAGCCTCTTATTAAAAAACCATCCCTTAACCCAAAAGTTACTGTTCCACCCGAACACCAGATTCCTTGCAAAACACATCGCCCGAACAGCATACTCCCCAACTAAACACCTTTTTCGAATCCAACAACCTCCTTGACCCTGCCCAATCGGGCTTCAGACCGCGACATGGTACCGAAAACCACTCTGGCCTCAATCTGGGACGATCTTAAGAACACTGCAGACTCTGCAGGATGTGCTGCACGAATTCTCCTCGACCTGTCTGCAGCATTTGACACGATAAACAACTCAATCCTCCTTGACCACCTCCACTCCCTAGGAATCCGGGGAACCTCTCTCAAATGGATCGCCTCCTACCTCAACAGGAAACAAATAACCCTCCTCTCCTCTTTTGTCTCGGCTGCTCGCCCAGTTAATACTGGAGTACTGCAAGGCACATGTCTATCAGCTCTCCTATTTAACCTCTATATGTCCACCCTCCCCAGATTCATCAGCCTGCACAATATCCTGTGCAACAACTACGCCCACGATACACTCCAACTCTCAACCAAACCTCACAGCCTGCCTCCTAGATATCGACTGTTGAACGACTATAAACCACCACCACTTAAACCCCACTAAACCCGAAATCATGGTGTGCAGCACCCCTGAGCTTCTAACCTCGTCCACTTCCTTGGCCCCCCCTTCCTTGGGACAACCCCACCCCTCCGTCATAGTAAAAAACCTTGGCTGCACTATGGACTCTGGCCTAATCCTCTCCCGACAGATCAACAACGTATCTAAATCTCGTCACTATCACCTCAAAAGTCTCAGGTGCATTTTCCCTACCTCTCCTTTCCAAACAGACTTGCCGCTGTTATGTCTATTGTAATATCGAGACTGGACTATGCCAACTCTCTTTATCTAGGAGTTCCAGAATACCACCTTAATAAACTCCAAAGAGTTCAAAATTGCCGCCAGCACAGAGTAGACGTGCCGACAATTCTCCTCCGATCCTAAGCTGAAGAAGACATCCCACCACCCCGCCAGCACCCCATCACCCCGTATCCGTTCAAAAAGAAGCCCCGGGGACAGTGACAGCTGAGGAACCATTGCGGGCAGCACAGAATACAATGTGCGTCTCCCCCCCCACCTCCCCGAGGGTTTTCCAGCCCACAGCGCTGCCCTAGTCATGAGCGCAAGCCTGATTTAAGGGAGAGAGAGAAGGAGACCGCCGGCACACACCAGGCAGAAGAGGAAAGCACCCACCCGGCATCGGCAGAGAGGATCCCAATCGGTGAGTGTACAGGCTGCTGCGGACCAGTGGCGGAGGTGTCATCAGCATTGGGAACCCCACAGGCGCTGGTGGCGGGGAGCAGCGGGGCAAGCCCCACGGCCCACAAAACGAGAGGAGGAGCACACGCGGAGTGGAGCTGCGCATAACAGGCCAGTGGCAGAGAGCAGCAGTCCGGGCACACAGCAGCCAGGAGAGGTGCAGCCCATAAAGAGGACGGAGGGGGGGCCACAGCGGAAAGCGTGCCCC
Organism: Ambystoma mexicanum; assembly: GCF_040938575.1. NCBI lineage: Eukaryota > Metazoa > Chordata > Amphibia > Caudata > Ambystomatidae > Ambystoma > Ambystoma mexicanum. The sequence goes on along the minus strand of NC_090939.1, from coordinate 89,087,884 downwards.
GCAGGTGCAGATCCCGGGACCGGCGGTAGAAAGGTAAAGGGCAAGCCTTTAGCCACAAGAGGGAGCGGGCCTCCTCCCACTCATCCCCCGGAGAGGGGTGAAGAAGCAGTAGGGCCGGGGGGGCCTTGGGAGAAAGGAGTGCAGGACCCCCAGGGGGGGGGTCACAAAGAGAACACCCAGCAAGTGAGGGGGTGGCACCGGGGGGGGGGGGGCAGGAGAAGTGACTGCCCCTGCCAAAGAGGGGCTTTTGATGAATGCCCCTTCTGGATGCAACGGCCTGTGCCTTTTTCAACAGATCTCCACTGCTGAAAGACCGGAGACACGGTTGTGTTTGACTGCAGTAACAAACATTTCTGTTATTGATCCCCTGAACAGTGAGTGCCTTGTCCATATTTGCACGCATGCTGAGCCCTGTGCTGTTGGGTTTGTCCATTCTTGAAGTGGCCTGAATGATTTCAGCAGAGTCCGACCCGATGTCTCCATACAGCAAGCATTTATTCGCATTGGATTTATATTTCTTCCCAGTCTCTGTTGGGATCCATTCTTCTGTTAGCTCCTCCGGGACCACTCTACCCTGCCCCTAATTCTTGCTTAAATTAATCCTTCCCATGTGCAGAGGAGACGGCGGCTCCGGTTAAGGGGGAAGACAGAGCCGGTTGGAGGCATATAGCGGACTGGAGGGGGCAGCTCAGGAGACCCGGATGGAGTAGCCGAAACAGGAGAGAGGCGACAGGGCAGCAAAAGATAGATAAACTGAGGTGGACGGTAGGAAGAACCCTCCAGTGAAGGGGAGGACCGGAGGAAGGCGAGAAAGCCTCAGACATCCAGTGGCGTGGCAAGGGAATAGCCGGGTACGGAGGCCGGGGGGACCATGACCACGAAGGCCAAAAGGAAGAGAGGGGGGGGGGGGGGGGGAGGGGCCGCTCAAGTGACACCCCAGGCACCCTCCACACCATGTTGCCCATACAAGACACCAGGGATGGGGCCAGGTGCAGCCAGGAAGGGGAGGTGGAAGGCAGCACCACAGGGGGCACGGAAGGTTTGGCCCCGATGACAAGGCAGGACTTCCTGGGCAAAATGCACGCCTTACAGAATAGCTTGGCAAAGACGTTCCAAGACCAATTTCAACTTATGCAATCCGACCTGAACGAGGCCCTAGTGGGAAATCAGACGGGAGATGCGACAGCTGGGGGAGAGGACAGATCTCCTAGAAAAGGGCCTTCAAGAAGTGGACAAGGAAAGGACTACCAACAGTGAAGCTATAGAGACTCGATGTGGCTACATAGAACTTGGAAATTCAGATGGAGGATATGGAGAACAGATCCTGAAGGATTAACATAAGGGTGAAAATGCTGCTGGAATCGGTATCAGATAAAGAATTGAAATCTGCAATTCAGATGGTCTTTGCAGAAATCCTGGAAGAAGGGGCCGCAGACAAGTTCGAACTGGACTGAGTGCACAGGGTAGGGAGAATGGTCAAAGGCCAGGCAGCAAGACCGAGAGACATATTGCCTGCCTTCACTAGATACGCTCAAAATGAAGCCGTCCTCCAAGAGGCAAGAAAGCAGGAACCCATTATGTACAAAGGCCAACAGATAGCACTGCACCAAGACTTAGCGAGCAGCACGCTTATAAAGATAAGACAAATGGGTGCAGTGCTAAAGGTCCTAAATGAGCGAGCTATCCGATACAAATGGACCTTCCCGTTTGGTATTTGAATGGGAAGTGAGCCAGAAAAGCATCACCTCAGTGCAGGAAGGAGTGGATATCCTACAAATATATCTTGAAAAGACTCCTGCAGGGACTGGAGCACAACCAACAGGCAGTCAGCCCAGGCCAAGACCCTGGGAGGGGACAACGGTCGGGGAGAAAAGAAGAAGGGGAGCGAAGGGGAGCAGATTACCACAAAGAGAACAGGGAAGAGGAGACAGGAGTACAAGAAAAACCCCTACACTAAAATGGCGGTAAAGGGGTGGTGGGCCTCTAAAGGGAACAATGAAGCTTAGGGGGCATGGGGGAATGCCCGAGAAAGGAGTTGAAGGGAAGCAGGAAGGGCAAGCTCTTCTTGGGGGGGGGGGGAGACAAGGCAACTCACAAAGGGGAGAGTGAAAGGGGGTCACCTACAACAAGCATGTGACATGACTTGACGCATAACCATTCAAGTGGCTAACAATGTTACAGGGCTTAATACCCCACTTAGGATGTTTTGGGGCTACAGAAAATGCACCTCTTGCACAAGGATCAGGGGGCGGTTAAAATTGCAGGGGTTCGATCAAATCTTGCACGCCTCCAGCCAGAGCAAAGTAGGGGGGAGTGGCTTTAGCTATTAAAAATACAGTTGACTTTAGAGTCAGTGAAGTCATACGAGACAAGGAGGGGAGGTACATTAAAGCCAGGGGGGAAAGTGGGGGGGGAGAGGGGTATCAGGATCTCCCGTACACCATGGCAGTTGTGTATGCTACACACTCTGGCCAGGAGCAGTTTCTGCAGTGTGTCTTGGGTGTACTAGAAGAAAAAGCGTGGGGCCACAAAATTTTGATGGGTGACCTTAACGTCGCCTGGGCTAGGGAGCGGGAAAGGATTGGGGGCCAAGTAAGAGGGGGCGGGGCAGTGATGTCAGCAGAACTGAAGGACAAAATCGAAAGGGCAGGCCTACGGAATGCATGGCTGGTGAGGGGGGATGAGGAGGGCTACACTTTCTTATCGGGAGTCCGTGGATCAGTCGAGAAATGACTATATCTGGGTCTCAGCGGGCCTTGTTGGTGGTGATTCGGGAGGTGAACACGGGCCACATAGGGATTGCAGACCACAAGACAGTATCCATCATTCTTGAGCTGGGACACAAGGAAAGGGGGGTGTGGGGATGGAAATATCCAAAGTCCCTACTTAGGGACCGAGTAATCAGAGGGGAAAAGGTCCAGAAGATCAGGAACTTCTTCGCAACCCACAAGAAAGGGGATATGAGGGAAGACATAAGATGGGACGCGTTCAAGGCCACGCTCAGTGGGGGGGGGTGGGGGGAGGGAATTGATAGCAGCATCCGGTCAGAGGGCAAAGCAATTTAAGGCGTTGGAAGTGCAACTCGAGGCAGCAAGGCAAAAGGCGGGAACAACCCCAACTAGGTCCTCCATGAGGGAGTACAGAAGGGCACTAGGGCTAGAAGTCCACCTCACTAAAAAGGCTGAAGGGGCTCTGCTCACTGTTCGCCAAAAGTACTATACCATAGCAAACAAAGCAGATGGACTGTTAGCGCGCCTACTGAGGAGGGGGGGGGGGGGCGAGATCAAAGAATGCGATTACAGCCCTGAAAACAGAAACAGGGGAGTGGGCCACACGCTCAGGGGATAGCCAGGAAACATGGCCGAGTACTAGGATTCACTCTATGCATCACAAAACCCCCAGGCACATCTACAGAAGAGTTCTTAGAAAGGGTACAGCTGCAGAGAATTGGGAGGGAGACACGAGATGCCCTTAATCAGGAAATTACTGAGGACGAAATAAGAAGATTGATCAGAACCCTACTGCCGAACAAGGCCCCGGGTCCGGATGGTTAAACCACAGCCTTCTATACAACGTTCATAACAGAGCTAATCCTGCACTAACTCTCTTTTTAACACTTTCAGGCTAACAGGCAGATTAGCTCCATCCATGGAGGAGGCCAAGTTCACTCTTATACTTAAACCCAATAAAGATCCGGAGGAGAGAACATCCTATAGGCCTATCGCGCTGATTAACCTGTTTGCCAAGATCTTTGTAAAGATCTTGGCATCAATGTTTGAGAACTACCTGCCGGATCTGATCCACCCAGATCAGGCGGGTTTTGTCAGAGGCAGACAGACGGCAGATAACATCAGGCGTGTGGCCGACCTAGTGGAAAAGGCACCGAAAATGGACACTCCCGCTGTCCTTTTAGCGTTGGATGCAGAAAAAGCATTTGACCGCGTGGAGTGGTCCTTTCTGTTCCACGTGTTGCAAAAAATTGGCTTTAGAGGGGAATTCCTGACAATGATCCAAGCCAACTACCAGGCCCAGTCAACAAGAATGGTGGTGAATGGAACAACATCGAGACCCATTAGGCTTCAAAGAGGTACAAAACAAGGTTGTCAGTTTTCTCCAATGCTTTATGCGATTTATTTGCAGCCCCTCCTCCAAGGCATACGGGAGGCAAATGGGATACAGGGCATTCCTTCCAGGGATGGCAGGGGGGGGGGGGGGGGAGAGAACAGAAGGTGGCAGCGTTTGCCGATGATATGCTGCTCACCCTAGCAGCACCAACCGAATCCATCCAGGTGAGTACAACCCTGTTAGAGGAGTTTGGGGAGGTCTCGGCCCTAAAGGTCAACATCAGCAAATCCGAAATCTTGAACCTAACGCTCAAGGCAGGGGAACACAACAACCTGAAGGCAAGCACCCCCTTCCTTTGGAGCCCGGGGGGTTATCAGGAACCTGGGGATCACGGCGACCCTCCCGGGCTGGTACGCGGCCAACTAAACTACAGCCCCCCACACCCCCATTTCTGAGGGATATCAAACGAGACTTCCAGAGATGGCGAAATCTCAGGGTTTTGTGGCTTGGACGGGTTGCAGCGATCAAGATGGTTGCGCTCCCACGATTCCTCAGGCAATACCATCAGGCTTTTTTTTAGGGAACTGGGAGCAATGACCAATGAGTTCCTATGGGAAGGGAAGAGAGCGAGGGTCAGTAGGTATCTGTTAAATGGCGCCCAGACAGGAGGGAGGACTAATGCTACCGAACTACCGGCAGTATTACGAGGCTACGCAGTTACGTGTAATTAGAGAATGGCTGCAGGGAGGGGAAGGCACGCAAGATAAGCAATGGGTGAAGATGGACAGAGCAGTAGCACACCATAATTTGGGAGACGTCCTATGGTTACCGAAACAATACAGGCCAAAGTATCTGTATGAGAGTATCATAACAAAACTTACGGCGGATAAATTGGTGGGATCCAAGGGGATAACAACATTCCCATCACCTTTCATGCCTATCTTTAACAATAGGGATTTCACACCGGGATGGAAAAGGAGGCATTTAAGCAATGGCAGGACAGGGTTAGTAGGAGGTTGAGTGTCATGTTCCGAGGGGAGGAAATACTTTTCTTTGAGGATTGCAAAAGGGAACTCACGGTGCAGGAAAGGGAAAGACTAAGGTACGTGCAAATAAGGCATTGGGTGCTACACATCGGGAACAGGGAAGCAGCGACCAGGGAAACAACGAAATTTGAAAAATTTCTCATATCTAATGACTGGGCTAATATCCAATTTTTACAAGATACTGGACAACGCAAATGCCAGACAACAGTATATGTGGAGGTGGGAGCGGGTCCTGGGGAGGGAAATCGGAAGGGAAGAATGGGAGGTTGTGGAGGATTCCCAGGTTGGCAAAAGCTTCCCAATTACAAGAAGCATGGCACAAGATCTTACTCGGCTGGCACTACACACCGCCCCGCCTACACAGAATATATCCGGGAACCTCTGTGAACTGCAGGAGGGGTTGTGGGATGGTGGGCACAGCGGAACATATCTGGTGGAAATGTCCGAAAATTGAACCATTCTGGAGGGAGGTGCAGAGGGCGCAGGAGCAGGCCTACGGGCCAGGGGACAGCAGACCACCAGAACAGATCCTCTTGGGAATTAGAGGGGGCACGGGTGTGGGGGAACCTAGAACAAGGGGAAAAGCAAGAGTAATCTTAACGCTAGCGGCTATGATGTTAATAGCACAAAAGGTGGAAACGACCAGAGGTTCCCATGATGCAGGACTGGCTTTGAAAGATTTGGGAAATAGTAGCCCTCGAGTGGGCAACATATGCCATGGACAACAATGTGCAAAACTTTGCAAAGGACTGGGGGGGGGGGGGGGGGAACGCTGGCCTTCCTTAAAGATGACTTTAGGGTGATATGGTTACTGCAGCGTTTAAGGCTGTTAGATCTACAATGAACTTCAGTGATCGGTCCATGAGAGCGGAAGTTGCCTCAGGGGGGAGTGGGGAAGGATCGTGGGGGGGGGGGGGGGGGGGGGAATTGGTTAAACATGTAAGAGTTAAAAAAATAAAAAAAAAATACAAAGTGCAAAACGTTGCCGCTAAAATGCTCCTCGCCCTGTGTCCGAGAAAGCACACCTCTCCAGCTCTCAGAACCATCCACTGGCTCGCAGTGGGACGAAGGGCCCCTTTCAAGACCCTGTGCATCACTCATCATGCAGTGCACAAGACCAGCCCTCTATACCTGCAAAAACCTTACATCCAACCCCGCACCCCAAGATCAAGCTCTGCCCTCCTTCTAGTGATCCCAACCACTAACTCCATCAAGATCGGTGGATCCTCTTTCTCAGCACTGGCACCGACTCTGTGGAACTCCCTTCCACTACACATCCGACTCCCCCAAGACTATTTGACATTCCGCAAATTACTAAAAACATGGCCCTTTCCATAACACCAACAACATCCCTTAAGATATGTCTGAACTCACAACAACCCAATGACTAAATACACAATGGGACTCTCTACCATGTCTTCAATGAACACACCCTCCGACTCTGCTATAGATAACTGCTTATGAACACTGAAAAATGACCTCTAATCCTACGCACAGAATGGGATGGATGGAATGATTGAGGGAGTGGATGGGTGGAGTGGATGGAGGGGATGGGATGAATGGAACGGATGGACGCATGTGAAATGAATGGAAGGTATCTATATGGAATGGATGAAACGGAGTGAATGGATGAAATTAATAGAACAGATGGGTGGATGGATGAGTGAGGTGGATGAATGAGTGGGGTGGATGGGAGGGAAGGATGTTTGTTTTATTACTTGTATTGCGCTCCAGACCCTCAGGTATCCGGGCGCACAGCAAAAGATAACTCACAGCTTGGGTACACGTCAGTTCACATACATCATATGTTCACAACAAAGCATCTTATTACAACTACATCTAACAATTTAAAAACACAACATTTAGATACAGATTATGTTATAGGTACTTGTATAGCGCACCGACACCAACAGAATTGGTCCCCAGGCGCTCTGGCGGATCTGTAAACCGGAAAGACGGGAGCAGGAGAGTGGGAGAAGTGATGTGCTGTTGGCAGCTTCAGCTCGGTATACGCCAAGTGCTGGGCTTTGGTGCTAGTATCGGATTGGGCGAGACTGCGAGTGCTGTAGGTGATGTTTATGTGTTGATGCAGTGTGGTAAAGTGTGTGCGGATGGCTGTGAGAGATATGGTTGTGTGGTTTAAGTATGCAGAAGATTGAGGTTTGGGTTAGTGGGGTCTGTGTCCTGATTCAGGTACTTCTGATTCCGTTAGAGTGTAGCCCTGTGGGTTGGGTTGATGCGGTTCCTCATGAGCCGATCGCTTTGTTGGTGCTGCCCTGACCCCACTGCATCACAGTGAGTATTGTTTGGATTGATAGGTGCGTCTGAACCTTTCTTTGGATGTGGGACTGGGTTGGTAATATCCCTATTATCTTGTTATCTAGCGCGACACTAGTTGAGGTTTTGAATGGTTCTGGGTCGGAGTGGTGTTGATGAGGCGTTCTAGTACTTTCGTCTTGGTGAGTCTGTGTATTCAGTCGTTCGTTTCCTTCTGTCATGACTGTCTTTCCGTTGGTTCTTTGGATTCTGTGGGGTGAGCATCCTTGGTATCCTATAGTATATGTAGAGAAGTTCCAACTTTACTTATTTTGGTGATTGTTCAAAAGGAAGATCTTCAACAATGATGCAAGATGCAGCCCCTGGTAATTGAGAAATGCAAGACTCTTCAGGACAGGGTGGAAGGAGAGTTCCACAAACAGCCGCCACACACAGACGGCAGGCATACTTACATAATTATACAGGCAAGGGCAGTGTAGGGTGCGTCAGTAATTGGAAGGTCAGTTTGAGGGCAGCTCAGTTGTCAGCGTCTTTGAGCCAGGTTATAAAGTTTTGACATATCTGGTAAGATTGATCCAAGCACAGGAGAGGAGCTAATGAATTCCGTAGTAAAGACGCTTTAACCTGAAAGCTACGTCCCCAGACTCTAGAAAGTTCAAATCTTGGGACTACTAGGCTATTGGTACTAGATCTGGTTTGTCTGGAAAGAAAAAATGAATTTGATGAGTCTCTAAGAGATAACAAGGTGCAGTGTTTAGGCATTTGTAAGTGAATGAAGACACTTTTAACCAAATTTTGTTCATGAGTTGAAAGCCAATTGTTGGATTTTCTAATTTCAGAGATGTGGTCTCTCCTAGAAATACCAAGTGCTGCTCCAAGAGCATTATTCTGGAGAAGTGGATTCTCTTGATAGTTGCCTTACTGGCAACAAAGTAAAGAGCATTGCAATAATCCAACTTCGACAGAATAAGTGCTCTGGCCATTATTAGATAGGAAAGGTTTACCTGCTCTGATTAGTTTAAAGGTTTATGCAGTGGCAAATGCCATCGCGTTAACCTGCTTGTTGAAGGTAAGGGTAGAATCCAGATAGACACCCAAAGTCTTCACCTCATTGGCAGAGACAATGTTATTATCAATGTTGAAACTGGAGTAGTTATGTCCCAAGTAGTAGGGCATGCCCAGGATGATAATCTCCGTCTTATCATCATTCAGGCATAGTCCATGGGTGGCCATCCATGCCTGGATGATGAGATACACACTATTCACCAAGGCCAAATACTTGTCATAATCTCCAGTAAGTGGTAAGAGAATCGGAGTATCATCTGCATAGTTAGTGTAGGTGATACCAAGAAGGTCCAGATCATTGAAAAGGGGCTTCGTGAAAATGTTGTATAGCGTAGGAGAAACAAAGGAACCTTGGGGTACTCCACAGGTGATAGGTATAGGGTCTGTGGCTGCTGTAGGGGAGAAGACTCATCGTCCTGTTAAGAAAGGATTGGATCCATTTTATAGCTTCTTCGGAGAAATGAGCAGCCAAGTCCAGGTGTCTGCATAGGGGTTTATGGTCCACAAGGTCAAATGCAGCCGGTAAGTCCTTTAGGTCAATTAAGGTAGTTTCAGTTCCTTGCGGAGGTCGAAAGCCAGATTAGCGAGTTCCTAGCACGTGGTGGAGTTCCAAATATTTTTGAATTTGGGAGTAGGCCATCTTGTCTATAATCTTCAGGAGAAAAGGGACAGTTGTAATTGGGCGGTAGTTAGTGGATATGGCAGGGTAGAGAGTATTTTTTTATTTTAAGCAAATGTAGCACCCAGGATTCTTTCAGGTTGCTTGGTAAAGAACCTGTGGAAAAAGCATTAATAAGTTTGAGATAAAGGGAGCCAGGTCTCTTGCTGCATCCTTTATCAATTGGGCTGGGCATTGGTCTCCCTTGCAGTAAGATGGTTTGAGCGATAGGATAGATTTTTCAGTCTCGATGGAGACTTTAGAACATTTAAATGGGGCAGGGCTTGTATTGTTGGCGGGTATAGGCTTTTGTGGGATAGATTAGTTGTGACACTTTTCGTTTTAGCAATTTTAGTTTGTAGCATCAAAACTTTGTTAGTAAGCGCATGTTGAATGTTGGAACACCAAGATTTATCTTTTACGCAGTTATCTATTATTGGGATAGGGGCTTCTAATTCTTTCAAGACGATGAATAACTCTTTAGTGCTGGAATTAGCTTGAGTTATTCTAGTGTTGTAATTTTCCCATTTGGCCAGTAATATTTCACTTTTGTAGAGAGCGGTTATGTTAGAGGTTAGTTTTGTGCTCTTCCGATGGCCGTAATATCCAGGCTACCTCACATTGTCTTTTTTCTAAACGAAGTGTTTTTATGTGTGGTGTGTACCATGAGTTAAGGTGGGCTTTAGGATTGCCTTGTCTCATTTTAAGAGGTGCAATTATGTCAAGAGAGTATGACCTAATTTTATTGTACTTGTTCACCAGGGCATCCGGCCCATGGTGTATCGCGAGTTGAGTTTAGGGAGAATCAAAGGGCGGTGGTTATCTGGCGTAGTTATTTTTTAGTTCTTGTTAATGTGGACAAAGCCAATTGGGAAGGAATGGTGGTCGGTCTTTCTGTTACAAGTGAGAAAGCCACGAGGTAGTGGCCAGTCCAAATTTGGGGAGAGACCGACAAGATGGGGGCATAACAATTATAATCTGCCACCCAATCCAGAATTTTTCCTTTGTTTGTAGAGTGGGTCACTCTTTGGGTCAGGCCAAGGTCAGTCAGGATGTTGGCTACGCTATTTGCCTATGAGTCTTTAGGGTCATTAAAGCCTCAGTTGAAATCCCCTATTAAAATAACTTGAGAAGAATTCTTTTGGATGGAATGGAATAGATGCAATGGAATGGAATAGATGGAAACAGACGGGATGGAATGAATGGACACATATGGAACGAAGGGATGGAATGGATGGCGGGGAATGATTGGAGGGTATGTATAGGGAATAGATGAAGGCAACAGATGGAATGGATGGAACATATGTACATGGAATATATAGATGGAATGTATTGTGTGGATGGGTGGGTGTAATGGAAGAAATGGATGAAATGCTATGTACATGGGGTCAATGGATGAACGGATGGAATAGATGGATGAAACGGATGGAATGGACGAAATGGATAGAGGGGATGGAATGGATGAAATCAGATGAGGTGGATGTGATGGAGGGGGTGGATGTGATGGAGGGGATGGATAAGATGGATGAATGGAGTCAACGGCATGGACGCATGTGGAATAAATGGATGGAGGGCATGGATGCATGCAGAATTATTGGAATGTTTGTATATGGAACTGACGGATGGGATGGAATGAATGGATGAAAATAACCAGGTTACTCACCGTAGTGACCACCTTACTCCTAAGTCCCCTTTCCTCCATACTTATGGACATCTCCCCGTCCTGTGGGACGGGAATGGAGCACTTTGTAAAAAGCATCAATGTGTCCTTCCTCTCTTTCTTGCGCAGGTCCCGGCACGCTGCCATAACCCCGCCCACCTTGGCTCCGCCCCGCGCATCCACCATCAGTCCTTTTCTATCGCCAGGTCAAAGACCTATTAGCAATAACAGAGGAACCTTATTAGAGGGGACGGTGGGCGGGCGTATGGAGGAAAGGAGACTATGGACTAGGAGTAAGGTGGTCACTACGGAGAGTAACCTGGTTATACTCCTACGTCCCGTCCCCTTTCCTCCATACTTATGGGAGATTCCCAAGCACTCCTAACAGGAACTACGGGCGGATGGAAAAAGGTTCTTCAGCACAGCCTGACCAAACTGAGCATCAGCTCTTGAGCTCATGTCAAGACAATAATGCTTACAAAAAGCAGATGGAGGGGCCCAAGTAGTTGCCCCAGCAATGGACTCCCAGGGGACATATCTGAAAAGCAATCGTGGCTGCTTTGCCCCACACCAGGTGTGCATGAATACCTTTAGGAGGTTTCAGCCCTTGGACGGTGAAAGACTCTGTAATGCAGGTGGCGATCCACCGGGAAATAGTTGCCTTAGGCGCCTGCTTACCCTGAGGGTTACCAAAAGGCACAAATAGTTGAGAACTCCTAAGCTCGGATGTTCTGTCCAGATAGAACTTAAGAGCCCTTCTGACATCGAGACAATGCAGAACCCTTTCTGCCTCTGAGGTAGGGTTCGGAAAAAGGACCGGAAGGGAGATAGACTGGTTCAGATGGAATTCAGTTACCACCTTCGGCAGGAAAGCAGGATTCGTCCGTAGGACTTCCTTATCCTTGTGAAGAACCAAGAAGGGATGCTCCACCGACAAGGCCTGGAGCTCACTCACCCGCCTTGCTGATGTAACGGCGACCAAAAAGGACACTTTCCAGAATAGGTACTTGAGGTCCACCGTGGCCATGGGTTCAAAAGGCTTATGGCACAACGCCGTGAGAACTACATTTAGATCCCACGGCGGGTGCGGAGTACAAACTGGAGGGTAGAGGCGTGTCAAGCCTGCAAAATGCCTCTTAAGCACTGGATTACACAGAGAGTAAGAACATTGGTCCGTAGAAAGATAAGCAGAGACCGCTGAAAGCCAAGTTCTGCATGACTGAACGTGAACACCCGACTCTGCTAGGAAGGATATGAAGGACAGCACCGTGTCAACCGTAGCCTCCCTTGGGTCCAACCGCTTTCCCAAACACCCATGACAGAACCTGAGCCATTTACTTCTGTAATGGGATCTAGTCGAGGGTTTCCTGGCTGCCTGGATAATACGCATGTTATCCGCAGGCTAGTTAAGATGTTCTAAAGACTTTAACTCAGGCACCATGCCGCCAAGCTGAGCGATTGTGGGGAGGGGTGCCACAGCGGCTGTTCCCCTTGATGAAGATCGGGGGTCACTGGTAACCTGATTGGTGGACACATTGACAGGTGTTGAAGTTCTAAGAACCAAAACCTGGCCGGCCACCACTGGGCTATGAGTAGAAGGGAACAATTCACTGAGTTCTTCAGCTTCCAAATTGCCCGATGGACTAGAAGCAGAGACGGGAAGGCGTGAACTCTTACGTTGTGCCATGGAATCTCGAGAGCATCCACCAGAGAGGAGGCTCCCAGCCCCCCTCTGGAGGCATACTGAGGAAGCTTCTTGTTTGCCGCCGTAGCAAAGAGGTCCACCTCCAGTGTGCCCCAACGCAAAAAAATCCATGAGAGGACCTCTGCCTTCAACTCCCACTCGTAGCCGACTACTGTCGCCAGCTGAGGGCATCCTGACATTCAGCTGGCCTGGGATGTGCACTGCAAGCAGCTAAACACCATGAAGCACGGCCCACTCCCAAATCTGGATGGACAGGTCCACGTGGTGGTGGTGGTGGGGGGGGTGGGGGGGTTCGGGAGACTTGGTTCCCCCCTGTTTGTTGATGTAATACATCGACACCACATTGTCCGTGCGTATGCGGACCACCTTGTTGGCAATGATCGGTCTGAACGCCCTGAGCGCTAGAAAGATCACCAGAAGCTCTAGATGATATGTGGAGGAGCTTGTCCTGAGGCGACCAAAGATCCGAGACCTGAAGAAGATCAAACGTCGCACACAACCCCAGGAGGGAGGAGTCCGTCGTGATAGTCACCGTAGGGGCAGGGTCCTGAAACCCTGCACCCGACAGGTTGCTGAGAGATGACCACCACTCCAGGTCCCCTCTCATGGAAGCCAGAATCATCAGCTTGGAATCCGGGTCCACAGCCTGACGCCAAGAACTCCGAAGAGCCATTTGGGTCCGCCTCATTTCGAGACGAGCAAGAGGAAGAGCCAACACGGACGAGGCCATGAGGCCCAGAAGACTCTGGAACCACCAGGCCGACATGCTCTCCGACTGCGCAAACATCTGACACGTGGCTAACAGATCCGCCATCCTGTCCCCGGTCAGGTACACTGTGCAGTCGATCGTGTTCCAGCGAAAACCCAGGAAAATCAAGTCCTGCGAGACCGTCATGAAAGATTTCCGCCAGTTCACCGACAGCCCAAGATGGAACAGGAGCTGAAGGCGAGACTGAAGATTGCCCGCTGCTGTCAACAGACAAGGGCTGCGTAAGAGCCAGTCGTCCAAATATGGATACACATGGATACCCTGCAGACGAAGATAGTCCGCACCCACCATCATCATCATCTTCGTGAAGACACGCGGCGCCGAGCTGAGGCCAAAAGGAAGCACTCGAAACTGAAAGTGCTCCTCTCCCAAAGAGAAACAGAGATATCTCCTGTGTGGATTCCAAATCAGGATATGCATGTACGCATCCTGAAGAGCCACCACACTGAGCCAATCGCCCATCTGCAAGGAGGACCGTATCTGGCTGGGCATGATCATCTTGAATTTCTCTTGGGGTAGGAAAAGATTGAACTGGGAAAGGTCTAGGATGGTGCGCAGGCCAGCATGGTTGGGTTTGGGCACCATAAACACCCAGGAGCAGAAGCCCTCCACTCGCTTCCCGAGGGGAACAGGTTCCACAGCTCTGAGGTCCAGAAGTTTCTGAACCTCAGCTTTGAGGGAGGGTGAGCCCGACAGCTGAAAAGGAGGGTTGAGGGGTAGGGTGGGGTAGGGGGGTAGGGATAAGCGGAAGCCCGCCCGAGCGACTGACAAGACCCATCTGTCTTCGGTGATGGTCTGCCACGCCTCCCAATGAGACAATGCGTCCTCCCACCCGGGTCTCGTGCGAGCGCAGAGAACCCTCATTTAGTAGGTTTTTCGGTGGTGTTACCACCTGAACCTGAGGAGGAGACTGAGGAGCGGGAGAAAAACCGAGTCCGTTGTTGCCTACGGCGGTTATTCCCCAAAGGGGTATCTATCCACTGTGCGAGATTTCCGGTCGAGGAAGCCCCTAAAGCCAGAGGAGGGTCGGCTTTGGGACAACGGTCTCTGGGTTTTGAAAGAGGTCTTAACAAGGACCGACAAGGACTTAGCTGTCTGAGTGCTATCCTTCATCTTGGTGAGCTCTACATCTGTTGTAGAATGAAAGAGCCAAAAACACAAAAAGGAGGTAGAAGGGAAAGGAAACCCGTAATTGACCACCCTCATACAGGTCAACAACCTTTAATACTTAACAGCGAGATCAAACAGGCATCTTGTTTGTTTTCCACATAGGTAAACATAGGATCAACCACTTGGTTGTAAACAACCAAATTCCATTAAATTAGCAGGCAGTTTTTAGAAAAAATATAAATACTTTTTATTGATAAGAGGAAAGTCAATCATAAAAATATATATGCAAAGACAATCAACAATGATAAAAATAGAGGAAAAATATATCAGTGCAACAACATGAAAGAGCGCCTTACCATCGAACGGAAGGCCCAACACCTTGTCCTGGACTTCTTTTGAGAATTTAGTGGCATGCAGCCACACCTGCCGTGAAGTATCAACCCCCAGCATAAGGCCCCGAGCCGAAGTGTCTATGTGATGAGCCGCAGCCTCCAGGAGATCCTGGGCCAAGACCCTGGCGTCAGATAAACCACCTTTAAAGTCCTCCAACTTCTCGACCGGGATGAATTCCTCAAACTGCGACAGACCTTTCCACATCCGCATATTCGCCCCCGTTAACAGCAGTTCGGCATTGCCCTGCCTGAGCTGCAAGGCCGAGGCAGCAAAGAATTTTCTCCCAAGGGAGTCAAGGAGCTTGTCCTTTCCCAGAACCTGAGTAGCCGTCGTGGAAGAGGATGCTGCAGGCCTGGACTGCAAAGTGGCCGCAGCCACCACTGTGGAGGAGAGGGAGGGAGGGGCCAGGGGGGTGGGGGGGTGGGGGGGTGGGGGGGTGGTGGGCAGGTGGCAGACAAGATGACGACAGGGCCACCTCTTCCGAAGAATGCAGCCTGTATCTCATGTCAATTTTCTTATTGATGAAAAGTCCAGATTGTGGCTTTTCCCATACCCTGCGGACCTCAGCCAGAACGTCCTTCTGCAAGAACAGGCCGGTACGCTCCAAAAGGAGACAGGGTGAACGCCCCAGAAAGCATGCCCTCCTGCGGAGCGGGTGCCTCGGGCACCGGAACATCTAAGAAGCACATCATGTCCAGTACCCGGTCATGAAAAGCTCTAATAGAGCAGGGCAGGTCCTCGTTGTCCTGATCGCCTTGCGTGTCATCCGACAGGTCAGGATCCTGCTGAGCCGCGTCGGGCGCTGCCTTGTCCACGGGGGACAATGGGGGCAAAGGCAGAAGAGTCGGGGAAGGCACCGTAGGCAAGGGAGGCGCCGGTGGAACCACCGGAGGAACGGGTGGGGCCGGAGGCGCAGGCGGACATATCTCCCTAAAAAGCCCTTTGAAATATTCCCTCATGGGGTCGGTACGTATGAGCGTTTGAAATCTACCGAAAAAGGCATCCTCCGGGGACTGCTTTGGAACCTGAGGAGGCCTCTCATGAGGTGGACAAGTCCAGGGACGTAACAGGGACGGGTCCACATAAATCAAAGGCGCCGACCTCGCAGGCAATTAAACATTGTGCGGAAGAGGCATCCGGGCGTTCAAATTGGCCGATAAGGATGTGCACAAGGGACTATGTTCACCCAAGGAACCAAGCCCTACACCTGAGGCCGATGGCGTAGTTGTAGGATAGCACCCAAAACGGCCGCCGAAGTCATTGCGGAAACAGGCGCCATTTTGTCATCGTCTAAGGGGAACTGCGGCACGCGAGGACGTGAGGCAGGGGTCCCCGTCGATGGATCAGGGGTCTTAATTTTAGCCTCAACATAAGGAACCTCGGCAAAGCCGGTACTATGAGACCTGGAATGTTTCTGCGACACACCAACCGCCAAATTAGCCTTCCCAGGAAGGACCTCAGCACTACCGGTAAAAGAAGAACTTTCCTTCTTTGCACCCTCAACAGATCTGGTGTCGCTGCAAGAGCGGGAATGGTGAGAAACAGCCTTCACCGGCAAGGCTTGTCAGGCCTCTCAGAAATGTTGGTAGCTTTAGCCTCTGAAAGGGGGACCTCGAACATCCATTCAGTGACAGCAAGCCCCACCAAGGCCTCCGGGTGCACCCCGGTCTTACTCTTGAGGGAAGCCGACAGGCCTCAGAGCAAGCTCTGGTATCCCACGACTCAATAGAACTGGGGCTACAAACAGCCCCCACAGGAGGGGCCTCGGAGTGTACTCTGGTGTTCACAGGCCCCTTATGGAGACCCTCGGAGAAAACTTCGGTAGAATTATTAGGCCCGACAGGCACCTCAGGGCGAACCCCGGTAACAGAGCGATCCACGCCCCTCCCGGCTCGAGAGGAACCCAGAAAGGTATTCCCCGGCCGGGGTGCTCTGAAAATTAAAGAACTTACCGGGCGTTTTTTCTTCCCGTCGATGAACACCTGAAAATGCGAAGGAGGAGTCCGTCCGAACACCTCCTCCCACCGCTCCAACCGACGTTGAAGTGCCTGGACCGAAAGGGAGTCACAGTAAAAACAGGAGTCCCAACGGTGTTCCGGACCCAAACACTCTAAACAAAGAGGATGGGGATCCGCCCTCACGAAGCGACAGTGACACGATGAACAGTCTGGAAAATCCAGTTTAAAAGACAGACAGACTAGTAAACGAACGCTAGCGAGAGCCAGAGAGGGCAAAAGGGAAGAAAATCTTCCAAGGATGCAAGTGCGTCCGGCCCCGATCGTGCGGAGAAAAGGACTGATGGTCGATACGCAGGGCGGGGCCAAGGTGGTCAGGGTTACGGCCGCGTGCTGATCCCCGTGCAGTAAAGAGAGGAGGGACACATTTTTGAAAAAAATGTGGATGCTTTTTACAAAGTGCTCCGGTCCCGTCCCACAGGACGGAGAGATGTCCCGTAAGTATAGAGGAAAGGGGACGGGACGTAGGAGTACACCTACCCTCCATCTTCTGTGTGCCCCCCCCCCCCCATGCACGTGTCTGTGTACCTTGTTTTCCTATTCCCGATGCGGTTGTTGTACATCCCTACGTCCTACCCGGTCGCTGTAATCCCAGGCCCCTGCTATCCTCTCCCGTGATGTCCCTATGTATCCCAATGTATCACCCCAACCCTCTTGTCATATGTGCCCACCGTGCATATGTGTCACTGTTGTACTCTTGCTTTTTTATCCCCACGCCGTTATATATCTGCATGCCCCCATCCTGTCACCATAAGACCAACCCACTGTCCGTGTGGTGTTCCCTGCCATCCTGTCCACGTGCCTGGTCTTGGGCGCTTTAAGATGAACCATCACTCTTATCACATCACTATGCCTACTCTCTTCTATACACCATCACACAACTAGAACACATCTATACCACCGATTAATTGGGCCTAGCTGTTCACATATGAACACTACCGCATGAACACCTCATCACCCTAACAAAACGCAACTATCCCATGACACTCCGGCCTATCTGCTCACAGAAGCGTCCTTCAGGCCTAATGCAGCCAAACCCAGTCTGGATGTCCAAACACCAGACTGCAAACAAATTCAACTATTATCCTTAACACCACACCTAACGCTAGGATGCAGCTACCATACGACAATTAAACCAGCTGCACACATATCTGGTGCACCCACGCACGCTAGGACACCATCCATCTCTACTGACCTGAACTGCGGTTCCTGAGGGTGTTCAACCTACCAGCGCTTTGAGGTCATACCAATGATTATAGAGTGCTATACAAATGCCAAGTAACATAACATAACACTGGCTTTTGTCATAACCCATTATCAGTGAATGAATAAACCACTTGTGTATAGTCTAGTAGCAAAAGGCTTCTCCCTTTCTTTTTCGAGCACTGTCAGTATATTGAAGGTCCTTAAAACACACTGTGCTCACGTTTGAATACCAATGCTAAGGATTTGCTGGTTTTGGTGCTACCCAGCGTGAAATCCATGCAGATGCATGCAACCACTACAAGCCACCCTTTCCTTCATGAACTATGAACAATCAAATACAGTGGGGACCATTTTGTTGAACAGGTCTGAGAACCAGGATCACGTGGCAACCTTCCATCCTCAAGTATTTGGAGCACCTTAGTTACAAGCGGAAGGGGTGGAAAGGTGTAAAAGGTTTGTCCAACCCACAGAAGCAGAAAATGATCTGAGGGTTTCCAGGCCTTTCCCACTTCAATGATGCACACAAGGGACATTTCTTGTTTATTTCTCAAAGAGGTCTGTCAGCAGTGAGCCCCATTTGTGGAATATTGGAACTAAGGCCTTCACTTTCAACTCCTGTTCATGTGTGGGGGATAGGGGGTACGTGCAAGACGACTCAGTGTGTCTGCCCTGATATTTTCTTCCCCACGAAGATGAACAGGCTATTGGTGAAATGACATGATTCAGATACCAAGGAAAGAGATCAGAGTGCAGGGTCTTTTTCCCCTTGCCTGTTCAGGTAGAACACTGTGGTAGTGTGGTCTGTGTAAATAAAAAGACATGCAGGAATATCTTCGTGGCCAGAAAATGCGCCTTTAGCTCTTGAATGTTTGTGATGGTCTTAAATTCCACCCCCACAAACTTGTGTACCTCCCAGCTGTTCCAGCATCACCCCCCTACCCCTATCTTGCTAGGGATCTTGGATGGAACTGGAGGCAAAAATGGAACCCCTGGGTGAGGTTCATTTCTTGCATCCACCATTGCAGCTCGCTGTGTAGGCCCTGTGGAACGGTCATGAGGTGCGATTGAGTTTCCTGGAACCATGGCGAGCCCAGATGTAGATGAATTGTTGGAGTTGGCAATTACCAGTATGCATGATGCAGGGAGTCCCAATAGCCTCTGGAATTTGACTGCTGGCTGCACCGAGCTTCTGTAGAACTCCAGGCAAAGTGACGTTATGCTGTGCAGTTTGTCGGTTGGGAATACCAGGCTTACTGCACAGTCCCATATAATTCCAATTAACTGCAGACATCTGGTCAGTGTTGACTTGTCCATGTTTATAGTCGGGCCCAGTGCAAAAGCCTGTTGCACCACCAGCGCAACAGACTTGCACCCGAGAAGGTGTGCAACATTGCATTATTAGCCAGTCGTCCAGATAGGAGGTGGATTATGCACCCTCTGCATACGAGGATGCAACATAAAAGCATCCATCACCTTTGTAAAGACCCTTGGGACAGCACTTAGACCGAAGGGAAGCACTTTGTACTGGAAATGCAGAGTCAGAATGGAGAATGATGTGGAGGCCAGAACGTTATGTGCATATACGCATCCTGCAGATCTAGAGTGCATATCCAATCCCCTCCCACCAGGGTCAAGAGCATATAATTTGGCATGACCATCTTGAATCTTTAGTTCAGGAGACGAACGTTTAAGCTCGACAGGTCAAGAATGGTTTTCCAACCCACTTTGTCCTTTGGAAGGGCAAAGGAACAAGAGCATCCTTGTACAGGGCTCTCCAGATGGATCTTCTCTATGAATCCAGTTTTTGCTATTGCCGCACCAAATTTGATGCAAATTGTTGGGGAGGGAACAGGGAGTCAGTAGCCACATCTCACCACTCAGAGGTCCACTGGGCCTGGGGGCGGAGATTGATTGCCTTCAATGACGTTAGGAGTCGTATTCTCCCCTGATCCCCTTTACTAGGGTTATTACTAGGGTTATTTAATGCTGGGCCGTCTGCACATCAATCCTTTTGTCAGGTTGTGCAGAATCTGTACCTAGAAAGGGTTTTCCTGTCCTGGCCCTCTTAGGCGGTGCACCACCTGTGTCCTGCGGTCTCTGCTCTGGTTTTGTGCAAGGAAACCACTGCGTCCTCTGCTGTAAAGACTATGCGCTTGTTCTCGCCACCGGTCTCAAATGGTAGAAAGACGCTTCGCAGTTATGGAGTGCACTTGTTCCTTTGCTAATATTTGTTGAAGGATGAAAAAGGTTGATCCAATCAAATGGAAGAGCTTATACTTTTTCCTGCACATCTGGCATCAATTTTGTGCTTGAGCCAAGCACCCCTCCTGAGGTTCACCCCATGGCACATACCCTGCTGCAGCAGGGTCAACGTGTCCCGCAACTGCCTCCAGCAGATAATGCCACCATTTTTGCTTCCTTCAGACCGGTTAGGAATTCTTTCCCGTTCCCAGTCAGACCCTCTGCAAACTCCTCCATGTCACACCAAAGTGTATAATTACAGGCCACCAGTATTTGGTCTGCGCTTGCTTATTGTAAATGCAAGGAGCTATTCGATCTTTTTGCCTATTGCATCAATAGCCTACTCTTCCTTTCCCGCCAGTGTGAGCAAGGCAACTGCTGTGGATGTTGGCGCCTTTCCTTGTGTCAGTGCTTATGCAAACTACAGCAGTGTGCGCCATGGGGTTTGTCGACAGTGACTCACTTGGCATCTGAGGTAACGCAAGTCTTCTCTTGCTTACTTGCCTGATGTTGCAGCATTTTTCCCAAATCATCTTTGCCTCATTTGAAATATCCTGTTGTAAATGCATCCCAATGTGCTCTGCTTTTTTCGGTAGGACCTCCGAGAGCACACCAGTTTCTCTTGATGTGGTAAATTCAGAAACTCTACAATGTCCCAGAATCTGTCTTGAAGCATCCTATTTGAAGAGTGTAGTCTTTCTTGGTTGTCTTCATCAGTGTCCTCACGAGACACCAGGTTAGTATGCGTCCCACTTTGCCCCACCCGTATCTGAGAAGGTGGTGATGTAGACAGTTGCTCTGCTCCATTTGCGCTGGCCTTGGCCAACAGCATTACCGAGATTAGGTCCTTCAAAAGTTCCTGCATGGCCCTGATGTGTGGCTTTTTTTAAGTGTGCCATTAAGGGCTTCAGAGTGGACGAGGAGGTTCATTTGCATGACGCCAGTAAAACAAAAAGGGTGTTGCAGCAATGTTTGGGTTGTAAATCTCCCCCTCTCTCCCCCCCACGTGGATTCTGTAGGGGGGGGGGGGGTGCTGGATGCCAATATGTTGAGCCCATGTACACCTTCCTAATTGGGGCTGTACACATCACATGTGATTTGAAGGAATGGGTCTGTGGAACGTGCGTCCCTCTGCTCTCCACTCGAGTGGTGAACATGGAGGTTAGTACCAGTAGCAGCAGGGTCCTGTGCTTGCGTTGCTGTATAAATTCCCTTTAAGCGCTCATCCTTCAGGGTTTTCCCCAGCGAGGCAGACATGCCTTTTTCAGGATTCTCCCTACCACCATCTTTATTCTGATATGGAGGCCCTTCTCACCTGGAGGTTGTGGGTGATCACGTGTCCGGTCGACCACTCTTGGTAGGACCGTACCGCAACTGGCGTTAGACCTTTTCCTTCACGTGCTGCGTCAGTGTGGGCTTGAGGTACCCTCACGGTGCTTTTCCGTGTTCAGCAGTGCACTTGTTACCGTAACGGGGTGCCATCTGCGACTACGTGTCTGCAGGGATCTCCTGAACATTGTGCAGGGTAAGGCGAAAGCTCCTTCTGTGGCCTCAGCCTGGTCCCGGTGTGGGACGCTATAGGGCGAGGGTATGTACCCATTTTCTTCTTTCAAAGTCCTACTCCTCGCTGTCCAGTTAGTGTTTCTCCCACCGTGCACGGATTGGCAGCTGCACCGGCAGAATCTGTTGGGAATGTGCCGTGGAGGCAAAGAAATGTTTTGTAGTGCAATCAGCACAGCTGCTCAGTGAATGCTCCAAACCCATCCGACGTGGTGAAAGGATGGCCACTGGGGAGGGGCACACGGAGGGGCTACGGTACAGGGATGGCAGTGCGTGACAAATGATTCCAAGGCTGCTTCACAACACGCTCTGGTCCCCATCGCCAATGACGTCCCACAAGTCTGGAGGAAAGGGGCTAGGACACAAGAGTACTGTAATATTCATGCAATAGAGCAGGGAACAGGGGGCGTCTCCTAGGACCTATGAGATTAGGTGGGTTCAATCAGATTACGATTATCCCATTTTAAAAAAAAATATTAAAAAAATATCACAACAGAAGAATTGTGGCTACTTTTTTAATGTTTTACTATTGACGCGTAAAATGGTTTACGGTTTTCAAATATACATTTCTCTAGATTTACTAGCGACATTCATTAGAATATGTTTTAAATTTTACTCTGGGGTCATTACACAAAACCACTAACAAACTCCAGCAAGTGGGCACGCAACCCTTATTAAGGGGTGTTTCTGAGACGTACTGCCTAAAAATAGGCAAATACACCCATAAAGTAAAAAAAAAAAAAGGGAGTAAAGATACTCCCAACACAAAATAGGACACACACAAGATAGTCCACCCCGCTTTCACCACAACAGTTCCATGGATAGGGTTGTTTCCAGTAGAAAATCTAGTGCCACTGGAAGAAACTACTATTGTTATGGCCTGAGCTAAAGATACATACATGTATAAACATTTTTATTCTTATAAAAAAACTCCCGTTAGGTACAGGACTTTTTGTATTACCTAAACAATTATTTCATTCCAACCTATAAAAAAAAATAAAGTAAGAAAGAAAAATCCTGAGTAAAATACACCCACACCAGAATCATCTGGAGCAAGTGCGGACAAGCTTCTGCATCAAATTCAAAAAAGTGAGACAATTGTTGATAAATACCTTATTTTTATTAATATACACAGTATATTTTAATAGATTAAGATACCCTCCACATAAAACACTATTTCACAGGACAGCAGTGCTCTCGAAACTCAAGATTTCAAGCTAAAAGCGAATGCTTCAACATTTTGTGCAGTCTGAATCAGATGTTGCATACAAGAGTGCATTATAAAGGTTTCACCTCCAAACGATATGCAATGCATTACATTACAGAACTGTATGGCATCTTGTAAGGCTCTGAGCGTTTACAAAACAATGCTCCAGTCCTGTCCAATCCCTTGCACAGGTAAGACATCCCATACGATTGGGAGCTGAGGGGATGGGACCTTGGAGTAATGGCACATTATCTGCTGGTGTTATTAGGTAAAAGGTGACTTAATTAGGGCATGGAAAGATGGTTCTTCCTTAAAATGCATAAATCATTTGCGATACATACTCATTCACAGCCACACACGCACAGAACAAATGAAACTTGTTTAAAGCGACTCCTAACCCTGCATCGCATACAAACATAAGACTCGTACAAACTTGGCAGACCACTTTTGAAATGTAATAAACTTGCATGTTAAGATTTCTGGTTCGAATTAAATTCAGTAAAGGCCACAAGGAAGTTTTATTGCCGATGCCATACTTTCAATATTGAAGAGACTCACTTTCAAATCAAGACCAACAACATAACATGCATAGCAATAATGCAGTATGGAGCTACTGGACGACCGCTTCTAGTTTAGAGCAGCCTGGCTGGTTTAAACGACTACGATCATGAGAAGCTTGATCGTAAGACAACCGGTGCAATACAAATGCAAACCACCGATATTACACCTGTGATGGCCCCACGTGTCAAATTGTGAAATGTGTTTTTCTTTTTAAAATTATGCAGTATGCACAAGTCATTACATGCCTTTTTAGAAACAGGTGAAAGATCTGCGTTGATCATCGGAATAATACTGAACAAATACTCAATCGTTTTGGGTTGGGAACAGACGTTGAAGGGTTTCCCCATCATTTTGACATTATTATAGTTGGTGGCGACACTCAAAAACATAGGTCACACATAGATTTGTCACACAGACACACACATCACAATCAACTCCTGCTGATTGAATGATTTCCTACACACAGTAATTAGGTCTAGCCCTCAACTATTGCAGCCCCTACATTATTTGGTATTTTGATAGTCATCTGTTTTTCAGCTGTGGTTAATGGGCACTTAGTGTTTACTATGTCCAAAATAATACATTTTAAGCAAATAATGATGTATAACCGGTTTGACCAATTGACCAGAGCATATTCATGAGGAAATAACATAAGCGGTAGCACACTAATTAGAACCAACTGGAGACCATCACGGCAGCTGTGCATCAGAAAAGACCAGATCAGACAAAACTAGACCAACTTTAATACTGCGTCTGTCCTCTACTAGGTTGTTTGACCATAAATGCTGCTCAAGGAGTCCATGCTAGAAAAAACAGCATCTCCACTGCACCGGCCACCCAAAAAGGTGATAAGGTGACTTTGCAGAACAGAATGAGCGAGAGCCAATTGTAGCTCCAGGTTACCATACAATGACTTCATCTAACAGTTTGAATAGAAATGCACAGTATGAGACACTGCTATATGGGCAGACCGTACTGAAAAGCAAGAAACGATACTGCCCAGGCGCAACAGGCTGGTGCCTGGAGCCATGCCTTTTATGATCTAACTAGACAATACACTACCCAATGTATGCAGACTTGTGCATTGTTGTATGAAGATTCTGCAGGCCAAAGTGTGAGGAAGGAAGATAAACTAGTCCATTGTGGATATTTAGGCCACAAACTGAATTTACCCAACTAGGAGATGTTAAAATCACATATGTTTGAACCAAACGATGTGTGAAGATATAGACTTCAATACTACTTTTGGCCTAAAAGCAAAGCATAACTGGAGAGAGAGACAATATTGCAATGAACGTGACCAGGGAGGCAGACTGAAGCCTTCACAGCTCAGATGTGCACCCAGTCAGCTGTCCTCCTAGGAGGCCAGGACATCTACAGATCATTATTCTACCCAAGGGGCTAAAACATTTCCACAAAAAAAGAGAAGCAACTCTATGGCAAACGAGGACAAAGTCGAAAAAGGCATCTCTGTTGTACCAAAGAAACTCTTGAAGACTTGTCAGAATGCTTGATTAGACAAGCTTTCTTAAGGCTCTCAATGAGGGCAGATGCACCAAAGCAATGATTGCACACACTGCCCGAGATCTATGCTAGAGATGTCAATTAACATTCTATGTACCACGAGAGGGCTAGACAATTTACAATATTGTGTTCATCAAACAGTAAAAGCTAAAAAGGGCAATGCAATGAAGCACACAAATTCCATATTTGCCAATGATACAAAAGTGGACATAGCACAAGGAAACCTGGAGACCCAGCAGTGAAAACAGGTCAAGTAGAGGCAGCTGAAGGTGGCTGTGGATAAGTGGATCCCGAGGTAAGAACGCCAGAGGAATGTAAATAAAATGTACAAACTGAAAAAAAATATCTTTTGCAAGGTAAGTACAATCTGTGCTGGTTCTTAAAAGGAAAAAAAAAAGATTGCAAAAAAATATATTATTTGGCGATATCGGAGTCATAGTCCAAATTAGAGACTCCTTCCCTAATCTCCAATACATAAAACAAATAGCTTGTTCCCTTTCAAGATTGCTACACTTGCCTCATCTGCCAGTGCGTGTTTCGAGAAACAGGCTCTTCTTCAGGGTATACTTTTATGAGCTGTTGGCAAAGGTGAACACCATAAATTAACAGGTTTGAGGTCATTCGCATCAATTCACTACAAGTACGTAAATCTAGCAGTTATATTACACAATATAAGTATTATCAGTTGGGACATGTTTGCAGCCCATTTATCTTTTGATTTTTTTGTTTTGTATCTAATAATTATGCCATGTTAAATGTACATTTTAAGAGCGCAATTTTGTTTATATACTAAATGATAGTGAATTAATTCCAATTAGCTCAAATTGGTTTATTTACGGTGTTGACCTTTATTAAAAGAGGAAATGCTATTTTGATGATAATACTCAGTTGACTGGGCGCAGTTCAAGCTGTTCAAAGGTTTTTTTTGTCTTGCAAATTAAACTGGCCACTCCCATCCTTAACAAATGAGGAAATAGATCTGGGGCGGGCACAGACAAACATCAATACAAGTACACAATGTCTTGCCATGGCCTGAAAAACAAAGGCACACAGCAACAAATAAAGCATGACCAGAGAAGTCATTGCCCATGCTATTAACATTAAGACACAAAGTTAGATGGGGCTCATACTAGAACGTACATTCTTTTTTAAAACGTGACCCAAAAAAAAAAAAAAGAATAAATATGCCCACCAAAGAACGAAATGGTGGTTTTTCTAAGTCTCAAACGTGCGTTTCCTTTTTCTTCGGGCTTAACACTGGGAAATTGAGAAGATTCGGACCACTATAAAAACGAGTAGGTCCAGGAATCCGTTCCCATCTCTGCCCTGCAGTGCTCAATGCCTGATCGTTGAGGTTTTCTTGTAGACACTAAACCAGGTTTATGATGGGAGAAGCCACTTTTTAGTGAGATGATTGTAGTGAATATAAGGCACACCTAAGCATATTAAGGATGGGTACATTTAAAATAAAAATCTAACAGACAAGCTCACATTGTATACATACTATTGGAACCGCAGAAAGTACTGCATCGGGATTAAACAAACCAAGTAGGACTGCCTCCTTATCAATGCATTTCGGGGACTAAGTGCTTGAGAAAAGACAGCAGGCTTATGTTCATCTTGCAAAAGAGATGCAATACATCGCAATTAAGGTCATTCAATGCTCTTCCAAGGCTCGAATGGAAAGCCAGTTCATTTTGCTCGAGGTGCTGGTTCATTGTGCAGGCTGCAGCTCTCGAGAAGCAAAAGACTAAACCACCGCTGCCCACCACTCTTGCTAAAATGGGACCCACATCGGCCAATCACATTTTAATGAATGCAGCAAGAGGAGGCCGGTGTGTCCACTGTTTACCACCACGCGGCTTATTGCAAATCCCATAAACACAAAAGAATAAATGAAGGAAAGGCAGCCATGATCCAACTAAAAAGAAAAGGAGGTCCCATTCCCCTTTGGATCGGTTTTTTCAAAGGCAATAAGCTGACTTGGCAAAAAGCAAAAGCGGCCATCAGAGCCTCGTGTGGAACATATAGCAAGGGTTTCCCCATGTCCCCCTCAAGCAAACATGTCCAGCTTCCTCACTACAACAGGTCATCCTTGTAACATGACTTGAGGCTGAGCAAAAGAGGCCAGTGAAGATTTGTACAACTAGACTATGTTTGATCTTTCAAAGGAAAATAAATATATAAGATTTGTGGTCTGAGACATTTTCTTTTTTGTGAGCCCATCCACTTTAATTGTTCACAAAAATAAAAGTTATTTTCTGTTGGCTTCCACGCACTTCTATTGTTGCGGCCAGTTCTGTTCCCCAGCAGTTCTACACAAATCAAAACAAGAGGGAAATCTGCTCTTTTTGCGCATTTACCCACTGCTTCAGTGTTTGTAGCTCATGCTAGGGTCTTGCTTTTCAACAGTGCTCCACAATTGCTGTATTGCCGGATGGTTGTCCATCTCTTTCGCCAATTTATTTTACCCTAGGAGAACCTTCTGCATACGGCGTGCCGCCGCGCTGGCCTCGTCCTCCGAATCAGACTCACTCTGGGAGGTGTAGCTGGAGCTGCAAGGGGAGGAGCACTCAGGAGAGCACAAGTAATGCATCAAAGGGAGGCGGTACTTCCCGCAGAAATCCACAAACTTGATCTGTCTGACGCAACTGTCGAAGTAGACTCCTGCGGGAAAGGAAGGGAGAGGAACATTAGAAGAATTTCCATTTAATTTACACATTGTGTCTGCATTCCCTTGCTCATGTTGTAGAGCTAGTGAGGGCATTTGTACAGGATACAATTACAAAACATGTGGTACTCGCCCACCTTCACATCAGCATCCATTTTCTAAGCTTCTCCATAAAAGTTGGCATATGGTGACTCAAGACATTTTAGAAGAATCAGAAAAAACATTTAACTCATTCAAGCCGCAGGCAGCTTTGAGCGTTGTGGGTTCTTCTCACCTCCCTCAAAACATCCCACTCCTCCCGCAGAAAAGAAATATACTCAAGTCAGCAATATAACATGCACTGCTCCCTAAGCAGCCAAAGGGTCACTGCCACAAACCTTGTTGTCCATCCTGCAATGGTTATGCCAGCCACAGTAGCAAGTGTAGGTATCCCTATTAACTCCACAGGACCAGTTCCTAAACACAATAGACTTCGAGCATTCATTCTTAATTCAGCTGTCTTGCTCCCCCCTCAATGAAACATTTATAATACACCCCCCCCCCCCCCCCACACCATTCAAAATGGTCTAAATGTAATGGGCAACATAGCTCTAACCCTTTAAACCAAACAATGTGGCTTTTACATTCAGAAGGCGCAGTCACAAAGAATACTGAACTAAAACCGCAACAAGTTAACAGATTTCAAATGATCAGTGCATAAAATAAAACTAGCAACCCATGGTAAGTAAAACAGTCAAAGGACCATAATCCAGGTTTATGTTGAGACAGAGCCAATTAGCAGCTAGTCTTCCAGAGACGTCTTATATTCAATAGGTGAATGATGAACATCTTAATACACAAAGGTACACCATGAAAAAGACCTAAATCACTGGCTGCCGATCAGACGACAAAGAGCAGGTTTATGTTCACACACCATGCAATGTTTTATTCTGTATGAAATTCATGCGCAGCAGATGTTCTTGCGATCAAAACATTTCTAGTCTTGCTAGTGGTATTTAACCACTCTGCACATAGCAACATACCTGTACTACAGATTGGTTACTCTTGGAGATACAATGCCCAACAAAAGCTTACAAATGATTGACGCACTGAGCATGGTTTCTAATCTATCACACAGCTGCCCCAGGATTTACAGCAAAAATATACACTGTAGAAAAAAATAAAGCATTCCACATTGGACTGCATCCTCAAAGCACTAGGTTATTCCCGCCCACCACACACTTCCCCCCTTCCCTTAACAATACCAACCTTTAAATGATTACCCTTATAAAACCATAAAATAAATTATATGGAAGCCCCAAAGCTCTCCTGTAAAAATCAAATATTTCTTTCCATGAACATTAAGTCACAATTCAGTCTAAAATTGACAGCGGGCATGCCCAACACACCTGCCTTCTAGACTATCCTTTTACAGCCCTGAAAACAGTTTTTAGCATAGCAAACTGGTTGTATCAGTGAGTATACAAATCTGATCGCATAACCCTATCCTGGTAGACAAACCACCAGAGCTGAAACCGAGCTTACCCCCAGCCAATTTCATGTATATTGGTTATCACTGGCTGTAAAAAGGTTTAGCAGACCAGTGGATGAGCATGAGTTGGGAAGGTCAAAAATCTCTGGGAGGAATTGGGATACCAACCGATCAACGAAGTATCAAGGATCAGGCTCAAAATATTCATTTTGCAACAGGGTGAAGGACAACTGAACATTTCCTTAGTCATGGGCAAGTACACAACAGCTTTCAGATCCACTGATCGAGGAGGGCCTAAAGATCTGCCCCTTCATAATGATCATCATTTTCCTGAGGTGCAGGACCAGAGATAGCACATCCTGCATCATCAGTAAGGGGGCAGAGGTTGGTAGGGCTAGAAAGCCAATATTCATGATAACAGAACCACTTGCACAGGCAAGACGTGGGTTAGTCCTGAATGTAGCCTTAAACAGCATGAAATCGCCTCCTCATGTTCTGAAATCAGGAGCAAGATCAGCCCAGTAATCAATCCAGACTAGCATTCACAGATGTCCAGAGGCAGTTTTCAGATTGGGAAACATACTTTTGCTTAGCAGTAGGGTACTCGCCAATCATCAGCATGGTTAAGCTACCAAAACTCCAGGAGAGAGCCCTCATTTTTAAAATTGCAGTAAACCATTTAGCCCATACACAGAGGTTAAGAAATAAAGTAGGCAGAAACATGTCCTGGTTAAAATGAAAGTGCTCACTTTCCACGAAAACCCAGAGAATGTCGTCAATGTTTCACATAGGTCCCACTTGACAAAAGTTTGACTCATGTGGCCAATTTGTAAGTAAACTACAACTTCCCATTACGGTAGAATGCAAAATGTGAATACAAGGGACGTCTACAAACACTGAGCACCCATGTTGGTTCAGAGTGACTCAGGGGTGGTGGAATTTAAATAATTAGATTTGTGCATGGACCTAGCTTTGGGAAGCAACATAGTGCTAGACAAGTCATGGGGGGGGGGGGGGGGGGGAACAAAGTGAGGGAAGCAGATACAAAGTATCAGGGATTTTCCAGGAGACAAATCCAAAATCTTTTTTGTTATCAGTGAGTAACAAGAGCAGATAATCAGACTGGGTTTTCGTGGAAAGTGAGTCCAGTTTTTGGTAGCTGTTTTGGGACAGTACCTGAATTTAACAGAGCTGCTGTTAAGAAAGCACGAACATGTGTGAATTTTCTGCATCGAGCTAAAGTACAGAGCAAGACCAGTGACTGAGCTCTTCCCACCAACCTCCGACACTGTGAGAAAGCATTGCTGTCATATACTTCACTCCCTTCTACTTGGGTCTTGTGCTTTTCAAAACGTCATCTTCTCCCATGTCCAATTACTGAGTCCCACTGCCAAAACTGTAGCACATTTCAAAGCCTCATTATGAATCTCCTGACTAATGTAGTATAGTCCAAACAGGCTTAGAGCTTTTGTCAAGCAATGTATTTCAGGCAAGCCTCGCATGGAACTGCCAGTGTCCTAACCCTATTTGCCTTTCATTGTCAATAACCTGTGGGGAAAGGCAACTCAGTGGGGTCAATAAGCCAGCTGCAAAGATAGTGTAACCTGTTAGTTCAGATCCTGTTGCTATGCGAGTTAATGAGATATGCATGCATTTAAGATGCAGGAAACATTCAATTGTAACAGAGTTTACTTAACTATCAACTTATCAAAAGAACTACTAAAGGTTCAGTGATTTAGAACACACATTTCATCCGGGATGCTTTACTTGTAATGGCTGATGCAACTCATTAGGGTTGATATACCTGCGATTGCTCAGAACACAACTGTTCAGGGTGGCTATGCTTGTAATGGCACTGAACACACCAATCATCAGGACTGCTATACCCGTGATGGCTCAGAACAGACATCTCATTTATGCTGCTGTACTTGTAATGGCTCAGAAAAAGCACATCCAAGGAGGACTGCTGTACTTGTAATGGCTCAGAAAAAGCACATCCAAGGAGGACTGCTGTATGTGTAATGGCTCAGAACACAACTCATCAGGGCTGCTATACCTGCGATGGCTCAAAAGTAGAACACACATCCCATGAGGACCACTATACTTGTAATGGCTTAGCAAAAGCACGTCCCATGAAGACCGCTAAACCTGTAATAGCACAGAACACATATATAATATGGGCTCTTGTACTTGTAATGGCATACATTGTTTGTATTCAAGCAAGTGCTGCATCTGGTCAGACAAACCTGCAACTCTAGAATTCCCAGCCTAATGGCCAAAAGGTGGTGTGCAAACATCTAAAAAGGAGCACCCAATGGTATAGCTGCACTAGATGTTTAGATATTTATTGCTACTATGTTATGTTAACGGTACTTATACAGCGCACCGTCACCAACGGAATTGGTCCCTGGGCGCTCGAGGATCTGTAAATGAGAAGGTGGGATGGGTTAGTAAGGTGAAGAGGGTGTAGGATAGTCGGTGGAGTGGTGTTCTGTTGGCAGCTTCAACTCGGTAGACACCGGGTGCTGAGCTTTGGATCGGTGTCGGTCCGCGTGTGCCGTTGGTGCGGCTTGTGTTGTTGCAGTGTGGTGAGGTGTGTGCAGCTGGCTGTGCGAGAGATGGTTGTGTGTCTAAGTTTGGCACTTGCTGCCCTACACAATTCAGTCTGAGTGTGGCACTCACCAACCCTAACAGTACCATCCAGATACCACACAGGCCAATGTTCATAATTCTATCAAATTGCAGGACATGCCAACATTCTCAATTCCTTTTAAGTGTAGTACTTGGCAATCTTCATAATTCTGTGCAGGTGTGGCACATGCCAACATTCACAATCCCGTCTAGATAAGGCGCAGGCCAAAGTAGGGAATTATGTCCGAGTATGGTGCATGCTAATCTTCACAATCCTGTCTAGATACGGTGCAGGCTAATGTTCTCAACTTTATGCAGATGGATGAAATTGGTTAGTTTGCATAGCTGTCCTTGCAAGTATGGGATTCCATCTAGGTGTGGTACATGCTGACATTCACATTTCTGTCTAGATGTGGCACAAGTAAAAGTTAAGAATCCTGAGTGTGGCACATGCTAACAATCACACTTCTATCTAGATGCGGCGCATGCTAAACCCTACAGGTGTGGTACTAGCTAAAGTTGGCAATTAAGTCAATATACATCACAAGGCAACATTTACAATCCATTTACAGTGGTCACAAGTCTTCCTAAGTATGTATTGTCTAAGTCTATGGCAGTCCACGCTATTGAATGTAAGGTAGAGTGACAGGGGCTTTCTGGAGTAAAGTAATTGCTCTACACCCCACCCATGCCACAATCAGTTTTGTTGGTGTCTGCTGGCTTCCTTGGCTTCCCCGGCTGACACCTGCAGACATATTGGAGTCGACAATGTAGGCGCTGCCCTTTGCCTCGGGCCCTTAGCCGCAGGGGCTGCTCGGCAGAGGGCTGCCCAGGTCAATTCCAGTATAAGGAGGGGTTAGCCAATGGGAGTCTGGGGGTGGGCGCGGGAGGCGATGCTAGAGGGAAAAGTTGGGAAGGAGCCTTGCGGACATCACGGGCCGCACAGTGAAAAACAAAACAAAAAAAAATCAAAATCGGCAAATTTGAAATGCATGGGCAGCCGGGGCGCAGTGCTTACCCGAGGGCCATGGTGGAAAATGTTTTACTGTGTTAAAAGACGAAGAGAAAAACAGTAGAGGAAGAGCAACTCTGAACATAAGCAATACAGAAGAACAAAGGGGTGGTGGAGGAGGGGGCCGAAGGGACAGAGAACATACTAGACAATCCAACAAAGGAATTCGAGCAACAAGAAGAGTGATCAATGAGCTACATGTTAGGGCAACAAAGAAAGTCAGAAGGCAAACAGAAATAAGAGGACAAACACACAATAGGAGTGAAGGAAAAGAAGCAGAGCAAAAGACATTTGAGAGAAAAATAAAACACGTATCAACAGCAGGTGGGGAGAGATGGAAATAGAAAAGCAAGACTAGAGATGAACAGGCCAATAACAGACAGTGCAAGAAAGATAATCAAAAAGGAGTAGCAACCACAACCGAGAAAATGAAAAACAGATATTTTGCATTTTTTAAAGCACTCACACAGCCTGCGGGCATCGAGGCGCTGTTACAGGAATTGTTTGTTTAAGTTGCGTAATTGTTTTTTTTGTCTTGGTTGCGTATTTATAACGCGCTTAAACACCCAGAGGTTTCTAAGCACGGGCCCGGGAATCGAACCTGTGTTGCTTCGTGTTGTCTTGCTTCCAAGGCGCGCACGTTGCCGCTGAGCTATCCTACCGGGACATAGCCAGATATAGCCAGAGTAATGACACGAAAGAGGAAGGGGAGTTATATCAGCCGATACAGCAAGATATAGAAGGGGAAAAAGCAACAATAGAACACAGAGATGGAAGATCTACAGTGACAGAGAAACAGACTGCAAAATGTGGCATCGCAACACAAGGGTGAGAGGCAGAGCGTCAGAAAGTGAGAGGCAGGGTAAACTAAGTAGCAAAGAGAAGGCGAGATGAATCAAAAACATGGAGTGGCTGTCAAGCAGATAGTGCCAGGCAGCAACAGTAGGCCCAAGAGGCAGAGCAGTAATGCTGGTAAAGTGAGGAAATCACACAATGTGACTAGCTGGCATCTATAGTAACTCTTAACAGAGTTTGTGCCCAAGTATCATGAAGATGAAACTGGGTAGTATGCATCTACAAGGTTCTTGTGTGGGGGAAATGTTTTCCACAGGTGCAATAAATTATTTAGAACCACTTTGAAATACAGCCGTTTTCAAACAAAGTTTTAATTTTACACAAATTGGATAGTTGTCAGACATTTTTTTTACTCTTGTGAAGGAGGAAAATCACTTAACTCTTGAAAATGGATTTACTCCAATTCTAAAAAATTGGGAGTAAAATACCCACTCCAAAATCCTATCTGGAGCACTGCGTGAGGTTCTTGATGCTGAACCAGAGTCAACCACTGGAAGAAACATTCCGAAGAAGCAAATCTGCAGCTACCTCAAGCAACAGCCAAGCCGACAATGACCATTGCAGCTCCAGCCCTTTCTTCTGTGCAGCAGGGAAGATCCAGACCAGACATCCTCCCTTGGACTGGTGGGCCCAACCAGTCTCGAGACCAGCTACAGTTTGAGCCATCACACGAAGTGCTGAGACCTTCCAGGCCTGCAATACCCAAATACCCTGGGACCTCTGGCACTGCTGCGATGCATAATTTAGTCTAGCGCGGCTCCTGCTGCAAACTTGTGTGCATTTGTCTGGGCCTACAGAGACTCTATCCTGATTGTAGCAGTCCCCTCAGAAGTCAAGGACCGAAAGAAGAAAATCTGCTGGGTGACAACTGTCACTGCTACAAAGCCTGTGTCGAGCCTCCACATCCAAATGCCTGGAAGATAGTCTGCTGGGCATCCCTGTGACCAGAGTCCGATAGTCTGCTTGCACCAAATGGACATCAGGCCAGCAAGGCCAGATGCTCAAACCAGAGCTGCTGAGGTCTTACCTGGGGGACCAGCCGGCGACATTGATGCTCTTCATCGTGGAAAGTACTGTCCAACTCCTGGGTACTTAACTAGTCAGTGTTTGTGTTGCTAGTCGCTCCTGCTGAACTTGTGTTACGTTGGGATGTATGGCCCAACCACATTCTCCCAGGCCCGGACATACAAAGGCTGAAATCCTTCAGGTCGCTTTGATATCCCTCCCCCCCCCACCCCCACAACTTGGATGAGCTCCTCTTCAGAGGTCGTGTCCATATCCACGATGGCCACCAGCCCCTCCCCCACCCTTTCCAACAAGGACTTCGTGGGGTTCTTCTCGATGGGCCTGAAAGACGACTCCCTCCGCGGTGGCAGTGAGACTGGTACCTGAGGGCGCCTCCACTGGTGTAGCCTCCACAGGCTGAGCCAGGGGCGCGGTGACATCCTCAATCGAGGTCCTAGCAGGGTGAATTAAGGCCAAAGTCACCTTCTGTACGCCTGGGGCCTTCACCTTGGGGGGGGTCCGAGCCTCGCTCCCCCTCTGCTGGAATCTTCGAGATCGACCAGGGCCTCTCCAGACGCTTCGCCGGGTTCTCGGACTTCCTCTTACCCGAGCCAGAGCGTTGGCTCGTGGTCGATGGCGCTGGGGAGGATGCGCCCTGCCTGGCAGCCAAGGAGCCAGACCGTTCGGCGCTCCCGGTGCCCGCAGACTCGCAGTGCTTAGCCTTTTGTTGGGCCCCAGTCACCGGGGCACCCTCTGGCGGGCTCTTACCTTCCAGCCAGTTGGCGAGACGGAGGTAGCGATCCTTCATGGTCCGCTCCGACATGTTCCCACAAAACGCCAGGCCTTTTCCTTGTGCGTCTTGTCCTCATGGAGACAGTAGAGGCATAACGAATGCTCGTCCTCCTTGAAAACGTTCTGAAGCTGGCATCCAGGGCAGGTCCTGAACAGCTTCCCGGGCGTCGAGCTCCCTTTCTCCTGGGCCATGGTAGGCCTCGGAACTTCTGGAATCCTCCAAAAGCGTAACTCGACGAAATCTTCACCCTTGAGGGGTGTAGAAACTCCGAAACGGATCCCCGTTGATCGGAAGTAAAAACGGTGGAGCTTGAGGCTCTACTTAACCGAAAAAATGAGAAAAATCTGAAAAAAAGCGCGAAAACGCAGCAAAAGCTTGAGAGCTACAGCACGAGGACTCCCAACACTTGAACGTGCGGTAAAAATCTGAGGATGGCTGCCAGGGGCGGGGCTTAGGGAGAGGGCAGTCATTGGCTGGGGGCAGTATGATCCAGAGACCAGTGATTGGTTACTACTGAGAAAGACAGATCAGAAACGAAACTGATACTGATTTTTTCTATACCGAGGATTCCCGGCCTGACGACGGGGAATATTCATGAGCATGTGAATCCATGCCAGACCCCATGCTGGAGAAAACAGATAGTTTGCATTGGGACCCCTGCTCCTGCTTTCCCACTTTCACTCTGGCCGGCCTCCCTTGAGCTCACGCCTGTTATGTCTTTAAGTAAAGGCACGCATGCGCGAGCCTCGTTCCCGGGCGCGCATGCGAGGTATGAATAAAGATGGTCCGTGCAGCAGTTGCCGCCGGGACCTCATGAGCAGTAGACGTGCGTCAGTGTATCTTTGTGCGATTGCCTGCATGTGTGCGAGTGAGGCGGCACGGGCTTAGCCACCACATTGGCGACGAGGGCGGCTGCAACGAAGGGGGCACTTGATACGCGCGAGCGTGTCAATCACGCATCTTCTCTTCCTACGCAGTCCGGACCCAACACGAGTGATGGTGGCCATCTTTGATTTTCGGCGCGTGGCGCAGTAGCAGCCTGAGAGGGTGCTCGTGCGCTGCCCACGTGCTAGGGAAGTCATTATCTTCAATTTTTGGAACCTTTGTGGTCCTCCAATCAGGAGGGCCGCATTCCTGTTCGTGGGGACGAATCCTTCACGGCATGGTGTTAAAGAGGCTGCCCAGACCGTAACATACAGCCAGTGGCCAGTACTGGGGCTGACACTCACCACTTTGTCGCAATTTACGCGCCCAGGTATGTCTGCATCTGTGAAGTCAGGTTTGCGGCCTCCATTGTAAAGGGAGGTGCCTGTCCGACCTGTGAAGATGGCCGACAGCGACGGCGAAGCGCCTACACCGACTAGAGTGTCATGACAACATGGATCACTACCGCCCATGCAGGAGTTTGACACCTCCGGCCCACCCTCCAAACTAGGCCCCAAATGGCTCCTATGGATAAAGAATTTTTTTAGAGCAACAGGGGAGGACGATGATGACGCGAAAGTTGCGACGTTGCTGTATTCGGCAGGTACGGACATTCTGCGGATATATGAATCCTTGAACCTGCAAGTAGTGACTTATGCAGCTGTCAAAACTGTGCTCCACTCGGTAGGGTAGACTGGGACTTCCTGATGGGAGTTATTCGCAAGACTGGTATGGGCCCTAAACTTAGGAAAGGAATCCAGGCAGTTTACTCGAGGCCCACAGCTTCGGTATTTGTAAATGGGACATGTTCTAGGTGGTTCCGATTGAAGCGAGGAACTAGACAGGGATGTCCATCATCGGCCATCTTGTTTGCCCTATCACCTGGCGCATAAAATACGATCAGACCCCAGCATAGAAGGGATGCACCTATGTAACACTGAACACAAACTGGCACTATATGCCGACGACACACTCCTTCATGTGGTCAATCCTTCCAGATCCATCCCACGAGATATCTCTCCTTGAGGAATATGGCCAGTTATCAGGGTTTAAGGTCAATCGATATAAATCCATACTCTTCCCCCTCCAGGGCACACCAGAGGCGAATGAAACGAAATATTCCTCCCTTGGATTGACGTTAGAACATGACGCTATGCAATATTTGGGGATTCAAATTACAAAACGAATAGACACCCTATACGAGGCAAATTTCCCAAAACTCCTTGCGAGATTCCATGCAGACCTAGCCAGGTGGGACAAACTAACCATCTCGTGGCTTGGCAGACTTAAAGCTATAAAAATGACATGTCTCCCGAGGTTCCTCTATCCCTTTCAGATGCTCCCCATTAAAATTCCGGAACGATACTTCGCAGAGGTTCGAAAAGCAACCCTAAAGTTTTTGTGGCAGGGGAAGAAAGCCAGAATCGCCTACCGCATATTGACATTGCCCAAAGACAAAGGAGGGGTAGGCCTTCCAGACCTTAAGAAGTACTATGTTGCGGCTCAACTCGGAGTGCTCATCCCTCACTTACGCAACCATAAAGAGCCTCAGTGGATAGCGATGGACAACCACTATCTAGACCATGGGTGCACAACATACGGCCCGCGGGCCAGTTGCGGCCCACCATGCTCTTTTGTCCGGCCCGCGAGGCACAAACACTTTCCTAATGGAGGGCGGCCGGCAAGCAGCATCGGCCGCCCTCCATTAGGAAAGCCTTTGTTGTCTTCCGGGCCGGACAAAATACTGGCCCTCATTGGCTCAGCACACGCACCACGTCGCTCCTACGAGCCACGTAGTGCGTGTGTGCTGCACCAATGGAGTGCCAGCACTACGGCTGGCATGGTCCATAAGGCTTGATGGCGGTAGGCATTTCAGCCTTGGACCACGCCAGCCGTAGTATGATTCCAGCGACTTCCAGTTTACCTGCCTTCCAGCACGTCTCCGGTAAGTGGTCCGTTTGTGTTTGGGGTCTGTTTTGCTGTACGTTTGTGTGTATGTTGAGATGAGGGGGGGAGGGGGGTGTCGGATGTGTACGAATGTTTGGATTTGAATGTTTTTGTGTGTATGTTGAGATGCGGGTGTGGGGTGGTGTCGGATGTGTACGAGTGTTTGGATTTGAATGTTTTTTGTGTGTATGTTGAGATGCGGGGGTGGAGGGGGTGGAGGGTGTGCTTGAATGTTTGTTTTGGAGTGTAAGTGCGGTGTATGTTGAGATGCAGGGTCTGCATGTGTGCATGCTTGCTAGTTTGTATGCTGATTTGGGGGGTGGGGGTGCTGTCTGTATGGGTGCATGTTTGTGTGCTCAGTTGGGGGGTTCGGGTCTGTATGGGTGCATGTTTTTGTGTGTGCTGAGTTGGGGGGTGGGGGTGTGTATAGGTGCATGTTTGTGTGTGCTGAGTTGGGGGGTTCGGGTCTGTATGGGTGTGGGGGGTGCCATGGGGCATAGTGTTTGGTTGGGGGTGGGGGCCCTGGGGTCTAGTGTTTGGTTGGGGCCAGGGGGCCATGGGGCATAGTGTTTGGTTGGGGGTGGGGGCCCTGGGGTCTAGTGTTTGGTTGGGGGCCATGGGGCATAGTGTTTGGTTGGGGGTGGGGGCCCTGGGGTCTAGTGTTTGGTTGGGGGTCAGGGGGCCATGGGGCATAGTGTTTGGTTGGGGGTGGGAGCCATGGGGCATAGTATCGGACCCCAAGCGAGAACTCAATAATAAAGCTAAAAACAGGCACAGTTAGGAGATGTACATCCTTTGCTTTTTGAGGAAACCTGACTCAACGAAGGCCATACTCCTCTTGGGCAACCCAAACAGCAAAATATAGCACTCCAAAATAGCGGAATGTCCAATCTAGGGTCAATAAAATATATATAAGTTAAACAGACGAGATACAATAATAGAAATAAATTATAACAATGGAAAATGTGTAGTACAAAATGTAAGTTTGAAATGCAAATAAAAATCGTTACCCCTCAAAAACATTTTTTCCATGTGTTTAATACAAATTGTGGGTTTAAAAAGCCTCCTGCCACGCCCCGCCTACCGCCCAGCCCACATTTACTTTTCGGCCCACTATAGTCCTCATGTAAGGTACTTTCGGCCCTCTGTCAAAATCAATTGTGCACCCCTGATCTGGGCTCAGCGACATTCTCGGAGTGGCTATGGTCCCCAAGAAAAAGTCTTGAGGAAGACAAGGGGGTATCTGCTTTTTGCCACCTTATGGGAAATATGGAGAGAGGGTCCAGAGATGAGAGAAATCACGACGTGGCCATCCCCCTTGAGTCACCTGTGGTCCCCAGGCATTAATAACTACATCCCCAATGTTGAAAGATTCCAGGCGTGGTATGAGGCGGGGCTAGAGAGGGTAGGACAGCTCCTCCGATGTGATTCCTTCATCACTCTCCCGGAACTAACAGAGGCCCTTAATATAGGCGTGCTATCCACCTTCCATTACCTACAGATCAAAGGGGTCCTAACAAAGGCGGCATCGAAGGCAAAACCAAGTAGAGAACTCGCCCCCTTCGAAAAGCTCTTGGACTCCAAAACCGACAGGAAAGGCCCGATTTCCGCCATGTATAAATTAAAAGCGGGTGGAGGGAACACACTTAATCTCAGGACGCGTTGGGAGAAAGACATGGGGCTAGAAATCGATGACATGTGGGAGAATATGTGCCGCATGGCAACGGGCACATCCATATCGTGCCAATACAAGCTCCATTCCATTAAACTTTTGCATCGCTGGCATTATGACCCCTATAGACTATCCAAAATGTACCAGTCACTCCCCCCCCACACCCCTCTGTTGGCGTGAATGTGGACAAGTTGCGGACTATTGGCACATGTGGTGGGGATGTCCTAAGATTAAGATCTATTGGGATGAGGTCTTGGGGTGGATTACACACCTGGACGGGATTCAGAGGACAGCGGACCCTCATCTAGTCCTTTTCGGTCTAGAGAAAATAAACGATGAGTGGAAGAGAGTACAAGGTTTGGCCCCCCCCATCTCTTGCAGCCCGAGCCTTAATAGCCACCAAGTGGAAATCAGCTATGACCCCAACCGAGACTGAATGGATAAACATTGTAATGAACATATGCACCATGGAAAAGATCACAGCCTCACTCCACGGCAGAGCAACACAGTGTGAGACCCTGTGGTCCGATTTTTTTATCCAAACACACATCAGACATCCACCCTAGTGGAGACAAGGTCCAGTGTCCGTGTGGCTCAAATGGGTACCTCCCCTCCTGATGCTGCCCCCCTCCGCCCTCCGCCTTGATCCTGTTCCCATACTGCCGAACAGACATCCAAATCAACATTAGGATAAGAAGCTCTCCCTATGGAGAGCCCCAGCACACATGACATCGAAAAAGTTTAAGCTGTGAAAAAGACCATGACCATACAAGCACGACTCCTTGGTAACACGACTTCCTAGTCCATGGGGGGTGGGGGATGGGGGGGAACGTGTAAGAGAATGAAGAAAACGAGGAATCCAAGTAAAACATTTTCACTGTTATTCAGTTTGGTTCATGGTTACGAAATTGTGCAATGTACTTTGGTTTTATTTCCACCTGTTTAATGCCTATGTATCCATATGTAACTTTCTTTTGTTTCTTTCCCATCGAGAGAATTGTGTTAAAACCCAAATAAAATAAAAAAATTAAAAAAAACTGCGCTCCACAACCATTTCATTCCGCTGCCAAACGTCGAATTCAAAAGATTTATCAGGTGTGGGGAGAAACAGCACGACTAATCCCTGGACCAGTTTTGCGCACGTCTGCGTCTACTAGTGAGCACCTGCAGGTGGGACAATGAGGAGGTAATGATTCGTAACCAAGTGATTCAGGGTTGTAGCTCCAGCAAATTACAAAGGCAGATTCTACGGGAGCCAGGCATGACGTTGACACAGATACTGGACAATGGCAGGGTGTATGAGCTTGCAGAGAGCAGAGGTGCGAAAATGGACGCTGCGGTACGCCTGGGTAAAAATGAAGAAGCGTTTGCGGTGGGGAGACAGACCCCGTCCAAAACACGCTGGAGCCAGAAGCGTCAAGAAGCAACACCCGCGCCGGGTGGCCCAGCAGTGTGCCAATCCTGTGGGTATGATGTGCCACACACAGAGGACTGTCCAGCGAAGACCAGAGTCTGCGGGAGATGCAACACACCGGGACACTACGCGAGGATGTCCAGTGACAACGCACAGAGGACCCGCAAGTGGAGGTGGTTTCAGGAGACAACGAAGCATCGCCACGCTAGTACAGGACGTTCAGAAGCTAAATATGGCAGAAGAGGAGGAGGAGATCTCGAACCTGGCCACGGGAACCAACCCACGTGTGGCATTGACATTAAAGGTGCCCGCTGTGGGGGGTGGGGGGGGGGGGGGGGGGGGGGGTGTGTGTGTGTGTGTGTGTGTGTGTGTGTGTGTGTGTGTGTGTGTGTGTGTGTGTGTGTGTGTGTGTGTGTGTGTGTGTGTCAGCACTACAAAGCCATCCCGGGCCCGCCGCCACTAGACTAATCAAAAGCCAAAATATTCACTTTTGGGGCCAACACAACCCTGCCAATAAAGGTGTGTTCGTGGCGCCTGTGACACATGGGATCAAGGCACATTTCTTTGTCGCCGACGTCAGCCCACACTCATTGCCTTGTACATTTTGCACTGGTAGTATACCAGGTAGACGTTGACCAACTTAACAGGTTCTCAAGCAGCATTTTCCAGGGAGTGGGCAAACTAAAGGCGGCCCCAGCGCGCCTGCATATTGATGAAACAATATGACCCACGGCACTCACACACCGGAGAATACCTTTCCACCTCAGGTCACAAGTTGAGAAGGAACTCCAATCGCTCATCGAGATGGACATTATCGAGAGAGTGGAAGGGCCAACTCCCTGGGTCTCGCCTATTGTCGTAGCGCTAAAACCGAAACAGCTAGGTGCCGTCCGCATCTGTGTGGACATGCGAATCCCGAACGCTACCATCAAACGGGAACGCCATATCACGCCGACACTGGACTACATTGTGGGCGAACTGCAGGGGGCCAAAGTCTTCTCAAAGCTTGATCTGTGGTCTGGGTATCAACAGCTAGAACTTCACCCGGACTCAGGGTATAACAACATTTACTACTCATGAAGGACTCTACCAGTTCAAACGTCTCAGCTTCGGGGTGTCCTCCGCTGCAGAAGTTTTCCAGAATGCCATAAGAGGGGCGCTAGCAGGACTGAAAGGCGTGCTCAACATGAGTGATGACATTTTAGTATTTGCAGCATCCCAGGCAGAACACATGAAGCGTTTGGAGTTGACTCTGCAGAGGTTGAAAGAGCTGGGCCTCACCCTGCACCGTGGGAAGTGCGAGTTCTTTAGGGATCGCATCGGATTCTTCGGGTTCATGTTTCACGCGAATGGAGGGTCACCTGACCCAGAGAAGATCAGAGACATCCGAGAGGCTGCGGCGTCCCAATCCCCCACTGAGGTACGCAGTTTCCTCAGGGTGGTCAA
The DNA here is from genome assembly GCF_040938575.1 of Ambystoma mexicanum. Classification (NCBI taxonomy): domain Eukaryota; kingdom Metazoa; phylum Chordata; class Amphibia; order Caudata; family Ambystomatidae; genus Ambystoma; species Ambystoma mexicanum. The sequence continues at coordinate 89,044,981 of NC_090939.1, read as the reverse complement.
TTACTGTGGACGGTTCATAAAAGGCCTTGCATCCCTATCTGAGCCACTCCGTGCCCTGACCAAGAACGATGTACCATGGACTTGGGAAAAGAAAGAACAAGAGGCATTTCAGGACATGAAGAAAGCACTCTCTGACCAAGACACTATAGCCTATTTCGAACCCACTGCAAAGTCGGAGATAGTTGTGGATGCCAGCCCAGTAGGGCTGGGAGATGTACTCATGCAAGCAGATGCCAGAGGACACATGCGCCCCATTGCCTATGCGAGCAAAGCCCTAACAGACACCGAAAGACGCTATTCACAAATCGAGAGGGAGGCGCTAACCATCTTGTGGGGATGCCGGCATTTTCACCTCTATATTCTGGGGAAACCTGCAAAAGTGGCGACAGACCATAAACCACTGATAATTTTGGCAGGAGTGTTGAAGCCCCCACCCCGTATCGAACGATGGAGGCTTGCTCTCATTGAGTATGGGGTCAAACTGGTGTACAGGCCAGGTGCAAACAACCCAGCCGACTAGCTGCTCCGCCATCCGAACTGTGAAAGGGGACATGGTCCAGGTGAGCTGGTGGAGTGTCAGGAGTTTGTCCACAATATTGGCGAAGGAGCAATGCCGGTAGCGCTGTCGAGGGAGGTTGTGGCCAGAGAATAGACAACCGACGAAATATTCAAGATCATACAGGCAGCCATACGTAGCAGAGAATGGAAGGAGGTGCTCAATAACAACACCAGGCGAGAGGACAGAGCACAGAGAGATCTCCAAGCCCTGTGGAAGATACGAGATGAACTTTCAATCTCGGATGATGGACTACTACTGCGAGGGCGACAGATTGTTATCCCACAATCGTTGATAGCCCGGGTCCTAGAGGTAGCACACACGGTCACCAGGGTGTTGCCAAGACGAAGGCGTGGCTGAGACCAAAAGTGTGTTTTCCGGACCTAGAAAGCCTGGTGGAGGGACACGTGCGGAGGTGCCTACCATGTCAAGCCGCGAACCCAGTGGAGAGAGCTCTGCCGATTAACTCCATGGAAAGGAGTGAAAGTCCTTGGGGCACAGTCCATGCCAACTTCAGGTCGACCGGGAGGGGCATGTATTTCTTGGCCGTAGTGGACCAGTGGTCAAGGTACCCGGAAGTGGAGCTGGTGGACGCACAGCAAGTGACCACACCATCTTGGCACTTGAAAAGATGTTCGCAACTCATGGTTTCCCAAAGGTCCTGTGCTCTGACAATGGGCCACCATTCACGGGGAATCAATTTGCACAATACATGAATGAGGGGGATTCAGCACAGAAAGGTATCGCCACTCTGGCCCCGGGCCAACGGGGAAGCGGAAAGACACATGAGAACATTGAATAAAGTTTTCCGAATCTCAGCTAAAGGAGGAGGCGAGCTGAAGAAGAACCTGTTTGAGTTCCTACGGGAATACAGAACGACACCTCACCAGTCGAAAGGGGTCGCCCCGGCTGAGGCCTTGTTTGGACGATGCCCTAGGGGGCTCATTCCGGAAGTAGAAGGCCACGAGCCAGGGGTGATTGACGACAAGGTTCGACAGGCGAGAGCAGCCCGCAACGAGGAGAGCGTGAGGAGAGGCCTACAGGAGAAGGAGGTAGCCGTAGGAGATTCAGTACTCGTCAGGAATCGCCGACCGGAGGGCAAATTGTCAGTCACGTATGAGCCACAACCCTGGACAGTCACCCACGTAAAATGGACTATGGTAACAGCTGCCAGCGAAAGAGGGACAGTCACCCGCAACAAGTCCTTTTTCAAGAAGGTAGAGGTACGCCACCGGGAAGGAGAGCGCATGCGCAGTATGAATAAAGTGCAGCAGTTGCCGCCGGGACCTCATGCGCAGTAGACGTGTGTCAGTGCGATTGCCTGCATGCGTGCGAGTGAGGCGGTCCAAGGCACGGGCTTTGCCACCACAACACCCACCCACAAGGCCAAAAACCTGACTCAACTCTCTTTCTCCTCTCAAATTTCTGACATCTAACTTCACCTCCTCAGGGGCACTACCTTTTCTCACTGTCCTCCAATCTCTCACTGTCTCCTAAGCCCTGCTTCTTTCTTGGCTGGACTACCGCAACAGCCTCTTCCTCAACCTCCCTGCTACTCATTCAGAACAGAACTGCAAGTTATCCTTGGCCTCAAGCCCAGGGACTGCATCTCTCCAGCGCTGAAATCCCTTCACAGGCTCACGTGGCAGCAAGGATCACATTCATGACCCTCTGCATTGTCCACAAGGCTTTCTGGTGCCTGGGACCTACTTACCTGCAATGTTGCCTACCTAAATACTGTCCCTCTCGAGCCCTATACTCATCTATCACCAACCTTCTGCAAGTGAGCCGGTTCTCCAAGCAGAGATTTGGAGGAAGATACTTATCTTCAGCAGGCGCCTCCCTATGGAATAGCCTCCCTGCCACCCTCTGTCTTGAGCCCGATTATCTTAAGTTCCGGAAACTCCTCAAGACCTTCCTCTTCTCCTCCTTCTGCTCTACCCCCCCCCCCACTACCCTGCTAACCTAGCCCTCTGCTCCTTCCATCTCTCCCTCCTCTTCCATACAGCTTGCTGACTGGCCACCTAGTGTACGTCAGAGTCTCAGAGGTCCCTGGCACCCCACCAGTCTTATTTGCACTTGCCTCAGGGCCCTGCATCCTATCCCCCTCACTGCACTGCTGAATAAATCCAAGAGCTTCGCTCCCTCAGCACTTTAACCATTCTTTACCGAATGGGTGCACTTGGACTCTCTGCCCCCTCCCCAGACCATCTTGCACTTACACAATCTGAATGCATCTCTGCCTGAAGATCATTTGTATGTTCTCCTCTGTCTTCACCCCTTAATTGTGCACTTGAAAAAAAATGCATTTCGTGGGCTAACTTTATGCTGTTTAATAGATTTGCCATGGATTAAGTGAAAGTGAAAGTGATCTAGCTTGAAATCATTTTCCACAAATGACGACCCGTTTGTTAAACTAGCTCACCTAGATATGATTGGATAAGGCCATTGTGGTAAGAGAATGACCATATGCCTCTCTGCGCACTGTTACAAGTAGCTCAAGAGGGGCATGATGTGATGGAGGTGGGAGAATTAAGTGTGAATGGTGGTCCTAATAGGATGCGATTGAGCTTCAATAAACTGGAGAGGGCTAAAGAAATTTTGCAGGAAGAGCTCAATGGTCATTGCATCAGCGTGGAATTTAGGGTCATCGACAAAGTGCCTTAGAATGATATACAGGGACAGTATTTATCAACTTCTTAAAAGGCAGTGGCTTGAAACACTAAATAAGCTTTTATGCTGTTGCTTTCTATTCCCGATGCCACAAGTGCTTTTAAACGGGCATGCTACATGGAAACAGACTATTCAGTTCTATGCGACTTTCATTTTAATGGTTTTTTATCCTTCCGGATTTACGTGTTCCAGGTATAGTACAGGTCTGTATTTATGATGCTGTGTTATGATGTTTATGGATTCTTTGCTAATCCAAATAAACTAATCGGACACTTCAAGTGTGAGAGGAGACGGTTGCAGTAAAATGCATCACTGAATGCACAGTTGGGACAGACATGATCAGGCCTTAAAACCACTAAGCACCACTAAGGTATGAGGTTCTGGGGGTGCGGTCAGCAGTACGTCGCCTGGTCAAATCACTACCCTGAAGAATAGCTTAAAGGTGTATGACAAATGTTATTTAATATGCAGTCGCCTCCTGCAGTAAAGACTTCTAATTATGGATGGATGTGTAACTAACGTGTACATTAACTGTAAAGATTGCAATTACCCGATTGTCTGCAACTACGCCTTGATACCTCAGCGTCTGAGCGTATAACAAAAGTAATAAATAAATAAAATTGATACTTTAAAAAAAAAACTATTTGCTTGACAACTATACAGATTGCAACTTTTCCATTGTTACTGTATTATCACAAGTGCTTAAGCTATTCCCGGTCTGGGTACATTTCATGATCGACATCAGGAGCTATGTGCCTCACCCACCTTTTCCCACCATATTCGTTTCCTCCATAACCCCGATGCCCTAGCTAGGCAGGGGAGGTTAATTCTGGTTCTCTGTTCTCAGCAGGTAGCTTTTAAAGTCTCCGCAAAGGGCCCTTGGTCTTGACGTCACTGGCAGCAACATGACAAACAAATCTTCATTGCCATTTGCCCATATAACAACCTTTTTCCTTTCTTCCAATGTTGAAGCTGTGTGTCCAATCAAGTTCCTCAAGGCAGCCCAAGTTAAGAAAATGGCTCTATATTTGGGTACACTTCCCCACAATCCAAACAAACATCCCTTAGGGGGTAACATACACTGGGGTCTATGATATGAGAACCTACATAATGTGCGGCAGTCCCATAACATGTGTACATAGCCCGCATCTGGGGCGTAGGACTGTATTAATGTTAAGAGGTGTTGCAGGCATACAGTGTAGTCCGATTCATATTTTCAATTGCATTTAAGACCTGGCTAGTGAGACTACACATCTTGGTCCTCTCATTATCAGCGATTACAGTGTCAGTCTAAATGATCTCTCCCTTTGGCCGCTGCGTCATGTTGCTACAATTCTATGACATTGCTACGAGTTTGCTATATATGCTACACATGTATGATCTACTGGTTGAAGGAGTCAAGTGTGCCACTTCCTCTTAAACGCCCCCCTCAATCTGGAATACTGCAGTATTTCGATGGTCATACCCCTAGGTTTGCTCTTCCAGTTCTGCATTAGCAGAAAACGCCCATCCAGGCACATATCCCTGCAATGGTGTTGTATAGCCTAGTCCGTTCCAGTGGGTCTGTACCGCTATGTCCCATGTGGGTCAGAGGTCGGGGAACTTCCACAATGGCTGGTGTTTATACTATACTAGGGAGTCAATGTGCCAGTCTTGGTGTACATTTTACCCCACGATAGTAGTGTTATTTAAACAGGGTCCAATTATATGTTCCTCCTGTCAGCGTTTTCAAATCAGTCCTTGAGGCTGCAATTTGATCCAGGGCAGCGAATCCCCTCCCATTCCAAACGTGTGCCTGTGCTGCTATCAAATACATCTAAAAGGGACGGACACACACACACACACGGACACCCCCCCCCCCCCCGTTATATGGTTACGCAGTTTTCCTTACATTATATGAATACGGTGCAAGAGTGCTGAGACAAGTCCGTATGCAATGTGGTGAAAAAGGTCTGACCCAGCCATAATGGCATATTTAAAAATAGATTTGGTAATTTGGGCAAAATCATCTTGGCCATTCTTGCTGCCAGTGACAATGGCATGTACTTGCATTTTCTTGGTTTAGCCTCAAGGTGTCACGCATATGCCCCGTAGTTATGTTCATAGGGGAGTTCCTTGTTCCTGGAAATAGTAACTCCCAGGTATTTCACGCTGTCATGCACCCACTTTAGCTCGTATTTATACTGGTGCTTAGTAGCGTTTCCCCTCAAGGTAAACATCTCGGACTTCATGTAGTTTACCTTAAATCTTGAAAACTCGACGAATTTGGCAACATCCATAATCGGGTCTAGTTTATCTTGTGGGTTTCTTATAAAGAGAAGTGTCTCGTCCACCTACAGCGAGACAATTTCCGAGTGCCAGCTTTATGTTTCACAAGGCATGTGTGTCGCGTTCTATTCAGATCAGCTGGAGGTTCTATTGCTATTGCACAAAAAAGGGGGTTTGGGGGGGATGAGAAGCAGCCTTGGCGTGTTCCCCTCCCCAGTGCAATGGGCTCAGACAATGTCCCGTTTACTACTACTCTGGCAGTACATTCTGTGTACAATACTTTTACAAATGGTATGATCCGTGTGCCAAAACCACCCATGGCCAAAACTTAACAAAAAGATCCAGAAGACCATGTCAAATTGCTTTTGGGCATTTAGTGAGACCACCATTGTGGTCACTTCCAGGGAGATCTGTGACATAGCGCTGTTGACCATCCGGGATTGAAGCATGCTTTGTGGTGGTATACTATATGGGGCATCAAGGGGCGTAACCAACTGTTGGCTATAAACTTGGCATATATTTTGGTGTCAAAATTGATTAGGAGAGCGGCCTATAGGATCTGCAGCTTTCCCAGGTTTGAGGTGCAGCATTATACTTGCTTCTTAGAGCGAGGCTGGGAGTTTTGTAGACTGCAAAGACTCATCCTAAGCCTTCAGCAAGTAAAGGGCTAGGATGGCGTCATATGCCCTATACAATTCTGCACTGAAGCAGTCAGGCCCAAGGGCCTTGTTTCTGGGCAAAGCTTCGATTGATTTTTGGATTTACTCAATAGCAATAGGGAGGATGATCTGGTCTCTGGATATCCCAGATAAGCTACTAAATGAGTTTCCAATAACCAGGTTATTTACTTAGTCTATGCTCTCGTTGACCTGTGCTTGGTATAGGTTGCTGTTAAGTCTCTAAATATGGCGATAATCTTTGTCAGTGTGGCGTATATTCCCTGCCTCATCCTGAATGATGGTATAAAGTTTCTCTGCCCTTTCTAGTGGCATCAGTCTAGACAGTCCCCAGCCCGGTTGATCCCCCCTCACCATATTTCCTGGCAGCCATTGGCCTAGAAAAATATTAAATTTCCCAGTCAGTCAAGAGTTTTCCCAAAACGAGTGTAGTGCCGTTGTAAAGTCTGCTAATCTGCTTTTACTTGGGGGCATGGCATATTTGTTTTCTAATGTTCCAAGTTTGGTTTTGCATGCCGTAATGTTTCACCTCATGGTTTCCAGCACTCCCATTTCTGTGGAGATCGGTATGTCTCGGATGTAAGCCTTAAAGGCTTGCTAGACGGTCCCTACTGATGCAACCCGGTTGTCGTGTGTGAAATAATTGTGGCACCTGATGTCTGCTATGAATACAGTATCTTGCAACGCTACTCAGTTGAATCTCCACATTACATGGTTTCCACAGGATGTGGAATCCATTCTGGCTTTCCACATTGTGAAAAATCTGGAGATAAATCCCATTGAGCACATGTTCATCAAAGAGTTCAGAAGATGCTTAAAAAGACTCTTGGCACCACACTGACAGTGTGCCAAAAAAGCATACAACATTTTACCTTCAAGAAAGGTAAGCACTTCCATCTGTAACACTGTTCATGAGCAAAGTAGCAGTGAGCTGAATAACACCGTTACAGTGAGCTTAACAAGAGCATGTTGTGATGATTGAGCAGGATATGATCAAGGTGGGGAAGCGGAAAAGAAGTGAAAAGATTGACAAGCAGAAGATGCTGATGTGCATACTCAGTAGGTCTACCGCGTGCCAGGAAAGTACGTGGAACAAGTTACTTACCTGTAACTGTTGTTCTCCAGCATGGGTCTGGCATGGATTCACATGCTCATGAATATTCCCCGTCGTCAGGCTGGGAATCCTCGGTAAAGAAAAAACCAGTATCAGTTTCGTTTCTGATCTGTCTTTCGTAGCAATAACCAATCACTGGTCTCTGCGTCATACTGACCACAGCCAATGACTGCCCTCTACCTAAGCACCGCCTCTGGCAGCCATCTTCAGATTTGGAAGCACGTGAAGTGGCAGTATGACCAAGTGAAGAGCCGCAGAGGGGTAGGCGGGAGGGTTCGCATGTGAATCCATGCCAGACCCATGCTGGAGAACAACAGTTACAGGTAAGTAACTTGATCCTTCTCCAGCATGGGGTCTGGCATGGATTCACATGCTCATGAATAAAGAATACATAGCAGTACACACATGCACAACCACGGGAGGTGGCAAAGGCTCAACATTAAGCATCACATCAACTCAACATTAAGCATCTTACCTCCTCACCAGGCTCACCTTAGGCGAACAGGTTGCGCAGCACTGCTTGGCCGACCCTGGACTCCTCCCTGGAATCCCGGTCGACGCAGTAGAATTTCGTGAAGGTGTGCGTCGACCTCCACGTAGCAGCCCTGCATATGTCCAGCAGGGGCACACCAGATAGGAACGCCGTGGTAGCTGCGATCGCTCTGGTGGAATGGGCTCTCGGACGGCTAGGCAGCGGTCGGTTTGCCAACCGGTGACAGCACATGATACAGCCGGAGAGCCATCTGGAGATGGAAGCCTTTGAGAGAGCCTTCCCCTGATTGACAGGTCCAAAGTTCACAAAGAGTTGTGACGTCTTCCGAAAACCCTTCGTGCGGTCCACGTAGAACTTCAGCGCTCTAGCTACATCCAGCGAGTGCAAAGTCCTCTCAGCCGGCGACGAAGGCGACGGGAAAAACACAGGTAACACCAAGGGTTCGTTGAGATGGAAGTCCGACGGTACCTTGGGCATGAAGGAGGGGTGCGTCCTGAGCACTACCCTCGTGTCGTGGAAAGTCAAGTACGGGGCCTTGCAGGAAAGGGCCTGGATCTCTCCCACTCGTCGTGCGGAGGTGATGGCCACAAGAAAAGCTGTTTTCCACGATAGAAACTTCAACGGGGCCGAGTGCAGAGGCTCGAACGGAGGTCCCATGAGCCTGGTCAGCACCACGTTGAGCTCCCACGCCGGGGCCGGAGCCTTCACCGGCGGGAACGATCTGAACAGTCCCTTCATGAACTCTTTCACCAGACGATGAGACCACAAGGACGTCCGGCCCGTGGTTCTGGTGTATCGGGAGATCGCAGCAAGATGAATCTTGATGGACGCGTGTGCCAGACCAGCTTTGGCCAGCGTCAGCAGGTACGGCAGTACTTGGGGAGCCGTAATCCGTAGAGGGTTAATCTTCTGTGCGTGGCACCAGACAGAGAACCTCTTCCATTTGTGTCCGTAGCATTTAAGAGTCGAGGACGCCCTGGCCTTTGCAAGAACCTCTCTGCAATCGGCCGGTATGTCGTATCCTCCAAACTCTAGCGCTGCAGGAGCCAGGCCTGCAAGTTCAGCGACTTCGGGTCGTGGTGGAGGATGGCGCCTCCTTCCCTGGAGAGTAGATCCGCGTCCGCCGGCAGCTTGATCGGCGGGGACGCTGACAAGTCCAGAAGGTCCGGGAACCATATCTGCCTCGGCCACGCAGGTGCGACGAGGATCATCCTGCACCGTGACCTCTTGAGCTGGTTGATGAGCCGGATTAGCAGAGGCAAGGGAGGGAACGCGTAGAGGAACAGGCCCTCCCAGGGGAACGAGAAAGCATCGCCCATGCTCCTCGTCTGGGGAAACCTGCTGGCGAACCTCCGGCACTTGGTGTTCGTCGCCGTCGCGAACAGGTCGATCTGGGGTGTGCCCCACCGTCGGAAGAGGCGATCCACCAGATCCTGCCGTAGCTCCCACTCGTGGCACGAGCGCAGCTCCCTGCTGAGTGAGTCGGCGATGGTGTTTTTTTATCCCTGCCAGATGAAACGGCACCAGAAAAATCCCTTGGGCGACGGCCCAATGCCACAGGTCCTGCGCCTCCTTGGACAGCACTGGGGACCTGGTTCCGCCCTGTTTCCTGATGTAAAACATGGTGGTGGTGTTGTCGGTGAAGATCCTCACCACCTTGCCCTTGAGGGACGGAAGGAAGGACCTGAGGGCCCAAAACACTGCACGGAGCTCCAGGACGTTGATATGTAGGGACTTCTCCGTCGGGAGCCAGAGTCCCCTTGCGTGCAGATTTTCGGTGTGCGCTCCCCACCCTTCCAGGGAGGCATCCGTGGTCACAGTCTCCTGGTGGGCTGGGGTCTGGAAGTCCATGCCCGCCGTCAGATGCGCGCGGGTGCCCCACCACCGTATCGCTCGTCGGAAACTCTCGTCGAGCTTGATCCTTTCCTCGAAGCTGCCCGTCGTCTGGATCCAGCGCGCATCCAGGAATTCTTGCAACGGGCGCATCCGGAGCCTGCACATGGGAATGAGGTAGATGCAGGAAGACATCATCGAGAGGAGGGACTTGATGGACCTCACTTTGGCCGCGTCGGCCACCAACATCCGTTGCACCTTGCCCAAGATGGTCCTGGTCCTCTCCTCCGACGGGGAGGCCAGAAGGGACACTGTGTCGAGCCTCGCTCCCAGAAACAGTGCGACTTGCGCGGGCACCAGGTGGGATTTGGCGTAGTTCACGGAGAATCCCAGGTCCGTGAGGAGTTGGACGGTCCTTGCCGTGTGGACCACGGCGAGCTCCCTCGTCTTGGCGCGGATGAGCCAGTCGTCCAGGTAGGGGTAGACGTGAATCCCCTCGCGGCGCAGCTGCGCCGCCACCGGTGCAAGGCACTTGGTGAATACCCTGGGTGCCGACCGTAGTCCGAAGGGAAGGGCTTTGAACTGGTAATGACGCCCTTGGACCACGAATCTGAGGAATTTGCGGTGCCCCTTTAGGATGGGAATGTGGAAGTAGGCATCCTCCAAATCCAACGACGATAGGAAGTCTCCTTCCTCCAGCTGACCCAGGACGTGCTGGAGGGTGACCATCCGGAACTTCTGCGCCTTGATGAACTTGTTCAGACGTCGCAGGTCTAGGATGGGGCGCCATCCTCCCGTCTTCTTCTTCACGAGGAAGTATCTCGAGTAGACTCCGGAGCCCCGAAGCCTCTTTGGGACGAGTTCGATGGCACCCTTTCTGAGCATCGCCTTTACCTCCAGGAGAAGTTGAGGGACGTGAAGTTCTTTCCTGGCCACGGGGGGGGACGCGCGGGCACCTTCTTTGAAACTCTAGCGCGTGGCCCCGGGCCAGGGCGTCCAGCACCCAACGGTCGGTGGAGATGGACTCCCACACGCTGACGAAGCCCGCCAGCCGGCCTCCCACCGGGGTGCTTCGGTGGGGGCCCGACCCCACGGCCGGTTCAATCCTGCTTGGACGCGGCCTTGCCGCCTTGACCTCCTTGGCGACGACGGCGGGGTCCGCTAGACTTGCCTCGTCCTCTGTAGGCCTCTTGCGACGACGAGCGGGCCGCTTGACGGTAGGAAGCGAAACCGCCGCCGGAACCTTTGGAGGCGCCCTTGCCTCCGCCGCTCCGAAAGGGCGTCCGTCGTTGCAGGACTCCAAGGGCCCGGGCCGTCTCCGTATCCGCCTTGATGGCCTGAAGGGAATCGTCCACTGTCTTCCCAAACAGGTTGTTCCCGTCGAAGGGCATGTCCAGGACTCTGGTCTGGACGTCCTGCCGGAAGTCCGTAGCTTTGAGCCATCCACGACGTCGAAGGCAAACGCCGTTGCCCAGCTGGCGGAACCCAGTGTCGGCGATGTCTGTCGCCACGGTGATGGCGTGGTCCGAGGCCACCTCACCTTCCTGCAGGATCTCAAGGGCCTCCGCCCTCTTGTCGTCCGGCAGAAAATCCAGCAGGGGAGCCATCTTGTACCAGAGCTCCCTGTCGTAGCGGGCCACGATAGCCAAGGCGTTGGCCGCTTTAATCGTCGTCGCTGCCGACGAGATGACTCTACGCCCCATAGTATCCAATTTCTTTCCCTCGCCGTCCGGCGGGGAAGTCGATGTGGAGGCCGCACCCCCCCCGCTTTCTTCCTGGCTGCCGCGGAGACGACGGAGTCCGGGGTAGGCTGCGCCCGGAGGCATAGGGGGGCCGTGTCCGGGACCCGGTACTTTTTCTCGTACCGGTCTCTTCTAGCTGGCGTCGTGGAAGGGTTCTTGAGGAGGGAAAGGCCCTCATCCCAAATGTCGTCCAACAGAGGCACTGCGAGGACCGTCTTCCTTTTGGCCTCGCGCCGCTGATAAAGGAAGCCTTCCTTTTTCTTCTCCTCAGGGCAGAGTTGGAAAAGCTCGGAAGCCCTGGAGATCATGGAGTGGAAAGATCCGATCTCGTCGGGCGGAGAGGCCCTGGTGGGAGGCGACGACGGAAAATCCTCGTCGTCCGTACCCGTCGCTGCCGTGTCAGTCCCCGTATCATCCCCTCGGGTGGACGGGGAGGAGGGCTGGAAGGGGCGCGACGGTTGAAAAGGAGGTGGTGGATGGATCCTTCTTTTCTTGGTAGGGGGAACACCAGAAGGTCCCGGTTCTGGATCCCCCGACGGGAGAGGTTCCTCCGTCGGTAACGGTAGCCTCGTCCTTATCTCGGAGCATAAGGACTGTATGGCCAACAAAATGGCTGCCGAGTTGTCTTGCGGCGCTGGCAGAGGGGAATCCGACGGGCGAGCAGGGGCCCCGTCGGTATCCTCGACGATGTCGTCGTCGTCACATGCGTCGGGGTCCATTCCGACGGGCTGGCCTTCTTCCACGCCTAGGCCGTGGCTTAAGACCTCGATCAGCTCCTCTTCTGAGGTTGAGGCCAACTCTACGACGACGCCCTGCCCCCCCTTCTTCTTCCCCACGGAGGGTTTCACGGGGGTCCTATCGATGGGCACAAAGGAAGACTCCCTCCGAGGAGGCAGGGAGATTCTGGGCCCTGAGGTCGCCACCACTGGTGCAGCCACCACAGGCTGAGCCAGGGCCGCCGCGACCGTTTCGATAGAGGGCTTGGTCGGATGGATCAAGGCCTTCACCACCTTAGGTGCGCTCACCGCCTTATCCTTGAGGGAGGGGGCACTGCCACGCTCCTCCTCTGCCTTAGAGCTCGACCGGGGCCTCTCCAGGAGCTTCGCCGGGTGCTCGGCCTTCCTCTTACCCGACCCAGAGCGTTGGCTCGTGGTTGATGGTGCCGGGGAGGGTGCGCCCTGCCTGGCGCCCGTAGAGCCCGACCGTTCGGCGCTCCCGGTGCCAGCGGACTCGCGGTGCTTGGCCTTATGTTGGGCCCCCGTCGCCGGGGCGCCCTCAAAGGTCTTAGAAGACCGCTCTGATTTCTTCTTCTTCTCGCCAGACGGGCTCTTACCCTCCAGCCAGTTGGCGAGACGTTGATGGCGGTCCTTCATGGTCCGTTCCGACATGTTGCCGCAAAACGCACAGTCCTTCTCCACGTGCGTCTTGTCCTCATGAAGGCAGTAAAGGCAGAAAGAGTGCTCGTCCTCCTTGAAGACGTTCTGCAGCTGGCATCCAGGGCAGACCCTGAACAGCTTTCCGGGCGTCGAGCTTCCCTTCTCCTGGGCCATCTCCGAGACCGGGCCTGAGAAGCTTCTGGAGTCCTCCGAAGTGTAGCTCGACGAAATCTTCACCCTTGAGGGGCACAGATGAATCCGACACGGGTCCCCGTTGATCGGATGTAGAATCGGTGGAGCTTGAGGCTCTTTTGACCGAAAGAATCGAAGTTTTTTGTAAAAAGCGCGAAAAAATAGCACTAACGCTCGAGAGCAATAGCACGAGGATCCCAACACATGAACGTGCGGTAAAAATCTGAAGATGGCTGCCAGAGGCGGTGCTTAGGTAGAGGGCAGTCATTGGCTGTGGTCAGTATGACGCAGAGACCAGTGATTGGTTATTGCTACGAAAGACAGATCAGAAACGAAACTGATACTGGTTTTTTCTTTACCGAGGATTCCCAGCCTGACGACGGGGAATATTCATGAGCATGTGAATCCATGCCAGACCCCATGCTGGAGAATTAGATGCATACCAAAGCGCAGAGTAATGTGCCATGATCAGCACTGCTTGTGTGTGCTGGAGTGAGCTCCTTAAAAATAGGCACAAGCAGGATGGAGCTACACACAAGCAATGCAGTAGGGGAAAAGACCTCCAACCAAATTCTTTTCTTTTTCTCATTTGGTGTGCGGGAATCCCTTACTCTGAACCCCCAAACACCACCCCACCTCCTGCCCCCCCCCCCCACCACCGGGGTTATCTTCTGCACTGCCTAATTGCTATTTTCCATGTTAACATGGTCTGAAAATAGTGCAGACAGCTGAAATGAGACGTTTATATGGCAGGAAGGAAGGAGTCAGTCAAACACAATGTGAGCTACTGGGCGAGGGACAGCTCCCAACAGTTGGGTGCAGGAGTGCCCCAATAGGACAATAGCATATTCAGTGAGGTAGCAGTTATGGCTCCAGAAGGAGCTTTGACCTAGAAGTAAGACGTGTGGGTTCAAAAGTATCAATACATGTGATGTTTGGACAGAAGATTGATTTGGGTTTAAAGTTACTGGGGCACGCAAGATCGGTTGATATCCTAAATTGTTCTTCAAATGTCACATCGTCCAAGGTAGACACCCTCTCCCGTTCTGATTCAGTTTGCTGTTCCATACTCGCAAGACACATAAGACTGATCATGTCTTTGTAAGGGGAGATATTGCTCTGGGCGATTTCTCTTTATTCCTAGGTCCTTCATTGACCTCGGTCGCATAGAATTTGGTTCATTTTAACTTTCTCAGGAATTTAAAGAGGTTAACCCTGATTGATGTGTAGCCGTAAAGATGAGTAGGGCTAAAGGATAGACCTAACCATAGTACCAAGATTGTGAGTACCCTGGTGCAAATGTTAAAAATAATTAGTTGTAGGTCTTCCTGCCTCTCGGAAACCAATGTGTTATACTAGTCCATGTTACGCAAGTGGTGCGATTTGGAACCGATTGATGAAGAATATTGGTGCCTAAAGAACCCATTCCCAGTCACACCTTTAATCTATTTCAATCCCAAAATACACAAAAGCCTTGTTGACCCTCCAGGTCGTCCAATAGTCTCTTCTATGGGGAGTCTTCTTGAAAATACCTCCAAATTCCTGGATCATTTCCTACAACCATTTATCACTAGTCTCAGCTCAGATATACGAGACACTTTATATTTGCTTACTAAATTGAATAATATCAATTGGGAACCTGAATACATTCTAGTCTCTTTAGATGTAGTTCGTTATACACTTCAATCAAACAGAGCTGGGATTAAAGCGTGCACATTCTTTTTAGAATCCAGATCCATTGTCATCGACAGCGTAACGAAATGCTGCTCAAATGCTCCAGTTCTGTCTAGAACATAACTATTTTTTACACAAGGCCTCCATATATAAACAAATTCAAGGGACGGTGATGGGGTCTTGTATGGCCCCAACGTATGCCAATCTTTATATGGGGTGGTGGGAGACACAAGTAGCGTGGCAAGAGGAAATGGAAGAGTTTACAAAACACAGTTGTGTGGCACCGTTTTAGAGATGACCTTTTTATAATATGGGATGATACTGCTGCACAACTATGTTAAGATTCTGAACGCCAATGATTTAAACCTAGAATTAACATCTGTGCTGAATAGAAAAGAATGTTTTTTTTGGATGTTCGGTTTATAGTTGAACATAACATACTCATATCCAAGTTATTTAGGAAGAAAACCAGTTCAAATTCCACGTTACACACCAGGAGCCACCACCCCACCTCGTCGAAAAATGCGATTCCCTATGGAGAGTTCCTGAGAGCTAAAAGAGCTTGCGGTAATGAATCAAGACTACCAGGCAGAAGCCAATCACATAGGCCTTAGATTTGTTGAAAGACTATAATAAGAAGGTGGTGGCAGGCTGTTTTGATAAAGCCGAAACATTAAAAGACCTGAACTATTCAAAGCTTGTAAAATCAAAAAGATAAGAATTATCACTGGTTATAACCATCAAGCCAATATCATGAGAAAGCACTGGAATTTTCTCTTAACAGATCCCGATCTAAAGCAGGTGTTGGCAAAAGCCCCTAATGTCACATATCGTAGGGCCCCCACCTTAAAAACCATACTTTCTCTGAGTATGGTGGTTACTGAAACCAAGTCTTCTAGCCAATTCATGAAACAAGGTCTTGCAGGTTTCCGCAAATGTGCGGACTGTAAAAAGTGTGATTTTGTATCTAAAAAGCATTTTCTTTGCTCCAATATTATGAGCTGGAGATACAACCACAAAATGACATGCATCATAAAATTTGTGGTGTATGCCATTACATGTATGTGTGACCTCCATTATATTGGTTCAACCATAGGAGCATTGAAGTTACGTAACCTGCAGCACTATAGAGCAATACAAAATGGTGATATTACTAAACCACTGACAGGACATTTTCTGGAAAAACATGGAGGAAATGGCATTTATGGGTCTTCCACATGTCCCGTTACATAAGAGACTGGGAAATAGAGAACTGAAGCTAAGACAACTTGAGGCGTCTCTAATCTGCACATTTGACACACTGAGACCCCATGGGCTCAATATTGATCCTGAACTATTTGTATTTTTACAGTGAACTCCATGTATGATACGTTAGGGGTGACTCTATGGACCATCTAAGTAACAACTATTAGTTTGCCTGCTCAATTAGTAGAACAGTTTCTGGTGCACTGGCACTTTCATGTTGTTAGATGATTATGGTGCTGTGAATTAGATTAACATCATTTCACAGTTGTCGTTCAGTGTGATAACTAGTAATGATGCACTAGCACTTCATCATTAGTTCATGTATACAGAATGCCTACTGTTACTTTTATGCCTTTTTTGCACATCATCATTGCATTGACCATAGAGGCGATGCAGCGATATATTTGATAATTAATGCATGAGTTTATGTTAATGACTTTTTTCCTCTGGTATACAACTGGGCTCGGATGCATTTTTTGCCAGCTATACGTGAGGCCATGATTGCACTAGCACTTATGATATTGACCATGCTGCTTTGATGAATATGCTGATGTTAGTTGTTGTATTAATCAATCACATTGCACTTGTACATCAGAAGGTTATGAAACTCAGGAAAATAACGTAGACGGTTGTTCTAATTACACTTTGGTTTTTTGCTATTGTCTAAACTGGGTAAAATTGTGGAAAAGAACAGAATTCTGCTTCTATGCCCAGTAATATAGCCAATAGTCACAGCACACGGCCATTCAGTGCAGCATTAGGTTACACGGAAATGCTTGTTAATTCGTGATTGTGAGTTGTTTGCAACGCGTTACGTCTCACGGCTTCATAAACACTCCAAGCCTTGGGGCACAATGGTTAGAACATGTTCATCATGTATGAGGAGTTTTAACCAGGTTACAACATGGCGCATTAGCGCTGATAACGAATACATTTTTTACAAACGTCTTTTTAAAGGTAAGACAATACGACATTGAGCAGAACGCTCATCTCCTAGCCATTTATGGGTACTTTATTAACATGGTGGTCTAATTCACATTAATATGAATATGACCTAATGTGGTCACATGACCGGTAACAAAGAGGAAGGGGGGAACCTAATGCTCGAGCCGTTTCTCTTCTGGTTTTATTTAAAATGGTGTTTTACGAACGTGGATTCAAATCAGCCTGAGGAAGCTTGGTGTTTACAAGCGGAAAGCGTGGCGAATTTCCACCATAAACGGGCGAGTATTCTTTAGACCTGTATGCCACAAGGGGAGGCCTATTATTCAGCGTCTACCCTCATTATGCTAAAAATGCATTTTCTTTGGTTGCATGTCTTTTGATGACTAAATAGACCATTTTTTCTAGAAGCTGGTATGGTCGTGTGCGCAAGGGATACTCTGACATGTTGATGGGCATGGGGGCGGCGGGGTTTAGTGCTACAACCCTCCAACTTGCTTTTCTGCAAGGTCCCTCCCAAGACCAACATAAAAAAGTGCTACTGGCACCCTAAACATGCTGGAATGCCAACAGCTACAGTGCCCTTCCTTTCACAGGCAGAAACCTCGTTAAATCCCCTTCCTTCCTTCGTTCTGCTTTTAACTTGGTTTTCCAGGCTATTACTACCTGGGAAAGCTTGCTAAATTGCAGGTCGGATATGCGACAGGGATACTAGGTAGGTAGCTATTCATACACAGTTTAATTCATTGAGCAAGCTAGGAATTCAGGGAAACATGCAGATGACCACGTTGTTTGTGAGGGTAGGATGCCAATTGAAACTGGCACTTTACTTCCTCCAAAACAAGTGAAAGCAAAATCATTGTTATTCTGTGCCCTAGTTTCAGGGACCTCTTCACTGCAGTGGACACAGACCCCCAACAGGGTAGAACATTAAAGATGGATCACAATAGTTCTGACTAATTAACAATGCCAAGACCACAAAGTACACTCCAGTAAAGCTTTACAGAAGCAAAGCCTGCTAAGCAAATGCTGATTCGGCAGGAGACGGCCACCTCCGCAGCAGAAGCATTTCAGTATTCTGAAAGATACGAATGCTTCAGTTATCTGTGTACGTAAAGAGGAATTAGTAAAAAAGGAAGTCTTGCTATCTGTTGGTCGGTTTTTGGAATTTTACGGTGGGATGGAGATTTGTAGTAGTTTATTAAGGACTTGCTTTTATGGATCTCAATAGGATTATATTTGATTGTTTGATTCATTTGTGCATCTTGTAATCTGATTTGCAAATCCCTGAAGTTATGGATAAATTTGTCACCTTTTTTATTTGTATGGCTTATTCTAAAATTATAGATAAAATGATCCCAAAAAACAAACAAACAAACAAAAAAAAAAACACAAAGGAAGACTTGCCAATGTTATTCTCTTGTCCAGTGAGAAAGCATCAAGAGAAGCTTCCATAAAATGCCGGAGCATGCAACACTCGCCAAAAACGTCACTGGAAAATAAGTCATGCTTGTGCCAGGGGAGCTGAGTCTGCAGGGGGGTTCTCAGTTCCCTCATTAACAGATACTAACAAGAGAGCCGAGCTAACCATGAATGACTGCTGACATTTAAGAGACCCACTTTACAATGAAAATCAATGGTGCTATCGACAGTGAATATATCCCAATGGTTAAGAATAAAGGTGCATGGATTGGCGGTTTCCCTCACCTCAATGCATTGTAAATTCACAGAGGAGTTCTGTTGATGGCTACAAGTCACCTCATACCCACTTCAGGATGATCATTGCTCCTCTAGTCAGTAAGCTGATGCGATGGTCTGATCAAACATGGGTTATATCGAATCTGTGTGATCACTGCGCCGCCCACGCATCTGTGCTGAAGAAAATGTCGACACCAATTACGGCGCGGCGATCAAATAGCACTTTACCCCCATACCCCTAGACCCACATCCCACTTACCTTTACGGCAGCACACACTTGTGCGCCGACTCCCCGCTATCCCTGCAACGTCGGTTCCTCCCACTTACGTGGGTTGCAGTTGACACTGCAGGGTGTTTTTATTTTTAACTTAAATTTCTTGTCCCCCACTTAGCATTGTAAGCGGGGGACACCCCTGCAACCCTCGACTTTCGTTACTGCCCCCGCCCCCCCCCCCCCCCCAAGGAGAGCAGGAGACACCCCCACAACCCCTGCTCGGGCATAGTAATGAGTCGTTTTTTATGCGCCACTTAAGTCGCAGTGACGGCGGGGGCGCACAAATGAGGGCGACATTTTTGCATATTCCAGTTATATCAACACACAAATCGGACCAAACAGCACAGTTCCCACCATGGCAGCAGTCCCACTTGGAGCAGAGGGTAAGCCCTGTTTAAACCTGCATTATTAATTTTTTTTTTTAACTCTTCCAAAAGCACATGAGTTATTTGTTGGCTTTGCCTCAATTTCTTTATATATGAAGCCTGGCAGCCCTCAGGGTGGCTAAGCGACAGTGTACTTGCCAAATAAACCAAAATGTCTAGGTCCAGAGCCCTTAAAAGCAGCTGCATAACTTTCCAGCTGCTGTGTGCAATGTTTCTAGCGAGCAAATAAAGAATTCCATTAAGGTTCATTTTTGTAAGGCAAAGAATATTTTTTGGGATGGGTTTCTATTGACGTCTATTGCCTTGCTTCTAGATTGAAGACAAACCCCAGGGTGCCCAGAAGGCGGGCATGGAGGAGCGGAAAGCAAAGGAGAAGGGTGTGCAGCAACATAAATACCGTATACTCCAGAAACTTTAAAGGCAACCAGACCTGGATCAAAATGGATGGTTAGAAGGAGGTTACGTTTTTAATCAGGAATTAGCAGAATATGGACTAGAGACTGCCAGGTGCTATAATGAGACACGGTTTTAATTTAGTTATTTTTCTCTGAAACCGGTTGATCTACCATGACCCATTAAAATTGTTATTTATAAGTAAATGTTTACTTTCTGCTGCACTGGACAGCACTCTTGGATCTTTGGAGTATGGTTTTAGCTCGAGATCCAGGGAATTATTTACCATTGGATAGAGAAAATAGGAAAGCCGCCTCTGTGTGCCTTCGGCATAACCTGATTAAGCCTATACTGATACCAGACCAGTAGTTTAAAGGTCATGAATAGCAGTCATATGCATTCATGCTTAGTCAATACAAAAGCACACATTCTAGTCGGATTATTTTATTTCATTTTAGTTTTCTGTACATGCTACAACTGTCCAGATTGCTAAAACACAGTCCGTAACCATACCCTTTTGACATAGCAGCAGGCTGGCCCACATTCTGGCCTACGAGCTGCACGTGTCTAGTGGAAATTCATAAATGTTTTAATGGTAGTGACATGTGAACTCCAATGTCGATCAACATCGTGAATGAACTTCCCCGTTTCAGCTTGCTGCAGAAGGAAAATGGTTATCCTGGCAGCAACGACCAATGCAAGACTAGATGAGCACGCACCTCCTAACTCCGCTTGTATAAGCAGGAATGGGGTGCTTTACTATTGATCAGTTTGTTAAGAATAATCAAAATGGAAGGTTTTATTTTCACTACACAATATTTCTTTAAAATTATCTCTTACCCCAATGCACAAGGGAAACAGACAACAGTGAATATTGCGGTAAGACAGGACCAAAACCACTAGAACACTTACTCAGTGACAGGAACTTAGTTACTCACCTGCACACTTAGGGTTTGGACATTTACTGGCTAGGTTCAGGTAATGCAGAAGGTTGTCCGGGAGATCATGCGGTGCATAGGAAATGTTGCGGCTCTTGATTGTGCGTCCAGCCAATTCTAAGAGACTGGGCGGAGCATATATTAGGTCTCTTACAAAACGTACTACCAGGGGGTTTCCACGAAGACTTAGCTCTTGCAAGTGCACCAAACTGAGGATCTCCCGGGGCAAGTAGGTCAGCAAGTTATTGTGCAGACTTAGGGATCGGAGGGAATGCACCCTGAGAAGAAAGAAGAGTACAACATGAATTAAACAGAAGGAAAAAGGCAACAAAAACACAAGAATAGCATTACAAGCCAGAAAGTGTCAAACGTTTCGATGGGCTTGGAATATAATTGCTCCATTAAAAACAATGCATCTTCTTCAGCAAACACTGAGGTATTAAAGACCAAATGCTCTGCAGGGAATACATGTTAATAGGCATTGCATTTTCAAGAAAACAATCCCATGCCACTCACTACATGCTGTCCACACCCCATGCCTCCAGTATAAAGTTTGTCAAGCAATCATTCACCATTAACTCTCCCACACAACCCTTCGCGTGCCACTGCCACAAAGAGCAACGATAAACCACATCAAGAATAGGTTTATAGGAAATGAATATACACTCTTAAAAAAGGTTTCAGGACAACCATTATCCTAGACAGTCCCCACTCTATTCTCGGAGTTGTACATGGTTCACAAAGGGCATCCATTTTATCTCATAGCGTGATAGCCGGGACATGTTGAATCGGTCAACCACTAGCATTGCTTTGGGCAACCTTCCAAACCATCGTCTTTCAGCCTGCCATGCCATTACAAAAGACAATATGCAACCCTAGCCTTGCCAGACAACAAAAATGTTAGTCCAGCCCAAATTTCACTACTTGCAATGTTGGACCTCTCTGCGGCTTTCAACACTGTTGACTATTCTATACTGCTCAACCGCTTGAAGGAAATTGGCAATGTTTCCGATCACACCTTGAAATGGTTTGCCTCTTTCCGGTCTTATCGCTAGCAGCAGCTGAAAATTGGGGGGGGGGTGGCTTTCCTTCAGATCCCACCTACATTGGATTTGGGGTACCTCAGGGTTCCTCCCTTTCGCCTTTACTTTACTTACGGCCGTTTATGAATATTCTGAGAAAGCCTCAGATCAATTTTCATTCATACGTCGATGATACCCAGGTCTTCATCAAAATGGGGGATGTAGAACAGACATTTCTTAGGATTAATCGCTGTTTAGAGGAGGTTAGCCAATGGCTGTCACCAAACCAGATGCAATTAAATCCAGCCAAGACTGAGGTTGCCTTGTTTGGACCGCAGCACCTTCTCAGGGTAGGAAATTGCCCCCAGGATTTCCACTGCTTGGGGGCTGATCTTAAATTTGCCCCCAAGATAAAACATCTTGGTTGCATTTGGCAAAATAACCTTGGAAGTGAAAGCCATGTTAGTGCCAAGGTTCAGGCAGTCTTCTACTCCTTACGTATGCTACGACAGGTCTTGCCATATGTTCCGAGCAGTGACCATGCCATGGAGTTGGGGTCACTAGTAAACTCATATCTGGAATGTTGCAAGTCTTCTTGCTGGAATTCCTGCTAACAACTCCAGAGACTGCAAAGGGCACAGAATGCAGCTGTTAGATTAACTTGTGGCCTGAAAAAAATACGATCATGTCTCTGGTGCACGCTGCTCTCTTCACTGGTTGGCAGTGGAAGACAGGATTACATTTAAGATTGTCTGCCTCATATATAAGAGCCATAAGGGGCTTACCCCAGCCTATTTTGGCAAATAAACTTAGTCAACATCAACCATCCAGGCCTCTGCATTCAGGGGCTGAACTGTTGCATATTACCAGTTGTCGATGTGTGAAGATGGGTGATGGCATCCCCCCCCCCGAGAAATCAAGCCCCTAGAATCGGTCCAAGTTCCGTAGAGCTCTGAAAACCTTCCTTTTTAAATGTGACCCAAAAACTCCAATTTCTGCGCAAATATTTTAGAATAGTCTGCTTTGCCCAGAGCCTGGATCTTTTCCCTGGTCTTGGAATTCTGAAAGGCATTTGTGAGAACTCACTTCTTGTTGGAACTTTAATAAGGAAGGGTGCAGTTCATAACTTTGTCACACTACAGCAGAGATGCTTGCCAAATAAAGCAGAGCGGGTTTTGACGGAACAGAGCTGAAGATCAGGCTGGGGGGATCATCAATGCTGTACCTCCACAAAACACACTAAGGCTAGGCCAAGTTAAGAGAATAAAGTGTTGCAAAAAGGGGGGGGGCTTGCAGCAAACGTTACACTGGAAAGTGTTCAAATATCTTTTTTCAGTCTAAAAAGAAACGGACCCATAGAGCAGCCTCATATTATAGATCAGAAACAGCGGTCACATTGTCGCATCCTCCCCCAAATCCTTGGATAGTATGGAAAGCAACACACATGCGAGTTCTGCATTACTTTGTGTTGGGAAAAGAGGGTCTGCTTTTATTCCCAATGGTTAAAAAAGTAAGAAGTGTCCAGAGATCCAGCAAAAAAAGGCAATTCTAAAGTATCTTGCCACTGAAGAGATCAGAAGACAAGCCAAGAGTTAGTCATTATTTACGACTATTTCAGGATGGAGAAGACTGGGAACAAAACAAACTTTTTTTTTTTTTTTTATATAAAAGCATTCATGGTCCTTGTCCCCATCCATTAAACAAGAGTATAGTTCTGACGGGACAGACACTAGATTAATTACACCACACACAAACACGCACATCTCCTTCTCAGTCCTAGCCATTCGCCTCTGGCACGCTATCCCATTACACTGTCCCATGGCCACGTAGCCTTCGCCATCGTTGTTCAGATTGTTTTTCCCTCACTACAAGCCCTCTTAACACCACCCATAATCATATCCAAGCATTTAAGAACAAACTTTGAGTGTACTCCACTCCAAAATAAATTCATTTTTCTTTTTTAACAAAATGGTGTGTATACCGTTGAAGGAGAATAGCTCTTTTCATTCAGGCAAATACAAGTTTAAAGCAAACATGGGCTTTGGAAGAGGACAATGGCCGGATGGGAAATCAACCTTGCATGGCGCAGACACATGGGGAAGGGCAGAGCAAGGAACCCATGCCAGGGAGGAAGACAATGACTTACTGCGCCAGTTGTGGGGGGACACTCTGAATCTTGTTATCGCACAGTACAAGGTAGCTCAGATGTGAGAGGTTAGCCAGCTCAGGTGGGATGGACGAGATGAAATTGCCTCCGAGGTAGAGAAATTCCAAACTGTAATAGAGAAACGCATTCAGTAGTGAAACAAAACAAAAAACAAACAAAAAAAAGATGGTCGGTCCCAAAGTTTCTCTAGAAACGCATGCATCTTATGTACCTCCTCCTTACTAAAATATCAGAATTACAGCCATCAGTGAAGTTTTGTACTGCCCATTGTGGCTAGATGACTGATGGATTCTCTCACTTTGGCAAATCGATTTCATCTGCATATAAATTCATAGATGTATAAAAAAAGCGCACAGGTGTGCTCCAGTAATCCCAATGGGAACCAGGGAGAAAAACCAATCCAGAAATACACGCAACCAAGGGACATCCAAATTGCTAAAGTCAAACATTCAGCCTAGATCATTAAACGACTGCTTGCGCTGAAGCAGTAAACCAAATTAAAAAAAAAAAAAAATATATATATATATATACACATATATATATATATATTTTTTTTTAAATTCGTACTAAACAAGTGGAGAACTCGCACGCCAATTATGTGCCTACTTCGTAAACATGAGGCCATAGAACCAGATTACCTTTTAATCTGCTTCTGCATTTTATTAATATTTGTCTCACATGATGTGAAATATGTAGCATTAGATACCACTTGGCCATCACATCTTCCCAATTTGAATATGCCACTATTCAACAACTCCTTCCTACTCCGCTCACTGTTCTGGCTCTCCAAAAACACCCTGGTCCTCAACTCCTTCCCCGAAGAGTCACCATGAGTCACTTCCTACCGACATGGTCATGTTGGGGGACTTTAGCCTTGCTAAACCCTCCGCAGCCACCCGCATTGGATTGCACTGCCTCCTAGACCACACCCACAACAACTTGCCTACTCACTGATGAACTCTTGAGCTGGTCCGTCCCTCCTCCTCAGACCTCTCCATTGGGTGCTTTCCCTCGGATTACTCCAGTTCTCTTTAACCTGGGTCCCCTCAACCCTCTATTCCTCCACTCACCTCTTCAACAACCAAACAAGATTCCTGCGCCCTTCCCTTGATACGAGCTACCTCTCCAGTTTCTCCCCTATTCATGCCTCCTGCATGGACTGCTTTTTCACCATGCTCTTATGGCATCTTGGACCAATATTCTATCCAGCCTGCACATTCACACCTTCCCATTCCGGCCCTCCACCATAGATCACTTCTGAGACCCAGACGCCCCTCCCCCTAACACATTTGCCATGGCCTGCGAAACTGGGGCAAATCATTGAATCCACATGCTCCCAACCTATAAAAATGCCTTTGCTGCCCTCCACCATGAACTGGACTGCCAAATCATCATACTTCACCAACCAGATATCCTCCCTTTGCAGTCACCCCTGTAACTTGCATCTACCCTCCAGGCTTTGCTAACAACTCCCAAGCCAATATCCATCACCTCCACCCTTGCTGCAAATTACTTTGCTTGCTACTTTTCCTCTTAAATTCCTGACATTTAGCAATTCTCCCTCCCTGACCCTTCTGTTCACCACCTTCTCCCACCTACCCCTTCTACTCTAAACTACTTCTCAGTTACCAAATTAACACCCATCCAGCAACAGCAATCAATCTTGCACCCTCATTGACCAGTTTGCTCCTGCAAGCGGTCACATCACCTACTCCTAGCTCTCAGAGCCCTTTAACCTTTCTCCCAGAGCTGCTCTCTTCTCTCTGCCACCTTCAATTCTAAAGATATCCTGCCCCTCTTAAAGAAAGCCTCTAACCCAAACATCCCCAGCGAACTACCACCAAGTTTCCATCTTTACCCATTATTTAGGTCTTTGAATAGGTTGATCACCAAGTACCTTGACGAGAATGGCTATGTAGCGCCACTACAATCGGTCTTCTGCAGTAAATACTCAACTAGACAGAACTCATGTAGGTCTCCAACTATCTTTCTGATGCTCACCACTCGAAACTATTCTATACTCCTTTGTTTGGACTTATCTGCTACTTTTGACCATACAGCCACGTGCATACCATTGAAAGAGGACCACCATGAAAAAGGGAAGGCAGCGCCCCTCTTCCCTTTCCATGTCTGCCAGATGGAGCCAGGAAGAAGGAGCAGCTGCGGCACCCCTCGCTGCAGCCGAAATAAGGTGAGTGAGGGTGGAAAGATTATTCTTATTTTTTTTTTATTTTTTTTTTAAAGGTGGTACAGTGAGTGGGAAGATGGAAGCGGGGAGCCGGCCGTTAGGCGGGCTGGAATGCGGGCTTTCTTCGGCAGTTCAAGCCCGCATTCCTAGCCACCTGATTGGCTGGCTTCCCCTGCCTGGGTGCTAATACGCGTTAGTGCCTGACCGATTTTGATGCAGTAGCAGTGAGAATAAGCGAGGCCACATCACAGCAACGGACATAGAGGCAGTTATGATGTAGCAGCAAAGACAGATAAAAACTAAAAGTAGCAGCAAGATGGAAGAATTGACAGAAAAGCAATGTAATAGAAATAAAAAGGAAAGCAATTTAAAGAGAATGTAAAAGGTGAAGTCCTTTAAAGGAAATTAGCAAAACAGGATGCAACAGAAACAGTCAGCAATAGAGTACAAAACAGAGCAACAAAGCAATAAAAAGGGATTCAACATGTGCATTTTTGAGTGCATTCCCCAGTTTGGAAGAAAAAAAGTTCTGCAAATTTTCAGTAACTCCATTCATGAGACTGGACTTGGATAGCTCCTGGATCATGAGTAACTCCAAGTCATAGGAAAAACCCGACGCCCAGGGGATACTTTCAGCTCCTGCTCTATGAATACCAATTTCGAAGCATGGAAATGTGCTGTTCGCAAAGTTGCGGAGTGTGCAGCAGAGTGTGGTCGGCTGTGCCCGAGGTGAGAATTTGAGGCGCTACATATTTTCATCTTATTGGAATAATGAAGGTTAATGTTGTTAAATATTGTTATGGTGGACTAGAACAATTTCGTGAAATAACTCCTGAAGCATAATAATATGTATCCACCTGTATGTTCACATCCAATGCCAAAATTAATAAGTCAAGTTTAAAAAAATAAAAAGTGAACCTACATCAAGTGCAAGTGATGGCGTAAATGCCTGGGAAAGTAGCCCGAGACAAAAACTCTGAACTAAGGAAATAAAACCTTACTTTAAAATCCCTGAAACAAAATCAGAGACACACACTGAAGTAAATGCTGCTGTACAGTGTAATGAAAGGGATGTTGAAATAAGAGGTGGCGAGATTAAAGCAACAGCCATAAGCATGGGCACGGGAGGGGGGAAAAAAATGTTTCCACTAGAGGAAAATGTGGTATGCCGAGATTTGGGGAGGGTTGGAAGAGTCAGAGATACAGCAGCGAAAGCATCAGAAAAAGACCAGGACCCCATTGAAAAGGCTATTCGTTCTAGCGCAGTGTTTGATAATATAGACAGCAACTCCCTCTTCAATCTCTGCTACTCCATCCAAAGTACATTACAGTCCTGCCCATTGCAAGAGTATCTCATGTGGAGCTAGAAACTATATCAATGCCAATTGCCACGCCTTGTTCTCACCCCTTCACTACCGATTATTCAAGTGCAGTCACAAAGAATGTCGGCAACACCAGTGTTAGATCCAGATTCAGACAAGGGAGGAAAACTGGGGCAATCGGGCAATTAAATGTGTAAATTACACAATAGTAAATGGAGCACCTCAGGCTAGAAAGTTTAGGGGTTCTCAAATTTGCAGTAAAAATACTTTAGAAACTATGTGGCACACTACACGAGGATGTGAAACAGCAAGGAGCAACTATTGCACATCTCACCTGCCTCCTGAAAGCAAATAAAGAAACAAGAGATGGCACATTGTTGAGCAACGTGGGTGCTGGGGAAGTGGATGAGAAAAGGACTCCCAGTATTCCTACAACATTGGCAGAAGCTGGGAGGGAAGTCTGAGAAGTTAGACTCTTCCGCATTTTCAGCCACCTCTATAGACGCATCGAAAGGAAGCACAGCGAGAAGGGCAGCTAAAGCTAGTGCTCCCAATTCCAATCCATCGCAATTCACAAGGTGAGCTGTTAAATTCGACAATTAAACACCTCTGCGTGGCCAAAGTCAAGAAAGACGGGGAGGAGAGAGTCCAGGCAGAAAAGAAAGATTCAGTAAAGTCCAGGGATGCTTACAAGTTGGCTCGTAAAATAAAAAAAATACAGCGCCAATAGAAAGATTTGGGCACAGATGCAAATTCGATCTCCAGACTCACTGTTGAACAGCATGAATGGGTCATACCCATGGCAAATATGGCTAAACGACAATCAAAGGCAGTTTTGAAGGTTTTCAGAGGACGCAGTACAGAAGGATGAAGCTAAGTCACTAGATCCCAAGATATTTACGTTTGGAATAGATCCAACCAAACAGGATCTATCGCAATGAACTGCTACGCATTTTGCATAAAATCCGCTCGTTAAGAGTCCTCAATTCTAGTGATTTTATGAAACCAATGGACCTAAAATATGCTACCATCCCCCCACCCCCCAATTCATTGTGCTCTACCTGAAATTGCCTACTTGATACAGGCACATGTTCCCACATTGACTAACCTGGGGTATGCACTAGATAAGGACGTGCTTAATACCCCCGAGGTATTAAGACAAGGGTAAACGAAGGAGAAACCAAAAGATTGGAAAGGTAACAAGCCTTTCCTTCCGTTGAGCACAACTGAAGATGAAATGGGATGGGAATGGTTGAAGTGTTTCCTGCCCATGAAATGCATGGAGACAAAATGAACCCTTAAGATAGCATTTTGGAATACCAGGGTCCACACGCACATCTTGTCGAATACTGGATCCCTGGGTACTCTGCTTAACCACAATGCCCTTCTATGACAAGAAACGTGGTTGGTCTCACTTGGATGGCTATAAACTAGATAACCTTTTTTTTGCTTGAACTTGAACGTGAACAGCCCTATGGGGCGCGGTTATAGGGGTTAGCCATGATAAAAATCACAAATAACTTGAGAAATTTCGCAGCAGCGATTCAACTGAATGAAAGAATCGTGCATGAAGCTACTTTTTTATAAATGTGCATGTCCATCCAGGCAGAGTAAAAATTGAGGAAGTATTCACCACTATTGATGCGAACTGTACCGAATGGGTGGGTACATCAGAGCATGATGAAATTTGAGTTGGTGGTGATCTAAATGCTCAACGTAAAGATGAGAAAGGGTGCCCTGTGTATACAAATGTATACAGTAGTGTTCTGCTGCAAAAAAAAAAATCTGGTAACGCACAGGAAAGCAGTGGTATAATTGTTCCTATATACAAGAAGGGCGACAGGCCTATAGTTGTTCGGAATAAACCCATCGCCCTACTTGATGTAGTGGGTAAGAATTTTGGAGCATTGATAGATCACTCAGAGGGGAGCCAGGAGTCTGATCATTTTGACAAAAGCGGGCTGGGTTTGATAAGGGTACGAGAACTGCCTTACATTTATTTCTGATCAATATCTTAAAATCTAAAGCAAAGAGGAAGAACAATTCAGAAACATATCTTGCATAAATCAATCTAGCCCAGGCATTTGAAACCATCAACAGACAGGCGCTCCGGACAAAACTAAAGGCCGGTGTGCGTCCCCAGGACACACGAAATGCCCTGAAGGCACTCTATACTGATACATCTTTGCGGGTGAGATTGGACAATAGAGGAAACCTGTTGGATACTATTCAAACATCAAAGGTGAAGCAAGGCTGCACCTTGGCACCGGCAATGTTCCATTTATTTATATCAGATATATAGAGAAAGCATTTGGCGATACCAGATGTTTCCCTCCACGTATGGTAGGAGAAGTAATCAACCGTCTTTTATATGCGGATGACCTAATCTTATTAGATCACACACAGGTGGGCCTGCAAAGACAGCTGGATGCATTGGCCGCCTACATGGATTCGAACGGACTAAAAATCAACGTGCAGAAATCAAGAATATGGTCCCTTGGTGGTAAAGGAGGGAAGCAAAGGGGAAAGCAGAAAGCATGGTTCCTAAATGGCGAGAAGATTTTGGAAGTTAAGCCGCTGACATACCTGGGCATGTGCCTAAACGACAGCGTAGTCGCTGCCCAAAGAGAAGCTTCGCTGCAAAGCAAGGCAAGGAACCTGGCGGCACAGGCATGCCCGATACAGGCGAGGCACTGTAAATTCTCTTTAAAATCTCTAATAGAATTTTACAGAATGAAAGTTGCCCCAATTTTGACCTACGGTGCAGTGTTCATTGGCCTTATCGGTAGCAGCTTGGCCTAAACTAGAAGGAATATTTTGGCAGAGAGTTCTCTACCAAAAGGCATGGCAATTCAGGTTGTAAGGCAGGAGTTGGGCCTTACCTCACTACATCATGTGGAAAATGCTGTTATACCAAAAATGTATCACAGCAAATAAGGATGCAGGCTTCAAAGTCTTAAAACATTACAACTCAATACAGAACATTTACTGAGGGCATGGAAGGAAACATGCACGGCGGCATTACATAAATTGAATATGTCTGAAGATAACTTGCAGAGGAATCCAGCGTTGGTAAAACTAAAATTATTCGACCTGGATTGGATCGAGACAACAGAGAGCAAGACAAACCTGAAATTATATGGAAAGCACATCACTAACTTAAGATCGAGGGGTATTCTACCAACTTATCGAGATTTCCATGTCGCTTGCGGCGTCAGTTTATGCGTTTCCGTTTAAACTTGATGTCGACAAGAGAAGTAACAGAAGTGAGAAAAAGGAAACCATTGCAAAACAATGTCTGCAGATTGCGTAAAGCCAGTACGGAGACATTATACCACTTCACTAACTTTGACCTGTCCGTTCTTGAAAGGAATAAGATCTAGAGGGATGGGAAGATTTATTTACTTGTTCCCAACAAATTCGGCTGAAAATTGGTGGAGAACCCCATTACAAGGGGATCAGGTCACTAACTCTTGCATTATTGGGTTACCTGAAGGCAGTATTCTCAGCAATTGAGGAAAAGTTAGAAAATAACCCATCCTAGTGAGACAAATTGGTGGAATGGAATGCGACATTGACCAGGTTATGGTGGCAAAGCTGGGATACATGGCCCTTGTTAAGTATTTTCTTTGCTTGTTCTCCATTTTTGGATTCTAAATATTAAATGTGGACATTTGTGTACTTTTTCTTTTGATTTAAATACTGAAATGTAGCAAAAAGGTTCATTTTCAAACCACATGCTAAAAAAACAACAACAACAACAAAAAACAAACCTGTGGTTGTCTTTTCTGAAAGATTGGGATTTGACCCTTATAAATGGCAGTCAAAGGAGAATGGCTAGGTAAAGAAACATGGAGAAACTGGCCAAATTGGGCGTTATTTGGTAGTAATGTTGTCTTGGAAAGGTTAATGGAATTAGTTATTGTGCCAAACACCAATATTGATCATGCGATTCTCTCCTTAAATGTGAACAGCATGTTAAATTTGGGGGGGTACATTTCAGATCCCATCCTGATGGGGTGTGGAGTTCCGCACAGATTGTCATTATCACCCCTACTCTTTAACATATATATGCAGCCTTTGAGATTATATGAGCCATGGGGTGGTCATCATTCCTACCCCAATGACACCCAGATACACATCAAAATTGGAAACATTGAGGAGACTTTCTCCAAAATCGAACAGTGCTTGGGGGACATAAGTGGATGGCTAAAAACCAGCTCCAGTTGAATGCTTCAAAGACGGAGCTTACACTGTTGTGGCCGAAACACCTTACCACCACTGTTACAGAGACTTTTACCCAAGTATTCTGGGCAAACAATTAACTTCTCCCTGAATATAAAAAAAATGTGGGTTGTTATTGGCAAGGCAATCTTGGGAATGAGGCGCACTTTAGCGCCAAGGTCCAGGCAGTTTTCTTTTCATTGCGAATGCTCCGACAAGTTCTACTGTTTGGTTGCGACAAGGACCATGCAATGGTGGTGGGTGCTTCAAATACCCACATGAACTACTCGAATAGTCTCTTGTCGAGCATCCCTGTTACACAAATGTACGGGCTTCATAAAGCCCAGAATGCGGCCGTCAGGCTGGTCGGATGTTTAAGTAAATCAGCCCATGTATTCCCCCCCTTTCGGAGACCAGATCAAAAACTTAAAGGGACGTGCCTACATTTTAAATGTTGTAATGGGCTTGCCCCCGATTATCTGAGAGTAAAAATATCTATCAACCGGATATGAGGCTTCGGTCTAAACACCAGCAGCTGTTGATTATTCCTCGGTCGAAATGTGCGTCCACGGGAGATAGAAAGTTTGCAGTCTTCGGCCCCAGACTTTGGAATAGCCTTCCTAAAGAGATCAGGGACTGAGACGCTCCTTCAGTTTCAGAAACCCTCAAAACCTTCCTCTTTAAATAGAGATTGTGGGTCGCCATTTTTACCTTGTATCATTTCATCTGTGTGTGCACTGCTTTTTATTCCACTTGGTCCGAGTAATTGATAACTGCACCTTTATTACGATCAAGGTCATTCGGTGGGATCAGAATAGCAAGTATGTTATATGTAATGACTTCGTGATACAGGGGTATGAAAAGAAGGTTTGAATTGCAAGCTCTGGAGAATAAACTCGCAATAAATTTAAGCAAGACAAAGATCATTCTGGTAGTGGGGGAAAAAGGTCCAGGTTAGAATTGACCATAGACCAGGAAAGTATTGATTATGTCAATAGCTATACCCATCTGGGACTCGAAATCAGTAACAAGGGCAGATAAACATACAATAGAGGCCAAAGACAGAAAAGCATGTCAGTTTACCCATCTCGTCAGTAGATTTGTCAGACAGGTGGCAGGATTTACTGTGGAGGGTATCCTTACATTATACAAACAGTGCCATTGGGCGTCTGTGCTTTATGGATTAGAGGCACTATGAGTGATGTTGTTTGATGAATCGTTTGGAAGGATTTTTTGGGCGCAGAGTACTAAAATTGCCTCCCTCTGTGCCCATGGAGTTCGAGGTTAGCGTTAGGCCTGATCTCCTTAAGTACACAGCTGTTAAAAAAATAATGATGTTAAAAGAGGGTGCTAGATATATATCTCAAGTCAATGACTGCCCCAATATGCCCTCCGCGTAAAGCAATGGGGGGGGGGGGGGGCAGTTACGAAACAATATAGAAATCGAGACAGACTTTAAAGACTTGAACATGGAATTCTTCAGGTGCATAGAGTGGGCACCACATTTTGAATATGGTTATGTGGTTATGATATGATAGGTTATTTATAACCCGTTTAATACCCAGAGGTTTCTAAGCAAGGACCCGGGGATCGAACCTGTGGGTGCTCCGTGTCGTCTTGCTTCCAAGGCGAGCACGTTGCCCCGGAGCTATCCTCCAGAGATCAACTTGACGCACTAAAGAAATCCTTCCAGAGAAAGACCAACCTGAGGTACTGGAACAACAATGATACACACTTGTCAAATCTGAAGAGTTACAAAAGTGCGTCAATAGTAACCCACAGGCATTTGAAAACTCAAATGTACCTACTGCAGTGCCATAGAGCAGAGGTTTTAAATCTGATGCTTCCATTAGGTATTAATGAGTTTCCCTGCCATCTATGCAGGGTTCACAGTTAAACAGACCCTGGGAGTTGAGGCTCTGTCGTATCTGAAAGTCCCCAAACAAGTAAACCGCTAAACACGTCTTCACCCAATGCAAACAGTTAGCATCGGTGTATATGTGCATCTATGAAAAATGTGTACGCACATAGGAGTCGATAAAGACAGTGGACTTCTGGAACTATTGCCTAAGCTCCGAGTGTCGTTTCCGTGCATGTTGCACACTATCGCATCTGGATGTAGGCAGTAAAATAGCTCATCTAGGAATTTTATAATGATGAATTGGACTGGAATTGTAATGAAAAGAAGCTGGAATTATGATGGAAATAAAATGTGCAATAAAGTTTAAATTGAATGTAGAATGTTACGAACTAAAAAATCAATAAATAAAAAATAAAACTATGCTTTACCTTTAGCATGGCGTTTTGTCATAAATTCCGTTCTTGATCACTGATCAAATAAAAGATGTTTATGCAACCATTTAATTATCTAGGTTGAAATCTTTTGAGTTTAGCTAACGGGATCTCCAATGGACACAAGCATTACATAGCAAGTCTTTTATGGGCATTCTCATGAAAGGTTGCCAGTCAATTCGTCGAAAAAAATTGGTCGACCAGACAAATGGTCGAAGCAAATTGGGCGAAAACCATTTCGTCGAAATGTTTTTTTTTTCTATGTTAACCCTTTTTTTTTTTTTTTGGGGGGGTCCCCCCCAACCCCCTTTTTTTCTCTAAAAACCCCTTTTTTAACTAAACGAAAACCCAAAAAATAAATATATAAATAAAAAAAAATTGACGGAATTGCGTCAACCAAATTGCAGTCGACCAGTTTTTTTTCGACGAGTTGACTGGACACCCTCATGAAATGGCTCTTATGCAACAGTTGCAATGGTAATAAAAGCTGCACGTCTAAAAGTGTTTTAGGCTAGAAGGTTACATAACGAGAGTCCACCACACGCTACCGACAAGTGAAGGTGTGCACTTTCGTGAAATAGCCTAAAATCAGAAGCTCCCCAACTGCTTAGTCACACACAGAGATGGCGTTTTGCTATTGCAACCAAAAAGTCGAAGCCAACTCTACATTCCTGTGTGTGCTGGGGAGCTAACATTTCCAACTTCACATATGAATAGGCCACTTGGCTGAAGGGAGATTTTTCGGCACATGTACATGCACTACCAAGAGGAAGACCCGACCACCAAAACCTGGTTGGAAAATTCCTGGCTAAGCAACGGGGGCTATTCTGTATAATCCATCTAGGCCTGCTCAGTTGCCATGCACGTATGCATGCATTTATGAATTCGGTTTTCTATTGCGCAACCCTAGCTGGGATGCTGTGAAACCAGGAGATATTAACAATATGATCAAATAATATAGATACGAATAGACGATTAAGGGTAAATCCAGCAACTAGGATGTGGGCAGAGGATACAGGATGGCCTGCCATTGAAGGTACATTTTGGTGGGTTCCCAACAGTCTGACATTCCGGACTGCATTCATAACTCCTGTGGTTTGCATTAGCGATTCCTTCCATAACCCATTTTATATGACAGAGGGAGCAATTGTGTTCCCTTTTAGACACTGAGAAGACCCTGAAAGGTTCAATAAGTAATCAGTGCACATCAACTGCTAGCCAATAGGGTGCCTTAACTGTAGACCGCTTTGAAGTGCCCCAATAGGGCAGAACATTCATAGCTTTCCATAGAGCGGTTTTAGTGGCAGTTACTTAGCAAGCCTTTAAGACAATAAGTCTCGCCAGTGCTTCCCAGGAGACCCCACAAACTGTGTTAGAGGGACAGTAAAGCCACTGCTGCTAATTTGTCACCAGCGTTGTCAGAAAAGAACCAGGCTTTGCCTTGTCGTGCACTCACTTTGCCCCTCTACTGCGCATACCTTTTTGTGCAGTTCGTTGTGAAAGGGAAAGTAGGCACCATCGCAGGTCAGAACTTGTAAAAGGGACTTAGGCAAAGGTGGGTTGGTGCAGTTTTCTGCTACTTGCACAACATTTTACTGGTTTCCTTTGAAACTCGCTACTCAAGTGGGGCGTGTGACTGGGCGCCTTATTTGTAACTTGCTTTTAACCGAAAAAAAGCAAGTTCACGTATATTTTAATTCATCGTTTTCTATTTTATACTTTCCTTGTAGCTGGATTCACCAGCCGGAGGGTGCCCGGCTTACTCCCATAGCCACCAGGGTCTTGTGCCTGGTTGGAGGAAGTCTTTTCTTACCTCCATACATCGAGCACCAGGGAGTCCTTCACCGTTTACACAGTGGGAGGCACCCGGCTGACACCATATGATACTACACTTCCCCAGAAGTGCAGCGTGTAGTTGCCATAATCTTAAAAGCCACCCCCCGAACTCCGCACCCCGCCAGACAAATCTCTCCTGCTAAATCATAACACTAATTCTGTAATCCATGGCTGCATTAGGATCTCCAATCAGTTATCTATTCACATTCTTACAGCCCATCGCCTTCCTGGGTCACATGGTTTATTCTGCAAACAGTTCCTTGAACTGGCTGCTAATTTAGATCTGAAATTCCCACATCTCGTAGTTTGGGGGGGGGGGGGATTTCAATTTCAGCTCTATTGGTACACTGCATATTGCAGAACAGAAATTTCTGGATTCCATGAACGATCTGAATTTGAACAGCTAGTTCTTGGGCCAACACATACTCACGGCAACACCGTGGACCCAATTTTCTCCTCCCTCTTTTGGTTACCGCATTTGGACAGTTTACCATTCTCTGGTCTGACCATTAAGCAGTGCCTTTTCTGCTGCCGACTCCTACCCCCTGAGCACATCCTATCCACCAACAGCTACTTAAGCGCCGTTGGCATCAAGTAACACACAAAAGATCTCGAAAATACAAAATAATGGGGTTAAGATGTAGATCTGGCAAATGTTGCACAGACGTTCAGGGCTCAATTACAGATGTGCAGGGGTAAACCCTGCACTTCAGAACCATGGTTCGATGACGCCAAAAACCCTACACCAAAACAAATGCCAGTCAGAAAGCAGATGGTTAGCCTCCTACTCACTGTCGGACAGACTCCTGTTCACACCGAGTTCCAAAGCCCATCAAGCAATTTGTCTGGCTAAAACTAAATACTACACTAGTCAAGTGGAAGGGGTACTAAACAAACCAAAATAACTTCCTGTTGGTGTGCTCCCTGCCACTAATAGGAGATTCTAGGGACGTTATCATTCTGTCGCAACCAATGTGTGATGCCTTAGCTGACTTCTTTATTACCACAGTCGGCAATATGCAAGCATCCATTGCCACAACCAGGCTGCCACAGACCGAGACCAACAGTCCACTACTGTCAACAGCACAGAGAACGGGTCAGTCTTTCAGTATTTACGCCACCAATGATCATTAGGGCCACAAAGGGTCTTAAATCTGCTTCCCCATCTGATGCGATGCCACTAGCTACTTTGCAGGGGGGGGGGGGGGGGAAATCATCGATCACTCTGCCCCTTGGCCAGATCTTGTTCGACTGGTCACTTACCAGCTGACCTTAAGCAATCTCAGGTAATACCATCGCTTAAGAAACCCTCCCTTGACCCAGCAATCCTGGCCAATTTCTGTCCAATCTTACAGCTTCCTTTTCTGATTAAACTTCTGGAATCCCTAATCCCCTAATCTCTCCACTTCTTACAGGGTTCTTAGAGAAGTCCCATTTCTTAGACCGGTTTCAATTGGAATTTCGTCCAGGCCGGGGCATGGAAAGTGTACTGGTTTCTGTTATGATTGACCTGACCATATAAGTCAGCCAGCGGGGTGGGGTGGAGGAGGAGTAGGGGTGCGGGGATCTGATTCCATTAGGCCAATCAGCAGCGTTCGATACTGTGCATCGTCCCACTCTGCTGCTCCGCCTCGCTCAGGCGGGCCTTTATGGTCAGGTGCTTGCCTGGTTTTCATCTGCTAGGTCCCAGGTTCTTTCTTTGGGGTCTTTTCTTTCCTGTGCTCAAACTTGTGGCATCCCCCAAGGCTCTAACCTGGCCCCTTCACTTTTTAATATCTACATTCGGCCTCTTTTGCTCCTCGTCCGTTCACACAGCTTCCGATCATGCTTAGGACACCCACATCATAGTTGGCTGGATTTGGACAAGCCAAACACGGCATCTCAGCTACGGGTGTCTGGCGGCAGTGAGCAACTGGATGGGGAGCAACTGGCTGACGCTGAACAGGGGGGGGGGGGGGGGGGGGGGGCGGTGGGGGTAAACAGGTTTTGGTGATGGGCCCTTCTACCTTCGCGCAGGGTATCTGTTCCTCATCATCTTCCACCTCCTGGCCCTCCGAGCTTGGCTCCTGCCCTACACCTGTCCCGATAGTCAGGAACCTGGGGATCCTATTCGCAGAGTCCCTGCCACAGCTCAAGTTAGCTCGACATGCAAATCAGGCCAATTCCATCGAAGAGTATTAAAGAAGGTTTTGCCCTTCCTTCCAGCAAACCATCTCCCTTTGGTGGTGTTGTCGCTAGTATTGAGCAAGCTAGACTATTGCAACTCGTTTCTAGCCCAGCCAGCCTAGATCGTCCATCAGCTCCAGAATTCAGCAGCTTGTGTGGCCACTACGCTGCTTATGGGATGCATAGATCCCCAGGCTTGCAGGCATTTCACTGGCTACCGATTCAGAAACAGATGTTTAAATCCCTTTGTATTGTCCAGCGTGCCCTTTATGGTGTGGGACCGGAATTTCTCCAGGAGAAGTTTCAACACTACCTGCCGGGCCACTCACTAAGATCTGAAAAAGCCTGACTGTTGATCATCCCTCGGTTTCGCCTTGCCCGTATGGGCGGCCTCTCAGTCGCAGCGGCTAAGCTGTGGAACGCCTTATCCTTCCCGAGTCAGCCTACTCCAGACCATTTTGGTTTTCACCCATCTGCTAAAAATGTACCTGTTCCAAGTCATCTATCCCTGATGCCCTTGAGCGCCACGATGCAAGAGAGTGGGCAGAAGGGTGGGTGGGGGGCAGGAACAAACGGATGGGCAACAAAGGTAAAGATGTATCCATACTTCAGTGGCCTAGGGACAAGGGCAGCGAGTATCTTCACAAGGGAATCCTGCAGAAAAGCAAGGGTATATGTGGTGCAGACACTTCAAATGGGCACCAACAGGAAAGAGCCACGGCGGGGTCCAAAAGGAGCTCAGAGCAAAGAGGAGCGCAGGAGCCATATATCCACTGCGTTGGATTTTCCCACATCTGTAAGAGCGCATTCCAAGCACACTGCACCCCTGCATAGTTTGTCATATGGTGCAAGAGTTGCTGCATCATCGCCATTGCAGTAAATGGAGCAGACTGTAAAATATAATAAAATTGTACTACATTGCACTGGGAGTGGTCATAGTGCACAACTGACCCTGATCAGCACATGTTCACGATAGCTGCTGTTGTACTGAGGTTTCTTAGAGGTCCTTAGCCATAGGCCAGTGACAGACTCCTGGTAAGTAAGAAATGGTGCCTGGTTAGACTGCCAGTCTACTAAATCGGGGTGGAGTAGCTGGAGCCATTTTTCACAGATTAGGGGAAATCAGTATGTCCAGTCTGTACAAATTCTTACAATACAACTGAAAACATAAATGTGCGAGTTCAATTGCGGTTTTAGATAAACAAGCACTGCAAATGTTGATACATGATGGAAATGAGCCCCAGGCGAAAAATGTATGTTCAAATAATACAGCTGATGCACTGCAAAGAAATAAATATTGGATAAGCAGGAGCTAAAGCAGGTCCTGGCTGCATCCAGCACATCCCCGCGCCACTCTCACCCGTCACACCCGATGAGGTCGCCAGACAAGTCTGGTCTAGGATGGCCTCACCCAAACAAGAGGATTCTTGCGCCTCCAAAACCATCAAGGACAACATTGACTCCCTCACCCTAACCTTGGCTGACTTTTGTAACGTCTCCTTTTCCACTGGAGTTTCCCAGCTGCTCTCAAGCAATCCCTTGTGCACCCTCTGCTCAAGAAACGTTCTGCTGACCACTCCATTCCGTCAAACTACCGCCCGATCTCCATCACTCCTTTCCTGGGCAAACTCCTGCAGAAGTTGGTCATCTCTCAGCTAAACCTCCACACTGAATCAATCGGTTGTTTCCACGACCATCAGTCTGGCTTTAGAGCATCCAGGGGCACAGAAACTGCTCTTCTGGCCACCTGTGAAGACCTGCTCTCAAATCTTGAAACCAACACTCCCTCTGTCCTCATTCCACTAAATCGCTCCTTTGCCTTTGACACGGTTAACCACAACATCCTGATCCCACGTCTTGGGGAAATCACAGGGCTGGCATAATAGGTAAGAAGGCAAGAAATCATAAGATGCCCATGCCAATATAAACATCCCTTTCCACGCTGTTATGCCACTTGGAGGAATAGAACGAAGGAAGGTCCCTTTAAACGAAACGAAGCAAAATGAAGACTGCAGAACACTATGTAGCAAAGGCAGCAGACGTCAATCAAAAAGAACGATTAGGAAATAGTTCCTAATCGCGGTTCAGCGTTGGCAGAGCAAAGGTTACAACTGTACTATTGCTGCACTCGATACCCCCGAACTTTGCATCAGGAAAAGACACCAATACCAACATGCGAGTATCTCATTACTACATCAACTGTTGGCACGCTTTCTAATTCATAAAATTGTACATCTCACTGCCGAATGGTTTGGAAAATAAATGTTAAATTGAAGCAGGTGCGGTGCAAATTCCTCCGAGAAGGACGCTTCTCTCCAGGTCCTATTTCCCACTACAACCCACCAGCCAAATGCTTTGCACCCCAGACCAACGAAAGCCGCATGCATAGGGCTGCAAGAGAACGCATAGTTGCACCCAGCCCACTCCCGCCGCCCCCCGTCCCACTACAAAGCAGGCCTTAATATCGAAGCTGCAAGAAAAAAAGATGCCAACATCCATTTCAAAGCGTGGAAAGAACTTCAGAGAAAGGTTCTTATCTTGGCGAGTGTGGTAGTGGACAGGGCACGCTAAAGAGAAAGAAAGGAACCCACCCCACACCCTCCCACCCCCCTGTGCCTGCCATTTCGTGGACACGCCATGGCCAGACGCGCATGGATAGTGCCAGGCAAGACAATATCCATTGGCACGGCTCTTTTGGCAGTGTAAGGACCGCTGCCCTTCCTGCAGGCAGGGCTCTCTCGCTCCCAGATTCCCAGCAGTGGGTGGACTGGGACGCCTGCCATGCAATTTATAACTGTGCTCAGTGTTTTAATCTTCCTTCCAAAATCTTGCGTTCGGCTCTTCAGCAGCACAGCGGAGGGGGCAATTATTGACCATCTCATGCTGCTATGGAAAATAAAGTACGACTCCCCCCACAAGCCCTCCCACACTGCACCAACACAAACGTTTCTGTAGCTGGAGGAAAGTGAGCATTCATCTACCCAGATCAAGCATCCTGAACACAAGCGATTCATTATTCAAACAAAACATTATCGGACCACTTATCAATAGGCCGCAGACACCTACAAACACGCGGCTAGCTAAGCAGAGAAAATAAGTATGGTGAAACGAGGCGCGCCAATAAACGGGCCTAGCTTCCTTGCCCAGGCCCAGAGTGCTGGGCAGGACTCCTTTAACAGTTCCTGGATGCAAGAATCAGAAGATCGAACAGGAGGCCTGGACTGAGACACGTCGAGGGGATTTGCCCTAGTCTCGGAGAGCGTCCCAGTGGGTCACTACCGTTCATAGAAGTATTCATAGTGGTAGGATAGCGTCTGGGGCGGGAATGATGGGAAACAGCATACAAAATGTACCGTTAAGGCTCCGATTCGCCTCTACACTCTCAGACAAAACTGTAATGTTTTATAGAACAATGTAATTTTGAAAGACCAGTCAAATGCCCAAACCCCACGAACGATTCTTTCAGTCGTTAGCCATTTTCTGCTAATGAGATCTTTTCATGCTAGTAAGTGATGCCTTAGCTCAGGAGAACCGGTCCCACACGTCCCTCCCTACCCATCCCATCAATTTTCCTCGTTTCAGGATCTGCTGAGCATTTGTATATATTACAGAACGCAGAAGGTTTCAATGTGTAGCTTCTCAGAGACTAATCCTCCAATATTCTTCATGGACAGATTATCCCAAACAGGAAGGAGCATGGCTTGCACAAAGGTCAGCTCCTTCTGGGGGGCAACCACAAGGTACTGGCGCAATGGGAGTCCAACGAAGTGCACATATGTCCACAGTAAGGGCGATTTGGGGTGGGGGTAATCTAGCGGACAGTATTTAACATTACAGCATTTGCCCAAAGAGCTCATTACCAAAACAGGACATGGACCACAGATTCAAAGCAGCAAAGCCAGACCGCACAACTCAGCTGCAGGGAAATATGGTAAACAAGCAATACAGCCCAGGTTAATTGGCTTGAGCAGGAAACCGAGGGGAGCATTAGTCCCTGGAAGACTTACACAGGGATTAATTGTCAAGAATAAGGACAGGTCCAAGCAAGACAAAATGGCGGGAAACAGTTCCTGTACAAACAGACCTGCACAAGGTACAAGTCAGCAATGGAGTCACTGCAGCTTGCCCCATAGAAGCCCACCACCAATTCTCATATTCATGAATATATTATTGGCAGGCAGTAGCCCAATAGTTGAGGTGAAACCTATTTGCGAACCTTTGATTACTAGTAATTTTTCGCACCGACATATGTGGCTGAAAATGTTAATTAAAAAACAAAACAAAAAAATACCTGGCAGGCCGTTCATCCTTCCTTACAGCACTCCAAACCCCCACTCGATGGATTTACACCAAATACAAAACAATGTGGGCACAAAGCTGTGCAGATATGCCTTTAGGCGGTTTGGTGTAAACAAGTCTGGTAGTTTAATGCGATAGTGACGGGGTTTCGAAAACGAAAAGCAGCCTTTTTTTGACATTCGATACAAGCTGTTCCCACGATGTTTGGAGGGGAAGTGGAAGTTTGAAATCCGGGAAGGTGTGGGGAGGGTGAAAGAGGACCCAATTGGGGAGTAGGATACTTTGGGGAGGGCTAGAGAGGCGTTTTTCAACAGGTTTGTCTTACTGTGTGAATCGCGTGGGATTACAAGACAAAGATCGATTCAAGGTGGACTTCAATTGCATCATGGGAAGAAACATGCAAAAAATGATTAGGATGAGATGGTCACAGGGCACCGTTAGGACTGATTTCCTACACTCTGGCCTGTCGGACTGATGAATAGTATGCCAACCTAGCTTAGTGACAAGGACAACCTTGGGAGCTGTTGCCAAACCAATTGGTCAAGGGTTGATCCTGGTAAGTGCGAGTACACACAGTAAAGAGTCAAGGAACACACTTAGACAAGCAGTTATATGGCCATAACCACATATTTGTATAACACTGAGAAAAATTACTGCTAGTATGAAATATCACAAGAGACTACATAAAAGATACTTATGTACAATCACTGGAGTAGGGGAAAATACATAACAAATCCCTGCAAAGGAAGTGAAGTATTAGTATGCATCACTACAGGTCCACAGAGATGCAGCACTAAGTCCATCCCTAGGATGATTGTGGCCATGTGGCCAAAGTACCACACAGTTTTGTGAGGCGGAGAAAAAAGTTAGTGGAGGGCGTCTGGGGTCCAATGAAGAGTTCCATGGGGTAGGTTGTTCTAGTGAATAAAAGTGTCCCCAATTTTTGGGCGATTGCGAACAATCAATGGCAAAGCCAAACTGTTACGAAAGTTTTGAGAAGTTACCAAACTTTTAAAAGGGAGAGCGGTTCAAGTAAGTACTGTTAGAACTCATCCCCTACTACAATTCATCTTAGGACCTGGCAGGTTTCCAAAAGAGTCCAAGTTCGCTTCTCCCTCCATCAGCTCTGGTCCATGATGCCCTGGGGTTGCAGGTTTGAGCACTTCTCCAGT
Source organism: Ambystoma mexicanum (assembly GCF_040938575.1). NCBI lineage: Eukaryota > Metazoa > Chordata > Amphibia > Caudata > Ambystomatidae > Ambystoma > Ambystoma mexicanum. The sequence goes on along the minus strand of NC_090939.1, from coordinate 89,001,819 downwards.
CGGAAACAAATGCTGGTGCAAGGTCATCAGGATGGAAAATGCAGAAGAAGTTGATGCAGGGCCTCTCTCAGCACAGTACTGGATGTAAAAAAACTATATTAGACAACTGCCATCGATGCACCGGGGGTGGGTCGGGGGGGGGGGTGTGGGGGTTTGGCACTTGTCGCAGTTGGACTTACTATCCCGGGTCCCCTTGATGCTAGAACCACAAAATATGTCAGGGTAGCAAAAGCTGTAAATCCCCAATGGTCCAGCATTCAACGTGGAACGGCGACGCCTGCAGCATGGTAGGCCAAACTCTGAGCTGGGCAGCCTCTGGGTGATCCAACGGCACTTCAGAGGGGTCTTCGCAAGACTCCGAGTCAACATTGAGAATGGATGTTCCCTCCACTCCAAGGGTCGAAGCGACTTTTGAAGATCACCTACAAGACAGCAGCCGAAGTTGGGCACCAGCTCCACGGTCTCCTTACACATCTTGCCACTGAACAGGATACTAGGCTCCCTCCAGGATCTCTCTGGAATGGGTGATGGGGTCCTCTTATCCAGAAGGCCGGTAAGAGTCGAAACGCCCACAAACCAAAGATCTGGCTCACACACACACCCCAGCAGTGGTCCCATCAGGACCACTGGTGGCAGAGCTCATGCATACCATTCAGACACACTGAAACCAGTTTGTGGATTGCGACCAGACAGTCCCAACCCACTATCTGGCAGCTAATACATATGGCCCTGCAGTAGCGCGGAAAAAAGCCTCAGCTTTCCCGGCCACCGAAAGTCAATGTAAGGATTTTCCTGACCTCACAGGTCAGGAAGAAGGGTTAGTGACAAGATGGCCAAGGGACAAACGAAAATCATCATGGTACAGCCATGTCTGGATACTAGCCACAGTAGATGGCCAAAGGTGGTAAAGGCTAAAACAAAATACACACACAAAATAAATTATGAATAGCAAAAAGTAGCTGCTGTTTGTGTGTCAGGTTTGTTTTGCTTAATGTTTGTGTGTATGTTGAGATGCGGGGGTGCGGGGGGGGGGGGGTGTCGGATGTGTATGAATGTATTTGAATGTATTGTGTGTATGTTGAGATGCGGGGTTGGGGGGGTGTCGGATGTGTATGAATGTTTGTATTTGAATGTATTTTGTGTGTATGTTGAGATGCGGGGGTGGGGGGGTGTCGGATGTGTATGAATGTTTGTATTTGAATGTATTTTGTGTGTATGTTGAGATGCGGGGGTGGGGGGGTGTCGGATGTGTATGAATGTTTGTATTTGAATGTATTTTGTGTGTATGTTGAGATGCGGGGGTGGGGGGGGTTGTCGGATGTGTATGAATGTTTTGATTTGAATGTTTTTTGTGTGCCGAGTTGGGGGGTGGGGGTTCGGGTCTGTATGGGTGCATGCTTGAGAGTGTGTGTGCTGAGTTGGGGGGTGGGGGGTTTGGAGTTGGGGGGGTGGGGGGTTTGGGTCGCTATGGGTGCTTGTTTGTGTGTGTGCTGAGTTGCGGGGGTTCGGGTCTGTATTGGTGCTGGTTTTTGTGTGCTGATTTGGGGGGTGGGGGTTTGGTTGGGGGTGAGGGGGCCATGGGGCATAGTGTTTGGTTGGGGGCGAGGAGGCCATGGGGCATAGTGTTTGGTTGGGGGTGAGGGGGCCATGGGGCATAGTGTTTGGTTGGGGGTGAGGGGGCCATGGGGCCTAGTGTTTGGTTGGGGGTGAGGGGGCCATGACGCATAGTGTTTGGTTGGGAGTGAGGGGCCCATGGGGCATAGTGTTTGGTTGGGTGAAAGGGGGCCATGGGGCATAGTGTTTGGTTGGGGGTGAGGGGGACATGGGGCATAGTGTTTGGTTGGGGGAGAGGGGGCCATGGGGCATAGCGTTTGGTTTGGGTGTAAGGGGGCCCTGGGGCATAGTGTTTGGTTGGGGGTGAGGGACATGGGGCATAGTGTTTGGTTGGGGGTGAGGGACATGGGGCATAGTGTTTGGTTGGGGGTGAGGGGCCCATGGGGCATAGTGTTTGGTTTGGGTGTAAGGGGGCCATAGTGTTTGGTTGGGGGTGAGGGACATGGGGCATTGTGTTGGTTGGGGGTGAGGGACATGGGGCATAGTGTTTGGTTGGGGGTGAGGGGCCCATGGGGCATAGTGTTTGGTTTGGGTGTAAGGGGGCCATAGTGTTTGGTTGGGGGTGAGGGACATGGGGCATTGTGTTGGTTGGGGGTGAGGGGGGACATGGGGCATAGTGTTTGGTTGGGGGTTAGTGACATGGGGCATAGTGTTGGTTGGGGGTAAGGGGGCCCTGGGGCATAGTGTTTGGTTGGGGGTGAGGGGGCCATGGGGCATAGTGTTGCACTCCAAGAGTGAACCCAATAATAAAGCTAAAACAGGCACAGTTAGGAGATGTTCATCTTTGGCTTTTTGAGGAAACCTGACTCAACGAAGGCCATACTCCTTTTGGGCAACCCAAAGAGCAAACTGTAGCAGTCCAAAATAACGGCATGTCCAATCTAGGGTCAATAAAATATATAAGTTAATTGAACAGGCGAGATACAATAACTAAATAGAAATAAAATTATAACAATGGAAAATGTGTAGTACAAAATGTAAGTTTGAAATGCAAATAAAAATCGTTACCCCTCAAAAACATTCCTTTTCCATGTGTTTAGTACAACTTGGGGATTTAAAAAGCCTCCTGCCACGCCCCGCCTACCGCCCCCATTTACTTTTCGGCCCACTATAGCCCTCATGTAAGGTACTTTCGGCCCTCTTGTCAAAATCAGTTGTGCACCCCTGGTCTAGGGCAAAACAAAAAAAAAAAGTGTACAGCATTGTACAATGAAAAAAAAGTTACCAAAAGTGCCAACAAAGTAACAAGACTAAGGGAAACATTTCCCCATGTCTGACAGCCTCGAGGACAGGTTTGTCCCGATGACAAATGAGCAAGCGCCAGAGTAAAAAGTTCAGGTCAGATTAAAAAAAAATAAAAGCAAAACGTTTGGGGGGTCCATAAAAATGAAAGGAAAGGTGCTGTAAAGGAAAAGCTTTCCCCAAAAGGCAATGACTGTAGGAAGATGTTGGGGAAGTAAATGAGGAGGAGGGGGCCCTTTTAGAAATATAGTGGGGATTTGGAAGATATTTTACGCATTTTCATCTTACAGCAGTAATCAAAAGACCATGCGTTCCAACAAGAACTACCCTGCCCACCCCGATGAGCAATTCCTAGGGGGAAAATATCATTGGAATAAAAAGAGTGGCAAATAAAAAAAATAAAAAAAACACTGGCTAGAGGGCCACAGTGTTCACCCAACTTGGTGCAAAGTGGAAGGGTACACGGTCAAAGGTACAAAAGGAGATACTGACCAAAGCCTATGGGTCATCGTTTTTCACCCTAATAGGTGCAAAGTGGCAAGGGACATGGCAAGTGGGACATGGTTAATTACTACTGCAGGTGGAGTAAGATATAGCACAGGGATAACTAACCATTTACAGTTCCAAGCTACAAGCTAGGCATAAATCAATTGAACCCCAGTTCTCCACATACACAAAGCACGTTATTTATTATTCACCAGAAGGGTGGGCATGTTGAGTCCTGATGTAGCACAACAAAACCCTTGATATTCAGTGAAAAATTACAACAAAGATCATGAAACTGTGTATATGTTGGATCGGAGATCAATCTTAACAACAAGTGTCCTTCTTCCCCCCCCCCAGTTGCTTAGGCCAAATGTATACATGGGGATCTCACAGATGAGATCAGCAATGACAAAAGTGACATAAAGGATGACATCAACGTGGGGGGAGGAAAGGTTGCAGTCACTTCAAATAACTGCGTAATTTCATGGGTTTTGTTGGGATAAGTTGTTCATCCAGTCTCTTCACAGGACCCACTGAGCAACTCCACTGACGTTTAACAGTCAAATGAGTGTCCACAGGTATAAAAAAGGTATGAGATGACATTTATTCTACCCTGCACATAGCCTGGTTGTTAGGACTATAAACAGGCCTCCAGATAAGGTGGGTAGCAGGCCTTTTGAAGCATGAAAATCTTGTAAATACGACAGCATTATTATGTCCCTGGATACATTTACACACAGGTTTAGAGCAGAGGGTAGTGCAAAGGTCAGGTTACTTGACAAAAACCAGAAGGCGTCTTTTTATGTTTACCTGCATGGATGTAATTGCAAGCCACCTCTGAGACAGAATGTATTTCTCAGAAGCCTTTCACACTGATAAAAGGAATGGTTTCAACATTTAAATATATACAGGAGAGATTAAATGGCCATAAATAATGAAAGGTGTATTCCGTCACAATGCAGAAAGCTGCCGCATAATGATTTCCATACAGTTTTTGCACACGTCGGCTGGATGTCGCATACATTTTACTCTGTTGCAAAGGAGAAAAGTCATTTTTACTCTTAGAATCACATTTACTCTCAAAGTTTAAAAATAGAGAGAGTAAAATACTCCCACCTCCAAAATCTTATCTGGAGCACTCACTATAAAGGCAGATTGGCACTGCTGAAAAGATTTAACTCTTGCAAGCAGAGGTGGAAATCCTTATGGAAGCTGGCAAGAGACTCACTAACCCCTTAATGCTCCCTAGAATTGGTGAGGCAGTGCGGATGTCCAGCAAAGATTGATTTGCTATTTACAGTACAAGAGATGGCCCGGGGTAGGTCATCTGAGCAGACATTTGGAGCCCTACCGTTCCGAATCATAAGTTTAAAAAAAGAAAACCTACTGGCCATCCATTACCCGATACCCCCAATGTGGTTTCGCAATTATTCCAACACCACCAATGTCATAATCTACTTCTCTGCTGTGTTGGGAGGGCCTCTCAGTGCTCCAGATACATTTTTTAAGTGGCAGTATTTTACTTCCTGTTTTTTGAAGACGCAAGTAACATTTTTAGGGAGTAAAAGTCCAATTCCAAATTAGAGTATTTTAAAAGCTATGTTTTTTGTAACCATTTCTTTGCACCTAGTTATTCATACACATTAAAAGAAACAGGCAGTTTCTACAGATTAGGCAGTAATAATAGTAGTTTCTTCCAGTGATACTATGTGCACTACTGAGCCAAACATATCCATGGAGCTGCGTCGGTAAAAGCAGGGGCACAGGGTGGTGTTTGCTTCATATTTTTTGCTGGGAATATTTTTACTCTGCATTTGTATTTTTGGGAGTAAAAGTGGCCGATACTATCAATAAGGATGGCTATGTCCCCTGGGAGGTTTAGTAAGCAAGGACTCTTCCTCCAGACTAATGGAGGAAGACTGTACCATCAAGGATACCAAGATAATCAAACAGTGCTCGAACCCCACACCATACCCAGTACAAGTGTGAGGCTATCAAAAGGTTCTCCATCAACATGATTCATGACATCTCCACATATCCCCATCGTTCAGCCCTGGACTAACGTCTCGCCCTCTTCACCAGAGAACCTCCATTGCATGCTTGCACCCTGAAAACGGACCCCTCACAGACTACATCTGCCTGGCTACCATCCTAAAAAGCACAAACACCCACTATCGGCTCTGCTCTTCTTCAGATAGTCAACATCTCCTTCAGTGAGGTTAAGTCCCCAGAGGCCTTTAAAAGAGGGCTTATATGCCCACTCCTGAACAATAATCACCCCGACCCAGGAGACCTAGCAAGCAATCGGCCAATCACAGCCTTCACATTTATCGGAAGTCATGGAGAAGAAAATAGTTGCCAACTGCTTACAAAAACAAAAAAAGCAACGTCTGCTCTGGTATTACCAATCTTGGATCAGCCCCAAAAGCAGCACAAAAACACCAGGCTGTCCAGGGCTCCCTTTGGTGTGAACACTGCCCCGGTAGTCACATCTGCCAACGCTCTTTAACTTCTATATGGGAACTAGTGGGCTCATTCCCACTCTAACATCACGATTAGACCAGTGTACAGATGCACATTTGTACCTAAAGGTCAAGGGTCCACAATATATTGCTCGCCTTCACCAATGCCTCGCAACCATTCCAATATGAATGACAAATGACCATTTCACTCTTAATTCCAGAGACCCAATTCATACTCCTGGGCCACCCCTCCAAGAAGGAACTCACTCATGGTGGCTGGCAAATGCACAAAATGCACAAAATGCATCCAACCCTCACCTCACCCACTCAGCATAATCCATAGGCTTAATTGTATATAGGAATCTAGCCTTCAAACACCACATCTTCAAAAAGGTTCAAAGTTTGGTATCAGATCTCTACTCTGCAAGATCAAGCCCTTCCTTGCACCTGAAAACGTCCAAATGGTGGTGCAGGTTCTAGTGATCTTGGACATCAATGGGGGGGGGGTGTAATACCCTTCTTGCAGAGCTCCCCAGCTGTTCCCTGGGCCCCCCCATCCCCCTCACACCCACCCACCAGCTCGCTTTATCACCAGCTCTACGAAACGTGACCCCATCACCCCCAACCTGCACGAATTACAGTGGCTCCCCATGCCGGCTAGGATCTGGTTCAAAACTATACACCTCCCCTACTATGCAGCCAATGTCTGTAGGAGGAGGAAGTAGTTTCTGAAGATTATGTAGAGAAGCTCAAGGGGGGCTTTCTCGCTGAGTGTGGGAAAGAATTTTTTTAGATGCCTCTCTTGCTGGACTAGGACTGAAGAATCCTCCAGCTCCAAATATCGTTTTGTTCTTATGTTTTACCATCTTGGCTAGGAAGCGGATGCATCCTCCACAACTCTGTGGTTTTGTCAGTATTATAATCTGAATCCCACAGAGACGCAGCAACTGGTATCCATAAAAACCATGAAGCTCCTCCTAAATACCCCTACGCCCCATAATCCTTACTGTGTAACCTTCTCTTTGATGGACATATTGGGAAGAAACAAGGTGGGATGTGCAACTCAGGAAAGCTTTTGCAGCCCTAGCACTGCCACCACTTTTGATTTCCCCGGCGAGTAGTTGTAGCCAAGTCACCTGCATGCACCTGATAATAAAGTTGCCTCAACTACCAACTTGAGAGATAGATCAGGATAGATAGCATCAGCGTGGGAGTGGCAAGCCAGACCATATGAGGAGATGGATCTGTGGGTGGGTTGGGGGGGGGGGGGGGGGCGGCAGGAAATGACTAAATGTTAGAGAACCAATGATAAAAAGGGAATCCTGAAAATACCCCGTGGGGGGCTTAAACTGACAATACTAACGAAATAAGTAACACGAGAGAAGAGCAGTTAAACTTACTCCTGTGACCACCCAAAAGAGGCATAAAGTATAGAACGGGGGAAACATACCCCATCAATCCCATGGCCAGCAGATCTCCTCTACACATTCCAGTCACCATGATCCACTAATCCTACGTTTGGTGGCAAGTACAAGGAATGCAGGACCTGCTCGAGTCTGGGAGCTGCTTACAGGCCATGCCAGACACGGTTCCCACAGATGGATCAGCATGTGGTAGCCCCAGCATGCGCCTACCTCCCGTCCCCTCAAGGTCCATCAAGGTGGAGGGGTGCAGAAGGACACAGAACTCAGAGGTTTTTGAATTGGCTGCAAACGCTTATGTCTCTTGTTACAAGGTACATCTAGTGAGCTGGCAAGTTGGGTTCAACAATCGAGATGTGTCACAGAAATGCATGCCTTTCTTTATCCTCCTTTGCCCCATTGATGCTAGAGCCTGAACAGCACAGATTTTCCCCCCAAGATTGTCAGGGTCTACACTTCCACAACCAACAGGGAGCGATTAAAGCTTTCAATGATCCTTGTTTGGACAGTAGGTTGGCCTGTCGGGCAGGTATCAGGCTTGTTAATAAAAGTCTCTAGTCAGTCCTGATGAATTGTAATGGTCTAGTGGTTTAGATCAGTTAAAAACTGTTTTTTTTAATTTTTTTAAAAAAGGTCATGAGGTAAATGTCCTTCGACACTGTGGGCCACGCAGACTGACATAAATCGGTCTTTCGATCAGTAACCTATTTACAGGCCTTGCCACGGGTATGTTTTCTAGCTCGGCAATATTGTTCGATAGTATATGGCCAGTAACATTTTGGAGTTTTTCAGGGCGGATATTTAGGCTGACCCAGATAAGCGTCATTGAAATAGTATAGCTGGTATCGCAAAAGCACCAGAGTGGCCAGTCCGTTTGCTTGGGCTAAAAAGGAGGAGCGTATTAAAAAAAGAAATGTTGTTCAGGTGGAAGAAGCTCCATTTCATCACATCCAATTTGAAAGACAAAATTATAGCTCCTCAGCTAACCATGTGGATCCCCGTCTTGGTAGATTTGGCCCCATCTAATTATGTGGAGCAAGCATTAGGTCTCTTCAGCAGGAGGGTGGGGCAGATCATCGTGTCCATGTAGTATGGCAGAGTTGAAGAAACAAGCGCCAAACACGCAAAGGAGACAGGCTTGTTGGCAGAGATGAATGCTAAATAATAACGTGGATAATGTGGAGTTCTGAGGACCTCTGCACCTTACCTCCAATGGGTCAGAATAGTTTGCGGGAGTTGGGGGGACACAGCAGTACGCCTTTGACGACAGCCAGAGAGTTATTCAGCAAATTCCCTCAGAAGCGATAGATCCAGCAGCACCAGCACACCCAACTCCTCCCTTACAATCAGAGAAGGCCAACTTTCCAACAGCGAGGAGGAGGAATGAGAGGGCATCTCTGCTGGAGACCGACAGATTAAAGAGTGCCAAGAAGGTTAGATTGTTGAACATTCACAGGAATACAGCTTCCAACTGTACCACAGGGTGGAACCTCCCCAACCCAGACTGGATCTGCATGTTGTCCCTCCTGACGGTACACCCCTATAAATCCACACCCTTCCCACTGCATGCTTCCAACTGCACTTCATATATTCTAACGTCATTGCACCACTGAAATACCGTGTTATCGAGCACTTGTCACTTCATAGTTGCATTCGTGTTTTAGAAAATCCACCACAAACCGTGTGAAACGCGAGCTATTGTTTAAAACGTTTAGCTCCAACATAACTGAAAAAGAACTCCAATGCTACCCATTTTGGGGTTGCAAAGAGCTAACAGTGCACCAAGAACCACAGTGCACCAAGAACCAAACGCTGTTTTCATGGAAGTTGGAAGTCTCATAAAAGCATTTTTTCTAAAAAATACACTCAACAATTGTTCTGGGATTTTCTCTAGTGCTGGGGAATTATTCTTACATTAAGCATGTGGAGATATGTCCTACAGAAAATCTGCAGCACAGACAAAACCATTAAAAGGTCTCGAGCATGAAACAGTTTAGAAGAGCCTAAAGTCTGCCATGCATCACCCGATACAAATACATTACTAGACAACATGATAAATATTTGATTTACTTACATATAAAGCTTTGGAAATTAGTGTGTGTTCTCTCTCTCTCTCTCTCCTGTACTTACTACACGTTGCGTCCCAAGAAAGACTCGAAAATAGTATGCAAGATCAACATGCATGAGTGAACAGCAGAGAGGCACGTCACTTAACTTTCTCAAAGAGTCAGTCACAGGACCAAAGAACATGTTGCCCCCACAGACTCTGCAGTTAGAAAGATAGCCGGAAGAACCCTTCTGATGCAGCCCATACCTCATTGATCTGAATTTCGGACGTTGAAGCACAGAGCATGCACTCATTACTCAGCCTGGTCTCTGTTGGGTAAACTGATGGGGTATGGCTACTGGATATCCAACTACAGAATGCAGGCGCTTCCGTTAGAATCACATGGACTGATCAGTGCAGATAGCCAATTACCTCACCCAACTGGGGCACGGCATCCTTTTTTTTAACACTTCCCATGAAATCATGCGACGTTGGATGACCTGCGTGGAGACATAACAAAATAGAACTCTGTTTTTCAACAAGATACCCGAACTAAACAGTTCTGAAGATACTGCGGCAGTTGTAGACACTCCCTTCTCGGGTAGCTTCAGGCTGCAGCTCCTCACAATCAATGCATTCAGTCTTCCGTACAAATTTCAGGTATTTTATCAGTTTCTTCTCCTTCGGGTGCCTGTTCATAACATCCATGTGGTGATATTACTCACCTGCGGTATCTGTATGGTGTACATCGGAGTTGACCTTCCTGACTATGGTTAGTCTGCAGGATCCTCTATGGGTTGTAACCAAGGGCCCACTTATTGCTGCAACAGTCCAGGGCATTGTGTTGTATGGGAGACACAGCTTGTGTACCGGATATCTATTCCTGAGCAGTACTGGGTCTCACAAAGTGGCAGGGTTGTCTTGAAGTCTTCTCATCATCTCCTTGTTGCCTTACACTTGTGGCTTGCCCGCATATTAAGCATAGATCACAGATGCTGTCCAGGACATGTTTTCTGCAATAAAAGATCTCACTATTCTGCCAAGAAAGGCTCCCTCTTGGGGTACTCTGGAGAACAATGTGGGTGTTGTGCAATGGATAATTAAATGACGGGACACATTTTAGACCTCCAGATATCTGAAGAGCTCATCCAGGACCATCACCTGCTGCGCATTTTTAAAAAGTGCGTGTGGCTTCAGGATCACTTTGTTTCTGGTAAGTGAATGGCAGCTGTACGGTGCCCGAGGAATTACACAATGTGCGTTGTGCTAGGACTTCGGTCTACTTTCTTCTCCAGATATGAAAACCAGAACTTTTACCCACGTCTGGTTTTGGTCTCACTGAATCCCTGGTGTCATGTGTGCTCCAATTCCTAACTTAAGATATTAGTCCTAGAGCCATGATGCTTCTCATTAAAACAACCTCTTAAGCAGTTGAGAGTTCCGTTCAGAATTTCCAAGGCTCTTACAGGTATGCCTGCATTGCATCAGTGCGATGCCCTTCTACAGCCAGGAAGTCTTTCCACTATCCCCTTCAAAAGTGATCCATGACCATTTAGAGGTCTGTGTGCCATGCTGATGCCACTGCAAAGACTTGCACCAGGGGTCATACATGCCAGCTATTCTGCTCCTAATCTACATTGGTTATCTGCACCTGGCCCAGCAAGTAAATGGCCAGGTTTTCTGTATCGGCTCTAAACAGCAATGTCAGGATGTAATCTTTTAACTATAGGAGCCATCTTTCCAAGCAAATTGGGAGTATATGAGCAGAAACCAACAGGGGCTTGTAGTCAGTGACCAAAAACAGATGAAAGTGGCAGCCTCCCCACAGAATACCACGGTCTTGTAATTAAATTTGTAAGTAGAACTATTCTGTGGGTTCAAGGCCCTTGCTTGCATATCCAATTGTCCACCAGAACCATTGAGATCAACGTGCACCAGAACGGCACCCAGGCCAACTGTGATCCATCCGCCAGAATCTCTCAACAATTTGCTAGATCAAAGAACGCCATCATATCATCTGCAGCCAGGGCGCATTTCGTGCCCCTGGGAGCCGTATGACCACAAATGACTTTTTGGGGGGCTACCTAGATGTACTCCGGGTTGAAACACCCTGGATACATTTCGCAAATGTATACAAAGAAAGCACAAAACCTTGATGAAGACATAGTATGGGGTGCTACCTTAATGTCCAAGCCTTTCTGGAGGAAGGTGTGTGGTGGGGGGTGCTTTCCTGTAATACATATTCAAAACAATTCACTTTCTTCTGAAGGGGGCAACACTACTTTTAGTTTATGTTTAAGGTTAATCCATTCTGAGGCACTGAAAGATCACTGCCAGCCAGAACAAGTGCTATTTTTCCAACGATGCATAAATTAGCTTATCGTTCATGTTTAGCACACATGCAGTCCCGCCAGCACACAACGTTATTTATTTGGATTTATAAAGCGCCAGCGGCCCAAAGGCATCGTGGTGCTGTTACATGGATACTTGGCTTGTGCAGAGGATACAATTTATATTTACAGTGATGTGTACATTAAAGCATTAGCATACAAACACAGCGTAGGTATTGGCCTTTGCAGGGGATACTTTTACATAGATGGTTTTGAATACATTACAGCATGGCTATGTGGCTTGTGTAGAGGGTACTATTTACATTTACAGTGATATGTACATTACAGCATCCGTCTATAAGCACAGCCTAGGGGTAGTGGCCTCTGTAGAGGCTACTTTTACATAGGTGGTTTTATATACATTACAGCATGGATAGGTAAAGAGCATACCTAGTGGCAGGATGAGTCTATGCGGCAAGTTTGCTATGGGGTCTAGTCACGTTATGTGATTCGCAATACACCAGCACCTGACAAGAAGCAAAGGCGCTGCTATCCAAAAAGTGCCAAAGCAAGATTGGAATGTTGCGATGAATCTAGACACTTTATCAAGCAAGGTTTAGTGGTATCCTGCATTGAGATCAACTGTTGACCCAAACAAGTCAGCAATGAGGTCCAGAGTGGCGTGGGGGAAATCAGGTGCAATTCTCGATGTACGATATGGCGCTTATAACGCGCCTGTACACAAGTGTTTGTAGACGCTACAAGACAAGGGAGGGAAGACGTCGAGAGGACAAGACAAACAATCCTACTAGGCCTCATGTCATTCGGATCGTGCAAGTGCGACAGCGAGAAGTGCAAGGGAGAGGATAAGAGCAGCATGGCTCAGGGGTTACAGTTAAAGCCCCTAAGTGCGCGGAAGGCCAGGAGTCAGTGCAAAGGAAGACTGGTCATGGAGGAGCCTGGCACCCAGTGAGACCGAGGGAACCAAGCAACCAGTCGGCGCAGCAGACAGGCAAGTTAGCCAGGGAGCGGGAGAGAAAAGGAGGGTGTTGAGCTGCTTCCAGAACTTATGGTGGTCCAGCTCAAATATGAGAGGGGCAAGGAGACTGGCCCAGAGGGAGGCACCTACAGAGGAGAGAGATCTACCCCCACTCTCTGCCTAGAGAAGCACCTGGCCCTCAGAGTTGTAGGTAGCCGAGATAAGGGCTATAGAAGGAAGGTATTTCGGAAGAGAGTTTTGGAAAGGGCGGCCGTGCCCCAGCCCCACAAAGCTTTGTGCACCATGCAGAGGGTCTTAACTTGATCCTTTCGGCCACTGGGAACTAGTGGAGAGATTTAAGGGCTGGAGAGATATAGTACTAGGATAAGTCTCCCCGTCCTGTTCTGGATAGTTGCAGGGGGTGAAGAGTAGAGGTAGGCAGATTGAGAAAGAGGCTGTTGCAGTAGTGCAGCCTGGAGAGAACCAGGGCTCTGGTGACACTGAGCTTCTGGGGGGAAAGGGAGGATGGGTAGAGTGAAGCTGGAAGTGGGCCTTTTTTGGCAAGGTCTGTGATGCGAGGAGAGAAGGAGAGAGGAGTCGAAGATGACACCTTCCTGCGAGGCAAAAAACCTTGGTAAGGGTAGAGGGCCCAAGTGAGAGAGGGGAAGCAGGGGTCCCACTTAGAAGAATCTCAGTCTAACTGGCATTAAGGCAAAGATCGTTGGCGGTGCAAACAATTCTGAATCGCGGACGGTCAGGAATGTGCGAGGGAGGAGGCTGAGAGAAGCCTGAAAGAGAGCGGAGTGTCATCCGCATAACACTGAAGGTTAGAAGAGAAGGTAGAGATCAGGTGGGCCAAAGGGGCCAGATAGGCATTGAAGAGCACAGGTGAGAGGATAGCGCCCTGGGGGACACCACATGTGGAGAGAGAGGTGGTAGAGAGAACGGACCCAAGTTGCACCTAGGAGGGATGGTCCAGAAGGAAGGTCAGCCACGCCAGGGCCCGATACGTGATGCCCAGGTTCACACACTGTCAGTCGATCAAGGTGGTGTGATTAACCATGTCGAAAGCAGAGGAAAGGTCAAAGAGGATGAGGACAGAAGGGGAGCTTGAAGTCGAGATTAGAGAGAAGACGTTCATGGGCATTCATTAGAGCAGTTTCCGTGCCTCTGGCTGTTCTGAAGCCAGACTGATGGTCATGGAGACACCCAACAGATTCAGTGTGGAGAGTAAGCTGGAAGATGGCCAGCTTTCCCAGGAGTTTGCCCAGAAAAGGAGTGATAGAAATCAAGCGATAGTTTGCCGGATATGTAGGATCGACAGAAGACTTTTAGGAGGGGGTGCACAAGGAAGTGTTTGACGAGACAGGGGAACGATCCAGTGGAGAAAGAAGAGCAAGGGTGGCAATGTGGTCCTTGATGGTTCTGGAAGAGCAGGGGAGCACCTGTTTGGACGTCAGAGAAAGAGGAAAGTGACGATATGATGTCCCGAGTTTTAGTGGTGAAATGAGAGGCCAGAGCCATACAGAGAGCCTGGGAGGGAAGAGGAGAGGGAGACTAGGATTGGCAGGCTCCTTGCAGATTTTAAAAAGTTCGGACGTGCTGTTAGAGGCCAAGGAGACGCAGGCTTGGATGTGGGCCTCTTCTTGGAGAGGACAGAGTCTTTAATGCCTTTGGAGCAGGCTGCAAGCCAGTTTGTCAGAGGAAGCGTTCAAAGCCCCCTACTTCCTCTCAGCCACCCTGCACTTGTGTTTCAGGGCAGCGAGGTCAGAGTTGTACCAGGAGTTGCACTGGGAGGTAGGCTCCAGACAGATTCTCATGACAGGGAGGATGTCCAGAGTGTGGGAGATAGAAAGACGCAAGTTATAGTGGACAATGTGCGAGTCAGGCACAGGGGTAAGGAGGAGCAGAGAATGTAGAGGCAAAAGGTGTCCACCGACACTCGCTTCATGGGCAGAATGACCGAGAAGGAAGATGGCAGTACTGGGGCAGGCTTTGCTTGGGGGCAAGACGTTTCAGGCGAGAGGAGAGCAGAAAGTGGTCAGTCCAAGAGAGGAGTGGTGCAAGGGTTAGAGAGGGGGATGTGAGGAGATGAGAACATCCAATGTCTGTCCGGCAGAGTGTGTCAGACCAGAGGGTAGAATGGAAAGAGTCGCAAATGCTGTGGAAGAGCCCTGATGAGGGATTAGAAGCACCCAGGTGGATGTTGAGGGCTCAGAGGAGGAGACGTCGAGAGGGCGAGGCAAGGAGAGAAGATGGGAGGTCAGCCTAATCTGAGAAGAGGGTGACCTGGCCAGGTGGTCGGTAAATTGTGGCCACAGTCCGGGAGAGGCCATGAGAGAGAGATCCTGCAGACTAGGCATTCAAAGGAGGAGTAGGTCTGTGTAGGAATGACAGAAGCAGGGAAACACTCCAGTAAGACCAGGGCCACTCCACCTCGGGGCCTGTTGGTTCTGGGCTCAGAGAGGATCTTGAAGGCCTCAGGGAGGAGTGTGTCAAACGTGACACCTGGGTGTGTGAGAGCAGGGACATCCAGGTCATGGTAGATTTAAGAGTGTTTTGACAGCAGAGCGAGAATTGAGAGTAGCTACGTGGAGCAGGTTGCCACATTTGAAAGACTTACAGGGTCGGGTGAAGGAGTGAGGTACACCCAGCAGAGGGAGAAAAAGGGCCAGAGAGTGGGCAAAGGCAATAGACGGAGGTGGCATAGGGGCTACAGAGGTGTTAGGAGTGGCAGGAGAAGGGAGAACGTTGATAAGATGCAGGAGACGCCCATCAAGAAGGAGGAGGAGATTGGGCTGAGAGCCCTGGACCATGACGGTACCATTTAGATAGACATTGATGATGGTCTTGGAGGATTGGAAGGAGGCCAAGTGGACCTCCCAACAGGTGCCACCATTAGCAGGAGGGGAAGAGAAAACAGAGACCAAATGAAGGGTCCATAGATCTGGAGAGGGAACAACAAAGAGGATGTTGGCGAGAGTCTGCCTGGAGAAGTGCTGTAGTGGGTATCATCGATAGGGAAGCGTGGGTTGGAGACCAGGATATCCCTCTTGAACTTTTTCCTTCCAAACTTAGTGAGAGGGATAGGAGCTAGAGTACAGTTTGAGAAGATGGGCAAAATTGACAATATTGAGAGCACCATAGAGGGTGTGAGGAGGTAAGAGGGTAGAGTGGGGGGAGGAGAAGAGGCACAGCCCAGAGCTGTACACCACAGGAAGTACCAGAGGGGGAGGGTTCACATAGAAGAAGCACAAGCAGGTAAGACCACAGGGGAAAGCAAGAACAGCGTCGACGTAAGACAGGTGATTGGGGCAGGGTGACAGTGGCCAGCGAAAAACATCTAGTATTCCCTTTCCTAAAACGAGGGGGAAAATGTTAGCTTCATGTCTACGTGTATCTGGTTGTTAATGCGTTGTTGGACAATCAGGGATACCGTGGTATGGGGCCCATCACCTTTAGATGGATACCATTTCATTGTAATATATGTAGCTCCGCATCCACTTTCTGCCTCATTTGATACGGTATCCTTTGATGCTGTAAGGCAACGGGCTGCAGTGTTGGGTCTGCGTAGGCAGATATGTCACTGGAGGAAACCAATGCCTTCAAATTCTTTACAGTCATTAACACACTGAACACAAAGCGAACCAAGTGTAGTTACTCCATGGTATTGCAGCTCTGTAGGGTGTCCTTGGCTTCTGGCTCGACAGAGGTCAACAGGGGTCATATGCCGTCCTTCTCTAGTACGGTGGGTTAAGTGGACTTATACCCTCCCCCCCCACTTAATATTTGTGTGGTCTCCAGCCACTCACGTGGCTCTGTAAGAAAAAGGGAGGGCTGGGTTGTGCTCTTATGCCGATGCTTGCAGAAACAGTGTGCGACATGGTAAGCGGTCTCAGTCACACATGGACTAAATGGAGTGGCTCCTGTATGCATGAAATCATTCCTAGCAGACAGAACAGAAACTGTATGGATTAAACCCTTCAAATCCACTCCTTGAGTTAACGACTGGAGTGCCACAAGGATCCTCACTATATTTCAACATCTACCAGTCTCCGGTCATCAGAATCTTCAAAAAATACAACATTACATGCTACAACTACGCAGATGACACTCAAATCGTCTACAAAAATCAAAGACACCGAAGCTGATCATTCAACCCTAATCGACTGTCTGAAAGAAGTCTTCAACCGGATGAATGCCAACAACCTGAAAATCAACCCAGGAAAGACAGAAATCATGATCCTATCCAATGACCAAGAGAACGAAACCGCCATCCCGTGGCCAACGGAAATGTGAATCACAGCAACACCATCTAAGGTAGTAAGAAATCTGGGAGTCCTAATGGACAACACCCTAACCTTAGAACCACAAATAAATGCAACAGTGAAGAAATGTTTCTTCCTCCTCCACATGGCAAGAAGAATCCTACCTTTCCCCTCCTTCACGCACAAAACACTCACTATCGTCGCCCTCATGTCAAGAATCGACTATGCAAACAGCCTCTACCTCGGAATACCAGAATACCTCCTTAAGAAACTACAACGGATCCGAAATGCAGCAGCCATACTACTCATCAAACTATCCAGAAGAGACCACATCACTCCTGCCCTAAAAACACTACACTGGCTCCCAGTAAAACATTACATCACCTTCAAAACCATGTGCATAACGCACAAGGCAATAAGTCGACAAGGAGCATAATTCCTACAAAAGAAAATAATCTACAAATCAACGAGACCCCTCCGATCGAACAACGAAATCCGCCTGGAACTAAAACCAAACCTTAAGAAAAAACTTGGGAGGCACCTCCTTCTACCACTTAGCCGCAAAAACCTGGAACATCCAAGATCACCACCAATCCAGGAAATTGCTAAAAACCTGGCTCTTCCATCACAGACTCAAACTAAAAACCGAAACAGAGGAAAGGATGACTAAACTGGAAAGGACACTGACAGCCCCAGAACCGACAGGGAAGCTCCCACGACACCTGGAGGGGTGACACTGGATAGACTGGAACACAGCTGACATGGAGAGTCAACTACCCCAGCCAATCCCACCCAACATTTTCACCCGCCCCTTTGTGGTACACAGTCTTGTGGAATTGTCATTCACCACACTAGCTGAGTTGTGGACAATGGAAGGTGCACTGACCGCAGGAGTATGAAGGGAGGACAGGAGGGGTTGTGAGGGAGGCTGGTCGAGGTGGAGGCCAGATGTGAAAGAAACCCGAATGCCAGATGGGCCCAGATCAGGGCACAGATCAGGACAGAAGCGAATCAGGAGAGACTACGCAAGCCCAGCGCCTCAATTCAAGCTAGAGATGCCAACTATCCAATTCCACTAACAATTTCCCCCTCTGCATACATCCCTCAAACTCCAAACCAAACAACCACAAACCGCACAAACGTCACTACATTGCAACAACAAAACAAAATCACACAGACTTGCACAACAGTACATGACGACTACTGGCCGCAAAGACCCCAGGCCCAGCCAACTGACCCACCGGGCTGAGGCCACCAATAGCACATCACTCCTCTCTTGCACTTTTCATGCTTCCTCACCCTACCTTCCTTTTTTGGAACCACCAGGGGACCACTCCGGTGGTGATAGTGTGCGGTACAAATGTCCTTTAACATTAACCTGCCTTGAATTGCTCAAAGTCAAAAACCTCTTGCAATCATCACTCACGAGGAAGCTGAAAGAGTTCCTCATAGGGCGTTATGAAGAGCTGCCTCCTAACGACAGGGTTTTAAAAATTGTATACACAGCTACCCCAGCAAAGAAGAGCAGTGTAGAATTCTTTGCCGTGTCAATTTGTTTGTGTGTTGCCTCAAAAAACAGTCTTTCCGGTGAGAAGTCCCACCTAGGGCCTGGATCAGCTGGCTTGCCAGAAAAATGGAAGTAGTATCCGTGATGGACTGTGTGGGCCCAGTGATTTGGAGCTCTTGATGACCGGCAGCCTTCACTACGCACCTAGTTGAAGGGAAAGGAGCAGACAAAGACACTAGTTTCGCCCTCTTCACCATCACTATCTAATCCTTAACAGACACAACCCTAATGGAAATGGTGCCAGTAATCGTCTTTAAAAACAGGGAGTAGGGTTCTATCAGTCTGGTAGCAAGAACAGCACCATGCACAGATGGTGCATAGTGGAGGGGCAGTGAAAACTAATGTTGGAGGCTGCCTGTTACCGCGCACAGTAGTAGATGGGTGTCAGGAATTAGATACAGCTCCACCCAGTGAGCCTCCAGAGTGCACATGAGCGGCCAAAAAGGGCCACTAGCAGAGAGGACAGGAGTATGATGCTGGTGTGACGAAGGGAATACTGCTCTGCCGGAGTACAGGGATGAGTACTGAATAAACAGCCTCCTTAGACCCACATCACTACTAAACCAGCACGGACAATTGTAAAGGTGTAAGAGGCACGGCGGTAAAAAGGTATACCTCTTTCGCCTCTTTTAGTAGCGCAGACAATACCATGAGGAGGGATGTGATTGATAAATGTAGCAACCCACCCAAACAGCTTAAACACCATTTTTTAAAGACTTGACAAAATGCAAACAAATCAGAAACTCCTAAGAAAGCCTACCTATGTAAACAAACACAGAATGCAGACTTATGTCGGGGGACTCTGGGTAAATGAGCAGTGGTTTTCAGGCACAAGAATGGTGCAATGTCCCTGATCAAAAGGATGTTTCTTGAAGAAAATGATGGAGAAGTCAATATGGTCCCAAATGTGGACCAGGAAAGTGGGGCCTTTCCAAAGTACCCAATGTTCTTGATGGGGCTCAACAGCGGTGAGCCGGGAGTCTGGTACTTTTGGCATCAGTCCCAATCATGCAGTGCTGTTCAGCAGCACCAACAGCTTGAAGATGAATAAGGATGGTTGAAAATGTCGGGTCAGCAGAGCTGGAAGACTCAGCGTCCTATGGTGCTACTACTACTACTACTGTGTGCGGTAACATGGTGCTGCGAAGTTGAGACTGTAAATCGACAGCAAGCAAGCGCAACATGGCATTGGGGTACAGCAGCAGTGTCGGCTTTGAGAAGCTGGGGGCAGTGTCCACGTGGGCGGGGGGGGGGGGTGAACGGGACACGAAGACTCAGCAGGTCTCAGATGCGAAGACGGCAGAGCTTCAGCATGGGGCAAAAAGCAGATGCAGAGGTGTTTCGGCATCAAGACCGGAGAGGGCTCCAGTGCAGCTTGGACAGCGTTGAAGGTGCCCAGACTGGCCTTGGAGGTGGGTCAGAGATGGAGGGAGAGCCAGGGGTCACAACCGTGAACCTGAAGGTGCTGTGAACACCAATACAGGGGCTCCATGACATGGGGTGGAGGGCATGGGGTTCCTTCACACGTTCTTGGACCTTTCACCTCCAGCGAACAGGAGCATTGTTCCAGTGAAGTCAGTTTAGAAGCCTTGGTCCAACAGCATTCACCCCCACTGTTCCCAGGGGAGGATTCGAGGATAGAGCTCTATTCTTCCTTGGATGTCTTGTGCCTTCACCTCCCCGGCAGAGGTCTCCGGGATAGACATTTTGTTTTCGTTTTATGGTTGAAAACTTTCAGACAATTCACAATATTACATTTTAAATAGAGCATTAAAATTACCCCACTTTAACCAATCACTAGATTATTTGCAGAATTATATATTATGTAAACATATGAACCAAATAACAGCACATCTAGAAGTAGTTCTAAATCATCAATAAATACACTGAATGCCAACATGAAAACTTCAGCCATGATTTAATGGGTTGAAATGTAGAAACCCAACCCACCGCCAATACAATTGTGGTCATGCGTCCCAGAATGGTTCCCATTTGCACAAAGTAAATAAATCCTGAAATATGTCAACCGCGTACCTTGTACGGAATAACAAAAGACCAGTAAATACTTCAAGTTCTCATGTTTACCCTGCTAGTTACAAAACCTACAACTTTCAGAATATGTGCATGTCATACAATATCTAATCAGATTTCCTTTGTGAAAAATAAGCTTCACGAAATCCTATGAGCACCTAATTTGGCTATCAGGATAAAACGAAAGATAGGGAGCCTAAACACCAGCTTGCTAATGCTCCAGATATAAATGACATGTGAAACGCATCAATAGTTGCAATCCGATCAAATAATAGTTTCACTTTTTCAGGTTTCACATCATGCCTAGACAAATTAATGTTCCAGAGCAGTTTCAAGCAAAACACTGCAAATTCTCCTAAAAAATGTGTCAGCATTCAAACCGAGAATGATTTTCAAATCCTAAAATAAAGAGTCTTTCAAAGGTATAAGAATCTTACTATAAAAAGATAAAAATGTTCCAATGAGCTCTACTAGTAAGTGAATAAATACGGAACTCGTATATAATAGCTACCAAGAGGATTGAATTGGGGGGGGGGGGGTCCTCAAGGCCCACTTCCAAATCAGACCTAGCACTGATATAACTAAAACAACCACATCTCCCTCTGTTTTGTGTCCTGCATGCACTGTACACAGCCTAGTCTTGGGGATTCTCCATTTGCTTGGTTTTGCCAGGTGGTCATGTCTAGGAAGAGGCCTAGCTGTTTTGGGGATGTATTTGAGCGCATGTCAGGCCCGTGGCACAGCCAGTGTGTGGCTGGCTCCTGTGGCACGTGTGCAATGTGTTGGGAAAGCATTTAATTAAAGCTTGGTTGCAATCAATTGCTCTGAGAAGAGTAAACTATCTGCCCAGACTATTTGCATCGAGTATCCAGGCATATTACTGGCTCCACGATGCATGCCTTTTATGTAACACTGGGGATTCCATTATAGCAGGATATAAACATGGAAGAAATATGTATTAACCCCTCACTAATAAGGTGACAGGTTGTCAAACATTAAATCCCTACCTTTTTGGTTATACAACAGCATTCACCAACTCTCGACATGGCCGCTCTCTGCACTCAGGCTTCACAGTACAGGAAATAACATTTTGAAGCTTGCCTGCTGTCAAATTTAAACGTATGCCAGGGCAACAAACTCAGAATTTCTAGGACTGCCCAAGCACGTCCTAGAAGCCATCATGCAGCCAAAAATAATACTGTATACAAATTTCCAAATCTGCCTTGAAAGCCCAATACAATCAGAGCACATTAACATTCTTTCAAAATGTTAGAACTATGGTCCACCTAACATGACTGATATGCATCCATGTTGTCACAAAACGATGCTTTCCCTGCTACATACCTCCTATATTTGAGGCTCCTATTCCCCGCCCTCTTATCTTCTCCCTACTAATTGTTCCCGTTGCATGATACCCTTGGAGAAGGCACAACACCACTCTACGGGGAGTCAAGGTGCTGTAAGACATCTATGGTGGCGATGTGGCACTGGGCTGTGATGGCCAAGTCTCGCACAGTCTTTTGTAACATCCGCCTGTTGCGGCAAGCACTCCCCTATGTACCAGAGACTGACCGTGCTCTGGTCGTGGGAGACTTAGACAATTCCAAACTAGACTACTGCAACGGACTACTTGCAAAATGCATGAGTTTGTTATTTGGCGTACCTAAAAACACCTCAACCTCAGGCCTCCACCGCTACCTTCAATGGTTAGCAGTAGAGGACTTCATTAAATTCAAGATCGGTTGTCTGGTGTATAAAAGCATCAATGGTCTGGCACCAAGCTATTTAATGAACAAACTGAGCCTGTACTATCCTGCTCGGGTCCCAAGGTCGGAAGATAAACATCTGCTTACCATCCCAAGGACAAACTGTGTTTCAAGAGGAGACTGCAGATTTTCAGTTGCCGGGCCTTGATTGTTGAACAGCCTCCTGTTGAATTTAAGGAGGGTCAAACTCCCTCTTGGTCTTTCGAGCAGGCTTAAAGACCCACCTTTTCAAATAAAAGCTTTATTCTTTTCCTGTGAATTTAATTGGTACCAATGTCAATGACTAAATTGCTAATTAGTCTTTCTGTTCCACCTGCACATGGATTCGACTTAGTTCCTTGTGTCCGCACTTACAAATTATTCAAATCAAATAAGAGTGTAAAGCAAGTCATTGAAAAATCGCTGTTCTCCTGACATAGGAGAAGCCCGGCAACCCTATATAAAAGGCCTCCAATATCCACACATAAATAGAGCCTTGCAACACACCTTAATTCCTACACGTACCAGCCATGTAAAAGTGATCAAAACCCAAACACAGACTACAGTTATATATATATATACACACACACACACACACAGGGGCAGGTGGGGGATTCCCCCGCACCCCAAGAAAATAAAGGGTTTGGGGGTTGCCCCCCACATGTTCCATGTAATAATGTCCCCACAAAAAACAGCAATTTTTCTCAGGACATTATTACATGGAACCCAGGTGCATGGGTCTCCTGGCAGTTTAGAAAAGGTGTTGGGGCGGTCCAGTCCTCACACCCATCCAGGCACTTCCCGCTCGCCTCCAGTACCTGCGCAGAGACCCTAAATCTCGTTCTGAGCCCGTGTTTGCCACTCGACCCCCCACCTGCTGAGAAGCTTGGCCCAGTGCGTGTAGGCACGTACCTGCCGAGGCCCTCGATCTCCGCCGGGATGCTCTTCAGTCGGTTCCCACCCAGGCTGAGAGAACGCAGCCCCTTCAGCTGCAGCAGGGCCCCCGGGATGCAGGTGAAGCGATTGCCGCTCAGGTTCAGCACCTCCAGGCGGCGCAGCAGGCCCAGCTCCTTGGGCAGCGAGTCCTCGTGCAGCCGGTTGTTCTTGGCCAGCAGAGTGCGGAGCTGGGGCAGGCCCAGGAGCTCGGGGCCCAGCTCCGCCAGCGCGTTGCCACTCACGTCCAGCAATCGCAGCTCCCGCAGGCCACCGACCGCCTGCGGCAGCGCCGGGAGCCGGTTATAAGGCAGCAGCAGCCGGCGCAGCGCCTTCCGCCGCTCGGCAGGGCCCAGAAGTTCAGGAGACAGGGAGTGGAGTCCCAGGCGAGACAAGTCCAGCGCCGGCCCCTCGGAGGACTCCGAGCCGTCCCCAGGGGCTCCCGGGTCCTCGGAGGTTCTGGGGGTCTCTTCTTCCATGACGCCCGCCCACTCCTGCGCGCCTTCCGCCGGGGTCTCGTCAGGGTCCTGCCCCGGCTCGCCCCCCGGGGTTTCAGTCCCCCGAACCTCCATGGATGCTGGTGAAGCTACCTACCTACCGTGTGAGTCTGTCTTCTATGTCTACGCCTCCTCTCCCTGCCACTGCCAGGCACTCTCTACCTGTCTGTGTTGTGGTACCTTTGGATGACGTAGCGCTTCGTCTCTGTCTCTGCTCTTCACCTATTGGTCGGCTCGTCTATCCTACGTGCCTAACTCGCTTTGCCCAAATCATAGCTGCCTTTCATTGGCTGGTCTGTCTGTCTTCTGCGGCGGGTGAACTTGCCGTCTTTTCTCTATTTCCACACCTCCTGAAAATCTTATGCAAGCCACCCCAGCACTTGCATTGGGTCTTGCGCAACCGGAAGGCGAGGGCGGTGCAGGGCATGTCTTCAGACTCCCCCCGTCATGGGATGTGTGGGACGTCACTCTCGCAGGGTCAATGCGAGGAGACTTGTTTTTGCTGAGTCATTGCAGCTTCTTGTTGCTTTTTGGCACAATAAGGCGGACGGGTTGTACTGTACAAGTTATACAGACAGTAGTTGCACATTGCATGTGACTCATACAAAAATCACAATTCGCTCTGATTTACCTTTTTGTAATAGTGTACAAAATGTATTTGCCACATGTTTGACAAAAACGCTGAACAATGATTTCTGTCCAGCAATAAACGTGCACATACAATTAGAGTTGTGATTATTTTATTAATAAAGGCATATTAAAAACTTTTGAGAAAAGTATTAGATTACACAATGGTCACTTGTAAAATGTTGACAGCGTTGGCTTTCAAAATTATCGTGAAGGGTTAGCCCGTCTTTCTGCAGGCAGCCTATCAACATTTGGTTTGTTTTCTTCTAATTGAAGTCTTGAACAGTACATATCTTCTTATCCCACAACCGATCAGTTAACCATGTCCAACCAAGAATCATGGGCCCTTCCTTCCCACAGATGGTTGAAAAGATGGGTCGTGCATATTGGGAGGAGGAACAGTAGGACTAAGAGTAATGAGCAGAGCCAGCTCAAGGTACATCATGTGGTGCGGTGGCACAGGGGCGTGTCAAATAAAGGGCACCGCCAGCTCATACAATGTAAATTAACAGTCAATTACTTTTTCCATTAGCCGACTGCAAGCTCCAGTCTCGCGTGGCCCCAGATCCTATTCAGGAAACACACCACACCCTAACCACACTATCAAGAACAGCAAAGAGCTCACGCAAATTCTGTTGTACTTGATTGATTGAACAGCTGGGGGCTGCAGCAGGGGCGTTGCTAGGGGGGGGCTAAGGGGGCTATAGCCCCTGATCTTTTGGTTGTAGCCCCATATAGAATCTCAGGAGCTACAGCCAAAAGACTAGCTAGCCCCCAGTCCCAACAGTTCTGCCATCAGCGTAGCCCCGGGTCCTTTCCAGACCTAGCAACTCCCCTGGGCTGCAGTCCTTGACCGGGTCGAAACCTTTGTTTTGTGCTTTCTTGCATCCAAGACAAGTGTGTTGCACCTAAGCTATCCTCCCAGCCGCCCATTAAGTTAATTTGTTAAGCCTATTGGCTGTCGCCTGCCAGGAAAATGCACCAGTGTTGTTAGAACGTTGGTGTGGTGGGGTGGGGGAGGCACCCAAAAATCACACTCAGGGTGCTGGTAGACCTGGGGCCGGCACTGGTAATGAGTATTGCCGGCAGGTGATCAAGACATTACTTCAATGCCCCTCTTTCACATCCCAGTACTTACTTTGGGGGAATCCAAAGCTAGAGATGATAGTGCCTATGAAACACCACACAACACACATGTATCCTGTAACAACCCCGCCACCTTTTTATTGAAGTAGAACAGGCCACACTTCCTTCAGTGCGTGCCAGCACCGGACACACAAGTCACAAAATGCACAGGCTTCTTGACTTGCAACATTCAACCGGTAAGGGAAAGAATGTGTTAGGGTCAGCCCAGGTAGCCTACCTACTCCAGGGAGACTCCCTGGGCATCTGACCAGGACGTTGCCATGCCTCTGATCGACCAACCCAGGATCAATAGAGGCAGCAGTATCCCCGCCGCCTCATAGGCCATGCAAATGAGTGTTTGAATCCCCCTCACTGATAGAAACCACAGAGGTTTTTGTTCCTGCCCCTGAGGCCCCATAAGTAAAAAAAAAACACATTCTTTTTCAGAATTAGAGCACTCCTGGCAATATATATACAAGCACCGCCCTGCAGACATCCATGGAATACCATCTCTCGTCCTCTGATGAAGATGGATTTAGATGGAATGCAGGAAGCACAATGTCCTGAGACCCGTGAAAATTCGAAGCCACTTTCAATAGAAGCCCATGATCACTGCGCAGCACCCATGCCTAAGGGAGCACTCTTAGAAACAGCTCCTTACAGAGCAGATCTGCGGGTAAAGGATTTACCACTAGACACACAGTCTTGAGAGTCAATAGTCTCAAATCAATGTCCTCCACTGGTTCAAAGAGGGAATTCTGAAGTAACTTCAGCACCAGCTCAAGATCCCAAGGGGGGGGGTGCCTGAATAATTGTTAAGACTGGAGGGGGTTTCTGTACTCCTGCCCTCTATATGGCAGAGTAAAAGCACAGAACACCACAGCCAAGATTCTCTATATGGTAACGAAGGTCAAGCAATCAAGGCTTAAGCTCTCATGAGGTGATGCAGGCTGGTTCTTAAGTACAGTATAGTCCCCAACAACCCACAAAGGAATGTCCACACACTGTGTTATGTGATAACACCGTTCTTTATATAAATAAGGTTCAATAGATACACAATCAATAATACACTTTGTGCTTTGGCAATACTAATATAGAAACAATTTACAATGTCTATGGGGCACCACAATCAACTCTTGACTCCTTTAAAATGCACCAACTGCTGACAGTTTCCAATGGCATACAAATCAATTAGTAAAGTGAATCAACAATAGACATAGGAAGGAAGACAAGTTGGGTTTAACAATGGCAGAATACTTTGTCCCTACCCAAGACACAGTTCTGTGTGAGGATCCCCCCACCTGGGCAACCTGTAAATAAAGTGTATCAACAATCCCAGTCCATGTATTGTTTAAGATAGTCTTGGTTCCTTCTAAAAAGGCTCTACTACCCCAATGTATCTGAGTTTAGCAGAGTTCTTCGATGGCTCATCGATGGATCCCTATTGAGTGGACTCCCTTTGTGGGATATATTGACCCACTCTGCTGTGCTTTACCACATCAATGAGCTGCATTTGCACAAGAAACAGCAAAATGTCTGCGCTGGCTCCTGTGCGAGCCAGTACCTCAAAACGTGCGCTTTTGCATTAACCAAAAAGATGGCTGCCACACACACTTCCGGCAGGATGAAACAGGGGACACGCTGTAGGAGCGTGCCAGTGTGCTCTGCAACATATAAATGGAATTAAGTGAAAAGGTAGCATTGCTTTGCTCAACACCCAATATTCCTCTTCAAAATTAACCTTTTTCACCCTTTAAAAATGCTGCTTTGTCGCTAAATCCACCCATTCATTCTGAAACCACTGTGATGGAAAAGGCCCTGCCAGGACCCGGATAATTCATTGTGCCTCAGAAAAAACGGGCATAATTCCTGAATGACAGGTCCTGTCAAAGTAGACTTGAAAGAAATCAACCAAAAACTTTACTTTCACTCAAACGGAAACGCGCATTAATTTTCTTTAAAATGTAGCAAACACCAGCTGTCTTCAAAAAAACTGCAACTATCTGAGCCTGGTCAGTTTCCTATATCAGTGTTCAGATAAAACCCATGCTTACAACAAAATGACTTTAGCTGCAAAGACATTGTGGAAATCTAATGAAGCTGCCAAACCGAATTAAAGAAAGAAATGTCAGCTTTTCACATGTGTAAAAAAAATAGGCTTTTGCAAAATAAAGAAAAAAACAATGTCTCTGTTTTTAAACAGTTCACTGGTAAATAAAAGCTTCACAGTCTTGAGTAATATGAAGGGGTTTGTTACTGGTGAGACTGTATCACATGTGTTATTTGATGCAACAGGCTTATTTATTTCTGGATTTAAGATCAAAAAGTGAAGGATTTTAAAACCAGGGTGGCTGGAGTTATAAAGTTGAAAAACAGGTTTCTGCCAAAAGGGAGGGTTATCTCTCTCAGCAGATCCTGGCAACCCCCTGATACTTATAGGGCGGAAAAGGTCTCTGCTGGGACCCAGGACAATGATGTTCCCAGGAAAGGAAACTGGAGGTGTAAGAAACAATAAAACCTTCAATTAAGATGGGAAACCCCCTTGCCTTGCAGGAAATGACATTTGCTTGCAGTTGAAGTTAAAAGAAAATGACCCAACAAAGGAATTGCATTTTGGTTACAAAGACTATTTTATAAAGAAACTTTAAAGACTTTTTATCTCTGCAGCAAGAATTAGTAAAATGTAAAAAGTTCGCGATTTCAAATCTAAGTTTATGGGCTGTGTTTTAAAACTTGGTAGAACTCATAGCCGCATGGGGAACAGAAGTTACAGACTATGACAGATTCCAAGGAAAGTATTAATGTTGAAAACATAACATTTTGTACATACATAATGCGGATCTGTGTATAAAATTGTGGAATTTTAGGCTGAATCTTTAATGTTTGAAATTACCAAAATACATTCGAAGGGCGAAACCAGGCCTCACGGAATGGAGGTTTGGACTGAAATGTGATGCACAAAATATATAACCTGTGCATCTGATTTGCTAAGAGGTTGCAATTGTGTAAACATATGTTTGTGGCAAAATTAGATTTTAGTTCTAGTAACTATGGGAGGTTTCTGGACACTGTAAAACTCACCCCATAAACCTGACATCATTTTTCTGAAATCCAACCAGCAAAAAGCTAGGTGGAGACTATTACCCCTGCCCAATCCGGTTGATAGAGGCGGGTGTAGTAAAGCCTGCCCCAGTCATATACTGTGATGATGTCACCAGGCATTATAAATAAGAGCCCCTGAAAACACACAGGGAGACACTAATTCCTGATTTCCTACGCCGGCGTCCTGTTCCCGTCTGTTCCTGTCTTCATCTTACATTTAGACTCCAGATCCCAACCACAAGGCCAAGCATTGCTGATCCTGCTTCAGCTAGGCCTTAATTCTAAAGCAATCCCAATAACCAAGGGAAAAACTGTGGTGTTTTGGGAAGCATCCTGAATAAACCTGGCTTGCTGCTCACTAAATGCATGCTTGCTGCAAACCTACCATCCAGTTGATCTTTAGTATCCAGTGACCAGTCCAGTGCCATCCGGTGACCACAACTGCCCAGCTGTCTTGCCAAGCGCCTTATCGTGTATTGACCAGAATCCGTGACTTTCCAAAATCCAAAAATTAAAAAGTGGACTGTGAGTATCAATAGGAACCATAGAAGACCATAGTATACCTTGTCTTGCTTTGTTCTATCCCAGTCTCTAAGCTATCCTATTCTGACCCCGATATCGTTAATATTGTCAGCATTATCTGTGAAACCCTGCTTTTGAGTCCTAGTGTCAGCGCCGATTTAACTCTTTATTTTTGTTTCACATAGAACATAAGCCATTAGCGATTTTGATTAAATAAATTAATTCATTATAAAGGAAACGGGGTACACCACGTGAAGGGTTACAACGGCCGCGTAACTGTGGAGATTCACTGGTGACATTCTCTTTTCCTTAGTCATTAAATCCAGTTTAAGTCAAGTTTGCAATCCATTTTAAATCCGCTTTTCTGTTTTTCTCTGCTCTATTTCCTAAAAACGAACCTCACTATATCTAGCATAACTCACTCAATCTACCAGCTAGAGACTTAATTTCACCTCCAGATTGTACCTAAGCTCTATAGCTACACCACAACAAAAAACCAGGCGGGAATCTAAATATTTGCAAGTTTCCCACATGCCATTTTTATTATAAACTGTTTTCAATCTTCCATTAATTCTCGAATTGTAGGCTTTTGCTCAATCCATAGCTTGTGATTGCTAGCATTTTTCCAGTGTTGCTCCAAATCCGATTTTCACTGTCATTTGAATAGGGAAAGTTAGATTTGAAATCTGTTTCCAGATTCATATTCCTAACTGCCTGCTGCTTCCTTATATCCATTCAGAAGTGATTATTTGTGGGGTGAGGGAATATTGCAGGGGGAAATCCTAACTTGAGTACTATCTTTCCGAAATCAAAAAGTGTGTCTATTCCCTGATGTTTGCTATCTGTGTTGCTAAAGGGTTGAATTAAGTGCATTGCCTACATTCCTATTGTTATTGTCACCACATTGGTGATTACTGCCCCATATTATAAAGTGTATGATTTCTTTGAATTTTTAAATAAATAAATAAATATTACCTTTACCAACCAGCCTGGTTCCTGGTGCATCGTGATCCGGGTTATTTGAAATGGGGGGGGAGGGGTGATATGAGTGGGGTATCTCTCAAATATTGAATATATATAGAAAGAAATAAGCATTTCAGATGTGCTCTACATACGAGGCTGAGACCAGGGTGTTTCACCTGATTGAAATCCTTAACAAACCTGGGGCTCGTGCCAGGATTTTGAGTTTGGTTACCACCCGTGACCATCTAGCACAGCAGACTAATCTGCAGGGTAGTGATACTTTGCGGGGTGGGAATACTGTGTTACACTGTACAAGCGCCCCCCAAAACAAATACTCCAAGACCAGGCCTGTCTGTAAAAGTAAAATTAAATCAACCCTAAAATAATTAATAAAGGACATTTCCAAAATGGCTGTTCCAGTAGAAATCAGAATGGCTAGGAAGCACCCCCTGCACAAGCTTTTTGTCAGTGGTGAGTAGCCAGAACAGGATGAAAATGTCTGCCTACAGGAAATCATGCAACAGGTCATTTAGCTCCTGGAGGGCCAGCTTACTTTCCTGTAACTTGGTTTTTAACTCGCTTATTTCCTACCTATATCTCCACATGGGACTGATGTGGGAAAAGCATGTTGAAAACACAATTCTGGCACAGAATCAAATTGAATTGTTAGATAAAATCCAGACTGATCTAGATTCAGTAGAACAAAGATTATGGAAGAGCCAAGAATTGGAGGTAGAATCTAGAGGTTATGTCACAAAATGAAAAGAGGATTTGGCTCTCCAACAGCACGAAAATGCAGATCAAGAGACCAAATTACAGGCATTGAAAGAGGATTGTAAGGAAAGGGTTGACTCTCTGCGAGAGAGTCAACAGAAGCTGGCGCAACAATTACATTTTAATAGAGCCTTCGGAGAACAGGGAGTTACCCTACAAAATCAGATAGGAAATCAGATTGGAAGAGGAAAATAATAGATTAATTATGAGAGACCTCCACTTTCAAGAGGAATTTGATCAGGAGCGCCAGAAATCCAACACTATCAAAAAACAAAGAGATGACCTGGCGGAGCAGAGGGGCACCCTAAATCAAGAGAAAGACGCCCTACGCCAGGAAATAAGCGAGTTAAAAACCAAGTTACAGGAAAGTAAGCTGGCCCTCCAGGAGTTAAATGAATTAAGAACAGAGCATGGGAAGTTACTGCAGCACGCCCGACGGGTAAAAGGTGCTCTGAAAGAGAACACCCAAGCCAAAGATACACAAAACCAGGAGATGAATCTCCTGCAACAGAAAATGTTTCAATATTCCCAAAACATGCAGGAAGCGCAGAGAGACAATGAGGTCCTCTGTGAAAAAATTGATGGGCTCCACCAGCAAGTGGCAGTGCAAGAGCGGATCATTGAGGCCAGCAAAGCATTGATAAATGAACAAAAGGCTAAGATCTTTGCTTATTACCAAGAAGCAGGGGCTGAAAAAGGAAAGCTAGCAAGGTTGGAGAAAGAGGGTGCTAGACTAAATCATAACTGGAGGGACCCTGAACAGGTACAGAGGGACAGGGCAATCCCTGATCATAGCATAAGGACCTCTGTACTCAGGGACTCAAACCCATTCAATAACATGAACACTGCCAACTTCATGTTTACTGTCTCACATGACCTGGGAGCCATGGGGCTGGCAGAATTCAATACGTTTAGTAAGATGGGACTGACAGATCAGCACCGCCCAGACATTGATGGACGGGCGTCCCTGTGCAGGTACCCAAATGTTAGGTCTGATGTCTCTGACAAGGAAGACTCCTATGAGTGGAGGGTCAGGGAATTAGATCCACTGAAGTGCCGCCTTCCAAGGGACCAGTTGGTTAAATTTGATGAGAAACTAAATGAAATAAGGCCCAAAAAGAGCCTCCAGAAGACCTCTACCCCATTAGGGCAGGGGGGGTGTCCTCCACCAACCCGGTGAGCAGGGAAGAGTCAGAAGACTCTTCTGAGCACCACAGGAGTAGAGAAACTGGGCCCCCACATTCTGTGAGGCCTTCCCAAGCTCACAGAATCTGGGAGTGCCTAGAGGATCAAGAAGGGACCTCCAATAGCAGCGCCTCTGAGTCTGAGGGTGAGTGGACTCGGGTGACTAAGACAAAGAAGGCAAACAAACTTAAGAGAGCTATGAACAAAGATCCCATCAGGCAGATTAAGGCCATTAGGAGTTTCATAACTCCATATCATAAAAATGCCAAGTATTCGGTTTGGGAACACTTAGAAGTATATGAGCAAATGATGGACACTTTTCATATGAAGGACAGCCAGAATTGCATAGAGAATGTAAAATGGACCTTCTCCCCTGAATACTCCAGTTTCTTTGCGGGACTGGAGGACCAGAACCACTCAAGATGGTCCACCTACAGGGCGGCCGTCTTGACACACCATTCCACCCACAGAAACCCCCAAGAGGCCCGCAAGGTGGCCTACAATCTGCAGTGCGGGGAAGATCAGGCCCCACAAGAATTTGTGCAGGAGCTCAAATGCGCCTTTGCACAGACCACCAGGAGGGTGCGCACAGATAGTTGGGAGTTCATCACCACCTTCTTTCATGCACTCCCAAAATATATAATGACCCAGCTGGTGAGGGACTTTCAAGAGAAAAGATCGCTGGACTGGATCGCTGGACTTCTCCCATAGTACCCTGCTCCCAGGGTACTATGGGAGAAGGGATAGTTACCCTTCCCGTGACTCACCTAGGGTTGACCAGAGACATCATACTAGCCAGAATGGGTGTCACAACTGGAGCACCAGGTCTAGAACCTATCCCAGGATCTGGGTCGCATGTTGAGGGCTCAACAGAACCCTCAGATGAACATGGCGGCTCAGAACCCCACAAACCAAGGGTGTGGTACCCCGGAACAATGATGGGGAGAACACCATGACAACTCACCGGTTCCAGACGAGGAGGCATGGGTGGAAGGGAGGTGTAAAGCCCTAGAGGAAGCTTCCTTCCTCACCTGTGAAAAGCCCCTGGACACCCAGGAACCGGAACACAAATCTCCTGCCCCCGAAAGTCTGCAACCCAGGGAACAGAGGGGGGTAGGAGAAATAAAGAACCCAAAAAACCCATTTTGTGGAGGAAGTCAGTGTCCTCCAATTTGAAGGGGAAGAATCCTTAGAGGATTCTGGGAAAAAGATCTCCTTCAGGGAAGGGGGAACTCCTCCCAAAGAAAAATGGGTCCCAAGAGATCCAAATGAAGACTGGGTGAATGTGAGGACTGAGTCAGAATCGCCCATCATTGAACCCCAATATGAGCATCAAGGAAACCAGACTGTCCAAACCAAGTCTGGTGACTGCCTCCAAAAAGGGGTAGGGGGGGGAAGGTGGCCCAGAATCAGAAAAAGGGGAGCCCAAAACTCCCCAAATATCCCAATGTCGAATTCTTCTTTCGGATTCTCAAACTCCAACACAGAATCATAATTGACCACCAAACCTGCCCAGAATGCCCATTACCTTTGTCCATTGGAGGAGAATGAGGGTAGATGTTATGCCCCAGTCCAAGTGTAAGGGCAATGTACATTTTCTGGCACTGGTGGACACTGGATCCCCAGCCACTCTTCTGTCAAAGAGGGCCTTTGATCAGCTGAATTCTGGAAGGTGGGAGAGATACCAGATCCCTCTCACCCCTCTTCCTGGACAACTTCAGAACTTCGATGGGAATGAAATTCCTGTCGAAGGGACTGCAGATTTGGAAATAAAAATTGGGCGACACAAGGTAAAACACCCGGTCATAGTAGTGACACCAGAGGGCACAACCTGTCTACTGGGGAATTACATCATGCGTAGGTTGTCCCCCTAATAGACTATGTGAACAAGGTCCTCTGAATCCAGACTAACAGACCGATAAATTTAAAACGTAGTGTCAACCATGTTAGTTTAAATGGCACATGCCACATGGTTGAACAGAAACCTGATATTATTGAGTTCCATTTTCAGGACAACAAAATACCTGATGTGGCAGTAATTGCTGTAGGACAACAAACGGGTGATGGGAACTCCTCTCCATTTCTGAAAATCAACCTTCCTTCCAGTTTCAAGTGGCATTCCACACTGGAAGGACATACTTTGAAATTCTATACCAATTCACAATCTGAAAATCCCAATTCCATAGTCAAAAGTGATGAGAAACCAGCTCAAAGTTGAGCTGACATTCAGGAAATTACAGAACAGTTATTCATCCCTATTCACTTAAATGAGGGGAAGGAATCTGTTCTCGCCCGAGTGTGCGTGAACAACAGTAAGAGCTTCATCAGTGAAGCCATGTTCAGAAAACTCCCAAAAGATCCAGCCCTTCCCACATTTAAATTAATAGATAAATGGGAAATGGACCTGGAAACTCCCAATTCCAAACATTTCCTGCCAAGCAGGTGTAGGCTCAAAATTTCTATAGGCAACAAAAGCATAGTACAAAATTGTTGGGTCGTGCGAGATGTCCCTGCTGCATTCAATTTAGGCAGTGACATTCTCAATTGTTTTGCCATTAATTTGGACCTAATAAATTACAAAGCCTGATCCCGATTAGGGGGTAATTCCATGGACTTTGATGATTCTGAAAAAGTATTTCGGTCAGCCCAATTGCTGCCGTATGCAGTTGAAGTTCAAATTGGAGAGGAGGTCACCATCCCAGGACGGACACGACTATTCCCACTTGAATTAAAAATTAAACAAGGACAGAAACTGCAAAATCCTGATGCCTATGTACACCTCAATGCCCATCTCCAACAGCAAGGGTAAGGGTTAAACCCAACACCATTAGTCAATGTAGAACACAACACCATTCCAATATTGATGGATAACAGCGACCTTAGGAGCATCACTATGACATCAGGCAGGATGAGGTGATATTCCAGGTCCACAAGGACTGTCTCTCCTACCTGAAACGCTCTTTCCAGGTCAATACTCTAACCAGGGACCTCTCCACTCAGCTGGAGGAGACTGCTGAAATAGCAAAACCGGAAGTCTTTCCAGGCTTCAGGCAAATGGTTGAAGAGCGGGTCAACCTAGCTGCTGCCTGTAAGACTCTGGAGCAAAAGCAAAAGTTGAAGCAGGTGTTCTTAGAGTTTCAAGGTCTCTTTGCGGTGGACTCATATGACTGTGGTCGCACCAAAATCCATACAACAACAATTCCCACGGACCCTGGAATGACTCCAGTGTTTGTGAAGCAATATTTCTTGCCTCTCGCATCCATGGAGTCCCTAACAGAAATTATCAAAAACCTTGAGTCCCGTGGGATAATTCTTCCAATCCACAGCACCTTTAATAATCTGGTGCTGGGGATTTTAAGACCTAACAGCCAGTGGAGACTCTGTGCTGACCTGAGGGAGATGAACAAACGGGCCCACATGTCCCGATGGCCACTCCCCTATATTGACCAGGGGCTGGCCCAGATCCAGGGTCAAGGGTATATACTGCCATTGACCTGACCAATGGGTACTGGACCGTGCCTGTCAGTAGGGAGGACCAATACAAGCTGGCCTTTACCTTCTGGGGGCAGCAGCACACATGGACCCAGACTCCCTTCGGATACATCAACTCCGGCAACAAATTTAACATCTTCTTGCATAAGGCCATGCCCGACTTGGGTGAAAGGGGTAACCTGGCCTATGTAGATGATGTCCTGATCAAAAGCGCAACTGTGGAGGAACATATAGCAGAAATCTGTTATGTTCTTAACCAGTTGAGGGTTGCCGGAGCAAAACTATCCTTCCAGAAGGCACAGTGGTGCAGGCCCCGTGTCAATTTCCTGGGGCATGAGATAACTCCTGAGGGTCTTTGTCCCCAGGAAAAGAAAGTGGAAGCACTCCTAAAACTCAAAGACCCCACAACTTTGCGTGAGTTAAGGAGCCTCCTTGGACTGACTAATTACATTAGGAAGTTCATTGAGGATTACACAGAGATCACAAGACCCCTGATCCATCTGTTGAAGGGGGGGTCAAGTGGGGGTGGGGTCCGGAACAAGCCGAGGCCATAAAGCAACTCAAAAGAAGCCTCTCACAAGCGCCTTGTCTAGCTTACCCTGTCAAAAACAAGGAGTTCTTCTTGGAGAGAGGGTTCTCGAATACATGCTTGACAGCAGTGTTATATCAAAAGCATGACAAGGTCAATAAAGTCATCTCCTATGCAAGCAAGACTTTATTGTCTGTGGAGGAAAAATTCAACGATTGTGAGAAGGCACTCCTGGCAACAGTGTGGGCATTGAAAAATTACCGCCCGTTCATCCAGGGGGAACACATCATAGTGGAGACTCCACACCAGCCTTCACAATATCTCCAAAGTGACAGAATCCGGGCCGGAAATGTGAGTAATTCCAGAATTGCTTCCTGGATTCTGTCAATGCAAGGCTTTCCTGTGGAGATCAGATATGGCCAAAACAAGAAGAGTCCCCTCACGCAAGTTCTGGCTGACTTGCATGATTGTGCCAGAGAAAAGCCTTGAGGATGAAAGTCTTAAAACCCAGGACAACATGGAGGCTTACCTGAATTCCCCACACAAAGTCTATGAAGAAGACAAGTTCGAGGGAATGCTCACAGTTTATGTGGACGGGTGCTTCTACCATGCTGACAACAACGGGGAAAAGGAACTAGTGGCCGGCGTTGGGAATGCCTGGGTAAATGATGCCCTGGAACCCTCTGCCGGGTACAAAATCGGTCCCCGAAGTAGTCAGGTGGCAGAGTTGATGGCAGTTCATCAAGCCATCCTCACTTCTGTCCAACACCAACTCCACGAACTGGTCATAATCACTGATTCAGATTATGTCCGGAACGGGTTTGTGGAGCACCTGGTTAATTGGAAAACCAGAGGCATGCTATGTGCTAACAACAAACCCCTCAAACATGACAAGCTAATACAAAATATTGATGATCTGGTCACCTCTAGTGGGATGACCATCTATTGGAAGAAGATCAAGGGTCATTCCAGAATACAGAATAGAGGGACCAGATAAAACTGGAAATGACCTAGCTGATCAGTTGGCCAAAACCAGAGCCATCCGAGGGGCTCTCCTTGAGATCGAGTCACTGTTGGGAAAAATCCAGGTCACTGCAATCACTAGGTCCCAGAGAAATGCTCACAATGAACTCTCAACTGCCCAGTGGAGTAAGGAGACCCCAGATGCTGATTTAATCATGGCACAAAAAGGGGATCCAATCATTGGTAAATTTGATTAACACATTGAGGATCCTGAGAACTTCCCCCTAACGGATACCGATTGCATTGGGACAGAGGACCTCAGGGTGTTGATGAAATGTCCAAAAATGTTCTGAATCCAAGATGGTTTGTTGGTAAGGAGATCCATATCTGGCTGTGACCAGTGGGTGGTCCCTACCTCATTCCAAAGCCTGATGCTAAGTCATGCCCATGATGCGGCCACAGACGGTCATCAGGGGTTTCACACTACCTTAGAAATCTTGCGAGAGGTTGCATACTGGACACACATGGGGCAGGACCTCGATGTCATGATGCCCGCTCCCGGGGAGCCGGTTCAAGCCCTGCGTCCCTGAAAGCGGACATCCAGTCCCCAAGGAAGGACCCAGCAACCCCACATAGGGGCCCTTTGGACAGTGTCCTGGCGCCTATGGCGCCAGGCTCATAAAAGACATCAGTCCTGGCGCCATAGGCGCCAGGCTCATTATGGGAGTGCTTGGGTGCACTTACCTGATGCAGACCATGCTGCAGGATCCCGGCCTCCTTGAGGCCTGAAAGGAACTACTTTACCTGTGGGACTAATTTACCATCCGGGCGTGGTCAGGGAAGGATACATACCTGGAACTTCTTCCAAGGCTATTTAAACCCCACCCGAACAGCCACACGTGCTTCGCGTTGTTCTGCATCTAGCAGCTGGACGCTCACCATGACTGCTCCTGCATCCTGACTTCTGCCACGCCTGCCAGCATCCTGGATCACCTGCAAAGGAAGAGAAGAAGAGAACAGAAGAAGGAAAAGTCCTTACCTGCTAAATCCGCATCCCGGAGACATCTCGCCGACAATCCTGAAAAGGAAGACTTTTATTTAAAAGCTCATCGAGTCGATCGCTGCAGCTCCGCATTCCACTCACCTTTACAGGTCATGCCCCTGCGCCTAGGGAGAAAAAAAGACAAGGTGAGAGATGGAAGGGAATAAGGAAAGCTAAATCTCCATGTTAAGACTTACCTGTTGATTCATTCCCTCTTCATTTCGGGTCCGCGCCGCATCCTGGCATTTCCGGACCCCGGCCCCTAAGGGGAAAAAGAGACATCAGCGTTAATGAGCGAATGAAAAGACATTACCAAAAAACGCTCATTAAAGACTTAGCTGATTTCTACAAGGAGTTCACCTCTCATCTTGGGTCGGTGCCTGTTCCCCGGCATTTCGTGCCCCGGCCCCTATGGCGAAAAAGACACTAGCATTAGTACATTAATGCATGGACACAAGGGGAACCTCTTATAAAAAAAAACTTACCTGGAAGCCAAGCAAGTTTGGTCCTCACCAATCCGAAAATCCAGTGAAGTAACTGGATACCAACGCGCCCCTGCATCAGAAGCAGGATGGAGAGCTCGTCCTTCCAGACCCTAAGGTGAGACGCTACGGGGAATCACAGAAGGGTTTAGAGGAGGGTGAGAGGGGAAAGTGGGAGGCCGATTGCATTACCCCACAGACAGTTAATCCCCTATTTTCGCCTACAGAAGGATACTTCTGCGAGCCAGACAAGCCAGATTTGGGGGCCCGGTCCAGTCCGTCTTCCCAACCCTGCGCATCACCTTAGAAGAGGTCACAGCAGCGCGAACCAGGCCAGCGCCTCCGTGGGAGTCAGGTGAGCGTTACACTCGACCAATACTTGGAGGGGTGTCTTGTGTGTGCACAATTGCAGCCAACATCACTCACACACCAAGCTCCACTCCAAAACAGCTGGATGACACTGCCTTGGCCCGTAACATGCTTTTTTACCGAATGGGTGGAATGTCTCTCGGCCACGAATTGCAAGGCAGAAACAGCAGCTGCCCTGATGATCAATCACATCTTCTCGCGTTTTGGCCTACCCCAAAGGATTGAGTCAGACCGAGGTAGTCACTTCACCACCGAAGTGATGACAAAGATGTGGGAGATACTTGGGGTAAAAAGGAAACTTCACATTGCATACCGCAGTCCTCTAGTGGTGGAGTTCAGAGGTACAATAAAACCATTGTGAGCATATTAAAAAGGTTTGTGGCAGACTCTGGGCCAAGTTGGGACATCCAATTACCGCTCGTCCTGATGGCCATCAGATCTACCCCTTCTTCTGTGACTGAGATGTCTCCATTTGAGCTGATGACTGGACAAAGGATGGTGCTACCCCAGCATCTGCTCTATAGAACACAAGAGCAGACACTGATAAATGTCTCCACAACTCATGAGTATGTTGGGAATCTAAGAAAACACCTTCAACATTCTTTTGCGTATGCTCAGCGGAATCTAGAAAGATCTGCAGACAGGAAGAAAACTCATTATGATCAAAAGACAACCAAAAAGGAATACCAAGTAGAAGACAGGGTCTACTTGCACAATTTCCAAAGGAACCAGACCAAAGAGCGCACATGTTTGCCTAGCTGGCGGGGACCTTTTGAAGTTATAGACAAAATCTCACCAGTCGCCTACAGAATCCCCATCCCCAAAGGTGACTTGACAGAAGAGAAATGGGTCCACATCAATCAGCTAAAGAGTTGTCACCCTAGGCACACTTTGCAACAAATAGAGGAGTCCATAGAAAACCCAGAGGGGAATACATTTGATGCATAGGAATAGTTCAATTGTCACAGAATGCATGCGTATCCCACTGCTGTCACCCCAATTGGGGGCAGTTAGTGGGAAAATGGTGGTAACCTGGTTGTGCTTTATTTCTAGATTCGCACATTTCTAGACAGCACACTTTGCAACAAATAGAGGAGCCCATGGAAAACCAAGTGGGGGATACATATGAAACATAGGAATATTTCAATCGTCACTGAATGCATGCGTATCCCACTGCTCTCATCCCGATAGGAGGGTAGTTAGTGGGAAATTGTAGTAACCTGTTTGTGCTCTCTTTCTAGATTTGTACTGGTTGCACCGTCCTTACCAAGGAGGACCTCCTTGGGGACCCGGAAACAAGAAACCCAAAGAAAACCAAGGTGTCGCTCCAAACCAGAAAGGAAGACCCAAGAGAAGGCTGGGGGTATCATTCCATGTTCCAACCAGAGGCAGCGAGGGGAGCGTGTCACATCGTTCGTTGATGGAAGAAGGACTCATACCCGACAGACCCTGCCTTGTCCAATGAAGGAATCCCACTTGCCCGATTCTCCCTCGGCTCGAAATCTCAGGAGACTCGTGGGGGGGGGAACGTGTGGAATATATTGACCCACTCTGCTGTGCTTTACCACATCACTAAGCTGCATTTGCACAAGAAGCAGCAAAATGGCTGCGCTGGCTCTTGGGCGCGCCAGTACCTCAAAACGTGCATTTTTGCAACAACCAAAAAGATGGCTGCATCGTCCTGCCACACACTCTTCAGGCAGGATGAAACAGGGGACACACTGCAGGAGCGTGCCAGTGTGCTCTGCAACATATAAATGGATTTAAGTCAAAAGGCAGCATTGCTCTGCTGAACACCCAATATTCCTCTTCAAAATGAACCTTTTTCACCCTTTAAAAATGCTGCTTTGGCGCTAAATCCATCCATTCATTCTGAAAACACTGCGATGGAAAAGGCCCTGCCAGGCCCCGGATAATTCATTGTGCCTCAGAAAAAATGGGCATAATTCCTGAATGACAGGTCCTGTCAAAGTAGATTTGAAAGAAATCAACCAAAAACTTTACTTTCACTCACACGGGAACGCGCATACATTTTCTTTAAAATGTAGGAGACACCAGCTGTCTTCAAATGAACTCCAACTACCTGAGCCTGGTCAGTTTCATATATCAGTGTTCAGATAAAAGTCATGCTTACAACAAAATGACTTTAGCTACAAAGACATTGTGGAAATCTAATGATAAGAAAGAAATGTCAGCTTTTCACCATGTGTAAAAAAATAGGCTTTTGCAAAATAAAGAAAAAACGAATGTCTGTGTTTTTAAACAGTTCACTGGTAAATAAAAGCTTCACAGTCTTGAGTAATATGAAGGGGTTTGTTACTGGTGAGCAGGGGTGTTGCTAGGTCTGGAAAAGATCTGGGGCTACATTAATGTTGGGACTGTTGGGACATGGGGCTAGCCAGCCTTTTGGTTGTAGCCCCCGAGCTTCTATCCGGGGCTACAGCCAAAAGACCCAGGGCTATAGCCCCCTAAGCCACCCCCTAGCAACGCCTCTGCTGGTGAGACTGTATCACATGTGTTATTAGATGCAACAGGCTTGTTTAATTCTGGATTTAAGATCAAAATGTGAAGGATTTTAAAACGTGGGTGGCTGGAGTTGCAAAGTTGAAAAACAGGTTTCTGCCAAAGGGGAGGGCTATCTCTCTCAGCAGATCCTGGCAACCCCCTGATAATTTGTACATATATCCCTGGGGATAATGCGCATCTGTGTATAAAATTGTGGAATGTAATATATTCGAAGGGCCAAACCAGGCCTCACGGAATGGAGGTTTGGACTGAAATGTGATGTACAAAATATGTAACCTGTGTATCTGATTTGCTACACGGTTGCAATTGTGTAAACATATGTTTGTGGCAAATTTAGATTTTAGTTCCAGTAACTATGGAAGGTTTCTGGACACTGTAAAACTCACCCCATAAACCTGACATAATTTTTCTGAAATCCAACTAGCAAAAAGCTAGGCAGAGACTATTAGCCCTGCCCAATCCGGTTGATAGAGGCAGGTGTAGTAAAGCCTGCCCCAGTCATATACTGTGATGATGTCACCAGGCATTATAAATAAGAGGCCCTGACAACACACAGGGAGACACTGATTCCTGATTTCCCACGCCAGCGTCCTGTTCCCGTCTGTTCCTGTCTTCATCTTGCATTTATCCATCTAGACTCTGGATCCCAACCACAAGGCCAAGCATTGCTGATCCTGCTTCAGCTAGGTCTCAATTCTAAAGCAATCCCAATAACCAAGGGAAAAGCTGTGGTGTTTTGGGAAGCATCCTGAATTAACCTGGCTTGCTGCTCACTAAATGCATGCCTGCTGCAAACCTGCCATCCAGCTGATCTGTAGTATCCAGTGACCAGTCCAGTGACAGTCCAGTGCCATCTGGTGACCCGAACTGCCCAGCTGTCTTGCCAGGCGCCTTATCATATAGTGACCAGAATCTGTGCATGTCCAAAATCCCAAAAATAAAAAGTGGACTGTGAGTATCAATAGAAACCATAGAAAACCAAGTATACCTTGCTTTGCTTTGTTCTATCCCAGTCTCTAAGCTATCCTATTCTGACCCTGACATCTTTAAAATTATCAGCATTATCTGTGAAACCCTGCTTTTGATTCCTAGTGTCAGCGCCGATTTACCTCTTCATTTTTGTTTCGCATAGAACATAAGCCATTAGCGATTTTGATTAAATAAATAAATTTTCCATAAAGGAAACGGGGTACAACACGTGAAGGGTTACAACGGCCGCGCAACTCTGGAGATTCAGGGGTGACATTCTCTTTTCCTTAGTCATTCAATCCAGTTTAAGTCAAGTTTGCAATGCACTTTAAAGCCGCTTTTCTGTTTTTCTCTGCTCTATTTCCTTAAAACGAACCTCACTATATCTAGCATAGCTCACTCAATTTACCAGCTAGAGACTTAATTTCACCTCCAGATTGTACCTAAGATCTATTGCTCCACCCCAACTAAAAAACTCTGAATCAGTGAATTTCACCAGTTTTGATCAAAACCTGTCTGTTTAATTTCAGGCAGGAATCAAAGTATTTGCAAGTTTCCCACGTGTCATTTTTATTATAAACTGTTTTCAATCTTCCATTAATTCTCGAATTGTAGGCTTTTGCTCAATCCGTAGCTTGTGATTGCTAGCATTTTTCCAGTGTTGCTCCAGTGAGAAATTGTATTTGTTTCAAGATTTTTACACACATTAATCGCTCGACTCAGCCTTTTCCCAGTGTCATTTTTAACATTGCAAGGGTTTCAAATCCGTTTTCACTTCATTTGAAGAGGGAAAGTTAGATTTGAATTCCGTTTCTAGATTCATATTCCTAACTGCCTGCTGCTTCCTTATATCCATTCAGAAGTGATTATTTGTGGCTTGAGGGAATATTGCAGGGGGAAATCCTAACTTGAGTACTATCTTTCCGAAAATCAAAACGTGTGTCTATTCCCTGGTGTTTGCTAAAGGGTTGAATTAAGTACATTGCCTCCATTCCTATTGGTATTGTCACCACATTGGTGATTGCTGCCCCATATTATAAAGTGTATGATTTCTTTGAATTTTTAAATAAATAAATAAATATTACCTTTACCAACCAGCCTGGTTCCTGGTGCATCGTGACCCAGGGTATTTGAAATGGGGGTGTGATATGAGTGGTGTATCTCTCAAATATTGAATCTATATAGAAAGAAATAAGCATTTCAGTTGTGCGCTGCATACTAGGCTGAGACCAGGGTGTGTCGCCTGATTGAAATCCTTAACACCTTTAAAGCAGGAGCCACGGGTCATCAAGATTCCTACAAAAAAATGTGAACACTGTTGTCGAGGGAGTTCTTCCACCTTCGCGGTGCTCATCGATGATCGGTCGTGGACGTCCTGTGAAGATTAGGCGTGCAGTACATCTCGATGACGAGAGTTTGTTGCCGCAAAGCAGATTGATGAAGAACGTTTTGCCCAACAAGGGCTTTGCCGATCAGGGCTCAACCACAGCTGGATTTCGGATATTCGTCGGCATCTTTGTGGACTTCAGGTGGCAGGAAACCCACTGGCGGATTCTGTTTTCGGTTCGTCAGCGACCTCGACTTTCTCCGGCGGGACAAAGCAGTCGACGTTGATGGCAAGGGAGGCCTTGATTTCAAAGTGTCTCAGGCAATGGATCGTTGCGGCTCCTGTCAACGAGGTTACAGCTGTCCTCCGAACCTCAGTCAACAGTGATGGTCATCAGCGGCCTCGACGTCCTGGTGCTTACTTCAATGTTTCTCAGCGGACCCCGTCTTTGGTCTTGGTCGGCAGCCTTTCGAGGACTGACTTCCAGGCCGCTTTGAAGAAGCTAAGCTGGTGCACGATGTTCCCTCGTAGCTCGGGAAGAGGTCTTCTAGCCAGGTTCTCTCTTGGCTCCGTTCTTGGAGACACAACAGCTTTCGGGTTGTGTCGAAGGCAAGCAGCAGCAGAGCCTTCTTCTTCCACCTAAATAGATCCGCTCTGGGAAACCTAAAACATGCTCCAATCCTCCGGAACACACGTGGGTGCTGGGAGGAATCTGAGGGCATCCTCACTTCTTTCCCCAACATATCCTCTTCCTAGGGGGCCAGGGAAAGGCCGTCATTATAGGATCCTGTCCCTGGGGGTGGATATGCGATGGA
Organism: Ambystoma mexicanum; assembly: GCF_040938575.1. Classification (NCBI taxonomy): domain Eukaryota; kingdom Metazoa; phylum Chordata; class Amphibia; order Caudata; family Ambystomatidae; genus Ambystoma; species Ambystoma mexicanum. The sequence goes on along the minus strand of NC_090939.1, from coordinate 88,957,385 downwards.
GGATCACCTGGGAGGAGACTTCGGGAGTGGGGGTGAGGCACCCCTGTGTGAGACACCATATCCTCAATTTCCCTTTCCTGATGAATCCAACATCCCCCAGGCCTTTATAGGTTGTTCCAAGTCCCTTTGCTATCTTTTGTATGACTTATCTCCCAGTCAACAGCACTTTAGTACTGAGATGAGGAAGAGACACGTTAGAGCTATACATTGCATACACGAACACTACTTTGGGACTGGGACTAGGAAGATGCAACAAACACTGACAACAGACTGCAGAACTCTCACTGCTCATTCCAGTTTTCAAGGACCAATTACAGCTGGCGGGATATTTAAAAGCCAGTGCTGGCACTGTGAGAGGAACGTGAATGAGAGGTACTTGTATGCAAGAGCAGCCGTGTGGAAACGCTGTACGGAATCCAGAGAAATCAGAGAGGGATGCAGAGTAAGCACAACGGGAAGCCAAGTGAAAAGCAGAACAGCGCGAGAGAGCTCTGCAGAGGAAAGCTGGCTGGAGCTTCCCTCTGAACCAGAGAATCAGCTGGAGAGACCAGGCGAGAGCCGGAGGAGCACTGCAGAGCGAAGCGTAGCATAGCAGGGCCTGGCATTGTCGCTGAGCCAGTGAAGTGAATCAGCGAGACTGGCAGGCGAGAAGGAAGCTGTCAGTGTAGCCGCAAGAAGACTGGCAGGACAGAGAAAGCTTCCAAGAGACATGACAGGTGCTGCAACCTTCCCTCATACCACTCGTCAGACATGCCAAGCAACACCAGGGAGTCTGCCCAGAAGCGCTGGGAGTACCAGGGCTTACCGACACAGGTTTCATGGGGATATTTACAATATATGGCAAGCAGCTAAAGGAAAGCAACTGTAATTATGTGAAATCCCTCGTACAATGAAGCCGAGATGGAAAAGCAATGTTAATAAGCAAAGTTGAATTATTAAGTATAAGTGAATGTTTTGGAATAAGCATGGCCTGTGAATTGGTGAAAGGGAACACACAAGAAGGCTGCTCAAGAGAAATGGGAAAGGATGTGCTCAATGCGCTGGGTACCTTATAAGCAGTAAAAACAGAATAGTTTAGAAAAAGCAGATCATAAACTGTCAATCAACATGTGTTTCATGCAATAGGAACTTCTTCAGGGCTGAACATAAAGTTATGCAGTGTCTCAGGGATGGCTCAATTTTGCCCGTAGCTCTACCAGCTCTACTCCAAATTGTTTGCAGTGCTTCTGACAAAAATTTGCATCAGTGTAACCAAATGAATTGATCTGCAGACAATGAGTGTCCCATCCACAAACTGCAATTGCAGGTTACCCAAATGAAGCGGTTTGTGCATGGAATAATTCTCCAGGGGCTTATGGAAAGGGAAGGGTGTAGAACATCTTGCTGAGTCTTTTTAAGCATTCACACATCATAGGATATATTACTCTAATGATGGCCGCTGAACTCTGGGCACAATCGATACATGCGTGAGATATGCTGTAACTGACATGTCAGCACCTGAGGAAGTGCCTACTGCACAAAACAGGGAGGTTTACAATTCTTTTTTGGGAAAACGTCCTTTAACACAGAAACCCGCAACCACAATCAAATCTCTGGGCTTTAATTGTGAAAATTGAACAGCAACAATGAGGAATAAAGGCATATCAGTGTGCACTGTAACATGAATATTGCTGAGTGCATATAAGAGATGGCACTGAACTGCTCTCCATCTTGTACAGGACTACGGGGGACTTTCCAGCTTCGAATGCATCCGTTTCCAAAAGAAAAGTCTTGTTAACAGCTGATCTGTCTCCCATTCCCTGCCTGACTCATGTGTACTGTACACCTGAAGATTACAATGCCAGCTGCACCTACATGAGACATACATCAGACTGGAAGCCATTTTACAAGCTCCCACAGGAATACGATTACGTTGCATTGCTCCTTCTGAAGAAAGACAGTAATTGCTTCCTGATCTTTTAGTCATTTCATGTTTTGGTTAAAAAAAAACAGCGGAGTGTGCGTTTATGCATGTAAGTGTCCAACCGTTTTGCAGTTAGGGCACTGCTGCCTTCCTGATTAAAATTAACCCACACCTCCTCGATTTTTGCATTTCTACATGAAGGTTTACGCATGGCTGCACATCACCTTGCAGCTACTTCAGAGAGTTGGCTCATTAAATTGGCTAAGCATAATACAGCTCCAGGTTCATTAAAACCCAATTGAATTGAAGTTGTGCCACCCTATCTGGTACTTCTCAGTCGTAACCTGGGGCCTGGAAAGTCCTTGTTGAATCCCTGTCTGAGCAGCACCATTGCAAGGAAATTCCCGAGGAGCCCTTGAAGGGTCCTTCCCTCAGGTTTACGTTCAGGGCGTTACAGATTCTCAGTCTTCGTGCTGCAAAACATCTGCCCCTGTGTTTGGCTAGGAGGTTACTCTGGCATAGCAGGGTGTGATGAAAATCGTGTCAAAATGGTTTTTGTGTGGTAGTCCGACAGAGAAAACACATTTCAAAGAAAACTCGTGAATGCAAGTTTAAACAGCATTTTTGAGTTTGGAAATGAGCCACGTTATGATATGATATATTTTATTTGTTTCGCGCTCGTACACAAGTGTTTCAGAACGTGACAAGACAAGGGAGGGGAAACAGCGGAGAACAACAACACCGATCTTACTAGGCCCAGTGACATTGAGAACGTGTAAGTGCACAGGAAAGGGAAAGGGGAAAAAGTGCATGGAAAGGGGGAGAGTGGAAAGTGCGGAGCAGAGGAGAAACAGAAAATAATAAATAATAATAAATAAAAGAAAAATAAATAGATAATGGAGACAATAAACAGTGGTAGTGCAGCCAGCAAGTGGCAAGTGTGCAGACTGGGTAAGTCTGATAAGTGTAGAAGAAAAAGAAAATGTGGGTGGGGACTGTATGGTTACAGATACAGTCACCCGTGCAAGGGGTAGCCAGGAGGCAGTGCAGGTGGGTGGCAGGGTGAGCAGGTACCTGGGAACAGGGAACAGATGGAGGCCAGGTGCACAGTGCCAGGAGAGAGCAGATCAACAGGGAAGAGGGGGAGTGAATGCAGAAGCAACGAGGATGGCCTTGAGGTGCTTCTGGAACCAGAGATGGTTCTCCTCGAGTTTTAGAGTGGCAGGGAGGCTGTTCCAGAGGGAGGCCCCAGCCGAAGGCAGAGATCTACCCCCAGCTCGTTTCTTTGAAAAACGACTGACCCTGAGGTTATTGCTACGCCTATGATTACTAACTGTAGCTATGCCATTTTGCAGACAATGAAGAGTAAGACCACAGAAATCTCTTCCTTCTTTAAGAAAAGCAGTAGTGGAGATGCAGTGAGGATGAATGTTAGTGAGGATTCAGTGGAAGAGAAAGATGACATAATCGAGCAAGCTAATGAACAGGCAGAGCCAGAAGCAGAACATGACAGCAACGAACAGGCAGAGCCAGAAGCAGAACATGACAGCAACGAACAGGCAGAGCCAGAAGCAGAACATGACAGCAACGAACAGGCAGAGCCAGAAGCAGAACATGACAGCAACGAACAGGCAGAGCCAGAAGCAGACCATGACAGCAACGAACAGGCAGAGCCAGAAGCAGACCATGACAGCAACGAACAGGCAGAGCCAGAAGCAGAACATGACAGCAACGAACAGGCAGAGCCAGAAGCAGAACATGACAGCAACGAACAGGCAGAGCCAGAAGCAGAACATGACAGCAACGAACAGGCAGAGCCAGAAGCAGAACATGACAGCAACGAACAGGCAGAGCCAGAAGCAGAACATGACAGCAACGAACAGGCAGAGCCAGAAGCAGAACATGACAGCAACGAACAGGCAGAGCCAGAAGCAGAACATGACAGCAGAGTGTTAGGCAGAATCATATGCAGTACCCTTTGGGAAAACACACACAATTAAGACTACAAGTGACAGTACAAATTCACCTTTGGTACAAGCCTGTACTACACAGTAAAGTGGTAGAGATGGCTGAGCAGCCAGACTTATCTCAAGAGTAAAGTGAGCAGTATCAATAGTTACACAAAGGACAGCAATTACTATGGTTCAAACAAACACTAACTCAAGGTTTCTGATTAAAAGAATATACAACTATTTACACATCAGTTATAAAACATTTAACTATTATCAAGCAGTTGAAAAATCACAATCCCAATACACCACACCACACCCAATAGATTCTGGACAAGTTAAGCTCAAAATGGCACTCCAGTAATTTAAAAGGTAGGGAAAGACAAAGTTAGAGAAAAGTTGAGCAGCACCAACAATTAAGTAAGCAGGGCAAGCTAGAAAAAGTAACTATAGTGAGGAAATCGAATCAAGAGGCCTGGTCCAAAGTCAATGGACCAAAGTCTTTGCAGAAGATCACACAGTTCAGAGTAGTTTGCGGTTAAATCTTTGTCAAGAGTTCAGAACGAAGTTGGTCAGACGAAAAGTTACTTTAAAGAATAAAGAAGGACAAGCCCTCAGATTGGCAAAAGATTTCAAACACGTTTACCGCGGTCAGACGAAATGAACGACCGGATTTGAACAGTAACTTAAATGGAGAAGAAGGCTGTAGCTGAGGTGGACATTCCTGGCAGGTCCTGCAGGCTTATGGTTCCTGAAGCGACTGTCGGACTGACACAAAGTAGGAAGACTGGAGGGTCCTGCACTGCCCAGGGAAGAAACCAGCAGCAGAGCACAGCAACAAATAAAAGGTGTGCTCCTTAAAACCCAAGCAGGGTCCGATCCTCCTGGCTATCCGGTTCACTGTAGCTGTGCACAGCAAATTCGACCAGAGGAGGGAGGCCTGGCTTGCAGTTTGGTGAACTGGTTTTTCCCACCAGCTCAAGGGGAGAAGATTCCTTGCATATCTTCCCTGTCGTCGAAGTTTGAAGATTCAGACCCGCAGCAGGGCTTCACCGGGAGGTTCAGTCGTGATAGAGGTCCTCTTCTGTCAGCTTCTCTTCGGTTCTCTCGATCCAGTGGCGACTCTGCCTTCTCAGTCTTAGAGACCTGCTTTTTATGCAGTTTTCCCCCATTCACACAGCCTGGCTGTCAATCACACAGCAGAGTGGCTGTCCCAGCGGGACAGTCACCACAGCCATTCGCACAGAGTGTGACATGGGTCTCCAAGGAGACCCTGTGCAGGGAGTCTCAAACCCCTCCCTCACATCCTGTCCCCCTCAGACATTCAGGTACCTAAGGAGGGCTTCTGTGCAGAAGCCCTCCAAAGGTCGGCGAACAAAAGAACCAAACCTGATAAAACACGAGAAAGACTTTTACAAAAAGAAATGGCGAATAAACCCAGACAGAACCATATAAAAGTAAATATGGTCCAGCGGGTTTAAGTTCGAGGCTGCTAAAATAGCCTAAAACAATACCAAGGCTATTTAAAATAGCCAAGGTAGGAAAAATAGGGTAGTTACCACTGCCACCAGCCAAATTCTTATGAAAAGGGAACGAAACAATGCTCCATGAGAAGCAGACAAAAAGGGATAGCTATTAACCCTTTCCAGAACTCTATGTAAGATAGTTTGTACTGGGTCTGTGATTTAAAAAGACTAATAAAGTCAATGGCAACTTTACATGTTCTGGGAGACAGTAGTCAGACAACCCCGTGTCACTGCACTGAAGGTGCTGTGTAATACACAGTAAAAAGATAATGCCGATGGAGTAGGTGAGGCTCCACAGTCTATGAACACAAAAATGTTAAACACACACAGCAAAACATATGTAAGAGTGGGGAAAAAAAGACTCACACTCTTACCAGGTGAAAAAATAAATCCTAGAAATCCAGCAAAGCTGCTGAGAGACTCAGTAGCTAAGGGAAATTAGCCAATTTGGAGAATACTCCCTAACACAGAACCAGCATCAGGGACAGAGAACAGGGAAGAAGCAGCATGGATCGGAAGTGAAGAACAGGCAGCAGCAACACCAGTCAAAGAGAGGGCGAGGCAGGACTCAGGCAGAGCTATTCAAGCCGTTCCCGGACCAACAGGTCATATTATGACGGTGTGGCAGTGTGAACCTGATAATAAAATAGATGGCTGGCTAAAGAGTAACTCTTGTTTCATTCTTCTAGATATAGCCCAGTCAAGAGGAGAGGGGCCCAAACAGACACATCTGAAGTTTTTCCCTCAGACCGTTCAGGGGGGTAGAAAATGGGACTTCATGAAAGAATGGTACTTCACAAATAAATGGCTGGAATCCTCTCAAAGTAAAGAGTCTGCCTACTGCTATGCCTGCCTGCACCTCAGTCTCCCCTCCTCAGGTGATTTGATGTTTACATCCGAAGCAGGATTCAAAAATTGGAAAAAAGCTACTTACAAAGATGGGGGGTTTGTAGGCCATGGCAAATCATCAGAATCGCATACTATTGCTATGCTAGCATGGGCAGAATATGAAAAGTCAATTGCAAGCAAATGTTCTCTCTCAGCCTCCTTAACTGCAGAGTATAATATAATAGTGATGAAAATAGAGAGTACATTAAAACTGTTGGAGAAACCCTGCTCCTCACAGCTACGAAAAACATTGCACAGAAAGCACATAGGAAGGCCAGAATAAAGGAAATGTACTTTCTATTAAGGAACTGCTAGCCAAGCATGATCACACAGTCAAAAGAAAAATGACAAGTCCAAAAAAGGCAACATACCTTGTGCATAGTACACAAAATTAAATTATTGATTGCCTGGCTGAAATTGTTCGCACCTTAGTAATTACAAAGTGGGGCTTTCAGCATTATGGTTGACGAGACCAAAGACATTGCCAAGAAAGAACAAGTGTCCCTGGTAATTCGATATTATTACAATTGCTCAATATGTGAACGTTTCCGCACATTTCAAGCAGCAGGGCGACTAGATGCTGCAGCACGTTCACAGACACTTATACAAATACTGCAGAAGTATGGCCTTGACTTCAGAAACCACCTAGTAGGGCAAGCATATGATGGTGCCTCTGTCATGAGTGGAAAGAACACAGGAGTGTAGGCACGCATTAAATCAGAGGCCCCATTGGCTTTTTACGTTCACTGCAATGCACATTGACACATTAGTTGACAGTGTAAAATGCATCCCCGAAGCCTATTGTTTCTTTTCTCTTCTGCAGAAACTGTATGTGTTTGTGTCAGGGTCATAAGTGCATCAAAGATGGCTAGTGGTACAGAGGGACATATTTCAGGGGGCCCCAAGAGCGTTCCAAAGGTTGATAGAGACACACTTGGCCTGTAAGGAAAATGTTTGCAAGACAGTGAGGGACAGACTGCCAGCCCTCATACGTCTACTAAAAGAAATATCTGAAGAGACAAATGGTGACAAATAGAGGCAAGAGGTCTATTAGCCCAAATAGATTTAGAGTGTGTTGGCCTCCTTTTCACATTCACAAATGTTTTTGGTGAGATAAAACATCTGTCAGATATTTTACAGTCCACACAACTCAATTTGGACGCGGCAGTTACCATTGTTGATTCTCTTGTTGACACATTACACAATTATAGAGAGGGCTCTGTCTTTAATGAGGTTTGGAACAATACTATGACCCTTGCTGAGAAATGCAACATTGCTGTTGCACCACCAGGGTGTCAGGTCACACCAAGCGCTAGGCTTGAAGGGTATTACATTTCCACGCCTATATGTCAAAGACATGCCAATACAGATAAGGAGTCATTTCGGGCAGGTACATTTATTCCAATTGTTGATGTGCTTCTCTCTGAAGTGAAAAGAAGATTTTCTAAAGAAAGTGTGCTGTTATGCAAGGGATACAAGCCTTGAACCCCTCCAGTCCCACATTTTGTGTGAAAAATGTTGTGTTTCCATTTACCTCGCAATACAACTGCAGTACTGAGGATCTAGAATATGAGATCCCTCATGTCTAGCGAATTCTTGATAGGGGGCAAACTAGTGGTTTTGAAAAACGGACCAGTTTAATAGTGCTCACAGTCTTCCTTGAGCCATATAAGGAAGTGTTCCATGAGATGTTTAAACTTGCATTATTACCTGTGAGCACTGCAGCATGTGAGCATAGTTTTTCTGTGCTAAAGTTAATCAAGACTGCCTTGAGAAATACAATGAGTGATGAGCGATTGAGCAATTTGGGGTTGTTATGTGTAGAGTCAAGAAGGGCTAGAGCGATAAATCTTGATGAAACTGTGGATGTGTTTGCCAAAAGACACAGCAATAGGCGAATAAAGCTATATTAATATGTACATTGTTGTCCATGATTATGCACTTTTGCTTTGTTCATGGTTAGTTTGCAAGAAGACACAAAAAAGATTGTAGCCTAGCAAAGCAGGGATGTTAATAGGTTGAGCAGGCTATACTAAAATGTATATTGACCATGAATATGCTTTTTGTTTCCTTTTTGTAAGTACATATTTTAGTTTATAACAACACACAGCAACTGTCATGCCGCCGTCTTTTGGTGGTCGCTGGCGGTTATGGAAGGCTTGGCGTTGGCGGCGCCATTAGAATGTTCCGTGTTTTTTCTCTTCACTTCCTGGTTTGACGGTCTAGTCTTTTTCTCTTGTTCCTGTATTTAACCACGCCCTCCCCTGGGCTCTGTGCGTTGCAACTTTGTTTCCTGTGCCTTGTTGCCGTGCTACTGTGTTTTCCTTACCTTACTCCAGTTGCCTTTCACCGCGACCTCTATCGCGGTTTCCTTTCGCCCTACTTCTCTCCTCTCCTTCCTTTTTCCCGTTCCTTATTCTTGGCGGTTTCTCCACTCCGGTCTCTCGTACTGCTCCTTGTTCAGTATCAGCTTCACCGGATACTCCAGCCTACTGCTGCACCGAGAAAGACTTACCTTGATTATCCTGCTCCGGTTTTTCCTGCATTCCCGGGATCACAGTCATCTCTTCCTGCTCAGCATTGGTACCAACTACTTCCGTAGAGAGGTTTTTTTAAGCGGCTGCTTTTTTCCTCTCATCCTGGTTTCTGCGGGAAGGGGGCCGGCTGCTTCCCTGTTTATCAGGGGATCAGGGTGGCTTCTTCCCGCGGACGGCCGTTCCTCTTCACAAAGAAGAAGAAGCCCCAGACCAAGACCTCCAGACGAAACCCCGTTCCGGAAGAGACAGGTGAGGAGAAAGGGGAGGTGGACATTGATTTATCAGATTTGGAGGATAATACGCTGGTTCCCAACACTCGTGACAGTTTGCAACGCCCCAAAGAGATTACAATGTCTATTCCGGAACAGGTCCAAGAGCTGCTCACAGCAATGCAGAATGTGACTTTAGAATTACAGGCTGTGAAAGCCGAAAATGCTGCTCTACTTTTCTGATCTACTTTTTCATTGTGCCGTCGTCTATCTTGACGACATACTGGTCTATTCAAAAGACGCCCAACTCCATTCGGATCACCTCCAACAAGTCCTTCAAAGACTGCAAGACAATCTACTAAAAGCCAATGCTGATAAGTGCATTTTTCAAGCCTCCGAGGTCAACTATCTTGGCTTTATTCTGTCTTCGGAAGGAATCCGCATGGATCCCGCTAAGATCGACGCCATATTGCAATGGCCAACACCCCATTCCATCAAAGACGTCCAAAGATTTCTAGGGCTAGCCAATTTTTATCACAAATTCACCCAAGGTTTCTCGGATCGAGTTCTTCCCTTTACAAAGCTGTTGAAAAAGTCTTCAATGCCCTTTATCTGGTCTTCTGAGGCAAACCGAGCTTTCCAACGACTTAAGGAGGTATTCTGCTCTGCCCCGGTACTTCATCAACCAGATCAGAATCTAAAATTCATCGTGGAGACTGATGCCTCCTCTGCGGCGATAGGTGCAGCCCTTCTACAGGAACATGAAGGTTTGGAACATCCGATTGCCTACATGTCCAAGACACTGAATGACAGCCAGACACACTATTCAGTGATAGAAAAAGAACTCCTGGCCATGAAATCTGCATGCAAAGAATGGAGACATCTTCTACAAGGGGCTAACCATCCCTTTGAAATCAGAACTGACCACAAGAATCTTAAAGTACTGCAAAAGATGGAATGTGTCAACTCCCGTCAGGCTCGTTGGGCGCATTATTTCTCCCAATATGATTTCACATTGACCTACTTACCAGGTTCCAAGAACATACTGGCTGATGCTCTTTCTAGAAGGCCTTATTCAGACATGTCTCAGAAAGAATTTCCCAGTCTCATGCTTCCTGAAGTCAAAGTAATCTGTTCGGTGGAGTCTTTCTTAGAAAGGGTCCGCAAGGCCACGCGGTCCTCCTCTCCTCTCTCAAAGGATCTATCCCTAAAAGATGGTTTATGTTTCAAGCAACAGCGATTGTTTCTGCCAGACAGATACACCCGTCAATCCGCTTTAAGGTGGTGCCACGATGATCCAACGGCAGGACACAGAGGTGTTAAGAACACTTTAGAATTGCTTCATCGCAAGTTCTGGTGGACCGGTATGGCCAAAGATGTTTCAACCTACGTCAAGTCATGTCCGGTATGCTGCCGATCCAAACATTGCACTCAAAAGTCGATTGGTTTTCTCCAACAACAGGACCTTCCCAAGAGACCCTGGAGCATTATTTTGCACGGATTTTATTGTGGATCTGCCACCTTCGGAAGGTTGTTCATGCATCATGGTAACCGTCGACTGCTTCACTAAGATGGCACATTTCACTCCCTTGGCTGGTCTTCCCACTGCCGCTGAGATGGCGGCTGTGTTTGCCAGAGAAATATTTCGCTTACATGGTACTCCGGACAAGATTATTTCTGACAGAGGTTCACAGTATACTTCAAGGTTCTGGAAGGAGCTTTGTGAGAGACTGGGAATGGAACGGGCCTTATCATCTGGTTTCCACCCTCAGACTAACGGGCAGACTGAAAGAACCAATGCCACGCTGGAGCAGTATCTTCGATGCTTCACAAACGTTCAACAAGATAATTGGGTTAGTCTGCTGGTCACCGCGGAATTTGCCTATAACAATGCTGAGCACAGTGCCACTGGTCTCAGTCCTTTTTTTTGTTCCTATGGTTTCGATCCCAGCTTTATTCCTTCTCTCTCCTTCCCTCCTTCTACCACTCCATCTGTGGATGCCTTACTTGCCAGTATCTCGGAGGCTCACAAGTCAGCCACGGGAAGTTTGCGGGCGAGCAGTCTTCGGTATCGATCATACTGCAATCTTAAGCGCCAGCCCGTTCCAGCGTGGCGAAGGGGCACCAAGGTCTGGTTGTCTACTAGGTTTCTGCCTCGCTGGCTTCGCCCCTCTAAACTGTCTCCCCGGTACCTGGGTCCTTTCCCTATACTACACCAGATCAACCCCGTGGCCTTCCGCCTTCAGTTGCCTAAACACATGCACCGCCTCCATCCTGTATTCCATTCCTCTCTCCTGAGGGAATGCAAGGGTGATCCCTACCATCGCCCCTTGCCACAGGACCCAGTCCCCAAGGCGGTTCCTTCCGATGAGTATGAGGTGGCCTCCGTTCGTGACTCCCGCTATCGGCGGGGTCGCTTGGAGTATCTCATTCACTGGAAAGGGTATCCACACTCGGAGGACTCCTGGGAACCGGTGTCTCATGTTCACGCTCCAGCGTTGATTCAGCGGTTTCACCGTCTGTTCCCGGGGAAGCCGGGGGGGGGGGTGTCCCTGTCATGCCGCCGTCTTTTGGTGGTCGCTGGCGGTTATGGAAGGCTTGGCGTTGGCGGCGCCATTAGAATGTTCCGTGTTTTTTCTCTTCACTTCCTGGTTTGACGGTCTAGTCTTTTTCTCTTGTTCCTGTATTTAACCACGCCCTCCCCTGGGCTCTGTGCGTTGCAACTTTGTTTCCTGTGCCTTGTTGCCGTGCTACTGTGTTTTCCTTACCTTACTCCAGTTGCCTTTCACCGCGACCTCTATCGCGGTTTCCTTTCGCCCTACTTCTCTCCTCTCCTTCCTTTTTCCCGTTCCTTATTCTTGGCGGTTTCTCCACTCCGGTCTCTCGTACTGCTCCTTTTCAGTATCAGCTTCACCGGATACTCCAGCCTACTGCTGCACCGAGAAAGACTTACCTTGATTATCCTGCTCCGGTTTTTCCTGCATTCCCGGGATCACAGTCATCTCTTCCTGCTCAGCATTGGTACCAACTACTTCCGTAGAGAGGTTTTTTTAAGCGGCTGCTTTTTTCCTCTCATCCTGGTTTCTGCGGGAAGGGGGCCGGCTGCTTCCCTGTTTATCAGGGCATCAGGGTGGCTTCTTCCCGCGGACGGCCGTTCCTCTTCACAAAGAAGAAGAAGCCCCAGACCAAGACCTCCAGACGAAACCCCGTTCCGGAAGAGACAGGTGAGGAGAAAGGGGAGGTGGACATTGATTTATCAGATTTGGAGGATAATACGCTGGTTCCCAACACTCGTGACAGTAACAGGAAGCAAATACAGCTGTATTGAAAAAAGTGTTGGCCTCCGTGTTGTTTTTTTACTTGAGTGGGTGTGTTCTCAGTAAATGTTTTGTTCCTTACAATCAATGTGCTCCTTTAAATTAAAGCTGTATATTTGTCTTTTTAAGTCAACGTACTGGTATTTGTCTATGTGCATCAGATACATTAATTAGTTAACTGTTAAATAATAAATGGAACTATATCAATATGCATAGTTTTCAACTGGACTATGTACTACATCGGCATAACAGATTTCCTGAAATTCAGTTATGTGTTTGTTTTGGTGTGCCACCAAAAGATTTCCTGTGGCCTCATCAGGCCACCCCTATGAAAAATGTCTGGGGTGGCACTAGTAGAGGAAAAGTCAAGTAGGATGAGGTTGAGGACAGAAGGAAGGCTGGAGCCAAGATTAGAGAGCAAATCTTCACGTACACACCACACCCACAAACATTGTTACCCAATCCCGTAATGTCTGCAGGCCCATTTCGATGAGAGTCAACTGCAAAAGGGACGTATGTAACACGTTGCCACCCTGCAACTATCGTGATATTTGCAGACTTTTCATGCTGGGCGCACGCAGGAGCGGGGGAATATCTTTGAACCTGGCAAGCCGACATAGTTAGTTGTGCTGGCTCTGAAAAGAACCTTTGGGGTCTTTGTTTATGTTTTTATTTTTAATTTTTAAAGGTGCTTTCCTAGAAACACTGTTTTTGTTGTTTTTATACGTAAATGTGTGTTTTGCAACGTCAGCTCACATTCTTATAATAGGCTCTTCAGTGCAGTGTGTAGATTGCGAAACAACACTTAATTGCCACTGTATGACAAAGACATGCCATTTGTCGTGAAAAGGTGTATGTTCTCATTCTCACAGTAGTACATCCCAGCAGCACTAAAGAAGTCACACATTCTTCTGTTGATGAGATCCCTTCCCACCTCTGGCTGGCGACAGGAATAAATGCAATACTTCCACACTATTCCTGGTGGTATACATGAGAAAAGCACCTTGGCAGTAGGAAAAAAAGCGCTGCACTGCTTTCATCATAATCTTCAGTTGACGGAACACATGGGTAGAAGGCATATAACCCATAAAGAAGGCTCCAAAGTGCACGATCACTACATGTACAGTTGACAAAAAGGCCACACATCGACATTCTAGAAGCAGTTCGCCGAAACAGTACGATTCGACACTACTCCACAAACCGTCCACTTCCTCCAAACCGAAATTGCCAGACATGTCTTCTTGGATCTTCCACAAAGCCATCACCCACGATGACATTTCAGTGTTTTGTAAAACATCTACTGGTCCGATTTCCACCAAACAAACAAAAGCAGGCTTACTTGCCCAGGCCCCGGCTCCTGGCGCCAATTTGGTGAAAATCCGTCCATCTGTTCAACCTGTAGCCGTGCGCAAACTTTTTCCCCATTCAGTCTATGGAGAAAAAGAAATGTGGGCCCCACATTTAAATCCCCCCCGCATGGACCCTCGCCTAACTTGGCGAAAAAACTCAGAGCCGCCCATATACTTTTTTTGCAAAGTTTGGTGAGGATTCGTCCAGGGGGAGCGAAGTTATAAGCCGCCGAAAAAATGCTCTACCTATGAGTTTAGCAACTTAACCATAACTGCCAGTGAAAACACTGTGGGAGTGCCATATTCTAATGGCTTTTTATCAGATTGCTGTGATGTTTATTTAAAATGAGAAAATAAAAGGAAGTATGTCTCAACGGATTTGTATCCTGATTTTATATTGAAATCACGACGGAGAGTGCAACTCATCAACTGATGCAAGGATCAGAAACAGGAACTTATATATATATATATATATATATATATATGTATATATATATATATACACACATATATATATATATATATATATATATACATATATATATATATATATATATAAATACTGTATGATTGATTTTTTTCAATAAAATTTCTCGCCCGTATACTTTGAAATCAACTATGCCTAAAATAATCAAAGCCTCTCCAAGTATAGACCCTAAGGCTCTGGAGTCAGCAACTCTTCTACCACCAGGCCCTGCCACAAAAGGAATTGTATCCTCCCTCACCCGAGGAAAGCATATTAGACTATGGGCCTGATCACGACCTCGGCGGTAACGCTAACGCTATTAGCGCGGGGGCTATTAGCGCGACCGCCATAGCCCCCGGCGCTAATAGCGCGGGATCATGAGTTGGGCGGACTTGGAAGTCCCCATTGCCCATTGAGCCCCTTTGGGAATGCCCCATTCCCCATTGGGCTCAATGGGGAAAATTCACGCTCTTGCCGCCGGCGGATTTCCCGCCGGCGGTAATAGCGCGAATTTTCGGCAGATTTCCCCCCAGCCAAGAGACCCTTAAATCCGGCAGTAATAGCGCTTCTGCCAGATTTAAGGGTTACCGCCGAGGTTGTGATCAGGCCCTAAATCTGGGTCCTAAGAAGTCCCTTACATCACTTGTCAAAGGGAAAAATCAAGATGACTCAGCCACTATCCTTTAATTTGCCCTGTTTTAAGCTCTGTTTCCTGCCCTGCTGACCAATTGATATCATTTACTGATATCCTGGACTCTGCTCTCAAGCAAATACCAATTAATTTAGAAGCGTCGTTCTGCGGCAACCTGACCTCACAACTGGAAAATGTTATTGTTCACAAGGAATCCCCTGAGTTGGATCCATATGAGTCAGACCTTGAGATAATGGAGTGTTGTGACTCAGGTTATACCACCCCTATTATACCAATCAAAGGATACAGGTTGGTATTCAAAAAGGATACATGAGGAGTCGTCCCTGCCTGGTGTACCGAATGATCTGAGGTAGAACGACGTCTGTCAATGTGAGACCTTCCAACTAATGTCACTCTCTGGCTAGTTAAGGTAAACAGCCAAAGAGAGCAAATAGTGGAAAGGGCGAGTAAGGACCAAAATACACCAGGCTTTTGGTAGAAAATAAAGATTTACATTAGGAACTGACCCACCACCAGGAAAGTGGCTAAGTGTCTTTCTATGATACACTAACCTGTATTTCAGGACAGTCACAGGTGGAATCCAGAATTGTCAGCAGGTAATCCAAGGGAAAAACGACAAGGAAGGAAGTTAGTAGAGGGAACTAACCCGGGCGGAACGAGGGCCACACTAGAGTTGGGTTGGTGCACACAGGATAGCGTCCAACAAGTCCAGTGCACGAGTCCTGAATGGAAGCCAAAAAAGGTGTACTGGAATTGGAATATACTGTTCCAGGTAAATGATTGTCTGATTAGTGCCCTTATTAGGAGTGATTGAAATAATCTGAATTTGCAGGGTGATTCAAAATAACAGAAGTCCAGGATAGTGGAGATACCGCTATTAAGCTGATTGGAATAGCGGTTGCCACTATACAAAATCAGGATCGCCAATTGTAGACATAGAAGGCTGCTCCGAGTTGGGACTGGAGAGGGTAAGCGGTAATAGAAGACCACTGTGGAGCATCGTTAAATGGCTGCTCCTAGGCGGAACTGGAGCGGGACTCAGGAAGAGAGGACCGCTGAGGAGCTCGGTGTAAGGCTGCTCCGAGGCGGGCCTGGAGTGAGAAGGTGGAGAAGAGAACCGCTGAGGGACGCAGTGCAAGACTGCTCCGAGGCGGGACTGGAGCGGGTAAGCGAAAACTGATGACCACTGTGGAACGCGGTAGAGGGTTGAAGCCGTCAGAGAATAAAACTTCAACTTCAAAGCTCCGGAACGCGAGGTATCCTGTAATGATCAGAAGCATTGTTACCCTGGATATGTCGCGTTATAAAGAATGACATGACCACTCATGGACTACGCGTGATCACGTACTAGCCAAGGAATGTCACGTTAGCAAAACATATCACATGATTTCATACCGGCAGCTGTAACAACCGTAAACAATACAGAAAGAGGCGCACTTGAAAAGATGTAGTACCATGCGCTTAAGAACGTGTTTAATGGAAGCGTTTCCCCGGCAGCTTCCCGAAGAGTCTCCACTGTGTGTAGAAACCCCTGGCAGTCCTAAGAGCCGTGTGGGCAGGTAAGTACAGCCTATTGGGAGTCCTCCGTGTAGCAACCGGTGTGGAAGCAGATGTACCGGGCTGGCCTGGGTTGGCAGGCATGACAGTGCCATCCCCCAAAAGAGCGCCCCACCCCTCTGGTGGCATGGAAGCGACGCAGCAGGAAAGGAGCATGAATATTAGCCAATAGTTCCCAGGACCAGTCTTCGGGGCCATACCCTTTCCAGTCTATGAGGTAATGTGGAACACCAGCACGCATTTTCATATTGTTATTGTTATTGTTATTTTGCATTTATATAGCGCCTTATATACCATTGGTATGGTCTGAAGGCGCTGGTAGGTTGAACACCCTTGGGAACTGAAGTTCAGATCAGTAGAGAGAGCAGAGGAGGAGTCAAAAGGTGTGTGTGAGCACCGGGTATGTGTGCAGCTTGTGCGGTATCTGTGTAATAGCTGCTTCTTAGTGGTAGGTGTGGTGGTTGAGAGATCAGGAGTATGTGTTCGTTCTGGCAGGATTTATCCAGACCGGGCGTGGCTGCGTTAGGCCTGAGGAGAACGCCTGGCTGGGGGGGTGTGTAACCAGCAGTGTTTACTTAGAATGATGTGGAGTGAGCGGCGGATGTTGGTATGAGAACAGTTATACCGAATGGTGTCATATTATCTCTGTGTTCTAGTTGAGTGGTGATGTAAAGGAGAGAGTAAGCGTGGTGGTGAGACATGATGGGTTATATGCTCTTTCAAACGTTCTCTGCATTCCAAACCACTCCAAACCATGCTATACTATATATGTCATGTAATTCTATGCGCTCCAGTTCGTTCCGTGCACTCTTATCCATTCCATGCATTCATGCTTTCCTGCTCGCCCCGCGCACTCGAGTCCGCTCTGCGCGTTCCAGTCCGCCATGCGTACTCCAGTCAGCCCTACACATGCACTCTTGTGTGCCCCACGCATGCACTCTTGTCTGCTCCACACATGCACTCCTGCCTGCCCCAGGCATGCACTCCTGCCTGCCCCATGCATGCACTCCTGTCTGCCCCATGCTCTACGAATTCGGCAGCTCTACGCACTCACCCCTTCTACGCACTCATTCCCTCTGGGCACTCATCCCCTCTGGGCACTCATCCCCGCTGGGCACTCATCCCTACTACGCACTCATCCCCTCCACGCACTCATCTCCTCTATGCACTCATCCCCTCTACGCACTCATCCCCTGTAGGCACTCATCCCCTCTACGCACTCATCCCCTCTACCCACTCATCCCCTCTACCCACTCATTCCCTCTACCCACTCATCCCCTCTACCCACTCATCCCCTCTACGCATTCATCCCCTTTACGCACTCATCTCCTTTACGCACTCATCCCCTCTATGCACTCATCCTCTCTACGCACTCACCGCTTCTACGCACTCACCCCTTCTACGCACTCACTCACTCTGCACACTCATCCTCTCTAGGCACTCATCCTCTCAAGGCACTCAACTCCTCTATGCACTCATCCCCCCTACGCATTCATCCCCTCTACGCACTCATCCCCTCTACGCACTCATCCCCTCTACGCCCTCATCCCCTTGACCCACTCATCCCCTTGACCCACTCATCCCCTATATGCACTCACTCATTCAACGCACTCATTCTCTCTAGGCACTCATCCCCTCTAGGCACTCATCCCCTCTAGGCACTCATCCCCTCTATGCACTCATCCCCACTACGCACTCATCTCCTCTACGCACTCATCCCCACTACGCACTCATCCCTACTACGCACTCATCCCCTCTACGCACTCACCTCCTCTACGCACTCGTCCCCTCTACGCACTCGTCCCCTCTACGCACTCGTCCCCTCTACGCACTCGTCCCCTCTACGCACTCGTCCCCTCTACGCACTCGTCCCCTCTACGCACTCATCCGCTCCACGCACTCATCTGCTCCTCGCACTCATCTGCTCCCCGCACTCATCTGCTTTAAGCACTCGTGCTTTTCACACAATCAACAGCAATATCCTTGCTATATATTCATCTCTACACTCATCTGTTCTATACCTTCATCCATTATGTACACTTATTCACTCATCCGCTCTATCCACTCATCCGCTCTATCCACTCATCCGCTCTATTCACTCATCCGCTCTATTCACTCATCCGGTCTATCCACATGTGATGTGCTCTACATACTCATCTGCTCCACCTATTCATATGTTCTACACACTTATCCCGTTTACGTTCATCCGTTCTGGACACTCATCTGTTTTACGCCCGCACTCCTGCGTTCTACTCGATTATCT
The DNA here is from genome assembly GCF_040938575.1 of Ambystoma mexicanum. Lineage (NCBI taxonomy): Eukaryota > Metazoa > Chordata > Amphibia > Caudata > Ambystomatidae > Ambystoma > Ambystoma mexicanum. Next base: position 88,938,769 of record NC_090939.1, on the reverse strand, counting down.
GTATTTACGCACTCATCTGCGCTACACGCTCGTCCGTTCTACACACCCAGCCGCTCTAAACACTCATCAACTCAACATGATCATCCATTCCATACACTCATCAGATCTACTTATTCCTTCGATTTCCACACTCATACGAACTAAATAGTTATCTGTTTTAAGTATATCATCCACGCCATTCATGTTGTTCACTCCAAACGCATTCTGTCTATTTCAGTAGATTAAATCTCTTGTTAACATTTCACTGCTTTGATTTACTTTATTCGTTTAATTCTGTTTGTCCTTCTAGTTTATATTAGGGGTTGTTAGCTGTCAGTTTCTCGCATCAGGTGGTTTGATGGATTGGTGTCATTAACCATTTCACTGCTTTGATTTACTTTATTCGTTTAATTCTGTTTGTCCTCCTCATACTCATCGGAGACTCTCACGGAAATCGCCAACGGCCAGATGGGCAACCGAGTCCCGGTCATACAAGGTTTCACTAGAGAAACGTGAAAAACTGGGTGTACCTGCCACCATGAGGGCAGCTCCAGACGGATTGCTACCGGATTAAGCACCTCCGTGATTCTGTATGGCCCAATGAAACGCGGCAGAAGTTTCTTCTTCCCGGGTATCTTAAGGTTTCTGGTGGACAACCAAACAGATATGCCGGTTTTATAAAGCGGGGCAGCCGTCCTACGTCTGTCCACATAGTATTTGGAGCGGGTTTGAGCCCTCAGTAGATGCCTTTTAATCCTAGCATGTAGAGCAGTTAGTGCTGCCAGTTTGTCAGCAACCCCAGGAACAGACCCGGAAGGCTCTAAGTCCACTGGAATGGATCTTGGATGTTGCCCATATAGGGCATAGAACGGAGAGGTACCAGTTGAGGAATGCCGCGAGTTGTTGTATGCGAACTCAACTGCCGACAACACTGTATACCATGAAGTCTCGTATTGCAGACACAAACAATGTAAATATTGTTCCATGGCACCGTTAACCCATTCTGTTTGTCCATCTGTCTGAGGATGGTAGGAACTGGACATGCGATCATCGATAAGAAGGGCTGAGGTTAACGCCTTCCAAAAACGGGACGCAAACTGCAACCCCCTGTCAGTGATCACCACGAAAGGTAATCCAAAGAAGCAAAAGACATGCTTCAAAAACAAATCTGCCAAGACACTTGCTGTGGGGATGCCTTGACATGGTATGAATAATGCCATCTTGGTGAAGTAATCAATCACCACCCAAACTGTATTGTATCCATGATTGGGAGGCAAGTCAACGACAAAGTCCATGGATACCGTGTACCATGGTTTATGAGGAACTGGTAACGGACGCAACAGCCCATAGGTCTGCTTGGTGAATCCTTGCACTGAGTGCACACAGCACAGGAAGAGACATAGTCTACAACATCCCTTGCCATTTTTGCCCACCAACACCATCTTTGAAGTAGATCCAATGTTTTTTTCTGACCTGGATGGGCTGCTACTAGGGAGTCGTGACCCCAACGCAATGCTTTGTTACGAGTTTCCTCTGTGGGTAAATACAAAACTCCATTCATGCAAGGGAGACCACCTCTGAGTTCCAGATTGAGATCATGCAACTCCTGAGGATTTTGTGAAACCCACTCTAGTACCTCCTGCTTCAGAGAGGGCTGTGCAGAACAGGTGCAAATCACATTGTCTTCCAACAACGGAGGTTTCTTTGAGCCCATATCATCAATATCAGTGTGAAGGCGGGATAGAGCATCCGCTTTGACATGGTCTCTGGAAGGCTGGTATGAAATACGGAAATCGAACTGGGCAAAAAACGAATGCCATCGAGCTTGTCGTGCAGTAAGACACTTCATTGTTTTGATGGCCTGTAGATTACAGTGATCTGAATAAACAAATACCGGATGTTTTGCCCCAAGGAGATGATGCCGCCATGTAAGGCACGCATCTTTTATGGCCAATAACTCTTTCTCGGTTACTGTGTAATTTCTTTCGTAAGGAGCCAGTTTACGTGAGAAAAACACCACAGGGTGTTCCACCCCAGTGTCTTTACATTTTTGTGAAAGAATAGCACCAATGGCCAGACTAGAAGCGTCTGCTTCTACTATAAATGGAACATCTGGATCAGGGTGTTGTAGGACGGGGGCCATGGTAAACGATTCTTTAAGTAGATCGAACGCCACCTGAGCTTCTTGTGACCAATGAAATGATTTTTTTGGGCTTGTTAATGCTTTAAGAGGCGCTACCACCTTAGAAAAAGAGTGGATAAACCTCTCATAAAAGTTAGCAAATCCAAGAAATGATTGCAGGGATTTGATGGAGTCAGGCACAGGCCAATCTAGGATGGCTTTAACTTTAGAGTGGCTCATTCTTACTCCATGATTGGTAATGTCATAGCCCAGAAATTCTACGTCTTAAGTGTGAAAGACGCATTTCTCTGATTTCACGAAAAGATGGTTCTCTCTCAACCTCTGAAGTACTTTAGACACATGTGTAATGTGGTCCTCAACGGATGCTGAATAAATTAGTATGTCGTCCAGATAGACAACTACGAACTGATCCATGTAATCTCTGAAGATGTCATCCATAAAATACTGGAAGGTCGCGGGGGCGTTGCACAACCCAAAGGGCATGACGAGGTTTTCGAAAAGACCATATGGTGTTTTGAAGGCGGTCTTCCACTCGCCACTTTCCCTAATACGTAAAAGATTGTATGCGCCCCGTAAGTCCAGTTTAGTGAAAATGGCAGAAGGGCCCAATTGATCCAATAGAACATTGATCAAGGGCAGAGGATACTGATTTTTAACCATTATGGTATTGAGTGCCCTGTAATTGATACAGGACCTCAAGTCTCCTTCTTTTTTGGGACGAAAAATAAAGGAGACACCGCCAGGGATTGTGAAGGACGTATAAAGCCGTTCTTGAGTGCTTTATCAATATACTCCTTTAAGACAGCATCCTCCTTTTGAGTGAGTGAATACACATGACCGGCTGGTGTCTTAGCTCCAGCAACCAGTTAGATTGGACAATCATATTGTCTGTGTGGTGGTAGTAGTTCCGCCTTGCCTTTGTCAAATACGTCTGCATAACCGAGGTACTGCTTGGGTATCGATTCTTGGGTTGTCACAAGTGTACTTATTTTAGGAATCCCGTCAAGGAAAGCCAATACAGGGGTGTGATGAACCACCTGGGACTCCAGAAAGCACTTCTCATTACAATAGTCAGAAGGGTACTGGATATGACCCGTGACCCAATCAATGACTGGATTGTGTAACTTAAGCCAAGATAGACCCAGAATCAACAGATATTGGGGTGCAACAATCACATCAAACACCAATTACTCAGTATGGCCATCAGGTAAAGACACTGTAATGGGTATCGTTTCTTCCGTTACCAAGCCGGAAGACAAGGCTGAACCATCAACAGTATTGACCGATTCAGGAACTGGTTTGGTTACCATAGGGATAGCCAATGTTTGGCAAAAGTAAAGTCAATGTAGCTATTGGATGCACCGGAGTCTACCATAGCCTTGGTCTGAACGGTACTGCCATTGAAACTCAGAGATACGGTAACTGCTATGGAAGCGGCTAAATGCAATGTGGAGTCCGGTTTGGTACTCGACAGAGGGACCACCACTATTGCCGAGCTTTAGCGTTTCCTGTCTTTTTATTTGGTTTCTTGGGACATGCAACCAATAAATGTTCAGCAGAACCACAATACATGCATAGGTTATTTTTGCGGCGGTTTTCACGCTCAGCAGCGGACAAGCGACCGCGAATGGCACCTATTTGCATTGGTTCGGGTTCGTTGGAGGCGGTCTGTGAAACCACAGGACGACTGGATGCAGATAAGAAGGGTTTCTTTTCGCCTTTTCTAGCCGATCTCCGTTCATCGATTTGTAGGATAAGGTCCAGTAGTTCTGTGAACCCTGAAGGAACTACAGGAACCGTTGACAAGGCGTCTTTCAGTTCCTCAGACAGACCTTTATAGAAAACCGCGGTCTTCTTATCTTCCGGCCATTGGGTTTCTGCCGTCAGCTTGTTGAATCGAGCGAGATAATCCAACAAAGGTTGGTTACCCTGTTGCAAACTCAACAGTTCTAAATCTGTTGCCTGAGTGGTATATCGCATATCGAACACCTTACTCATTGCTGACAATAGCTAATCACAATCATATAATAATGGGCTGTTGGACTCCAACAAAGGGTTTGCCCACGCAGCAGCAGTGCCCCCTAAATGTGATAATACAAATGCTGCCTTTGTGGTTAAGTCCAGAAAGGAACTGGGCCTGCACAAAAAGTGGAGGCGACACTGATTCACAAAAGTGCGATAGGATTTGAGATCTCCCATGAATCTCTCTGGAGGAGCCAGAGGAAACTGAGTCGGCATCAGTACCTGAACGGGTTCTCTTGGAGGTGCTGCTAAACCTGAACTAGAGGCAACGGGTTCAGGGTTCACCGCCCCTTGAGGGGATGCATGCATTGCATCTTGCAACACATCCATGTGATGGCTCAAGGTATCCTCAGCTGTGATAATTTCCTGTCTTAGATCTGCCACCAACTGAGTGAGAACAGCCAAGAGGTCGGTGCCCTCCATAAAGCCTTCTGATTCTGTTGTGACTCAGGTTATACCACCCCTATTACACCAATTAAAGGATACAGGTTGGTATTGAAAAAGGATACACGAGGAGTCATCCCTGGTGTAAAGAATGATCTGAGGTAGAACGACGTCTGTCAATGTGAGACGTTCCAACTAATGTCACTCTCTGGCTAGTTAAGGTAAACAGCCAAAGAGAGCAATTAGTGGAAAGGGGGAGTAAGGACCAAAATACACCAGGCTGTTGGTAGAAAATAAAGATTTACATTAGGAACTGACCTACCACCAGGAAAGTGGCTAAGTGTCTTTCTATGATACACTAACCTGTATTTCAGGACAGTCACAGGTGGAATCCAGAATTGTCAGCAGGTAATCCAAGGGAAAAATTACAAGGAAGGAAGTTAGTAGAGGGAACTAACCCGGGCGAACGAGGGCCACACTAGAGTCAGGTTGGTGCACACAGGATAGCGTCCAATAAGTCCAGTCCACGAGTCCTGAATGGAAGCCAAAAAAGGTGTAATGGAATTGGAATATACTGTTCCAGGTAAATGATTGTCTGATTAATGCCCTTATTAGGAGTGATTGAAATAATCTGAATTTGCAGGGTGATTCAAAATAACAGAAGTCCAGGATAGTGGAGATATCGCTATTAAGCTGATTGGAATAGCGGTTGCCACTATACAAAATCAGGATCGACAATTGTAGACATAGAAGGCTGCTCCGAGTTGGGACTGGAGAGGGTAAGCGGTAATAGAAGACCGCTGTGGAGCATGGTTAAATGTCTGCTCTTAGGCGGAACTGGAGCGTGACTGAGGAAGAGAGGACCGCTGAGGAACTCGGTGTAAGGCTGCTCCGAGGCGGGCCTGGAGCGAGAAGGTGGAGAAGAGGACCGCTGAGGGACACAGTACAAGACTGCTCCGAGGCGGGACTGGAGCGGGTAAGTGAAAACTGATGACCACTGTGGAACGCGGTAGAGGGTTAAAGCCGTCAGAGAATAGAACTTCAACTTCAAAGCTCCGGAACGCGAGGTATCCTGTAATGATCAGAAGCATTGTTACCCTGGATACGTCGTGTTATAAAGAATCACGTGACCACTCACGGACTACGCGTGATCACGAAGTAGCCAAGGAAGGTCATGTTAGCAAAACATATCACATGATTTCATACCGGCAGCTGTAACAACCGTAAACAATACAGAAAGAGGCACACATGAAAAGATGTAGTACCATGCGCTTAAGGATGTGTTTAATGGAAGCGTTTCCCCGGCAGCTTCCCAAAGAGTCTCCACTGTGTGTAGAAAGGCCTGGCAGTCATAAGAGCCGTGTGGGTAGGTAAGTATAGGCTATTGGGAGTCCTCCGTGTAGCAACACGTGTGGATAGCAGATGTACCGGGTTGGCCTGGGTTGGCAGGCATGACATGGAGCGAGTCTCCATATCTTTACGCACTACCACCGTACAAGTTCATGGCACAAAGAACCAGCCCACACTTCATTCTCAAAGTGAGGAACCATTCCTATGCTCCGAGTCAGTTGCACCAATCAATCCTATACTAAACAGTACTGGATGTCAATCCCAGTTAACAACTTCACCAGCAAGTAGTCAATTACTTTATGACCAAGAAAGCGATACTTCGGAAGAACATATGAAAGATCTAGCAGATTCCTCTGTTCTTTTAAATCGGAGTATCAAACTATCAGCATAACAGACATTCCATAAAAATTCCCTGGATTCCTCTGATTTATCAACATCATTATCAACTTCATTTGTCCACCCAACGCCACGACGATCATTTGGTTTGATGAATGCAATCTCCCCTCCTATTGAATTGACATTTGCCGCAATGAATACATCACTTGCTACATTGTTGAAATTATATGATCTCTTCAATTCAAAAATTGTAGTTCAAACAGATCTCTTCTCAGTACTAATGCAAAAGGTGTTTGTTGTAGAGGAGAAACTAGTAAATTCAACCTCAAAGATCCATTGTGTCGTAAGTGATGACCAACAGGCAATTAACAACTTAAAATCACCAAGGAGAGATCTGGAGGTTTTAAACCCATTCCAGCCATTGGGAGAAGTGATCCTAATTTCGCCACCCTCCTCAACTTTATCTATGTATCCTTCGCAACCTGTCCACGGAAGGACTGATACTATAAAAATGATATCGTGAGTGAGGGGATGTTGCCTCTGGTTTACCCACCCTACGCTCTATTTGAAATATTTCCGAAGAAGAAGCAAAATCGGGGACCTCAAAAAATGACAAAGAAATCAGAAACCTTGAGGACCATAAGTAAAAACTCTCACGTGACTTCATAAAGCTTCTTTTGGAATGTGGGAATCTACTGTATAACTCAGAATAAAGTCCCTGTGAAGCAGAAATGCCTAAGAGGAAAGAAGAAGAGAACTGCAATAATTGTATCTTGCTCACCAATGGGAGGGAATTGTTTGAAGTCATCTATAGCCCATGTGCCTCAAACTTCAAACACATAATCATCAGTTGATTTAGCAGAATTTTATTCTGTTTGGATGATGAAGAAATGCCTGCTATATCACCCCAACTACCGAGAAGACTGCAGTTACCAGCGCCCCCTCCAACTTGTTCGGCGAGTCCTTTTTAACATTGGAGGATAGAAGACTTCAATTGTCGAATTCACATGGAGAAATAACATCCTCCATGACTGATCCTTCTTTAACTAAGATAACTGGGGTGTGCCTAAGTTTATGATCATTTGCATTTTTTACCTACATTAGGCATACATTAAACTATGTATCAAATACCGAATAGCAGAGAAGAGATATACAGGACTTTAGGGAAATACATACTGAGAAATAAATATGAAAAACAAGATAGACTTGCCAAAAAAATGAATCACCTTTTACTTGAACGCCTGGAAATAAATCCATACCAGAAAAATCTAAATAGACAAAATGTCCTGGCTTTATTCCATCTGATCCCAGCTCGACATCAAGTGTCATCAGGAGACATCCAACAAGTTGAATTTGTAACTTCTTATGAGCCTGATCGGGTCTTCCTTCATGTCCCCTCAAAAGTGGTAAAACAGACAATTATGGATTTATCTCTTCGTGCGTTGGATGATCTGGTTCTTATTGACCAGACTCTGATTGGACTGCAACAACAATTCAACATGTTGGGTGAATATTGCCAACTGAATAACCTTACCACCAATACTCAAAAATATAATATTATGATTGTTACTCCAGGACCCAGTAGAAAACTGACCCGACTATCGTGGAACATCCATGGTATTCCCCTGATGGTGACATCTGAGTACAGGTATTTGGGTCTCCTATTAAATGCGAGGGGCTCTGAACTGGTGTATAAAGAAGATTTAAAGAATAAAGCCAAAATTGCAGCATTATAAGCTTTGATCTTGCTAAAAAATATGGCAATATCTCCTGCCTCCCAATTTTGCTATTTTATAAACAAAAGGAAGTCCCGACCCTTAGCTATGGATTGATAGTAAGTTGGCTGGACACAACGTAAACTGGAATAAAATAGAAGGTATATTTTGGAAGAGGGCAATGGGAGTTCCATATAGTACTGACTTTGGATTACTTTCCTTACAAGTTTTTGGGAAGTGGAAGGCTTTATCCTTCTGGAGAAAAATATAATTGGTCCACAGAATTCGATCTTGGGGATCCTGGCGGCTACACTTGAAGACTTGGCCTTCACACCTCTGACTAAATGGAAGGCACAATGCCTAACTTTGTTAGATGAAGTCGGTGAATCCTGGGAAGCATTAGTAAATAGACCTAGACTCAGTAAAACGTAAAGTTTGGAGAGCTGATTGGTGCTATACAATTGGTGAATGCCAGAGGTGTAAGAATTTTGCAAATTTACAGCTAGAACCTAGTGTACTGCCAACCTATTTAGAGTACTTCCTGTGCAAACAGAAACTTATGAATTTTTAAAGATTTAGTTTAAATTTATGGGCAACGAAGGAAGTACTAGCAACGAAAGAAAGAAACATCGAGCCTTTGTCAATTCTGTTGAGAGGAAATTAAATCCTTACAACATTTACTTGTAAGGTGTCCAAAGCTGAACGGCCAAAGGAATACATTCTTGAAGAATCATTTTAAAGATCTTATTGACCTTTCAGTAGAAACTGTTTAGAGAACGATTCATAGAGAAACATATGTCTCCTTAATTTTAGATACGCTTCGATTTTTAGAGTCTATATTTATTTTTTATTTTTTACATTTATAAAGCACACAAGCAGCACGGGGGCATTGTGGCGCTGTTACATAGATATCAACTTAGTTACAGGGATCTTTACATAATGTGCTTGCATATTGAGACATTACAATGTACAGGTGCAGGCTTTACAGCGTACAGGTTCAGACAAATAGCCATGTTTTGATTGCTTTTCGAAAAGCGAGGTGTGATGGTTCTGCTCTGAGAGAGAGCAGCAGGGAGTTCCATTTCCTACCTGCAATGAATGGGAAGCTTGCTATTTTCACTTTCGGAACTATAAGTCGGGTGGTGTAGGGTGTTCTCGTTGGTCTGGAAGCAATGGATCTGTTTACTCTCTGTGAGAAGTAGGGTGGGGCTGTGTGGTTGATGCACTTATGAGTTATGGCAAGTGTTTTAAATAGGACACATTCTCTAATGGGTAGCCAATGGGCTTGTCTCCTTGCAGCGGAGATGTGCTCCCTTTTGGGGATGCCTATTGCTGAACGGAGAGCATTATTGTGGATGGTTTGGAGTTTAACTAGGTTTTTATTCTGACGTACCTGTGAAAAGGATATTGCAGTAATATAGTCTTGACCCAAATTATGGCTCTCGCAATAGTTAAGCAGTTTTCGGTAGTGAGGAAGGTCTGGCTGTGTTTAGCAGTTTTGTATGGTAGGCTTCCGAGGACGCAATGGTGCTGACTTGCCTGGACATGGAGAGGTTAGAGTCTAGGTAGACTCACAGTGTTCATACGGCCTGGGAGACTGGGATTTGGATGTTATCAATAGTGAAGGCTGCGTATTAGTTGTCGAGTTTCTTGAGTGTTTCTTTGGGTCCTATCAGTAGTAATTCAGTCTTATCTCCTTTCAGGCATAGCCAGTTCTCTGCCATTCAGGCACGGATGGTGGAGTAGCCGGAGTTAAGGGTCTTGGCATCTGCCTCAAAATTACCCGCTAGTGGGAGGAGAACATGTGTATCATCGGCGTAGTTGGTGTATGCAATGGCGAGTGAATGCAGTATGTTGGTTAGTGGTCTGGTGAAAATGTTATAGAGTGTGGGAGATATGCAGGAGCCCTGTGGAACTCGCATTGGATGGTTGTTGGAGTGGCGCATGCATGGTCAGAGAATACTCTCATAGTTCTACCTTGAAGGAATGAGGTGATTCAGGCAGTTGCGTTGTGGGAGAAGTGCGCTGGGGATGAGAGAAGAGTATTTTATGGTCTACAAGATCAAAGGCCACCAATAGGTCTAGGAGGAGGAGAAGGGCAGGTTTGCCTGCGTTCTTGATGTCGTCCATCTGGTTTTTTAAGTCGAGCAGGGCTGTTTCCGTACCGTGGCTGGGGCAGAAGCCAGACTGTCGAAGTCTAAAAATGCTGTTGGATTCAGGGAATTGCTGGACTTGTAGACAGCCTGGTTTGTCTACATCTTTTAGCAGGAAGGGGACTGTGGTTATTGGCCTGTAGTTATTAGGAGAGGTAGGATCAAGTGATTTCTTTTTTAGAAGGGGGCGTACCCAGGCTTCCTTGAGGATAGTGGGGACGAGTCCCGAAGCGAAGGAGGCATTTATGAAAGCGGTGAGGAATGGTGCGAGTGTGCCTACAGAGTCTCTGATGAGTGGGGCCGGGTATATGTCGCCTTTTCAGTTAGAAGTTTTGATGTTATTTATAAGGGAGATAACTTGCAATTCGATGACGCCGTTGGATGTCAAGAGTGGTGTGTTGACAATGGCCCTGTGGTTGGGGGTGGTTATGTGGGACTGTTCAGGTGGGTTCAGTGCATGTTGGTTGGTCTGGATTCTGTTATGAAGGGAGTCTAGCTTGCTGAGTATGGCTGATTATATGTCGGAGCACCAGGCTTCGTCTTTGGTCATTGTCTGCGGGGGAGGAGTGGGAGTTTCCAGTTCCCTGAAGATGGCACACCTTTCTTTTGAGTCCGACTTGGTGTTGGCAATCCTGGTGTTAAATGACATGGCTTTGGCTTGGATGATTGCCTTTTTATAGTCCTTAGCAAGTTCGCGAAACACCAGTTTGGCTGAGTCCAGGTGGTTTGATTGCCAGATGGAAAGAGCTGTCCGTTCTAGTAGCTCAGGGGAGAACCAAGCGTTTGAGTGTTGCGTTGGCTTGGCTTTCTGGACAACTAGTGGGGCAATGGCCTCCACCGTCTGTTTTAATGTGGTGTTGTAGATTTGAGCCAGTATTTCAGGGTCGTTGGAGAAAGGAGGCCTGAGGGCCAGGACTAGTAGGTGGGGTATGAGTCTTTCTTTTGCGAGCTTGCGGGAGCACCTGGCAAAGGAGGGTGGGAGGAACCGTTGTGCTGAGTTTCTAAAGGGCTTGGTCCCTTGATGTAGTATGTAATGGACTTTTTTATATCCAAAAAGTGCAGAGCTACCTCTGCTGGAGATGTAGCCTTTTGGAAGAAGACCGGTAAAGCAATGGCCACGTTTTATGGAAGTCCATTGGGACTTTCCTAATGAATCGTGGATTGGTCATGAGCAGAACTTTATCCTTCCGAAATCGTAAGTATGGTTTGTTTATTGACAGAGCCTGTATCTCTGACACCCTTCTTTTTTTTCTAAACGTTTTATTTATTTTAACAAACCAACCAACAAACAGACAATAGACAGGTGTGTGTTACAACCATGCCACAAGTGGTCATACAACTTGTTTGGGCCGTGCATGAGCCATTGTCCCTTCCCCACCCTCCACCATGGGGCCCTTGCGTAGATCTATCTGGTGTCCGGCTGTTCAGCCTCCTTTGTGGTCCCGTATGCAGTCCATGTGACTTCTCCAGGGGGCCCGTTGCAGCGTCTGCTCCATCACATTCGCTTGCAGGTTTGCCCTCCCCCCGTCGGTAGAAAACAACATTTGTGTTAAGACATTCCAATCCTCCACTCCTGTGCTTCCTTCATGCATTCCCCTCTGTAGCGCCCAGTGCCATACCGCCGACTCGGCTAGCAACCAGCATCTCAAGTCAGCCCACCAGGCTTCAATCTTGGGGCATTCGGCCTATTTCCAGGCCATCGCAATTCTGAGCTTTGCCAACACACAGATTAGGTCATTCACCCTGGGTATCACTGGTCAGGCTCTGGCGTGACTGACTTCTTTCCTCTGACCGACCCTCCCAGGTCCAACTTGGGTCCTTCCTCTCCGATATCTTTTTCTCTACCTGTGGTGTCCCCCAGGGGTCTAACCTCTCTCCCTGGCTGTTCAACCAATACCTGGCACTCCTTGCCCACTGCATCGCCTCTCTCTGCCCCAACTTTCAGTGCTATGCGGATGACACCCAGCTCCTTTTCAGGCTGCCCTCTGCCTCCTCCTCTCCTTCCCTCATCTCTGACTGTCTGTCTGCCATCCAGCAGTGATGTGCCGCCAATGACCTCTGTCTTAATGCCAGTAAGACTGAGATTCTACTCATCGGCACACATACCCCCTCCTTCCCTGCATCTCTTTGGCCGGCCTCTCTAGGCCCTCTTCCTACTCCCACCTGCAAGGCCAAAAACCTTGGGATCATCTTCGACTCCACACTCTCCTTCTCTCCTCACATCTTTGACATCTCTAAGAAGTCACACTACCAGCTGCACCTCCTCAAAGGTATTCTTCCTTTCCTCTCTTTCCCCCAGAAGCTCACTGTCTCCAGAGCCCTGGTTCCGATAGGCTGGACTATTGTGACAGCCTCTATCTAAATCTACCTGCCTCTACTCTCCGCCCTCTGCAACCTATCCAGAACAGAACTGCAAGACTTATCCTTGGCCTCAAGCCCAGGGATCGTATCTCTCCAGGACTGAAATCTCTGCACTGGCTCCCAGTGCCTGCGAGGATTAAGTTCAAAACCCTCTGCATTGTCCGCAAGGCCTTCTGGGGCCCGGGGCCGCAATACCTTCAACTCTCTCTTCCTAAATATCTTCCCTCTCGAGCGCTTCGCTCATCCTCCTCTAACTCCCTCAGGGTCAGTCGCTTCGCCAAGCAACGAGTTGGTGGTAGATCTCTCTCCTCGGCAGGGGCCTCCCTCTGGAACAGCATTCCGGGGTCCCTGAAACTTGAGGAGAACCATCTCCGGTTCCGGAAGCACCTCAAGACCTTCCTCTTTGCTTCTGCTTTCTCTCCCCCACTCCCTTGCTCAGTTCTTGACAGTAACTGCTCTGGTCATCTGGATGCCCATCTGCACTGCCTCCCTGGCAACCCCTGCACTTGGGGACTGTTTTCTGTATGCCTGCAGTCCTCCTACCAGCACCTAGCTCTGCACTTACCTTGCACTTGCCACCTGCTGGCCATTTTTATTATTTATTCTACGATCCCATGTTCTGCAGTTCCCCTCTCCTTTACCGCTCACACTTTCCCTTTCCCCCTTCCCATGCACTTGCAGGTTCTGGATGATACCTGGCATAGTAAGATCATTGTCTGTTTTCCCTTGTTCCCCCTCCCTTGCCTCGTTGCGCCTTGAAACACTTGTGTATAGGCGCGTTATAAATGCCATATCATTATCATATCATATCAAGATGCCTAGGGTGTTTTCTCCCCCTTGGGAAGAGACCAGACAGGCAAACTTCCAGTGGCCATGCATGCATCTGGAGACCCGCTTTTGCAACCTTATCTGCCACTTCCCCCCAGAACCTCCCGATCACTGGGCATGTCCAAAACATATGCATCATGTCTGCTTTCTCTTTAGCGCACCTCGGGAATACCTGTTCTTCTCCATCTCTCATCCATGGCAGCCTGTGCAGAGTTAGGTATGCTCTGTGTGTGACATACAATTGTGTGAGTCTAATTCTCGTGTTCCTGGAGACACCCCTAGTGTATATCAGCACCCTCTTCCATTCTGCCTCCGATTGGGCCCTCCCCAGGACACCCTCCCAGTTTTTGCATGCTTTCATTTTGACTGTGTTGAGGCCATTTAAGAGTAGCTCATTTAACCTGGAGACCATGTGTCCACCCTCCATTACATCATACATGGTTCCTAGCACCTCATTCATCTCTGCCCAATCGTGGAGCCTTGGCCATTTTCTATCCAACCTTCTTATCATTCCCATGTACAATAGAAATTGTCCCTTGTATATACCATATTTGCTAACAAGGGTCGGGAAATGTATCCACTTGTCTTCTCAGCAAGTCGCCCACTACGGCAATTCCATTGTCCTCCCACTGCCCTCTGAACTGGTCCGCAGCCCCTTGCTGTCTGCTCATCACTGCCACCAGGGGGACATTCGGGGAGCAGGGGTCTGGAGTCCCCAGAAGCTTCCAAGCTCTACACCACAAGTCTATGCCCAGTTTCAGAAGATGAGAGGGTCTCAGCATCAGCTCACCTTCCGCCCACAGCACCTCTTTCAAAAAGTATTGGCGCAGCATTGGCGAGTCCAGCCGCGTGTCTAATGATGCCTCATCTTCCAGCCAACTCACCACAAATTGTAAAACTCAAAATGCAGTACTCTGATGCCCCCCTCTTTGTAGCTTCTCTGTAGAGGGCTCAAGGCGATTCTGTTCCTCCCTCCCTCCATATAAGTTCTTGCGCCATAGTGTTCAATTGATGCAAGAACCCTTTAGGTATATTGTGAGGCATGTTGGTAAAATGATATAGGAGGCACGGGAGTACAACCATTTTTAATAATGGTGCTCTGCCGGGTGCACCCAGTGGTAGCTTTCCAAAAGCCCATGGAACTTGCCACTCCTTTCAATACTTTGTGTATGTTGTTCTCGTGTGAGGCTGCTGGGTCGTGTCACACACTAATGCTCAAATAGCGATAGGTATCTCTCGTCCACCTTAGTCCCAGTGCTGGCAGCTGCTCCATGGTAAGGTCTCAGAGTCCTGCCAATGGGAAGACACAGGATTTTTCCGGTTAACTCGGATTCCCGAGAGGGTTCTAAACTGGTCAATAATGTCCAGCAGGTGCGGCAGGTTAATCTTGGGCTGTCTCACACACAGTAACATATCATCTGTTTACAGAAAGATCAGGTTTCCATTTATCCCTATCCCTGCTTCTGCATACTCCGCCCTGAGGAAGACCGCCAACGGTTCCAGCGCTAGTATAAACAACATTGGTGACAGTGGGAAGCCCTGTTTCATACCCTTGTGTATTTCCCATGCCCTGGAGATCTGTCTGCCAGTTTTCACCCTGGCCCTTGTGTAAATTAGCCTCACACATCTCGTGAACCCTGTGCCTATCCCAAAGCTCGGGAGAGTTTCCAGCAACCAGTCCCAGCGAATGGAGTCAAAAGCTTTTACTGCATCTAAGGAGGCCCCTGTACAGTCTTCTGCCATGTTATTGGTGCTGTCTATCACATGGTGAAGTCTCCTCAAGTTCCATGTGGTGTTGCATTCTGGGGCATACCCAGTTTGGTCTGTGTGGATAAGCTTCCTATTACTTTCTTAAGTCTATTCGCCAGCACCGCCTTTAGGATTTTACAATCCTGATTCACCATGGAGAGTGACCTATTCGAACCGCAGTCCTGTGGGGGCTTTTGAGAACTAGTATTATAATGGATTCACACACGCTGCTGGGTGTTAAGTTTATCTGGAATAATGACTTAACAAGAATGTAGAAATATTGTTGGGTTTTATTGTAGATTCTCGAACACCAGAGAGCTCGAGAACGTCATCACATCACTTCCACATACGTAACATACAATATTACATGATCTCCCCTCCTTAGTAAAACAAGAAACAAAAAGGAGGCGAGGACCGAACAGGATTTAGGGTGGGGCAAAGAGATGGGGAAGAGAGAAAAGAGGAATGGGAGACAGAAAAATTGATTGCTGTTGAAAAGTAAAGTATACACTCAGTGTTGACATGGTCTTCCCTGATGAGTTGCTGGTCCTTTTTAGAAACATCAATAGGAGATGGGGAAAATAGTTGGTTTTAATAGTACACATAGTCTTTCCTGAATTTCCACAAAATTCTTCTATTCCTGGATGACATCTCTCTACCACAGTTATCATCCTTGGTCTTCCTTGTGTCCATGTGTGTGCTCAGTTAATTTCTTACTTGGTGATAATCATCAACCAATGGTGGCTGTAGCACATTCTTTGCCTTACTCTTCTCTGACAACACTACATCATTACATGACCATCTCTTTCCATCTTCTAATACAACCGATTTCTCTGATGCTTTAAACACTCTTTGCAGTTCTCTGAATCTGGATAATCCTTTCAACACTCTCTTGGGTTCTCTCACCCGAATCTAGTCACCCTCCGTAATACTGCTTTTCTTCACGTGCTTACTGACATCATAGTATTCCTTATACTTCCTTTGTCTCTCCATCACTTTTCTTACAACATCCTCCATATCTATTCTCTTGTGGCTCTTTCACATTAACCACGCTGGTCTCAGCCTATTGGATGCTGTTCTCCCTCTCATCATCGTAAAAGGCTCTTCCTCTGCAGCTGAGTGTGGGGTCATTCTGTAAGCATTTAGCGCTTCTTTTAATGTATCCTTCCAAGGTAAAGAATTTGCAATGGCGAATTAAAATACTTTTTATGATGAAGCCATTCATTCTCTCCACCAATCCATTGGCCATTGGGTGGTACAAAGAAGTGACCTTATGTTCAATTGCTCTTTCTTTCATAAAATCTGGCATTTCTTCTGCCATGAACTGCACCCCATTGTCAGATATAATCTCTTTCGGGTCCCCTTCTATATTCAACACATTCTCCAGAAATCTCACAATTTTTCTCATGGTAACTGTACCTTCCATAATGCCCCATTCCACCCATTTCGATGTATAATCCAACAATACCACAATGTATATCTTCTGAGTATCTAGTGTTTCAAAAGGTCCTGTGATATCAATGGCCAAATTATTCCAAACCCTCTATGGAATCTCAACAGGCTGCAGGGGTGTGACATTCATTCTCTTACCCTTATCGCTCACTGCACATGCTGTACAGTTCTTCACCAACTCCTCCATTTCTCTCCACATCCCCGGCCACCAATAATTTTCCCTCACTCTCTGCTTCGTGAGGTTTCTGCCTAAGTGGCCTTTGTGTGCCAGGACAATTGTTTTCTTCCTTAATGACACAGGTGGAATAATGCGGTCACCCCTGAATAAGCATAGGGTATCCTCTGACATTTCATTTTTGATTTTAACATAAACTTTCAATCTTTGACCAATCTTTTTCCATACTAGCTTGGCGTAATAGACCTTGCTCTATGTCATCTGTAGACGCCTTGATCCATTCTTCCTCTATTATACTTGACTCAATATCCGTAATGATGCACTCTGTATCTACTTCATCACTGTTTACTTCCTCTAGTCCACCATCATCGCGGGGAAATCTTGATAAACAATCTGCTACTAGGTTAGAACTGCCTGGAGCATACACTATTTTAACATTAAATTGCGTTATATCCAATATCCATCTCTGAATTCTGGGTGAAACCAAATGTGGACTCTTGGAATTCAATACATGAATCAGGGGTTTGTGATCTGTTCTTAGCTCTATTGGAAGACCCCAAATCAAACTCCTGAAATGTTCAAGGATCCACCTCACACAAAGTGCTTCTTTCTCTATAGTGGAATAATTTCGCTCTGCACCCTTTAATACTCTTGAAGCAAAAGCAATTGGTACTGTAATCTCTTCTTGAACTTGTTCCGGCACTGCACCTAAAGCGACGTTGCTGGCATCCACGTATATTATATTGCGGGATGTACATTTGAACATTTTCAATGTCGGTGCACTATTTATACCCTTTTTTATACACTCAAATTCGTTTTTTGCTTTCATCTGATCATTCAAATCTTGCCGATTTCTTCATCAATTAGCTCATATACATCGATTTGTCTGTGAAATGCAATATGAACTTTTGATAATATTCAGTTAAACCAAGAAAACTGCGCAACTGGTCTTTGTTAGATGGAACTGGCATATTCAATATAGTATCCACCAAGCTCTTCTTTGGTTTGATTCCCTCCTCATTTATGATGTGGCCTAAATATGTTCTCTCATCTTGATTTTGCACTTGTCAATCTTTAGGGTGAGGCCTCTTTCCTGTATAACTTTAACACCCATGAATGTTTGGCTCTGTGTTCTTCTTCTGTCTGAGCCGAATTTAAAGCTGAAAAATAATACACCCCCTCTAGACCTCCAAATAACTGCTGCATCAATCTTTGGAACACTGCTGCGGCTTACGGCAAACTGAAAGGCATTCCCCTATACCTAAAGGCTCCCAATGGCACAAAATATTATGTCAGGCGTTTTGATTCTTCATTCAGTACTACTTGGTGGTACTCCAATGATAGATCCAGGGTTGTAAAGTACTTAGCCGGCTTCATAGTTGTTACCATTTCCCCAATGTTGGGTAGCAGATGTCTGTCAATCCATATATTTGCATTCAAGTCTTGTAAATCAACACACATCCTTGTAGAATCGTCAGGTTTTCACACAATTACTATAGGGGAAAGCCATTCAGAACTTTCAATTAGCTCAATAATATTTTGCTCGCATAATTTCATTAGTTCTTTATGTAATGCATCCCATGTGCCTATTGGAATGTTCATAAATTTATGTGCAATTGGTTTGGCTCCTTTCTTTAACACAATCCTGTGCTTGAAACCCTTTAACATTCGTATGTTATCGTTACACGTTTGTGGGAAACTCTTAGCTAAACTCTCATTCGTGTCACAGATCTCAGTTGATGTGCTTAATATAGGAACACTCTCACCAGGATGTATTTTTATCTGTAAAGCTGCTTATTGCCACCATCCCACAACTGACGAGCCATTTTCAGCGACATATAATTTGCAATATGTCTCTCTTCCTTCAAAACCTAAATGGACCCATTTGTATCCAATAATATTGATGGGGCTTTTACCATACCCAGTGCTCTCACTTTAGTATTTTCTAAATCTTCCCCCTTGCCTTTTAGTTCCTCAATGTAAGTTACCACATCCACAATGGTATACGGTGAGCCTGTGTCTACCATTACTCATGTTGGAATGTTATTTATGCTCATGTAAACCCATGATCCTCCTTTTCCATCAGGTGTGATTGTTTTAAATTTGAACATCCTCTTCTTTGTCATTCACTATAGATAACAAATTGCTTGGCCCACCAATTTCCTCAAGAGCCTTGATGCTTGTGCCTGTAAAGTGATTAATCTCTTCATGTGTTCTGTTATTTGAATATGAACCATTTCTTCCTCTTCCTCTGTTGTTTCTACAAACCTTTCTGAAATGGCCAATGTTCCCACATCTACAACACACTGCAGAGTATGCTGGACACTCCCTATCTACATTTATGTTTTCCTTACCCACATTTATAGCAAAGTCCTTGCATTCTGTTGATTGTCTCTCTTTCTCTCCTGGGTCTCATTCTGGGATTATTCCTTAACATTTTCCTCACCAGAGCTACTAATGCTTCTTCACTATGCTCTTCTTTCTCCTAATGTATACTTCTGATTTCGGTACTCTCTTGTTTACTAGTTCTCCACATACGAATGATAACGCCGCCGAAAGGAATTGCTAGTTCTATCTCAGAAACTGACCGTGGACCGGGTATCGTTAACCAAGAGGGAGAACCTCAAGAATCATTTCAGTGATAGCACCATTTCAACCAATATGATACAATCTCATGCAGAACAATTCATACACCTACAAGGAGTGTTATTCAGTCACTAAACCCTCCTGAAGAACCACACAAATTGTGGGGAAACACGTGTTGAGGGAACTGTAATCAAAGTAACTGCAATGCAAACCAATCATGAAAATACCAATTTGAAAATATTGTCCAATAAATAATTACAGTCAAAACTATTTTGGAGTGCTAGAATTGAGTGACTGGACTTTCTTTCATGCTTTACTTTGTACTACTCTCATACATTTTTCACCTAACTCCATGCTTCTGGCTATCTCCATAGCCAGTTCTAATGTTGGATCCTTTGCTTGCCATAGTCTTTTTTGTATATGGGGGTTTGCCGTGTGTAACAATGGTTTGTCTCCCAAGTATTCTTCCGCCACACCTGTAAATGTACACGTTGATATTAAGCCTCTTACCACAGCCATATACGCATCAACTGATTCCCCCTTGTTTTGACATTGTGAGAAAAAATGGTATCTTTCGAGAACAACATTTGTCTTATTTCCAAAGTGTCTGGATAACTTATTAAGGGCACTCTCATACTGTCTGTTGCCACTTGTGCCAGCTGAATAACCTGATCCTTCATCGGTATTGCTCTGATCAGGCAACATGCGAAAGAACCGAAGCACTTCTGCCCCAATGCAATTCAATAATGTGGCCTCCTTTAAGTCGTTATCGAACTTAGTGCCACCAATCGCTCTTAAGTATACTTGGAAAGCATGAATCCATTTTTTTACTGTCTATCAGGTTAACAACAACTTTGTTTTTGTTGGAGGCCTTATATGTGCCCCAGATAGATGCTTGCCAACCGTCGAAGTGGTCATTGACCTTTGTTTACTTCGTGAGTGTTGGCTCATAGATGGAGCTGTCAACGAGGTTGTCAACAAGGATTTTGTTACATGCCTCATGGAAGCCTTCAGAGGCTTATGCTTACTTGACGATGTTGTTGTCAATGATACAGATGTTTTCGTCGACAATGTAGTGGCAGCCACCGAGACTTTAGATATATGTTGTTTGGTCAATGATGGGAAGGTCATAGCCTGGCTTGTCGTCGTGGTTGCAGTTAACAATACCCTAGATTTATGGTGTTTGCTTGAGGACAGGACAGTCATTGCCTGGATTGTTGCTGATGACTCTGTGGTAGGTCTTCTCACCTTTTTGTCTGTTGATTTACTCAACGACGATGGGCTCGTCAATTCTTTGTTTAATGACAAACAGGCTTTTAGAGGCATCAAGACCCCCCCGACCCCGACGGCGGCTGTGGATGTTGTGGCGCTTATGTTTTTAAGCAGTCTTTCCTCTGGCCTTGTTCTTTCTTTAGAGAAGGTCTTTTTTCCTTGGGGATGGCCATACCTCTTGTTGACTCCACATCAGAGGGGTAGTTGGACTCAGGGTGGTTTCCCTTGTTGAGGCAGCAGAAAAGGCAACAATGTCTATCTTCTAGGGGTTTAGAACTAAACACCTTCCACATCTCACACTGTTCTACTGTGTGGTTGGGGTACAAGCAGTAGATACAGACTTTGTGCCTCTCTCCCGTGAAGACATTATTTCCTCTTTATTGGATTATTTATCTCATTTACATTCCATGTCACAACATTTATAGAGTCGAAGACATTTTTAAGGCCACAGGTGGCACAGGCCTTTAACAAGGCTTTCTTTTGCCATTCATGCCCACTTATCTGTATAGAGGGCGATGCTGTAGAGATGATGACACAAATACATTCCAAAGAAGAACTTCTTGTAGACGTGATGACACAAAGAAACTCCTTTCTTTTCCAAAGAGGAAGAAATTCTCCTGTATGTAGAAGACAATCTGACATAAACTAATTTCCTTTTCAAAGATGAAGATATTTTCTCAGAGGAGCAAACACAAGGACTCCCATCAGCATAAAAAATGGTTAGAATCTGAGGAGAGGAACAGGAGGAGGGTATAATGGTCTAACTACTCGATGTCCTATTGGTTGGGACCAAAAGCACCTACAAGGAAGGTGGCAGCCTACAAAATGGAAGGTTTTCTTTGCTTGAAACAAAGGAAGAAATAAGGTAACTGAGGATTCCCAGCCTGACGCCAGGGAATATTCACAGTATGTGAATCTATGAAATATCCAGGGCCAGAGAAGATATGTTCCCCATAATAATTATTAATTGTATGGGATATGTACTATTTGTCTTTAAATTAATAATTGTATTCCCGAAGCTACATGTCTAAAATAAGTTCAGTTTACAACTTGTCTGGGAAGATCCGAATAGACTACTTGATCATATGGTACCAAGGAAAGGTTACTTGTATCCTCATACTGCAAAGTTTTGATATTACAGTTCAGTTAAAGAATAGTAGGGTTATGACTGTGATTGGAATCCATCCTTTCCATCAAATTAAATATACAGCTCTTTTTTATGGTTGCAGAAACATTTTAACCAGACACTTAGTAAATATGCAAACTCGTTTTTACCAACGGCTCTATTGTAATCTGTGTGATAAGAAGATTAGTTCCCCACGATAATTATTCTTTTGAGGAAAAGGTTGTTCAGGATGTTGTCCTTATGTAGCTTGGAAATTCAAACAGAAAAATCTGCCAATGCACTCATGAACCTTCCCCTATCCTCTCTTGAACACCAGGATATATTGGAAATTGGCATTCTTTATTTCAGCAGAGAGGCCATAAAAGAGCAAGAATACATACAAAATTAATATAAAATACATAAGCATAACATTATCATATACATCGTCAAACCAGGATTTATATTATCCTTTGGTAGTTAATGTTTTAGAATTCACTCCAGAATTAATGCAGGCTCTTGCTTGGGCCATGTAAGGTAGTTGGAGCACATCAAGTCCTTACTTGATTCCTTGCATTTTTGTATGTGTAGTTTCCCTTTTTCTATTAGAAACTCAGTGCTACAAGCACAAAAATGCAAAGAGATAGCAAGGACTGCATCAGCATAATCTGTGTTTTTTGTTTTGTTTCAAATCAATTTTGCATAATATACACAGATTAATAAAAGATGCATTTTTGTCTACACTAGAAAAAATCACAGTTGTAGATGATTTGTTTGAGGGAAACAATGAGTAAACACTGATAAACACAGATTTCTTTTTTTAAATATTTCATTTTGTATCAAACCGTTGGAGCAAGAATTAACAATTGGCTTCACCTAAAGAACATTCCATAACAGTCACAGTATTCAACATGAGTCATCTTGGTTAAACTTAATTGGATGGAGTATACACCAAAGCAAACAGTCAATCCCCCCAACCCCCAAAGCCCTGCATAGCACATATAGTTTGTTCCTCCCATGGGTTCCAATGTTACTTCGTTTCACCCAGACACAAGTAAAGTTCTGCTAGGTGGGGTTTAAAAGTCAATGCTGGGTATTTAAAGTTGCAGTCCAGTAGACAGAAATTGGTGGATTCCTCCCCCCTTAGCTGCTGTTTATAAGTGATTTCAATCCAGCACTCCAACTAAGCCAATGCCTAGTATGGGATGCTCAATGGAAACCCTTATTTATATATTGTTATGTCAAAAGTTCTTTTAATTCTGGATGATGTACCCTTATATAATGCCCTCTCTTTGAATTCCCTCAGTCTCACTGAACCAAGAAATAGGTTTGTTTTGCAAATTAAAAGATTTATTTGAAGAATTGAACAATATATATATATATCACTTTTATAAATATGGATAATATCTGAATATCACACTTATGAACAATGTTCGGCAATGGGTAATATGACAATATCAACAATCTCTTTAATCAATTTGGAGTAGGAATAGGAAGAATAATGTAGCAGAGAATAACTTTGTGTGGTTCAAGGAAATGCATTGATAGGAAAGAATGCAACACAGAAAGAAACTTGATATGAATTCAACCGAAGACAATATAATCACTCTTTCCCCCTGTTGTTACTCACTCCCCCCAATATGCAATATGAAGAGATGAATGAGGGCACACAGGTATCAGGAATAACAATCAACAATTGCAGTTTCAATCCCGATTCCCACCAGCAAGCTTAGAGAGAACAGTAATGATTTTAAAACAGGTCAATTGCTTTTAAATGTAATTTGAATTGAATGGGAAAAATGCTAAAAATGATTTTAATTCGCTAAATGGGATTCAGAACTAGTGAGAGTTGCTTTGGATAAGTTCAGGGAAACACTAGCAATGATTGTTGAATGGTTAGCAGATGGAAAACGAAATTCAGAAGTTGAAAACAAGAAATAGCTGTTTTTACAGGTGGTGAAATTGAGCCAAAGGCAAATTCGCGGCAACTTTTCCGCGTGCGGGAAACGCAATTACGGAATAACTATAAGGAATTGGAATGCCGTTTGGGTTCGTATGAAAGCTGAGAATGTTATCTTCAAAATGACATTTAAATTCCTAGCACGTACGGTTCAAAAGTTACAGAGGTTTTAGTAGAGGTAGATTTTTCAGAAAAGGGTCAAGATTTCTAATGAAATTGCGCTTTGAGTTACAAACAGGTTGGCTTACACTAACAATTATCACAGGAATAGATGGATGAGAAAGGATTCAGAATGGACAAAAGAGATTCTACAATGCAGTCTGGATATGTTGGAATAGGTTGGATGGGATTACTTAATACTAAGAGATGACTATGGACAATTCTATGCTAAATACGCACAACTATGGCTTAAAATGGACCCGTCAAAGATCTGGTCAAGGGTTTTGACTGGACTTTGCTTACCAACGGACAGGGTCAGGGCACCGGTACTCTGCTCTCAGCAAGGCACTCTGGTCTGCACGGCCTCTTGGACTGAATCCGACGGGTTCTGGGTTACAGCTCTGCTGGACTGATCTGGATCTTGGGTTCTAGCACAGGGTTCTTAGCTAGAAGCAGCAACAGCTCAGCCAGGCTGTTGGATTTTGTGATGCCCCGTGGAAGTTTGGGGTTAGAATCAGGTTGCAAAAGATTCTAAAGGCCTGCTGAAAAGGGTTCAACTTTTTGGATTGGGCCTCTGCTTCAGGGTTCTGGAGTCTGGATCTAGGTTCTAGAGTCTGGATCTAGGTTCTGGAGTCTGGATCTTCCTGCAGGGTGCTTCGCCAGTGGATCAGTTGATGAGTGAAAAAATGTGTCTGTGGGTCCTCAACAGTACTTATTTTTCCATTTTCCAAAGTGGGTGGGGATGCTGATTGTCTATGCCCAACCCTCTAAGGATCTGATAGGTCAGAGAATTCCCCTTCTCTTGATTGGAGAAAGGAACAGTGTGTCATGATGTGTCATCATGTGTCAGAGTGACACTATGTTTAGGGTCCAGAAGAAATCCCTCCCCTTTGCTTTTACTTAGAAATATATTTGTCCCCAAAAAAATATTTCCAATATGCACAACTTGTTAATAATCCATAATTACATGACAGATTGACTAAGGTATGTTTCTGTCAAAATCTTATCTTCCTACGAGTTTTGGTTCATAAATGAAAATTCTTTGTGCTTTTGGTTGGTTACACATTTTCGGATCTGTACAATTGTTTTATACATACATGCACATACCCTCTGGGCATATTCCTGTAATTTTTCATGTTCCTAGCATAATCACAATAGCTACAATATTAAAAATTTCGTGGTTCAGTCTCTGAATGTCGCATAGATTCTAGATTAGTTTTAAACTGTGAGTGAATTTTTCATTTTAATAATCTCTAAATTTCATATTTTTGTCAGTTCGGCACAATA
Source organism: Ambystoma mexicanum (assembly GCF_040938575.1). Taxonomy (NCBI): domain Eukaryota; kingdom Metazoa; phylum Chordata; class Amphibia; order Caudata; family Ambystomatidae; genus Ambystoma; species Ambystoma mexicanum. The sequence continues at coordinate 88,913,756 of NC_090939.1, read as the reverse complement.
TTTTATAAGTCTTTTCCCAAAACATGCAGTTACTTTACTTTCCAATCCACATTTCCAGTCTGGCCTGCCTCCAAGCTTGGCTGAGTCAGAGAATCACATGGTCTTCTTCCTGCCAGGGCAGCTGTCAGTCACACCCGAATTAGCATTTCCATTCAGTTCAAGGACTCCATTGTCTCTTTCCCAGAGCAACAGCCAGAGTGCCCCTCCCATTTCCTTTCACACTTGCCTGTCAGTTTGCAGAGAGCAAGGGGGAGATTCCTTTGTTGGGTAAAAGGGTGTGGAATGTCTTTGAAGCTCAGTGTGGGAAACTTTAACTTTAAACACAATGGGCCTCATTACGACCCTGGCGTTAAGGGTTTAACGGCGCTGTAAACAGTGTCAGCGCCGTTAAACCCTTAACGCCTGATTACGAGGTCCCTTTGCGGGACCCGACCTTAACGCCTGCTGTTAGCAGGCGTTAAATTAGGGTGCCGCAAAGGGACCTTGGTGCTAAGTACGGTGCCGCAATTTGCGGCACCATACTTAGCGCCTTCCCCATTCCCATTGAGCCCTATGGGGCAAAAATGGGAATGGGGAAGGGCCCATGGTGAATGGGGAATTACCGCTCCGCCAACCTTGGAATGGGGCGGTAATTCCCCCATTCACCATGGCGGACCCCGGCATGGACCATGGTGCTAATAGCACCATGGTTTAGCGCCGGGGTCGTAATGAGGCCCAATGTCTGAAATTGTCTTGTCCTAAAATATAAATTACCTTTTTAACAAATACATCAACCAATTTCTTAATTCAAGCCCTTTTAAAATATAGTTTTGAATTGTCTCTACCTCTTAGGCTTCTGATAGCAAGTCTTTCTTTGGCATACTTTGAGTTCAATGTCCAACTTTAAACATGACAGGTTTTAGAAATCGCCAGCTTCTGACAGAGGTGAGTAACAGTATTACACCCATTTTTGACAGATTTCTTCCCAGCAACCATCTTCAAAAGTGTGTTTTGTTCTGATAACATATAATCCTGCTGACATTATATTTATGTGGATTTCTTGAAGCAGAATGATGTTTAACACCCAACAGGAGGTTGGATCTTTTGGGTGGTTTGTTGGCCATGATTTTTACAAATTTGACAACCAAGAAAACGAATTTCCACACAGCTCTGTGTTTCTTTTTCAGTCATTTTGCTCTGTGGGTAGCCAAATTAGGTTTTTGGCAGTGGTCTCCTGTGTTACCACTGACATAGGCAAAAGTGGATGGCGGCCTATTTTTCAGATTTTTACTGCGCATTTCTGGGTGCTTTTAGCAAGCAGAATGTTTTCCAGTAGCCATTCTGATGTTCCTGATGCAAGCAATGCACGGTAATGTTGCAGGGCCTGGACTAGTGGGGAAAAACATCCCACAAGCTACCTTTTCTGCACCAGAACATCCCATACCTTAATCCACCATAGGGCGAGGTACTATCCTCCAGATGCAGGCCCAGGTCCACCTCCCAGTGGCTCATATAGTCCGGATAGGCAGTCTACCCTCAGAGGTTTGTAGAGTTTAGAGACCCCACCCATCGATAGACCCTCTGAGACTGTTTGTTCAAGTGGGCTCAGAGTTTGTGTTGCATTTTGCCTTATTACTCGGTATGTGATCCAATGGCCTAACTGAACATATGAGAATCTGTCTGTTTCTGAGAGGTGGAACTCCTTTTTGCATTCCTCGAATGAGCGAGGTTGGCCTTCGTCGAATAGCTACGTTAGTGTTCCTAGCCACCACCGCCTTCAGTTCCCAAAAGCTTCTGATTGCATCCCTGGCGATAAGGCTGGGTTGCCAAAGACTGGAGATAATGGGCCTATGCTTCCATGGATATTTTCCCTTTTAGAGCCTCGTCCCATGACATTAGAGTGACCTATGTCGACGCAAGCAGATTCTGCCATTGCTTCCGCGTCTCATGAGGGATAAAGGGTACAAAACGAAGGGGGAGAGAGAGTTTAAATTGTTCGATCTCAACCCATTTTGGAGGGGGAGACGTGGACATCCATGTCAGTAAGTGCGCTATATGTGCTGCCTCCACATATTTGCGTAGGTCGGGCACCCCCAATCCCCCCATCCTGGCACCACCCATCATCACCTTTTTTGGGATCCTTGATTTTTGCCCCGCCATATGAACCCCAAAAGATTACATTGAAGGTGGTCAAATATTGATGTTGGGATTTCTACCGAGAGGGATAAACAAACGTAGAGGAGGCGAGGGAGTAAGTTCATCTTAACTACTGGGATGCGGCCCATAAATGAAAGCCCCTGGTCTGCCCATCTCTCTAGGTCTTTTTCTATGGATTTTATGAGGGAGGAGTTGGCCATATAAAGCTCTTTCGGGGAAGCCGTGAGTTGAACGCCAAGATATTGGACGGAATTGATCTCCTAGTGAATTGGACAGAGGGATTGAGGAGAAGTGATGTCCTGTGGGGATAACCCCACCCCTAGTACCACTGATTTCCCGTAATATATTTCGAAGCCTGCTTCTTGGCCGAAGGATCGGAATTCTTGAAGGGCTGCTTGGAGGGAAGGCTGGATATTAGTAATAAAGAGTAATACATCATTAGCATAAAGGGACACCTTGTGGGGAGAGTCCCAAACCATGACCCCTTGAATTGATTCATTCCTACGTATGTGTTGTGCCAGTGGTTCCATGATTAGGGTGAACAAGAGTGGGGGAAGGGGGGAGCCCTGTCAGGTTCCACAAGTGAGGGGGATCGGGGATGATTATTCCCGATTAACCTGGAGTAGAGTATTCGCGGAGGCATAATTGGTCGCAATCATTTTTCTGAATTGGGGTACAAAACAAAAGGCCTCTAAGGTTAGATGCATAGAGGACCAATCAACCTTGTCAAATGCCTTAGTAGCATCAAGGGCTAATAGGGCCAATATTCCTTTGTTCATAGTGGTAGCTTCTATTAGGTTCAGGGCTCGCCTAATATTGTCACCCGCTTTCCTCCCCAGGACAAATCATGTTTGGTCTGCATTAATTAATGTATGGAGTAGTGGGGGCTAAGCTGTTTGCCAATAACTTCAAGTAAATATTTGCATATATATTCAGCAGACAGATTGGCCTGTAAGAGGCACAGTCTCTCTTATCCTTACCAGTCTTTGGCAATAATATTGTGGTGGAGGTTTGCATGGAGGGGGTCACACTACCCGCTTCTCCGAAGGAGTTAAAGAGGGCTGTTAGAGGGGGCACAGTTGGCTACTAAAGAGTTTATACCATTTTGGTGAAAACCCATCAGGGCCTGGAGCTGTAGACTTCAGGGATCGAATTACTGCCTCCACCTCCTCCAGCTGAATTGGAGCCTCTAACACCTCTATCTCCTCCCGGGATAGGCCAGGCAGAGCAGCTTCCTCAAAGTACCTTCTTTGGGCCGATGATAAACACAGATTTTACAACATTTTGAAAACCCTGGAAAAGCACCACCAAAATCTGAAAAATATAAACACTGAAAACCTGAATCCCTAAACAATCAATAGGATTCATATAGTCCTGAGGGTCTTAGTCTATATCATCTGTGTCGAGCTGAAAATCATGGGAAGAGTAGGTGTCCTCTTGTGAACTAGCCTGCCCCTGTAGTCTAGACTTCTTTGATGCTGTCTCGTCCCGATGGTGTCGCCTGTCTCTTCCTGCTTTTTTGTGATCTTCCATGAAGTGGACCAACTTGGACAAAGTTTTCCTAAAGTCTTACATGGACCACTCCTTTTGATGCCAAGCGGTATCCTCAGACGGAATCCAAATTGAAATCTGCAAAGGTTGTTTTCTGGCATTGAAAATGTTGTTGCCGGCATCCACCCAAACTTCCTCTGATTCGGAGATGTCCATTAACGGTTTCTGCTGCATTGTCGCAGAAAGTGCTTTTGCCCCTGCACAGTAAACCTGTTTAATTGGTTTTCCCTGTGGTGTGGCATTTGATGTTTGTTTTGGGGTTCCTGTGCCTCATGTTTCTGTGTGATCTGTATTTCTTTTCTGGTGTCAAGGCCTACTGCCCTCAACACCTGTGGTTTAACGATGTTGCTGTGTTTTCGGTGTCAAAGCCGACTTCTCAAATGCTCTTTTCTCGACTTCTGTTGTTCTGTGTGTTTATGTTTGTGTTTTGCAGCCTCTCACTGCCTCAATATATGGAGGGGGGGGGCGGTAATATGCATTCCCTCTGGGTGCTTTTGCGTTCTCTCTCTGAAAGAATCGGAAAGTTCTCTCTGCATCGAAGCTTCTGCCAACCGATGGTGGAAAAAACAATCTGAGGACATCAACGCGTGAAGGACTGTGGGTCCCTGAGCACACCCAGTTTTTAGAATTTGAAAAAATATGTAATAATCCGAGCCAATCACTAGATGTGGACTATGCATAGCATGTGAATTTAAGCAGATTCACAAGAATCCGAAATGTCTATTAGGGGCATGTTGTGCTACCAAAGTTATCTTTCTTTGAAGACACCAGTGACAAATCTATTGAGCAAAACAAGTCAATGTGTGGAAATGCGTCAGCCACTCCTGAATGGGTCTCATGAACATTTGTGCATTGTGGATAAAACAGATATATAATGCCATCACCCTGAGTAGATTTATAGCATTCCTCACTGTCAGAGATTATGACATCTGGTAAAGAGGAACTGCCAACAAAAATGCCTTTATCCTTTCCGGGGAAGGAAAGGCCAATGCCAGTTGGGGATCCAACATGTCCCCCAGCTCACGTGTTGACTGGGCAGTAGGCTGGATGTATTGACAATGATTGGGGACCCCAAATGGTGAAGGAGCTGGGTTGTCACTTTTGTGTGTTGGTTGCCCTGCATGGCTGTGTTCAATTACCAGCAAGTCATCTAGTTCTGAATACATATGTACGGTTTGTCTGCATACTGTTGTAATGTGCATCTGAGGTGAGGTGGTGACATCACTGTTACATGGAATGTTGTGATGTCAGAGTGAGTGGAGTGTTGGGATGTTATGCTCTGAAGCTGGGTTCTAAGATCTACAGTTGAGATCTATGCTGGTTTGAGGGGACATGCCAATGTTTGTTCCTGGCAACTAACTTGCAATAAACCTACTTAACACTTCCCTGCTGGTCCGGGTGTTACCCCAGGTATCAAGTTATTACACTGGCGACGAGGATGGGATGCTGTTGAGGAGTGGACAGTCCAGAGCCAGGAAACATAGCCCTCCAGTGAATCCATGTCCCAGTATCAAGCTGTCAGCAGGCCATGGTCCAGAGCCGTTTCATCTGGGCTGTGTATGACTCTTCAGCAGGCCGGGTGGTGCTGAATGGAGGAGCCGAGTACTTGTCCCATGAAGAAGATGTCAGCAGATTTGGGTCCAGTGCTGTTCTAATTGGGCTGCCTATACCTTTTCAGCAGGCCGGGTGGTGTTGATAAGAGGATTTTGTCGGCACACAAGTCGGTGTGCGGTGATGGAGGGGCATCTTATCCAGTGCCCCAGCTGAGGAGGGCCTCAGCCCTCCAGCCTGTTTATTGGCGTTGGGCTTGTGTTCGGAGCGCACCGTGGCTCTTGGCCTTGCTTGGCTGTGGAGGGCCGAGTGGCTGGCGAGCACACATGTCGGTGTGCAGACTGAGGAAAGGTACGCCGAAGCGGGCCAGCAAGCCAGGTGTTGCTGGTTGTAGCGGTTTCGCTCCCGCAGTGTTTTCCAGCCCATGTCCGCTACAAGGGTGGCAGTGGGGGCGGACAGTTTCAGGGATGAGTGTTCCCTGTGCCCTGGAGGAGGTAGAGTTTGCCGCTGAGTATGGGGAGCTGGACCAGAAAATACGGCGGTGTCCTAGCTGCCAAGGAAGTGCTGTTGTCGGGCGGCAGTGTGTGCAGGAACAGATGGTGCCTATGGGCTTTGCTTGTGGCGTCAAGGTTTCGGGAGTCTGCTCCGTATGCATATGGAGGCGGAGATATGACTCCTGTGGTGACGAGGCCAGAATGATGACGTCGGTTCGTCATCATCATGCATTCCAGCGTGAGCAGCTGGAATGCGGAGAAGAGTTAGAACACATAGCGTGTTCTGCGTCTCTGCGTGAGGAGTTCATTGGAGTGCCGCGTACTCGTGGAGCTTCAGATGCTGAAGGTCCATGGGGATCACACAGCACACGTGTGCTCAGAAAATTTAGCATCGGGGACGATGCGGTCTGTAGGACTGGCAGACTATCTTGCGTGAGCGGACACTCCTTGGGGTTGCGGGAGCTGCACATTTGGAGCCGTGGAACGGTGACTGATGGTTCCCTGTTAGCAGCACCCCGGGAGAAGGACCAGTGGCATTTTTGCGAACTTTAGTGTGGTGTGTGTGTGTGTTTGAGGCCGGTTCGTGTTGTTGTTTCGTGTACATGTTGTGGCCGGTTTGCAAGTTCTTGTTGGTAAATATGTGTCGGGCCAGTGCGTGTGAGAGAGTTTCCTTTTTGTTGTGGCCCATGTTAATCAAAGGATGTGTTGTGCGAAAGAAATGTGTATATTTCCATCTAATGGTTGTATTTTAGAGCTGATTGTTTTATTAATGACAGTTTCTCTTGCAGGTGGACTCTAATTTGTGGGTTTTGGGACTCATGGGTGTGGGTTCCAGCATTTCAGCGTTGTATCTTTTAATTCAGATTGTGTTATGCTAACATGATTTTTATTACAGGTTGCAGGAGGGTTTTAATGCACAATTTGTTTTAACAAGGACTCGCGGGTGGGTTTTCTCCAGTGAGTTGGATGTTCTCCTAGAGACTCGCGGGTCGGTTTGGTTTTGGGGTAAAGTTCAAATTGCCCATAAAGGACTTACACCTGGGAACCAGAATTTGTGTTCCAGTGATGACTTTCAGTTACATCGTCATTTTGTGTATTCCTTCACTGTGTCCCCGTTGTATGTGGGAGACTGCGCCGGGTGAGTGATGGATTTTGGTGACACATTCCTGTGTGTGTGTGTGAGGGGGGGGGCTCTGTTCTGCCAATCGTGGTGTAACATGATGTGTCCCGATGGTAACCCATTGTGATTCGGGTTTCGGTTGGTTAGGACTTGGTGTCTGCTGTGGTAGAGTCAGGTGGGCTGCATGGTGCAGTTTGGCTGGACTAGGGGTCCAAGGTGTGTGAGTGAGTGTGCTGCGGTGGTGCAGTTGGCTGGACTAGGGGTCCAAGGTGTGTGTGGGTGTACTGCGGTTATGCAGTTGGCTGGACTAGGGGTCCTTGGTGTGTGTGGGTGTGTGTGTGTGTGTGTGGGTGTACTGCGGCTATGCAGTTGGCTGGACTAGGGGTCCTTGGTGTGTGTGTGGGTGTACTGCGGTGATGCAGTTGGCTGGACTAGGGGTCCTGGGTTGTGGTGTACTCGTATTGTGTTGGTTTAAGGTGGGTGTTTTTGCGCAATCCTGCAGGATTGGGTTTTCTTAGGTGGGTGTTCTTGTTGTGTTGTTTTGGGGTGCCCTGTGGGGGTGCTTTTGTGGACTGATCTTCGGATGGTGTGCTTGTTGTTGTTCTTGTTGAGCTGGGTTCGTGCCCGGGGGTGGCAGCCTGGTACCCTAGGGTGCAGACTAGGGCGGAAGGTTGTTTGTGCACGGATGGTTAGGCGCGTTAGGTAGTGTATCTGTGGGAACGCTGGGTCGTGGCAGGTCCTAGGTTCCAAGGGGCAGCTTGGAACAGGTGGTAGTGCTTAGTTTATTGTTTTTGTTTCTCAAGGGTATTTCCAGTCCTGTTTTATGGGAGGAGTTAGCCCTTATTGGATTGCGTTGGGTTCCTCATTGTTGTGTTTTTAGAGGGAGTAGTTGATGTGGAGTTGGAGTTGGGTGTCTTGGTTGACACAGGTTGATTTGCGTTGTCCAATTTGTTGGTGGCAGAGTTAGACAGTGTATTCTTGGGGTGCCATGTAGGTATTTTGTTGCCCCATAGTTTTGTGGTTGAGCACATTTCCCTAGTGTCATAATCTGGAGTGTTGCAGGTTATTGGTGAGCTCCAGGTGACAGTTTCTTGTCGTCAGTGGAGTTTGGTTAGTTGGTACATATCGTGCTGGCCACACGTGTGTGTAGGGGTTTGTGTCAGTGGGGGTTTTAGTGGAATTTTTCCTTGTTCAAGAAATGAAAGGAGGGGGAGGTGTTGTAATGTGCATTTGAGGTGAGGTGGTGACATCACTGTTACATGGAATGTTGTAATGTCAGAGTGAGTGGAGTGTTGGGATGTTATGCTCTGAAGCTGGGTTCTAAGATATACAGTTGAGATCTATGCTGGCTTGAGGGGACATGCCAATGTTTGTTCCTGGCAACTAACTTGCAATGAACCTACTTATAACTTCCCTGCTGGTCCGGGTGTTACCCCAGGTATCAAGTTATTAAACATACATGTGCAACCACTACAGCTAACACCTTGAGAAACCTTCTGGGGAAGATGTTATGTTCTGTTAATCTTTTTTTCATACTGGTCCACTTCGGCACAGTTGTAGTTTCAGAGCGCATAGGCTTCTCGTAGAGTGGCGCACTGTGCACTCACCAGGGGTTTACAGAACTTGGTCTGCCTTGGGATGAAAACGAGTGAGGGGAAGAGAACAGGAAAACAAGAAAGAGATGCTACAAAGACTGGGAAAGAGGGGGTTGGCGGGGGAAGAATGTTTTGTGATGGCCTGGGTGCATGTCAGTCCTGATACGTGATCCATAGTTCAGCAAAAAGGAGACAGAAGGCATGCCCTAAAGTGTTGTGGTAGTTAGGTTGTGTTTCCCAGGTGGATCTGGAGAATTGTAGGTTAGTACACAATATAACGTTGAATGCATGGCTTGTTCAAGATTATCCTTGAGCAATCCTAGAAGTTTGGTTGCTTACTTGACTAGGGATTGCTATATGTTGTAACCAAGGGAAACCTCCTGAATGTTAATTGTTTGACTCGCAAGCATGAGCCAAGAGTGGCATAGTCAAAAATGGACTGTGTATAAATGCAAAGGTTGCTGATAACAGAAGAGAATATAAGGTGTAGCGGAGGTCCCAGACATGGCCTGCACCCCGCCCCCCATTTCGAGGTACCAGGAGCGTACTCGCCAAGGTATGTGACGTATGAGGAGCAAATTAACCAACATAGAGCAGCACTCGGGCTCTGCCCAGTGTACATCAGAAGAGCAATACCTGTTGAAGCACCCGTAACTAGACAACCATGGGCTGCACGATACCCTCTTAGACAACCATACTAGCAGCTGAGACGAAATGAAGAGCACCTACAGACGGTCCACGAAGAGACCCAAAGAGCCTTAATGGATGGCCAGTGGAAATGACACAAGGGCCCGGACAGACTCGCGGACGAACAAAAACGGCTATCAAAGATAACACGTCAGTGCAAGCAGCTGTGAAAATAGATGTAATGGACACAGGAGAAGAAACGATGTTGAAACATAAGGAAACGTTGCTATGAGGCAAGATGGAAGTAGCCAACCAGTTAACGCGTGTACATAGGCTTGGAACGCAAGAAGCTAAGAAAACGATACTGCTTGAAATGCTTAGTAGAAGAATAGAGCGGCAAGCGCCAACCACATATCTACCTCAATAAGGCACGATATACAAGTGCGACTCCATTTTGTAAAGCAGAAGTATGCCCAGGTGGTCAGAGGCCTAACAGGCTAGGTTTCATATCCTAGCCAAAGCCAGGAGAAGGAGCAGAATCGAAACTCAACAAAGAGCAGCTCATGCCTGGGAATTCGAGGTCAACCCAAGGAAGGGGGGAGAGCGGCAATGCTGGAGAATCGAAACTTCAGAGCATACCAGCCTGCCCCGTGAAGGTCAAGATAAGGGGGGCCCAGGCAGATGGCGAGGCTAAAGAAGAATCAAATACACAAAAAGCTGGAAACTGAAGCAGATTCACGGTGTACAGACATGTGACCAGCCAGTCGCGAAGAGTTAACAACGTCTGATGTCACCCAGATCCAAGGATGCCATAACTTCTCCTACAGTTTTCGAGGCCATACCCAGCCAACTAATTGACACATAGCCAAAAGCACTGATTGGTGGAAGGGAGACAGGGTGAATCTTGGGACACGAGGCACCTCGGTGTCCATTCTGAATGCTGCTATTTAAAATGGAGATTGATGTCTAGGGGTGTAACCTGCCCAATCACATTGGACCAAGTTATCTAGGATAGTAGAACCAATAGGATTTGTAGTGACGTCTATCATGTGTGATGTAGAGGGAGGGGCGTAGACGCCCACTAGATAAGAGTTATCCAATCCGCATGCTCTGTTACCATATACAGATATAGCACTTATACTTAAATTACCTTTTCCAACCAATTATATTGCATGACAACCTTGTAGAGTTAGACATCATTGATGATGAGTTTTGACTATAACTGTTGCTGTTTGAATGAAGTTCGGGAAGTTGAAGCGAGACAGATGATCGCAACGCTGCTGATTTCCAATTGTTTCCCCGTTTTCTGTACTTGTCATTAAACAGACTTCCCTTTGCCAAACTACTGAGTCCTCATTATTGAGTTGTGTTGGAGTAAGTGAATCCTGCACCCCCATTCCTCACATGGTGCAGCTATCTTGTTTTACAGGTACTAGAGGGTGTGTTCTGACCTATGGGCCCGTCAAAGGACAATCCGCCTCTCTAGTACAAAGGGCATGGTGTCATCAAATGAGTACAACCTGAATGATAGCACTTTGGAATGATGATGTTTGAGACCCCCCTTGATCCCAGCTATTGGTGATGATTTCGATGCATGGAAATATGAAAACAGGAAGTCTTCATGTCCAGTGTGGTCATGTAACCTCTTTCCTTTAATACATGGAGCACCTCCTGGAGAGTGTTCATCTGAAACCTTTGCCTCTTGATGTACCGGTTTAGTGGTCTCATATCAGGGATTAGTCATAGTGCTCATTTCTTTATCACCTCCTGGAGAGTGGTCATCTGAAACCTTTGCCTCTTGATGGATCGTTCAGAGGTCTCAGATCAAGTATTAGTCATAGTGCTCACTTCTGTATCACCTCCTGGAGAGTGGTCCTCTGAAACCTTTGCCTCTTGGTGTAGCGGTTTAGAGGTCTGAGTTCCAGGATTAGTCATAGTGCTCATTTCTTTATCACCTCCTAGAGAGTGGTCATCTGAAACCTTTGCCTCTTGATGTACCGGTTTGGAGGTCTCAGGTCAAGAATTAGTCATAGTACTCACTTCTTTATCACCTCCTGGAGAGTGGTCATCTGAAACCTTTGGCTCTTGATGTACCGGTTTAGAGGTCTGAGATCCAGTATTAGTCATAGTGCTCATTTCTTTATCACCCCCTAGAGAGTGGTCATCTGAAACCTTTGCCTCGTGATGTACCGGTTTAGAGGTCTCAGGTCAAGGATTAGTCATCATAGTGCTCAATTCTTTATCACCTCCTGGAGAGTGGTCATCTGAAAACTTTGCCTCTTGATGTACCGGTTTAGAGGTCTCTGCTCAAAGATTAGTCATAGTTCTCATTTCTTTATCACCTCCTGGAGAGCCGTCATCTGAAACCTTTGCCTCTTGTGCTACCGGCGGGTTGCCGCTAAACTCGTAACACTGTTCCGCCGCCTGATATCCTGGTGCCACCGGGACATTACAAGTCCCGGAGGACCGGGATATCAGGCGGCGGGAAGTGTAAGTCTCCATTCCCGTGGAGTCCAATAGGACTCCACGGGAATGGGAACACAGAAGCACCAGTAGTGTTGCTAACGGTGCCAGTGCTTCTGTGAAAACCATGCCTGCAGGGGCCGGTGCGCCCGGCAGTTCACACCTGCCGGGAGCAATGGCCCCTGCAGGCATACTTGTAGTCTGGCGGTACGGAAAGGGTGCTGGTACGCTGCTACCGGCACCCTTATTTCCGGGCCGCCAGGCTTGTAATGAAACCTATGCGAGTGCCCACAACGTTTGTCTTTGGGTGACCCAGACTCATAATGGAATCAGCGGTTCCTGGGCGAGATTTTGTTCTCAATGCATGAGATTAATTGTTTTACTGTAGCTGAATTAAGCATGGTTTGTTTCCATTGTTCTTTGTATTTGTTCCATAGTAGGGATTTTGTTTTCTGTTCCTCGATGGTTTCAGTTAATTAAACATTTCCCTCCTTGGCTAATGGAAGGTAAAGACCAAACCGCTTTGAAACACAATTTATTTGATGTATAAGCGCCTTACAAATGCACAATAAATAAATAAGTAAAACCTTTATGCAGCCCTATTTATACCAGAGAGGTATTTTGACTTGTCCTCTCTAGAGGGAATTCTTTTTTTTCTCCACTTTATTTGTTGTTTTGAATGAACATACAAAGAACAGAACAGCAACACCATCTCAATATCATAACATTACATCTAGATTGTAAAATTCATAACGTTACCAAGAATCATACAGTAGTATACTTGAATCCATTAAACAGAGACTAATAGCAATCACAAAGCACTATTTTACATCCAGTTTACAGATCTTTGACGTACAACACAAAAGACAAGACAACAGTGAAATGTCAACAGACAACTCCATATGGCCATTAAACTAACCCCCCAATTAATGTAAACAGACGATTATATGCATGGAACTGGACTCCTAACTGTACAATTCATTAAAAGACCCCCAATGCCGAAAATAATAACCCTCCCTTACTAACCCTCCCTACCTTGTTTCAAAAACATAACTTTTTCATAGTGTGAAATGCACATCCAATAACCATTCATCCACATTTGGTTTCTTTCTTGACTTCCAGACGCGTAGTATTTGTTTTGTCGCCATTACCAAAACTCCATTGATCCAGTCCGTTCTTACCCTGGCTTTATCCCCCCTTCCTCTGTTTGATAATAAAATTGTCGAATAGAAAGTACGTGGAAGTTGCTCCTCCATCACAATGTCCAATCTATCTAATACGTCAGACCAAAAGTTAGATACTCTCGAGCACACCCACAGCATATGCATCAAAGTACCTCCGCCACATCCACAACCCCAACAGGAATCAGTTTCCAAAAGTCCCAATCTCGCCATCCTAGACGGTGTCCAATATAATCTGTAAAGGATCCTTTGCCTAATGTATCGTAGCCCCATATCAAAGAGCTTTCAAAGTCCTATTATGCTCCCGTTCCCTACCCCCAATCCCAAAGGTTACTCTCAATTGGTCGAACAGAATCATATGATCATTTTGCCATACGTCACACATTTTTATTATGCCCTTACTGATCCAACTGTTCCAGCAAAAAGTTTTATTCGCCATTTGCAGCCCCATATTATGCCACAAAGATGCGTCATAATGCATCCAGATATTGTCCCCATTATTTTTCATAAAACTTTGTAATGACTCCCTACTAGTGCATGTAGTAGGTAGTTTCACCTCCGAATTTGTCATTTTTGACAGAGTACACATCACTTAGTGCATAAGGTGAAAATTGAGCATTCTCAATAATATGCCAATTGGGAACATAATTGCTTACTTCAGAAAAATAACAAGTTGATTTTTTCAAGACAAATCCAGTGCAGTAATTCATCAGGTTTGGGTACCCAAATCCTCCCTCTTTCACAGGACGTGTCAAAATATATGTAGGTACTTTTGGCCTATTACCTTCCTCCCAAAAGAATCCCTGGAAAACCTTATCAATAGAGCAGATTACCATTTTAATGTCGTTAACCTTAGCCCATAATCCAATCTTCAGTTGGCCCCATTTTAATATGTCCCTTTTAATATTCTCTAATATTCTCGACATATTGAATTCAGCCATTCTTTTCAAATCTCGGACCATGTAAATACCCAGATACTTCATTGCACCCACTTCCCAGCGACAATTCCAGGAACCCAAAACATTTTGTGGTTTTCTAACATCTAGAGGGAAGTCCACTGTTTTCCCCCAATTTATCTTGTGGCCAGATAACAGGCCCACCTCTTCAAACATACATTTAAGTTTATCACATCCCTCCACTGGATTAGACAAAACAATAGTCATGTCATCAGCGTAACACAAAACGTTTACTTCACTATTACCAAATTGAAGACCATGAAGACTCTGTTCTTATTTTAGGTATACAATGAGTGGTTCCAATGCCAAATTAAACAGGTATGGTGACAATGGGCATCCCTGTCTGGTCCCGCTAGACAGCAAAAATGAAGAAGACATAACTCAATTTACCCAGACCTTTGCATTAATGTCAGAGTGCAGTGATCTAATGGTGTTTATGAACGTGTCCCCAAATCCCATCCTTTTAAGAGTGTGATACAGAAAAGACCAATTAACCCTATCGAAGGCCTTTTCTGCATCCATATGCATTAACAAGGTATCCCGGGTTTTTGCCTTCGGTAATCCCATAATATCAATCAGAGTCCTACTATATGGTCATATCCATATCTACCTCTCATAAATCCAACTTGAGAGCTACTAATTTGCTTACCAATACATGCATCTAGTCTATTAGTCAATAGCCTTGTAAATAGTTTAAGGTCTACATTCAAAAGCAAAACCGGCCTGTAATTTTCACACTTTTTACAATCTTTCCCCGGTTTTGGAAGTACTACAATATAAGCTTCTCTCATTGTGGGACAAACTACCCCATCCCTCATAAAACCATTATACAGAGTGCACAAGAATGACACAAATACCCCACTCAATGCCTGGTAAAATTCAACTGGGAGGCCATTCAGGCCTGGTGATTTACCTTTATTGAGTTGTTTAATTGCTACCAATATTTCCTCCTCCGTAATAGGGCTATCCACTATCACTGACTGATCTTCATTTAACTTTGGCAGGATAATTTTATCAAAAAAGGAATCCATGCTATCGGATGATGGAAATTTTTCTTCTTGATATAAAGAATTATAAAAACCCCTAAAGTCTTCGCATATCTCACCTTTTCTAGTTTTATACTCACCATTTTCACCTTCCAATCTTTGGACAAAGGAACTCTCTGTGAGGCCATGTAGTCTATTTGCTAGTAGTTTACCATTCTTATCCCCTTGTTCCCAGAACCTTTGCCTCATAAAAAACATACCTTTTTCATATTGAATATCCATTTCCAGTTTAAGTTGTTCTCTCAGTCTTCCTACATCTATCTTGTCCCCATTATTTTTTGATAATGCATATTTTTTCTGAGCTGCATCCAACGCGTCCTCCAACTTCTTAAGTTTAGCCATTCCCTTTTTCTTTACACGGGATGTAATATTTCCCCCCTTAAAGCACCTTATAACTGTCCCAGACTATAACATCAGAAGCTGAGCCTACATTTATTTCAATTTTCTTTTTCATGAATCCCTCCAGAGATTCAATCACTCCTTGTTCTTGTAATACCTAGGTTTTTAATCGCCACTTGGAAAACCCCAAACTTTCCTGCCCCATATGTCATGAACTGCTGCCTGTGCCCATTTTGGACTTCGTGGTCCCTGACCCATGGAGGACTGAATTCCGTGATCCTTCCAACATGGCCGTTTGGTGCGGAACGCAACTTGCCAGTCTTTACGCGCTACGTTCAACATTCTACAAAGCAGACACACCCCCGCGGCTCTGCGCGTCTCAACGCTACCTCTCGGAGCAGTCTGACGTGTGTTGCCGAAGTTTGCCTGGAACTTTCTTCCTAGTCCTGTTTCCCCGATTCCTTGAATCTACTTCCTCCTTTCCCTTTCCTCGAACTTGCCTTACGATTCTTCCAGGATCCTCGCCTGCGCTTGAGTCACGGCGTTCCGTGCCTCCGAGCTCGGACTTAGTCTCCTTCCTGGTTGCTGGTACCGGACATCCGGCCGCCTCTGAAGTAGGACCGCTATCCCCACGCTGGAACCAGACGACCAGCACACAAGTCTCGGACCGTGCCAAAGAAATCATCAAAGAAGGTCGCAAGCAAGGAAAGACAGGTGAGAAGGGGAGAGACTTGTGACAGATTGAGACGCCTAAAAAACGATACGAATACAGATATGGAAGCCGCGGTTCAAGACCTCATGCGAGGTATGCAGGAATCAACCACTGAAGTCCAGAACCTTAAGGCAGAGAACGCTGCTTTAAAGCAGCTAGTCTTGTCTTGTGACTCTGCTACTAAAGAAAGTGTCTTATTGGAGGAGTGGTGGACAAATATGATGGCTCTTCAAAGAACCTTTGTGCCTTCCTTGACTCATGTTTGGTGCATTTCACCTTTAAACCCTACTACTTTTCCACCCCAAGAGCCAATGTGGGGTTTATGATCTCACACCTCACCGGTAACGCCTTAACCTGGGAAACCCCCCTAGTAAATTCGGGCGACGCCCTCCTAGATGATTATGATGGATTCGTGGAAGCCCTAAAAGCCATGTTTGATCGCCCAGAGCTTGTTTACAGTGCTCGGGAACAACTACTTGAATTTCAACAAGGATCCCAGGATATGCTTACCTATGTGACCCGCTTTAAACAACTTGTAAAAGAGGCTGATTGGTCCCAAGAAGCCAGCTTCACCCTCTTTTGAAGAGGTCTAAATGAAGAAATAAAGGACGAGCTAGCCAGGGTAGCTCGTCCAAGCTCCTTCCAGGCCCTCATGGACCTCTCCCTACAAATTGACTTTCGTATCCAGGAAAGAAAGGCAGAGAAAAGAAAGTCTAAGTCAACATCTCAAAAGGCTGCCACAGACCATACATACAGACCAGAGCCTGCAGCTTCTCCAATCCCAGATCGTGAACCCATGCAACTGGAGGCCTTCCGTGGACCCATTACTCCACAAGAAAGGATGCGCCGGATTCACACTGGACTGTGCATGTACTGCACATCCGATAAACACCTTGTGAGAGAGTGCCCTATCACTCCACCACGGCATTCAGGAAACACCAGTTCCCAATCCTAGATGGGGCACAGTTTAGGGAAAAAGGAGTCTACTCCTCATCAATTCCTTCCTTGAACTCTCCTGGACAAAACAATCTTGTGATTCTACAGGCATACCTATCGCATTCCAGGAAAGAATCCTACCCCATCTTGGTGCTAGTGGATTTGCAGAGCCATGGGCATATTGATAGATCATGATTGTGTCACTAGTCACAACATCCCCCACGAAACACGAGAGACTATGCAACCTGTTGAAGCTATTGATGGGAGACCCTTATCTTCAGGACCCATAACCCTTCAAACCAAAGACATTCTTCTTTCTATAAATCACCACCAAGAAAGGATTACATTTGATATCATAAGATCTGCTCACTATCCTATGGTTCTAGGCATGCCCTGGTTATAGAAGCATAACCGCTATATCAACTGGGCAGCAGGATCCTTATTTCTTGGTTCAGAACACTGTATGTCCCACTGTTTGTCCCCAATCACTTTACCAAGTTCCCCTGAAGACTGTCAAGAAACTCAGCAATTTCCAGTCACCGTCTCTAACATTAACCGGATTCCCAGGGCCTACCAGGCATATGCAGATGTATTCTCAACAGCAATTGTTCAAGCTCTGCTACCCACAGACCAGAGGATTGTGCCATTGACACTGAACCTTCAGCCGTGATCCCTTTCGGAAGAATGTTTATTTTGTCAGAACCAGAAAAAAGGGCCCTCCGGGAATACCTGGACACCAACTTGGAAAATGGAACTATTCGACCATCCAAGTCCCCAGCGGGTGCTTCCCTTTTCTTCGTTCCTAAGAAGGATTCCAAGGAGCTCAGGACGTGTTTGGATTACCGTGGCCTTAACCAATGCACTCTCAATGATTTTTACCCATTGCCTCTCATCTTGGATATCCTGGAAGCAGTGAGAGGTGCAGTCATCTTCACAAAACTTGATCTCAGGGGTGCCTACCGCCTTATTCGTATAAAAGAAGGTGATGAATGGAAAACAGCCTTTAGAACACCATTCGGCCATTTTGAATACTTGGTCATGCCCTTTGGACTTGCTAATGCCCCTGCAATTTTTCAACGTTTCATGGATCGGGTCTTTTCTGATATGTTGTTCCTCTTCGTCATTGTTTACTTAGACGACATACTGATCTACTCCAAGGACCATCTGAAACACGAAGAGCACATAAGAGCAGTCTTACAATGTTTACGAGAACACAAGCTCCTGGCCAAACCCGAGAAATGTCTCTTCCATGTATCAACTGTTCACTATCTCGGATTCGTTCATAGCCCAAAGGGGATAGGGATGGATTCATCCAAGGTTGACTCCATTTTATCTTGGCCTGTTCCGACCACTGTAAAACAAATCCAATCCTTCCTGGGGCTTGCTAATTTCTACAGGAAATGTATACCCGCATTCTCTGAGATTGTGCATCCCATTGTCACACTATTAAAGAAAGATACACACAAGCTCCCATCCTAGCTCAACCCGACAATGACCAACCTTTTCTTGTTGAAACTGATGCCTCCAACTACGCCATCGGGGCAGTCCTGAAACAGGAACTTGGCGACAAGTTAGAACACCCCATCGCCTATCTCTCCCGCACCTTGATTCCCAGTGAAACTCATTATTCTGTCCTGGAGAAGGAATTGTTAGCCATTCGTCAAGCCTTCACTGAATGGCGTCATCTCCTTCTGGGAGCTAAACACCCGGTACAAGTCTGCACGGACCATCAGAATCTTCAAGTCCTACAATCCCTGGAATGTAGTAACAGTTGCCAAGCCCGTTGGGCCTTCTTGTTTTGCCCAATACCAATTTCAAATCCATCATTTTCCTGGAACACATAACATTATTGCCGATGCCTTATCCAGACATCCTGATTACGAGACCCTTGAGGACCGGACCTTTCCTATGATGTTTTCCAACTCAATATTTGTTGCTCAAGCAATCACTCTCCTGGAGGATATTCAAGCCCAAACTCAGTCCTCTGAACCCTGGAAGAAGAACAATCGGTGGAATCTCAAATCAAAAGACGGATATCTCTTCAAGGACAATCGACTGGTCACTCCCTACTCCTGGACTGAGACAAAAGATCACAAGCCTATGCCATAATACTCTTCATTCAGGACACCGTGGCATAACCAACACCCTCCATCTTATACAAAGACAGTTTTGGTGGCAAGGATGAAGGATGACATCAAGATCCATGTCCAGACTTGTGCAGTCTGTAATCAGAACAAACATGACAATAAAAGACCAGCAGGTCTCCTACGCCAACCAGCACTACCAACAAGACCCTGGGAAATCATTGACACAGACTTTATTGTAGAACTACCTTCTTCCAGAGGCTACACAACTATAATGGTTACCATTGATTTGTTCACACATATGGCTAATTGTACGCCTCTATACAAACTACCATCCTCATCTGAACTCACTGGGATTTTTCTAGAACACATATTCTGGCTTCATGTATTACCTCCCAAAATCATTTCCGACAGAGAACCCCAGTACATATCCCAGTTCTGGAAACAGCTATGTCGTATATTGGGAATTCAACATGCATTGTCTTCGGGTTATCACCCACAGACCAATGGTGCTACCGAACGAGTAAACCAAACCCTGGAACAGTATCTTCGTTGTTTCACCACCAAAGTCCAGGATGATTGGTCACTCTTAATACCTGTGGCCGGGTTTGCATACAACAATTCGGATCATTCTGCTATCAAGACCAGTCCTTTCTTCTGTAGTCAAGGATTTCATCCTTCAGTCCTACCATTCGTTCTCCCACATCCTACCCCCGTTCTGGTGGTTGATTCCTGGATTGAAACACTAATCAATGTGCACAAAGAAGCAAAGGAACACCTAGAAAAGACCTGAAGAGATGTGAAACAATATGCAGACTCCAAAAAAAGGCCTGGGCCTTCCTATCCAATTGCGATAAGGTCTGGTTATCCTCAAACCTCCTTCCTCTGCACCTACGACCAAATAAATTGGCTCCCAGGTATTACGGACCCTTTTCTATAAAGGAAATTGTTAATCCAGTGGCCTTTCGACTCCGACTACCAGAGTCATGGAAATGGATTCATCCAGTCTTCCAAACTTCTTTGTTAAAACCATATGTTCAGCCCTCTCGAACTGCTCCAAGATCCACCCCAGTGATTATCAATGACCAACTCGAATATGAGGTCTCCAGAATTTGTGACTCGAGGTACTGACGTGGTCAACTACAGTATTTGGTAGAGTGGAAAGAGTATCCTCCCAGTGAGTGCACCTGGGAACCCGTATCAAACATGAATGCCCCCTGGCTGATACGAAGATACCATCTCATCCATCCAGGCAAACCCAGAGGAGCTGGGTTTCGGAGGAGGCACACTGTCATGAACCGCCGCCTGCGAACATTCTGGACTTCGTGGTCCCTGACCCATAGAGGACTGAATTCCGTGATCCTTCCAACATGGCCGTTTGGTGTGGAATGCAGCTTGCCAGTCTTTACGCTCTATGTTCAACATTCTACAAAGCAGACACACCCCCGCGGCTCTGCGCATCTCAAAGCTACCACTCAGAGCAGTCTGACGTGTGTTGCCAAAGTTCGCTCGGAACTTTGTTTCTTATCCTGTTTCGCGATTCCTTGAATCTACTTCCTCTTTTCCTTTCCTCGAACTTGCCTTACGATTCTTCCAGGATCCTCGCCTGTGCTCGAGTCATGGCGTTCCGTGACTCCGAGCTCGGACTTAGTCTCCTTCTTGGTTCCTGCTGCTGGACATCCGACCGCCTCTTGGAGTAGGACCGCTATCCCTACGCTGGAACCAGACGACCAGCACACAAGTCTCTACAAAACCCAGACCGTGCGAAAGAAATCATCAAAGAAGGTCTTAAGCAAGGAAAGACAGGTGAGAAGGGGAGAGACTTGTGACACCATATTCATCTGCATCATTATCAGTGAATGATCCGATATTCCTTTTTCTTTAATAGTCACATTATGGACCTTGTCAGCCAACCTATCAGAAATTAGGACGTAATCAATCCTCGAGTGAGAGTCATGAACTGGCGAATAAAAGGAGAACTCTTTCTCCCTTGGGTGGAAAAACCTCCAAGCATCCACCAAATTTAGACTTTCTAAAAACTCATTAAATGCCCTACTTGTGCTCCCAGCAGTATATCTACATTGTGCCGAACGGTCCATTTTTCCATCAAGTACACAATTAACGCCGCCCCCTAAATTTTGTATTCTCCATTCCTTTCCCGTAAAAGTAATGACAGTGTCCTAAAGAAAGGGTTACCAGTAGCACATGTCCATAAATAGAACCTATCCTAATTAGTTTCTCCTCATATTTAACATCTATTAGAATTATCCTCCCCTCCTCATTCATCACTACTTTTTCCATCTGTAAAAGTAGACTTTTGCATAATAGTATACCTACTCCCCTCGATTTGGTACTACAACAGTTCAAGATGGACTTAGTATACCATTTATTCTTAAGAAGATGTTTTGAATCCTCCAGCAAATGAGTTTCCTGGATAAGGGCAATATCTATCTTTTCCCTCTTCAGCCTGTTCAGTACCTCCTTCCACTTCCTTGGAATATTGAGACCTTTAACATTCCATGAGCATACCCTCAATTCATCCATTGACAGTCACACCCGATATGCATCTAACCACACAGTCCATAATCCATTCATTTTACAGTTATTTTTAAGAAGATGCTTCGATTCATCTAATATGTGAGTCTCTTGAACAAGGGCAATATCTATCTTTTCCCTCTTTAGTCTGGTTAGTACTTCCTTCCTTTTTCCTGGGATGTTGAGACCTTTAACATTCCAAGAACATATATTCAATTCATCCATCAGCAGTCCCTTCTCAAGTTATAACTAACCATTCCAGCAATTCCATCCATTGTACAGTATTTAAGGGGGCTCAAATAGTAAGAGTTGTATCTCTGCCCACAAGACAACAACAACAGAGACAAACACTATAAACACAAACACAAACAAACACATATAACTTTCAAACACACATAGATTGAATCTAACATTACACCTGGCGCTATCACACGGTGATATTGAGTTTCAATATTTACAAAAATTCCTACTTCTTGAATTAGCCCAAAGCCTGCACCTGGTGCCTTGTTTTAATACATATAATACAGCTATAAGCTTCCCTGCCCCACTCCCCAGCTTATTTCATAAACATTTAAGTAATTTAGATTCCCTTAACAGCCACTCATAAGACGTCAATCTTCCTGTTAATTTTAACCTGTACAATCACCAGTATATCATTCCTACTCTCCTGACTATATCAATCCTATTAGATCACCTTTATCTCCTCACCAATAATCAGCCCATGATGCCGCGCTAGAGTTATCCATAACCTTTCTGTTCCATAACCCAATACATATTATCCTTTTACTGAAATACTTCCCTCCTACATCCGCTTTTAACCACCCGTGACCGATTCAAGAGACAAATACTAGTATATAAGGCATTCCGCCCAGCCATCCAATAGTATTCCTACTTCTATCTTAATTCAAACCCAAATCCCCTATTGAGTAGTATCCACACCAATTTTATTAGACAAGTAAAGATGATGGCGCTACCATCCCAGCAGAGCCAAACTGTTCTGTTTCTATCCTCAAAACATTTCAATAGTGACTCCTGAGTATGGTGATATCTACGTTGTCAAGTTAGATTATGATGAGAGCAACAATCAAACATATGTAGTCCATGCACAAAATAAATACCATTGTGACTAACAATAGTGACAAAAGAAAAATACACATTTAAATAAATATAGAAATAAATCGCCATGTTATTTCAAGTCCTTTGGAAGTCAAAATACTAAAAACATCTCCAGAGCCTTCCATTTGGAATGATATTCACAGTACATGAAGTCATGAAGCAAGAGGCAACACAATGTCTGATCAGTCAGAGTTTATGAGACCTAAGCCCCTTCCCATTCCACTTCCATTTTCTCTTCCATTTCCACCGCTCCCAGAACCTGCATGACCCCAGAGGACCCTTCATCTGGCGAATGGATTTTCAGATTACATCATAGACCCCACATCATATTAATAGATGGAATAGTGTGGTTCCCTCTGAAGCGCTGCCTGGAACTGAAAATATGTAAACAGCCTGCAGCGCTTCTCATAATCTTGGTGCCACTTCTCTATGACGTATAGCGGTGGGCCTTCCGCCTATAACACATGCAGAGCAAAGTTTCAAGAAAGTAAGCGTACTATCATGCGGCATAGTACTCGCGCCATAAATGTACTCGAAATGGAATCCACGTTGTCAGATCAACACGCCGCGGTGAGGGGAGCAGACTTGATCAGGCACTGTAGGGAAAGAAGGGGAAAAAGGATATGCTTGCGCTGCTATGCGTTTGAGGTGAGCAAGTGAGGTCGAATATGAAGCGGAAAACAAAGTTTGCTCATGTTCCTGTCGGAGCTGAAGGCGGCATGCCGGATTTACAAGACGCTTGCAAGGGAGTCGAGGCCCTGCCAAGGGGAAGCTACATTTGGATAAGAGCTGGGAGATGTTGCAGTCCTGTCGTCACATATAAAATGACATAAATGTATGCAGGTCACTTTAAAAAAAATTGATAATTTAGGCGTAGGAAACACAGTGTGTCTTTAGCAGTGATGGTGCTGTGTGCTGGGCCCAGCCTCCCCTTCTGCGGACCAATCAGATAGAAGCTCCTCCCTATATATGCACGCCGCTTCCCGGGCCGCCCATTACTGTCAGATCAACACGCCGCCATCCCAAACATCCACAGTTCTGGTTCGGTTTCTCCTCACCTTCATAATAACGAATTCCTCAGTCATGGTAGCTGTCCATTACTTCCTATGACACTCTTGCAAGTCTCCCTGCCCGCAAACAAGCCCTCATGCGCCATGTGTATTCTTCCGACCTACAGTTCTCGGCACCCCTCATTGTGCTGTTAATCAACCCAGCGCTTCTGCGTTCACGCTCCGTTTCCTGATGCGCGATGGACGTTGTTTGGGCCTTTCCTTTAATGTCCCATGTCTCTGTAGCACGAATCAAAACAAAAATGCAACAGTCGTAACGGATCCCTGCGGGCAATAAATAAGTGACTTTTTTCAATAATAATAATTCATTTGAAACGCTGGGCAAGGAGAGAAAAAAAAAATTCAAACAGATAGTCAAACTAACCCGTAGTCATACTAAAACAGCCTTAAATTGGAGTGGACTACGTGAGTAATAGGAGATTTTAAGGGTTTATAAAGATGCTTGCTTTAGGTTGGTTCTGCCTAAGTCCGTGTTTGGTAGCTCCCAGGGCTGAAGAGAGTTTGAAGCAAAGTATAAAAGAAAAATTCCAAAACACTAGCTGGCTGGTGCTCCAATAAGAATTGTATTATTTTACTGCAAATGTTATCCTCTACACGTGTTTCACCACTTTTCAATGCAGTGGCTCATCAGGAGGTAAACTGCACATTTGTACTCAAATTATTAAGAATCTTGTCTTTAAAGTTTGTAGTTTTGTGGGGTGGGTTTCCTATGGGCTTTTATGAGATCTTTCTTAACAAGTTGAAGTCTTTACTTCTGGGTAAGTATTGGGGCAGTCCCTAAATGTCTGTTGATCCTCGATTACAGTAGATTCTCGTCAGTATTCCGGACTGCTGCCAAATTAGTCGAACTAAGTAAAATGAGGAGAAAAAAAAATAAGAGTCGACACATCCATTTTGCAAAAATATGGTAATCTTTTCTTCTTGAATGGCAACAATCTCTGTGAGACAGAAGCAGTAGCTTCCATGGGTTGTTCCAAATCACCCTCACCTCCCAAGTCACTAAGATAAGCCTCAGCACTTTTACTGTCATTGAAGGAGAATGACCTACCATCCTTAACAACATGGACGATGGCTGGGTAGACCATATAATACTTGAGGTTCTTTGCCTTTGCTTTGTCCTTTGCAGCTTTGAAATCCCAGCTGAGATGCCCAAAAATCATCACTTTGTGGCCATTCCAAGATAAATCATGTAGCTCACGAGCCTTTTTGAGCACCATTTCCTTCACTGGAAATCTCAAGAATTTCACTACAAAATGTCTGTGTCGCTGGTCCAAGTTTGGTTTTGGTCCCAAACTCCTATGCGCCCTTTCCAATTCCAGATTTATATTAGGATCCAGTTTGAGCAAAGAGATTAGCATTTTCTCCGCAAATTACATGGGTTTTCTTCTCTCCATGTCTTCAGGAATGCCAGCTACCCGCACATTACTTCTCCTTGAAAAATGTTCTTGTTCTGAGTTTTCAAAGACAACTTCTCATTCTTCAATTGCAAATCTTTAATTTGATTTTCCATCCTTTTCACTGTGCCATCCATTTCATTTAAGTGGATCTCCACCCTATAAATGTTGGTAGACAGTTCAACATATCTTTCTCCTGCCTTAGTCATCTTCTCCTTGATTTCATTGACATCAAGAGTCAACTTAGTAAGTAGATCTAGTATTTTATCTACTCTTTCATCTGAGGTCACCTCTCCATCTCCCTTCTGCCTTTTTGCTGTTTGTTTTGAGTCCTTTATGATTGAATAAGCCATAGCGGAGCAGGGTATTCAGTTCAGGTGGAGGAGCTCAGCCTTCAGGCAGCCATCCCTGGAGCTGACAGTTCTAGAATCTCTCTAGAGGGAATTCTTATTCCTCTGGCAAGTCCATACTGTAACACCTTCTTCTTGATCCTGAAGTTACTCTTCATCTGGGAAGTATGGCTCATCAATGTCTTCCACAAATGATTCTAGCTGTTTTTGAACAGGACGATTATTTTTAAAGGTGTGTACGGCCCCTTGCCTTTTTGTCTTTCTTCTTGGTAGCTTAGAGTCTTGCTGCCATACTTTGGACAGTTCATTACCATTTTGTTGTGATGTGGAAACCTCAATCAAAGTTTCCAAATTGCAGCCAAACTGGGAAGGGGTCATCTATCATTCCTGTACAGAGTAATAAATAATGTCCATCACTTCTGAGTTTTATGTGTCCTTGTGCGCAATATTAGGGTAAAACCGGCTTTCTGCGTTGTAAGGAAGGTATGGTATTGAGGTAAGACAGACACAAATGACCACAGTTCAAGGTTGTTTATTGAACTTTCAGAAGGGGGTGCAAAATGCCTATCTAAACCTAAATCTAAAGATGGGAGCAAGCTACGACCATCAAATAATAATAATGTAGTCCTAGTGAAGTCTCGTCAAAATAAAAGGGTCTATACTAAAAAATAACTATTGCCAATCCTTGCCGCTAATTTACAAATAGTGTGGGGGGAATGTTCATGCAAAAGAAAGAAGTGTTCACAAAATTATAAGTCAGGATGTTCGGGCCGTTGGCCTCCCTTCCCAACGTTTTCAGAACTGGGCAAGGAGGTTCACTCGATCCAAGCACACACTCTGGCCTCTGCGGGACACGAGGATACAGTTCCAGTTCACAAAACTCAAGACCTTCTGTGTTCAAGTCTCTTTACTCATCAAAGTCTCTTGGTTCAGAGGGCCTGATTTCAAAACGAAATAGAAAGTTATTTTCCTCTTGCAAATTTCTAATTCGGGTGTCTCACACTGGATCCCCCTCAGCCGGGCTCACATCCCTTTTCAGTTACTATGGAACCCCCTTTTCTGAGCTCAGATCCCTTTTTTATTATGATGGATATTCCTTTTCCATTACTGTGGATCACCCTCTTCCGGGCTCAGATCCCTTTTCTTATTATGGTGGATTCCCCTCTTCTGGGCTCAGATCCCTTTATTTTAAAGTTCCAAAAATATTCCTTCTCGGGCGGCTCACAGTTCACATCGGATCCCTCCCAGGCGGGCTCAGATCCCTTCTCCACTTTCCTTTAGTCTCCTTCAGTCTGGCTCGCACCAATTGCAGTTCACTTTATACTTATCGAAGACTTTCGAATGTGCACAGGGTTTAGCTTGCCCCGTCACAGGACCACTTCGATAAAAAGTTCCTTTTTTAACAATGCAGTTGCCGTTCAGTTGGATATCTAACAGAGACCTTCGAATGAGCACCCACATGGCACCGGACCACTCTGTACACAGTATCTTATTTGGCTTTTTCTAAGTACATTCACTCCTTTAGTTTCCACTTGTTCGTGCCTCTCATTACATGCACTTCAAACACTGTCCTTCGAGGATTTCTTCAAACAATGTTGACGCTTGCACCCTTGGTTCAAACACCAGCTGATTCGCCACCTGTCTCACAGACTCACTGGCTGTGCCACCTCCTTTGCCGCCGCTTTGTTGGGCAAGGGTTTCGGTCAGGCGTGGTTCACCTTTCCAGCTTTCAAGGTTCACAAATGAAGGCTTCCCTCAGCTGGGCTCAAGCCTTCTCTCATGCAGCACACTTCACTAAGAAGGCTTCCCTCAGCCGGGCTCGAGCCTCCTTTCCAAGTTCATAATTCGGAAAAAAAAAGGTTTTTGGGACTTCTAAGGCACTTGACTAATTTTGCTCCCAGTTCACAGCTCCCCAAAATGGCATTTTCTGGCCTTGGGAGCTGCAGGTGCTAAAAAGGGATGTTAATTGGAGGTCAAGGTCTCTCCACCTGCCCCCCAGAGACCTGGGTTCGCCTGCCTGGCACAGGGGAGGAGTTTTGCTATGGGAGCCTCCAGGCAACCCAAGCTGCCCATGGTTTTTTGCTTCTGGAGGTACAGTTCCTTCCTCCACACTGCAGTCTCCTCTCAGTGTTTCGGCGGTTTTATACTCCTCCAGGTCTCCCAGGGTCTCTGCAGCTCGCTAGGTCCTTCTCCTGCTTCCTGGCACCTCCCAGTATCCCCAACTCGCTCTAAGTGTGCTTTCCAGATCCGCCTTTTATACTTTCTAGGAGTGTTAACTAGAGCCATGTGTGAGTGATTGGAAGGGAATGCCTGACTTTGCCTGTCCTCGTTAGTGGTTCCTATGGGCAATCTTCATAGCTCCGGTCCTCCTCTTCTTCATCCCAGTGGCTTTAGAAAAGAACAGAGGGGGAATTATGGGAATGTTAGTTTTCACTTTATCATGTTTAGGTAAATCAGGTAAGATTGTGCCTGGAATGGGGGAGTAGTCATGTTGTTGTAGGGCATGGGGTGACATATGTAATTTCCTTTTCCCGATTCTCTTATGCCTCCTTTCCGTGTTGGTACCTGTCGGAATCGGGGAGGGGGTAATGGTATTGGTTCTGAAATGGTGTGTGGTAACAGAGGGAATGTCGGGTAGGGTGTTGTTATAGAAAGGGGTATCCCATGTCTCACCTTGAGACTCCTTCTCCCTCTCTGTTTCCAGAGCCAAGAGCGATGAACCTTCTTCGGTCACCCCAGAAGAGGATACCAAGGGGTTTGATGGAGAAATACTCTTGGTTTTCCTACATACCCTTCCCCTATGCTGGTTTGACCAGGGTATTTCACCTGAATATACTCCTGGGGAATAACTAGAGTACTGGTCCAAGCAATCCAGTATACAATCTTGATTGGAGAAGATAATCTGATTCAAGGGGCATTCACTTGTGGGATGACTAAACTCTCTGCAAGAATAACATTTCTTGTCCTTAGAGGATGGTGAGGTAAGAAGAACATTAGTTGATTTTACCAAAGGGAATAGTGTTTCATTGGGACTCTCTAGGGATTGACCTTCTAAGGGAAATGTGGACAGATAAACTATCCCTCCCTTCTGATCTTCACTGGTTTTCAATAACCCACAGAAGAATGTCCCTAGGGTAGCAGGTTCAGATTATTTTGGGTTTACCATACTTGGCCTGGAGAGCATGTTCCTTTGCCTCCTGATAAATTTAGCCTATTTTTCGTGATAGTGGAGGGTGTGGCAGAAAAAACGTCCTCACAGATAAGGTGGTCTTTTACCTTTCCTTTTCCAAAAGGGTGAGAACGTTGAGCGCCTTCGGTGATGGATCATACAGACTCCTCACTAAATCCTTGCCTACAGTCTCCTCATTAGGGACTTAAAGTCCTATAATTCCCTAAGTACTGGGACGAAGAAGTAGGCTAAAGATGTACAATGTTGCTGGAGTGGTCAGCATGTTAATGCAGATGACCCACACTGAAGGGAGACAGAGAGGCTTAAAAAGCCCCCTCAGGGGAAAGCTATAGAGACGAGCAGAGAGAGTAAGAAGCAGAAGCATCCTGGGCCATGCAGGCAGCCCAGGCAGAAGCTGGAGGAGAAAGAAGATGCTGGGACCACTGTTCGGCAGATATCAGCTGCTGGTCCTGAGAGGGTCTGTGCCTCCCAAAACCTGAAGTTTAGAGATCTCGCAGTGGGAAGCATACAAGAGGGAAGCTTGCCGCCTGGAGGCCTTTTCTGCAGAGGCTGTGCAGCGGAAAGCGAAAGCAAGGGAAGCTTTCCTTCCCAGGAGGCTATCTTTGGTAGCTGGCATGCACCTCAGGGCCTCAAGGATGTCTCTGGTGGCTGGATTGCAGCAGATGACCATAGGAGCAAATGTAGCTCCTATAGCAGATGGCAAAGGCAGAGGGCGACTAAAAGAAACAGCCCGCGGGTCGTGAGGAGCCACAGAAGCCGAAGACCTGCAAGCAGCAAGGGGATTGGAAGGGCATGCCTAATCCAGTAAGTTCACCTGCAGGTAGTGGCCCGGAGCAATCCGCACTCGCTCGCGTGTTGAAGGCAGGTGTTGAGCAAGTAAGAAGCACTAGTGTATGAATGAAAGCAATGTTGAAAGTACTTTTGAATACCAAACTATTGATAAGCAGCATAAGTGGCACTCACGTAAGAGTGAAAGTGGGTCTCAAAGTATTTTTGAATGCCGAACTGTTGAGAGGCAGCAAAAGCCTTATTTAACAAAACCAAATGACTTTAACTTTAAACATGTGAGTCTGTGGAAAACCCAGCAACCCAATGGGGCAATATGGTTAAGAATTAAGACCTACAAGCATTGCCCGAGCCAATAGAGACTACGATCAAAGCCAATACCATACTGGAGGTATTGCCAACGACAAAAAGGGGCTAAGGAAAGGCCCATAAATTGTGAAACATATTGCCCACACTTTGTCCAACATATGATAAAAGCTGGTATAAACTCACATTGCCAAAGCCAAGGGAAAAGCAGAATGGGACCCTATCCATGCCCGTATTTGGTTAATGGTGCAGTGGGGAAACAAGAGTGTCAAAAAGGCTGCCTGTGATGCTGGAAATGCATCAGAGGGACAGGGCCTCTGAATCCTTGTCCTTTACTGCTTTTTATCGTGTGTTCTGTCATGTTTTCTGCCCAGGAGTCCATGTGGGACCCCTGGCAGTGCAGCTCTCTCTTTTGGTTTGGTGAACAGACCCATGGGATACCCTTATGGCACCCATGGGTAGGGGTACAACCCTGTACCCCTAGTGTATGTTTTTTGGCACCTGTGGGTGGCCCACAGAGCAGGGTATGGGCTGGTGGCAGCTCCATGCTGAATTTGACAGGTGCTCTGGGTGTCCTCCATTTTGGGGATACCCAGGCCCTGCCATTGGGATCAGTTGATCCCTGATAGGAAACAAGATGGCCCCTGTGGCCTCTTGCTTTCTATTGCCTGTTACCTTGTTTCCCAAAGTCCTGGGAAGCCCTGACTCTGTCCCTTCCCCCTGACTGGCTGTTGGGTGGAAGTTCCATATATGGTGTTGTTGTGAAGGCCCAGCTAGACTGACTGGAGCCTTCCCAGTGACTGTATGTTGTGGGTACCTCCTGTGGGTGGGACCTGGGTGAATGGAGTGTGTGACCAATATACACTCCTTGTTATGGTTGTCTGGTTTCTGGCATGAGAGACAAAGACTGAGACAGCCCTGCCCGAAACTGGCCTGAATGCAGTGTGTAGTGTTGAATGGCTGGGTACTTGTCCCAATCCACATTCCTTGTTGTGAGTGTCTGAAAGGGAGGAGTGTGGCCTGAATGCACTGTGTGCCTGATTGGCTGACTGACTGCATGAATGCCCTTCTGTATGATTGGCTGCTGAGTGTGTGCCAGCAGTGTGGATGAGAGACAGAATAGTATATCTGGGGACCTCTCACCACTGGTAATTGTTCAGAAGCGTTCTGGAGCTGAGTCTCCACTCTAAGAGTAACTGCAACTGCTGATCCTCGACGTCCAGAAGGAAGAAGAAGACTTGCTGCTGCATTTGCTTCGACCGATCCGAAGGCTGCCGAAATCGTCGAAGACTGACCCGAGAGAGGACCTGGTAAGGCGCCCTCTTCCCGTGCTCCGAGGGACCATCGAGCACCGCTCCATCTTCGCCGAAGCGCCCTGGAAGACAGACCCTCGAAAGGCTGCCAACCCGAGACGGGACCGCCGAGGAGATCGAAGTGAAGCACCCGGACATCGCCGCCGTCGAAGTCCATTGCCGTCGACCAGGGTTCGCAAGTTTGTGTAACCGCTGGAGGCCCGTCGAAGTTGTGTTGCCCAGCCGTGGGAACCACTTGATGCCGTGCCGCCGACGACCGGAGCCGTCCGCTCCTTGCCTAAGAACATTCGAATCGAAGGACTCCCTCGTCCGCACCGTCGACCGCTTTATCCTGCTGGAGAAAGTCGAGGACGACCAACGCGCCGAGGAGAAACCTGCCGGTGGGTTTCCCGCCACCCGAAGACCACAAAGACTCGAACGACTCGACGCCCTTGCTGGGTCTCCGTCTCCACAATCTTTGCGGTCCAGAACTATTGTCACCGAGGTGCCCCGCACGCCTCTGCCTTGCAGGACGCCGACGCTCCGACGCCAACGAGCACCGCTCGGACGAAGCTGCCGCCTCATCGACGCCGTTCTACCCTGTTTGTCGACGGACGTTCGACGCCCCGTGTCTCCCGCTTGAAAGGGAAGGCATTCAAGAAGGGCCGTCAATTCCCCGCCGCCGAACACCGAGTTCCTCGACGCTTCTCGACGCCTCTCGACGATCCGTGACTCCCGCTTGAAAGGGGGTCGCTCAAGAAGGATCTGTCGACGCCTCTTTGAAGAACTCGACTCCACTAGGTACATTGGGGGGGTAAAAACATTATAGGAGGGAATAAGACTTACAGAACAATATATGGACTGGGCTTGTGCTATATCTTTATTTTACAGGTTGCCCAGGTGGGGGGATCTCCACACAGAACTGTGTCTAGTGGTAGGGGCCAGTATTCTGCCTATTGCTCCACCATCTTATTTTCTCTCCTCTCTCTATTGCTGGTTTCACTCTATTGATCTGTGTGACATTGTTACAGTATTGTTAATAAGGTCTAATACAAAGGGTGGTACCACTTTAGAATTGTATATATTTGCCATTGTTGATTTTCCTAAGTACAAAGTGAGTTATTATGATAAGTGTACATAACCTTGAATATTGATTATATAAAGACTGTGTTCTAACCAATACAGTGTGGACATTCCTTTGTGGGGGCTTGGGGACTACACTGTACTTAAGAACCAGCCCGCATCACCTCCTGAGAAGCTAGGCCTTGATTGCTCGTCCATTGCTACCGTAATAGAGAATCTTGGCTGGGGTCCTCTGTGCCTCTCTTCTACCATATAGAGAGCAGAAGTATAGACACCCCCCACCGTTCCTTTACACTGCCCTTCTAGAAAAGTATATTCAGAAGGAGAGGAGCATTATTTACAGGAGCACCAATGTGAATCTTGTTTTCCCTGACGAGTTGTTCAATGTTCTGAAGCTGCAAATTGTTGAATACTATGAAGTTGTTTTGAATCTTTTGTCAGTTGATCTTGACCACAAAAGCACTTGTTGCTATGAAACGCTGTTCGGGCAGGGGAGTATACCCGAATGGCCAATCTTTGGACGAGTAAGCCTGGCATGGGAGTAAACTAAGTGGAAGTTGAAGAGGTACTACACAGTGGTTGTGACAAAGACAATTTATGTTGTTTGTGGTGCTGAAAGAAGAACTGTATAAAGCTGTTACAAAGAAGTTGTATTTCTTTAGAACCTATCAGTTGTGGCAAATCTTCCTTACCAAGACAATTATTGTTGCTATTGATGAACTGAGAAGTTTTCAGTTTCTAGGGAGAATAGATCGTATACTTGTTCAAGGAAGAGGAATTGCCTTCTATTTTCTTTGTTGAATTGTTGAAACTTTCTATTGACAAGTTGAAATTCCAAAGAACTGTGTTGGAACTTTGTTGCCAACCAGGATTATCTTATTTTATTTTCTTGAACTGTGAAGCTGAACCCAACTTAAATCTGGGGAAAGGGAATTTGCCCAGGTTATCACGAGAGACTGTCGTTATATTACATTTTCAATCATTATTGTTTTGAACTGCAATGCATAACCTTATTTATGTGTTGTATGTATATGTGTGAAGGACAGATATCCTCTGTGAGAGTGTTTCCTTTAGTTTCTTTTCGGCAGGGAAATCCTTATCAGGGTAGGGATAGTGAGGCTATTATTCAACCTTGTAATTTAATAAAATGGCATTTGTTGAGAAAACTTTACTTAGTTGTCCGCTTCACATTTCTGACAGCTCACACTTTTCACAGACATTTTAGGGGTGTGTGCGAGAGAGAGGTTTGGTTGTCCAGAAGCAATTTGGGCAGCTTTGGCAAAGGGGCCTGTGTCCATCACTGAATGGGTGCTACTATCTGTCCCTGTTTTGGGAGTCGCAATGGACTCACTCACTTGGAACCCACTCACCGGTTCCGACAACATTTCGGCCTCCACATCTTCAAACCTGACGCTCTGCAACTGTGCCAGGGTATCCGATCAGCATGCCTCCATGACATAGGCTTCCCGCACTGCTCCTTCCTTGTCTTTAGTTTATTCGGCTTGACTTTAGTAGGCATTATGAACACGGGGCTATCCAGGGGAACAGATGATTTCAAGAAGAGTCCAACTTAAATTGTGCTGTGACCACGAATTTGAAACAGTACAGACAAAGGAAGAGTTAGAACTGCCAAAGAAATTACACATTCTCCCACAGCCTGTCTCTGCGGTGCTGGGACTGATGTAACGCCAATTCCAACGTCTAGAAGTCTCCAATGTAGTCTTTTCTTTCCATTCCTCTTCTCTGTAATTGAACCCATGGCAGAAAAAACATTCTGCATGGGGTGTTGATTGTAAGGAGCATTGTAGGTAGCCTCCCCATACACAAGGTTCCGATTTCAGCAACGCCCCTGTTCACGCTTAAACGAAAGTAAAACAAAATTGTAATACTATAGACCAACCACTACATAGAGGACTGCGCACATAATTCAAATCTAAAACAAATTCCAAGCTGCAGAAACAAAACTCCTAATTGGAGACAGTAAGTCTTATGGACTTTCTAAGTCCCAGGGAGCCCAGACAAATATTTGGCTGGGCACACTAGGCCCCTGAAGGGCGTTGGTGGGGTGGGGAGGGGTGCACTCAAAAGGTGAACATTTTTTCACCAAGGTTCAGAAAAGGGGGATAGGGAGTTTTTGCCACAGTAGAATTTGTCGTTTTTCAGCAAATTAGTTTTACTAGATTTTGCCCCAAATATATGTGGAGGTGGGTTTAGGATAATAATTAATGTAGGGTGTTAGGAGGGCTTGAGGGGGGTCTCCCCCCACATATATTTGCAGAAATATCTTCCTGTAAAAAAAAAAAAAGAACATTCATCGAAACCTACTACGATGAAAAAGATTTGACCACATCACACAGAACCACAAAAAGGGTACCGATTCACGAACTGGATAGGAAGGACCAAATGTTCCACATACTAAATGGTAGCACAGGTCAGAGAATCTGAACTGTTTGCAAACTAATATGAACTTCCTTTGAGCAGTAACAAGAACTTAAAAACACATATTATTGCAACACTCATCTTAATCCAGGATCCCGACAGGTCATTCTGGAAAGCAGTCTTTTTTTTTAACCAAGGGAGGTTAAGATTAACTCAACCATAAGAAAGTGCAATTGGGAACTGACAAGCGTGGGAACAGCCAATGCGTTGATTTTCTGCTTCATTTAAAATGTGACTTGTTTCCTCGATGAAAGCCTTCAAGTGACCAATTACGTCAAATAAACGAGACAACCAAACATTAAAGGTTTTTGGAGATTTTATTTGGTTTATAGTCCCAAAAATAACAAAAATGAGAAAAAATCTAAAACACAATGAATGTTCGAAACAATGATTTTGAATATGGATACACACATAGTAAAAAAGCGGAAAGACAAACAGGAAACCTGTATACTTTGTTCTTTGGGTCTGGTTTGATAATACTGAAAACAAATACATGAAACAAAAAAATACAGAAATAACAGGACAGCACCGTACTGAGTAAACAGCAACAAGAATACTGCTTGGAGTTGGCGAGGTTTACGGGGAACCCAAGCATTTAAGGGGAACCCAAGATCCCCAAAAACATGACCGTACTGTAAAAACAGTGTAATGGAATGGCAGCACCAAAAAATCAGAAAAGCATTCAACTTATGGAATGGGAAGGGAGTGCAGTGCGGCAACAACCTTTCTGTCTTTTTATTGGATGGAGTTCTGGGTTGCACCTAGATCAATATCCAATAGTTCCCTACAAAGTAAACACAAGTCTAATGGCCTAGGCCCACATGAGTGACAAGATGGCAGCCCTACAATAATGGAAATATCATTCAAATGTCCAGCTGTGCAGTGCTTAACCCTGCACAGACTTTAAGAGGGATTTTGTTTTCAAGAGGATGTCAACAATGTGGGAGGCCTAGCTGACCGCCATTTTGGCTGAGGGATGATGGGAGCTCTTTGGGCACCAGCTATATACCTTTAGGAATTATGGTGCAACTGCCACATCCCTACAATTGGCTCTTCCCGCCATGTTGTCCTTTGAATTAAATCATACTTAAGCAACACGGAAGATTGTTGTATTTTACAACCTGGGGCTAAATTCCCTTTGAATGTGGCACCTCCCCACCATGCACCCAGGCTGTTCCACAGGTTTAGCACACAAACCGAGGCCTCCTAACTCTTCACATTCACATTGGTGCAGAATGTGCAGTACCCGGCTATCTACCGTCCCCTGGCACCTGGCAATCTACTATCACTGAGTCTTTCCATTAAATAATTTGACAATCAGGAGAGCAGTATCTTTGAAATTTAGCTATACAACTGTTTGTGTTTCCCCCAGGCCTTTCTCCCACAGAAGATGACATATGAAAGTCACTGAGAACCAATTAATTGGAACAGACCTATTCTGATTGAGAACAATATATTTGACTTATGCTTCACCACCAAGAAGGGGGAAGGAGGAGTTGGATGTTTCAAGGGAGGATAATGGTGTAACCCACAATGTAATCCAGATGCCTTTTTTTAAATAGAGAGCTGGTGTGTCTTTCTAAACGCACACTGGAGTTGGCATTGCTCCTAAGGCATCGCACAAACGCTGTTTGACCCTTAAAAGATCATATTCAGCCAACAACATCCAAAGACAGGTCCTATGTTGCTTGGCTGAGATAGCACGCTTCTTGGATTTTTGCATGTGACAAATGAACAATGGTGTCCCCAGTTGTCCTACGAGTTGCAAGCGGCAGAGGGGCAACTTGGAACTTAACTGTGCAGTTTGCTTATTTCGAAGGTGCAAGCGTCATTTGCATTGATCAATTCAGAAGCACCACATGAGATTTACTTTTCTTAAATAACAAATACAGAAAATACTGCCAGCTAATAGTACAAAGTGATGATGGCTAAGTTAAAAGATGGAATGATTAGGTTGTCCATGTCCTACTAGAACCTTTGGGGGGCATCAAGGCAGTAAGAGGGACTATGCTGGGACGAAGAAGCAGGTGACACATGAATTAGACAGAAGTTGTTGCTCTAGAGAAGAAGTCAAGAGCCGGGGGAAGGGAGAGTGGCAGATGAGTGGAACATGGTACCACCAGGGTAAAAACAGCAGGTGAAATAATGGGGTTTGTGCTTGGTGGCACGCCTCATGTTGGTTCGGCCATGCGTAAATATGGGCATTTTCAATGGTACTGTTGTCTCCTCACTCATCCATGGAGGTTTGTACGGCCTCTGCAATGAATGCAAGACTCCTAGCCTGTAACGGGCTGTGATTGTCCTATCAACTCACCCGCCTTGTTTTCATGTTACTCGCTAGCTCTTCCTCCCAATAGGACCTGTGTGATAACGTATTCATTTTTTTTGTACGTATGATTTTATCGGCCTCCAAAAGAGCACTGCAGTGGCCGCCTACTCCTGGACTCTTCTTTTGATAGTTATCAAAATTCAGATCCTTCCTTCTTGATTAGTGTGGGGGAAGGAGAAGTAATACAATGCCATGCCTCATCGTATCACCTCCGTTACCCTCTGCTACTTGCAGTTCAGCCTGCTTTACCAATTTAATATGATTTACAATCATATTAAATTCTCATTTTAAGAAGAGAAAAAGGAATCCTATCTCAGCCCCTACCAACTTTCACTAAACTTCAGTCATCCTCAACAGAAAGGTTCTCCGCCGCTGAATAGACACATGGGCCATTCCCAAGGACAGAACTCCATTGACAGAACAGGACGCCGCCTGCGTGTTTCTCCCCCATACTGTAGAAAATGC
Source organism: Ambystoma mexicanum (assembly GCF_040938575.1). Classification (NCBI taxonomy): domain Eukaryota; kingdom Metazoa; phylum Chordata; class Amphibia; order Caudata; family Ambystomatidae; genus Ambystoma; species Ambystoma mexicanum. The sequence goes on along the minus strand of NC_090939.1, from coordinate 88,876,610 downwards.
TTTGCTGATCACCCCAAGTCCTTTTTTTAATTAAATCCCTAGCTCAAACAAACAAAACTAAATCTTTAAAAAATGTTGTTGATATACATTGCAAATGTTTATAGTCTGACAAAAGAAGCTCTGTTTGAGGGCAGAGCCCTGTGCTGATGAACCGAGCACGTGCATGTGTGCCAGTGACCTGTCTTCTGGGCTCCTCCCACAGGAGAGATGCGCTGTGGCTTACATCTCTTTTGTGCTTGCCTTCTTGCTCTTCTCTGCCGTCTCCTTCAGAAGAAAAAAAAAAACAAAAGACATTAAACTTTGTTCTTGACACCAATGCGACATCTCATCTACTGCGAAAGATCATTCCATTTCTACAGTTTTCGCAAGAGTACGCAGTGTCCTCTAAGCATTAAGTGGCAGGGTCGCACCCAACGTACATGTTTTCAAAATGGCCGCCTTATTAGGAGCACCTTCTCAGGCTCTTCTAATGTTGCTACAAATGGAAAGATGTTCTCTGCAATAGAATAAGGCATCTCTGGCCATTCCTAGTTATTAAAGATTGCTGCTGGGATCCACAAGTGTTAACCAATGTTCAAACGAGTCTGTGAAATTGTTTCAGGGAAACCTTGCTAGAGCGGTCATTTTTACATTGCTTGGTTCTGACTCTGTGAGCACTCGATTATTTTCTCAGACGTTAGATGTTCAGGAAGTACAGCTGGTCATAAGCTACCCTGCCTCTAGCAACACAACCAGAATCTGTGTGCTAGCTTCTCTGCATGCTATGAGCCTTGGGCCGGGAGGATAGCTCAGGGGCAACGTGCTCGCCTTCAAAGAAAGATGATGCGGAGCAACACAGGTTCGATCCCCGCGTCCACGCTTAGAAACCTCTGGGTATTAAGCACGTTATAAATAACCAATTACAATGAGCAAGACCTGATGCACGAACCATTGAACTCTTTGCTCTTTGTATACCGAAGACATGTTAGATGATCTCCAAGGAAAAAAACAAATAGTGGGTCGAAGACTTTGTCGCCCCTCCCCCCATTGTTCTGCTTTTTTCCTAATCATACTCTCCTGGTCTGAATATAGCAATGAACTATGGAATTTATGCATCTTGTGGTTTAATTTTTTTTTTAATTATCTTCTGGCCAAACCCAACTTTGTGGAGTCCCTGATCAGCAATCCTGGGCAATTCCTAAAGGTGATAACTTGTTCCATGTCAAAGGAGAACCTACCAAGTGGAGAGACTCCTTACTCAGTGAGATTACGACTCCTGATTTGTAGATAACCACACTGTCCCCAACCAGTTAATCTTCTTGCGCCACAGTAGAGGCAGGTCCAGACCACCTCCTAGTATGTACCACTTAAGGGGGAAAGAGGCCCATTCTTTGAGTTTCAGTTTCCTGCCCATATTAGTTTTCCTGGTCTTTGAAACTTTTAAAACAGCAGGTTTGCTTCGGTGTACCTCAAACCCCTCTGAAACCTGTGATGCGATTATAGAAGACCAAGGGCCAAACACATTTTTTAACCCTGGGTTTGCTGCTGCCTGCCGTATCCTTGATTGGCCCTGCATGTAGCCCGACTCAGAAACAATGTGATGATCAAGACGGAGTAGAGAGAGCAGATTCAGCGGCCTGTAGATGCACAGCAAACGCTCATCGTCATGACACTGCTACTTTGCCAGACTCTTGTATCACCTGACCCGGAACAAAAACCCAGATTCTGCATAACAAATACTATTGCATCGAAGATGGAGAAAGCTTCCTAAGATGGAGAAAGCTTCCTTTGCAAAGTATTCAATTTCAACTGACCTCAAGACAACAAAAACCCGATTTCCGCACTAACCCCACTTACAATTAGTTATTTAACTTGAGATGCAGTAACATACCACTAGACCCATAAGCAGCCTTAGTTCTATGCCCAGACCATTCTTCCATTAGAGCACTTTTTTCATGCCACTTTAAACTCAATTGGCAATAGGGCTGCACGGTGTCCAGTCAACTGGTCGAAAAAAAACTGGTCGACTGCAATTTGGTCGACGCAATTTGGTCGAAAACCAAATGGTCGATTTTTTTTTATTTATATATTTATTTTTCGGGTTTTCGTTTAGTAAAAAAAGGGGTTTTTAGAGAAAAAAAGGGGTTTGGGGGGGGGGACCCCCCCAAAAAAATGAAAAAAAAGGGTTAAAATAAAAAAAAAAAAAAATTCGACCATTTGGTTTTCGATCAAATTGGTTCGACCATTTGTCTGGTCGACCAATTTTTTTCGACCAAATGTCTGGCAACCGGGCTGCACTAGACTAGCATTCCTAGGCACGTTGCTACTGATTTCTAACATGTATATCTGTGCATACTTTACCCTTCTCCTCGTCTGCATAGTTGTAATTGGTTATTTATAACACGATTAATACCCAGAGGTTTCTAAGCGCGGACCCAGGGATCGAACCTGTGTTGCTCTGCATCTTCTTGCATCCAATGAGAGCGTGTTGCCCCTAAGCTATCCTCCCGGCCCAGGTTGTAATGAATTACCCTGCAATGCCTAAACTAACCATTGTGCTTGCACATACTCTGCCTTATGGGACATGCATGGGTGTTATATTTGCTCAAACGATGTGCAAGACCTGCTCCTGGCTCCCCAATTCCTCTCCTGTCCCTTAGGTCCCCTTAAACCAATGGCCCAGGTTGGCAGAAAATTGGACTTCAGTGTTCGATTGCAACATTTTAGAATACAGCTCGTCAAAGTTATCGAAACTTCTTTTGGTTTCTTGGGACTTAATGCTGGTCTCCAATTTGTAGGAAAGGTTCTGACAAACCAAGTGTTAACATTAATTAATTCTGTCATTCCTCTATGTATTGATTTGGTTTTTGTAGCGTGCAAGCCACGGACAGCGCTACATTCGCTGTTGCTTTTAATCCAGTGATGGTGCTAGATTAGCTTTCAAGTGGGCTTTCAAAAGCTAATCTCCAGAAGAAGAGTCCTAGCAGTATTAGCCATCTTGTGGAACTCAACATTCAAAAGCCGTTCAAACAATAAACACCAATTACTTGTTTCGAATCTAGACAGCAATATGCTGGGGATATTGATAACAATGCAAAAAGCAACCTTAATCTGACAATTAGGCGTTAAATCCATGTCTGTCTGCTATCCAGGAGTGGTGTGCCGCCAATGATCTCTGCCTTAATGCCAGTAAGACTGAGATTCTCCTCATCGGTACACCTGCTCCTTCCTTTCCTGTCGCTCTCTGGCCAGCCTCTCTTGGCCCTCTTCCTGCTCCCACCAGTGAGACTAAAAACCCCGGGGTCATCTTCGACTCCACACTCTCCTTCTCTCCTCACATTTCTGACATCTCTAAGAAGTCACAGTACCAGCTGCACCTCCTCGGAGGTATTCTTCCTTTCCTCTCCATCCCCCAGAAGCTAACTGTCTCCAGAGCTCTGGTTCTCTCTAGGCTGGACTAGTGCAACAGCCTCTTTCTAAATCTTTCTGCTTCTACTTCACCCTCTGCAACTCATCCACAACAGGACTGCGAGACTTGTCCTTGGCCTCAAGCCCAGGGATCGTATGTCTCCAGGACTGAAATCTCTGAACTGGCTCCCAGTGGCTCCGAGGGTTAAGTTCAAAACCCTCTGCATTGTCCATAAGGCCTTCTGAGGCCTGGGGCCTCAATACCTTCAACTCTCTCTTCCTAAAAATCTTCCTTCTCGAGCTCTTCGCTCATCCGCCTCCAACTCCCTCAGGGTCAGCTGCTTCTCCAAGAAACGAGTTGGTGGTAGATCTCTTTCCTCTGCTCGGGCCTCCCTCTGGAACAGCCTCCCTGCCTCTCTGAAACTTGAGGAGAACCATCTCTGGTTCCGAAAGCACTTCTCAAGACCTTCCTCTTTGCTTCTGCTTTCTCTCCTCTGCTCCCTTGCTGAACTCCTGGCTGAAACTTCACTGGTTTACCTGGCTACCCTCTGATCTCGGGCCCAGGTCCCCTCTCTGCCAGTTGCACGTCTGCACTGCCCCCTGGCAACCCTGCACTTGGGGACTGTTTCAGTATCCCTACAGTCCCCTACCAGCACTTGACACCTGATGTCTGCCCTTACCCTTGCACTTGCCACCAGCTGGCCGCACTTTTTATTTATTGTCTTATTTATTTCATTTTTTTACGGTTATCTTATGTACTGCACTGCCCCCTTCCCATTTTCCCCCTAGCACTTCTCCCCTTCCCCCCTCCCCTGCACTTGCGCAATCTCAATGTCACCCGGCCTAGTAAGATCGCTGTCTCTGTCTTCCCTCTGTTCCCCCCTCCCATGCCTCATTGTGCCTTGAAACACTTGTGTATAGGCGCGTTATAAATGTCATATATCATATCATATATCATGTACCAGTCTTTAAATGGTCACAATGCTACATTTTTAACAGGGCTCAAGTCGAGAGTACACGCGGGTGGGCGGCATCCCCCCACCTTTTTCAGTGGGAAGACGCTGTCCCCCAGGGTATTTTAGGGGCTATGTGTAAAAGAAGACACTTTGATTGTCTTTTTCAAAATTATGTTTTTAAGCACGACCTGGGGATTTGAATCTCAGTCACCAGGTTCACAGGTCGGGCACTTCACCAGTACACCATATAGCCTCCTGGTGAAAAATAATCAACAACTAAAGGTGAAATGTCACACTCTCCAGGGAAAACATTGACATTGATTCTTGGGATTTAAAACATGCACACTTTTTAACATTTTCAAACCCTATTAGAAGAAAATATCCTCTCTTGGTTTTTTATGTATGTTGATTTTTGTGAAAGGCAAATGCCCATTTGCCCCGTGCACTTGTGGTTATGCAAAGCCATTTGAATGAAATACGCATTTTTCACCTTGATACTCCAATTTCTGGTGACTTCACATCCCATCACGTATGTTAATGGGTCCCCCCACCGTTGTTTAGGGCTTGTAGAGAGGCAGATGAACACGTCATCTACAGAGTACACCCCGTCACCTCTGTCATATTGGAAGAACAGCAAGAGAACACTGAGCTTGACACCTGGTATCATCCCAATACCACATCTAAGATATGAGAGACGTTATGCACTGAGACAACCTTACCGAATGTACCCCCAAACTGATGCAGTAGACATGAGTCTGCAGACACCGCTGGACAAAGAAGAACTATAAGTAAAATCTGACAGGTCTGAAGTGACATCATGAAGAAGAGAAGATACGTGGACGATCTAAACCTGACTTACGAATATCTAGAGAATGAAGATGTGTAACGAAGTAAACATATGTGCGAAGATGAAGAAAACCATATACACAAAGAAGATAAGTAACACGAGGTGCTGTAGATGTATATACACAGAAACACAAGGTAGATACGATGATGTAGAAGCTTGCTAAAGTAGGAAATATAAGGCAAGTACAGTAGCCATGTTGAGAAAATGGACGTCAGCATCGATAATAGTAAGCAAGAAGCCTCAAGGAGACAGACCAAGGCTACAGAACAGACAGGCGCTGAAATCCAGACTTGTGCAAGAACAAAGGATATTTGGCTCAGGTTCAAGGATGCCGTAGCGAGAAGCAACTGAAAGGAATGAAAGGAGTTGAAGAGGATAAGCGATGTGCATAAACATATTTCTCTTAGATGAAGTAAAGGAGTGAATAATTGTGAGTGCCAAGTATTGAACAATCAAAGATGCAGAAAGAACATGCAAGACAGAGCAACCAAGTCTCCAGAGTCTGAGGAGAGTAATAGCACCCAATATAATTGAATCAAATAGCACTAAATAAAAGGGCAGAATGGACAAAATCATGGTCTCCTCACACGTGGTGTAAGACCAGAAGACAAGGCCTATTCATAAAGCTCCAGACTAAGATAGCAATGTACCTTCACTCCCTTTTACAGTTGTGAGGAAGGGAACAGTCAGCAAGGTCAACTACAGAGAAGAAGCCTTGGCTTAGGGCCTAACTGATGAGAGATGTTAGGCTAATTAGCTAAGAAGGGCAGTTGTCTGACATTGTTCCCCTGCACCTGGGTATCATTGCTTACGTGCTGCTAAAGAGCCGAATGTTCAAGGGTGGAGGTGGGTGTCAATCACTCAAAAGGGCCTATGTGATGGTGGACCATACCTTGTTACAGAAGCCTATCCGCTGCTGTTATGCTATGATCAGTATTTTACAGAGTTAAGAGGTTGGTCGAGGCATTCCTACCAGATAAGGGCAGCCATGATGATACTAACACTTATATGAAATATAGGTATCTATGTTCCCTTAACCAATCCCTCCGCCTGAAAGGTTTTTACTGTTTGCCAAAGTTATCGAAACTTCTTTTGGTTTCTTGGGACTTAATGCTGGTCTCCAATTTGTAGGAAAGGTTCTGACAAACCAAGTGTTAACATTAATTAATTCTGTCATTCCTCTATGTATTGATTTGGTTTTTGTAGCGTGCATACATCGAGGTATAAAGCCTTTTGCGTGATGGAAATGCGTTGAGAGTGTGTGAGCTACAATCTGTTTCTTGGTCAGGTTTCCCTACTTTATTGTACTGATAATAAAGTAGTATTTTGCCATATTCTTTGAGTCTGTCTGGTTATTTGGGCCTGAGATCATTTATTTGATAATCTCATTTGGCACATGGAATGCTCCAGGTGCTACTGCACAGGCTTGACCCCTGATTTTTAGTGACTCTTCCTCATAGGGGTGAATGAATTTCACCCCTTACGATGTGGCAGGTGGAGGGCATCACCCGAGTCGTACTGGTGTACATCTTAAGAGCGGGTGCTGCTCACGCAGACATTAGATACATATGCCTGTATCCTTGACAATTGTTCAATAAACTCATTTATTTTAAAACTGCAGTGTGCTGGCCAATCAGAATCCTCTGCCCACCCATTTAGAGAGTATCAGGCCTGGCAAGAATGCTCCCTGGGGCATCAAGCACTGCCTGGCATATCACGGGGAAGGTAGGAGAGCTGCAATAAGCAGTATCCGATCAGGCACTGCTGGCAATATCATGGTGAAGGTAGACAGTGAGTTACATCCTAAGTGCCGTTCAGATAGCCTTAGACATCCATGGCATGCACTGCCAGTCATGAAGAAAGCCACCCTATCCTGGAAGTGTTTTCAGGGTCACCCAATGTTCCCTACTATAGACATGGCAATTCAGGCGCTGAGTGGCGCTTCAGTGCTTTGGTTGCAGCCTGAAAGATCACCCCCCCCTCAGTTCTGTGAGGGGGCATAAAGTGCTATAACAAGCAACAAGCATGTCATAGCCTTAATTGGAACAGCCATGTAAGACATGCAGCCCTAAGCTGTGCAGCGACTGCCCACTCAAGCAATATATTATCAGAATGCCACACTGTGGCCCCCGTCTTGCAGGAGTGTCAGACTTTCAACGTATCCTAGAATGTGTTAAGAGGTCATGAGTTGCCTGGTCCACGCTTTATTCCTGCATCTACTTTTAGCTTTCAAGCAGTCTATTCTAGACCGGGCCACGTCTGCCTCCTGGCTTGGTAGTCCCGAATTACTATTCATATATTTGCCCCGTGGAAACATGTAAAAGATACCCAAAAAGCCATGAGGATTTAACTGGTCTTGAGCACATCTCGAGTGCATCAAACTGCCAAGCGCAGCGTGTCATTAACTACACATTGTTCCTTTAGACTGTTTCACATAGCCCAGGGGTCTGTACCCTGCAGTTCGCCCGACTCCCATGACCCCTCACCATGGACTATGCTAACTAGAGCCAATGGGAGTTGTAGTCCAAAGCATCTGGAGAGCCATAGGTTGCAGACCCCTGACACAGACAATCCGTTTGATACCAGCCATGTTTAGCACACACCTTCCTTTCCCCCTTCTATAGGTCTGTGGCATTTCACACACTTTCCCATTCTACCAAGAAAGAGAATGAAAGTCCAAAGCCCAAAATACCGGAATTGGAGACCCCCATTTTACCACATATATATGTAGGGGGTGGGTTAATTAAATAAAAAAGGTGGAGGGTTATTGGGGAGCTGCGGGGGGTCTCCCCCACAGTATTCACATAGATCCCACTGAACTCCTTTAGTTCATCGTCACAAATAGTGCAAATCTGCAGTGTTCGATTGTCCGGTGTTCTCTTCGTATCCATGCAAAACCACTTTCCCGGTAAAGGATTTGACCTGCCTGAACATTTGACCAATTGACATGGCGATAGATTCCATTTTTCTAATTGAAAATATTGTTTTGAGCAATACTTTTTCATGCACCAGAAGTACATTCTTTCATAACAGAATCATTTGTGTTTATATAGCTCAAACCTGGCTCGAGAGCAAGGAGCGCTGTACAAGAGTTCAAGGCACAGAGGACAGTTTACAATGGATCCAAAGTAGTGGTAGAACCGAGGACAGAGTTATCCAAGTCACGTTTAGGAATTCCCTGAAGAGCAATCATAACAAAAGCATGCATATTTTGAATTATATTATGACCTGTTTGGCATTTAATGTGTGCCCTTGCTATTTGAATGCAATTTCCTCTGGTTTCTTGGACTTGCTAGAGTCTCCGCTGGATTCTGCTGCAGTGAAAGGAAAGGCGCAGGCCCATCAGTTCTGGCATAGGGTACCCTTCCTGTCCTGTGCATCAGTACATTTACCCTCAAGTGACTCACAAGCGAGGGGCAGGAGGGGGGAGCAGAATGATAGAATGGGAAGGAGTGAGCCATGCGGAGTGGAGGTAGGCTGACCTGGTGCTTCTGGAGCTCCTGGACGTATCTGGTCATCTCTTCCTCGGTCATCTCCTCAGCTGGCTCTCTGTCCTTCTGAGTACTCCCTGTGGCAAAAAGACAGAGGTTAGTAACAGAGCGCTGGCAGGTTCACATCAGGGTACTCCTTCCAGATGGAGGTCCACCTGCACCACAATGCCTGGATCAGTGGCGGAGCCAGGGGGAACGGCCACCCCCTCCCTCTGGCATCCCCGCTGGCACCCTATTATCCGCCTCCCCTGGCACCAAAAGCTTCCTCCGCTCCTGGCCTGGACCCCTGATTTGCGACTAATCAGGACATTTACGTGTGACACCCAGTCAGAACTGCATCACCCATTATGTAAGAGCTTAGAAACCAAACATTCTACAGCACAAAGGACTGGTGGCAATCCCAACATGTCTTACATTGCATTACAAACCAAATTCAAATGACCAATTTCTCACAACACAGAACTTGTGGCTTCACTGCAGATGGCAAGGCTGTTTGTTTACATCGTCCCACCACAGTAAAACACACTAGAACCTTCTCACCGTGCTATGGGGTATTTCGGCTCCTAGTGTCGGGAGTTCAGTCAGCTAGTCCAATTACTCACAAATCATATTTCCTAGGCCTATTGCATGGAAGAGGGTGAAGATATGGATTTAAATTAAACTGTGAAATTGGCATTGCTGGTTCCATGAAGGAACGAGAACATGCTCCAGCGGGAAGATAAAATGCATCCCAGAAAATATTGATTGGAAGTGAAAAGTGTGGGACAAAGGATCCCATGTCTATGGGGATCATTATGAGTGTACCAGTCTGGAAAATATGTCGGAAAAAATGCTGGCAATTCGGGCTCTGGCATTTTTCCCAGAACGGCACATTTCAAGTTTGCCGGTGGAGGCCAAGCATCTCCCGGCAAGCCTGATCTGCCGGTAGATAAGGTCTCCAGTGGCAATTAAAACGTTTTTGACGGTGACAGTGATTCAGGAAATCCTATCGCATGGAATCGCATAGGACTTCATGGGAATGGGAACTGGTACTCTGCCGCTCATAATGCCGGGATATCGGGCAGCGGAGACGGTAAGGCAGGTTTGCTGGTATCCCTCCTGCAATGAGCCCCTATGTGTCTAACATGTGACTAACAAGCTCAGTGCTAGTATTTTATTTCCAATCCAATCATATTTTTATAGCACAGCCAGGCATCCAGGTGTTGTGGTCAGAAGATCACATTTGTGGATTACGTGCCGTTCATCGGGCTGACGGTCTCTTACTTTGAGCATCTCTGATGGTCGCGTAAACAGCCTGGAGAAAAGAATGAGAACGGATCTGCCCCATGTAAGGGATCCTCCAAATTGTTCACAGGGTGGGAAAATATTACAATGGTAATTTTCTTAAAAGTGCAAATCGCATTGCAGGGGACCACCAACGTTAGCCCGTATGTGCTGTTGGGTCCCCTCCATACCATGATCAACTTTTAGAAAACCAGCGCAAAAGCAAAGAGTATATACAAGCGAAATGGCCTTTACTCTGTCCTTTTACCCTACATTTTGTGCAAAATGTAAATGTCGCCTGAAAACGGTACTGTGTAGATTGCATTTACAATGGATTGCTTGGAAATCTTCCTGCTTTTAGCAGTTGCTCAGTGTAGACTGATGCCATAGGGGTGGGATCAAGCATGATTTTCATATGGTCTTTCCCCTTTCTGTAATGGCTTGGCAGGCGAAGAACGTTAGTCTAGGGGTTGCCCAGCACAATTGCCAGAGGTTAAGATTAATTCTAAACCTTCCAGCCATTACCTCTTTTGTTTTGCTGTAGTCACCCTCAGTGGGACGGGTATGGCCAGACGAGGGCCTAGAGACCCAGGCTTCTCCTTACTGATGAGGCCCGACGAGGCCAAAAAACCATGTCTATGGTTGCTTGTGGTCTCGTGCAGAAAGGATGTGACCAAGCAGTTCGGGCTGGACTGCCCCTTTTGGGTTGGGACCATGCTTGATTTGCATATGGTCTTTCCCCATTTGTAATGGTTTGGCAGGCAAAGAACAATGGTCTGGAAGGTTGCCCAGAGCAATGCCAGATGTTGAGATTAATTCAAAACTTATCAGCCATCACCTCTTTGGTTTTGCTGCCATAGGAAACCATTAGTTTCACACCTTCATGAAAATCTCCTGCTGGAATAAAACAAAGAGATGTTTTGGAGGTGGAAGAGGAAGTACGAAGGGAAAACGTATTTCGCCTCCTGTATCCCACTCTGTCTGTAAAGCATTTGTAAAGTCTCGGGGAACGGTATAGAAAGGCATGAACTGCAGTACTCCTTGGTTTTACTCTTTACCGTACCACTCCAACCTTTATAAAATGACCCCAAAAGTGTCTATTTCGGCAGATCTATCAGCAAGGAATCCCCCTAGCCCTGACCTGTTCCCACATAAAAGCCTGATGGGCCAGTGTCAGCTGTGCGGGTAGCAAAATCTAGTGGGTAGCCCCATACTTGCAGCCTCCACCGGGAAATCTTTGTATTCAGATTCTGTCCACACTGTCTTTCTTAACTTTATTTACACCGCCTGGATTGACTATGACAATGGTCGGGTGGCTTGCTATGACCCAGCCCCACATTTCGATTGGTAATTACTGGAGAAACTGTGCTCCTCCTCATTTGTTCAGGCAGAACATTGCTGTGGTGTTGTGTGAAATTCCCATGGACAGAAGAGAGGAACGATTTATCATTGGAAAGATTATCCTTCAGCTCTAAAATTATAGGTGCATCCACCTTGATTTACTAGACCACAGGCCTGAATTTGATTGCTTCAAATTCAGGCCTGTGAACTAGTAAATCAAGGTCATGACACAGGACTTGCAACAATCAGTGATCAGAGTTTCCCATTGACAAGTTGGAATGGTCCTACAGGTGGGCGAAATTGTAGCCATGTGTACATACAGAAGGGGCTGTTGATGGGTACTTGAGGTCAGAGCCGTAGGCCACCTACCAGTGCATGTCATGGCGGTGCACACCCAGTTCCCGCAGGCGCAGACACATCGGTTGCATTCCACCTGCGTCTCCGCCCCATCCTCGTAGGATTCATCTTCCAGGGCACACTCTGAAAGAGAATGAAGAAGAGCGGGCATGAGCAGGGCATTTGGGTGGACAGGAAGGTCCTCTGGTGCACTCTGTAAAGAAAGGAAGAAGAGCAGGCATCAGTAGGATGGTTGCAGGGCGGGGCAGGCCAGGAAGGTCCTGGAGCACAATGTAAGGAAAGGAAGAAGAGCAGGCATCAGTAGGATGGTTGCAGGGCGGGGCAGGCCAGGAAGGTCCTGGAGCACAATGTAAGGAAAGGAAGAAGAGCAGGCATCAGTAGGATGGTTGCAGGGCGGGGCAGGCCAGGAAGGTCCTGGAGCACAATGTAAGGAAAGGAAGAAGAGCAGGCATCAGTAGGATGGTTGCAGGGCGGGGCAGGCCAGGAAGGTCCTGGAGCACAATGTAAAAAAAGGAAGAAGAGCAGACATCAGTAGGATGGTTGCAGGGCGGGGCAGGCCAGGAAGGTCCTGGAGCACAATGTAAAGAAAGGAAGAAGAGCAGGCATCAGTAGGATGGTTGCAGGGCGGGGCAGGCCAGGAAGGTCCTGGAGCACAATGAAAGGAAATGACAAAGAGCAGGTATTAGCAGGTTGGTTGGGAGCCTGCACTAAAGAGGTTGACACTACCATGGCAGTATGAGTGTAGAGATGCACTAGCAAAGCGTTGCGCGCGCTTGCGAGATTCCAGGGCACACTGTGTAACACATCTATAAACAGTTAACATGAGGAGGGCGTTGTGGGGGCAGCGGAGGAAGGGCACACTCTATAAGAGAATAAAGAGCCAATTTAAGCTGGACATTGTGGGGACAGGGAAGATTCTAGGGGAGGGACACTGCAAATGAGCAGACACTAAGACAGTGATGTGGGGCCAGAGAGGCCAGCATTACCTTCTGAAAAGTAATGCATTCAAACTCTGCAATGGACTGAAAAGCTGACATTGTGAGGCAGGTTAGGATCCAGAGCACCCTCTGTAAGGGATTAAAGATTGGGTATTGAATGTGGGTTTCCATGGAACAATGTGTAAGACAAAAGAAAAGAAAAGCAGGGTGTTGGGTGGAAAGGTCAATGGCACCAAATTAATGCCGGGGAATCTCCAGGATTCAGGGATCACATCGTACCAATTAAGAGGGCCCCCACAAACACGTCACAACCTCATTACACTCATCACGTCACAACCTCATTACACTCATTACAGCCTCCGCGTGCATGTACTATTCCATGCGGTGGACTCAGAGTGAAATAGTCCTCACCAAGGAGGCACTCGCCAATACTTCCTCCCCACCTGTGCCGTTTCTAATTCCTGTACACGCCCCACTTTACCATATGGTATCGTATTGTAGTTGGACTTGTATAGCACAGCGTGTACCTCGTAGGAGGCATCTGGCACTCAGCAAAGCCTACAAATTGACTTGGATACCCAGGAGGTTGCAAAGACTTCAATATCTTTTAAAAGTGTGGATGATGGTCCAGGAGCCTAATTCATAATAGAAGGTTGCTTCGGAGAGAAGCCGGCAACAAAGAAAAGTCACGGCTACCTTGGACTGTATGTTTTCCCCTCAGAATCATTAACTTCCTGGCCACTGTTAAGCGCAGAGCTCTAGCCCGTATTTGATGAAGTTGAAACCTCTTTGTATAATGCACACAGCCCTATCATATAGCAGGACCACGCCGTTCACAATCATCAAGTCTATTAATTTTCAGATTGCAAGCCACTGAAGTGCTCTGGGGCTGTGGTTGGCTGGTTGGTTGTTTTACTGATTTACATAGCGCACCATACCCGGAGGTATCTGGGCACTTGATCATGACTTGACTTCACTTGACTTGATCATGATGGCCAAGACCCGTAAGAGTTTGGCCAGTGGCATTCTGTATTGTCTGAGGGTTAGCTTTCTACGTAGGCCCAGATATGGCGATAGCAATGTTCGAGCCGGGACTGGATGAGAGTTACACAGAGTAAAGCTAAGAACCTCAGCAGGCGGCTCTGAAGCCTGGGAGGAAAATTACACTGCTAACTGTGAATTTGGTAATTTGTGGTTTCACAGACAGTTCGTAGTCAAGACTAATACCTAGACTGTGTACCTGGTTTATTGGTTTTGAATGGACCTAGTGCCGCTGGCCGGAGTTTGAAGTCCTGTGCTGATGGTGTGTATCCGTAAAGCAGAATGTCTGCTTTGGGGACCTTACTTTTTAATCTCTTAGTGTTCATCCAAACACTTACGGCCTCCCAATCCACACAGTGTTTCTGCCACTCAAACCCCCATCCAAACCCATGGATACTTGCCGTGTCATCCATGTACATATATGTACATCAAATGCCGCATGCAGTGACTAGGGATGAAATCGGCCACTGGAAGAGGGTAAAGGTTGGAGAGTATAGACCCGAGGTACTCTCGCCCACACATCACCCACCAATGTTGCGTCCGCATTGCCCCGGTCAATCTCTCGCACCACTTCCTGCACCTTGCCTCTTGACTCCCAGCCCTGCACCTCCAGGTTCTTCTCCACACAGGCCCCCGAACGGCCCAGAAACACCATTCTTTGGTGAAAGAAGAACCAACATTAGATTCAATGTTCCTGTACATTGCCTACCGCCCTGGCTGCTTCTCCTAGTCTTTTTACCTGATTTGCCCTTGTTCTCTTTCATTCTTTCCTAGGGCCTGAAGTTCTCACATCTCCTGGTCTAGTTACCGCTTCCTCTTCCTTCTCATCTACCTCTGTTCACTCTGTATTTGAAGACCCCCTTCATGTCGTCTTTTTTCTCTCCCTTATCCAAGTCTGCAGTTATCTTCTCCTGGTCTTTTTACCTGCTCTTCCCTAGTTCTCTTTCATTCTTTCCTATGGTCTGAAGTTCTCGCATCTCCTCGTCTAGTTACCTCTTCCTCTTCCTTCTCATCTACCTCCTTTCACCCTGTATTTGAAGACTCCCCCTTCATGTAGTCTTTTTTCTCTCGCTTCTCCGAGTCTGCAGCTATCTAAGCACTGTACACATGTCTCTCTGCCATTAGGTCTCTGGCTTCTTAACTTGGATCTACCGTCTCTTCCCTTGTTTCTTTGGTCTCTTTTTAATTCTCTGTAACCATGGCCTCTCTCCCTTGTGCTCTCTCCTTCAACCATGCACCTGTTTTCTCTTTCGTTGATATCTCTTTTTTCTTCTGCTACTCTAGTTCTTTGTTTTTCAATATTTCCTTCCATATGTCCTCTTCCTTTTATTGTTTTCCTTTGCTTTCCCTTGTTTCCCATCTTGTCTTTCTTCTTCGCATCACAACTCTGGAACACTATTCCACTGGATATCAAATCTACACCCACTTTCCAACCCTTCACAACTAAGGTCATCACTTGGTTACTCAACAAATAACCTACCAACTATGTATGTATGCATACCTAATGTTCAAATGTTTCCTATGTTGTTTGCCTATTATTATCTATGCACTAACTGCCTTCCTGTCAACCTTCTTATGCCTTACTACTACTGTACTATTGTCCCCTTCTGTTACCTGTAACCTGATGTTCAAAGCGCACATATACCCCTGGGTCAAGAGCGCTATACAAATAAATAAACAAACAAACATCTGATCCACAGGTGTACTGCCCTCCAATGTTGCTCAACATTCTAGATGCCTTCCTCTAGCAGTCTGTTCTCTAACCTCCCATGCTTGTGAGCACACGCACACACACACACTCCCTTTCTCTCGCATTCTCTCCCTCTGACTGTCACCCTTGCCATCCCTCTCCTGGTGGGCAGCATGGGCTGCCAGGCAGCATAACTCTTACTTTTCTCTGGTGGGTTGAAGGATGGGTTCAGGCACTTGAGGAACTCATTGAAACTCAGCTTCCAGTCTGCATTCTCGTCGGAGACTTCGATGAGGGCATCAACACAGAGTCCCCTGGTGGATGAACAGAAGAGGGGATAATGTTACTTACAGACTAATGTGCGTGCCAATATTTAAAGTCCCCAGTGACAGCAGTATTCCCCGATCTCGTCTAAGGGTCCCTTCCGTGCCCGGCATGGCCCCTCATCATTTGTTCCAATTCCCTCATTTGTGCTCTGCCCTGTACATCACCCGCGCAGCCAGTTGGTCTGTTTATACAGAGGACCGGACTACCCAGTTGGAATTTTGGTCATTCTTCAGTACCTGAGCAGCCGGTTGGTCTCTTGGTCCATGTACGTGGTGATGTTGATGGCTGTCTCGTTTTGTTCTACAAACTTCAGAAACTCGCTGGAGTCCAAGCGGGAGTCTCCATCGTCATAGCTCTAAAGATACAGAAGATAAGCATGTTAGCAGGTCTTGGCTGGAGCAATAACAGGCCATCTAGCTCACTCCCAGGATGTGACAAAAAGGCAGGAACAGGGCTTAATATTAGCAGCTTTGGTAGGCCACCACATTTCTTCCCTCTCTTGTACATGTGCTGTAGGATGTCAGCCTGAAGATCTCCTTGGTCAACATAATGATCTCTAGAGGATGACCTTCCATTCATTATATTGCACTCTTGCATCATGGATCTTGCAAGCCAATAGCCCCCAGCTCCGCATCTCTGTTATGTTCAATGGAACATAGTGCACAATGGCCACCCTGGATCACTGAGGTTCCACATCCACTGCTACACATCACGTTTGCTGTGTTAACATTGAGCATTTTCCTGGGGATGGATAACCTTCTGTTCTCAGTTCCTACATCAACCACCATCAGCAAGCCAGAACCGCAGGCTCCTGAAATGGGCGGCAGTAGGGACTCGGCTGCAGAGCCGCAGGGACGCAACAGATAAAGAAGGGGCAGGACCTCAGCCAATAGAGACTTCTCCTGAGTCCGGAATAACAAACCATTTGTGCGAGGGGGGATATGGAGGCAGAGTTGTGGTCCAGCAGTTAAGTGGTTGTCTCTCTACTAATATCGACTTCTCCCATAACTAAATAATGCTATCCTGGGAAAATAGCTTTATTTCACCTGGCCTCGGTGACTTCATCTGCCAACATAATGGGGAGAAGCTGCCATATGTGCAGGTCCTTCTGAGGTCAGTGTGTAAAGATGACCAGGCGGCAGATCTCTTCTGCAGCCACAGGCCCGGAGAAGGTAAAGGAATGAAAAACCAGTGGAGGATCTGGTGGCCCGCAGATTGTAGAAGGCACCCAACAGGTACAATCTTGTGTGCTCTGAGGTTGCCAAGATGCAGACAACGTGTGCAGATGCCGAATTTGTGTAACCATTAAGTTAGTATTGAAAGAAAATATCAGAACACTCAATGCCTATGGGGGTTTCTCTCACTTCTGGGAAGTTGGCCCTTCTGTTAATATGTTGGTAGTGAGTTGTAAAATAAAGACCATTCACCAAGTCAGTAGCACAAAGGGCAAAGGTTATATGGGACGGATAGTGTGTGCAACCCACACCAAAGGCTATTGAGTCTAAGTGTTTCTATTCATGTCCTTTTAGGACAGCCAGTCGGCCAATCAGGACTAGTTTCGTTCAGGCACTCCTTGAGACAAAGGACAGGGGAGTTTTGGGACCCTCCCTCACTTCCTGCCCTTCCAGACACACTGGAGCCAGAGGCGGGCTTCAGAGCTGAAGCCTGCCAAAGGCAAGACAAACAGCGGGCTCAAACCTGTCTCAACGCACAGAATAAAAGCCTCAGTGAGTGTCACAAATAGCACCACAAACAGCGAACACAGTCACTGCTCGCCTTAGGTAGAAGGGACACAAAGGGGGCACAGGATTTCAGAGGGGGTGCACTGGCCCCGCCAGGCCCCACCCTAGCAACGTCACTAGTCTCAACGCGAGTAAAAGACAAGAAAGACCTCACAAACAGAAAATGGCAAAAAAAGAAGACAGGGGCCATTTTGACAAAATGGTCACCTATGGGTGCTATACTGCAGCTGAGGATTCAGCCTGCAGTAGAAAAGCAGAATGATAGGAAACAGTAAACCACTGCCACCAGCCATTTATAGGAGTAAGGGTAATATAAAAATGTTACATGAGAAAGTAGGATAAGGGGCTACTAAGTAACCCCCCAGCACTCCACATAAGATGGTGTGTGCTGGAACTACAAAGAGAAAAGGTAAAGTCAATTCACATTACTATTCTTGGGAACTGTAGTTCACCCAAGAAAATAATTTCTCTGTGACACTGCTCTGAGAGTGCTGTGTGTCACCATACAAAAAGCACATGCCTATGGAGTTTGTCAAACTCCAAAAACAGTGAAAACATAAAATCCAAATCAGGGAAAAACACCTGAGAGAGAAAAAGGTCTCACTCCAGGGTTAAAAAGTTAGTTTTAAGTCAAGCAAATGGCGGGGGGTCTCTAAGGTGGGAGGAATTTATCACTGAAATTAAAATTCTCCCTAACAGTGCCCCGGATGAAAGATCACCTGTGCTTTGCTTATTCCCCACCTGAGCGAAGCAGAGGCGCCCTTCCATGAATCCCCAGGCCTCTGTGGACGCGCTTTCTAGTGCTGGAATAGCGCTTGGCCACTTTAAAAGCACGTAGAAACGGGCACTAGAGGGTTCACCTGTTATACCACACTGCGGCTTCAGAACAGAATGCCCACAGTCACAGATCGTGTAGGTAAAAATCCCATACTGCCGCCCGTCCCCCCCACTCACTAGTGCGGCAAGTGCACCATGAAGGTTAAAGACCAGTGAACCCCACTCCACTCAACCCCTGGATTCCATAATATACTATTTAGACAATATGTGTTTCTCATTCACGAGTTCCACGTGCCGCGTACAAAGCGCAGAACGGGCACTCCGGTGTTGTCTGTGTAGTGAATACTCCCAGAGGCAGAGGCTGTCAATGTTTGGCCAACGCCATGAGCCTGGGAGGCTCCAGCGACACAAAGGGTGTAATGACAGGCTCCATTACAGTTGCTGTCGCTTCCATCAACGCATCGTTACTGTAACCAGCACATTCCTGTGCCAGAGTGGCCAGGCAGGCTTGCGGTGGTGGCCCGGCTGCCCTTCTCCGAGTCCGCGGACGTCCCGGCAGATAACGATCCATCTTTGAGACCGGGGCATGCTCAGACCTCACCCGTGGCAGCCTCAGAGCAGGCATTACCCATTGTCTGAGGTCTCCAAGGAGGCAGCTTCAACCCCTCCCTCCCTCTTGTAAACAAACCAGAGATGAGAAATGGCTGCGTGTGCTCTCCTGGGTCGCTGCTGGGCGCTGCAGTAGTGCCTCCTACTGTAGGATTCGGACACTGTGATGCAGCGACACCTAATGGATAGCCCCAGTATGGCTCTAGCTGAGGTCCAGGCGGGAGAAGGCAAGCTCCAGTGCAGGAGCGACACCTAATGGATAGCCCTAGTATGGCACTAGCAGAGGTCCAGGCTGGAGAAGGCAAGCTCCAGTGCAGGAGCGACACCTAATGGTTAGCCCCAGTATGGTGCTAGCTGAGGTCTGGGTGGGAAGAGGCAAGCTCCAGTGCAGGAGCGACACCCAATGGATAGCCCTAGTATGGCTCTAGCAGAGGTCTGGGCTGGAGAAGGCAAGCTCCAGTGCAGGAGCGACACCTAATGGATATCCCTAGTATGGCTCTAGCTGAGGTCCAGGCGGGAGGAGGCAAGCTCCAGTGCAGGAGCGACACCTAATGGATAGCCCTAGTATGGCTCTAGCTGAGGTCCGGGCGGGAGGAGGCAAGCTCCAGTGCAGGAGCGACACCTAATGGATATCCCTAGTATGGCTCTAGCTGAGGTCCGGGTGGGAGAAGGCAAGCGCCAGTGCAGGAGCGACACCTAATGGACAGCCCTAGTATGGCTCTAGCTGAGGTCCGGGCGGGAGGAGGCAAGCTCCAGTGCAGGAGCAACACCTAATGGATATCCCTAGTATGGCTCTAGCTGAGGTCCGGGTGGGAGAAGCCAAGCGCCAGTGCAGGAGCGACACCTAATGGATATCCCTAGTATGGCTCTAGCAGAGGTCCAGGCGGGAGGAGGCAAGTCCAGTGCAGGAGCGACACCTAATGGATAGCCCTAGTATGGCACTAGCAGAGGTCCAGGCTGGAGAAGGCAAGCTCCAGTGCAGGAGCGACACCTAATGGATAGCCCTAGTATGGCTCTAGCTGAGGTCCAGGCGGGAGGAAGCAAGCTCCAGTGCAGGAGCGACACCTAATGGATAGCCCCAGTATGGCACTAGCAGAGGTCCAGGCTGGAGAAGGCAAGCGCCAGTGCAGGAGCGACACCTAATGGATAGCCCTAGTATGGCTCTATCAGAGGTTCAGGCTGGAGAAGGCAAGCTCCAGTGCAGGAGCGACACCTAATGGATATCCCTAGTATGGCTCTAGCTGAGGTCCGGGTGGGAGAAGCCAAGCGCCAGTGCAGGAGCGACACCTAATGGATAGCCCTAGTATGGCTCTATCAGAGGTCCAGGCTGGAGAAGGCAAGCTCCAGTGCAGGAGCGACACCTAATGGATAT
Organism: Ambystoma mexicanum; assembly: GCF_040938575.1. Classification (NCBI taxonomy): domain Eukaryota; kingdom Metazoa; phylum Chordata; class Amphibia; order Caudata; family Ambystomatidae; genus Ambystoma; species Ambystoma mexicanum. The sequence goes on along the minus strand of NC_090939.1, from coordinate 88,856,472 downwards.
CCCTAGTATGGCTCTAGCTGAGGTCCAGGCGGGAGGAGGCAAGCTCCAGTGCAGGAGCGACACCTAATGGATAGCCCTAGTATGGCTCTAGCGGAGGTCCAGGCTGGAGAAGGCAAGCTCCAGTGCATGAGCGACACCTAATGGATAGCCCTAGTATTGCTCTATCAGAGGTCCAGGCTGGAGAAGGCAAGCTCCAGTGCAGGAGCGACACCTAATGGATAGCCCTAGTATGGCACTAGCAGAGGTCCAGGCTGGAGAAGGCAAGCTCCAGTGCAGGAGCGACACCTAATGGATATCCCTAGTATGGCTCTAGCTGAGGTCCAGGCGGGAGGAGGCAAGCTCCAGTGCAGGAGCGACACCTAATGGATAGCCCTAGTATGGCTCTAGCTGAGGTCCAGGCGGGAGAAGGCAAGCTCCAGTGCATGAGCGACACCTAATGGATATCCCTAGTATGGCTCTAGCGGAGGTCCAGGCGGGAGGAGGCAAGCTCCAGTGCAGGAGCGACACCTAATGGATATCCCTAGTATGGCTCTAGCTGAGGTCCAGGGGGAGGAGGCAAGCTCCAGTGCAGGAGAGACACCTAATGGATATCCCTAGTATGGCTCTAGCTGAGGTCCGGGTGGGAGAAGCCAAGCGCCAGTGCAGGAGCGACACCTAATGGATAGCCCTAATATGGCTCTATCAGAGGTCCAGGCTGGAGAAGGCAAGCTCCAGTGCAGGAGCGACACCTAATGGATAGCCCTAGTATGGCTCTAGCTGAGGTCCAGGCGGGAGGAGGCAAGCTCCAGTGCAGGAGCGACACCTAATGGATATCCCTAGTATGGCTCTAGCTGAGGTCCGGGTGGGAGAAGCCAAGCGCCAGTGCAGGAGCGACACCTAATGGATAGCCCTAGTATGGCTCTATCAGAGGTCCAGGCTGGAGAAGGCAAGCTCCAGTGCAGGAGCGACACCTAATGGATATCCCTAGTATGGCTCTAGCTGAGGTCCAGGCGGGAGGAGGCAAGCTCCAGTGCAGGAGCGGCACCTAATGGATAGCCCTAGTATGGCTCTAGCGGAGGTCCAGGCTGGAGAAGGCAAGCTCCAGTGCAGGAGCGACACCTAATGGATATCCCTAGTATGGCTCTAGCAGAGGTCCAGGCTGGAGAAGGCAAGCTCCAGTGCAGGAGCGACACCTAATGGATAGCCCTAGTATGGCTCTACCTGAGGTCCAGGCGGGAGAAGGCAAGCTCCAGTGCAGGAGCGACACCTAATGGATAGCCGTAGTATGGCTCTAGCAGAGGTCCAGGCTGGAGAAGGCAAGCTCCAGTGCAGGAGCGACACCTAATGGATAGCACTAGTATGGCTCTAGCTGAGGTCCAGGCGGGAGAAGGCAAGCTCCAGTGCAGGAGCGACACCTAATGGATAGCCCTAGTATGGCACTAGCAGAGGTCCAGGCTGGAGAAGGCAAGCTCCAGTGCAGGAGCGACACCTAATGGATAGCCCTAGTATGGCTCTAGCAGAGGTCCAGGGGGAGGAGGAAAGCTCCAGTGCAGGAGCAACGCCTAATGGATAGCCCTAGTATGGCTCTAGCTGAGGTCCAGGCGGGAGAAGGCAAGCTCAAGTGCAGGAGCGACACCTAATGGATATCCCTAGTATGGCTCTAGCGGAGGTCCAGGCGGGAGGAGGCAAGCTCCAGTGCAGGAGCGACACCTAATGGATATCCCTAGTATGGCTCTATCTGAGGTCCGGGTGGGAGAAGCCAAGCGCCAGTGCAGGAGCGACACCTAATGGATAGCCCTAGTATGGCTCTATCAGAGGTCGAGGCTGGAGAAGGCAAGCTCCAGTGCAGGAGCGACACTGGCTCTATCAGAGGTCCAGGCTGGAGAAGGCAAGCTCCAGTGCAGGAGCGACACCTAATGGATATCCCTAGTATGGCTCTAGCTGAGGTCCGGGTGGGAGAAGCCAAGCGCCAGTGCAGGAGCGACACTTAATGGATAGCCCTAGTATGGCTCTATCAGAGGTCCAGGCTGGAGAAGGCAAGCTCCAGTGCAGGAGCGACACCTATTGGATAGCCCTAGTATGGCTCTAGCTGAGGTCCAAGCGGGAGGAGGCAAGCTCCAGTGCAGGAGCGACACCTAATGGATAGTCCAAGTATGGCTCTATCAGAGGTCCAGGCTGGAGAAGGCAAGCTCCAGTGCAGGAGCGACACCTAATGGATAGCCCTAGTATGGCTCTAGCTGAGGTCCAGGCGGGAGGAGGCAAGCTCCAGTGCAGGAGCGGCACCTAATGGATAGCCCTAGTATGGCTCTAGCGGAGGTCCAGGCTGGAGAAGGCAAGCTCCAGTGCAGGAGCGACACCTAATGGATATCCCTAGTATGGCTCTAGCTGAGGTCCGGGTGGGAGAAGCCAAGCACCAGTGCAGGAGCGACACCTAATGGATAGCCCTAGTATGGCTCTATCAGAGGTCCAGGCTGGAGAAGGCAAGCTCCAGTGCAGGAGCGACACTGGCTCTATCAGAGGTCCAGGCTGGAGAAGGCAAGCTCCAGTGCAGGAGCGACACCTAATGGATATCCCTAGTATGGCTCTAGCTGAGGTCCGGGTGGGAGAAGCCAAGCGCCAGTGCAGGAGCGACACTTAATGGATAGCCCTAGAATGGCTCTATCAGAGGTCCAGGCTGGAGAAGGCAAGCTCCAGTGCAGGAGCGACACCTAATGGATAGCCCTAGTATGGCTCTAGCTGAGGTCCAGGCGGGAGGAGGCAAGCTCCAGTGCAGGAGCGACACCTAATGGATAGTCCTAGTATGGCTCTATCAGAGGTCCAGGCTGGAGAAGGCAAGCTCCAGTGCAGGAGCGACACCTAATGGATATCCCTAGTATGGCTCTAGCTGAGGTCCGGGTGGGAGAAGCCAAGCGCCAGTGCAGGAGCGACACCTAATGGATAGCCCTAGTATGGCTCTATCAGAGGTCCAGGCTGGAGAAGGCAAGCTCCAGTGCAGGAGCGACACCTAATGGATAGCCCTAGTATGGCTCTATCAGAGGTCCAGGCTGGAGAAGGCAAGCTCCAGTGCAGGAGCGACACCTAATGGATAGCCCTAGTATGGCTCTATCAGAGGTCCAGGCTGGAGAAGGCAAGCTCCAGTGCAGGAGCGACACCTAATGCATAGCCCTAGTATGGCACTAGCAGAGGTCCAGGCTGGAGAAGGCAAGCTCCAGTGCAGGAGCGACACCTAATGGATAGCCCTAGTATGGCTCTATCTGAGGTCCGGGTGGGAGAAGCCAAGCGCCAGTGCAGGAGCGACACCTAATGGTTAGCCCTAGTATGGGTCTAGCGGAGGTCCAGAGGGAGGAGGAAAGCTCCAGTGCAGGAGCGACGCCTAATGGATAGCCCTAGTATGGCTCTAGCGGAGGTCCAGGGGGAGGAGGAAAGCTCCAGTGCAGAAGCGACACCTAATGGATAGCCCTAGTATGGCTCTAGCGGAGGTCCAGGGGGAGGAGGAAAGCTCCAGTGCAGGAGCGACGCCTAATGGATAGCTCTAGTATGGCTCTAGCGGAGGTCCAGGGGGAGGAGGAAAGCTCCAGTGCAGGAGCGACGCCTAATGGATAGCCCTAGTATGGCTCTAGCAGAGGTCCAGGGGGAGGAGGAAAGCTCCAGTGCAGGAGCGACACCTAATGGATAGCCCTAGTATGGCTCTAGCGGAGGTCCAGGGGAGAAGGCAAACTCCAGTGCAGTAGCAACACCTAATGGATAGCCCTAGTATGGCTCTAGCTGAGGTCCAGGCTGGAGAAGGCAAGCTCCAGTGCAGGAGCGACACCTAATGGATAGCCCTAGTATGGCTCTAGCGGAGGTCCAGGGGAGGTAGAAAGCTCCAGTGCAGGAGAGACACCTAATGGATAGCTCTAGTATGGCACTAGCGGAGGTCCAGGCTGGAGAAGGCAAGCTCCAGTGCAGGAGCGACACCTAATGGATAGCAAAAGTATGGCACTAGAAGGGGTCCAGGCTGGAGAAGGCAAGCTCCAGTGCAGGAGCGGCACCTAATGGATAGCCCTAGTATGGCTCTAGCAGAGGTCCAGGGGGAGGATGCAAGCTCCAGTGCAGGAGCAACACCTAATGGATAGCCCTAGTATAGCTCTAGCTGAGGTCCGGGTGGGAGAAGCCAAGTACCAGTGCAGGAGCGACACCTAATGGATAGCCCTATTATGGCACTAGCGGAGGTCCAGGCTGGAGAAGGCAAGCTCCAGTTCAGGAGCGGCACCTAATGGATAGCCCTAGTATGGCTCTAGCAGAGGTCCAGGGGGAGGATGCAAGCTCCAGTGCAGGAGTGACACCAAATGGATAGCCCTAGTATGGCTCAAGCTGAGGTCCGGGTGGGAGAAGCCAAGCGCCAGTGCAGGAGCGACACCTAATGGGTAGCCCTAGCATGGCACTAGCAGAGGTCCAGGATGGAGAAGCCAAGCGCCAGTGCATGAGCGACACCTAATGGATAGCCCTAGTATGGCTCTAGCTGAGGTCCAGGCGGGAGGAGGCAAGCTCCAGTGCAGGAGCGACACCTAATGGATAGCCCTAGTATTGCACTAGCAGAGGTCCAGGCTGGAGAAGGCAAGCTCCAGTGCAGGAGCGACACCTAATGGATAGCCCTAATATGGCTCTAGCTGAGGTCCGGGTGGAAGAAGCCAAGCACCAGTGCCGGAGCGACACCTAATGGATAGCCCTAGAATGGCTCTAGCTGAGGTCAAGGGGGAGGAGGCAAGTTCCAGTGCAGGAGCGCCACCTAATGGATAGCCCTAGTATGGCTCTAGCAGAGGTCCAGGGGGAGGAGGCAAGCTCCAGTGCAGGAGTGACACCTAATGGATAGCCCTAGTATGGCTCTAGCGGAGGTCCAGGGGGAGGAGGCAAGCTCCAGTGCAGGAGCGACACCTAATGGATAGCCCTAGTATGGCTCTAGCAGAGGTCCAGGGGGAGGAGGAAAGCTCCAGTGCAGGAGCGACGCCTAATGGATAGCCCTAGTATGGCTCTACCGGAGGTCCAGGGGAGGAGGAAAGCTCCAGTGCAGGAGCGACACCTAATGGATAGCCCTAGTATGGCTCTAGCAGAGGTCCAGGGGAGAAGGCAAGCTGCAGTGCAGGAGTGACACCTAATGAATAGCCCTAGTATGGCACTAGCGGAGGTCCAGGCTGGAGAAGGCAAGCTCCAGTGCAGAAGCGACACCTAATGGATAGCCCTAGTATGGCACTAGCAGAGGTCCAGGCTGGAGAAGGCAAGCTCCAGTGCAGGAGCGACACCTAATGGATAACCCTAGTATGGCTCTAGCAGAGGTCCAGGGGGAGGAAGCAAGCTCCAGTGCAGGAGCGACACCTAATGGTTAACCCCAGTATGGTGCTAGCTGAGGTCTGGGTGGGAGAAGGCAAGCTCCAGTGCAGGAGCGACACCTAATGGATATCCCTAGTATGGCTCTAGCAGAGGTCCGGGCTGGAGAAGGCAAGCTCCAGTGCAGGAGCGACACCTAATGGATAGCCCTAGTATGGCTCTAGCGGAGGTCCAGGGGGAGGAAGCAAGCTCCAGTGCAGGAGCGACACCTAATGGTTAGCCCTAGTATGGGTCTAGCGAAGGTCCAGCGGGAGGAGGCAAGCTCCAGTGCAGGAGCGACACCTAATGGATACCCCTAGTATGGCTCTAGCGGAGGTCCAGGGGGAGGAGGAAAGCTCCAGTGCAGGAGCGACACCTAATGGATAGCCCTAGTATGGCTCTAGCAGAGGTCCAGGCTGGAGAAGGCAAGCTCCAGTGCAGGAGCGACACCTAATGGATAGCCCTAGTATGGCTCGAGCTGAGGTCCAGGCTGGAGAAGGCAAGCTCCAGTGCAGGAGCGACACCTAATGGATAGCCCTAGTATGGCTCTAGCTGAGGCCCAGGCTGGAGAAGGCAAGCTCCAGTGCAGGAGCGACACCTAATGGATAGCCCTAGTATGGCTCTAGCAGAGGTCCAGGGGGAGGATGCAAGCTCCAGTGCAGGAGCGACACCTAATGGATAGCCCTAGTATGGCACTAGCTGAGGTCCAGTGGGAGAAGTTAAGTGCCAGTGCGGGAGTGACACCTAATGGATGGCCCTGGTATGGCACTAGCTGAGGTCCAGTGGGAGAAGTTAAGTGCCAGTGCGGGAGCGACACCTAATGGATGGCCCTGGTATGGCACTAGCTGAGGTCCAGTGGGAGAAGTTAAGTGCCAGTGCGGGAGTGACACCTAATGGATGGCCCTAGTATTGCACTAGCTGAGGTCCAGTGGGAGCTTGCCCCCCTGCCTTACCCACCCACACCCCATTCAGGACTCGGGCGTGTACTCTAGATGAAACCAGTCCTCCAAACCCCCTACCTTTCCCCAATCCCCTTCATCCTTAGAGGAAGTCAGCCTGGCTGCTGATAAACTTAAAGCCAGTAAAAGCTCAGTAGGTTACTGTGCGTGCTGCAGAGTAAATTGTAACTTTTAATCACGGGGCTACTGTGTTGTTATAAACCAACTCAATCGGTACTAATTTTATCAACCTCGGAATGACAAAAGATTGAGTGACACGTTACCCGCAGGTCCCATTAACATTTGCATTAACCCACAGAACTCTATTGCTTATGACGCTCTATCTGTTGGTAGGGTGTTTCATGGTACACAGAAAGCCCCTCTCTCGGTTTACACACCCGCCCCCACCTCCACCCCACGCCTGTGTTGCTCAGGCTACCCTTGTCCCTAATGACGTTACCGGAGGGGAGAGCCGGCACTGGTGTCAGCGGCCCGGTAATTGCCAGTAATAGCAGGTGTGGGTAGCACCGCCCGAGGGCGCCCTCTGCCACACAATGGGCACTCGAGGCTCTGGGGGCATTCCTGGGCGGCCGGCGGGTAGCATTGCCATGGAGAAGGGCGGCTCTCAATAAACTCCTGTCACACTCGCACGTCCTCCCTCCCTCCCTGCCAGCAGAGGCGCAGGGCTGGGCCACACACACCACGCGCAGCCCTTTCTGTGCCTGTGCCAGACAGTGCTTTCCGTGTTCGGATCTTTCGAAGGCTGCGTGCAGCGACAATGCCATGTGTGTGTCCAGACAGTGTGCAGGTCGTGTGCTGGGCACTGCTGGCCCAATATGGTGAGTCTATGTTGAAACTTCAGCGTGGCGTTGACGCAGTGGTAGGTAGGTACGTTTGTGGGTTGACACAATGCTGCACTTAGTTTGACGGTGTTGTGCATGTTTAAACATTACCTGTGTGTGAGTGTTGGGTCAGAGGGCGGCCTCTGATGATATACAGTGTTACGTGTTGATTGTCAGCGGTTGGTGTTTATTTTAAGAGAATGTTGGGTGTGTGTGTTGGGGAACTCTTGTGCCAGTGTGTGTCACATTGTTTGTATGTTGGGACAGAGTTGCGTCTGTTGAAAGGAGTGTGCACATCAAGTATTAAAAGGTGCCCCTCTTTTAATCCGTTTGCACTTTGATGCCCTATTTCGCCGTGTCAGGGTTCCTTGCCAGCAGAGGCATAGAGACGGGGCAAGGCCTGTCCAGAATCGGTAAATGCCATTCAGCAGTGCAATATGGACATTTACAGATGTTAATGTCGCTGCAGGGGGCCGAGCTGACGGCTGGGGGCGGTGGAGGTGCCAGTTTGGCGTTTCAGTGCCACGTGCACTTGCAAACCTGGCATTCGCCTCCACCCGCTGCTCTGTCCACCCGCAGGGCCGTCATATCAGATGTCTTTCCGTCCATGTGATGTGGCAGTCGCCGGGCCCAACGGCCGCCGGGGGCGCCACGCAATAAGGGCGCAGACACTGCTTGTAAAGTGTAACTGGCACTGCTCCCATTTTGAGGGGCCGTACCTCTTTTTAAAAACTTTCTCGCATCATGGCGTGACACGTCATGACACCTAGCTGCCCTTCCTCTACACTGTTGTGTGTGGCCCGCCTAAGTTACTGCCCATTTAAGAGGTGACGCCACTCTAATACAGGGAGCTCCTGCATGCACGTGCCTCAGAACAGCGACAGACTCCAACATTGGATTCGCCGTGTCCCTCTCTCACTACGGGCCTGCAGGCCCGTACCACGTGATCACGGTCCTACAGGATCTGCGTGAAATGACCGAAAAGTCTGACTACCAAAAGTCTGACCTTTTTTTTCCTTTCCATTTCTCCGCAAATATATATGTGGGGGGAGACCTCCGAAATCCCCCCACCTTACCCCTATACATTTTTATTAACTTTACCCCCCCCACCAATATATCTGCGGCAAATGGGGGTCAGACTTTTGGGGGTCAGACTTTTTGCCCTCGGTCATTTTGTCCTATTTCGGTCCTGCAGGCCGTGCTGCCCTGAGACCCTCAGGCGGCAGCAAGGTGCCATGGGTCCGCCCGGGTCATTCTATCAACCGGATGCATCCTGCAGCCATGGGTGCTAGACACCCCGGGCCCGTGTCTGCACAGCCCATCGGGGTCCGCCCTGCCACACATTAAGAGCAGGTGATCCCGGCCACACAGCTGAGCAGCCTCGCTGGGCCCCACAACATACACCACAACAGGTTGTAAGATGGAAGTCCTGTCTCTAAACAGACCACCGATACAAGAGAAACATGGGCGGGGGAGACGTGCAGGCCTGGTCTGGTCTGGACTGGGCAAGAGTGGTTCAGATGAAGAAAGGGTGGGACCAGCTTCCCTGATCAGCATAACGGCCGGTTCTAAAGATGAGTGGCAGCAGAGTAAGCTGTGACGGGTAAAGAAAAGGGGGCTACCTCGGCCATGGGGCCCTTCTCCTCCTTGAATAGACTGTGGTTGTCTGACACTGGCAGGAGCCAGTCAGTTGAGGGTAAGGGTTGACGCAGAATTTGTGAAAACAGAGGAATCCGCAGCAGATAGAATGCCAGCCGTTCCCTCAGTGCTCACCTCCGAGCCGCCAGGAGCCGCCAGGAGCCGCCAGGAGCATGGAAGTTTCCACCCCACCCAGGCACTGCTCATCCTCCGCAGTTAGGACATATTTTGGGGGATATGCATGGTACATCAGGTCCATTCTGAGGTCAAGCTGTGTACAGGCGTGTTCTAAATGCCATATCATGTCAGGCAGACAGCGGGCAGAATGAGCGCCAGGCCAGCTCCCCTTGCTAAGTAACCATAAAAGGCCTATCTTCCGCCTGGTGCCAGTCGAGTCACTTGAAAGCTTCGAAGGACGGATTGCGTCCCACAGAGCTCAGGAGGCCCCGGGCCACAGTGTCGAGCAGCTCCCCCACCAGGACAGGGACAGAGAGAGGCGGTCTGCCTGCAGCTGGACTGGACTGGAGCTAGAGTTGCCACCTGCCCGGGTTTAGCCCGGACTGACTATTTTTGGAGCGCTCTCTGGTTTGCAGACAATAAATACAGATATTAAGTGCAAAATCGGTTTGTGTTTCAAGACTCACCAGCCAGGGGCGAGGGAGCAGCCTGTGGGGTTGTAAGCAGTGCAGGAAATGGGCCAGCACGCTACATGTCTTGCCGCCCTGTCCCCAGAAGCCGAGTTATCACATGCACAAGTAACCCCTGTGGCAACAAACAGACACTTTCAGTAGACTTGGCACGGGCAACTGAATACAGAAACAGCCAAAGCCTCACATACTTGTTGTAGCTGTCCAGACTGGTATATATGCTCTGCAATGTAGAGACATTTGTCTTAGGGAGTAGTGTGACCAATTAAAACTGCAGAGCCCAACTTCCATTATTCGCTCAAAAGGGCCTCTTAGTGAAGCACAATAAGACATGTTTCAAATGTAAAATTCTGGTCATACTTATGCTGCCATAATGCGCTTTACTTTTATGCAAATTGCCAGGATTGAATTCTATGAAGAGCTACTGTACTGCGTGACCCGGGACCATCGCCCCTTGGCCCTGCCCTCTCCTCCCCACAGCCCGCCCATCCAAGGATGAGAGGGGTCCCCCAGTACATGTTTTCCTTTTCCTGCACTGGTTTTAAGGTGTCTATCAGCCAGACCTGAATACGCTTCCTGTGGTGTTCTTTGGAGCAGTTATTCACAGCTCTGTTGCCAGATAAGGGCCACCCAGTGGGCAACAACGAATGCAAAGTGGGTCATAAGGGAAGTTCACCGTCAGTGATCCTTTCATGTGCAAAACTCCAACTCTGCATGCACAGTGCTAACGTTGCACCTGTTCATGTTGATGGCCCATATGCATTTTCAAGGCAAGTCCAACAACAAATCTCCCAAGATATTTGGTTGCTTTGTGAAATACGCTAACTGTATAGTTACAGAAACGTACAAGCCTGCCTGCTTGTTTGAAAGTACAAAAAATCCTTGTTTTCAAAACTGCACATTTTAATTACACTTATGCAAAACAATATGCTGTTTATCAATAATACTAAAAAACCACAGCACACTTCAGACACCTCACTGTTGCAGTGTCACGTGGAACACGGCACCCGGTCCAGCCTCCTTTTTTGTACTCTGTCCCCCACACAGCTCTGCAATGATGAATGAAAAGCAAAACTACAAACACCAGAATGCAAAGAAACATTCAGCGCTGGATGAAGTGCACACACCTGAGCGACGAGGCCTGCGGGAATGTGCGCCTCTGCTTCACAGCACTCGTGTACAGGAGGTAGTGGCGGGAAAGAAGCTCACTACTCAGAGTTGTTTTTTTTAGCCAATGACCACTTTCATTTGGTTTGCGGTACACACATTTGGGAAAGGCTAATCTACAACTACCAGAATGCAAACCACTGTTGCATGAACAGCCAGGGGTCGATGGGAGGTGCCAGACACGTTATGGGACCACTTCTCAATACTTAAAGCTTTGTTGCAATGTATTCCCTCCCTAGAAATATCGAACTAGCCAAGGTCAAGTGAGAGTTACACCATTCATTCATATGTTTTAAAAAACAAATATAGGTCGGTTAAAAAAATAACTGCAAGAATGATTTTTTTTCTCGCCCCTTGCTATCGTACTACAGTTTTTAAACGGGTAAAAGGAGTGTGTTAGGGGGTGGGGCTTCTAAAAATGTGGGTGTGGCTTCAAGTCTAGTTTTTGCTTCAAACAAAAGGTGGCTACCCTAACTGGAGGTTTCAGATCAGCTGCCTCTTCAAGGCACTTTAGACAGCTTTGGGGCACCTGCTTACAGGAGGCCAGGACACAGTACACAAAGCACGAAGTGACGAATAGAGTGTATTCATCCCTTCTACTCAAAGGAGAGCCCCCCTCTTTGAAGCTAGGGAGATGAGCTCGCTCCGCAAGACCCTCCATAGGGGTCTGGGCAGGTGGGGCCTCACTGGGAGAGTCTCCCATTAGGGGACAAAGACTCCCGTTCCTGTGAGGAACTCCCTAGACCAGCCATCCCAGCAGCCTATATGGGAACAACTGCAATGAACAATACTGTTAGATCTAGGTGTTTGGCTAAAGGCAATACTGAAACAAACTATTCTGCAAAAGGAAAAGAACCTGTCTCTTTAAGTAGAGACGTACATTTAACTGAGACGAGTGGAGTGACGAGAGAGAATCAGAAGCAGAGGAAGCTCCCTGACAGCAGCACGTTTTGGAGCAGCGAGGCGGAGGCAGAGTGCTGTAAGCAGGATGATGTACCTTGGGCCAGGTAAGAATGAACTTGAAGCAGGAACCGGGGTGACCCAGGCACGTATGAAAAAGGAAAGCTTCTTTATTCTTCATTGCAGTTACACGTATGAAACGGGAGCACAGGCTATAAGCTTCCTTCCATGTTCCTTCTCTAGCTCCAAATCTCACTGACATTCCTGGAACCCAGAGCACACCCCAGGTCCCACCTACATCATCACATTCCACTAGCCCTTTCTAGCCATGTACTACGCACACTATCTAGTCACAACACACGGTTCCGCCTACATCATCACATTCCAATAGCCCTTTTTAGCCATGTACTAAGCACACATACATATCTAGTCACAACACACGGGAAGTCGCTGACATCATCACGCCTGAGACAGATGGAGCAGAGGAGAGCCGCGGAGCCTGAGACTCTCAAGGAAGCACAGAATGCCAGTGGGAAACGCCGGAGGCCCGGAGTTTGCAAGAATGGAGAAGCCGTTGTAAAGCAGCAGATGGGAATCCTAATTCTGGTAGTGGTGAGGCCACAACGGCAATGTAGAAACCATCTCAGTGGGCAGTGTACAAAGCTCCCGAGTGCCTGAACCTGTACACGGCAGCTGGGAGAGAGAAGACCGAACACGGGAAGCCGACAACTCTAAGACGCATGAAGCAGAAGTCGAAGAAGAGAACCCGAGTGTGTGCCGAACCCTACAGCGTTCCCCCGCACATACAGAGGTAACGGGGAACGGGCAAACCGGGAAGCCACCGGGGAATCATTACGAGGAGGGACAAACTCATCCCAGTGAGACAGACGAGATACTGAATATAAGATTGTTTAACTGCAAATATGAAAATACGATAAAGAGAATAACACATAAGCGTGAAAAACCAATAATTAAAGATTGGGCCCGAATACCCTGGGAGGAGGGGAAAGTGACTCATGACCTAAAAAGTAAAGAGTGGAGAAAAACAGCGATACAATTCTGTGATTATGAATGAGACATACAAATATGTTCTGAAGAAAATAGGAGGAGGAACAATGGGACTGAGAAACCCCAGGAGAGGGGAAAGGTCAACCTGGAACAAGGCTTACCCAAACTAAGGAAGCATGGGTTACCAGGATCAGAAAGGCCTACAAGTTTAGATCAGAGAGTAAGAAAGGGTATGAAGGAGAACTGTCGAAAACCTATTCCTAAAGAGGGAATAGAACCCAAGCATACTGTGAAGGAACTACAAGAGCTTATGAAGCAGGTATGAAGAGACTATACTAAGGAAACCTTGGAACAAAGAAGAGACATTTCCGTAAGAGGCAACCAGGAGAAGAGAGACATTCTCTTGGTATTATTTAAGTTAGTTAATATAGTAGCAGGGTCAGAGTTGGACAGTGTTCATATTCATTTGGGACTTGCTGACGACCAAAGAGCACCTTTAGTTTATTTATATAGGCAGGGATAACTCTCTAGCAGTAGGGAAACATAGGCCTTATCCATAGGATTGTATTAAACATCAGTAAAAATGTCCTGAACGTGTCCAACTCCTCCTTCTAATCGCCACACAGCATATAAGAAACAAGCTGCTCAGCTGTAGAAAAAGATTGTCAGCTGGATGGGGATGCCTATTAAAGATACACACACTGCTTATTATACTGCCATCTAGTGGCCAGGTCCGGAATGGCCTCTTGTTTAATGTGCGTGTTGACCATGTTCGTCAGCTTAATGAGCCCAGAATGCCCTGCTCGCTTGTATTGACTTCTGATTGTTTTTGACCCACCATCTGTTTAGTAACAAGACGTGGAGCAGAAAAGATTTTTCTATTCGTATTTGGCATGTATTTGAATAAATAGGGAGGTCAATTTTAGTCAGACATGATTTACAATAACGCATTTGTAGATGGCTGGTGAGGCATTCTCTGGGCAGTTGCTTGTACAGTAGCACCAAGATGAGAACAAGTGGTGAGCAGGCTTAAGAGAGTGTGGTCAAAGTGGGACATACCAGGGACAAAACAATACAAATATAAGAAGCTTGTGACTTACAAAGATACCATTTACCCAGGTGTGTAGGTGTTTCAAACCAAAGAGGAGATCTGCAGACATATACTAAATTACATGATTATGAGGTCAGGGAGGGAGGGTGAGGGCGGAGGCAGAGGGAGCACTGTCTTCCACAAGTAGTGAAGTGTGAGTGGAGCTGTGAAGAGATACACGGTTGGGTTGGCTTTGTGATGAAGCGAGTTCCAGCAGAGTAGGGAAAGTAGGGAGAAAGAGTGGAAGCGAGAGGCGGCACAGGGAGGTATCTCACAGAGGGGATGATTGCTGAGGAGGAGCAGAGGGAACGCAGTGGTGAATATGCAGAGATACATTCAGGGCGGTACTGAGGAGCAGGACCACCACTAATAGCTTTGTAGACTAGGACAAAGAACTAAAAAAGGGAACGGTTGTGCATGGAGAGCCAACCGGCATGGTATCGATAGGCAGAAGCAGGGGAGTATCCAGGCAGGCTGTAGAGCGTGCAGGTACTGAAGTTGAGGACTTTGTCTAGATGGAGGAAGGAGTAGAGACAAAGGCTAAGGAGTAGGCTCGAGCAGAAGTCGAGTTTGCTGAGCGCGAGCATGGAGATTAGAATTTACATAGGGTGGTGAGTAGGGAATGGACACATTCTGAGAATGTTGGGAAGGTTATTACGAGCAGCAGAGGCAGTGTAAGTGATCAACTGTTGCAGTCAGAGGCCACGATCATAGAAGAACCTACGGTTGCGAGCCTTGGGCGAGGGAGCAAGAAGCTAAAGCAGTAAATTGATAGGAGAGGGGAGGGGTGGCTTTGGAAGCCAGGAGAAAGAGAACTTCAGTTTTTGAAGAGTTCTGCATTAGGCATCAGTGAGCCATCCAGTGACTGAATTACAGTGAAAGCGTTCGGAATTCCGTTCCAAAATGGCTGAATTGAAGGAAGGAAAGGAGAAAAAGATCTGAATGTCGTAAGCTAAAAGGTGTTAGTGAAAGCCCAAGTACCAGATAAGTCGTACTAGGGTAAAGGTATAGGGGTGAAGAAGATACTGAACAGATTATGTTAATTGGTGCTCATAGCATGCTGTGCTTGCTCAATATGGGCTTCCTGGCACTAGCATCTGTGAATCAAGGCACAAGTGAAAATAAGAAGTTGTTTGGTTGGTCTTTCTGTACAAGAAGACTCTCGGTTTGTACCTGAAAGTCAGGTGGGTTGGGGGTGGCTCTTTGCTCTGATGGTATGGCATTCCATTCCAAGACACTGAAACAGGTGAAGGACTTCCCGCCGCAAGGGGATCGTTTGAAGCTGGGGATTTCCAGCAGAAAGGAGTCTGCGGATTGTAAGGTCAGAGACAGGACATACAGGTGGTACTCGTGTGCTATGAAGCAGCGAGTCTGGACTTGTACTGATTTATGGGTTCAGCATAGTGTTGTAAATTTAGCCCGCTCCTTACAGGGTGCTAAAGAGGTATGTGTACCTTTCCTTTAATAGTTTGTTAAGGAGTTTCGCCGCTGATTGCGCCCCTGGTTATCTGGCCAGTGCATATGTTGGGAGTCCTCCATAATCTCTGTTGGCAGATGTGCCCGGTGCCAGCACAGCTTTTATAGGATGAGCTTTAGCCAGGTATTGAAACAGGAATGTACAAGTGTTCCCAAATGATGCCAGCAGGTGTGACCCCTTTAGTGATCTGAGGTTTGAAGGAAAGCTTTCCATCCAAAATTAACCCACGGCTCCGAACGTCCCTGTCTCGGGGTGGGAAGGGTCCGAAAGTCTAAGGCGAGAAGTTGTGGCTCAGCCGATCGCGAGAATTTCCCAAAAGAATTATTCAACATTTGCTGGGCTCAAGCCTTGAACCGTGGTCATCCCATGGTCTATTGGACACAGACATTAGTTATAAGGTTTTGGGGGACGTTTATTGATCTTCTGAAAAAACCTACACCATACGATTAAAATATGTTAAAAGGTAGGCAACACATATCAAAAAGCAGGGGGTGGGTTGGGTCAGGGCTGTCTCCTGTGGGATTCTGCATCTAAGTGAATATGAAGGGGATGAGTGTGGGTGGACGGCTGCTGCCTGGGAGCGGTTCCGTAGAATCAGGTGGCACCAGGCAAAAGGATACACAGAAACCTTGTGTTTGTAACCTGGATATCAGGCTATTGTGATTTTTGGTATTAAGTGCTGCCGTCAAGACCAACAAAACAGAGGAACCACCCTTGTCATATTCTTCTACAGCCTGTGGCTCAACAGATGTTTTGGATTACAACCCCCAGGCTCCCTCACCGTTGAGAATGCTACCTGGGACTAATGTGCAGAGCCCACAATTTCCATCCCTCCTCCTAGGTGGAATCCCACCACAAGGGGGTCCTACATCTGATTTTCTGCAGTAAAATTGTACAACTGCATGAAAAGTATTTTCTAGTAGCTTTGATACGGCATCTTGATTGATATCTTTAAAAACACATTAGGAAAATCGCCTGGGGTCAGATTAGACGTCTGATTCGAATCCCTGGCGTTTGAGGCTGCAGTCAATTCCTGGACAAGTTTTATGACGACATAAAAAGTAGTACATCGATGTTGTAGTCAGTTTTACCTCATAAAGATAGAAAACCAAGAACCCTGGAACATAACACAGGCTAGTGTCAAGCGACCAGTTTAATCATTAAAATGAAACGAGGATTGGTTGGAACGCTCTGCTTTCCAGCCCGAGTCGCAGAGGATTTCTGGCCATCCGATTGTCTGGAAAGCAGTGCATTCTTTCCCAATCGGAGACTGGGAAGTATTCTAGTGTGCCGATTGGCCAAAATCCACCATGACCCCTGATTGCCAAGAATGTTCCAGCTCCTGTGATTGGGCAAAATACCAGCTGCCAGACTCAACCAGAAGTGGAGTTTCCATGTGTTCTAGTCTTGTGATCTTAAAGTCGACTTCCAAAAGTGAGCTCTTTTAGGAGTCGGACACCTTTTGTGAGATCCCCTTCTTGTTTTAGCAGACTTCCACTTCTCTTGCCCTGCATTGCATGTAGGTCTATGAACATCATTCCTGTTTCCCTGACCCTGAGCTCCTGCATTTTCTGGGTCGCCTTTTGGCTCTTAATATTTGCCAGGCCTACCTTTAGGTTCATTGTCCATTAGCAGTCTCACTTTAGCTTGACCCACAAACAGACGCCATGAAGCGGGCGCCAGGTGGGCGCAATGCAGACATTTCCATTCTTTCCATTGCGTTTGTGATAGTTTGCAAACAGTTAAACGTGATACATATATGCCGTCTTTTATTGCGGAATTGCTGTGATACCCGAGGGTCGAGCCAATGGGATTGACGCAGTGATTGGCTACATTCAACATGCTTCCGGAACTGTCCGAAAAGGGGAGCAAGGTAACGGCGGTGCTGGAGGGCGATAACCATTGCAAGAGTCTTACAACTAACAAAGAATGTGAAAGGAGAGAATGCCTAGATGGGCACACCTGGCTTTTACCGCACAACACTTGCGTAAAGTTGCAGGAAAACGATAAGAAATGCAGAGGCGAAGACAGGGTAGGGCCTGAGTGGGCAATGCCCACCCAAAATCTTGAAATGCCCGCACAGCACCCATCACTGCGTAGGCATTTACAGGTGTCACTGTGCAGGCGGAGCAGCAGGAGTCACACGCCGGCTCCTGCACTCCCCACATGCCAGGAACCAAGAAGCTCTCCCTGCGTTCCTCTCTGCCTGGAGCGCCGGAGCCCGAGGACTATCAGCAGCCGAGGAGGCGGCGGCGGCGAGTCTGGAGAGAAACAGCTAAGAAAACAAAGCATATGCGTGTGTGCAAGGATTGCATGTATGCATGAATGTATGCACGCATGCATGCAAGGGTGGGCGTAAGCGCGTGTACGTATGTGAGGGCGTGTCTATAAATGCATCTGTATGAATTATGCAGTGTGAATGGTGATCATGGGACGCGTGTGATGGAGAATGCAGTGTGAATGCTATGTGTGCTCGTGTCAATTCATTTATTTTATTTTACTTTGCATTTTTAAGGTGCTTTTACATCAATAAATGGTTTTTGAAAGCACCCACAGGGCAAAGGGGAGGGAACAAGAAACAAAAGGCAAATCAAAAAACAAGGATGAAAGATGCAGGCGGTCCTACTAGGTCATGTGAACATACGGAACATGCAAGTGCAAAGAGAGAGAAGGGACAAGGTAAGGGGGGTAAGTGCCAGAGAGTCCGTTGCAATACAACAGGTAAGTGCCTGGCCTGAGACCACTGGGTAAAGGGTGGTCACAATGACAAAGATGTTGTATGGGTCCGTGACTGATGGGTGAATGGGTTTATAGTCATTTGGTCGAAAACAAAAATGTCGAAAGTCATAAGGTAGAAAAAAAAAAGTCGAACATTTTTATTTTCGACATTATGACTGCACACCGGGTGAATGTGTAAATGTGTGTGTGTATTTGTGTATCTCTGTGTGTATGTGTATCTGTATCTATGTGTGTGTGTGTGTGTGGTTGTGTGCGTCTCGGCCAGGGTCCATTTGTGTGTGTATGTGTGTTTGTACGCAAGACTGTGGCCCGAGGAGGGGCACTGGATCATGAATCTTTATTGACGGGGTCATGACATGTTTTACTGGCGTTTTTGGGCAAAGCAAAGCCAACTTGAGAGTTATGTAAGGGTGTGTTGGGTCGGGGAAGGATACTACAATGAGGCTGGCTGGGTACTACTGTGACATGGAATTTAGTACTCGCATTAAGTGCAAAGCCACCATGATGACTGTTCTTACAAGTAGGCGGGGAGGGAATATTTCCTTACTGTTGCATGGCTTTTTTTTAATGGTGCTAAGGTTAAAGGCAACACGATAAGAGTTCTTAACATGAGGGGCTAGAGGGAGAGCATTTGTACAGCCCACAAGGCACCTTTCTCATACTGTGGTATGGCATCTTTTACTGGTGTTAGGGGCCAAATATAACATGAGTGTTCTTATATGGGGCGGGAGGGATTGGAGTAGCTAGCAAGCAGATGTTTTCTTACTGTGGCATGGCTTTTTTTGTTTACTGGTGTTAAGGCAAAGCCAACAGGAGTGTGTTCTAGCCATGGGGATATTGGCATATATTGGCAGAGCCAGC
The DNA here is from genome assembly GCF_040938575.1 of Ambystoma mexicanum. NCBI lineage: Eukaryota > Metazoa > Chordata > Amphibia > Caudata > Ambystomatidae > Ambystoma > Ambystoma mexicanum. The sequence continues at coordinate 88,837,843 of NC_090939.1, read as the reverse complement.
ATGAACATGATTTGTTATAGAATCATTACTGGTATTATGGGCAAAGCAAACATTACTTTTTTCTTATGTGGGAATATTGGTATATGTCTTACCCTACAAAACCGATTGTAAACTGGTTGGATTTTTACCTAATTTATCACAGAAAGTGTACTGCAAAATGCACCATTTTAACGCATTATTTAATAAACTTTCATGGGGGGCGAACACCCCCGAACCTCCCTTGACTGGTCTGCACTCCCTCACTATACTCAGTCGCTTCTGTGCATTCAGCTGGGGGAAGAACAAGCCCCCTTCCCTCTGCGGGCTTCCCTTAGGGTAGGCCCTACTACATTAGCTCAAGGCCCCACTTTTGACACAACCCTGTATATGCCTCTGATGAAATGTACACACAACACCATCATGGCACGTAGCCTCCACTTCGTGCAGTAGCAAAGAGTGAATGATGCACGATACAAAAGCTATTTTGAACAGCAGTTCATGCCTGTGGCAGAGTGTTTTGGGGTGCTAGAAGCTAGCACAGGGGAGGCCCACCTGTCGCTATCCAGATGTTTTGGCCTAGAACTCCCATGATCCCTCACTACTGACTAGGCCGACTGGGGCAGATGGGAGCTGTAGTCCAAAACATCTGCTGGGTAAGAAGTTGGCTCCCCCAGAGGTAACGCGTTCCTCACACACAGTGCACTCTACTCATATTCACCCGCAGGGCTACTATGCGTAGCCGTTAGTGGCCCATTCAAACACACTGAGGTAATGATGGCTGTCAAAATTCTGCTATGGTCTGTTTTTATTTTCCATCTTGACTTAAATTTAACTATCATTCTCACAGCCCTGTATAGTTAATAAAACGACCATTCTCACAACATGGCCAATAAATTCACAGCTATTCCCCTTTACACACACAGAGCCTAGAAGATGCCATTGCTGGCAGGACTCTTGTTTATAAAATATATATATATATATTTGTTAATGCTTTTGGCTACATTATCTTGCCTTTTGCATGTCTTACAAGTTTAAAATGTACACATAGTAAACATATACAAATCAACATCACATCACTCAGGTAAAATATCTAACACACTTAAATTCATCAACATTTTTAGGTCATCTCACAATACAATACAATACCTATCCTTAAGACCCATTAATTAAAACCCATGTCTTTTACAAAAAAAGAATCTGGTTGTTAGATTCACTCTGTGTAAATGGTTTAATCTTTCTTAAGGCAACAATTTTGGTAGAATCTGGTCCCAAACATGCGATGTAGCAGCCACAATGACCAAAGACTCAGCCAAAAAGGTAGCAGAGCAAAGTCCTCATCCCGAGGTGGGCGGTAGCCTTTAAATGCACCGGTAACGGTATTACCGCTGCATTTAAGGGCTGGCCCTATCACGAGTTGGGTGCTAAATGGGCTGGTTTACCTCCCGCTTTATTCAGTAAAAATACTATTTAGCGGCCTGTATTACCGCTGGCTGTATTAGCGCAGTATTAGCATAGAAAATTCCCCATTGGGTTCAATGGACCCAATGGGAAATGGGGATTTACCGTTGACTCTCAACCCATGATCCTGCAGTAATACCACCGACCGGTGGGCGCTAACGCGAATACAGTTGGGCGGTATTGGATACCGCCCAACTCGAAATGAGGCCCCAAAACTGATTAGAGATCACGCTTTCCATAGTTGTGCAAAAATGCCCATAACTTTTTAGATAGTATTCGTGCAAACTTACACAACTGCCTGCTACTTTCTATCTGAAGCTTGCAAAATCGACAACGTCTTAGATCGCGGGGCATAGTAACGAACGCATCAGTGTAATCCAAAACAGGGAGGAGATTTAACCGCACATATAGGATAAAACGTCTAAGAGACGGAGTACAGATTCCAATTCAATAGCTTTGCGGTTTACGTAAAGGAAAGCCCCGTAATATGAATTCTGAATATCATCTTTTATCCATGGACCTGACACGATTCCAACAGAATGTCTTCTTTTTTAACTTTTGTAAGAAATAACCAGGATTTTCCATGTCGGTTAAGTCAAGTCCAATGGCATTTAAGTGAGCTTGCATAGTTTCAATCAACTCAAAATGCGCGGCATTACTCAGTCTGTAATGCTAATGTTCAGCAAATTGGGTCAATATACTAACAGGATGGGAGGACTGGGCCGCTAGTGTTATCTTCAGCAGATGTTTGCATCGAGCCAACTTCCACAGAGCAAATAGTGAAATTACTCCCAGCTCTAACCTAAGAGCTGCCAATGAGGCAGTCACAGGAAGCTCTAATAAGGATCTTAAAATCTTCCCCTCCGATATGTCTAACCAGCTCACATATTTCTCAAATACGGTCTCTAATCCGCAGAGTGTACAAGGAATAATGGACTTAATGTATAACTCCAATAGGAATATATCTCTCACATCAGAAGAGAAGCACATTGGCTCCCTATCCAAGCTACAATTCTTTTTAAGACTCTGATCACTGCACATAAATGTATTACTAATGAAGCCCCCTCCTATCTGAACAACTGTGTAACCCAAAAAAGACTAGGTCTCTAAGATCTGGATCCAGCACACACTTGAAGGTCCCGAGAATCAAGAGTAAAATGGCGGGGGGCTCTAGCTATCCAGTAGCGGCCCGAAAGCTCTGGAACACCGTCCCAATTCACATTAGAAATGAACTCTCGCACCAGCGTTTCAAGAGGCTGATCAAAACCTGGCTATTTGATCAATTCGACTAGGCTGTTTCTAGTATGATGTTGGCGTTCCTTCTAGGTAGATTCCATCCACATTGTGCATGAAATATATGATTGTAAGTTCTTTATCTGTGTTGTAACATAATCTGTAACTAGCCAAGCTTTCAAGTAACCTATGCCGTGATACCCCTGGGTTTGGGCGTGTAACAAATGCAATAAATAAATAAATAAACCCTCTATCGAGCCACCACCCACTCTATAAAGTTCTTCACCACCTGCCATCTACGGGGGGCTTTGAGAGATATATGTGTCCTATAGCGCAAGGAGTTGGGGCACTGTACAGAGGGAGACCCAAATATAGATAGTTATTCACAATGTCCAGTCTAATTCATCCCATATGCCACTGATAGGTAGTGGCCCGACAGACTTTTCCATGGAGCTGCAGAATCTTAGTTTTACTATGATTAATTTGAAGCTGATTCTGAGTAGCATACTGTGCAAGGGTGTCTATGGAATGCTGGAGTCCTACGGGAGTACGGTCTAAGAGAACCACGTAGCCACGTAGGAAACCCACGATGTAACCACACCACCAATGCGAGGGGGGAGATGACAACCTTCGCAAATATATAGTTTGCAGAGCTGGATATTTTCAGTCTGAGAATACTGAGCTGATGCTGCCTGTTTCTTGGCGCTGAACTGAAAATATGCCCCGAGTTTGCCGCAGCGCGCCCCATCCTGTTCTGGCGGCGAATGACTACTTTGCAATCTAATGGACACACGTATGGGCTGCAAAGGCTTACAATGTTTCTGTTTGTGAGAGGAAGGAGACCTCTCCGAGGCAAAGGCACTCACCTTGAAGTACTTGTCAAGGATCTCACTGTAGTTGTTGCCCTTGGAGATCCAGCCATCGGGGATGACCTCAGCCTCCAGCCACTGAATGATGCGCTTGCGCAGCTCATCCCGATCGGACTGATAGCAGACCACTGCCAATCAGAGAAGAGAGGGTGAGAGAGAGAGAGAGAGAGAGAGAGAGAGAGCACGTGAGCTAGAGGTGTACAGCTGCCAATCAGTAAAGAGAGTGAGAGCGCATGTGAGCTACAAATGTACAGCTGTCAATCAGTGAAGAGAGGGATAGGGCATGTGCGCTAGAGATGTGCCGCTGTTCATCAGTGTAGAGAGGGCGAGTGCATGTGAGCTAGAGATGTACAGACGCCAATCAGCGAAGAGATGTCAATCAGTGAAGAGAGGGAGAGAGCATGTGAGCTAGAGGTGTGCAGCAGCCATTCAGTGAACAGAGGGAGAGAGCATGTGAGCTAGAGATATGCAACAGTCAATCAGTGCAGGGAGGGAGAGAGCATGTGAGCTAGAGATGTGCAGCAGCCATTCAGTGAAGAGAGGGAGAGAGCATGTGAACTAGAGATGTATGTCAATCAGTGAAGAGAGGGCGAGCGCACGTGAGCTAGAGATGTGCAGCTGTCAATCAGTGAAGAGAGGGTGAGAGCATGTGAGCTAGAGATGTACAGTAGTCATTCAGTGAAGAGAGGGAGAGAGCATGTGAGCTAGAGATGTGCTGCAGCCATTCAGTGAAGAGAGGGAGAGAGCATGTGAGCTAGAGATATGCAACAGTCAATCAGTGAAGAGAGGGAGAGAGCATGTGAGTTAGAGATGTGCAGCAGCCATTCTGTGAAGAGAGGGAGAGAGCATGTGAACTAGAGATGTGCAGCAGCCATTCATTGAACAGAGGGAGAGAGCATGTGAGCTAGAGATATGCAGCAGTCAATCAGTGAACAGAGGGAGAGAGCATGTGAGCTAGAGATATGCAGCAGTCAATCAGTGAAGAGAGGGAGAAAGCATGTGAGCTAGAGATGTACAGCTGTCAATCAGTGAAGAGAGGCAGAGAGCACGTGAGCTAGAGATGTGCAGCTGTCAATCAGTGACGAGAGGGCGAGTGCATATGAGCTAGAGATGTACAGCTGTCAATCAGTGAAGAGAGGCAGAGAGCATGTGAGCTAGAGATGTGCAGCTGTCAATCAGTGAAGAGAGGGCAAGTGCATATGAGCTAGAGATATACAGCTGCCGATCAGTGAAGAGAGGGAGAGAGCATGTGAGCTAGATATGTACAGCTGTCAATCAGTGAAGAGAGAGCGAGCACACGTGAGCTAGAGATGTGCAGCTGTCAATCAGTGAAGCGAGGGAGAGAGCATGTGATCTAGAGATGTATGTCAATCCGTGAAGAGAGGGCGAGCGCACGAGAGCTAGAGATGTGCAGCTGTCAATCAGTGAAGAGAGGGTGAGAGCATGTGAGCTAGAGATGTACAGTAGTCATTCAGTGAAGAGAGGGAGAGAGCATGTGAGCTAGAGATGTGCAGCAGCCATTCAGTGAAGAGAGGGAGAGAGCATGTGAGCTAGAGATATGCAACAGTCAATCAGTGAAGAGAGGGAGAGAGCATATGAGCTAGAGATGTGCAGCAGCCATTCAGTGAAGAAAGGGAGAGAGCATGTGAACTAGAGATGTGCAGCAGCCATTCAGTGAATAGAGGGAGAGAGCATGTGAGCTAGAGATATGCAGCAGTCAATCAGTGAAGAGAGGGAGAGCAGGCGAGCAAGAGATATGCAGCAGTCAATCAGTGAAGAGAGGGAGAAAGCATGTGAGCTAGAGATGTACGGCTGTCAATCAGTGAAGAGAGGCAGAGAGCATGTGAGCTATAGATGTGCAGCTGCCAATCAGTGAAGAGAGAGCGAGTGCATATGAGCTAGAGATGTACAGCGTCAATCATTGGAGAGGCAGAGAGCATGTGAGCTAGATATGTACAGCTGTAAATCAGTGAAGAGCGAGCGAACACACGTGAGCTAGAGATGTGCAGCTGTCAATCAGTGAAGAGAGGGAGAGAGCATGTGAGCTAGAGATGTACAGCTGTCAATCAGTGAAGAGAGGGCGAGCGCACGTGAGCTAGAGATGTGCAGCTGTCAATAAGTGAGGAGGGGTGAGAGCATGTGAGCTAGAGATGTACAGCTGTCAATCAGTGAATAGAGGTCGAGCGCATGTGAGCTAGAGATGTACAGCCATCAATCAGTGAAGAGAGGGAGAGAGCATGTGACCTAGAGATGTACAGCTGCCAATCAGTGAAGAGAGGGCGAGAGCATGTGAGCTAGAGATGTACAGGGAGAGCGTATGTGAGCTAGAGATGTGCAGCTGCCAATCAGTGAAGAGAGGGAGAGAGCATGTGAGCTAGAGATGTACAGGGAGAGCGCATGTGACTTAGAGATGTGCAGCTGTCAATCAGTGAAGAGTGGGCGAGCGCATGTGAGCTAGAGATGTACAGCTGCCAATCAGTGAAGAGAGGGAGAGAGCATGTGAGCTAGAGATCTCCAGCTGTCAATCAGTGAAGAGAGGGAGAGAGAATGTGAGCTACAGATGTACAGGAAGAGCGTATGTGAGCTAGAGATGTGCAGCTGTCAATCAGTGAAGAGAGGGAGAGCATGTGAGCTAGAGATGTACAGCTGTCAATCAGTGAAGAGAACGAGAGAGCATTTGAGCTAGAGATGTACAGCTGTCAATCAGTGAAGAGAGGCAGAGTGCATGTGAGCTACAGATGTACATCTGTCAATCAGTGAAGAGAGGGAGAGAGCATGTGAGCTAGAGATGTACGGCTGCCAATCAGTGAAGAGAGGGAGAGCATGTGAGCTAGAGATGTACAGCTGTCAATCAGTGACGAGAACGAGAGAGCATTTGAGCTAGAGATGTACAGCTGTCAATCAGTGAAGAGAGGCAGAGTGCATGTGAGCTAGAGATGTACAGCTGTCAATCAGTGAAGAGACGGAGAGCGCATGTGAGCTAGAGATGTACAGCTGTCAATCAGTGAAGGGAAGGAGAGAGCATGTGAGCTAGAGATGTACAGCTGTCAATCAGTGAAGGGAAGGAGAGAGCATGTGAGCTAGAGATGTACAGCTGTCAATCAGTGAAGAGACGGAGAGCGCATGTGAGCTACTGATGTACAGCAGTCATTCAGTGATGAGAGGGAGAGAGCATGTGAGCTAGAGATGTACAGCTGTCAATCAGTGAAGGGAAGGAGAGAGCATGTGAGCTACTGATGTACAGCTGTCAATCAGTGAAGGGAAGGAGAGAGCATGTGAGCTACTGATGTACAGCTGTCAATCAGGGAAGAGACGGAGAACGCATGTGAGCTACTGATGTACAGCAGTCATTCAGTGATGAGAGGGAGAGAGCATGTGAGCTAGAGATGTACAGCTGTCAATCAGTGAAGGGAAGGAGAGAGCATGTGAGCTAGAGATGTACAGCTGTCAATCAGTGAAGGGAAGGAGAGAGCATGTGAGCTACTGATGTACAGCTGTCAATCAGGGAAGAGACGGAGAGCGCATGTGAGCTACTGATGTACAGCAGTCAATCAGTGAAGAGACGGAGAGCGCATGTGAGCTACTGATGTACAGCAGTCATTCAGTGATGAGAGGGAGAGAGCATGTGAGCTAGAGATGTACAGCTGTCAATCAGTGAAGAGACGGAGAGCGCATGTGAGCTACTGATGTACAGCAGTCATTCAGTGATGAGAGGGAGAGAGCATGTGAGCTAGAGATGTACAGCTGTCAATCAGTGAAGAGATGGAGAGCGCATGTGAGCTACTGATGTACAGCAGTCATTCAGTGATGAGAGGGAGAGAGCATGTGAGCTAGAGATGTACAGCTGTCAATCAGTGAAGGGAAGGAGAGAGCATGTGAGCTACAGATGTACATCTGTCAATCAGTGAAGAGAGGGAGAGCGCATGTGAGCTACTGATGTACAGCAGTCATTCAGTGAAGGGAAGGAGAGAGCATGTGAGCTACTGATGTACAGCTGTCAATCAGTGAAGGGAAGGAGAGAGCATGTGAGCTAGAGATGTGCAGCTGCCGATCATATTGTTTATGGAGTATTTCTGTATATAGGCACCCCTCTCCTCACCTGGGGTGGCTGCAGGCTTGTCAGATGTCTTCTCTGGAATGAAAAAAACACACAATCATGTACCACAAGGATGGCGTCACCTCCCTCAGAAATGCAACACGTACCCTCCCACCTCATTAACAATCCCAGTTTGGCTCGCCGCCTCCTAGGGAGGTCCTCAAGCCACTGCACAGTGCCAGGGACTGTCTGACCAGTGAAGCCTGAAGCATGAGTTACTTCGCGTCTAGCTGATCATCTGTTTCTCTAGCATTGGGAAAGCCAGAGTGATGGCCCGTGAAGCTATCCTCAGCCTCCGATGGCTCATGAATGGTCCTGTAGGATCCCAGCAGTGCTGCAGAGGCACAGACAGGGTAGGGCCTGAGCGGGCAAGGCCCACCCAAAATCTATAAATGCCCACTCAGCAGCACTGTTAATGTCACTGCAGTGGGCCCAACTACATTAGCTTCAGGCTTCACTTGTTAGATAATCCTGGCTACGCCTATAGCGCTGTGCTCCAGCAGTCTGTAGATTCCAGCACTTTCAATGTTCATCTTGCAATTCCTGAGATGACTATCCACGTGGCCAATGGGTGAAAAGAAAACAGTGTCCAGGGATCAGCTCCGGGAGATCTGACTATCCACACAGCCAATGGGTGAAAACCAATACACAGAGTGTCCAGTGACCAGCTCGGGATATCTGACTATCCACGTGGCATATGGGTGAAAACAAACACCCAGAGTGTCCAGTGACCAGCTCTGGGAGATCTGACCAATCGCGTGGTCCATGGATGAAAACAAATACACACAGTGTCCAGTGACCAGCTCTGGGAGATCTGACTATCCACGTGGCCAATGGGTGAAAAGAAAACATTGTCCAGTGACCAGCTCCGGGAGATCTGACTATCCACGCGGCCAATGGGTGAAAACCAATACACAGAGTGTCCAGTGACCAGCTCTGGGAGATCTGACTATCCACGCGGCCAATGGGTGAAAAGAAAACAGTGTCCAGGGACCATCTCCGGGAGATCTGACTATCCACACAGCCAATGGGTGAAAACCAATACACAGAGTGTCCAGTGACCAGCTCTGGGAGATCTGACTATCCACGCGGCCAATGGGTGAAAAGAAAACAGTGTGCAGTGACCAGCTCGGGATATCTGACCAATCGCGTGGCCCATGGATGAAATCAAATACACAGAGTGTCCAGTGACCAGCTCTGGTAGATCTGACCAATCGCGTGGCCCATGGATGAAAACAAATACACAGAGTGTCCAGTGACCAGCTCTGGGAGATCTGACTATCCACACGGCCAATGGGTGAAAAGAAACACCCAGAGTGTCCAGTGACCAGCTCTGGGAGATCTGACCAATCACGTGGCCCATGGATGAAAACAAATACACACAGTGTCCAGTGACCAGCTCTGGGAGATCTGACCAATCGCGTGGTCCATGGATGAAAACAAATACACACAGTGTCCAGTGACCAGCTCTGGGAGATCTGACCAATCACATGGCCCATGGATGAAAACAAATACACACAGTGTCCAGTGACCAGCTCTGGGAGATCTGACCAATCACATGGCCCATGGATGAAAACAAATACACACAGTGTCCAGTGACCAGCTCTGGGAGATCTGACTAGCCACGCGGCCAATGGGTGAAAACTAATACAGAGTGTCCAGTGACCAGCTCTGGGAGATCTGTGGCCCCAGGTCATTTACGACAACAGTATGTTGCATGCTGGGTCTTATAGGCCTATACCTAAAATGGGGAACAGAATGCACAGTGCAGCTGGCTGAACAGACAGATCTTGGCCACGATTTCATACATGCCAGAGGGCCACCGGGCAGACATGAACAAACCCAAGGGACTGCTTTTTATTCTACTAAAATCCCCATGGCTTCCTCAGTCGCGCCTTGAAACACTTGTGTATAGGCGCGCTATAAATAAAATATCATATCACCAAGGCATGCCCTACTCACCTTTGCAGTGCCCGTCATAATCCACCTGTATTTTGGAGCCAGTCAGGCAGGCATCCCGGTGCAGCTCGCAGTGGTTGTGGTACGTCTTGGCGTTACTGCCGCACACCGGCCTCTTGTGGGGTTTGCATTTCTGAAACATATGAAGAAACATGTGTCTATGCATTGCCTCTGTGTGTGACGACTCTGATGTATTTTCTCATCATGTTAACAGTCTGCCACCCGCGGTAGGGGCGAAGGTGTCCCCCTGATGTATCTTTAGTTGCATTTCCTGGGGGGTGATTTAGCACCAACAGGAAAGGGCCAAAAATACATCTATAGGAGATGAAAGTGATAGGGTGACCAGATTTTCAATATGAAAAACCAGGACGGCCAAAAGATAAAAGGAGTACCCCCTCATGCCCCCCCCACATGTCCCTGTCCTAACCCTTAGATTCCCCAATCCGCCCCACGCAGTCTTGCCCCCCCGGCCCCACCCACATGTCCCTGTCCTAACCCCTAGATTCCCCAATCCGCCCCACGCAGTCTTGCCCCCCCCCGGCCCCAGCCACATGTCCTAACCCCTAGATTCCCCAATCCGCCCCACGCAGTCTTGCCCCCCCCGGCCCCACCAACATGTCCCTGTCCTAACCCCTAGATTCCCCAATCCGCCCCACGCAGTCTTGCCCCCCCGCCCCATCCACATGTCCCTGTCCTAACCCCTAGATTCCCCAATCTGCCACACGCAGTCTTGCCCCCCCGGCCCCACCCACATGTCCCTGTCCTAACCCCTAGATTCCCCAATCCGCCCCACGCAGTCTTGCCCTCCCGCCCCCCCCCCACATGTCCCTGTCCTAACCCATAGATTCCCCAATCCACCCCCAGCAGTCTTGCCCCCCCCCGGCTCCACCCACATGTCCCTGTCCTAAGCCCTAGATTCCCCAATCCGCCCCACGCAGTCTTGCCCCCCCTGGCCCCACCCACATGTCCCTGTCCTAACCCCTAGATTCCCCAATCCGCCCCACGCAGTCTTGCCCCCCCCGGCCCCACCCATATGTCCCTGTCCTAAGCCCTAGATTCCCCAATCTGCCCCACGCAGTCTTGCCCCCCCCCGGCCCCACCCACATGTCCCTGTCCTAACCCCTAGATTCCCCAATCCGCCCCACGCAGTCTTGCCCCCCCAGCCCCACCCACATGTCCCTGTCCTAACCCCTAGATTCCCCAATCCAACCCACGCAGTCTTGCCCCCCCCGGCCCCACCCACATGTCCCTGTCCTAACCCCTAGATTCCCCAATCCGCCCCACGGAGTCTTGCCCCCCCCCGGCCCCACCCACATGTTCCTGTCCTAACCCCTAGATTCCCCAATCCGCCCCACGGAGTCTTGCCCCCCCGGCCCCACCCACATGTCCCTGTCCTAACCCCTAGATTCCCCAATCTGCCCCACGCAGTCTTGCCCCCCCCGGCCCCACGTCCCTGTCCTAACTCCTAGATTCCCCAATCCGCCCCACGCAGTCTTGCCCCCCCGGCCCCACCCACATGTCCATGTCCTAACCCCTAGATTCTCCAATCCCCCCACGCAGTCTTGCCCCCCCGGCGCCCCCACATGTCCCTGTCCTAACCCCTAGATTCCCCAATCCGCCCCACGCAGTCTTGCCCCCCCGGCCCCACCCACATGTCCCTGTCCTAACCCCTAGATTCCCCAATCTGCCCCACGCAGTCTTGCCCCCCCCCGGCCCTCCTGCATGTCCCTGTCCTAACCCCTAGATTCCCCAATACGCCCCACGCAGTCTTGCCCCCCCACCCCCCCTGACATGTCCCTGTCCTAACCCCTAGATTCCCCAATCCGCCCCACGCAGTCTTGCCCCCCCCGGCCCCACCCATATGTCCCTGTCCTAACCCCTAGATTCCCCAATCCCCCCACGCAGTCTTGCCCCCCCGGCGCCCCCACATGTCCCTGTCCTAACCCCTAGATTCCCCAATCCGCCCCACGCAGTCTTGCCCCCCCGGCCCCACCCACATGTCCCTGTCCTAACCCCTAGATTCCCCAATCTGCCCCACGCAGTCTTGCCCCCCCCCCGGCTCCCCTGCATGTCCCTGTCCTAACCCCTAGATTCCCCAATCCGCCCCACGCAGTCTTGCCCCCCCAGCCCACCCGACATGTCCCTGTCCTAACCCCTAGATTCCCCAATCCGCCCCACGCAGTCTTGCCCCCCCCCTGGCCCCACCCACATGTCCCTGCCCTAACCCCTAGATTCCCCAATCCGCCCCACGCAGTCTTGCCCCCCCCCGGCCCCACCCATATGTCCCTGTCCTAACCCCTAGATTCCCCAATCCACCCCACGCAGTCTTGCCCCCCCCGGCCCCACCCACATGTCCCTGTCCTAACCCCTAGATTCCCCAATCCGCCCCACGCAGTCTTGCCCCCCCCAGCCCCACCCACATGTCCCTGTCCTAACCCCTAGATTCCCCAATCCGCCCCACGCAGTCTTGCCCTCCCGCCCCCCCCCCCCCCGGTCCCATCCACATGTCCCTGTCCTAACCCCTAGATTCCCCAATCCCCCCCACGCAGTCTTGCCCCCCCCACCACGCAGTCTTGCATATCATGTATTCTGTTTGGAGTGTGGATGTGATCATGTTAATGAGAAAGGAGCATCTGCTCTGATTCATACAGATAGACCTCGCTGGTCTGTGTGGCGCAATGAGTTACTGCACATGGCTGCTATTGGAAAGACTAGGAGTTCGAGACCACCCTTCGAAGTGAAAATTCTTCACGTTTTAGATAAGAATTGTTGCTGTTTAAGATATTACCCCCTCTTCCCCCAAAACCCGGACTGTCACCCCCCTTTACGAAAAACTGGGAAGGGGTTTTTAAATAAAAAATCTCTCTCAGGACAGAGGGCTAAATTCCAGGACAGTCCCGCCAAAATCGGGATGTCTGGTCACCCTAGAAACTGACTGTGGGGTGAAGTGTTATTTCTAGTGTGCCCCTGCTGCAGCCGCCAACCCCTAGCCCTCTCGCAGAAACACTAGCACATCAGCCATTAGTGCTGCTACGATGGAGGATTGAGGCCGCAGGGTGGCAGTGCTTGCTGTATGATGGAAATACCTGGCGCCTATAATGTATTCCCTACACAAACCCCAAATCTAGTGGCTTTATCTGTGCATGTTATTAATGTGATGTGACTAGAATCCAGGAACTGCAGTGGAAACAGATAGCAGCCAGAGTGCTGACCTCCGTCCCCAGCAGGTGGAAAAGGCTTGTGAAATCAAGATGCTTCCAAAACATGCCAGAGAAATATAAAATATATAGCCCCCAAGACGAGAAGCCCAATAACTAATTCGAAATCATAAGACACCAACCAAAGTCAAATGGCATGGCATGGCCCCAGGGCCGGCCTTAGGGTGACTGCGAGGGGCGCCAAGCCCACCCAGGGTGCCTGCGAGGGGCGCCATGCCCACCCAGGGTGCCATTAGCCCCCACCACGCCAGCTCGGTGGGGTCTTTCAAGGGCTCTCCCGAGCTGGGTAGTGGAAGAAAGCGTGGCAGGCGCCCTTCTGTTATTAAATGCGCCCGCTGTGGCAGGGTGCATTAAATAACAATAGGGTGCTGATGCTTTGCATCAGCACCCAATTCACATGATTACCTTCTCGCTCCGACGCGGGAGCGAGGCGGTATGAATTGGAATAGGGGCCTCATGCAACGCATGAGCGTCCTATTCCAGTCATTAACCCCCTGTGAGGCGCCGCAGCGAAGAGGTAAAAACAAAAATTTGGCGCATCCTGCCCCCCTCCCCTGTTGACCAGGGGCACGCGGGGAGGGGGAGACACCAATTTGCTCAGGGCACTGCTGCCAATAAGGCTGGCCTTGCATGGCCCTCTCCACTTTTGTTACCATGCCACCCACATCAACACTTCCTTCACCAATACCATACCAATAAGGAACACGTTTGCAACTTGTGGTTGCGGTACACCCTTTTTTGGCACTGCCATTTCACTGCGGGCCGGTTCGGCGCAGCCACTTCAGCGCAGCAGCCAATTTGGCACGCCCATTTTGCCGCAGGAGCCTTTCAGGCGTGGCCGATTTGGCACGAGGGACGTTTGAACGTGGCTGACATTGCAGCCCTGTCTAAACTCCCTCACACCAAATTCAAAATCATCATTCTTTGCAAATGCAGCACATTGAGGTACTGTCCCTGTTAACGTGTTGCATTTGCAAAGAATTATTTTTATGGTTTTATGAAGAATTGTGGAGTGGAACATGTACTGCCGTAAACGACACATTTTGGAACAGCAGGGACATTCTACAAGATATGTGCGGATAGTGGAAGACAGAAAACACTGCAGTCGCGCAATACACGCAAACCGCTTCTTTTTTTTTGCTTTCATATCCACGCACTGCTTGTGCCGGTGGTGAACTGCAGCGCCAATTCGTCCTGCTCCGTTTGGCTGGTTCTAGATTCACAAACTTGCATTATCCTGACATCTGGTGGTTGAATTCGGAATTGCTCTTGAAAATTGACACACATTTTTTTTTCCACGAGCAAGTCCAGTAGTAGCAGTAGTAGTAATTGTCATTTATATAGCACCTTTTCCCATTTGTAGGGCCTCAAAGCGTTTTGTGTTAGGAACGCCCTCGGGGATCAAAGTTCAGGTTTGGGAAAACTCTCAGAAAAGGCTTAGAGTGCAGTGCGTGTGTGCATTTGGCCAGGATTAGGATTCAGGTGAGCTGGCCGGGCTTCTAAAGACACATCTTTTGGTGAAGTGCTCCTGTTGCCTTCGCCGATTCCCTCTACTTGTGAGCAAAATAAAGTCTTAGCATGAATTGGCATCGGAAGCCAAACCCTGAAACCCAAGTAACGAGGGGAATGTGGCAGTCAGCCCCATATCGAATGCTGCTCTTTATTGCAGCTGCGGGTTATGGTCCAAATGCCCCCTGCTCAGGTCTGCTTATCCTCTTCGTGATAGGCTAAGAGCGTGTTTGCTTTTCCCCTGGCCTTTCACCATGTCATGCTGAGAAGCTGGAACCAGTGTCTATTTCAAGTTATGTTATGTCGACTTATTCAGCGCACCGCTACCCCCCAGGGGCAGTCTCCAGGCATGTGCATCACATTGCTGCTTGTTCACTGTTCACCATTTCTATCCGGTGTCGCGTGCATGGTTGTGATTGGGTGTCCAGTCACTCTTCTGGGGGTTGTCGCTAAAAGGGGTCAGTGGGGAAGGTCTTAGTTCCAATCCCTGTCGCCACACTTGAGAAAGCTAAGTGACTCTGTGCAAACTGCTTTATTTCCCAATGTTCTCTATTCTGCCAAAAATTAGAATGCTTACAAACAGTACACACAGAGGTAGCCCCATGCATATATGACCATTTCAAAGAACATTAAAGTAATCACCAGTTGAACACAGCAACCTACAGGTTTAACTGGTGATCACGACAATTTAAAAAAAAAAAAAAAATCCGGGGAAGGCTTCAGTCAGCAGAATAAAAATAAATGGAAATGTACATTTCAGCAGACTCATAAAATCACATCAAGGCATACTCCTCTCATTCATTTTATTTATTTATTTTATAGTTCATTTATAACGTGCTTAATACCAGCAAGCAGGGGATCGGGATTCGAGCCGTGTTGCATCACGTTGTCTAGCTTCCAAGATAAACACGTTGCCCCTGGGATACTCTTCTTCCCCGTCCTCCAGCCATCTAGGCTGATATGCACAGGTGTCTGCATCTAATGACCTGAGCTCTCGTTTTGCCCAATAACATCTGAAACACATTGGCCTTCTCTAAAGTGGAACATGTGTGTACAGATCGGAAATACATGTGGTTATTAACTGCAAGTCAAGAGTAGCCACAGTCATTAAGCGAATATCCTTGCTCTCTCTACGCTTTCTTCCCCCTCATGCCTCTTAACCTGGAAGCAGCACTTACCTCGATACAGAGGCAGGTGGGATCGCCCTTCTCGGTCACTGCACACTCCCGCCCGGCACCGCAGAACACATTGGCACAGATTTTGGATTTGCTCTTTGGCTCCTCCTGAAAAGACAAACAACAAATGGCAACCATGAACACAGACATACTTGGCAGGATCAGCAAAGTATTGCACATGAGTACATCTAAATGGTCTCAGAGGATTTATGATTTAACATGATTTACAAAACCAGGTCTTCTTAGAAACCCCATCCGAAATAGTGTGTCTTCCTCAAGCAAGGACCTAACAGACCATTGGAAGATCCCAAATCTCTTCTTCTGCCAGATCTCCAGATGCAAGGGTGCTGCACAGGACACCCACGACTGCATTACTTGTGGTAAACTGATGCCATTGGAGGTATAGAAGACCTCATTTTTTTTGTTCGATCTCTGGATGAAGCCAAACACAGCAATTGAAACATATGGCCGACCATCACTGTAGTATTCAAAAGTGGCATTATCGCTATACGGATCGCAGCCGAGTTAAGGGGCATCTGCTTATCCCTAGGCATTAACCCATGTTTGCAGTCTACCAGCGGATGCCCACCATCGGCATGGTGCGGAAGTGTCATGGAGCAATGTGGAAGCGCATGGATCTTGTCAAGGACTGGGGTTGTCAACTCACCGTTTGGTAAAATAAATGCAGGTTTTCACAATGCATACAGATCTAATAATATGTATCCCAATTCCTGACATGCGCATGATTCTCATGCATATTTATTTCAGATATCCTCAAAATGTAGAGGATTTCACTATTCAATGGGATAATGGGGCCAGCCCATGTCTTGCCAACTACGTTTACTGCTGTATGCAATTTTGAGAGAAACATTGTATGTGATGATGTCTAGGGCCTTAATTCTCCAATACAGGATTGGTTAATGTGATGCCCAATGCTGACCCTGAACGGAAGCACCACTTGCAGTCACTCTGTCACATATTGGGCTGTGTGATGGGTTGGTGCTCAAAGCCATCAGCCAATTGGAATCGGTACGTGGTTTCTGTATCTGACTTGCGGACATACAGTGGCCAATCAATAGCCAGCACAAGGTGTGTGAGGCATCAGTACCAGCAGGCAGGCCTGCTTCTAGAGGACACAAGCGTCACCTCGGCTGCCATCAGCAGAGGGTTCCAGATTTCCTCTAGTTTGGCACTATGCAAAGAAGGGGGATTTTGCTGAATGCTACTTTGTTATGGGTGGTGGAAAGCTTTGCAGCAGTCCTGCTTGTAGTGCACCTGTAGGTGGGCTTTTGGGGACACCTAAAGCTTTCCCTGCAGACTATGCCAAAGCGTCCTATCATATGCACTGACCAATTGGAAGCCTGTTGGATGTCTAACACAGAAGGCTGTCTCTGCTACAGGTAGGTGTCCGTCTCTCAACTACAATTAGAAATCCGTCCCAGTCCAGCTGAGATCAAGATGCAATTGTGTTGGGATGTTCACTGTTTATTTATTGTTTGCTTGTTAGGCCTTATACAATGAGAAAATACAGTTTCAAAGCACCCACAGGGCAGGGAGGGCGCAAGGGTTGGAAATACATTACAACACAATATTTAAGAGCAGGGGAGGCAAACCTACTATACCTTGCGAGTGTTCCACTGTTGCATCCATATAGCGGGATCATATTGAATATAAAACGTGAAAGGGGTTCCCTAATAGTTAATTAATACAGCAGGAGCCAGATGTAAGCAGAGTTTTTATCATATGAATAGAGCCTTTTTTCTCGTCCATGCATGCCTGGGCAATCACTTAAGCACACAGAGCACTTCCACGACACCGGCTGCTGAGCTTCTGTAGATGCATTGTGCTGCAGCGCCCACTGGTGGAAGAATAGTAAACTAGCTTGGACGTGACTCAACCGCATGAAGGCCCCATCAATACCCACGAATTACACAGCATCTGCAATCAGCATACTTTGATTACTAAGGCGCTTTATTTTCCAAACCTCAGGCCTCGTGGGCTCTACCAGGCAGTTTCCTTCTTACTGCACCTAACCGAGGGCTCTAGTGTCTTAAACATGTATGCATATTATATTTCAAAACCCACACATCACGAGAGGAATCGTCTCTTGGGGCTTAAAAATACTTGTATTACTACCCAGCTCAATGGCAAACATTTCACCGACTTCAGAAGGATGAAAGGCTGAGTAAACTGTCAATTGAAAGGTCTACGGCATAAAAGACTATTCTATACACAATAATTTGTAACTGCTATATATTTCTCCGTAGGATTTTTAATCACAAATGCATTCATGAAAAATTCCGGCTAAAGTGTTGTCTAGTTGACAAAATATTATATTATATTTAGTAGTTTTAATCCACATTTATAACAATAACTGTTTTGTAATTCTTCGTGCTCTTGTTCTGCTACATGCATCATTTTATTGAAAAAACAAACAAAAATACAATGTTTGGCACAGACACATCGAAAGTGCAAGATAGGGGTGTGCTGTGATATCTTGGTGGAGCTCATGTTCCGTGGTGGCGTAACGTGAATGAATGGCGTTAAAGTCTTGGGTAAGGCTTTTACGGCTTGCCTTCATGCCATGCCACATTTTCAATCATTTGTATGGCAAGCAGGAGGGGTGAAATACAACTTGTGTTTCTGCCATATTTTATCCTCTCTGCCATACATATGCTCCAGAATAAAGCAGGCAGATCCCATAGCAACCAGAGCATGGCAGGCAGTGTGTACAATTACAAGTAAACGCTGCCTGACATGTGTTTAATTGTAACTGTGAATACTGCTTACACAATGCGCGCATGGCAAGCAGCATTCACAAGTAAAATTAAATGCTGTCTGACATGCGTTTAATCATAATTGTGAACACTGCTTACATGCGCACATGGTAAGATGTGTTTACTCACATTGCACGACGGAGTGCAAAAGTACACATTTGCACTTGACCGTGCAAATGATGAAAATGTGGCAGCCGGGATCTGGCTACACCGGAGGGCAAATGTACCAGGTCCCCTCTGTCAAATTACATATAGGAGAAAAATTAGCCCCGGGATGTCTAAGGAGACAAAACGTGTGAACACGTCTTAACTGGTTGTGTGCTCACAAAAGCGGCTCCATGCAAATATACCGATTTTGCAAATGAGAAACTAGAATTCGACACATTGTACAAAATGAACATTCCAATTCAGAAGTAGCATTGTTGTAATGCAATGTTCACTTTGCAAGCTCTCGTGGGTCCCAATGGGAGTGAGTGGTAACCGGAAGACACATCCTTCTTTGCGATTCACAAGTAAATTAATGATATTAGTCACAAAGAACTGAATGGCTAATGTTGGGATGCACGTTCAGGTCCCAGCCCCTCCCAAATGATTTAGGCTGCAGAAAATATATTAATGCATGGGAAATGCACATGAGCGGATATTCCTATGGGAATAGATGAATAGTGCGGGGCGTGGTCACTGTAAAAACGTGCATAAATTTAAGGTGAACTAAGAACAGCTTTATAGAGTGATAGGTAGATACACTGTATGCGCACATCACACATGGCACAAATCCCTGTTCAATGACAAGAAACAGAGAAGTGACACCAGATACGAAGGTAGGCCTGAATCCTCACAGGTCATGTTGAAAACCTTGAACAACTAGGCCTTGTGCTTGAATATTTCAGCCCCACCCCAGGCAAGGTAGGGGAACTTAGGCCTGAATCCTCACAGGTCATGTTGAAAACCTTGAACAACTAGGCCTTGTGCTTGAATATTTCAGCCCCACCCCAGGCAAGGTAGGGAACTTAGGCCTGAATCCTCACAGGTCATGTTGAAAACCTTGAACAACTAGGCGTTGTGCTTGAATATTTCAGCGCCACCCCAGGCAAGGTAGGGAACTTAGGCCTGAATCCTCACAGGTCATGTTGAAAACCTTGAACAACTAGGCCTTGTGCTTGAATATTTCAGCCCCCACCCCAGGCAAGGTAGGGAACTTAGGCCTGAATCCTCACAGGTCATGTTGAAAACCTTGAACAACTAGGCCTTGTGCTTGAATATTTCAGCCCCCACCCCAGGCAAGGTAGGGAACTTGCACATACATGCGCAAATGTATCCTCTTAGGGCTTTGCGCAATTTGAAAGGATTGTGAACGGCCTAACATGAGGAAGGCTGCAGCAGGTCATGAAGGACAAATCCATTGGAGCTAGGGCAGAGGTCTTGAGCAGCTATAACACAAGTTGAGATTTAGGACACCAGCGCCCCAGGACCTCCTCTCAGGATAATGGCGACCACATTTGAACTACCAGATGCCGTGAGCAAACCATCCGAATCCTTCACATATTCGACTGATTAGTGGGACTCGCAGGAGAACCAGGCCTGCCCCTCGTGGGAGGAGTAGCTGATAAGGGGAGAAAAGAGGACAACAAGGCCTGTGATTTGTACCAGGGAGAGCACAGGGTGATGCCAACTCCTATAAAATTGCGATGGTGAGGCATGGTGGGGGCGGCTGTGTGTCTGGGATGCGAAAAGAGTTGCTTTAATTTGCAATGACCAGACTGACCTTGAAGTTATCCACTGAGTTTGTGTTGACGGGCAGGTGTACATCACGTGATTGGGCCTGAGGGCAGGGCGGTGATTTTAGTAACCTAACCAATCACCTAACAACAAACCAAGCTGAAGAGATTGAACCCCACGTGTGGAGAAGTAGGAGACGAAGAGAACGTGGCCAATGAACTTGGGGTTCATATGTAATTATTAGCATGTGTACAGGCAGCAGCTAAAGATGGTGGGGGATAAACATTGTATATCGTGTGGGTCACAAATTAAGATTTTCATAGTTAACGTGCTTTTTGCTTTGAAGAGCTCTGCGGCAGAGGACTTATTATACCCCATCGCCATTTCCTTTTTATATACAAATAAAGCTCTTGTTCTTCTCACAAAAGGGTGCACCAAGCCTTTTCCCCTAGGGTTACTATTTCTCAGTCTGGGTGTTGGCGGTTCACCCTAAATGACCCACTGGTATGGGTAGGCGGAAACCATTTTCAAACTGGACGCGCTCCATGGAGGAACTTTTACTGGGTGCTCAGCTGCGTGGAGCCTAAGTGGCACAGGCAGCGGTTACCCGAGACCGGCACCTGTATTCCCAAGGTCTTTTTGTTAAATACCTTTAAGGGACGAGCGTCCCAACTTAACGTGATTTGGGAAAGCATGTCTGGGAGGATGCTGTCCCTTGCAGTCATCGGTCCCTGCGTGTGCTGGTGGGCACAGGAGCAGCAGGCTAGGGTCGCCTCGTGCATATTGCATCCGTTTTGTACCTCAATCCCAGGGCTAGCTTCTCTGACACAGTGCTGTGCTATGACTGATGCCTCTGGGCCAAGAAATATACATGTTTAGAGGGTGGATTAATTCTGCCTGTCACTTTTACAGTCACTACAGAATTTGGAGCAGAAGGTGGTACTTTTCCAAGCATAGTAGGAACTCAGAAAGTAGATGCATGTGAAACAGATTTGCATTTAAGAGAAGCAGATAGAACTTCTACTAGCTGCCAGGCTATTATGCAAGTCTATGCAAAAAGGACGAGCATACTCGTCCTTGGCACTTATAGGCTGACGGTTTCCATCCAAAGTGTGCACTGAAAATGCTACCCTTAAGCCAGCCGCTTGGAGTTGGAAAAGAGAGAGTGCCCCATTTGCACGGTCGAGGCTTTAAAAGGGTCTAACCCAATGGCATGCAGGACTCAGTAAAGCTAGTTAACCTTCCTCTAACATTGCCTAAAGAAGAGATGCGAGACATGCGATGAGAAGGTAGATGGCCTGCGTATATTTGTTAGCATTTATTGAGCACAGTGTACGGCACCAAGGTGGTCCCTTGACATCACGGAAAGATGGGGAAAGAACGTAAAATAAATTGGCTGTGGAAAGACCCTGGGCTCAACAGAGTCGTAGATTATCCTTTTGGCTTGAGGAAGAGAGTTCCAGAGGTGAAGACAGCCCAGCCGCGAGGCCTGGACTTTAGACCAGAATCAGTGGAGGGGGGTAGGGGGGACAGAGGGGTCTGAGTGGAACGTTAAGTTTACATTTGTGATCAGAAGGACTTTTTAGATCAGGATTCTCCGTGCTTTGCTAAACACTTGAGCGTCCCATTCCTTGGTCATCAGCCAATTAAGGAGCTCTTGACTGTGTTAGGAATTCCTGCTACAGTTTGAAAAAAGTCAAATAGACAAACAGGTCAGAAACGGTGTAACCGGTATCGTGGACACACAAGTCTTCCCGTGACTCTGGTTACAGAGACACCACAAATCTGACAGGAGAATCTGCCTCCAATACTGCACAATTAATATAGACTCTCGTGAGCAGAAAACGGCAGCGGAGTGCAGTAGAAACCCCAATGACACAGCATAACATATGTGCAGACAACTTATACTTACAACACTGAGAACACGTTTCTAATTTCGAGGAAGGGCCATTTAATTAAAGAGGAAGTGAGTCTGTTGCTTCCAAGACGTTGGTTTCACTCCCCTTCATTGCTAGAAATACTCGTGTACACTTTTGACATTCTGCCTTTGAGGTCATTTTTGTTTACTTATTTATTTTTCACAACTAGCTATGTTACGGTCTGATAAAGAAAAACAAAAGAACAAACTGGGCAAAAATGCAGGACAACATGGACACCGAAATTGAAGAATACAGGAAATGGCCGCATGGCGGCAGCATTGTGCACATAATGAAGAGTACCCTCTGCCATTTACAGTGGAAGTTCAGACTGTTGCAGTATGCACTCAGAGTAGTTGTGTTTGATTGATTTTGGTAAAACTTTAAAATCAACAACGTACAACTTCTGGCAGTGAAAGGATTGCATCATTCTGGGGTAGTTCAGAGAAAAGAGCGTCGCACAAGAGTACATGGCGCAATGACATCTGAAACATGGCCTCGCGCTGATAGATTTTGGTAGGTGGCGCTGCCTGTTTGAATGTAGAGCGAGGCGTTGTGTGATCTTGTGGAAATCAGTGTGACTACTTGCCCATTGGTCTCCTAAAAGTAAATCGAGCAAGGTTCAGGCTGCCTTCGTAACGCTATATCTGGTTATTTCTCGATGATTAGAGGACAAATAAAAGTAATAATAATAATAGCAATGTGACATTTAAATATAGTGCTTAATACAGGTTTTCTCCCACTTCTGGGTGTTACAAGAATGGGAATTATTATTAGTGAATGTATCACCTGAGAGGATGAAGAGCTGAGTCGGCCCTCCAGGCATGTTGACGTCTGTCCTGTAGGATGAACACAGGTATCTGGGGCAAGCGCTTAACTCTCTGTGCTATCTTAATGGTAAGTACTAAAAACAATGATTAAACAAAAAAATTACAGAAAAAGTAGGCAAAGTCTCTACTTTTGGTATGAAAATGTAATTTACCACAACCTATGTAATTGCCACACGGCTGGGAAAATCTTGTGACTGGTTCGGAAACGTGCAAATACACAGCACTGGCCTTTGTTCTGCTGCGCTGCCAACAGGGTTGTGTTCCCCAAGAATTCAGGCACTTACGTGCCGGGAGGGTAGCTCCAGGGGTGGACTGGCCGTTAGGTAACTCTGGAGATTTCCCGGTAGGCCTCTCCACACTGGGCCTCCTTTCTGTGGTATTTCCAAATGTTCCCATTGGAACCAGGTTGGGCTTGCTGAAAATGTGTGATATGGAGCCACTTGGAACATTATTTTCAGGGCCTCTTTTGGTTCCCAATCCACCCCTGGGTAGCTCAGGGGCAATGAGTTTGTCTTGGAACACAGGTACGAATCCTGGTCCCAGCTTAGAGACTGATCTCCGGTATAGACAAAGGCAGAATGACACTTGTGGCTCTGGGGACCCTTGTATAGTTGGCAATGCATCACTGCAATCGAGCAATTGGCGGATGGGAGTGGGTGGGGTCGCTGTGTATATCTACATTAGAATGTGGACGGCGGCCATTGCCTGGCTACTACCAGCGGGTGGCGGGTGGAGGGACCGCATTCAGGTGATTAGTAGGGGTGGACTGGGAACCAAAAGAGGCCCTGAAAATAATGCTCCAAGTGGCCCCATATTACATATTTTCAGCAAGCCCAACCCTTTTCCTATGAGAAAATGTGGAAATAAAATAGGTAACCACACAAAAGAGGCCCAGAGGATATAATGGCCTACCCGGAAATCTCCCCAGTTCCCCAGAGGCCAGCCCACCCCTGAGAAGAAGTGGTGTAAGTGGGAGGGAAAATCGAGAGGGAGGGGCAAACCTCATTTATTTTGGGGCATGGCTTCCAAAGCAGAGTCTTTATAAAAGGTGTGGTCTGTGTATCTACAGGTGTGGGCAAAGGATGGAGTTGAGTTTTCAATCCACTACAAAATATAGTTGCCATGAAAGGAAAAAAATGTAACTTAAAAAAGTCTTGTATAGTATAATTAATCAACAGTCAGAAGAATTGCAAATATAAAACATCATACATTAAAAATAGGTCAATGCTGGTACAAATCCATGCTAGATAGCTCAGGGTGTTAAAGTGATGGCTGCTGCGCTGTGCCTGTACACCACAGGTAAGACATTCAATTGCACTAACATATTTAAAGGGATAACCATGGTCTGGGTGTAGCACGAGGGGCACAGCTCTCTCTACCAAAAAAGTAAAGGTCTTTGGTGTCCTTACCACTATTCGAGCCTTTATTCCAAAAATGTTAAACATATACTACAATGTGTTGCTCATGACAACAATGTGAAGGGTGCAAGTTTTAGCAAAACAAAGATATTGCTGCTCGCAGCCCTGTGCAATAATCAGTGGCAACGAGGTGCGTGTTAAAGTGTCGATTCTGTTTCTTTTGTGTGTCAGGGACTACAGATATTAAAGGATAAGCCCTACCAGAGAGGTAGTGGAAGGGGGGTCTCGGCACAGCCCCCTTCTGAGGCTACATTTCAAAACCCCTATTGTCTACTTAAAGCCTCGATTAGGAGTCACTTCTTGTTGGGCAGTGGAGGGCCATAATTTAGGTCATTAGAAGTAGCTGCTTGTTGGGCAGTGGAGAGCCCTCACTTAGGTCATTAGAAGTAGCTGCTTGTTGGGCAGTGGAGAGCCCTCATTTAGGTCATTAGAAGTAGCTGCTTGTTGGGCAGTGGAGAGCCCTCATTTAGAAGTTGCTGCTTGTTGGGCAGTGGAGGGCCATCATTTGGGTGACTCGATGTTGCTGTGCATCGGGCAGTGGCGGGCAGCCATCTGGGTGAGTAATAGGCCATGGTCCAAAGAACTAGAATTTGCTTGGCACAGGAGAGGAGCAGCAGGGCATGGGTCAGGGTGGAAAAGGTTGACCTGTTCTTTTGTTGGCAGCCTCCATTGGCCAGATGAGATCCACTAATTCCTTGGTGCAGCTGTTTGCATGGGGGAAATATTTGTGAAATATGCTTAACACTCAGACACCTTCCCCTGATTAGGGCTTGCATTAAGTGAAATGTAGAGTTCTTCCATTAAAATATCACCATAGCCAGGCGCAGCCCTCCTCTCATAGCCTTCAACGCCACTCTACTGAGCCCTGGGGAAGATAATTATGTTGGATACCATTGGGGGCCAGAGGACAGGACCAGGAGGACAATAGCTTTGCCCAGCCTGCGAGAGGGTTGAAGAGCAAAATGAGTTTTATTATTGACAACTGATACATCGGTCCTACGTGTTTTCATAGCCACCCTTTTAAATGTGGGCACTTTGTGCAACTTTTGAGGAAATGAATGCGACCATTTTTTAATGGACCGCCATGCCCGCTCTCTAGCCCACACCACCCCCCCACTCCTCTGCCCCCACACACATATACACGTATATGTATATATAATTGGTCAATTTTGACCAAAACTGCACAAATAAGGGACACACTTTTATAAAGATGTCTATGAAAAGACGCATTACAGACCCATCACCAAATGAGGATTGTGGGATTCTGGGTCATAACCAAGTAAAAACTTTGGGCGTCTACCTAGAAGCATCGTTGGGTGCTGATGCTCAGGTGAACAACAGCTCCAAAAGTTCACACTATCATCTTAAGTTGCTGAGACAAATAAGACCTTTTATCTCCGAAAAAAAACAGCATTTCTCTTGCTCGAGCCATTATTCTTCCCATAATCGATTATTGGAATGCTCTGTTGGGGGGCGCGAGCAAGAGCAGAAATCGGAAACGGCAAGTCATACAAAAAGATGCTGTTCGCAAAAAAACTACCTCGTAAAACTCAAATCTCTGAAATACAGAAGGAACTGCACGGGCTGGATGTGGCAGCTTGTGTACCTTTCAAGATACTTACTGGCTCATAAGTGCATTCATGGTATTGTACCCACCTACCTTTCGGACAAACTAGCTAAATACGAACCAAGTAGACCTTTAAGTTCCCCAGGTACCTGGCTCCTCACGCGTCCTAATGCAAGATGCGCCTTGGGCCACGGAAGATCCTGGCCCCGGAAGCATGGAATACCCTGCCTTTGATTCTTCGGCGGGAATTCAACTCACTCCAATTTTGCAACCGTTCGAAGGCTTTCTTGTTGATATAAACAGCACTAGTCTCTGCCAGTTCTTTCTTCTGCATTGTCCTGTGCTTTACGTTTTTGTCTTGAGTCTCTGCCTGTGGGCTTCGGCGCATTATAAACATACAAAAAAATGTGCGCGCAGAATATCTACACTGTACTCTTAAAAGCAGAGAGTTACACATAGTAGAGAATCCGCATAGTGTACTGCACCCGGTGTCAAGTAAAACCTGTGATTACACATAGCTGACGTCCCACTCATTCAGAGCGACGCAAGGCAACAATACATGTCAGAGCAGGGTCTCCTCCTGCAAACAGGCATAAGGGACACTTAGGACCCCCTAACCACAGGCTGGGTAAACACACAGCTGCAAAAGCACATCTGCAGGCTCGAGATGGCCTGCACTTATTTATTAATTCAATTGGTTGTTTATAACCCACCTAATACCGCACACGAGTTTGGTTTTCGAAGCACGGATCCCGGATTCGAACCTCTGTTGCTCTGTGTGGTTTTGCTTCCAAGACCAGTGCGTTGCCCCTGTGCTATCCTCTGTTCACACTTAAAAGATATTAAAGGGGCGATGCGCCCTGTACACTTGAAAGACACATGTGGCGCCTTTTTGGAAAACATGGGAGGTGGTGGAACAGCAGCCCAAGTTCTTCTATTAAAGTTCACCCTCTGTTAATCGGCCCTGTATGGACACGGATGGTAAGATAGTAGTTCAGAGTTGCCCCATGCTATCGGGATCCAGTCCTGGCTTTCTAATTAACAGAGCTTTGCATTGCACAGGCTTTCCGTTTTTCTGTTCCATTCTGCACATGTGCTGTGCATGCATGATCGGCTCTGGGCATCGCTGGTCCTGATTACATGGGGGCAGCTGGAAACGTAGCCCCCTTTCAGCTAATGTGGCACACTAGCCAAACCGTTGTTATGCCTCTCCCCTCTGCCCCCTATAAATCAAGCCCATGAGACCACAGACTCAGTTTACAGGCGCTCTCCAAACCATATAAACATAACTATGTGAATGTTTCATTCAGGCTGGGATCCGGCCAAATCTGCGTCTTCAGTGTGCCCTTTTCATGGCAGAGTTTTTGTAAGGCACTTTTCGAGCTTTTGCCACGGTGACGCCCTGTTGCGTCCCCCTTAGGTCCCAGTACAGTCTTCAGCAGCTGGCAGAAGTAGTTGGGGGAGGGGAACTCCAGACAAAAGAAAACGATCTGTTCACTGCCTGCCAAGAAACTGCTATTAGAATATTTCAGAGGCCCCTGGGGGCTGGGAGCTCAGCTGCAATCTGCGCTAAGTATTACCACATGTAACTCCAGGAAGCAGGCTGAAGGGCAGGAAAATGTCAGGAGAATCATTACCAGGGCCCGGGAACATGCAGAGAACCAGGGTCCCGGAACATGCTGAGAGCCAGGAACAAGCAGAGAACCAGGGTCCAGGAACAAGCAGAGAACCAGCATCCAGGAACATGCAGAGAACCAGGGTCCAGGAACACGCTGAGATCCAGGGTCCAGGAACACGCTGAGAACCAGGGTCCAGGAACATGCAGAGAACCAGGGTCCAGGAACATGCAGAGAACCAGGGTCCAGGAACATGCAGAGAACCAGCGTCCAGGAACATGCAGAGAACCAGGGTCCAGGAACACGCTGAGATCCAGTGTCCAGGAACAAGCAGAGAACCAGCGTCCAGGAACATGCAGAGAACCAGGGTCCAGGAACATGCAGAGAAACGGGGTCCAGGAACATACAGAAAACCAGGGTTCAGGAACAAGCAGAGAACCAGGGTCCAGGAACAGCAGAGAACCAGGGTCCAGGAACAAGCAGAGAACCAGGGTCCAGGAACAAGCAGAGAACCAGGGCACATAAACGTGCCTGGGCCTAATGCCAGGGCCCAGGAACATGCGAAGGACCGGGGTCCAGGAACACCCTGAGATCCAGGGCCCAGAAACATGCTGAGACAGAGCGAACATGCAGATGAACCGGGCTCGGGAATACGCAGAGAACCCTGTCTCTGAAACATGTAGAGGACCCTGGCTTGGTAACATGCTATTGCCTACAGCTCAGCGCATGAAGAGGCTCCATGGCTCTTGATAACTGCAAGCTAGAGGCAAAAGCCAGTCAACGCAGTGTCTAGACAAGGCTATGGTAGTCAGAGACTGAGCCCTCTCAGGGCATTTGTGTCTGGAAACGGAAACAACAGCTAGACAAGCATGGTATCCAAGCAGGTAGCCAGCAAAGACCTTACAAAAAATCTGGACATATGCAGCGCTTAAGGAGGCATGGGTGATCCGAGAAGACGAGACACAACCGGTCAAGCATAATCTGCAAGCATGGCTAGGGAACAGCAGCCAGTCAGATATATCGCCCAATCATGGCTGCGATGCTGAGTGAGTTCACACGTCTACATCCGGTCAGACACAGAGTGGCCAAAGACAACAGCTGGTGAAACATGGAACCCAATGAGGAGGAGGCATCCAGTTAAGACTTTTCTTTTGTCATCTCCCTGATGCAGCGCTCCATATTGTTGTACCGCAGTTCCACACAACTTTATAATATCGCAAATGTACAGACATCTGAAGTTAGAATAGCTTAAGGGTACAGAAAAGTAGTGGTCCATCGATTGCTGTTTTACAAAAGACTAAATTCATGATGGAGGTGGTCAAGTTTTTACTTCTCCATGTAACACACTCCTTTTCCCAAATCTGCCCTCTTCCTCTGCACAGGCTCTGGAAGATATCAATAATTACCCAAAAGTGGCCTAGGGACAGCTGCTATGTCAACACGCCACTGTGTCAGCAAAAAATGGAAAGGTGGCAAATATGAATTCCCAAATCACGTGATGCCACGCAGGTCCCTCCAGCGTGAATATCAGCCCCATTTAATAGTTAACATTTGTATTTTCTTTGCCGGTGTTAATTGAGCACTAATCTAGATCCAGGAAGCAGTAGAGCACTGTCTATTGCCAGGGGTTGTAAACATACATTAGATGGTTACAGCATAGCAGCTGTTACCAGCAAACCAACTCGGGTAGCACGGAATATGTAACTCTTACAGTTCATGGAACATGTAATAGCGCTCAAGATAGGAATGCTGGTGGAACAGGTTGTACACATTAGTGGATGGTCATCAGGAAGGAAAAAAGGACCGGGTGGGTTCAGATTTACTTTTGAACTGCATTGAGGGTGGGACGATTGAAGATGACAGAGAACAAAGCAGGCCGGGTATTGCCCTAATTTATGGTGAATTTTGTAGGCCTAGAAGTTGTTAAAATAGTGAGCATAACAGGTTGTCTAAGTCATATCACCCCACCGCCTTACAACCAGGGACGACCTTAGGGCAGGGCATTCCGGGGTGCCGCTCGCCGCCATCCATGCCAGCTTGGGGGAAGTCTATCAACGTCCTCCCAGAGCTGGCGTGGTGGGAGAAGACTCGGCAGGCACCCTATTGAAGTTAAATGCGCCCCCTCTCTGGAGCGGAGTGCATTTAATAACAATACGGCGCAGCAGTGCTTATTGAAAAAATGTGGCGACTCCCCCTCAGCCCCCCCAAACCCCTACATGGCATGCACTGTGTTGGGGGAGTGCCAAATGATTGCTTTGTTGTCTGGGCGCTGGCCCTGCTGACAGCTGTTCAGGAGTAGAATGATTTCACGTCTTCATCCTGCATGCATGTAAACGTCTAAAAGCTGGCTGAGCATGTGAACTATCCTCAAATTTCACATCCTTACTGATCATGGCCTGTAAGAATGTAATTGCATTTTCCCTTGCCTTGAAGCACTTTGAAACGCATTTCAAATGCTATCATAATTCAAAATCAGGACCTGAGCTTTTCCCAGCAACAGTTTTGAATCAAGCGCATAAAATGTCTCCTCTGCGGCTCACTCCCCGAGGCCTGGATTATTGCCGTGGCAGGCAGTATTATACACGCGTTGCTGTGCCGCACGGCTAGCGTGGTGTGCCAGGCAGCTCAGCCGAGGAAAGAGCCGGGCCGGCGCCTGCTCCCGCCATGCACTCTGTGCGCACACAGGCCTCAGGCCCCCTCCGGGGAGGCCTGGCCGCAGATGCCAGAAACACGCGGCGGGCCCATCCGGTCCCAGGCATTCCGAGGGCGCGCGTTAAGCTATTACAGCTGTGGGAGTCCTGCTGGGAAAGCAGGGCGGGAGGCGGGTCAGTTTCCTCACAGCGCCGCGCGCCGCCATTACGGAGCCCTGACCAATCCTCACAGCGCCGCCGCCATTACGCGGAGCCCTGACCAATGGGAACGCGCCAGCGTCGCGGCGTAGCCGGCACGCAGCGCCGAGGTATCCAATAGCACGGGCTCTTGCTAAAGGGTCACCAAGGGGTTGGGCGCCCCCTGTCGCCCACTTGTTTTACATTGCTGCGGCCTGTGTAGGCCTGTTTCTACTTTGCCCCCACAGCACTGTATATTTAATAAGAGAAAAAGTTCAGTGAGTGAAGGGGGTCCTAATTCTACAAGAGACGTTAATAACCAAAACGCCTCTCTTTTCTTGTGGGCTCAGCACGATCTGTTCTTAAAGTGGCTTTGTTTCACATTGGCAAATTAAACAGTGTACATGGCATCTGCCTGATGACCTTTGTGGGGTGCACAAGTGCAAAGCATAATTATAGATTAATGTACAAAGCCAATCACTAGAAAAAAGGACAGAAAATATACAAGGACTTGCTTTGGCTGGCAGAATACCACTGATACCTCTCAACCTTTTTAGTCCCCAGAGCAAGCCACAAGTCGAGAGAATATGCGGGTTCCACACACTTTTTTGAAAGGGCGCATGCCGCCCCCCTGTGCGATTAAGGAATTAAAACACAAAATAATCATTAGTTGCACACACTTGTGAAGCTGTCAAAAATCAAACCCAGGTTGTGCAGCTAGGAGGCAAAAAAACGGAACCACAAGACCATGCTTACCAATGACCACTTACATGTCATATGTTGACATGCTGCTATAGGACGAGTTTTGTTAAAGATTCTTAGATCTAAAAGGTGCTTACCTTTTATAATTAGCCAGCAATGCATGTGAAAATCTGTTGTCTTGGCAAATGCTTACTTGCTCTCTGCACTGTCTTCAATTGTGAAGACAAGGTGAATGAAATTTGCATATTTCATTTTAGGATCTGTTCAGTCCCTGTGATATCACTTCACAGTGCGCACGTCAGGGCCCCCTCTTTTACTTTGGGACTGCCTGCACCAAAGCAGATGAAAATAGAGGGTTTTAATTTTGGCCAGTATAAAAGCTTTAAGTCTTGAACGGGTAGGGGGTTAGAAGGGTGAGAGACTTTGACTGCATGGCGGGTGAGACTAGCCTAATGTGCATGAGTTGAGAGGTGTGACACAGCGCATCGACATCTGGTGGGTACATTGCACATGTGTATGTGTATTAGGTGCCTCATTTGTTAGCCTACTACTATATATTAAAAACGGTTTACTAATCACAGGTGAATTTTGCCAATGAGCCTTGATAACTAAGGCGCTGCAGAGGGAAAAATTCTACTAACTGCTGATGCCCGCGAGTGACAAAGATCCCACCTACCTCAGATTGCATCTTAAGTGTCCTGTGTGCTCACTGTAAGGCAGAGGTCTTCAAACTGTGGGGCGTGCCCCCCAGGGGGCGCGGCCGCATCCCAGGGGGGGCACGAGAGCCCAGCAGCATGAAATGTAAAACAAAAAAAAAAACATTTTTTTTTTTTTGTTGGAGGTTGGAGGAGATGGCATGGGGCGGTTCACATGGTCAGACTGGACCATAAAACTGACTCAGACACCAATGAAAAAGTGGCCTGCAAATGGATATTCATTCCTTTAGTCACAGACCATTTGAATAGTACCCAAGAGGGTGTTTTGTGTCAAAATTTAAGAAAATGGTGATATTTAAAGAATATTAATTCAGCAACAATGGTCAAAACTACTAGCTGCATAGTGAAGTAACTCAAACTGGCCCACATTAGCCAAAAAAGTGGGCCGTTTTGATTGGACTACACTAGCACTTTGCATTTTTAGTACGAGCATTGCCCTATAGGCCAGTCTGAGCCTAGCAGCTCATCAATAATGGCCGAGGGGTATCCTCCCAGTGGCCCCCTCACCCATTATGGAGGATCCGAGGAGCCAGCCCAGTGAAACATTGAGCACTCCCTCAGCTGCTTTTTCCAGCTGAGGGAGTGCTTCTGGGCTGGCTAAACTGTGTGGGCCTCATTCCGAGGTGGGCGCAAAGGGATTACCGGCACCGGTACCAGTAATCCCTTTGCGCCCTATTCCGAGGTCCCTTTGCAGCCCCGTCCTTAACGCCTGGTTTTACCAGGCGTTATGGATGGGACCCGCAAAGGGCCTTCAGAGCTAATAACGGTACCGTAATTTACGGTACCGTTATTAGCGCCTTCCCCATTCCCATTGAGCCCTATGGGGGCTGAAATGGGAATGGGGAATGGCTTTTCAAATGGGGACTTACCGGTCCCGCAAAGGTCGGAATAGACCGGTAAATCCCATACCACCAAGTCGGTGGCGGTACCGGTATTGGTGCTAGTCATGGCGCTAATAGCACCATGACTAGCACCAACCTCGGAATGAGGCCCTGTGTGTTTGTTTTGGTCCGAAAAGCTGATTTTGGGGATTGGTGGTAGAGTGGGGAAGGGGGTTTGTACAACAAAGGCATTTTAAAAAGGCCTTTGTTGCACAATCCCCCTGCCCACCTGCCAAAATCAGCTCTCCTTCTGAGGCGCTGTGGAGCCCAGGGAACAGGGATGGTATTTATTTTACTGGATATCTATCATAGATGTCCAGTCAAAAATACCATGCTTTCCCCCTTGGCCCCCAAGCGCCAATTGCAAACCGTTTGGCTTTTTACCCATTTCTTTTAAACTATGCTCTAAAATGCAACATTTTAACCCATTATTTTAAAAAAATTCACGGGGGGAAACCCCCCGAACCTCCCTTGAATGGTTCGGACTCCCTCGCTGCGCTCGGTCGCTATGGCATTTGTATGGGAAATATTTATGCCGCTCCACTTAACCACTTAAAAAAAAAACAGATCCCACTGGCCCACGCACTGTGTTGGGAGTGTGGGGGGGGAGCTCAGGGACTGTGGTGGGAGCAGGATGGGCGGGAGCACTGGGATAGTGGTGGTAGCAGGGTGGGAAGAGCCCAGGGACTTGGTAGGAGTGGGATGAGGGAGCCCAGCAACCGTGATGGGAGCATTTGTGGGAGCCCAGGTACTATGCTGGGAGCAGGGTGCAGTGACGGCGCGCAATATTTCATAGCGATTTGCACATACTGTCCATTTGACATTTTTGGGGGGGGGGCCCGCCTGGCCAAACTTTGCTCAGGGGGGGCCCAGGCCAAAAAAGTTTGAAGACCACTGCTGTACGGGATGAGCAACAAACCGCCGGTGTTGTCTGCCATAGCGGTCTGGCAGTCGTCGGTCAAGGTCAACACACAGGCCACTTAAGGCTCAAAACATAAGTAGGTTCGAACCTTTTCTCTGACACCAATAGTTTTACAAAAAACATTAAGCACTTCGAGGAATGGAGCACCTAAAATCTTGGGGCATAGAGGCCGCATAAGATCTGGTTATGACAATACTAGTTGTTCTTGCTCTTTACAGTTTGTCCTCATGGTTTAACATTCTACAAGTGTGATATGGATTTTTATTTGATGAGGACTATCACATGACCCAAAATCCTATGCAGTTCTCACTGGAGGGCCAGCATCTGCCCATCTTCCTTCTGTTCTCTCTCCCTCTCCCTGTCTCAGTCTCTTTCTCTCTCTCTTTGTCTTCCCGGTCCCTCTCTCTCCCAGTCTCTCTCTTTGTCTTCCCTGTCTCTTCTCCTCTTTCCCATCCCGTCTCTCCTGCAACCAGGTCCAAATTTGTTGTCACCTATGCAATTATCCAGTGGAGCATGCACTAGAAAATCTGGTCATATTTTGGCGATCATGCTTCGAAAAATTGATGGCCAATCATACTTCCGGTGCTGAACAGCACGATCGGAGAAATCACGTATCAGTCCTTCCTATGGCTCGTAGCCAAGACTTCACGCTCTTCGAACCTGGAAAAAGATGAAGGTTGGAAGTACTGCGCCTGAAGGGAGCCTTCACCTATGTTCTTGGTGTGTGGTAGAGTGGGCCATCCTCTACACAGGCCTATACAAGCAACCACTGGCTACGGAAACCGAGTCAACACTTAGAGAAGGTTGGAAAAAGGAAATCACGTACACCTTGGTGTGCTTCTCTGACTACATGTAGAAGACCCTGAATTAAGTAATTTAATGCTATAGCACTTCATTCAAAGTCCCTTCATTCTACATCAAAAACTGTCCCAACGAGAATGACAAAAAGGGCTTCATCGGGCTCACAAGATGACGTAATAGTGACGTTTAAAATAGGACACACTACAAACTAGACGTTGCTTGAAGGTTAATGGGGGGAAAACAATAGGGACAAATGAACGAAGACGAGATGTAATCAATAATTGGACAGGATTTTGTTAGCTGTCGCTCCTTTCTGAGGTAACACTTCCAACCGTTATCTTATTCCAAAAGGGAGGACCGCAAATGCTTTGCTACCAGCCACAGAAAGGGCCGACACGCCATTGCTCTGATCATGACATTTAGTGACAGGAAGTAGTGTTTGGCGCCCCTTTTTGAAAAAATGATTATCAAAGATTTTTTGTTCAGTGTGTCTGTTTTTCTAATGCGTCATCCACTAATAGATAATTGCACAGATGACAACGTCGGTGTGCTTTCTTCTTTGCGCTATGAATGTTACGTACGTGACGTGTGCAACGTCCATTGCGCAATGGGAATGGTAAATTAGGAGAAAAGAGGGGTGGGTCCAGCAGAAGGGTACGCACCCTTGGAAGTGGCTGGTGATGGGTGGAGGGAGAGTGCTGGGAAATCCAGAGGTGTCCCTCAGACAATGGAAGTGGTGAGCTTGGGGAAAGGGGGGGCACATGGCCAGGGGGTGGACAGTGGAGGCCCACCAAATAATGATGAGCTGTGGGGGGGGGGGTGAAGGGAGATAATCAGTGAAGGGAGAGCGGGAGAGATTGATTCTGGAACTGCTGTTGCACAAAATACAGAGCAGCACAGTCGAAGTTTCGAAATGGACACATTTCAGAAAAGGCACATGCAATCGATAAAAGCTGGAGGCCAGTTCAACGCGGTAGTGCTTGTATCATCAGATGGAAAATGAAAAAAAAACAGGAAAGAAGGGAGAAAGGAGTGGAAAAAAGACGAAAGGAATTAAAGATGGAATAAAGGAGAGAAAATCAGAAAAATGGAATGAAACAAAGATTAAAAGACAGAAAAAAAGAAAGAGAAGGAAGGAAAGAAAGAAACAAAGAAAGAAAAAAAAGAAAGGGAAAGAAAGAAAGAAAAAAAGAGAAAGAGAAAGAAAGAATCAAAGAAAGAAAGAACTACACGTGCAGCTTCCCTCCCTGCAGTCAGAGGCACAGAGCTGCTTTCAGGGAACAGAACCCGATGAAATGGAGAAGGGAGGAGGGGGGCGAAATTCCTGAGCAAATAATCACGATTGCTCGAAGCAAGGGCCAGGGGGCCGATGCTGGGCCCAGCGGACGCTGTCTAGACTTTGATGGGGGTTGGTAAGGCCTAGGTGGGGGCTAGAGGGCGGGGTGGGGGGAATGGCAGCAATTTCCATTCTTTGCTCTAACTAGCATAAATAAATGACCTCACCTCTACTGGGGCCCATGGCGTCTCTTCTGAGAAGAGCCAAGTGCCTCTCAAGTGCCTGCTTATAACTGATACCGTCTGGGAGGCAGAAGTGAGGGCCTGCGTGCACCCGAGATGCAAGTCACCAGTACATTAGGGCGCAATTCCCAGTTTTATTGAGCAGAAGTACGCTTTTCTGGTAGGTCACACTAAAGGGAGCAGAGAGAGGCTGGATGGGAGCAGAGAGAGGCTGGATGGGAGCAGAGAGAGGCTGGATGGGAGCAAAGAGAGGCTGGATGGGAGCAGAGAGAGGCTGGATAGGAGCAGAGAGAGGCTGGATAGGAGCAGAGAGAGGCTGGTTAGGAGCAGAGAGAGGCTGGATAGGAGCAAAGAGAGGCTGGATGGGAGCAAAGAGAGGCTGGATGGGAGCAGAAAGAGGCTGGATAGGAGCAGAGAGAGGCTGATAGGAGCAGAGAGAAGCTGGATAGGAGCAGGGAGAGGCTGGATGGGAGCAGATATATAGGAGCAGAGAGAGGCTGGATAGGAGCAGAGAGAGGCTGGATAGGAGCAGAGAGGTTGGATAGGAGCAAAGAGAGGCTGGATGGGAGCAGAGAGAGGCTGGATGGGAGCAAAGGGAGGCTGGATAGGAGCAGAGAGAAGCTGGATAGGAGCAGAGAGGGGCTGGATGGGAGCAGATATATAGGAGCAGAGAGAGGCTGGATAGGAATAGAGAGAGGCTGGATGGGAGCAAAGAGAGGCTGGATAGGAGCAGAGAGAGGCTGGATGGGAGCAGAGAGAGGCTGAATAGGAGCAGAGAGAGGCTGGATAGGAGCAGAGAGAGGCTGAATAGGAGCAGAGAGAGGCTGGATAGGAGCAGAGAGAGGCTGGATAGGAGCAGAGAGAGGCTGGATAGACATGTATTTAAAGGACGGTTCAGCAATGAAATGCTCGGCATGCTCCATAAACAAGACCACCACCAGAACCCCAGGCAGGCTTTCCGCCTATTTGGGCGTTGCCAGTGAGGGCTGGCTGTGGCACTGCATCCATGGGCAGGACAAGACTGGCATGTGAATCCTTATTTCTTATCTAGTAAGGCCTGGCGAGCTAAAATGTCGCTGTAATCCCTGAAGAGTGGGCACAATCCCATCGAACCGCAGTCTGCAACATGTAGCTCACCATGTGTTTTGTACTACAACTCCCATGATCCCTCACCGTTGACTATGCTGGTTAGGGCAGATGGGAATTGTAGTGCAAACTGTCTGGAGAGCCCAAGGCTGCAGACCCCTGCCATAGAACATGCTATTTGGCCTGGATTATGGTCAGTCGAGTGGCTCCCATTTATGGTGGATACAAGTTGCCCGACTGTGGGTGACTTTGGGCACCTTGAGAATGAGAGGCTGTGGCAAATTGGATTCTGCTCTGCAGGAGTACAAGGAAGAGTAGAGGCGAAAATGCCCACTCAGCCCTCGGATTTCTAGAAACCAACTGAGAGCCAACACAACCATACAGGTAAAACAGGGACATATACTTCGAACACAAGATCTGCAATAGAATTATCTAGAAAACACAGCACAAAACCCACCCCTGTGGAAAGAACAGAGACGCTGCAACAGATGGAAGAATGTAGCATGAATACAGAGGTGATAGGCGCATTCCTAACCACAAAAAGGATATGAATTTGGAAGGTGTGAAAGTGACCCAACCAGTCTCTAAGGCCCAGAAGTAATATGGAGGTCAGTTATTGGTTATCAGTACCTCGTTTCTGGTCTTTGACGAGTCAACGGCGTCTAACCCTGCTTTGAGCAGTGATGCAAGCGGATGAAGCCCAGTTCGGCACAGTGGATCGTGTGGGCACAAGCAGCAAGCAGGCATCAAGCAGGTTCTGATGCAGTAGCTCTGCGCAGCTCGAAGGCGACTTTCCGCGATGCATGCCGGTGAGTTCACCAGGATCTCCTTCAGGGTAAAGCTGAGTTGTAACATCCGGGAAGGGTCGATGTCCAACGCTCCAGTGAGTCTTGTCAGTGGGTGATGGTGGTGGAAACGGTGATCCTGTTGCTCCAAGAAGCGGTTTGTTGAAGCAGCAGTTTCGAGGAGTGGGTCGAGTCGTGGCGTAACCTCTGGTTCAGACTTGCAAATGACTCTCCAGTGGTTCCATTTGGGACCCGGTGTCGAGGGGTCTTTTTGAGCCCAGGGGGTTACAGGCTCAGTAAAGGCATGATACAGGGTCGAGCAGGCTCAATATGCAAGTAATTATTCGAAGGTGCAGAGGACTACCAGAAAGTAACACCGGCGGGATCCTTTGTTGTCAATGGCGCAAACTCAACTGTCATGGCGTCAAGTTCACTTCGACGTCCGTCCGACTGGTTTTGAGGCAGCGGAACAGGGAGCCTTAGCAAATCTGATCCTCCAGGTGCTGTGAGACCCAATTCAGTGCAATAAAAAAAACAGGGCTTCCACCCTTGCCAGATGACAGTCCGTCACAAGTCTCCAGGCAAAAAAGGTTCAGAACCACCCTTCAAAGAGTCAGACTCATCCTCAAGGCGAGAAAATAACAGCGTTACATCTGCACTAGCATGTTGAGGTCCAGCTATAGGCAGCATGTCGATTTTAACTCTCTGTAGAGAGATGTCCCAATGCCCAAGCTCTGGACTTTTCTCAACCACGGCCCAGTTTTTCTCTAACCCGATTGGCCAGTTGTGAAGGCAGGTAGTGGGCTGATCCGCGAATTCTAAGCTTAGCTTCACCAAGTCGACTCCAATTCCAGTTTTACAGGGGTCTGCCTGGCTTTTATTTCCCTGACCATAATCTGGTGATTCTAGAACTGCGGCCCTGCTTAAGCTAGCGTTCCAGCGCTTGAAAGTAGTTTGGCAGGCAGAGGCCATCAGAGTTTTGGTACGGGGACGGCATATCTTATATGCAGCCCCTGCGCTGTATGGACTTTACTGTCACTGCAGCTGTCAAATAGCAACTGTGACCTCTGAACCTGCTTTGTGCCACTGGTAGAGCAGGCACTGCAAATGAGGGTACTGATGCAGCAGAAAGCCACAGATACACATGCTTTTGGCATGGAGCTTATAATAGGGGAATCTCGTCAGCAGATCGCCCTTTCAGCAATGGAATTATCTGCATCATTTAATTAATTAATAATAACAAAAACAATTAGATATGATTCAGTAGGTACCTTGTGTATTACTGGAAGCTATCATCGCACATCTAACCGAAAGGCCACGCAATCCTCAAAGAGTGGTTGTGCGGTGCCTCATCTACCATGCACGCAACTTTTAAGGCCTCTCTCCAATGCACAGCATGGAAGCTAAGCCCCTTGCACACCACTTCACTTGCGGGCAGGATATTTGTTAAGTGTGATGTATATTTTTAATACTGACAAGTACAGCCGCTCAAATTTTCTCCGTAAGTTAAGTTCCCCAAACACCCCTAAGATAGCCTGCAGACTTTGCGATTTTCAGCCCACCCGTTCTTCTTTTCGGTATGGCATGATTCGCTGAGTCTTTTTCTTGAAACTCTTTGTCGAATAATAACTACAAGGGGCCAAAACGATAACATGGTTGCTAATGCACCTTTCAAAAAGGTATCTGAGATCCTCTAACTGGTGCAATGCGAAGAGGTCTCTTCGGTTTGTGGTGTCCTCCATTGGGATTGCCCTCCTCTAGAAGGGTTGGCAGGCCAATGTATCTATTTGTAGTGGTCTGTAGCATGCCCATGCCATCTGGCAAACGCTACAGAGCGTGGGCGCCACAGCATATGAAATTTAAAGGGTTCCATGTAATAATGTCCCCGCAAAGATGTGTTTTTTTGCTGAAACATTGTTACATTGAACATGCGGGGGACACACCCGCAACCCCACAATGTTTCTTTCTTTACAAGGGAAGAAGGGGACATCCCCGCAACCCATCCCCATCCCCATACATAATGTCCCCATGTCGCCAATGGCTTTAACCGGGGGCGTTATGTATGGGGACATTATTTCCTTATACCATGTAAAGTCTGTACTGCAGGGTTCATCCCCATCACAGTCTGTTTGGAGGAGGTCCAAGCCCTCTGGTTTTCCATGCTTTTACAAGAGGGACTCATCTGGTCACCATTTTTTGGCAGGCAGTACACGTGTAAGGCTGGAACAGACTGAGTGGGCAGAGTATTGCCAGACGAGCCCAGCCAGTGCTGGAACCAGTTTTAAAGTTGAAGTGCTGGTTAATGGCATCATTTTACCAAAATAGGGGTGGAGGGAGCGGCGGCGAGTTGTGAACAAGCATGGTGCAACCGAACATGCAAATAAATGATGTCTGTAATAATGTGACGTGCTTGTGCATGTGGTCTGATGTCAGAGCTTCTGGTTCTGTGCGGA
The DNA here is from genome assembly GCF_040938575.1 of Ambystoma mexicanum. Classification (NCBI taxonomy): domain Eukaryota; kingdom Metazoa; phylum Chordata; class Amphibia; order Caudata; family Ambystomatidae; genus Ambystoma; species Ambystoma mexicanum. The sequence goes on along the minus strand of NC_090939.1, from coordinate 88,797,812 downwards.
ACGTGGGGGCTCTTGGGTTCTAAAAGGTACCGTTGGGAGTTGAGTGAGGGAGGCTGGCTGGATGGGTCTCGGGAGGAAAGCTCAGGGGCAACATGCTCACCTTGGAAGCAAGACGACACAGAGCACAGGTTCGATCCCAGGGTCCGCGCTTAGAAACCTCTGCGTATTAAGCGCGTTATTAATAACCTATCATATCATGCCTGTGTCTCCGTCTACCTACCCTTTCCTACTGTTTCATGGACCCTGAACGTGTACCAGACCAAGGACAATAAAGCGTGGATATAATTTACCGTCTTTAGGAGTACACCTCATCATTTCACTGGCATTTTGCACCCTTAGATGAAGGAAAAACAATTGTTTCCGAACACACAGAAACACCACGTTCCACAAGGCAGATGCTCCCATTGCAGAATCTACTGGCGCCTTTGATGAACAACCTGCTAACCTTACATTGCCTTGAAGGAAAGTGCATGGCAACAAAGAAAAACACTGCACAATGCAAAACTCGGCCAGGCGTGCAAAACACCCTGCACCGTGATAAACTCTAACCGCGCCACATTCAGGCGGCACCTCTCCACATGATGCAACACTGTCACTAATCATAACAGTCATCCCTAAGACCACACATCCAAAAACCTGCACACTCTTGAGTCACTAACTTAGTCCAAATAGGCCAGACAACTCCTACACCTCAAGACTAGATCACAACACGGCACCCCCTAGCACCGAACTCTTGGGCACATTAGCCCGAACACCCTATCAACACACGTTTGCAAAACACGTCCAAATGGACAATGGCGCAAAACATTATGAGCTAATCACCTTATGGCCACTTCAGAGCGCAAGCTGATACAAGGAAAGAAAGTCATTTGCAGTAAGTTAGAATCCAGCTGATTATGGGGGAGATCTATCCAGTATTGCTCAGTCACTATCCTGTGTTGAGGAAGACTTCTGGCCAGTGTAAACAGTTCTACTTGTAGAAGCTTCCTGAATCTCAGATCGTTCGGCTGGGATTGAGGGCATTCCTTGCCCTTGAACTCTCAAGGTGCGGCCTCCATATTTGAATCATTTGAAGGATCATTAATTGATCACGTGTGCATTTGCTGATCAGTGGTTTCTAGCTGGTGTGCAGAGGGTGGCCAGACGCTGTAGGCAGCCGGGTCCTTTTCTCTAGTAGGCCTTGTGTACGGCGCAGAGTATCTTGAATTGGATTCTCGACTCCAATGGGAGCCAGTGACGAGATTTGCGCGCCGGTTTCAGATGGTCACATTCTTAGAGGTTCAAGCACATGTTGGCTGCCTGGATTTGCAGTTTTTTCAGGTTTCTGATGAGCGTCTTTGGAGTCCTGTGCAGAGAATGTTAGAATGCTGACGTCAAGCCCTCACCACGTCTCTCGTCACTTCCACGCCGTGGTGGGTTTCAAGGTGTGGGAGGTTTTTCTTGAGTAGTAACAGTTGGTACCTTTCAGTGGTGCATTGATTTAGGGCGTTGTCATTTAACACTCCTAACCGTTTTCTTTTAAAGACTGATCTGATGGGGACTCCAAGGACTTATTTAATACTTAACACTTTCCACCATTCCTCACATTCAATAGACCCCTGTGTAAACCAAAGGTTTATATTATGGCATTAACAACCCATTCCAAGGGCTGGAACGGGTGGCAACGACCCGGCAGCCAGAGTTAAAGGCCCGAGTGAAGCCATAAGTCAGCTTGTGTAAGCTAACTTATATAGCGCTTTATGTCCAAAATATCAGCACTCTGAATTAATTCCAGGCCGACAGTAAGACTCTCGACACCGCACGTGACCCTATTACCTTTATCCACCAAAGGTGGGGCTTATTTACAGCCCAGCGGTCAGATAGAGTCTGCAAGAAGTTGAGACCAGGGTAAACTGATTTGCACGAGCAGCCTGGGCAGGAGGCCTGTAAGGCTGTGGCAGTCACGTGTGCAGTGGGAGGCAGGGGGGGTGCTGGAGCTGTGCATGCAGGTGTGCGGGGTGTGTTGGAGCTGTACATGGAGGTTTGCGGGGTGTGCATGTGTTCTCGGGAGGGTAAGAGTGTACGCGGTGTACTGATGAGAGTAAATAAACTGTACACAGAAGTCCTTGTACTGTCCTTATTATGTATATAAATTCTGCTGAGAAAAAGCACTGCAGTTCTGCTAAAAGAAATGCAGACTCTGCAAAATTAAAGGCATTCCAGCTCTGCTAAAAAGCGATGTTCTGTCTTATTAAGAGTCCTGCAGAGAAGTGTCAGTACTGTCCCATTAAAGGTATAACAGCCCTGTTTAACCAAATGCATGTGCAGTCCCATTCAGCATACAGCTGCCCTGCTGGTGTATTCCAAATTACCCCATTAAATGTACTCCCAACTCACCTGAAAAGTGATTCTAAAGGGCTCGGAAGCAAGATTTTAGTACAATATAAAATAAACTACCATAAGCGGTGTTCTCAATTAAAGTATACACGCCCTTCTGAAAAGTGTCTGTATTATCACCCCATTAAAGTCATTGCCGCCCCCAGGAAGTGACTGTGTTTTTGAGCTTAGTTGGGTTTCAAACATGACCTTCTGGTTGCATACACATCAGTTGAGTAGGCACATTAACACACTGAGCTAAACCACACGGTTTGGCACATCAAACCTGCAGGTTAAACATAGATCTATGCAGCAGGCGCATTAACACACTAAGCTGCATTGATGGTGCCTTTGCAAGGCAGTCTTGGGCAGAGTGAGTCACCTGTATGGTGGGCCCAACTCACAAACTCACCCGGCCTACCAATGTTTTTAATGTTATGTTGATTTATGGCGCACACCGCTACCACCTAAGGGCAGTCTCCAGGTGCTCTTAATGACTATAAGAGAGGGGAAACATGAGATTTAGGCCAAGGCCTCGGAACTGCTGGAAAGAATGAGACAGTGCAGTCATTTGCTTGAAATCGCAAAGGGGACCATGCCCTGAAATGAGCCACAGCAATGCCAGCTTTTCAAACTACCCAGCGGTGTGCATCATGTCTGCCCACTGAGCCTGTTGACTCTACCAGGAGACAGGCAGCACACACTGGCACCGTGCCAGGCAAAGGACCGGAGCTTTCCTGTGAAGTGCAGGTTCTGTCCCAATGAAAATGTCTCTCAATCCAGGGCCCTAACAGGTCTCCCCAAACTAACTATGGAAGCTTACTTCTCGGCACGCTTAAAGTCAATGAAAAGATGCGTGGCAATGCTTCTCTTTGCCAGTAGATGTCACTGTCACCCCATCTTTAGAATTACATCATCCTTTTCATAGATTTGGAGTTATGTTATTTGTTTTGTAATACACTGCATGGATAATATGTGGAATTCCTGGATGTTTGCAACACATTCTACTGAAGTCTTAAAATTTGAAAAAAACATCTATAAAATGAATTAATACACAGGGATCGTGGCCTTCCGTCCAAAGAACTGGGGGACTTGACCCTGCATTGACCTATTTTGATTTAATTGTTGTTTTCAATTTTTGCTCAATATTTAATTATATTATTTTCATCAAACCCAGGAAATAAGATTTTGCTCCCTTTCATGCCGGGCTCGAAAACTCAGCCGCTCCTGTTTGGCCACTCCTTTAGTTACACTAGCCGTTAGCCCTCCCCCCACTCCCAATTTGTTTTATCCTAAATAAAGCACTGCCAATTAGCTTAAGATGCCACAAAGGACTCAGGCTTCCAGTGCCTTCTAGGCATCCCATTTCAGGAGCCCAAAAGCCCAAGCGCCTAGAGGCGTGTCAGCAGCATGCAGTGTGTCCCCTATACACACGCTACAGCAAGATCCAGTAACATAACATGTCTACAACCACCCGCATACCACCCTCCCCTCTGCTGCTCCCACCCGCTCCAGCTTTGATAATTGCTGAGTGTCTTAATTAAGCAGCAGTCTTCCAGCACAATCACTCTTAAGGGTGATTAATGTCTTTCCTTACAGTTGAATACATTTTATAATTGCTGTAAGGCGATCCCATACCCTCGGGTCTGGTTTGTGTAAAAGGAAACCAACAGCTATTAAAAACAAGCACTGGCATTGGCAAACGTTTTTGTGTAGGCATGGGAAATGCACAGAGCAATGCCAGTGGTTCAGATCAATTCAAAACCTTCCACCCATCACAGTTTTGGTTTCAGTTATTGGAAATGCATTTTCCAGGCAGTGACGTAGTGGTATTAATTGTCTGACAATGGTAGCAGCTGCAAAATGGTGCAAGTACCTGGGCAAATAATAGCAGTACCTGGCAAATGCCTAATACTTATACACAAGCCAAAACTGTCGGCGTTGCCAGTGCTTGTTTTGCACAGAACTTCAGTGAAGGTCACGCATAATGCTTATCAACAGAGTGGCCCCTCATTGTCCATAGAGCCTGGGGCCCCTCAGCCTCCACCGGAGGCTGAGGACCCTCGGTGTCTATGCAGCCTGGAGCCCCTCAGTGTCCACTCCTCAGTGTCCACTGGAGGCTGAGACTGCTCAGTGTCCACTCCTCAGTATTCATAGAGGCTGAGCTCCCTCAGTGTCCACTGGAGGCTGAGGCCCCTCAGTGTCCACTCCTCAGTGTCCACTGGAGTATGGTGCCCCTCAGTGTCCACTAGAGCCAGAGGACCCTCAGTGTCCAGTGGAGGCTGAAGCCCCTCAGTGTCATTGAAGTTTGATACCCCTCAGTGTCCACTGGAGGCTGAGGCCCCTGAGTGTCCACTTCTCAGTGCCCACTCGATGCTGAGCCCCCTCAGTGTCCACTCCTCAGTGTCTGTAGAGGCTGAGCCTTCTCAGTGTTCACTTCTCAGCGAGGCTGAGGCCCCTCAGTGTCCACTCCTCGGTGTCCACTGGAGGCTGAGGCCCCTCTTGTGGCGAGCGCAGCTGCCCCTCTCTCCATGATGCAGGAGTTCTCTGCCTGGGTAGTCTGCCCACTCCCTGCCAGGCACTGGCACTGAGCGGCCCTTTGCTGTTTTTTGCTGATTTCCCGCCTTTATGAGTCCTTATCTGAAGGCCTCACTTTTCCACTGTTAGCTTTGGCTCCTCGCCCGTCCCCAGCCGGCTCCCCCGCTGCAAGCCCCGCGTTCTCCCACGGTCAGTCTCCCTCGTCATATGCAGGGTTTACCACAACTATACCTTGTTGGGACATTGGTTCCATAATGTGCAGTTTACCCTCTCCTCTTCCCCGTCCACCCCCGTCTTCCCCACCTGACCCCACCACTGCCTCCAGGGACGCTTCCAAATGTGGTTTGTATATTTAAATAGTACTTCTCCTTCGCTTGAAGCACCTGCCCCCTTAGGTTGATGTCACCCATCTTCTTATATTCATTTTGTTTCTGTTTGTTTTGTTTTGTCCCTGGTATATGTCCCACTTTCTTAAACCCTCATAAACTGCCTCACCGCTTGTTCTCTTCTTTGTTGCATTGTATATATGCAATTGCACAGGCACATTGTGTGGGAATGCCTCGACATCTCTGAATGTGTTATTGTAGGTCATTTCTGTTTGAAATCGGCAGTCTTGCTCTTCAAATAAATATGTTACCGCCAGCGGCGTGCCCAGGGAGTGGCCTGTGGTGGCACGCGCTACCCCTGGAATGTGATTGGGCACCCCAGGTGCCAACCCGTTATTCTAAACTATGATCATTATGTGTGTGTGTGTGTGTGCTCGTTCTTCATGCCACCCCTGCATAAGTCAGTGCCCGACTTGCCCCCACTCCCGCCCCCCAGTCGAAAGAGTCTGGACATGCCACTGAACGTACCGCTTTCCCCCTTCAAGTACAAGTGCATGTCAAGAAACCCCCTCCCCTTTGTGTCTCCTGGATCAGAATGTGAAGTAAAGGGAATGATAAAAAGCAAAGCCATCTGTACCTGGACCTGGAAATAATAATGATATTTGGTGCAGCCAACATTTTTAAACAAGCATTGCCATAGCGAACAGTTTTTGATTTTGTGTAGGCAGGGGGTAGGCATTTTTCAGGCACTGCTAGAATGATACAACCTGGCCATAAAATGGCAACAGCTGGCAAATGATGTTAATACCTGTCATGTTAAGGCAGTGCCTGGCACATATCTATCTAGTGCCTACACAAGAGCCAAAACGGTTTGCTTTACCAGGATGTCAGTGCAAGGAAGAGATGCAAGAACACACCTTTTGCTTATAAATCAAGTGGTTGGTTTGCAGCTGGAAGTAAGCCATTGCCTTTCAGAAGACTGCTTAGAAATAGCATTGGAATCCCATTAAAAGCATAGAGCTAGCTCAAAGAGACCGCAGGGTGTGTGTTTGGGATGTAGAGCTGCAGGTAGTGTGTGTTTTTCACAGCCATAGGGACTAGCATAGGAATAGGTGGTCAATGGCTGGGTGAAGAATCCAAACAACACCAACAGGCTGTGTGTGCCCCTCCTCTGCCATCACTCCTATAGTTACTTCCCATGCCAATAGCTGTGGCTTCGAGTCAGAATTGACAGCACCACCTAATGGGAAAACTTAAAATAAAATACCACGTAAACATTGGCTGCATATTTTTGTGGGTCCATGGAATATGATGCTTTGTGTTTGTGTTTTTACACAAAAGGCCACAATGCACAGACATTACATGATTGTGGAGTATAGGGAGAGCAGAAAAGCAGAGTTTGTGTTTCAACTGTGCACCTCACACGCACAGCCTCTGCTTGATTCTCAAGGTCTCTTGTTCGGGGGGTGGGGGGATCGAGGGGGCTTAGGGACAAATCTAGATCAGGCTATCCAGATAAGCGAGTTTTGTTACAAATTGTGAAGTAAACATCTTGAGTATAGTGTCCACTTAAGGAGGCCTCATATAGACAATTGTTTCAATTGTTTCAAGTTCTGGAGGCCTCAATTGTAGCAGGGATTGAAATTAGGATTGGATAAGCAGGAGCTAAAAGCTACCACCGGGGAACGAGGAGCTAGTTCATAGAATCCTGCAAGTCTAACTTCCACATAAGATGCAAAAAAATCATTTTGCACATTATGTATGACTCCTTATGCTCTAAATGGTGTATAGAGGTGTCCTGATGTTTATTTTTATAGGTACTCCCAAACAAATATATAGATGGTTTCTCCATCACTCGGCCTGGGGGGTCCAAACACAAGCTGGAGGTAAATAGCTCCCAGCTCCCCTCAATTACGAATCCTGTGGAGTATTGTGTCAATTTCTGGGGATCACATATGGGGTATGATGGCAGTTCCGGAGGCGCCCTTTCAGTTTTCTGCCCATTCCGGAGGGCCCCATTTAGAGTATTATGTATACAGTTCCAAGTGTCACATCTGTAGTATAATATTTAGTTGTAGGTCTTAAGTGGAATATTGCAACCATTTATGGGGTAAAACCTCTTGAACACATTGCCACATCTGGAGTATTGTGTCCAGTTCTGGAAAATTGTCCCCAATTCTGGAGGCCTCATCTGCAGTATTGCATCTAGATCGGGAGCCCTCATCTGGAGTATTTTCTCTAGATCGGGAGGCCTAATTTGGAGTATTGTGTCCAGTTTTGTAGAATTGTCCCCAATTCTGGAGGTCACATATGGAGTATTGTGTCCAGTTCTGGAGAATTGTCCCCAATTATGGAGGCCTCATCTGGAGTATTGTGACTGGATCGGGAGGCCTCATCTGATTTATATCTGGAGAGTTGTATCTAGTTCTGGGGTTTCACCAGGAATATTGTGTTCAGTTCTGAAGGGCACATCTGGAGTGTTGTATCTAGTTCTGGGGTCTCACCTGGAATATTGTGTTCGGCTCTGAAGGGCACATCTGGAGTATTGTATCTAGTTCTGGGGTCTCACCTGGAATATTGCGTTCGGCTCTGAAGGGCACATCTGGAGTGTTGTATCTAGTTCTGGGGTCTCACCTGGAATATTGTGTTCGGTTCTGAAGGGCACATCTGGAGTGTTGTATCTAGTTCTGGGGTCTCACCTGGAATATTGTGTTCTGTTCTGAAGGCCACATATGGGGTGTTGTATCTAATTCTGGGGGTCTCATCTGGAATATAAATGTTCATTTATGGGTCTTAAGTGTGGTATTGCCACCATTTATGGAGTCCACGTCTAGGGCACAGGGCCCACTCACGGAGGCCATATCTGGAGTATTGTGTTCTGTTCTAGAGACGACATTTAGAGCATTGGAACCAGTTCTGGATGGCACATGCTGAGTGTTGCATCCTGTTCTGGAGATGAAATGTGGAGACTAATATTCAGCTATGGGTCTTGAGTGGAGTATTGTCATCAGTTACACATCCTGAGCATCGTGGCCAATTTAGGAGGTCACATCTAGAGTATTGCATTGCTTTCCGTAGGTCACACCTGGGGTATTGTGCCCGGCCTAAACATTCTCAGCAATTTCTAAACACCAGATAGAAAACTGGTTGTAATCAAAAGATAATGTCTCGTTTTACTATACATTTTCTCAGCATTAGATAACAGCCCACTGTACCATAGACTGTCCCACGGTACCATAGACGTTCCAAGCATCAGATATTGGCCCACACTTACATAGACTTTCCCAGAATCAGATAGCCCAAAGTATCATAGACTTTCCCAGGATCAGATAATGGCCCTGTCCCATAAGATGTCCCACTGTACCATAGACTTTCCCAGCATCAGATAATATCCCATTGTACCATAGACTTTCCCAGCATCAGATAATGGCCCGTTGTACCATAGACTGTTCCACTGTACCATAGACCTGCCCAGCATCAGATAATGACCTGCTGTACCATTGACTGTTCCACTGTACCATAGACTTGCCCAGCATCAGATAATTACCTGCTGTACCATAATCTGTTCCAGTGAACCACACACTTAACCAGTATCAGATACAATTAATCACACCGAGATTCTTTGCATATATTCTAGGAGTAGGCAATCTGTAGCTACATAGATGTTTTAGCCTACAACTCCCATGATCCCTCACCCCTGACTATACTGGCCTATGGAAGTCCTCCATCAACTCTGTCTTTGGAACAAGTTACCAATATAGGCAAGACTGTCCTTCCTACATCCTGAACACCCTACTCTCCAAAGAACATTTTGCCAACCTCTGATCACTCTGGGAAACCCCAATTCTCTTCCTCCCCACCAGAGCTCCCACCTCCCCTACACATCCCAGCACTTTTGCTATGCCCTGCAGCCCACTTGTACCCCCCCGCGGGTGTATCCGCCATACACAGCACTCTTCCCAGCTAGGTTTGCACTTAATAAAATCCCATACATACCTACATACATAAAGCACACCGCGAGGGCCGTAATGTCCTAACCCTACATTAGACCATAAGCGCATGAGACAAGAGGTTGTAACACAAAATGCAGGTGTATCGTCATAGCGATACAACACTTATAAATTAGTAGCCATTGACGATTTACCAAAGCACTCGTTACAGCTTGTTGTAACTTTGTTGCGCCTCCAGCCAGTCTGGCAGCTATGGAAGCGCCTTCACTGGCCCTCTCTTTGAACTTTCTCTGCAATCTCAGATATCAGAATGGGAGCAGCGGAGGGAATGGGCCGGAACAAGACGGAGCTGTGTTCCGGCAAAACATTTCTAGCCAGAGCGCTGCTCCGTCTCCCAAAACCTGGGGCTAGTACATGACTCTTCCAGATCCCGCGCCTCATCAAGCAGACCGCTTTCAGAAGACTCTGCGCAGAGCGCTGCCTATTCTTCTGAAAGCACTCGGCGCGCTAACAGCAGCTTGCTCACATGTTCTATTATAACTCCACAGAGCACTGCCCTAACCCAAGGCCCAGGGGCTAGCACAGCACACTCCCAGCCAGACCTGTTCTGAAGCTGTATTACATCGCAAGTATTGCACGCAAGAGTAACCCGTTCTTCCACGAGCTTTCAGAAGACTCAGCACTGTAGACCGCATGCAGAAACTGCTAAAGCCTCATATACAGTGTTGTCCAAACTGGTGTACACCTCCTGCAATTTACTAACATCTCTTTATTAGGGTGAATATTGTGACCAATCAAACCAGAAGAGTCCATTATTCGCTTGAAAGCGTTTCTTACTGAATCACTATAAGAGATGTTTAGCATTAAAAATTGTGGCCATAATGATGTTCCCATAATGCTCTTTGCTTTTATGCAAATCGCCAGGTTTGGGTTCTAAGAAGAGATAGTGTGTTGTGCAACCTGGCTGGAGACCACGCCCCTTGGCCCCACCCCTCCTTCCAACAGCCCTGCACCTCCAAAGAGGTGACAGTTCCCCCTGTAAATTTTTCCCATTTCCAGCGCTGAATGGGAGAACGAGTTGAAATGTTCTTTAAAGGTTAAGAGCATGAAACTTCACAGACCTTGGCTTTGATGGAGAGTGGGTGAGGGGTGTTATTGGTCAGCTTGAGTTTATTTGCTCTGTGCTACAATGCTTAATAAACTGTAGCATACTACAATGCAAAAAGCCAAGGTACGGTTGAGCCAATCATCAGTGCCGCATAGTGCCTGTTCTGGGGCCCTGGGACCCTGGCCTCTAAAATGGATACTGAGAAAGCTCCCTCCCCCAAAGGTACTGTTCTACCAGCGGGTTACCGAGGGCCCTCTCAAGTTAGGGTGGTATTTGATTTGTACGTTTCCAGCTGAGCCCCCAACTACAGTGCTTATTCTTTCGGCAGACTTCCTTACTCAACCAGTTTCTTTTTGGGGGTCCACTAGTGTTCAGAAGACAGGACTCCACTTAAGCCATTGCTCGTCTCCTCTGAGACTGACCTGCAGTCTACACCACACCTCCCCAAAATCAGTCCCTATGCCATAGTCACCTCCTTTTGTTAAAAGGAGGAAGCAGGCTGAACCCTGAATGCCACACAAAGGGATTAAGCCAGTTATTGGGGGTTCTGCTCTTCATAAGAATCGCTGTAGGGTTGAGGGGGTTCCAAGACTTCTGGGGAAAGCCAAGAGTAGAATGAACTGGGGCAGCAGCAGCCACCGATCCAGGCAGGAAATGCACTTTTTACTGGGTGCCACAAGGGTGCGCAGATTGCTGTATTATTTATTTATTTATTTTTATTTTTGTATTTGTAAAGCGCCTAGCAGCCCGGAGGGATCGAGGCGCTGTTTCAAGAAAGTGACTTAGTTACAAGAAGTAGAAGGCACTGCCGGGGTTACAGGTAGCAAGTGACTAGAGTGAGGTACAAACGGTAAAAGGCAATGCCAGGGTTACAGGTAGCAAAGGCCTACCAGTGAGATCCTTATGCCCTTATGGTATCTTGAAAATGTCCAGTTTAATCAACATTTATTTAAATTTGATTTATTTTGAATTTATTTGCAGCACACATAACCCGCGGTTATCTAGGCGCTAGTTTCATTGTGGAAGGGCAGGTTATTTATAAAGCGCTTGTTTTTTTTTCCCCCAAGCGCGGGTCCGGGATTTGAACCTGTGTTTGCTCAGCGTGGTCTTGCTTCCAAGACCCGCACGTTGCCACAGAGCTATCCTCCCGTCCCGTGGTTTTTCGAGCTACCTTTGGGCATCCCGGCTATTTTAATGTTATGTTATTGATACTGTGCACCGGTGCTATTTGTATGGTTCCCTGGTGCTCCAGGGGACCAGATGGGCTTGGTTAGTGGGGAGACAGATAAAACGCACGGCATCCTTGCTACTGCAAAGGATTGGGGGACCCATTAAAGGCACCATTTATTCATATGGGTACTTTTTGGAACGCTACATTTGTTGGCACTTAATTCATGCAACCCAGAGGGTCTACAACCTGTGGCTCTCCAGATACTTTGGACTACGACCCCAATAATCCCTCACCTTTGACTGTGCTGACCAGGGCGAAGGGTTTTTTAGTTTAATACATCTGGGGTGGCAAAAGCTAGAGACCTCTGATGTATCCAACAGTTTAGTGTGGAATAACATAGGAAGAAGTCATATGTAATGGCATTTAAGGTCAAGGTGGCGCATGCCTTTGTCCAGGTGTCTAAATTCATTTCAGACGAGATTCCTTACAAATGAAGGCGTGGTCAGACCCCCCCCGTCCACCTGAATATCGCAGTACACACAAGTGCACTAGTACTTTGATCTAAGGCGTCTTCCAATTCTTGTGGCAGCCAATGGAGCATGAAATGTGTCTACAAATAAGGAAGCCCCGAATGGCCGAATGCCCACCATTTTTGGCTAACTGTAATGCTTAGCCACCAATAGACCCAAACCGCATGGATAACTATGCACACAAATATATAAAGATGATGAAATCTTAGTGTGTGAATCTGAGTATCAAACTATTTTGGGTCCTGAAGAAGGCATCGGCAGCTATTGAGGGAATTATGTGCCGAAACATGAATACCAACAATATGCCTATGACTGCTACTTTATGGCTTGAATTAAAACATAGTAGTAACATTGTAACTAAACTATCAGTGAAATGTAAAGGAGAGAATAGATGTACAGTGTATGTCAATAAATGTATGATCTTGTATGTGTTTGTGAGTATAGTATCAATGTTTGCCTTTTTGTCTATTAATTTATTTGGTTATACACTGTGTGATATTGGGCAATATGGCTGTACTATGAATGTGTTGATTAATGGGGAGGGGGGCGTCCTCTGCACTCGTATCGGTAGATTTGTCCGCATTTTATAATATAAATGGGCCACCCAGCTAGTGGCTGGATTTAGCACGACGCCAACACACAGGCTAAGTGCTACCTCCTTGCGCTTGTGCCTGCGGAAGAAAGAAATATGGTTAAACTGTAGTCTGACTGTTGACACGCAGCGTATGCCTGACTTCCTGCCTTGTCCATCACACCATTGGTTGAGGCCAGGACAGGAAGTTGCATGTGAGGCGAGTGGCAGCCTGCTCCTCCCTTCGTCCAATCTGATAGGAGTTGCAGTCCTAAACATCTGGAGAGCCAATGGCTGCAGACCCCTGACCTAGACTATGCGGTGGCACCTTCTTGTGTCTCCGACCCCTGCTATTAGTTGGGCACTAGCAGTGGTCCTGCAGAAGACACAGCACAGCACTGAGATCATTGCTGCTCTGGGTTGGCAGAAGGATATAGTCTCGGTGTGTGGGCAGGGAGGAGTACCCCATATCTTGCTCCCAGTAGGTCCTCTGGCCGTGCAGAGCAGAATTACAACTACCCAAGAAGGGGAAGATCCGTTTGAGCTAGCAAGGGGGACACGCATGGCTACCCACCCCCCAAGTTGAGCCCACAGCTTTTCAAAGAAACAGCTTGTGGTCAGACTTCAATACTTTGTACATAGCCCACCAAGGCTTGAACTTCTCACTGCAGACTGGTGGCCCAAGCGTGGGTGGTTGGATGTTGCCTGCCAACCTGGCATCGGGACATGCCCTCATCTTGGGACCGCTGGCAGTGTCGCGATTACCAGCGGCCTTGGCAGACATGAAATAAAAGGGGCATTTGCAAAGCCCTATGAAGACCATCCTCTTCAAGGAATGGCTACCCCCTAACACCTATTTCCAGACTCCCTTCACTCCACACCTAACCTGACACAAGGCGATCTACCCCCACCCCCACACCCTCCCACCCCAGATTCCTCCCTTGGTTGCTTGTAGATCTCTCGCTGCCAAATTGCCCGCCACCCCCTCTCTCTCGTTGTTACCCCCAATGACCTATAAAGCGCTGTGTTGCCTCCTGAAGCCAAATCCACGCTGAAAAAATATCCCAACAATACTCATTATTATTATTATTTCTCCCCAAAACTAAATGTTTGGTGCTTCCAGATTCAAAATCCCTGTTTGCTAACTCCCGATACTTGTATGGTGCAGTTGCAGACCAAAGTCACGCCTGGGATTTAAAAAGACAGAAAGGCCCTTTTCATAATCCGTGGGCTCTCCCCTTTCACTGCAGGGGACGGAGAACCTGTCATTAAACTCCTTTTTCCATATGGAAAGGATGTTGTTGGTAATTCCATAGAGTGACACTAGATTCTGGCCGTACATCACACTGGATATATGCATGGAGCGAAATGTCAGCACCACTGCCAGTGATCAGATGTCTGCATAGAAGAGAAGTCTGCATACCTGGGCCCAGGAAGCTGCACCACAGCCAGTGATCAGATGTCTGCATAGAAGTCTGCATACCTGGACCCAGGAAGCTGCACCACAGTCAGTGAGCAGATGTCTGCATAGAAGAGAAGTCTGTATACCTGGGCCCAGGAAGCTGCACCACAGCCAGTGATCAGATGTCTGCATAGAAGAGAAGTCTGTATACCTGGGCCCAGGAAGCTGCACCACAGCCAGTGATCAGATGTCTGCATAGAAGAGAAGTCTGCATACCTGGGCCCAGGAAGCTGCACCACAGCCAGTGATCAGATGTCTGCATAGAAGTCTGCATACCTGGACCCAGGAAGCTGCACCACAGCCAGTGATCAGATGTCTGCATAGAAGAGAAGTCTGTATACCTGGGCCCAGGAAGCTGCACCACAGTCAGTGATCAGATGTCTGCATAGAAGAGAAGTCTGTATACCTGGGCCCAGGAAGCTGCACCACAGCCAGTGATCAGATGTCTGCATAGAAGAGAAGTCTGCATACCTGGACCCAGGAAGCTGCACCACATCCAGTGATCAGATGTCTGCATAGAAGCGAAGTCTGCATACCTGGGCCCAGGAAGCTGCACCACAGTCAGTGATCAGATGTCTGCATAGAAGAGAAGTCTGCATACCTGGGCCCAGGAAGCTGCACCACAGCCAGTGATCAGATGTCTGCATAGAAGAGAAGTCTGTATACCTGGGCCCAGGAAGCTGCACCACAGCCAGTGATCAGATGTCTGCATAGAAGCGAAGTCTGCATACCTGGACCCAGGAAGCTGCACCACAGCCAGTGATCAGATGTCTGCATAGAAGTCTGCATACCTGGGCCCAGGAAGCTGCACCACAGCCAGTGATCAGATGTCTGCATAGAAGCGAAGTCTGCATACCTGGGCCCAGGAAGCTGCACCACAGCCAGTGATCAGATGTCTGCATAGAAGTCTGCATACCTGGACCCAGGAAGCTGCACCACAGCCAGTGATCAGATGTCTGCATAGAAGAGAAGTCTGTATACCTGGGCCCAGGAAGCTGCACCACAGCCAGTGATCAGATGTCTGCATAGAAGTCTGCATACCTGGACCCAGGAAGCTGCACCACAGCCAGTGATCAGATGTCTGCATAGAAGCGAAGTCTGCATACCTGGGCCCAGGAAGCTGCACCACAGCCAGTGATCAGATGTCTGCATAGAAGTCTGCATACCTGGGCCCAGGAAGCTGCACCACAGCCAGTGATCAGATGTCTGCATAGAAGCGAAGTCTGTATACCTGGGCCCAGGAAGCTGCACCACAGCCAGTGATCAGATGTCTGCATAGAAGCGAAGTCTGTATAACTAGGCCCAGGAAGCTGCACCACAGCCAGTGATCGGATCTCTGCATAGAAGAGAAGTCTGCATACACAGGGCCATGAAGCTGCACCACTGCCAGTGATCGAATCTCTGCATAGAAGAGAAGTCTGCATACACAGGGCCATGAAGCTGCACCACTGCCAGTGATCGAATCTCTGCATAGAAGAGAAGTCTGCATACACAGGGCCATGAAGCTGCACCACTGCCAGTGATCGAATCTCTGCATAGAAGAGAAGTCTGCATACCTGGACCCGTGAAGCTGCACCACTGTTAGTAATCCCATCTCTGCATACAGTGATGAATCGAGGGAGTGTGTCCCTCCTCCCCAATGTTAGGGAGGGGAGCCTGCTCTGCAACACCCTCTCTAGGGGTCAAGGCAAGTGGGACCTCATCTGACCAGGAAGGAATCCCGATCCCACGAGGAACTCCCCGATGCCCTCCAAGTGATGGCTTATATGGATGTGTCTAATGCACAAAATCGTTAAAAGTTCCATGACTCCACTAAGGATAAAGTGAGTCCATGTTGTTATTAAAGAGAAACTGAAGATATCCCTTTAAATCAGAACGCAACCCCAAAGGACTGTGCTGGGAATAGTGAAAAGGGACGGCATACCAGAAGGAGAGCAGAAACCAGAGAGAGAAAGGGGAAACCCCTTGTACATGGTGCAGTTGAAGGCGGCGGAGCAAGTGCACACCGCAGAGCCCGCGAAACTCAGAACGGCTCTGATACGGATCGAGAAACGCTGGAAGTCTGGCGTGCGAGAGAAGAAGTCTGAAGAAACCAGAGCACAGAGCTCAGTGGTGACGTGACCACGCAGTAAGCGTGGTGGGCAGCCTGTCTGCTCATCAACGCTGATACCGCCATAGGGAGAAAGCAACTCCCGAACCGTTCGCCTGTGGAAATATCCAGAAGCCGAGAACTGAAGTGGAACGTATATGATGTGAATGTCACAGAAAGTGAGCCGTTTAACAAGAGAGAAAGGAAGGCAAATCCCAAGTATCTACCGGCACCAGAGACGTTTGCCCAGTATACAGAAGGTAAAAAAGGGGAACGGGGCTACTGGGAAGCCAACGGGACTTGTTGCTGTTCAACCTTCTGGACCCACTGGGCATCTCATACACCAACTATGCAGATGACACCCAGGTGCTTAGCCCCCTCTCAGGAGATTACCAGTCCGACATGAGCACCCTCAACTCCATATACTCAACGATCCAATCCTGGATGGCAGAGAATGGGCTCTGCCTGAAGACGGAGAGAACTGAACTTCTTTTAATTGGATCCCCAGCCACCTTGAGCAAACTAGGCAAACAGTACAGCTCCTTCACCACTGATAATACACCTATCACGGTGTCTCAAACCGTCAAGACTCTGGGCATCTATCTTGACTCTAATCTTACCATGCATAGACAGGTGAATGCCTTTGCCTCACCCTCAGCATACTACTCTAAACTGCTTAATGAAGCCAGGCCGTTCCTTTCTCAACAGAACTGCCTTACCATTGCTAGGGCAATAATTGGGTCAAGACTGGATTACTCACCCGCTTTGTAGGAACCTTGTGTAAGAATATTCCTTAAAGGCAACTGGTACAAAACAATGCCCTGAGGGCCGCCACCGGGGTCTCCAAAAAGGACCACATCTCCGAGGTTTGTCAGCGGGTTCGTTGGCTGCCAGTTAAAGAGAGAATTGTCTTTAAAACTCTTGCCCTTACGCTTAATGTATCCATGACCTAGTAACCCCCTACTTGGTCCAAAAAATAGCAAAGACTACTTCAGCCAGGCCCACCAGGATGGCCTACGCTAATAGGATTTCCATGCCTAAATCCAGAAGAGTGCGTGTAGGCGGCGCCAGCTTCCCCTCCTTGGCTGATTCTGTTTGGAATGCCTGACCATCCCACATTAGGCTGATTGACTCGCACTTAGCCTTCCGCAAAGCAATCAAAACCAGGCTATTTGTCTGACTTTGGAGCAGCCTGTTCCTGATACCTTACTGTTAGCCTGCCCTTTGAAGCGAGATGCAACACCGGGTACGGAATTTGCCTGATATTGTCCTGTATATGAATGTCTGTAACTTACTATTGGATTGTGTAACCAAGAAGCTGTTTGCTGGGCTGCTCTCGATGTAACCCTTAATCAAGCCTACTTACAATCACATGTAACAGCGCCTCGATGCCTCTGGGCTGTAGTGCGCTCTACAAATACAAATAAATATAAGCAGAGAGAAACTCGTCCCAGTACTAATGTTAAAAGCATTGAAAGCAACTTGATAAAGCCGAACTGTGTCAATGTGATAAAGGGAAGTACGGAGAAGTACGGAGAGTGAGAGGAAAAGAATCAGAATCCCTTTACCCTGGGAAAGAGGGGAAACCACTCAGGACCCAGGAAATAAGAAAGAGAATATATGAGAGAGACATTTGGGAAGTAAAGGCCCATCGGGTCAAGAGGCGAAACCTCATCCATGAAAGATCCTCACTGGATAAGGAGAATTATGGTTATCATTCGAACAAGAGTATTTTGAGTCCTACAATGAAGAGAGATGGAATCTAAAAAAGAGCAAAGAAACCCCCTAAAAGAGAGGACTGTACACCCCCTGAGGGACTTACAGAAGTTATTCCAGAGGATAACAAAGGACTATTACGCATGGTACACTAACCAGGCCTCCCGAATGGAACAGGCCATGCTGGTATGTATGTGGACTGTTTCCAGGCAGGGCCTTTGCCATTCAGAACTCCCAACGGCCCCCAATCCTTTCCCATCATCTCCGAATCTTTCCCTTTCACGCCCCCCTTAATTCTTCCATGACTGAAAAGCCAGTGAGTGCCCCCACCCACCCTGAGCTGGCTGCACGTCCACGCTGGCGCGTGCCCTGCAGAGGCCGAGCCCGGCCTTTGCCTTTAGAAGGAACCAGCGCTGGGAAGAGGAAACGGCTTTCCAGGGCCCGCCTTCCCTGGGCTCCGGCCTGTCCCGGCATGCTTAGCAGGGGAGAGGTGTTGCGCGGATGGCGGATGCGTTTGGAAGTGGCAGGTAGTTGGCGGAGCTGGGGACGGGGTGTGAGTTGGTGGGGGGCGTTTGTTTGCGGTTGGGTGGCTGGTGGTGTGATATTGGGGGTGGTGGTTGTTCGTGGTTAGGTGGCTGGAGGTTCGTGTGGAAGTGTGGGTGTTGCTCGGGTTGGTCGCGGTGGGTGGGCGGCAGCGCGCGCTGCTTCGCCTGAAGCGCATGTGTAGGCATACGGGCTGGGGTCTCGCGGGTCTGCGCGCCGGTCTCCGGGCTCGCTGGGAGGTGTGAGTTTGGGGTGTTGTGACTGTTGGTGTGGATTGGTGGGGTTTGGTTGTTTGCGGTAGGGTGGCTGGTGGTGTTGAATTGGGGGTAGTGGTTGTTTGTGGTTTGGTGGCTGGTGGTTTGTGTGGAAGTGTGGGTGTCGCTCGGGTTGGTCGCAGTGGGTGGGCGGCGGCGCGCGGTGCTTCGCCTAAAGCGCATGTGTAGGCGTACGGGCCGGGGTCTCGCGGGTCTGCGCGCCGGTCTCCGGGGCTCGCTGGGTGGTGTTTTGAGTGGTGGGGGGTGTGTGTTTGCAGTGGGGTGGCTGGTGGTGTTGGATTGGGGGGTGTGGTTGTTTGTGGTTGGGTTGCTGGTGGTTTGTGTGGAAGTGTGGCCTGTGTGTTGATTGGTGGGGTTGGTACACATCATCCTTTAGGGTGGGGAATCGCCTGCGTGGGTCCGCCCACGCATTCGATAATTAAGAAGAAGAAGGCATGCTTAGCATTTCCTGTGCTCGCCTCGCGCCCTGGCGGGCCCAGCTGCACATCTGCACATCATTAGGGAGTTACGGATCAGAGGGAAGGCCCCGTGGAAGCTGAAGCTAACGGCCCGCCACTGCCCGCATGGGGGCGGAGGCCATGGGGGGCGCTGCCCGCCTCATCCTCGCAAGACGACCCGTGCACCCCCTCCAGGCTGTGCAGATAACAAGGGCCCTCCTGCTGTCACCGCCCTCAACCAGGCTCCCAGCAGAAACACCTTCACATGGAAAAGTGCGGTTATTGAAATGGAGGGCGTGGGCCCTTCCAAATAAGCCCCCTCCCACCATGACATAAACTGGGGGGCTCAAATTGAGGTGGCTCTGCTTACAGGGAGTGGAATAGTGTTTGCCGTAGCTTGGGTGCAAGCCGACCCGTCTTAAGTAGATCAGAGATCAGGATTGCAGAAATTAGGAGGGTACATTTTTCCAAGGTGTCTGGGGGCAGTTTCACAGCGCTAGATCGGTACTACGAAAAGTAGTGTGTGGCCGCAAGATGCTCAAGCAGACCCCGAAACCACGAACAAACTCCGGAATAATCATTCTGGGGTGGCCAAGCCTAGTGGCCAAATCAAGAACGGATTGTGTGAAAGACAACGTGGAAGGAGACACCCTGGGTAAGTTAGAGGTAGGTGGGCTGGATGTGGGCCCCAACTGTAAGCAGTGAAGCCTGATACTCTTGCAAGAAGTGGCCACAGGGAATCCGGCCTGCTGAGGGGCAAGAGTTGGGTACCCCATCCGTAATGTGTACTAATAATAATGTGTCATTTTTTTATAGAGCGCTTCTAAGCGCTACTATCGAAGTTATAACCTTATTTAATGGTCCTCGGTGGATAAAAGGAGGAAGAGCTGAGTTGGCTCTGCGGAATTCAAACCTGTGGCTGCAGGCTGCACACAGTAAAGAGATCCCAGACGAGCGCTTAACTCACTGAGCTACTTTACCGACTGTTGTTCTACACAATCGATTACATATGGGAGGTGAAACGCTACGAAAGCGCCCTGCTCCTCATGGTAGTGGGGTATGGCAGTGTATGGACAAAGCTGCAGTCTTTCCCAGGCCTCTGCGTGGTAAGGAGGGGAAATCTCCTGGTCACACAGGATGCCTCCGGTTCTGGAGCCAGTTTATGCCCCCACCTGGGGGAACTTGCGAAGGCAGCTGGCATAGCTCTACCAAATCACCCTGCGCCAATCAGCCTCAGTGCTGGACCTCTGCCTCAGGCTCCACTAACATACTGTAGCAAGCTTCTGTGGAGAGTTCAGTGAGACGCTCACGCCCCGGGGAAAGGGAAACTTACGCCCCAGCAAAGGCACCTTTCCAGAAATGTGCCCCTCTCCACCCCCACGCAGGTTCTAGACCACGGGTGGGGGATGGAAGGGGATTTGGGGTCACCAAATAGCCAGGGGCCCTGCCCTGCCCTCCGCTTCATGGCCAGCATATGGTAGATGCAGACCTCTCAACTCGCATGCTTTTGGCCGGCGTCACCCACCCTTTAATCATTTTATTCACTCGCCAAGCACCACACACGCCCATACACTTCAATGGGCTCTCACCACCCAAAAACAAAGTCTGGCGTTTTCACCCACCTGTTGGGGGTCTGTCCTTGGTCCCCCCAGGCGTGCCCGTGAGCCCCCAACCCAACAGAGCTCAGACGCACACGTCTGTTAGGTTCGGGCTCCCCGGTCGCTCTGCGGTTCCGGGAACGCCCCGTTTATTTAAGCCGCACGCGGCGACGTGCAACGTCACGCCGCCGCGTGCGCAGCCCTTACGGGGCAACGCCACACTCCTCCTTTTTCAGGAGGACACACAATTACTTTATTAGATAAACATAACATATCCACCCTGGGAACACAAAAGGTTGAGAGCTATATAGATGAGCCTTGCACAATGACATCATCATTTTGCGCCAGAGTACCTGGGCTGGTAATGTGTGCTGCCACTGGGGTTTGGCCGTGGTACAATAACTGAGGGAGACCCGCACACCAGGTCGCGCTTCAGCGCGCTGCGCTCAAGTAGGGACAGCCCCCTAAGTCCACTTCGTCGCCAATGTTGTGGCTGGCTCTGTGATCACACAGGCCTTCGGGAGTGTTGCCGTGAGAACACAGCGTCACCTCAAACAGTGCCGTGATCACACCGCGGTACAGAAATCAATGCGCCAAACATGGATGCTTCATACATGGAGCCCACCGCCAAACTCCTGCACGTGGCGGCAGGAGGCTCCTTTTATCAGGGGCACGCCATGACGTAGTACTTCTGTAATGACCTCTTCCTGTTGGTGGCAGCCTTCCCTCCGCTAGTGTTCATTCCTACCTGGGTTTCTTCTGAATTCAAGGATCTCACTCGCATAGATTGCGCCCAATTAGGTCCTTGTGTGCTTGGCTTCGTTAAAAGGTGGACTCTTGGGACTGGAATGGACACTTGGAACATTTTAGATAGTCTCACCCTCATTCCGCATGGGTTAGTGTTAGGTCTTTTCGTCCGGTTACTGCCCCGCCGTATGGTTTTCTGGTCTATGGACTAGACCCAAAGCAGGAATGATATCAGGTGCCCCCTTCTAGGTTTGATCACTCAAGTTCTTTACTCACAAGTAAGAGGGTTGCTGACGGAGTCGTACAACTCTTTTTGCCCTTACTCATTCTCGTCCATTGTTCTTTATTTTCAGTGATGGAGACGATTGCCGTTCATACCCAACACTACGGTGGGTATCACCTGCCTTTTCACTCGAGCCCTAGACAACCAAGACTGGTGGTGGTGCTCTTGAGAGGAAAGTATACTGCAGATGGGTCTACGTGTCCTGCAGTCTGCCAGCTGAGCCCTTAGATCCTGACACACGGACTGGACGGATGTTTTGCTGAGATCCCGACACAACCAATCTCCCTGCATCAAGCAACAGAATATGGGCAAGACAGACCCCATGAACTAAGGGAGACGTCTCAATTTTTAGGCAATCTCCCAGATTCTAATCCTGACAGTAAAATGTCCCCTGCGTGGACTACAATTGCTAGGAATGAAAGGAGCGACAATAGTGCAGTTCAAATGTCCCCAAAATTTGACCAATATCAAAAGGTGGGTTTAAACTTCCATGTTGCAACGATCTACGACGCCGCTAATACGCTCTATCGATAGCCATGCGCTAGTAATCCTTATGAAATGTTAATCATTTACGTTCTTGATATCCAAACATAATATATAGAGTATTCATTAAGCAATAAGCCCTGAGCTGGGGAAGTGGGGGCAGTACTGCTTCAGGTAATGCCCCGGGCCCATAGTTACAGGCCTGAGCGAAGTCTGTTCTCCCTTTCCATGACGGCCATTCAAAAGATTTTTAAAAAGTAAACAAAGAAGATGGCTGCCATGGAACTAGTCTCTTCTCCCTTTCCAAGGCAGCCAGTCGCACAAGGAACCGAAAGGGACGCAGATGTGACCAGAGCCAAGTCTGTATGTATATATGTTTAAGCTAGGGTGACCAGATTTAAAAAGTAAAAAACCGGGACAGGGCAACTAACATAAAAGTAGGACTAACTCTTGAAAGTGGCTGTCAAGGCACTACACTTCAGTAGCGTTTGGAGGAGAGGGGGTTTAAGTGTTACTGTTAAAATAAACACATTTTATAATCAATTTCTAACAAACGAACACTATCTTAATTTGTAAAATGCAGCATTTCTTCTGTGCGAGCTATGCCTGGCAGCTATGAAGACCCACTACCAAAAACCGCGACCACTGCAGTTTCCAATGGGAACATAATCTTGAGAAAGGGGGACTGAGCAGCAAAAACCGGGACAGTCCCGGCAAAACCTGGACGTCTGGTCACCTTAGTTTAAGCACACATATTGATCGTAAGCTGTGGTCGAAGTGAGCGGGAATGGTCGGGAGCGGTGTTCCACTACTTTTATCTTTTACTTTTTTACTTTTAACAGCACCACTACTTTTTGCAACCAATTTCAGGCACGTTGGGGCCTGAAATTGTTTGTGGTTTTTTGGAGGGGGGGGGGGGTGGGAGGTGGAGTTAGGCAGCAAGGCTCTTTACTTCAGGGCTAGACCCCTGTAGCGCCAGCGCACCCAGATGCAAGGCTCGCTTTATATCGTAAAGGGGCATCAGTTTAGTAACGTTGCAGTCTTGATGGTTTTGCGTTTTGCCCTAGAGTTGCTGACACAGCCATGACAAGTTGAGGGAAGATGCGCGTGAACGCCCCGCCCCCACAGTGTGTTTTAAAGGAATTGAACAACATAATAATGTGCTGCTCCCATTTGAAGTAAACAGAGGCAGGCCTGTGTTGGAACCCAGGTCACGTGTGAGGCCTCTCTGCCACAAGATCACCCAAATCTCTTATTAGTTACAGATCTTAAACATAAAAGGTGCGCACCTTTTATACCTTGTCAGCAATGTTATCGAACATCTGCTCTCTTGGCAAATGCATTTCTTTGTGCTGTGCACGTTCTTAAACTAGGAAAGACAAATTGAATAAAGCGTGCATATTTCACTTTAGGATGTTTTCAGGTGGTGTGACGTCACTCCCATTGCGTCTGTTGGCTTCCCATGACTTAGACATAGGTGGTACTATTGCTTCTGTCCCACACACGTGGGGGGAGGATAACTTGGCGCTCTTCCGGAAGGCTGCCTTGGCTACCGGGCCAGGGAGAATGCCAGCCTACCAGGGAGACATGTCTGTGCCCGGTGCTTATCTGCGGAGAGCCCGAGCCTGGCCTAAAATGCCCGTCTTCTGGACGGACTCCTTGTAAGGAAGTCTGGGCCTAAACCATACATTACCGCGAGCATTCCTGCACGCGCCCCGGGGGGGATTGGCTGGGAGGATTGGGGGAGGGGGCGCCCCTCTGTTGTCTCTGTAAGCACAGCTGTGTGCGTCTTTGTGGGAGAGGTGGGCTGCGGGGTCCATGGTTTATAGCTCGGAGCGTGCCCCCCCCCCCCCCCCCTTGCAGGTCCTGCTCTCTGCTCGCTCAGCTGTTGCAAGAGGGGCCAGGGCGGTGCCCTGTCCTGGGGGGCCAGTCCAGGCCTGCTCTGTGCAGAGCATCTCACCCCTTAAGAATGTCAAATCTCGGCGCACCTCCGGAGCTCTCAAATAACCTACAGCAGATGGGACTTGAGACTCACGCACAAAAAGCAAGCGCTACGTCCCAAAACGAACCCTTGACAAAAAGCGCAGGAACTGTCTAATGCCTGCACAGTATCAGTGCTGGAAATGGGGAAAATGTACTGGGGAAACCTCTCATCAGTGGAGGGGCGGGGCCGTGCGCAGGGGAGGGGGGCAGGGGGGAGGGCGATGGTCCCAGCACGCCCGGTCTCTCTTCATAGAAGCCAAGCCTGGCAATTTGCATAAAAGCAAAGAGCATTATGGGAGCATAAGTATGATCAGAATTTTACATTTGAAACATTTCTTATTGTGATTCAGTAAGGAGCCCTTTTGAGCGGATAATGGAAGTTGAGCTCTGCAGTTTTGATTGATCACACAACTCACCCTAACAAAAACATATTTCTCTACATTGCAGGACATATATACCAGTCTGGACAGCTAGAACAAGTATGTGAGGCTTTGGCTGTTTCTGTATTCAGTTGCCCGTGCCAAGTCTACTGAAAGTGTCTGTTTGTTGCCACAGGGGTGACTTGTGCATGTGATAACTCTGCTTCTGGACAGATCTCGGGAGTCGGGTGTGGGGACAAGGCAGACAATACATGTTTTGGCGTAACTCTGCTCCACCAAGACATGTCTTGCTGGAACCCTGCTGGGTCACGTTCCGGCCCATTTCCTCCACTGCACAATCTTTCAGGTGACCCTGCGCCAGGTGCCATTGCGCTTATCCTGGCTTTTCCGCCAACAGCACTGTACATTCTGGCACTTACAGCTGTGCTACTACTGTTGCAAGTATGAGCCCTGAGTGGCTGGCATGCAAACGATGACCGGATCAATAGCCAGGAGTGCGGAAGGGGACATGCATGGCATGGAGCCACTTGGCAGCTAAGAGGGCACATCTTGGTTTCCCATGAAACGTACTGGTGAATTTAGAGTTTTTAACACAGCTGCAGGGTAGAAGGGCGTTTTTCTGGTGTGACATTGACCTGGTGATATTACCAAGATTTTATACTGCACACGGTGCCCCCGCCAGAAGTTTGCAGATCGTTGCAAAAAAAGGGGGTGGCAGTTGCAAGAACGAGAAAGGGCGTCCCCCAAATAAAAAACAAACAGGGTAAGACGAACTCATAGGGTAAAGAGGCGAGGAGGGGTGGTTGTGGACGCATGAAACTCCATTAGCACCTTGGAAGGGGGCGCTGTGCAATCAGGACGCTCGGAATGCGTGCTGTATTCGCTGGTATAAGGCTTTGTTCCGAGCAGTCTGAGCGCTGCTGGCAGGCACCCCATTCCTCTTGCCGTCTTCTGCCCCACCCCTTTGCATTTGGGTAGCTCACATGCAGGTGGCTAAGGGTGTGTTTTAAATGTATTCACAGTGGAACCTTTACAAAACATACACATACCATCCTTATGATATGATTACAAAAACACACACTTACACATCAAACCTTTACCCGATTTCATCCAATTTCATCGTTGTCATTATCATAGTCTATTGTGTTCCTGCATTTCTCTAAAATACATGCTAAAATCTAAAATGTTTAAATCATTGGGTTTTGAAGTTCCTCCGAAGACTCACTTTCATAATGCCTGCAATTTTTCTGAAATTATACCATTTTCCTGTTATTAGACGTGCATCTCCTAAACTTATTTTCTTATTCCTTTGTTAGACATCCAAGAATCGCTTTCCAAACATGGGATAGCACCCTATGCCCAATTACGAGCTCAGTGTTTAAACAGAATCCCCAGAATTCAGCACTTATAACTGACTCCTAGCTTCCCACAAACTGGCCCAGCTTTGTCATATAAGTTGATCCCATCTTGGGACACAGTGTTAATACGTGTTTAGGTGATTTAAATTATTTTTTTCTCACAAGTACGACATATTCTCTGATTAATAATTTTTTTAAAAAACGAAATCTTGCTCTTTCGGCCAACACCACTTTTCTTTTCCTGAGTCATGTTTCCTTGTTGATGACGTCACCGTCATCAACATGGAAAAAAGACTAAAGAAAAACTGTGCTGCGCCGGACTCCAAAGGTACGTTGTTTTTTTTTTTAATTAAAACCCTTGTATCAACTACAAGGGTGGAGGGTTTTAAATTGAGGGGAGCAAGGAGCTATGTAGTTCCTGCTTATAGCCTAGGAAAGCCTGGTTAGCTTTACACCAATAGCAACCAGAAACTAGTTTTGGCTCCACAAGCCATCTGATGCTGAACAAACCTACCTATGTGATATTCACTTTGTGTGTTTGATTGGGCCAATCTATAAATGAGCATTAGGACACATCTATATGACATTAAAGGCATAAAGGGTCATAAATAATTGGCAAAATATTATGTTTGTATCTTATGTGGAAGTTAGATTTGTGGAACGCTATGTACTAGCTCCTCGTTCCCCAGTGGTAGCTCCTGGTCATTGGTTAATGCTGGATACCCAGGAGCTGTTTTTAGCTCCTGCTTATCCAATATTAATTTTGATCTCTGAGGGTGCTAATGGCGATAATACCTCACCGTGCTTGTAAAGGCACCCCCACCCATGTTAACGGAACCTCGCTTCTCTCTAGCCATTAACTTAGGCCGCAGGCTGTTGCCGGCAGGATAGGGCCACTCCCTTTGGGTTATATCTCCTCAATACACACGAAACGTGAACAGGTAGTGTTGAAAGCCAGATGCGTTGCAAGGTGATTGTGGGTAAAGGCGAGTTTAATTTCAGCCATTACAAATTGTGCTAGCACCCGGGGCAGATGCACAGACCAATCAGCTTGTTTCAAACATGGGCTGAAACTACTGATGTCTGCATGTTCGCCGGCAACCTTTTCCGGCACGCCGCTCTCCCCGTCAGAAACCTGCCCCTCCTCTTCCCCTTCCTCCTGGACCTCCGTCCACTGCAGAGCAGACTCCCACAACTCCCTTCCACTACACTACACAGACCTGCTTCCCAAGGCCGCTCTCCCTCATCAGCCCCTCACCCCCAAAATGATGTCCCCTGGACCACTGTCCACTGCAGAGCAGACTCCACAACTCCCTTCCTCTACACACACCTGCTTCCCAAGACTCCCTTCCACTACACACACCTGCTTCCCAAGACTCCCTTCCACTACACACACCTGCTTCCCAAGACTCCCTTCCACTACACACACCTGCTTCCCAAGACTCCCTTCCACTACACACACCTGCTTCCCAAGACTCCCTTCCACTACACACACCTGCTTCCCAAGGCTGCTCTCCCTCATCAGCCCCTCACCCCCAAAATGTCCCCTGGACCTCTGTCCACTGCAGAGCAGACTCTCACAACTCCCTTCCACTACACACACCTGCTTCCCAAGACTCCCTTCCACTACACACACCTGCTTCCCAAGACTCCCTTCCACTACACACACCTGCTTCCCAAGACTCCCTTCCACTACACACACCTGCTTCCCAAGACTCCCTTCCACTACACACACCTGCTTCCCAAGACTCCCTTCCACTACACACACCTGCTTCCCAAAGCTGCTCTCCCTCATCAGCCCCTCACCCCAAAATGTTCCCTGGACCTCTGCCCACTGCAGAGCAGACTCCCACAACTCCCTTCCACTACACACACCTGCTTCCCAAGGCCGCTCTCCCTCATCAGCCCCTCACCCCCAAAATGTCCCCTGGACCTCTGTCCACTGCAGAGCAGACTCCCACAACTCCCTTCCACTACACACACCTGCTTCCCAAAACTCCCTTCCACTACACACACCCAAGGCTGCTCTCCCTCATCAGCCCCTCACCCCCAAAATGTCCCCTGGACCTCTGTCCACTGCAGAGCGGACTCCCACAACTCCCTTCCACTACACATACCTGCTTTCCAAGGCTCCCTTCCACTACACACACCTGCTTCCCAAGACTCCCTTCCACTACACACACCTGCTTCCCAAGGCTGCTCTCCCTCATCAGCCCCTCACCCCCAAAATGTCCCCTGGACCTCTGTCCACTGCAGAGCAGACTCCCACAACTCCCTTCCACTACACACACCTGCTTCCCAAGACTCCCTTCCACTACACACACCTGCTTCCCAAGACTCCCTTCCACTGCATATACCTGCTTCCCAAGACTCCCTTCCACTACACACACCTGCTTCCCAAGACTCCCTTCCACTACACACACCTGCTTCCCAAGACCCCCTTCCACTACCCATACCTGCTTCCCAACACTCCCTTCCACTACACACACCTGCTTCCCAAGACTCACTTCCACTACACACACCTGCTTCCCAAGACTCCCTTCCACTACACACACCTGCTTCCCAAGGCTGCTCTCCCTCACCAGCCCCTCACCCCCAAAATGTCCCCTGGCCCTCTGTCCACTGCAGAGCAGACTCTCACAACTCCCTTCCACTACACACACCTGCTTCCCAAGACTCCCTTCCACTACACACACCTGCTTCCCAAGACTCCCTTCCACTACCCATACCTGCTTGCCAAGACTCCCTTCCACTACACTACACACACCTGCTTCCCAAGGCTGCTCTCCCTCATCAGCCCCTCACCCCCAAAATGTCCCCAGGACCTCTGTCCACTGTAGAGCAGACTCCCACAACTCCCATCCACTACACACACCTGCTTCCCAAGGCCGCTCTCCCTCATCAGCCCCTCACCCCCAAAATGTCCCCTGGACCACTGTCCACTGCAGAGCAGACTCCCACAACTCCCTTCCACTACACACACCTGCTTCCCAAGACTCCCTTCCACTACACACACCTGCTTCCCAAGACTCCCTTCCACTGCATATACCTGCTTCCCAAGACTCCCTTCCACTACACACACCTGCTTCCCAAGACTCCCTTCCACTACACACACCTGCTTCCCAACACTCCCTTCCACTACACACACCTGCTTCCCAAGATTCCCTTCCACTACACACACCTGCTTCCCAAGACTCCCTTCCACTACACACACCTGCTTCCCAAGACTTCCTTCCACTACACATACCTCCTTCCCAAGACTCCCTTCCACTACACATACCTGCTTCCCAAGACTCCCTTCCACTACACACACCTGCTTCCCAAGGCTGCTCTCCCTCATCAGCCCCTCACCCCCAAAATGTCCCCAGGACCTCTGTCCACTGTAGAGCAGACTCCCACAACTCCCTTCCACTACACACACCTGCTTCCCAAGGCCGCTCTCCCTCATCAGCCCCTCACCCCCAAAATGTCCCCTGGACCACTGTCCACTGCAGAGCAGACTCCCACAACTCCCTTCCACTACACACACCTGCTTCCCAAGACTCCCTTCCACTACACACACCTGCTTCCCAAGACTCCCTTCCACTACACACACCTGCTTCCCAAGACTCCCTTCCACTACACACACCTGCTTCCCAAGACTCGCTTCCACTACACACACCTGCTTCCCAAGACTCCCTTCCACTACACACACCTGCTTCCCAAGAATCCCTTCCACTACACACACCTGCTTCCCAAGACTCCCTTCCACTACACACACCTGCTTCCCAAGGCTGCTCTCCTTCATCAGCCCCTCACCCCCAAAATGTCCCCTGGACCTCTGTCCACTGCAGAGCAGACTCCCACAACTCCCTTCCACTACACAACCCTGCTTCCCAAGACTCCCTTCCACTACACGCACCTGCTTCCCAAGACTCCCTTCCACTACACATACCTGCTTCCCAAGACTCCCTTCCACTACACATACCTGCTTCCCAAGACTCCCTTCCACTACACACACCTGCTTCCCAAGACTCCCTTCCACTACACACACCTGCTTCCCAAGACTCCCTTCCACTACACACACCTACTTCCCAAGGCTGCTCTCCCTCATCAGCCCCTCACCCCCAAAATGTCTCCCAATGTCCCCTAGGGAAATCGAGAAGGAACGACTGCTAGTCCTTCCCCTTGTTCTCCCGCCAGACACTTTCTTTTGTAGTTCTTTTTTTGTCTGTCTTGTTTAACAGCTAGACTGCTGTTTCACAACTTAAAAGGAATGATTAGTACCTTTGGGATTCTCTCCGGCTGCGAATACCAGCTGGCGACAGCCCGAGGACCCGCGTTAAATGCCCTTGCTGTGCTTGGGCCTATTAATTGAGGCCCCAGGCCATAATTACCCAGCACAGCCCCTGGAGCAAAGCATTATTGCTTAGGTGTATGGATGCATGATAGATTTGGGAAGTACTGAAACAAGCACTTGCATTATAGAGGCTTATGTTATCCGTGAGGGCATTTAATGAGTCCAACCTAATAAACACCAGAATAGGGTTACTGGGACCGGCAAGCCAGAGGGCCAAGGCTGGGCCCTTCCAGAACTGACTATGTGAACCGAGACATTCATTCATCCTTTATAATGTGCTTTAATACCAGAGACCACGCTCTAAGCGCGGGACCGGGATTCAAACCTGCCTTGCTCTGCGTTGTCTTGCTTCCAAGGCAAACGTGTTGCCCCTGGGCTATCCTCCCGGCCAATAATGGGGGAGCTCGGGGGAGGGTTAGGTGGGGTATAAGACCTACTTACATACAGGAGGCTTTGCAAGCCTCGGCGCCCTAGTGTTTTATTCCATGATTGTGTGTGGGTCTCCTGGCGGGTACCCATGCACTATATTAAGTTGAATAGAGAATGCCTAAAGGGGGTGTATGGTCGTAGTGGTCCAACAGCACTGAGGTTTATATAGGTATATTTTTTCCTTGGTAAAAAAGAATAGAAAAGAGAAGCAGAGGGGGAAAGTGGAAGAAAGGATCAAATGCACTTGTAAGATTTGGACAGGCAAGAAAGGGAATGAGGGGAGGGTGGAGTTTCTGATAGTTTGCCCGCCTCTAGACAGTGTAGATCGATCGGGATAGGGAGTTTGGCTACAGAGGATTTTGTCGAAGAAGAATTCATCAATTTTTTTACATCAGATGTTGCCCCAAATATATGGGTGTGAGTTTACATGAGTAACTAATGTAGGAGTGTTAAGGGGGAGGGACTGTGTGGGATCACTTAGAACCAATCGATCAGAGCACAGCGCTGTAGAAAAGGGCAAATGCTTCATGCTCATGCGAACAAGCCCATACCCAGGTGGGAATGTTCTAGTACTTTAAGAGGAAGTACAGAAATGAGTCCGTAATTGATTGTGTTATTGACTTGAGAGGTGCGCCAGCCTTCCCTTGCAGTGTGGTAGCTTAGCTTTATTGGCCATTCGGTGTTACCGTAACCTGACAGATTTGGATTGCCCAGCCAACTGCCATTTATTTATTAATTTATTATTGAGCATTTGTTAGGCGCCTATACAACAGTGTGTTTCCAGGCACCACAAGGCTAAGTGGGGAGGGAACAAGGAGAATGAATAACATTGGCAAAACAGTAAATATACAACGTTGGTACTACTCGGCCTTGCGGAATTCGAGACGCAAGTGTAGAGAGGAGACGTACAGGAGATAGGGTGGGGGGGCAAGTAATGGACAAGTGCTAGTGGGGGCCCAGGAGTGAAGTGCCAAGGGAAGCCAAGGACGAGTCCTCAGGCTAAGTGCTAGGGGGGGCGAATCCCAAGGGTGGGATTCACAGCCACCAAGCAGGGGCCCGCAGGTGGCAGTGCAGTGCGGGGCGGTGCTGGTGTCGACTTGGTAGAGGGCCTGATATCCTGTGAGATTCATGAGGACCACGCCACAAGTCTCAGCGGTAGTGGGGTGCTTAGCAAAGAAGGGAAAGAGGTAGAGAAAAGCAGAGTCTTGAGGAGTTTCCGGAACTTAGGGGGGTCCAGATCAAGTCTGAGAGGTGCAGGGAGGCTGTTCCAAAGGGAAGCACCAGCCGAAGAGAGAGACCTGCCCACCACTCTCTGCTTGGAGAAGCATTTGACAATCAGAGAGTTGGAATTAGAGGAGCGGAGGACTCTAGCAGGGGAGTATTTAGGTAGGGAAAGTTGGAGATGGAGTGGTCCCAGGCTCCAGAAGCCTTGTGGGTGATGCAGAGGGTCTTGAATGTGATCGCCACGGCCACAAGGAGCCCATGGACAGATTTTAGGGCTGGAGAGATATGATGCCTGGGCTTCAGAGCAAAGACAAGTCTTTCAGCTATATTCTGGATTAGCTGAAGGGGGCGTAGGGAGGAGAGGGGGAGATTGAGGAAGAGGCTGTTGCAATAGTCCAGCCTAGAGAGGACCAGAGCTCTGGAGACCTTGAGCTTCTGGGAGAAGGTGAGGAAAGGGAGAATGCCTCTGTGGAGGTGAAACCGGAAGTGGGCCTTCTTGGCAAGGTCCAAGATGTGAGGGGTGAAGGAGAGAGCAGAGTCGAAGATGACCCCAAGGTTTTTGGCCTCACAGGATGGTGAGGGTAAAGGGCCCAAGGAGTACAGCCAGAGGGTAGGAGGAAAACAGGGTGCAGGAGTCCCAATGAGAAACATCTCTGTTTTACTGGCATTAAGACAGAGATCGTTAGCTGCACACCATGCCTTGATGGCGGTCCGACTATCGGGGATGAGAGAGGAGGAAGAAGAGGTAGTAGAGGGAAGTTTAAAGGAAAGCTGTGTTTCATCAGCATAGCACTGGAAGTGAGGAGATCAAGTGAGCAAGAGAGGTAAGATAGATATAATAGATACACAGCAATAGGATATAACCCTGAGGGGCCGCAGGCCGAGAGTGTAGTGGTGGAGAAAAAAGGGCCCAGTTGCAACTGGGAAGGGCGATTAGGGAGGAAAGGGGACAGCCATTCCATTGCCCAGTCCGTAATGCTGACGGTATCACAGAGTCGTTTTATGAGGATAGAATTGTTGACCGGGTCAAAGGCAGAGGAGAGACCGAGGAGAATGAAAACAGCAGGAGAGTTAGAGACAAGATTTTCTCTTGAGACAAGAGCACGTCTTCAAACGCGTTCAGGAGTGCAGTTTCTGTGCCTCTGGATGCCCGGAAAACAGATTGATGGTCGAGAAGGCAACCAACAAGTTCATTGTGGACGGTCAGTTGGGGGAGGACCAGCTTCTCCAAAACTTTACCGAGGAAGGGGGTAGTGGAGATAGGGCGATAGTTAGCCGGGCAGGATTGGTCAGCAGGGGGCTTTTTTAGGAGAGGGTGCACAAGGGAGTGCTTGAGGGATAGAGAGAAAGAGCCAGTGACGAAAGAGTGGTACAGAAGTCGGCAAGAGCCGGGGCGAGAGAGGAGATGTTGTCCTTAATAGTCCTAGAAGAGCAGGGGAGCACATGTTTGGAAGAGACCTCATAGAGCGGATTACTTTAGAGCCCTTATCCGGTGCTATGGGCCGGTGGAGTTGTGAGGAATTTGACTATCCGAACGGGGGGTGTACGCTCGCCAGGGCTTTTTAAAAATTTTAATTGAAATTGAATGGTGGTAGATCAACCAACAAGTTCATTGTGGAGGGTCAGTTGGGGGAGGACCAGCTTCTCCAAAACTTTACCGAGGAATGGGGTAGTGGAGATAGGGCGATAGTTAGCCGGGCAGGATTGGTCAGCAGGCAGCTTTTTTAGGAGAAGGTGCACAAGGGAGTGCTTGAGGGATAGAGAGAAAGAGCCAGTGACGAAAGAGTGGTACAGAAGTCGGCAAGAGCCGGGGCGAGAGAGGAGATGTTGTCCTTAATAGTCCTAGAAGAGCAGGGGAGCACATGTTTGGAAGAGACCTCATAGAGCGGATTACTTTAGAGCCCTCATCCGGTGCTATGGGCCGGTGGAGTTGTGAGGAATTTGACTATCCGAACGGGGGGTGTGCGCTCGCCAGGGCTTTTTAAACATTTTAATTGAAATTGAATGGTGGTAGATCAACCAACAAGTTCATTGTGGAGGGTCAGTTGGGGGAGGACCAGCTTCTCCAAAACTTTACCGAGGAATGGGGTAGTGGAGATAGGGCGATAGTTAGCCGGGCAGGATTGGTCAGCAGGCAGCTTTTTTAGGAGAGGGTGCACAAGGGAGTGCTTGAGGGATAGAGAGAAAGAGCCAGTGACGAAAGAGTGGTACAGAAGTCGGCAAGAGCCGGGGCGAGAGAGGAGATGTTGTCCTTAATAGTCCTAGAAGAGCAGGGGAGCACATGTTTGGAAGAGACCTCATAGAGCGGATTACTTTAGAGCCTTCATCCGGTGCTATGGGCCGGTGGAGTTGTGAGGAATTTGACTATCCGAACGGGGGGTGTGCGCTCGCCAGGGCTTTTTAAAAATTTTAATTGAAATTGAATGGTGGTAGATCAACCTTCGTAAAATGTGTGGGGCTAATCCGCACACATTTTCCTATGCTCACCACACGACATACACATAGAACTGTGTACTCTGGGTGGACACAGCCTACAGATGCAGTCCTCCCTGTCATATTTAGTTGGAATCTGACAGGTGGAGTACACGATGCATCTCAGAAGGGGGAGGGCCAAAACCTAATTAACTATCAAAGGCTTCATGGATCCACCCTGTCTGTTTGTTTACCCTCTGCAGATGGTGGCAGCAATTAACTTAATTAACATACTAACAGTATATACTTCAAATAGGCCCACATAGGACCTGGCTGCAGAGTTTTAACAAAGGAGACAGTAAACCCCAACAACCTTTGATATGCACTGTGTCAACCTGAAGCCAGCTCCCGCCCCTCAGTAACAAGGGCAGTGAACTGTCATGTCTAGGACAGCTGTTTACAGTAGCCATCCCCGGAGGGGGGCCCCATTCAGAAAGTACGAGTATGCGGATTTATGATGATAGAAAGTCTGTTCTCGCTGCACCTTCAAGGGAGACCTGCTGCTTTAATCGGGAACCACAGAGAGCTCCATTAACTAGAGAGACCCTTTGATCCACAACAGACAGGAAAGATGGGTGGGACTTAGTATTACATGTTTTCACCCCTTTACCTTTCTGTTGCAAAGCACTCTGGTTATGACCTAATGCATACAGAAGATTGTTGGCGGGGACCAGGATTGGTTTGTTAAGGTAGGATTTGCCTACACCAATCACTGTGGCCCATTTGGCTTTAAAAGCGGGCTGAGCCCCCCTTTTAGGCAACTCATCTGAAGACTTTGCAAATAGTAGCAAGAAGTAATGGCATGTAATGGCAGTACCGAGGCATTTGTGACTGCACCTTTCATATGAATGAAGCACCTGGGCATATGAGCCAGTGCCTGGTGCAGGGAGGCATATCAAGCAGCAGCATGAGATAAAGCCAGACCTATTGACTTAGTTAGAGACTGTGGATGCACTTTTTTTTCTTTTCCGCTCCATTAGGTCTCGTTAGGAGCTGAAGCTATCTGCAGCCGAACCCAAATCTGCTCGGCATCCCTGAATCCCCACCCCTAACTAGTGGCCTGCCATTTGGTTTGCTCCAGGTAACTCGTCATCTTCCCCCGCCCCCTCTCCTTTCCGCACAACCCTCGCTTTAGAAAGGGGGGGCTTAATGATCCGGAAGCCATTTGCTCTACTCAGATGCAGATATGCAGAGATGATGGCTGACTAATTGGCGGGCGATTAGGTGCAATTAGCGAGGAAGCCCTGCATGGGGTTCTGCCAGGCAGCGGCCCCCCTGGGAGAGATGAGTGGGGAGGCATGGAGGGGGCCCCCCAGAGCAGGAGGAGCGGCGAGCAGCCGACAGCACAGGCCCTGCAGACCCCCTGATCAGGAGTGTGTGTTAGGAGGGGCGGGGGCCTGCCAGTGTTGGTCCTTTGCATTCTGGAACTTGCTCTCGCACTGAGACTGGCTTCCATATAGATTCCAATATTGCCTGGTAGCAGGTCACCCACTGTCCCAAGAAGGCCGATCCACCCAAGCTGTCTCTCCACTTAAGATCCCAAAGGCAGGGGCCGGAAGGGACATAAAACATGTTCGGTAAAGAGCCAATCTCTTCCAAACTGTCCTTGCGTGCATCAAGATCAAACCCAGCTTCTATCTGATCGCCGATGTTGCAATCGAGCTTGGCAGCCGCAAAACATTTCTCCAGAAGGAGCCCTCCAAAGACTCCCATAGTTTGGCTGGGGTAAATAAGAAGGCCTCTGCTCCATAGATCAAAACAGGGGCAACCTTTGATTCATCGAAGGACCTCACTGGTATCATTGAGAACTTCCCGAACCTTCTATTAATCAAGATCCCCCGAGACATCAGCATCTTAGCGTTCTTCCTCAGGGTCCCCCTACAAGGACCATCTTCCATTTTCGTTTTGACATGGGTGCACTTGGTCTCGGCAGGATAGCTCAGCGGCAACGTGCTCGCCTTGGAAGCAAGACAACACAGAGCAACTTGAGTTCGATCCCCAGGTCCGCGCTTAGAAACCTCTGGTTATTAAGTGCGTTATAAATAACCTATCATATCAAGTCATGCTCTGAACTTGTATTAAGGGCATTCCTTCCAGATACCATTTAAACTCGGAGGCTTTTATTTTTATTTGCCGTCCAAATACCAGAATGTTTGTTTTTGAGGGTTTATCTCTAACCCAACCCTTCCAAACCCCTTTGGAGGCCTATTGGGTTTGGTCTATCAAGACCAGATCGTCCACAAAAAGAACTCTCGACAACCCTTCCTCCCCCAACCTGGCCAGGAAATCCATGATTCTATCCAATGTTTCGCCCAAGCCGGATGTCAATAAGTTGAATAGAGTCAGGGGCAGCGGACAAGCCTATTAAG
Organism: Ambystoma mexicanum; assembly: GCF_040938575.1. NCBI lineage: Eukaryota > Metazoa > Chordata > Amphibia > Caudata > Ambystomatidae > Ambystoma > Ambystoma mexicanum. Next base: position 88,761,076 of record NC_090939.1, on the reverse strand, counting down.
ACCTTGGGGGTCATTACGACTATGGAGGTAGCCATGCCGCTATTTGCAGCATGGCTACCCCCATACCGGGTACCGGGTCCCGGTTCCCTGAATGGTGAAATACTGGGCCATTCCGACTTTGGAGGGCCCGATATTTCCCCATTCGGGGAACCTGGACCCGGTACATCCCCATTCCCATTGAGACCCCATAGGGCTCAATGGGAATGGGGAGGATGCAAACAATGGGCCTGTTAATGACAGGCCTGTTGTTTGGTAAAACCTGGCGTTCTTAGCGGGTCCCCTGAGGATACCTTGTAATGAGGAGGTAGGGGGTTAATGGGGCCGACAGTTCTACCAGACCGTTAACCCCCTACCGCCAGGGTCGTAATGACCCCCCTTGTCTGCTGGCTTCCATTTAATCCGCAGTGCATAAGAGCGCCCGCCAATGCTTGCAATCTCTGCAACAGTGCGGCTCAGTGTCAGCATGCCCGCCAAGTACCCCAATGCATATACGCCTCTTCCGTGCTGTGACACTTAGCATTCTGGGACTTGTAGTTTAGGGGATTCCTGTTAATATGTATGGGCCCGCCTTCTGCCTGCAGGGCACTGCGCTCTTGGTCCCCCCATTAAATGACTCTATGCTCTTGGGACAGGGCATTTAGAAACAGCCCCGCACACAGAGCTCAGAGTACTTCCGGTCTGCGTGCATCCACAAAAAAGCAAAGCTATCTTGCATTTTCCCTCCCACCCCACTAACCTAACCCATCCACCCCCCTTTTCAGATCTGCCAAAATGCCAAATAGACCCTGCAAGTGGCAGCTGTGCACGGTATAAAACCCAATAACAGTGGGTCGGGAGCATAGCTCAGGGGCAACGCGCTCGCCTTGGGAGCAAGACGCTGCGGAGCAACACAGGTTCGATTCGCGGGTCTGCGCTTAGAAAGCTCCGGGTATTAAGCGCGTTATAAATAACCAGTTACATGTAGGTGACAGCCCCACCCCAAAGAGCAGATAACAGCACCGCGCGTGCCGTGCACAGATTCTGTGTACGTTCCTCACACAGCCCCGCGCTGCAGCTTGCATATGATGTTCCGCTGTGAAAGGTGTGATACGGCACGTGCGAGGCGACAAGTCCGGAAGCAAGGTTAGATGGCAGAGTGTGAGAGGGGGCGCTGGGATCCATCACACGCTGAATAGAAACTAGAAACAACAGAAAAGGGCCTCCCGGTGCAAGACCCATTGCGCAACCTCAAGATGTACTGTGAAAGGTACGAGACGTTCAGCCGTAGAGCTTGGCTGGGAGTGAGATGTTCAGGGCAGGAAGTGCTTCATAAGAAAAGTGACCTGTGTTTAAGGTCACAGGTTGCCGGTCAACCCTGCATCCTTCCACGGTGCATAAAATGGGTGACAGTGTGTTGGGTAACAAAACACAGCTGTTTCCCGTCTATAGCGCCAACTTGCACGCTACAAATACCAGCTAACGATCTTGAGCCCAGTTTGAGATTTTTTAGTCCGAGTTCTCAAGTGGTCTAATGTCAGATCGCCAATATGTCCGGGCCAGGTCAAGCTGTCCATGTCATAAATGATGGGCTCGCCCGGTTGTGTTCGCATTTTGCGATTTGTAGTCCTGCATTCCTTAGGGAAAATAAAACAAACTAGAAGTACCAGGCAGGAGGCAGCGAATCGAAACAGGACTGAAGGGGCTACGCACCCCACACCAGTCATTCGGGGCAGCTCTGCTCGCCGATAATGACGCCTGCGCCTCGAAGCCGCTTAGTGGTGTTTCACGTGTGGTCCAGCAGTTTTACTCCAAAGAGCAAAGGCCGCAGACCAGCTGCAAGGGCACGGCCCACCGTTCGGGGGGTGCACTGGAGGACCACCCTAATGGGCAGGTCACACTCTGCTGCCCCCCACAGCAGCTCCCAGCTAATTACCGGCTGTGTTGGCTCAGGTGAAGGCCATGTCTGAAGAGCTGTTGGCATGCGCAGGGGGTCTGCCATGCCCTGCAAGCGAGGGGGCAACAGCTGTGTTTGCCAGGAGGTGTCGTTACTTCATGCACCTGTGTGAGGGCCCCCAGCGCTTGGGTGGGCTTGGGTACTGGGTGTGGGGTGTACCAGTTTACACCCCGAGCAAACTGAATGTCAAACAAGCCAGCCAGCTGGCAAGCAAGTGGGCAGTCGCCTGCAGTGTGCCCCCTAGTCTGTGCATGCACAGCTGTCAGGCCCCCCTCCTTTAGTTTACATCCCTCGCCCTCTCTACCAAGCTGCATAGGAGAGCACCGCCCACACTATGCAAAATGGACTGCCCGAGACGAAGGAATACAACCACACGATGAGAGCAAAGAGAGAGCTGGAGACTGAAAGGCTAATGCCGCTGGCAGAGGGTTATCCTGCCCACTACCACGTCCCGTAGCCAGACTATTCCCAGGGAATTCTCCAATGGATCCGGAAAGGGATATCCTCAGGGAAAATCCTCATTTCCGGAGGATACCACGCTTCGCGAATCCTGGGGTATCTCCGCCAGGTTCATGTGCACCAACCGGAGGGCCACAATAGCCGCCGCCATCGCCACACCTCCTCCTCTTCCATGCAAGTTCAAGGATTGCACCTGGTTTCCACTGGAAACCTGAACACAATCCATCTACCAGCATAGCAATCTAGTGGACCAGCATAGCAATCTAGTGGACCAGCATAGCAATCTGGTGCTGGAGGACAGGTACACGACCATCTATGGATGCATTAGGAACCCAGAGATGCTGTTTCCACAGGGTCTTTCCTGAGTTTGTGACTCGCGAACAATCGTGTTAGTGGGAAGGATCACACCTGCCTGTGTTGCTCTCCAATTAATGAGAGATTGCCCAATTTCACTTCAACACATTCAAGGTCATCTAATGTGATTGATTGTCTGTGTTTGGCAGTAGCTCGATACGAGTCGGAAGCGGCTGCGTCTCGGTCTGAGGCAGTAAGACAGTGCGGCTTGACTCGGTGGACTCTGTGGCCGAAAGGTCCTTTTCTCTAACCCGCCATCACTGCGACGGCGGCTGCGGCTGCGACGGCGGCTGCAGCAGGCGGCTACGGGCTACGGGCTACGGGCTGCGGGCTGCTGTGCTGCTGTGTGCTGTGGGTGGGTGACGGCGTTTACAGTGCGGGAAGCACAGGAGGCACGGGATACTCGGCGGTGCGGAGCTCGTGCTCGTGCTCAGAAGCTCAGAAGCAGGACGGAGGCAGTCCACACAAGAGCCTGCTGCTGCCGGAGTATCACAAGTAGGCGGTAGAGTACTGGGAGACAGGAACGGCTTTGTAGGAATAGCCGGTTACCTGACCCGAGTACCACAGTGCGCTGGCATATATGATTGTCCCTTAAGGGAGTGGCAGGGGTGTGGGCTGTGTTTTGGTTGGGGAGTTTGGGGCTGGAGCAGGGGAATACAGTCAGACCTAGACGACTGTTATGATGTGGTGTGCTTTGTGTAGGCCCCAGCTCAACGGGCCCATTGGGGTACTTTGAGGTTCCCTGCAGTACACACACAACCCGCCTTCCTTCTTCCCCCCCCCCTGACCTTTCCCCCCTGCCTACATCATTTATATCCCTCCGTGAGCTACCCACTAGGCACCAGGTTGCCTGGGCACGTGACCTATAGAGGTGGCTGGTATTTTCAGGCCCAGAATTGTGGTGACCACTACAGGATAAAACAAAAAGTGTGAGCCCAATTTAGTATTTCCCCACGGATTGAATTATCAAGCTGAGGAAATGCAGCGAGGGGAAAAAGCACCACAGTCAAAATACAATCTGCGGAAAGGCAAGATTATGCCATTGAATGATAGTAAAGAAAATAGAAAGAAAGACAACAAAAGTAAAAAGAAACCTAACACAACACCTGTGGCACAAGGAGCCATCACAGACTTTTTTGGAGTAAATCCACCTCCAGAGATTAACTCAACAATAAATGAGGCAATAGCTGAGCCAGGGAATAAGGAGAGTATCTTGCTAAATTCCTCAAATTATGAGGATATTGATAATAACTCACTACTTGACCTCTGTCTGAGTATTCAGAGAGGGATGGTAACGCAGAATTCAGCAAAGTCATCTAATAATGCTATTCATCTTAAAGAAAGCAATAATATAACACTAGAGGAAGCCAATCCTGTGTCTAGCTGTGGACGTCTCTCGGCATCTCCGAATCTAGTGATGGCCTCCATGGAAGATGATCCGGAGAAGGAGGATAACGAAGATTTAAATCCGCACATTAACAACACGGTCATTATGGAACTCCAATCTTCTGTGGCGTCATTACAATTTGCACTCAAAATACTGTTGCAGATGACGGGGAATATACTGACAAATACGAATAATATTACAAGGGCACTAGAACAGAAGGACTACCCGCAGGATGAGATAGAAGTGAACCTCTTGGATGCTATTCACACTATGGAGGAGATGAAAGCAGCAGATGAGAGAATGGAAGAAGGGGCGGAAGAGATGACCCTGGACAAGAACTTGGAGGTCAATCCCCCGGTAGAAGACCTTTCAATAATAACTGTAGAGCACCTAGAAATCGTGCACAGCCCAGGGATTCTTCTTACGAGGAAACAACGAAGAATGGCTAAAAGGGCCTTGAAAAGTAAGAAAGCAGCAACAAATCCCATATCCCCCAGTGTGAGACCTAAAGTAGGCGGGGAAACACGTTCCAAAAAAGCTAGAAAAAGAAAGGCGAGAGCAGTAGCTCGAGCCGCAGAAGCTAAGGGGCCATTGGCCGATTGGTTAGTACCAGGAGAAAAATTTAAGGAGGCAGACCTAGACGGCCTCTCTGATGAAGACAATGTCCAAGATGAGAGTGTCACAGCCGAACTGGAGGATCGAATCAGCTCAGCTGGTACAGATGAAACACCAGAGCCGGTACGGCCCGTGCAAATTAGCACGGATGAGGAATGCAATGTGAATCGTATTTGCTACATCAAGAACCTCTACCCTAGTGGTAAAAATCCCTGGTTGTCAAGATCAGAATTTCTAAACCGAATACATTATATTCCGCAGTTGAGAGTCATGAAATCTGATGATTTTTTTTTCATCGAACCCTTGCAGGTCCCTAATCCCCATGTTTCTGCCATCCATTGTACCTTCCTCGCTTCAGCTCAGCTGATAAGAAAATTTAAAAAAGAACTAATAACCGTAGATATTGCCATTGATGTAGATCCACAGGAGAGAGATCCTACTGATGAAACTAAGGACAATATGACCAAGGAGCTACAAACCCCATCGGATAAGCGAGTGGTGCCAGACAATGTGGTCAATCAAGAGGCATCAGAAAATACGGCGTTGTCTGAAATACAACAAGCCCTCAAAACATTGCTGGAAGCTCTACCGCGAATGATACAGAACCGTTGAAGCTTTTCCTTCGTTTCCTGGAACTGTCGGGGTTTTGCCCATCTCCTGAGATCAGAAGGGTCTATGGATTTATTGCTGAAGCATAGTTGCATATGTCTCCAGGAAACATGGGCACTGAACTCTCTATTATTGGACGGTTATGTAGTGCATCAGACATATGCCAAAAGAGGGGATAAGGGTCGCCCATATGGGGGTCTTATTATAGGGGTGGTTAACACGGTTAACTCGCGGAAAATCCTGGACAACGCCACTGATTACCATCTGGCGGTTGAGGTTGACTACCCCAAGGACAATGGGCGCAGTAGATTCTTACTGATTAACCTCTATAATCCCCCGGGGGCATTAATAAGGGAATCTCTACAAGAATCCATACATGAGTTATTGACTCTTTGGACTCAAAGATCTGGCAATTTAGCGGTAGTGGTGATGGGTGATTTCAATTGCCACATGAAGGACGAGCAATTGGTCACCAAATACCCCTCTTTGAGTGAAAAATGTCTTATGATCCATGACAAAAGAGAGAGTGAAGGGTTGGGATGGCTGCAATTCTTTGAGACATGGGAATTATACATGATTAACGGTAAAACAATGGGTGACAGGCCGGGGAAACAGACATGGTCCAATGGTACCTCATATAGCACCCTAGACTATAAATTTATGTGTCCTGAAATGTTGCCCATAGTAAGTGATATGAGAATCACACCCAACGAATGGAGTGACCACGCGGCTCTCGAGTGCTCCCTGCAACTTTCACTCTCTCCCGCAACTAAGTGTAATATAGGCAATATACAAACCAATTGCACAGGCACTAGAATTATCTGGTCGGAGAGAAACATTAAAAAGGCTACGGAAGCACTATCTTCTCAGGCCCAGGTTCCCCTACCCCATTTTGAACAGCTGACCATAAATGAAATAGAAGATTGGATCCTAGAATTCTCAGGACTACATGCGACCGTAAGGAAAAACGTTATGATAAATCCCGGAGGTACCCCTCAACCTTATAATAAGGATATTCGTGATGCTAAGAGAAGGCTAAGAGCAGAACTGCGGGGGTTTAGGAGACTGAATTTAACGGGTTCCTCTTACTATGATAAAGTAAGAAAAGCCAAAAACAAATATAGAGCCAGTATTAGAACCATCAGAAATTTAGAGAGAAATATTAGAAATCAGAGGCTGGTTAACACTATCTGCGCTGGAAATTCGCGTAACATATGGCAGCTTTTGAAAGAGAATAGAGAGAAGGCCAAGGGTCAGTTGGATAATCCTATAGGAGAGGAAACTTGGGTAAGATTTCTTCTAGACCGTAACTCCGGAGAGTTAGACGTACCCATAATATCTAGAGTGAAGAAACCCTTCCCTCCGCCTTTTGAGACCTCGGAAGAGGCCATACTGAATAAAATAGCATCCTTGAAAGCCTCTAGAGCTCCTGGCCCGAATGGGCTAGCCAATATAGTCATTAAAAACCACCCAGCGTTCTGGGCTTCTCTCCTGTCAATACTTTTTAAAAAGGTATTAGCTCAGGGGACGATTCCCCTCTCATGGCAAACGGCGATATTGGTGCCGGTGTTTAAGAAGGGATGCCGTAATGACCCAAATAATTACAGGCTTCTTTCCATGCTGGACACCACGGGAAAACTTTTTGCGGCTTTTTTGCTCACGGAATTACAGAATTGGGCTGAACAGACTAATATTCTTAGTAGGTTCCAATGTGGTTTCCGACGTGGTTTCTCTACCACGCATAATTTGTGGGTGATGGACACATTACGAACTCGGGCATTAACCAAGGGACAGCCCCCGCTATACGCCCTATATATTGACTTTAAGGCTGCATTCGACTCTATACCTAGAGCCAGGCTGTGGAAAAAGCTGGAAGTTATGGGCTGCCCGCCTAGTCTGCTGTACTATTTAAGACAGCTGCACTATAATACCACGGTGTGCCTCAGACTAAATCTAGAAGGATCCTTGACTAGACAAGTGAGACAAGATAGGGGAGTAAAACAGGGATGTGCAACTGCTCCACTGGTATACAATCTGTATGTATATGATATCCCAATAGTGTTGGCCGAAGTGAATAATTGCCCACCTAAAGTAGGAGATACAGCATGTGCAGTATTGGCATATGCTGATGATTTGGTCATTTTCGACAACACTATTGCTGGTATTAGGCGCTCAGCGGTAGCATTATGGGAGTACGCAAAGATTAATGGGCTAGCTATTAACCTAGACAAGACCAAAGTGATTAGATTCACGAAGAAAAAAGTCTCTCGTGTTGAGCTTTGGGTGCAGAATAATAATATACTCTACACCCCTTCCTATCGCTACTTAGGAGTTGAAATTGAACCATGGGGTGATTACTCTTTATGTAGACAAAATAGGAGAACTAGGGCTCAGCAAGTTACAGCTTTAATTGCGTCATTTACCAGGAGGCAGGCTGGCTTCACATTATGGGGGACGAGACACCTGTATATACAGGTGTTTGCACCTATGATTACGTATGGCTTGGAAGCACTAATCTCTTCTGATTTAGCTTGGCTGCAAGTGGTGGAGGGAAAATTTTGGCGACGCATTCTGGGGTTACCCCCTAGTGTTCCTATGGCCCTTATAAGGCTGGAGTTGGGTTTACCCTCACTTAAAGCAATGGTACTGAAAAAGAGGGTGGGCCTTTATCTCAAGATGAAGAATAGTCCTTTGAACCCCATGCTGGTCACCATGCAGATAGAAATAAGCAAAAAAGATACTACCTCTCCTCTTCAGAAAAGTATGACCCAATTTCTGAGAGATATTGGCTGGACAGACAGAGGGACATCTATTTCCCAAGAGGTCATGATAGCACTGGGGAAAAAGATAGATCACTGGGATTGGTTGGAGAACTTTTCACATCTAGGTTGTCTAAAATCTTATGCTTTTGTAAAGTATCGACTCTACAACTTTATGAAACCTCAGGCATATCTATACCTATGCCCCTCAACAAGGCTAAGACGGTTTATTATTCTTTTCCGTATGGAGCAGCTTCCGACCATGTGTAATGTGGGACCTAGGGAAAAGATCTCAATTGTTGGACGAATATGTCGTGTATGCAATCTACCTGAAAGTCTGGAGACAGCCAAGCATCTACTAACTGAATGCACCATAATGAGACCCACAATTGTGAAGTATTTAGGAGAATTTGCCCATAATCTGGAATTCATACCGGAAAATCAATTCTGGCTATACTGTACTAATACAGCGAATATGCATCTTTTTATTGCACTATATAATGTATGGCTTCAGATTGAAAATGTGATGGATATTCGGATTTAAATGCCTGAAGTGATTTAAAACGTGATTTAAAACGTGTTTTAATATGGAGTTCCCTTTCTATTGTGTATATAATCGATTTTTCTTTTTATTTTACTTTTATATAATTGTATAAATAGTATTTTATTTTTGTATTTTTGTATTTGATTATGTAAAAGTAATATGTGTAAAGTTTGAATTTTTTCAATCTATATCACATTAAAGTATTTAAAATTTAAACTTCAACACATTTGTTGACACAACACCTAGAAACGGAGCCACACGCAGAGCTCTTCAGCATTTTCCCGCTCTGGCCACTAGCCTCACCCGCCATATCCCCCTTTCTTCCAGATCTGCCGGAGCTCCTGGAGACCAGGCAAACGGTACCAGAGCAGGGTATAAAACCCAGTGACGTGACCTAACAGATTCAGGAGAACCGCAAGGAACATATTCTGGTTAATTAGGAGGACATGGCAAATCTGATCAGAGATCTTGTGTCGCCCCATGTCAGCGGGAAGCATGCTCTACCAATGACCCAACCCTCTTATGAGTAGCTCGCACAAGTCTGTTCTTTCCATTAGCACCCGGGGCAGGAGGTGCAGCCAATCAGGTTCCGCAGATCGCATGCTGAAATCTCAGATCTCAGCACGCGTTCCATGCAACCCGCAGGCTGACTCCTCTGCCACAGGCCGGTTTGTTCTACCCACCCTTTCCCTTTTTTTTTCTTTCTTTAAACTTAGCCCGGCCCCCTATCCCCAGCACCACTTACCCGATTGTGGCGGCGGCATCACCTTCCCTCCTTCTCGGTTTGCGGCCACCATACAAATGGAAGAGGGGCTCTGTATGGAGCCTCGTCTTCCATAAGCATGGCGGCCATCTTGGCACAGCATTTTCATTCAATAAACGGGATGCCGCACGCATTCCGTTCTTTGAATGAAAATACCTTTTTTTAACACCCCTGGTTACCACTTAGGGAACCCGGGGTGCTAATAGCGTTAGCACTCCGTTCCAAGGGCTGGGACGGGGAAACGTCCCGGTGCCCTCGTTACAGGCCCTTACATGCTCGGGCTTCCGGGCTGTTTCCCCCATTCCAGTCCTTGGAGACACGCAGTCTTGTATTTTGAATGGAAAAGATATCCTGGAACTCTCGAAATGTATATTTGTTGCTTGAATAGAATCAGAGGTTCTGTGTCCCTCTCTGAGAACCAGCTGAACTGTCGAATCGGTAATGCTTACTGGACCTCCAGTGGGGGACATGCAAATATGAACCACCCGCTGTGCCACCTCTTCCCCAAAAGAGGGGCTTTTTACCCGCTCTTAGATTTAATGCCCAGATTTAATGGTGCAAGTCAAAATGATATTCCAATAAAAGGACTGCCCAGGGTACAGAAATCTTGCAGAAGTTTCACATTCCAAATTCAGTGGAAACTATTTGGAGGGCAAAGGTGGCAGGATTCGTTCCCACAGGGTAAAGGGAGTGATGACGATCCCTTTCTTCATTTAAGCCAGTTCTGTTTTAATACATACTTTGAGATCCACCTCCTAAACAACAAGTGTTCTCTGCGATGTTGTCCAGGCCTTGATAGATTCATCTTATTGTAAAGTCCAATTACGTTTCCAAGGAATTTATTTTTGCACTGAGCAATTTTCAACTGTATCCACAGAGTACTTTAATTATACGCTAACATTACTATCGGCCGATTACCTATACTGTTCCTTTATTGCACCCCCAACGAGTTACTTCTGATTCGCTTTATAGTGTTTTTATTCTGCACTATATTGATTCATGACACTTTTTACAGAAAATTATGTTATCGTCCTGTTGTATTTTCTGAGTCTCCATACGTTTCATTCACGATATATTGCGTACCGCACTGTATAAACTTGTTTTTATTATTCTGTACATAGAGTTTCAAAGGTTTCCAGATTCCATGTACGATACCCCAGAAGAGTGAACTCTACACATCCTACCACCAGTAACTAGGCCTGAAAGGGCCACCCAGGAGAAAAAGCTGAGCACACTGGACCTCCAACAGTGGGATACGACCATCAGACAACACCAGTGCATAGACCAGAAAGGTCAGCGACCTCATGTCTGCCCAGTGGAAGAAGAGCTGCTTGCATCAAGTTTAGTATTGCAAGACCAACCTCAAATGCCTGCTGCAGGATTGGAACCATGGGTCTATTTGGTTGATGAAGTGTGAGGGCAGTCTTTTTATTCATTGAAGCTAGTTGTATTTTGCTTCATATCTGCAGATCCACTTCCTGAGGAATTGTTGATCTGTGTAATGGTCTTCACCGGAGTTTTCTTAGTGTTCCTTTACTGTACTTTATGGAGATTTCTAATTGCTTTTAACCCGTTCCTTTATTGTACTCTACGGTATGGCCGTGTCTGGGTACATAGAGTCCCTCTAGAGTCATCAACTGTGAGCATCTTAGCTGCTCTCTGCAGTGATGTTCACCCTATTTCCATAGAGTTCCTTCATTGCACTCCATGGCAATTTCTAACAGGGGATCCACGTAGTCCTTTTATTCTACTCCATAGGACGTTCTAACTGAACTCCCATAGTTCATGTATTATGCTCCAGGCCAATGGCTGACCAAGTCTCAATATTTATTTTATTTCGCTCTAACATTATTCTAACTAAGCAGCCGCAGAGTTCTGTTATTGTACCCTATGTACGTTTTAAACTCAGTACGCACATTTTATTTGTTGTTTATAACCCACATACGTTTCCAAGTACCATGAAGTTATTTTATTGTACCTTATGGAAATTTCAGAGTGTATGTGCTTTATTGTTTACTTGTTAATTTTGATGTTTGTAATCAAATATTGCTAGCCTTAAAGAAGCACTTTTTTGTCCATAACACATGTTGCTCGATATAGAGATAAAAAAAGATCAGAATGTTATACTTTGAAAACATTTAATAAAGAAGCAATCAAGCTAAATATGAAGATGATTGGTATTTTATTGGGAACCAGGAAACATTATTCAGGTGGATGCTAAGAATTAACAAGTAAGCAATGCTGTACAGGCACTCCGCACAATTGTTTGATTGCCATTACGGTATGGGAACAGGAAGGATGTTACTTGAGGTACTTGAGGGCCAACAGAGTTCTGCAGCTATTTCCACATAAACGATGGCGCTGGTTATTAGGGTTGGTCAGCGTGCGCTTCAAATGTTTTTCCAGGGGAAATTCTAAAGTGGGTTTCCCTATAGTTTGTTTAATGTGCCTTATTGTAATTTCTTTAAGTCTTTGGAGAGTTCTCTTATAGGACTCTATGACCATTAACTGTCTCTCTGTAGAGTTCCCTGATTGTGAGGCCTAGGAAGTCACCAGGGAGATTAAGAAAGATGTGTTATTGTACTCAATAGAGACTGCCAACCGTCTCCAGATTTTGGTTACTATGATCTAACAGAACCGTCTCACTAAATCCTACACCCACTGTCTCATGCATTTTGAGGTCTGCATCCTACGTGCATCCTCTCAGGTATGGGGGGCCCTACTGATGATTGGAAGGAGAGCCACCTCTTAAAGGACTACATCCACAGCTTTTCATGGTACCTGAATCCTTGTAGCCTGATTTTGTTGCCCTTCAGAGACACAATGCCCAAAAGTCGCATCGGAAATACCCACCCACTATTCTTGCTTAACCCAACAAGATGGTCTCTGGGTAGAACCCCACCTAGACCCATTCTGTAAGCCGGAAAGATAGCCCAACCAAGTTGTAAGAATTAATTCAATGTGTACTGGTGTACAATCGTTTTGTGGGTAGAGGTTTTACAAGCATTTGGCACTGAGGGGAGTCACTTTGCACGGCTATAAGATAAGATCTTATTTGAACGGTGGTTGAAGAAACGTTTGGGAGTATGATTGCTAATTTATTGTAATACATAGTGTTTTGGATACACTTCATCGATGACCTTTTCATGATCTAAATGTTTAACTATCGTAAAACCAGTATTAGTGACACAAATACAATATTTGCTCTTGTTGTAAATAAAACATCAAAATCGGGGGCCACTTGTCGGTCAGTATCCATAGTGAAAAAAAACATAAAAGGAATGACAATTTCAAACTTAAGCGTGTTTACCTCTTATATAGGCTTATGGACCAGGATAGCCATATGTGGGTTTTTACAAACGAGATATGCAGAGTTTTAAAAATGACCAACAATGCACTGCAAATTACTATATTAAAAAAATGCAGGAACCAGAAGTTGATACCGTGAGATGTATTACTTGGTTCTATAAACCGGATGTTATAATTATGTTCATTTAACTTAAAAGTTGGAAATTATGTAACATGTCACTTTAGTTTAGACCAAGCTGAGAGGTAGCACACAGCTGGTCTTAGGAGGACACTTTGCATGTGAACACTGGATATTATAATTGTGCAATTCGTATGTAAAATATTGTATTGTCAATAATAGGAGAGTGTACAGTTCTAGATTACACAATCCTTTCATTACGAACCGACATGTAGAATGTTAATCACTTTAGTAAGCGTAACAAATTTGATGTTGGTGTAAACCCCTGTACAGCGTTGGCAGGATCATGAAATTCTGAAAAGCGCCCAGTGATTGATGACAGTTTTAGCATAATATACTTGCACTTTGCTGAATGCCAAATCGACTGCCATCAAGTGCTCAGCACTTTTCAATTTTATATCACATTCCTGATCTGATCATGTGATGTTTTATTTGGGAATCACAGCACGTTTTCTGTAATATACAGGGTGCACATCTTAAAGATTAACAAATAGGATCTTACACCTACACTGCATATCTCACTTTGGTATAAATGAAGACAAAGGCCTAATTGTTTTCTGCAAAATCAGGGTAATGCTTTATATTGATCAGGACTTCTGTTTTTGAAACATTAGATTGGTGGATACAGTCTTTTTTTTTACCTCACAATAAAATTGTACCTTATTTCATGCTACTAAAGTAGTTCACTGTATAGGCATTGCACATTCTATCTGAGAGTCAAAAATCGGAGGTGTGTGCCCCTCTTGGTTTAATTGTTAAAAACTGTCCACTTTGCCCTGTGAAAGTAACACAGTCAGGTACATAATGCATTCTTTTATGGGGCGCCTCGAGCCAGATTCCTCCCACTTCTTGACACTGTAATAACATGTTTTATAATTATCCATTTCGAGGGGACTAGATTCCTCCCACTTCTTGACACTGTAATAACATGTTTTATAATTATCCATTTCGAGGGGACTAAATGTACTGACCGGGAAAGGATGAAGAACTCTGCATTAGTAGGAAACCTTTGAGCTCTCGAGAAAGACCTCCTGCCCAAACATTTTTATTGAATGGGGCTATTAAGTGTTACTTAGTTTGATGATCTGTTAAAGGAATGGTTCGCCCAAAACATTTTATTGGCCTAAAAGATGGGCAATAATAAAAAAAAATATACTGGCACTTTTTTTTTTAACTCCCTATGTAAAATGTTGAGCAATTGAAGCTCAAAATGTACCAAAGCAAGCACATGGGGGCATCCATTTTGTGAAATGGATGCCCGCCTGTGCTCGCTTTTGCTTTTGCGGCACTAATGAAGGAAAAGCCAGCCAGCTGTAGTAAACAAAAACTACCACTGGGTGGCTTTTCCTTCATTGGTGCCGGGACTCGGAGGACGCAGACCGGAGACTACAGGCAGAAAAGCTGCAGCTGCATCTCGGTAAGTGCTATTTTTTAAATAAAAAAAGCACTAGCTCCATTTTATTTTCTATTTTTTCCAGGCTGGAGGAGCCCGGAAAACGTAGAAATAAAACCACAGCTTTAAAAATGTTGTATTTATGTTTGCGGTAGCTTTTGAAGCTACCGCAAACATAAATACAACGTGATTGTGTTTGAAAACGCTGCGTTTTTTCTTTCTAAGTTTCTCAGGCTCCTCCGAGCCGGAGGAGCCTGAGAAACATAGAAAGAAAAACAGCAGCGTTATTGAAACACAACCGCGTTGTGTTTCTGCCTGCCGTGGCTATCACTTTGGGTCTCTGGTGCTCCCTTAGGGGAGCACCAGAGACCCAAAGTGAAAGCCAAGGCAGGCAGAAACACAACACGGTCGTGTGTCCATGCCACAGTGTTTCTGCTTACAGCAGCTTTCCCATTTGGGGCTCTCTGGCTCCCTATGGGGATCCTGAGAGCCCCAAACGGGAAAGCGGCTGCAGGCAGAAACACAGCGCGGTTGTTTTCAGAAATGCTGCAGTGTTTCTGCCTGCCTTGGCTTTCCCATTTGGGGCTCTCGGGCTCCCCGTCTCGGGCTCCCCGCCGGGAGCCCGAGAGCCCCAAATGGGAAAGCCAAGGCAGGCAGAAACACAACGCGGTCGTGTTTCCATGCCGCGGTGTTTCTGATTACAGCATCTTTGCCATTTGGGGCTCCCCGTGGGGAGCCCGAGAGCCCCAAATGGGAAAGCGGCTGCAGGCAGAAACACAACGCGGTTGTGTTTCGAAAACGCTGCAGTTTTTCTTTCTAAATTTCTTACATTTCTAATAGCTGTCTCATTACATAATGCCATACTGAGCTCAGCTGCATGTATGTTTGTTGGAGGGCTGGGCTGCGGGCTGACCCTAAGGGAGGGTCACTTTTGGACAATCACATTTGGGGTCAGAGGAGTATCCAGCATTGCAAGAGTGGGGGGTGAGGTGAGCCACAAAATGCAGTGCGTGTAATAGTCTCATTCACACACCCAAACTGCCCACCCCTTCCCCAATTTACTTTTTTGGTAACCTTAGTGGCAGATGGCATTTTTACTCATAAAAAATAAAACTGCATGATCATTGCAGATGCATAAAACGAATCTATTAGAGCTCTGTGCAGGAGCTCTGGGGCAAAATACATGGAAACCTCCTCATTTGCATATGGATTGCACCAACAGAAGTGACTTCACAAAAAAAGGACATTGCAAGGAGCATCATTAGTCTTTGATATGTGGAGGAACCGTGGTAGTGACTTTAGAATAAGTTGCCATAAGTAAGCCAAGTGGCAAATAAGTTTGTGGTGCAAAATACCTAAAATGCACTTTTGTTATATATGGAGCAAACTCTATAGTCATTAGGATTTTTCATTATAATAACATGATATATTAACATAAGCTTTGATGTGAATCAGAATCACGTGAAGAGCATCAGATAAAATGCAATGTGATAAAATGAATTGCTCAGGATCACACACTTTGGTTAAATGGTGAAACTGGGATGCAGACAATTTAAGCAGCTTTAGTTGTTATAGATATGTATTAAGGTTTTGCTTTACATTTAATGTGCTTAAATATTTATTTATAGCAGTGCCTTGGAAGCAAACCACATTACATAATAAACTAGCCTTTCATAGTAAACTAATTGTACACTACATACATTGTCATAAACTATGTTGAGGAATGAGCATGCAAAGTGACAATAGAATCATGCAGATTAACGTGAGCCTAACAAATCCCCTTGGGTTTTAAAGCCATAGTCATTAATTCATAAAGCGTGCAACATTATTCACCCTTCTCACTTCTGATCACTCCCTCCCATATACATTTCCAAAGGGACAAAAGTCCCAGCTAATGGCTGCCCCCTCCCTCCCATCAGTGCCTAATGTCTCAGTGTAATTCTCTGTTGACACAGAGCAACGTGAGGACCCTCTGCTGCACAGAGCTCCTTGGGACATTGTCCTGGCAGCAGGACACCTCTACTGTTGGGAAAGGGTAAGGTGTCCTGCTGCCAGGGCCATGAGCGTGCTGAGCAGGAATTGCTCGGCACACATTGTCCTGCCAGTGGGAGCCCTTTGCCGTTGGGCACCCTCTTTGAGGCGCTGAATGGGAGTGATCCCACTGACAAATGTCCCGGTCTGGCCTCCCATCTCGATGCGCTAGTGCTTGGGGTCATTTGAATACAGGAAAATATACCTTCATTTTAATGAGTCCGAATGTTGCAAGTAATTAATGAACTCAGAATAATCTGCCTAATGTGCTGTTTTAAAATCTTGCAGGCATCCGTTTTGTAGTACATCTATATGCTTGTTTGAGTCAGTGCCCTGGTGGCAATAATCAAACGCCAGCTCCCTTTAGCCTGCTTGCAGGCCCTCTTTAGGTAGCGGAGGTGCAGGCTTTTTTTTACTGTTGTCAATGCAGGGAATTCTAAAGACCAACTGTGGTGTTATACGTTTCAGAAGACTGGCGTGCCTTTAGAATTGAATCTTAAAGATATGCCACCCGCCTTATGAAAGTTATAACAGAGTGTTGGCAATGGACGCGTGTGGTGTAGTAGTTTCGTGTTATCCCTCAGAGCCACTGTCTGCCATTCTCCACCCTGCCCCTTTTTTTCAGTTGTCATGTCCCCCCCAACATTTTCAGCAAAGTTAGTCCACTGATCAGAGCCCTCTCCACAGACCCCATAGACTTCCCCCACAAGGTACCAGATGCGTGGGAAATATCTTAACAGCTGTTTACGCAATGCACCCCACCCTCTCCCCCAGCTCTATGTGTTTGTATCCCAGCTCATGGCCGCCGGAGGGTGGGGCGTGAAGCAGGAAAATGATGCATGTCCCCAGTCCGGTCCCAGAAGGCCGCTCCGTGTCTTGGAACAGCCCTGCTTTGCCTGGGCTCTGCAGACGTGGTTCTCATTACTGCACTGGGCCTCTCCCACGTTACTGCATAGCTACGCCATGACGTCAGCGGGCGGCTGCAGGCTCCAGCCCGGTCCCAGAAGGCCGCTCCGTGTCTTGGAACAGCCCTGCTTTGCCTGGGCTCTGCAGCACAGGGCCTCTCCCGCGTTACTGCATAGCTATGCCATGACGTCAGCGGGCTGCAGGCTCCAGCCCGGTCCCAGAAGGCCGCTCCGTGTCTTGGAACAGCCCTGCTTTGCCTGGGCTCTGCAGCACAGGGCCTCTCCCGCGTTACTGCATAGCTATGCCATGACGTCAGCGGGCTGCAGGCTCCAGCCCGGTCCCAGAAGGCCGCTCCGTGTCTTGGAACAGCCCTGCTTTGCCTGGGCTCTGCAGCACAGGGTCTCTCCCACGTTACTGCATAGCTACGCCATGACGTCAGCGGGCGGCTGCAGGCTCCAGCCCTGGCACACAGGGAAACCTGCTTTTCGTTGCCAGAAGCACACATCTTGCTGTTTCGTGCACGAGGGAGATGGGGAATGTAACTTATGCATTTTCCTTCGTGCTTCTGAAATGTTCTGGACTTTAGTTTTCAATGCTGTTGCCAAATTAGGCCTTCGGTTTCGGCCCTGTTTCAGAGGCGGGAAAGAAGGTCAGACTAGGCCGAAGTCGTGTATCAGAAGCGGGACGGCCCCCACGGGAAACTACTCAAGGCTGGTTGGGCTGGGGAAGAGTCAGCTGCGTGTCAGGCTTTACCCCAAACTTTCTGCTCAGACCCGCAGGCCTGTCAATAGAGGCCCTGCTATTCCCGTAGACACCACCCTATCCCCGCCTCCAACTTTCAATGTCAGCTTTTACTCAAGGACTATGAGGTGCCTATACATGACTCTATAGACCTTCACATAACATCCCTGTTCTCGACAGATGATTCCTACACACTGATCGATATAGGCAGGACTGTATATGCCTCTTAAACTACACTGCTTTTAGACCTGAGGACCCCATGCTGACACACTATAGCGCTAAGTACCGTGGTAAACAGCATCAGTGCGCGTCAGCTAGGAGGAGAAGAGGGAGGACAACACACATGTTGATATAAAGGAATATAACGCTCCACAGAGTTAGACATGCCTGAAGGCCTGACAGAAGAGGATACGATAACTTTAATTTTGAGTATAGTGCTTACAACAAGTTGAATTGTTGTTTGGCGCTTAAGAAAAAGTCGCGATTTTTCCCATTTCAAAAGTACTAGTTGTACTCGCCTCGGAAGGCGAGTTCAACTCTGTGACCTACACATCAAACGCAAATCTCTAAAGCAGGGGTGCAACCCGCTGAGCTATTTTACCAACCCTCGTTGGTGTTTCCCAGGTCAAACTACCCTATAATTTCTTATAAAATATCAAATCCACTAGGAGAGCAGGTGTGGTCTATTGGCTACATTGCTCACCCAGACAGAGACCAGGGTTCTAATACAGCTTCCTCGCCCAAACTGTGGGATATGACAGGTTATTCATAATAACCAGAGGCTTCTAAGCGCGGACCCGGGGATCGAACCTGTGGTGCGCCATGTCGTCTTGCTTCCAAGGCGAGCGCGTTGGCCCTGGTCTATCCTTGCGATACTGGTCAGATCACTTCAATTGCAGTCTGTAGACCACTATGGGACAGCATAGCATCAACTGGGGCACCGGAACCGTGGTTCCACCTCAGAGAATCCAAAGACGCGCAGCATCCGCGCGTCATCAGGACCGTCAGGATTGGCCAGAGAGGAGGAGGAGGAGGAGGCCGAAGAGGAGAGCGACCTTTGGCTGGCGGCCCTCTGCAATGTCAGTTTTTGTGAGTGACCTACGCACATGGACCCTATCACTTTATTTCCCTGTGACGCAAATGGTAAATGTGTAGGTATTCAACGACAACCCCACATTTTCTCCATTAATGGAGCATTCTTGTATAATGTTTCTTCTCCGTGACGTTCTCATTCATGTCCCCTACACAGGAGCCTATGGGCGATAACATATGGAAAAACAGCAAATGGTTTGATGACCAACTGGCTTCCCTTAAAAAGCCAGGCCGCAATCTAGAACACGCATGGGGGAAATCAAAGTCACCTGATGGCAAACTGGCATGCGGAATTCATAGCTGGGGCTGGCACAGGGCCTTCGCAAAAATAAAAGAAAAAAAATATACTATCAAAGCCACATCTCGTCTGCACAATACAAAACTAAAGATGCTTCTAAAGTGGACAATGAATGAACTCAGCCACCAAACTAGAACTCAACAAAAACCCTCAGAGCAACTCAACCCTCTTGCCTGGGCCTTTGCAGATAAAATTGTCCAAATGCAAGACAACATTGGTCACCAGACACAACCAGATACAACAGCCTCCATAACCAGGGCCGCCGGTCCACGTCTATGGAATTCAACTCTATTACAACTGAAGAGCTGATTAATACCAAGTGCTGGGGTGGGCGGAGCCTACAATGTTTCCTTATGGGAATTCAGGACGAACATAGTCGCCCTTAGCACTTAAGGGGTTAATTAGACCCATGCACAGTCCCTCTGATCAGGGAAAACATAGCTAACCTGGTGAAACAGTGTCCAAATTTAGTAACGCATCCTAAAATCAAGCAGTATCCGGCTATCACTAAAGGCTGTGACCCTAACTAAGATATTCCAAAACCCGAGGCCCATATCTAATATTCCTTTCATCCTGAAAAAAATGTCCACCAAACTGGTCCCCCACAGTGCAGAGAAACTCCCAGTTTATTAAAACCAATCTGGTTTTCTCTTAAACAGTAGTTCTGAAATTCTGAAAGCTCTCGACAACACAACCAGGTACTCCTTGACCGGCTGCCTACGATAGAGTCAACCATCAGACATTAATGCCAGGATTAAAAGTTCCAATGGGACGAGCGGGTACGGCCTTGAAGTGACTCGCTAACCACCTTGACGATCGTACCCTGAGGGGTCAAACGGGAGACTGCAGTTAGGGCCCCACGACTCCATTTCCTCCCATGAGCTATTTAATGTTTACAGCGCACTCTTCCCAAAAGCTGTCAAATTAAATGCGGGCGATTCTCGTGTCATATTGACCCTGGAACCTGATAAGAACACTCAGCAGACAACTGAACCCCACAAGACTATCCAGCAATAGACCATTCAAAGGACCACCCCTCATGAGTGCGGCACCCACCACGGCGGACCAGGTAAAGACTCAAGGGATCATTTCCAACACAAAGCTCTCGCTACAAATAGACCTGCCAGCCCAAAAAGGACACCACCAGCTCCGCGACCATGGGAGAATTGTCCCCCACTTGGAAATGACACACCATCGCACTCTGAGATGCCCACGTACATTAATCATATAACCTTCCCTTTCCCCAATGACTCCAATACTTGACCCTACCCATGTGCGCAACGACCATTGGGCAAATGGGGCTCTACCCCTGCCACCTGAAATTCTGGGTCACGTTGACTTGACATCGCTCACCTACAGAGCCATCGGCAGGCAGAACATGATGCATATGTCAAACGGAGCCTGGGACTGAGTTTTTTATTTTTTTTCATTTTGCATTTTCAGGCATCGAGGGGCTGTTACATTGTTTTGTTTTTGTTTTGCGTAATTGTTTTTTTGTTGTCTTAGTTGCATATTTATAACATGCTTAAATACCCAGAGGTTTCTAAGCACGGACACAGTGATCGAACCTGTGTTGCTTCGTGTCGTCTTGCTTCCAAGGCGAACACGTTGCCGCTTAGCTATCCTCCCCGGACAGTTAGCAAAGCTATCCTCCCGAGTTGTTAACAAAGGCCCGCCAATTACTTCTGTAAATCATTTCATTGATAGCAACAGAGCCTGGGGCTGACTTGTTAACAAAGGCCCGACAATTACTTCTGTAAAGCATTTCATTGTTAGGAAGGGAGCCTGGGGCTGACTTGTTAACAAAGGACTGGCAATTACTTCTGTAAAGCATTTCATTGTTAGCAACAGAGCCTGGGGCTGACTTGTTAACAAAGGCCCGGCAATTACTTCTGTAAAGCATTTCATTGTTAGCAACGGAGCCTGGGGCTGACTTGTTAACAAAGGCCCGACAATTACTTCTGTAAAGCATTTCATTGTTAGGAAGGGAGCCTGGGGCTGACTTGTTAACAAAGGACTGGCAATTACTTCTGTAAAGCATTTCATTGTTAGCAACGGAGCCTGGGGCTGACTTGTTAACAAAGGCCCGACAATTACTTCTGTAAAGCATTTCATTGTTAGGAAGGGAGCCTGGGGCTGACTTGTTAACAAAGGACTGGCAATTACTTCTGTAAAGCATTTCATTGTTAGCAACGGAGCCTGGGGCTGACTTGTTAACAAAGGCCTGACAATTGCTTCTGTAAAGCATTTCATTGTTAGGAAGGGAGCCTGGGGCTAGCTTGTTAACAAAGGACTGGCAATTACTTCTGTAAAGCATTTCATTGTTAGCAACGGAGCCTGGGGCTGACTTGCTAACAAAGGCCCGGCAATTACTTCTGTAAAGCATTTCATTGTTAGCAACGCAGTTTTCGAACTGCACACACTTTTAGGCAATTGATATCGCAATGGGATATTAACACTCGGCCTGTCAGTGGAGTACTTGCGAGGGCAAGAGGGGACAGTAGACAACTATTTTCACAGTTTCAGACGTGAAGGGGAGAGCGATGCCTGCTTTTAACATTGAAGCTTCAACAGAACAGTCCCACCACAATGTGTAAAGATGTTACGATGCTCAAATACGACAGTTGGTCAAGAATGTCCACAGCAAGACAGACTATAGGTACTTTTTATAGCTAGTTTAAGATGAAGAATACCCCAACAGTCGGGAGGATGAGATTATACTAAAATGAAGCTGGGCACGTGCAATGAACTAGCAGCTGACAAAGCCAACCACATACCACATCCCAACCACATTACCATGCCGGCAGTGAACCAAAGAGGCAGTGTCCGTGGTCTGACTGCTACTAACTTGCCACTACTTTCCACAAACATGCCTTGGTGCAGAACGCCCCAGCACAAGTTTGCCCCCCCGCACATCTCCGAAGTTAGGCCCTCTACCAACATTTGAAGGGTTAGCCACCCACCCCGAAGTTTTAGTCTAGTTGCGCACCGGACTCTATCCCGTTTATACCTTATAATTAGCACCTCTGCCCAATGCCCAATCGAATTTGCCTGCCTTCACCCTGCAAACTGTTATCTGAATTGTTCCTATAGCCACTTGCGTTATGTTTGTTGTAATAGGAATAACCTGCAAACACCAGATTTTCTTTAACCGCAGTGCCTTAGCAAAAGCATCAACCACACTATGTTACCGAGCGGTCGCGCCGATCTCTGATACGGACTATCACTAATCGGACCACTTGGGCTTCATGTCACCTTCGTATCGTACTCCATTTCCTGTTTTGTTTTTCGCATGCCCTTTGAAACAACCCCCTGAGCTAGGACATTATCAAACTCAAAAATAAATAACCAAAGAACAAGGTCACTTCTATTGGATTGCACTTGTATACTCGCCAACATGACCCCTTCCAATCTGTAGGTGCTTATCCAGTTCTGGTTTTCTGTATGCATTCTGGGACTTGTAGTCTGAGTTTTATAATGGGAAAGGTCGCAGAATGCAAAGAAAAAAGCAGGACGAGGTAAGCAACTACAGATTGGAATGGGTCATGTCGGCAAGTTGTTTACAGATACTCCACTCTTATGTTCAAACATGCAGATTTCAACATCGTTGTTTTTTTATTTTCATTCACTTATCCTGGAGGCTGTTTCACTTTTCCCCCCTCCAGTGAAGCAGATGTGCCCTCGTCCAGACCCACCATCTTGAATTGTGCGGCTGAACCCTTACATTCCTGTCCTAAAATGGACTCTGGAATGCGAGGGCCGCCATCTTGCAATCTCCGAGCATCTGCACATGCGAGAGAACTGTACATACCAGAGCGTGGACCCAGGAGACAGCCAGCAGCACCAGCACGGGCAGAGCCTTCAGCATCTGGGAAAGGAAACAGAGGGAGGGGTGAGCCGGGCGAAACGTGAGAGTGTGGGAGCGGGAGGGACAGGACTCCAGGGGGAGACATTAGCCTGAAGAGGCATGGGCGTAGGTCACGATCCTCTGGGAGGAGAAGGGGGCAGAGGGTGGGTGGGGATGGGAGATGTGACTGAGGGAAGACCAGAGACGTGGGGGAGTTTGAATGAAACTGTGGAGAGAGATGGGGAGACCTGAGTTGAGGGTGTCATGATCCTGGGGGAGACAGCAAGGGAGATTCAGTGTAAAACAGTTATGGGAGACATTGTCCTGGTGAGACAAAAAGAGGGGCGTCATGAGCCCGGGGGAGACAGCAAGGGAGATTCAGCGTAAAACAGTTATGGGAGACATTGTCCTGGTGAGACATAAGGTGGGGCGTCATGATCCTGGGGGAGACAGCAAGGGAGAGTCAGCATAAAACAGTTATGGGAGACATTGTCCTAGTAAGACATAAGGAGGGGCGTCATGAGCCTGGGGGAGACAGCAAGGGAGATTCAGTGTAAAACAGTTATGGGAGACATTGTCCTGGTGAGACAGAAGGAGGGGCGTCATGATCCCGGGGGAGACAGCAAGGGAGATTCAGCGTAAAACAGTTATGGGAGACATTGTCCTGGTGAGACATAAGGAGGGGTGTCATAATCCTGGGGGAGACAGCAAGGGAGATTCAGCGTAAAACAGTTATGGGAGACATTGTCCTGGTAAGACATAAGGAGGCGCGTCATGAGCCCGGGGGAGACAGCAAGGGAGATTCAGCGTAAAACAGTTATGGGAGACATTGTCCTGGTGAGACATAAGGAGGGGTGTCATAATCCTGGGGGAGACAGCAAGGGAGAGCCAGTGTAAAAAACAGTTATGGGAGACATTGTCCTGGTGAGACATAAGGAGGGGCATCATGAGCCCGGGGGAGACAGCAAGGGAGATTCAGTGTAAAACAGTTATGGGAGACATTGTCCTGGTAAGACATAAGGAGGGGTGTCATGAGCCCGGGGGAGACAGCAAGGGAGATTCAGTGTAAAACAGTTATGGGAGACATTGTCCTGGTGAGACATAAGGAGGGGCGTCATGAGCCCGGGGGAGACAGCAAGGGAGATTCAGCGTAAAACAGTTATGGGAGACATTGTCCTGGTGAGACATAAGGAGGGGTGTCATAATCCTGGGGGAGACAGCAAGGGAGAGCCAGTGTAAAAAACAGTTATGGGAGACATTGTCCTGGTGAGACATAAGGAGGGGTGTCATGATCCCGGGGGAGACAGCAAGGGAGAGTCAGCATAAAACAGTTATGGGAGACATTGTCCTGGTGAGACATAAGGTGGGGCGTCATGATCCTGGGGGAGACAGCAAGGGAGAGTCAGCATAAAACAGTTATGGGAGACATTGTCCTGGTGAGACATAAGGTGGGGCGTCATGATCCCGGGGGAGACAGCAAGGGAGAGTCAGCATAAAACAGTTATGGGAGACATTGTCCTGGTGAGACATAAGGTGGGGCGTCATGATCCTGGGGGAGACAGCAAGGGAGAGTCAGCATAAAACAGTTATGGGAGACATTGTCCTGGTGAGACATAAGGAGGAGTGGTGTCATGAGCCTGGGGGAGACAGCAAGGGAGAGTCAAAGGGAGAGTCAGTATAAAATAGGAGAGACATTAGCCTAGTGAGACATAAGCAGGGGGGTGTCCTGAGAGTTTGGGGTATTTTTTGTATTTTATTTATATAGCGCCTAACAGCTGTACAGAGAGCAAAACACGATACAATAATTTGAGGGTAATGCAAATAAAAATCACACAGCTTCATGAGAAAGAAGAAGATGGTCCTTGAGCCGAGATTTAAAGAGAGAAAAAGAGGAAAGTGACTGAAGAGACAGGAGAAGCTCATTCCAATGTTTCAGCGCTATCTCGTGAGGACAGCTCAGGGGCAACGTGCTCGCCTTGGAAGCAAGACGACACAGAGCAACACTGGTTTGATCCCCGGGTCCGCGCTTAGAAACCTCTGGGTATTAAGTGTGTTATAAATAACCTATCATATCATATCAATTGTGAGAATGAACAAAAAAGAGAAGAATCAAAGGAGGTCGGAGGGGGGACGGCTCGAGGGACCACTAGATGTAAGACAGAGTGGGAACGGAGGGAGCAGGATGTAAAATAAGATGAGAGAAGAAAGATAAGGGGGAGCAAGACCATGAAGACATTTAAACACGATATATAGAAAGTTGAAGAGAAGACGAGCCTCGGAAGAGAGCCAGCGACGACTGCAAGCACGCCGAGATGGAGCCATGGGCAGAGCGAGCACAAAGAACACGTATGGAAGCAAGAAAGATAGAGCAAAGAGGGGCGAGCTGAAAGGCGGGAAGGCCCAGGAGGAAGCTAGAACAATAGAACAGGCGTGAAAAAACTAAAGAAGAAATGAGGAGCGCAGTGGAACTAAAGGTAAGAAAGCCCTCGCCCTAGTAGATATTACAGAGCTGGAAACGACAAGACTGAGAAGGAGAAATGATATGCGAGGTAACGGAAAGAGATGGGTCAAAAGTGATGCCCACATTACGGGCAGATGTAATTGTAATTGGTTATTTATAACGCGCTTAATACTCAGTGGTTTCCAAGCGCGGACCGTCGTCTTTCTTCCAAGGCGAGCACATTGCCCCTGAGCTATCCTCCTGAGACTATGTGGAAATCGGAAGAGAGGTAGGAGGAAAGGAAATAGACAAAGGAGGAAGAGGTGGGGGAATCGTGGATGCAGGAAAAAAAAGAGTACCTCAGTTTTCGACGGGTTGAGGTGCAGATAGTAGGATGACATCCAAGCTTGGATGAAAGCAGACAGAGTAGAGTGAATGGAATCAGAAAAATAGGAAAGACTGTAAAGTGCACATATCATCCATACAGAGGTGATAGGCAAGGCCAA
Source organism: Ambystoma mexicanum (assembly GCF_040938575.1). Taxonomy (NCBI): domain Eukaryota; kingdom Metazoa; phylum Chordata; class Amphibia; order Caudata; family Ambystomatidae; genus Ambystoma; species Ambystoma mexicanum. The sequence goes on along the minus strand of NC_090939.1, from coordinate 88,734,912 downwards.
AGGAAGTGATGCTGCGGGGAGACACGGGACTGCAGCATGATTACAGGGAGTCTGGGGGCGACTGGGCCTTGTGGCAGACATGAGACACAGGAGAGGCACAAGACGGGCGGGCGCGTGGAAGCTGGCAAATTATTTGATATGTTATTTATAACATGCTTACTACCCAGAGGTTTCTAAGCGCGGACCCGGGGATCGAACCTGTGTTGCTCCGTGTCGTCTTGCTTCCAAGGTGAGCGCGTTGCCACTGAGCTATCCTCCCAGGACTGGGACGGATGAGCCACGAGCCTTGGAGGGAGACGTGAGGGGAGAGGCGCAGAGAAATGAGACCAGGGAGAGACATGAGCAGAAAGTCTGCCCCCCTGGAAGGCCTGAACAGGGCATGCGCCCAAAGACTGAAGGACGACCGGCGCCTGGGGAGGCACAAACCGGGGGGAGCTCCAGATCTAAAGGGGCGACAAACATCCAGCAGGAGAAGTGTGTGTGGGTAAGTCCTGTTGGGGCATATTAGTTTGGGGAAGACACCATTCTTCGGGGCGATGCAATACTGAATATAGAAGAAGGGAAGGGTTTTGAATCAGTGCAGGGTTCGAAATTGCCAGGAGCTGTGAGCTATTTGGAATCGTCCCATTACTGTGCCTTTAAAATGTCGCCAAAATCCTGACCCCCTCCTCTTAGTCAGTGTAATGGGGGTCAGGGTTTGCGGGGGGCGTCCCCTGCTTCAATTACATGTAGGTCGGGGGACAAAGTTTAAGAATAACAAAAAAAGAAAAAAGGACCCTGTGGCGCCAGCTCTGATCCACGTAAGTGGGTGGGAACTGATGCTGCAAGTGATAGAGGCGAGTCGGCTGCACACTTTTGTGCCGTCGAGACCGTAAGTGCATGTGGGGAAATGTGGGTGATGAGTGAGCTATGTAATCACTGCGCCGTGATGGAGGCCGACATATTCGTGGTCGACATTACGGGCGGCGCACGGATCACATAGGTCCAGGTAGTTAGCTCCTGGTTATAACCAAGAGCTACGTGTGGCTCCCCAGCCAAGTGGTGCCAGACAAACATAGCTATCTGGCGTTACCTGTGTGCAGGTTTGGTAATGTGTATAAACAAGAATAAAAGACACACCTGAGACATTTAAAGCATATTGGATAATATATAATGGACAAAAAGTTAGTCTGCATCTCACGCAGTATATACTAGTTCCTGAGTCCCCAGACCTGGCTTCTGCCTAAACGGCGATGCCCGATACCCAGGATCTGCTCTTTGCTACTGGTCAACCAGTCCTAATTTCGACCCCTGAGCCTCTGGCATTGCATGGAGCAACCACATAAGCCATTGGTTTTCAGCCTGCTGTGCCATTGCAAGAGGGGGGAACAATAGTCTAATCAGGCTTGGCACCATGCCAAAAAGCGCAGTCCAGACCAAACTGCTTGGCCGCAACCTGTCTGCATTCGACTACAAGCAATCTCCAGGCACTGGGAATCATCAGTGTGGTGAAGCTTAGGACTGTCTGTGGCAGGCTGCAAAAGAATGGTTTGGAGGGTTGCCCAGAGCAATTGTAGTTGTTATGATTTAATCAAACCCTTCCATCTATCAGTGTTTGGCTTTGCATAGATCGCCCTACATAGAACAGTTATGACCAGGCGACCCTCCTGATTTGGCCTCGCCTAGAGTCCCAACCTACACCTTACTGATAATGCAGAAACATGTCTGGAGTTTGTGTGGTTCCGTGTAGAAGCAATGGGACCTAGCTATCCAGGCTGGACTGCCCCTTTTAGGGTGGGGCTAAGCCCGATTTCAATATGGGTTTTCTACTTTCAACGCATGGCAGGCTGAAAAACAATGGAATGACAGGCTGCCAAGAGCAATGCCAGTGGTTATGATTCATTCCAAATGTTAAACCCATCAGTTTCCAGTGTTGCACTAGCCTGGGGGCGACAAAAGTCTGGGAAGAGATACAAACCTAGGGAGAGAGAAGAAATCTAGCAGAAACAGAGTCCTGGGATGTGAAATGTGTCTTGGGAGAGATGGCAGGCAGGAAGGAGAACAGGAACTTGTACATCTGAAAAAAAGACGTCTAGGGAGACATACCCTGGGCAAAGGCGTAGCCAGAATCGTCTAACAAGTGGGGCCTGAATCTAATGTAGTTGGTTCACCGGAGTGGAACTAACATCTGTAAATGCCCACAAAGCACTGCTGTGTGGGCATGTGCACACTTTGGGCGGGCCTTACCCGCTTAGGCCCAACCCTGTCTACGCCTCTGACCCTGGGGGTGAGGGGGTGCAGGAGGGGAATATGAGGTTGGTGGGTGCGATATAGGCACGGGAGAAGGAAACGAGAATTTGAGCCTGGGGGAGCCCTGCTTCTAGGTGCCATACGGGGCAGGGAGAAGGATGCCACAGGGTGGTGAAAAAGACCTGGGCCAAGGAGGTCGAAGTGCCTACAAAGAGAAATGAACAGGGTTAGCATTAGTGAAGAGAGCAGACTGAAGAAGACGCGAAAATGGGGGAGCCTTGGAGAGAGACATGAGTGGCAAAGGAGGGGGAACCTGGGAGGGCAAGTCTGTGATGAGATGTGCCTGGGGGAGACGTGAGAATAGGGCAGAGACATGCTTCTGAGAAGCGAAATGAAGGCTGCATGGTACATACATGAAACTTGCGTGTCTGGGGGAGACCTACATCTGGGGGAGGGGGAAGATGACTCTAGGAGCGACAGGAGTTGGGGAGGACAAAATGGGCTGCTGGAGACATGAGTTGGTCAAGACAGACGTCAATGAAAGACAGTGTTTTTAATGGGAGGTGAGTCTAAGGGGGAGATCCAAGTCTGTTGGAGATGAACTCTGTGGAAGAGACACAGGGGTGTCTAAGGTATGAGCTGATGGGGGCAAGCAGTGGTGCGTATCTGGGGGGAAGACAAACAAACAAAAACCTTTATTCTGGGAATAAGAGATTCCCATAAAAGTTTAATAAATACAAACATAAATAAAAGTCCGTTGAAATATGGGAGAGACATTTATACTGGAGGGAGACTTTTATACTGGAGGGAGACATTTATACTGGAGGGAGACATTTGTACTGGAGGGAGACGTTTAGCGTGAGTTTGAGGGAGAGACAAGCCTAGAGGAAATATGTATCTTTGGTTAAAAGCAAAGAAAGGTCAGGTCTTGCTCAGCATAAGAAGGGAGCCAGAATAAGAGCTGTCTAGAAGAAGAGACCGCGAACATGCCCAGAATGGGAAGAAAGTGAAAACAACGCTGAAAGAACAAGGCCATGTTGGGAAGAGGAGGAGAACAGGGTCACGATGGGAAGGGGAAGAGAACAGGGCCAGGTTGCGAAGAGGAAGAGAACAGGGCAAGGTTCGGAAGAGGAAGAGAACAGGGCAAGGCTCGGAAGAGGAAGGGAACAGGGCCAGGATGGGAAGAGGAAGAGAACGGGGCCAGGATGGGAAGAAGAAGCGAACAGGGTCACGATGGGAAGAGGAAGAGAACAGGGCCAGGTTGGGAAGAGGAAGAGAACCGGGCCAGGTTGGGAAGAGGAAGAGAACAGGGCCAGATTGGGAAGAGGAAAAGAAGAGGGTCACGATGGGAAGAGGAAGAGAACAGGGCAAGGTTCGGAAGAGAAAGATAACAGGGCAAGGTTCGGAAGAGGAAGGGAACAGGGCCAGGATGGGAAGAGGAAGAGAACGGGGCCAGGATGGGAAGAAGAAGCGAACAGGGTCACGATGGGAAGAGGAAGAGAACAGGGCCAGGTTGGGAAGAGGAAGAGAACCGGGCCAGGTTGGGAAGAGGAAGAGAACAGGGCCAGGTTGGGAAGAGGAAGAGAACAGGGCCAGATTGGGAAGAGGAAAAGAAGAGGGTCACGATGGGAAGAGGAAGAGAACAGGGCCAGGTTGGGAAGAGGACGAGAACATGGCCACGATGGGAAGAGGAAGTGAACAGGGTCATGATGGGAAGAGGAAGAGAACAGGGCCAGGTTGGGAAGAGGAAGAGAACAGGGCCACGATGGGAAGAGGAAGTGAACAGGGTCATGATGGGAAGAGGAAGAGAACAGGGCCAGGTTGGGAAGAGGAAGAGAACAGGGCCAGGTTGGGAAGAGGAAGAGAACAGGGCCAGGTTGGGAAGAGGAAGAGAACAGGGCCAGGTTGGGAAGAGGAAGAGAACAGGGCCACGTTGGGACGAGGAAGAGAACAGGGTAAGGTTCGGAAGAGGAAGAGAACAGGGCCAGGATGGGAAGAGGAAGGGAACAGGGCCAGGATGGGAAGAGGAAGAGAACAGGGTAAGGTTCGGAAGAGGAAGAGAACAGGGCCAGGATGGGAAGAGGAAGGGAACAGGGCCAGGATGGGAAGAGGAAGAGAACAGGGCCAGGATGGGAAGAGGAAGAGAACAGGGCCAGGATGGGTAAAGGAAGAGAACAGGGCCAGGATGGGAAGAGGAAGAGAACAGGGCCAGGTTGGGAAGAGGAAGAGTACAGGGCCAGGATGGGAAGAGGAAGAAAACAGGGCCAGGTTGGGAAGAGGAAGAGAACAGCGCCAGGTTGGGAAGAGGAAGAGAACAGGGCCAGGTTGGGAAGAGGAAGAGTACAGGGCCAGGATGGGAAGAGGAAGAGAACAAGGCCAGGTTGGGAAGAGGAAGAGAACAGCGCCAGGTTGGGACGAGGAAGAGAACCGGGCCAGGGTGAGATTTCGCCAGCAGGAACAGAGCTGGGATGGCAAGTAAACAAGAACAGGACTATAATGCCGAGAGAGGGAGAAAAGAGAGCCAAATGGGGAAGGAGGGTGGAAGGATATGCAGCACAGGACAGGGATGGGAGCTAAGCAAACACAGAAAGAGAAGCAGAATAGAGAGTGAAGGGAAAGAGAGGAAGAACAAAGCCAGGGCGAGAAGGAGAGAGAGAGGGAGAGGCGATCCTGGAGAGCAAGAGAACCAGAAGGGGGAAGAAAGAGACCCAGAACACGGAAATAGAGTGACAGGGTGGGAAGAGGCCCACAGCAGGAGCAGAATGGAAATAGTGATGATAAATGCACAAAGTATGAGAGCAGTGCTAGGATAGGAAGAGGGCATAACATGAGAGAGAAACGAGCCTGGCGAGTTAGAGAACCAGGAGAGGGAAGAAAGAGACCCAGAACACGGAAATGTTAATGAGAGAGCCACGGCAGCAAGGGTGACGGAACAGAACCAACTGAAAGAGAAAGTGAGCATGTTGGACCAAGCTGGAATGCAAAGTTGCCCAGGCAGTTTCAGGATGGAGTAGAAATCCAGAAAAGGACAAGATACGGGAGAGACCCAGAACAGGACCAGATGTAAAGAGTAACTGAATGGAAAGAAACCAAGGACAGGGCCAGATGGAAAGAGTCCCAGAACGGGACCAGATAAAAGAGCCTCAGAGTCCCAGAATTGAAAGAGATCCAGAGCAGGACTAGATGAAAAGAGTCCCAGCATGGAAAGAGATCCAGAGCAGGACTAGATGAAAAGAGTCCCAGAATGGAAAGAGATCCAGAGCAGGACTAGATGAAAAGAGTCCCAGAATGGAAAGTGATCCAGAACAAGACCAGATGGAAAGAGTCGCAGAACAGGGCCTTATTGGGAGAGACCCAGATGAGGACTAGATAGAAAGATAACCAGAATAGAAAGAGCCCCAGAACATGACCAGAATATAGAAACCCAGAACAGGGTCAACAAGGGAAGTGAACCAACATGCAGTGTGAATGGACAGCCAACAAGAAGAAAGCCTGGTTGGGAAGAGAGAGGGAACAGAGTCAGGGTGGGACTAAAGCGAGAAGGGAGCAAGAATGGAAAGACAGCCGGAGCACGACCAGAATGGAAATGTAATGACAAAGCCAGAATGCAAACACCATGAGAGCAGTGTTAGGAAGGAAAGAGAGTCAGAACAGCGCCAGAGAACCAGAGAGAGAGAAATGAGCCTGGATAGGAAATGAGCCAGAAGAGGAAAGAAAGCGACCCAGAACATGGACAGAGAATAATGATAGAGCTATGGTGGCAAGGGAGCCAGAACAGAGCCAATTGAAAGAGAATAAGAACAAGACTAGCGGGGGAAAAGAGCCAGAAAAGAGCGAACAAAGATGGGAAGAAATCCACACCAGGACCAGCCCACTGAAAGGGAACGAGAGAGGTGAACAGAGCCAAGATGGAAAGGCATCCATAAACGGACCACAATGCAAAGAGAATCAGGATGGGACGAGACCCAGAACAGAAAAAGCCCCAGATCAACACCCGAAATGAGAGACTCAAAAAAGGGCGAGAATGAACTAGACCCAGGGTGGCAAGAGACCCAGAACAGCACCATAATGAAAAGAGACCCAGCGTGGTATGAGACCCGGAACAGGACCAGAATGAAAAGAGACCCAGGGTGGCAAGAGACCCAGAACAGGACCAGAATGAAAAGAGACCCAGGGTTCGAAGAGACCCGGAACAGGACCAGAATGAAAAGAGACCCAGGGTGGCAAGAGACCCAGAACAGGACCAGAATGAAAAGAGACCCAGGGTGGCAAGAGACCCAGAACAGGACCAGAATGAAAAGAGACCCAGGGTTCGAAGAGACCCAGAACAGGACCAGAATGAAAAGAGACTGAGAGTGACAAGAGACCCAGAACAGCACCAGAATGAAAAGAGACCCAGGGTGGCAAGAGACCCAGAACAGGACCAGAATTAAAAGAGACCCAGGGTGGCAAGAGACCCAGAACAGGACCAGAATGAAAAGAGACCCAGGCTGGTAAGAGACCCAGAACAGGACCAAAATGAAAAGAGACCCAGGGTGGCAAGAGACCCAGAACAGGGCCAGAATGAAAAGAGACCCAGGGTGGCAAGAGACCCAGAACAGGACCAGAATGAAAAGAGACTGATGCTGGTAAGAGACCCAGAACTGGGCCAGAATGAAAAGAGACCCCGAGTGGCAAGAGACCCAGAACAGGGCCAGAATGAAAAGAGACCCATGGTAGCAAGAGACCCAGAACAGGACCAGAGACCAGCGTGAACGGGACCAGGCGGCGAGCACAGGGACAGGACAGATTCGAAACAGAACCAGAAAAGTGCCAGGTGAGGAGGGTGGCCTCGCTGGTAGGTGCGGGATTTGACCTCCGTTTTTAACTGATGCCAGGATAATGGTTTGGGGGCATGCGTTTGGGGCAGTAGGGGGTGGAAGTTGGAGTGAAAGGCGGGGGGATATGAGGGGTGCTTGACTGGAGTGAATGGGAAAAGGTTAGCCTGGAGGAGGGGGTTGAGATGGGAAGCAGGGGGGGGCACCAGGTGGTGGTTGGGGTCACAGAAGAGGCGTATGGCAGAAGGGGTGTTCTTAGCAAAGCCAGGTCTAGGGGGTGGCGGACAGGACTGAGTATGGGCGGGAGGGCGAGTTTTGGTTTTGGGTGACATTTGTTTTGGGCTCAGGTATCCCCAGCCCTGGGGGTACAGCCACATCGCCTCCCCGCACCCCGAACACCCCCGGGTCCGCTGCTAGCTTGTGATGTCTCATCCCGGGCTGGGAGGGAGCAAGCGCCCCCTGTGGTAGTGCTGTATCCCTACCCCCAAGCCCCAGCTCCAGGGAGCTCTCACCATGTTGCCTGCGGGCGGGAGGTCTTCAGGGGCGGCTGCGGAGCTGTGGTCCGGGTGCTGGGGCGGCGGGAGGCTGAGATGCCTGCTCTGCTTCGGCTGCCTCTCTTTCTTTCTCTCCTTGAGGAAATCTGATCCACCCAGCGACGAGGGGCCGAGTATCAGGCCTTCCTCCCTCCTCCCCTCCCCTGCCCTATCCCAGGCCTGCCTCCCTAGCCCACCCGCCCCTCCCTGCTCTCATTCCATTCCCCGTCGCTCCTTCCACCCGAGTCCCCCATCCTCTCGCCCACCTCTCTTCCTCCCCTTCGCCCCCAGCCTTCCATTCCCCTCATCCGCCCACCAATCCCAGCGACGTGGCCCGGGCAGGGCAGCCCCCACCCCAGCTGGTCCTGTCGGGAGGGGGAGTTCAAAGGCCCGACGACTCCAGAAATGTCACTCCATCAAAAAACTTCCCCAGCTGTGGCCAGCAGCAGCCCGTGCGCGAGCCCCCCCCCCCCAGCAACCAGCTGGAAGGCGCAGAGAAACACTCTGAAAACAGGGGGTCTTCGGGCCGATGAAAAGCGCACCCACCAAAGACAGCCCCCACCTCAGTCTTACGCTTCAGGGCGAGTTCTGCCAAAACACGGGTCTTAAAAAAAAAAAAACAACAACACGCAAACTTAATTCCACCATTAAAATAATATTCTACAACGATGCTTTCGGGAGGATAGCTCAGGGGCAACGCGCTCGGAGCAACACAGGTTCGATCCCCGGGTCCGCGCTTATAAACCTCTGGGTATTAAGCGTGTCATAAATAACCAATTACAATTGGCCTAACGATGCAAGCATTGCCAAAGCTGAATCTGACGTGCTTCTTACCATTTAGCCATATGGGTTTGTAGTAGATGGTCTATATAGTCAAGTATGGTTTGGCTGTGGAGGGTCTCGGAGCGCCTTACATGGTTCAAAGTTAGAAAAGGCGGGAGTTGAAAAGAAGTTATGAATGTTTTTAGGAAAGGATCGGAAGTGTAGGATAGATAAGTGGTGGCAGTGGGGGAGGGTGGGGGTCATGTGTGGGGGGGAACAGGAATGTTTTGAGGCTCTGTCTGAAAGTGTTGATGGAGGGTGCAGTGCGTCTGTGGAGAGGTAGGGTGTTCCAGGCCCTGGGTGCACAATGGGTGAATGCTCGTTTTAGTGTGCACACAGGTTTGCAGAGTGGAATGTGTAGAAGGTGTTGGCTGGTGTTGGTGCGGGTGACAGGGTTGAGTTGGTTGTATGTCTCTGGTCTTTTGGGTGCCTTATAGTGTGGCATGCTGCCAGGTACTGAGCTGCCAATTCTGCTCTTTTTCATTTCTCATCTGGTAGGTGGATTTTCTTGTAAGCATCTGGTTTTTGCTGGTAGGGGAGGCATCTTTTCTTGTAAGCATCTGGTTTTTGCTGGTAGGGGAGGCATCTTTTCTTGTAAGCATCTGGTTTTTGCTGGTAGGGGAGGCATCTGTTCTTTTAAGCATCTGGTTTTTGTTGGTAGGGGAGGCATCTTTTCTTGTAAGCATCTGGTTTTTGTTGGTAGGGGAGGCATCTTTTCTTGTAAGCATCTGGTTTTTGCTGGTAGGGGAGGTATCTTTTCTTCTAAGTATCTGGTTTTTGCTGGCAGGGGAGGCCTCTTTTCTTGTAAGCATCTGGTTTTGCTGGTAGGAGAGTCATCTTTTCTTGTAAGCATCTGTTTTTTGCTGGTAGAGGATGCCACCTTTTCTTGTAAGCATCTGTTTTTTGCTGGTAGGGGATGCCACCTTTTCTGGTAAGCATCTGTTTTTGTTGGTAGGGGAGTCATCTTTCCTTGTAAGCACCTGTTTTCTTCTGGTAGGGAAGGCATCTTTTCTTGTAAGCATCTGGTTTTTGCTGGTAGGGGAGGTATCTTTTCTTTTAAGCACCTGTTTTTTTCTGGTAGGGAAGGCATCTTTTCTTGTAAGCATCTGGTTTTTGCTGGTAGGGTAGGCCTCTTTTCTTGTAAGCATCTGGTTTTTGCTGGTAGGGAAGGCATCTTTTCTTGTTGTAACATCTGGTTTTTGTTGGTAAAGGATGCAGGGGAGGCATCTTTTCTTGTAAGCATCTGTTTTTTGCTGGTAGGGGATGCCACCTTTTCTGGTAAGCATATGTTTTTGTTGGTAGGGGAGTCATCTTTTCTTGTAAGCATCTGGTTTTTGTTGGTAGGGGAGGCATCTTTTCTTGTGAGCACCTGTTTTTTACTGGTAGGGAAGGCATCTTTTCTTGTAAGCATCTTTTTTTTGCTGGTAGGGGAGGTATCTTTTCTTGTAAGCATCTGGTGTTTGCTTGCAGGGAAGGCCTCTTTTCTTGTAAGCATCTGGTTTTTGCTGGCAGGGGAGGCATCTTTTCTTGTTGTAACATCTGGTTTTTGTTGGTAGAGGATGCAGGGGGAGGCCTCTTTTCTTGTAAGCATCTGGTTTTTGCTGATAGGGGAGGCATCTTTTCTTGTTGTAACATCTGGTTTTGTTGGTAGAGCATGCAGGGGAGGCATCTTTTCTTGTAAGCATCTGTTTTTACTGGTAGGGGAATCATCTTTTCTTGTAAGCATCTGTTTTTTGCTGATAGGGGATGCCATCTTTTCTTGTAAGCATCTGTTTTTGCTGGTAGGGGAGGCATGTTTTCTTGTAAGCATCTGTTTTTTTCTGGTAGGAAAGGCATCTTTTCTTGTAAGCATCTGGTTTTTGCTGGTAGGGGAGGCCTCTTTTCTTGTTAGCATCTGGTTTTTATTGGTAGGGGATGTCACCTTTTCTTGTAAGCATCTGTTTTTTGCTGGTAGTGGATGCCGACTTTTCTTGTAAGCATCTGTTCTTGCTGGCAGGGAAGTCATCTTTTCTTGTAAGCATCTGGTTGTTGCTGGTAGAGGAAGCATCTTTTCTTGTAAACATCTGGGTTTTTGCTGGTAGGGGAGGGATCTTTTCTTGTAAGCATCTCTTTTTTACTGGTAGGGGATGCATATTTTCTTGTAAGCATTTGATTTTCCTGGTAGGGGAAGTCATCTTTTCTTGTAAGCATCTCTTTTTTGCTGGTAGGGGAGGCATCTTTTCTTGTAAGCATCGGGATTTTGCTGGTAGGGGATGCAGGAGAGGCATCTTTTCTTGTAAGAATTTGGTTTTTGCTGGTAGGGGAGGTATCTTTTCTTGTAAGCATCTGGTTTTTGCTGGTAGGGGAGGCATCTTTTCTTGTAAGCATCTGGTTTTTGCTTGAAGGGGAGACATCTTTTCTTGTAAGCATCTGGTTTTTGCTGGTAGGGGAGGCCTCTTTTCTTGCAAGCATCTGGTTTTTGCTGGTGGGGGAGGCCTCTTTTCTTGTAAGCATCTGGTTTTTGCTGGTAGGGGATGCATCTTTCCTTGTAAGCATCTGGTTTTTGTTGGCAGGGGAGGCCCCTTTTTCTTGTAAGCACCTGGTTTTTGTTGGTAGGGGAGATATCTTTTCTTGTAAGAATCTTTTTTTTGCTGGCAGGGGATACATTTTTTCTTGTAAGCATCTGGTTTTTGCTGGTAGAGGATACATCTGTTCTTGTAAGCATCTGGTTTTTGCTGGTAGGGGAGGCATCTTTTCTTGTAAGCATCTGTTTTTTGCTGGTACGGGAGGCCTCTTTTCTTGTAAGCATCTGGTTTTTGATGGTAGGGGATGCGGGGGAGACATCTTTTCTTGTAAGCATCGGTTTTTTTCTGGTAGGGGAGGCCACTTTTCTTGTAAGCATCTGGTTTTTGTTGGTGGGGGATGCAGGGGAGGGATTTGTTCTTGTAAGCATCTGTTTTTTGCTGGTAGGGGATGCATCTTTTCTTGTAAGCATCTGGTTTTTACTGGTAGGGCAGGCCTCTTTTCTTCTAAGCATCTAGTTTTTGCAGGTAGGGGAGGCCTCTTTTCTTGTAAGCATCTGGTTTTTGCTGGTAGGGGATGCATCTTTTCTTGTAAGCATCTTGTTTTTGTTGGCAGGGGAGGCCTCTTTTCTTGTAAGCATCTGGTTTTTGTTGGTAGGGAAGGCATCTTTTCTTGTGAGCATCTGGTTTTTGCTGGTAGTGGAGGTATCTTTTCTTGTAAGCATCTGGTTTTTGCTGATACGGGAGGCCTCTTTTCTTGTAAGCATCTGGTTTTTGTTGGTAGGCGATGCAGTGGAGGCATCTTTTCTTGGAAGAATCTGGTTTTTGCTGGCAGGGGAGGCCTCTTTTCTTGGAAGCATCTTGTTTTTGCTGGTAGGGGAGGCATCTTTTCTTGTAAGCATCTGGTTTTTGTTGGTAGGGGATGCAGGGGAGGCATATTTTCTTGTAAGCATATGGTTTTTTCTGGTAGGGGAGGCATCTTTTCTTGTAAGCATCTGGTTTTTGTTGGTAGGGGATGCAGGGGAGGCATCTTTTCTTGTAAGCATCTGGTTTTTGTTGGTAGGGGAGGCATCTTTTCTTGTAAGCATCTGGTTTGTGCTGGTAATGGAGGCATCTTTTCTTGTTGTAACATCTATTTTTTGTTGGTATGGGATTCAGGGAAGGCATCTTTTCTTGTAAGCATCTGGATTTTGCAGGTAGGGGAGGCATCTTTTCTTGTAAACTTCTGGTTTTTGCTGGCAGGGGAGGCCTCCTTCCTTGTAAGCATCTGGTTTTTGTTGGTAGGGGATGCAGGGGAGGCATTTTTTCTTGTAAGCATCTGATTTTTGCTGGTAGGGGAGGCATCTTTTTTTGTAAGCATCTGGGTTTTGCTGGTAGGGGATGCAGGGGAGGCCTCTTTTCTTGTAAGCATCTGGTTTTTGCTGGTGGGGGATGCATCTTTTCTTGTAAGCATCTCGTTTTTGCTGGCAGGGGAGGCCTCTTTTCTTGTAGGCATCTGGTTTTTGTTGGTAGGGGATGCAGGGGAGGCCTTGTTTTGTGTACGCACCTGGTTTTTGCTGGTAGGGGAGGCATCTTTTCTTGTAAGCAACTGGTTTTTGCTGATAGGGGAGGCATCTTTTCTTGTTGTAACATCTGGTTTTGTTGGTAGAGCATGCAGGGGAGGCATCTTTTCTTGTAAGCATCTGTTTTTACTGGTAGGGGAATCATCTTTTCTTGTAAGCATCTGTTTTTTGCTGATAGGGGATGCCATCTTTTCTTGTAAGCATATGTTTTTGCTGGTAGGGGAGGCATGTTTTCTTGTAAGCATCTGTTTTTTTCTGGTAGGAAAGGCATCTTTTCTTGTAAGCATCTGCTTTTTGCTGGTAGGGGAGGCCTCTTTTCTTGTTAGCATCTGGTTTTTATTGGTAGGGGATGTCACCTTTTCTTGTAAGCATCTGTTTTTTGCTGGTAGTGGATGCTGACTTTTCTTGTAAGCATCTGTTCTTGCTGGTAGGGAAGTCATCTTTTCTTGTAAGCATCTGGTTGTTGCTGGTAGAGGAAGCATCTTTTCTTGTAAACATCTGGGTTTTTGCTGGTAGGGGAGGCATCTTTTCTTTTTTGTAAGCATCTGGTTTTTGCTGGTAGGGGAGGGATCTTTTCTTGTAAGCACCTCTTTTTTACTGGTAGGGGATGCGTATTTTCTTGTAAGCATTTGATTTTCCTGGTAGGGGAAGTCATCTTTTCTTGTAAGCATCTCTTTTTTGCTGGTAGGGGAGGCATCTTTTCTTGTAAGCATTGGGATTTTGTTGGTAGGGGATGCAGGAGAGGCATCTTTTCTTATAAGAATTTGGTTTTTGGTGGTAGGGGAGGTATCTTTTCTTGTAAGCATCTGGTTTTTGCTGGTAGGGGAGGCATCTTTTCTTGTAAGCATCTGGTTTTTGCTTGAAGGGGAGACATCTTTTCTTGTAAGCATCTGGTTTTTGCTGGTTGGGGAGGCCTCTTTTCTTGCAAGCATCTGGTTTTTGCTGGTGGGGGAGGCCTCTTTTCTTGTAAGCATCTGGTTTTTGCTGGTAGGGGATGCATCTTTCCTTGTAAGCATCTGGTTTTTGTTGGCAGGGGAGGCCTCTTTTTCTTGTAAGCACCTGGTTTTTGTTGGTAGGGGAGATATCTTTTCTTGTAAGAATCTTTTTTTTGCTGGCAGGGGATACATTTTTTCTTGTAAGCATCTGGTTTTTGCTGGTGGAGGATACATCTGTTCTTGTAAGCATCTGGTTTTTGCTGGTAGGGGAGGCATCTTTTCTTGTAAGCATCTGTTTTTTGCTGCTACGGAAGGCCTCTTTTCTTGTAAGCATCTGGTTTTTGATGGTAGGGGATGCGGGGAGACATCTTTTCTTGTAAGCATCTGGTTTTTTCTGGTAGGGGAGGCCACTTTTCTTGTAAGCATCTGGTTTTTGTTGGTGGGGGATGCAGGGGAGGGATTTGTTCTTGTAAGCATCTGTTTTTTGCTGGTAGGGGATGCATCTTTTCTTGTAAGCATCTGGTTTTTGCTGGTAGGGCAGGCCTCTTTTCTTCTAAGCATCTAGTTTTTGCAGGTAGGGGAGGCCTCTTTTCTTGTAAGCATCTGGTTTTTGCTGGTAGGGGATGCATCTTTTCTTGTAAGCATCTTGTTTTTGTTGGCAGGGGAGGCCTCTTTTCTTGTAAGCATCTGGTTTTTGTTGGTAGGGAAGGCATCTTTTCTTGTGAGCATCTGGTTTTTGCTGGTAGTGGAGGTATCTTTTCTTGTAAGCATCTGGTTTTTGCTGATACGGGAGGCCTCTTTTCTTGTAAGCATCTGGTTTTTGTTGGTAGGCGATGCAGGGGAGGCATCTTTTCTTGGAAGAATCTGGTTTTTGCTGGCAGGGGAGGCCTCTTTTCTTGGAAGCATCTTGTTTTTGCTGGTAGTGAAGGCATCTTTTCTTGTAAGCATCTGGTTTTTGTTTGTAGGGGATGCAGGGGAGGCATCTTTTCTTGTAAGCATATGGTTTTTTCTGGTAGGGGAGGCCTCTTTTCTTGTAAGCATCTGGTTTTTGTTGGTAGGGGACGCAGGGGAGGCATCTTTTCTTGTAAGCATCTGGTTTTTGTTGGTAGGGGAGGCATCTTTTCTTGTAAGCATCTGGTTTGTGCTGGTAACGGAGGCATCTTTTCTTGTTGTAACATCTATTTTTTGTTGGTATGGGATTCAGGGAAGGCATCTTTTCTTGTAAGCATCTGGATTTTGCAGGTAGGGGAGGCATCTTTTCTTGTAAACTTCTGGTTTTTGCTGGCAGGGGAGGCCTCCTTCCTTGTAAGCATCTGGTTTTTGTTGGTAGGGGATGCAGGGGAGGCATTTTTTCTTGTAAGCATCTGATTTTTGCTGGTAGGGGAGGCATCTTTTCTTGTAAGCATCTGGGTTTTGCTGGTAGGGGATGCAGGGGAGGCATCTTTTCTTGTAAGCATCTGGTTTTTGCTGGTGGGGGATGCATCTTTTCTTGTAAGCATCTCGTTTTTGCTGGCAGGGGAGGCCTCTTTTCTTGTAGGCATCTGGTTTTTGTTGGTAGGGGATGCAGGGGAGGCATTGTTTTGTGTACGCACCTGGTTTTTGCTGGTAGGGGAGGCATCTTTTCTTGTAAGCATCTGGGTTTTGCTGGTAGGGGGGGTATCTGTTCTTGTAAGCATCTGGTTTTTGTTGGTAGGGGAGGCATATTTTCTTGTAAGCATCTGGTTTTTGCTGGTAGGGAAGGTATCTTTTCTTCTAAGCATCTGGTTTTTGCTGACAGGGGAGGCCTCTTTTCTTGTAAGCATCTAGGCTTTTGCTGGTAGGGGAGACATCTTTTCTTGTAGTAACATCTATTTTTTGTTGGTAGCGGATGCAGGGGAGGCCTCTTTTCTTGTAAGCATCTGTATCTTGCTGGTAGGGGATGCCACCTTTCCTTGTAAGCATCTGTTTTTTGCTGGTAGGTGATGCCATCTTTTCTTGTAAGCACCTGTTTTTGCTGGTAGGGGAGTCATCTTTTCCTGTAAGCATCTGTTTTTTGCTGGTAGAGGATGCCACCTTTTCTTGTAAGCATCTGTCTTTTGCTGGTAGGGGATGCCACCTTTTCTGGTAAGCATCTGTTTTTGTTGGTAGGGGAGTCATCTTTTCTTGTAAGCACCTGTTTTCTTCTGGTAGGGAAGGCAACTTTTCTTGTAAGCATCTGGTTTTTGCTGGTAGGGGAGGTATCTTTTCTTGTAAGCACCTGTTTTTTTCTGGTAGGGAAGGCATCTTTTCTTGTAAACATCTGGTTTTTGCTTGCAGGGGAGGCCTCTTTTCTTGTAAGCATCTGGTTTTTGTTGGTAGGGGAGGCATCTTTTCTTGTAAGCATCTGGTTTGTGCTGGTAACGGAGGCATCTTTTCTTGTTGTAACATCTATTTTTTGTTGGTATGGGATTCAGGGAAGGCATCTTTTCTTGTAAGCATCTGGATTTTGCAGGTAGGGGAGGCATCTTTTCTTGTAAACTTCTGGTTTTTGCTGGCAGGGGAGGCCTCCTTCCTTGTAAGCATCTGGTTTTTGTTGGTAGGGGATGCAGGGGAGGCATTTTTTCTTGTAAGCATCTGATTTTTGCTGGTAGGGGAGGCATCTTTTCTTGTAAGCATCTGGGTTTTGCTGGTAGGGGATGCAGGGGAGGCATCTTTTCTTGTAAGCATCTGGTTTTTGCTGGTGGGGGATGCATCTTTTCTTGTAAGCATCTCGTTTTTGCTGGCAGGGGAGGCCTCTTTTCTTGTAGGCATCTGTTTTTTGTTGGTAGGGGATGCAGGGGAGGCATTGTTTTGTGTACGCACCTGGTTTTTGCTGGTAGGGGAGGCATCTTTTCTTGTAAGCATCTGGGTTTTGCTGGTAGGGGAGGTATCTGTTCTTGTAAGCATCTGGTTTTTGTTGGTAGGGGAGGCTTATTTTCTTGTAAGCATCTGGTTTTTGCTGGTAGGGAAGGTATCTTTTCTTCTAAGCATCTGGTTTTTGCTGACAGGGGAGGCCTCTTTTCTTGTAAGCATCTAGGCTTTTGGTGGTAGGGGAGACATCTTTTCTTGTAGTAACATCTATTTTTTGTTGGTAGGGGATGCAGGGGAGGCCTCTTTTCTTGTAAGCATCTGTATCTTGCTGGTAGGGGATGCCACCTTTCCTTGTAAGCATCTGTTTTTTGCTGGTAGGTGATGCCATCTTTTCTTGTAAGCATCTGTTTTTGCTGGTAGGGGAGTCATCTTTTCTTGTAAGCATCTGTTTTTTGCTGGTAGAGGATGCCACCTTTTCTTGTAAGCATCTGTCTTTTGCTGGTAGGGGATGCCACCTTTTCTGGTAAGCATCTGTTTTTGTTGGTAGGGGAGTCATCTTTTCTTGTAAGCACCTGTTTTCTTCTGGTAGGGAAGGCAACTTTTCTTGTAAGCATCTGGTTTTTGCTGGTAGGGGAGGTATCTTTTCTTGTAAGCACCTGTTTTTTTCTGGTAGGGAAGGCATCTTTTCTTGTAAGCATCTGGTTTTTGCTTGCAGGGGAGGCCACTTTTCTTGTAAGCATCTGGTTTTTGCTGGTAGGGAAGGCATCTTTTCTTGTTGTAACATCTGGTTTCTGTTGGTAGGGGATGCAGGGGAGGCATATTTTCTTGTAAGAATCTGGTTTTTGTTGGAAGGGGAAGCAGGAGAGGCATCTTTTCTTGTAAGCACATGGTTTTTGCTGGTAGGGGAGGCATCTTTTCTTGTAAGCATCTGGTTTTTGCTGGTAGGGGAGGCCTCTTTTCTTGTAAGCATCTGGTTTTTGTTGGTAGGGGATGCAGCGGAGGCATATTTTCTTGTAAGCATCTGGTTTTTGCTGGTAGGGGAGGCATCTTGTCTTGTAAGCATCTGGTTTGTGCTGGTAACGGAGGCATCTTTTCTTGTTGTAACATCTATTTTTTGTTGGTATGGGATTCAGGGAAGGCATCTTTTCTTGTAAGCATCTGGCTGTTGCAGGTAGGGAAGGCATCTTTTCTTGTAAGCATCTGGTTTTTGCTGGCAGGGGAGGCATCTTTTCTTGTAAGCATCTGGTTTGTGCTGGTAACGGAGGCATCTTTTCTTGTTGTAACATCTATTTTTTGTTGGTATGGGATTCAGGGAAGGCATCTTTTCTTGTAAACCTCTGGTTTTTGCTGGTAAGGGAGGCCTCCTTCCTTGTAAGCATCTGGTTTTTGTTGGTAGGGAGTGCAGGGGAGGCATTTTTTCTTGTAAACGTCTGGTGTTTGCTGGTAGGGGGGCCTCCTTCCTTGTAAGCATCTGGTTTTTGTTGGTAGGGGGTGCAGGGGAGGCGTCTTTTCTTGTAAACTTCTGGTTTTTGCTGGTAGGGGAGGCCTCCTTCCTTGTAAGCATCTGGTTTTTGTTGGTAGGGGGTGCAGGGGAGGCATTTTTTCTCGTAAGCATCTGTTTTTTGCTGGTAGGGGAGGCATCTTTTCTTGTAAGCATCTGGGTTTTGCTGGTAAGGGATGCAGGGGAGGCATCTTTTCTTGTAAGCATCTGGTTTTTGCTGGCAGGGGAGGCCTCTTTTCTTGTAAGCATCTGGTTTTTGTTGGTAGGGGATGCAGGGGCGGCATTGTTTTGTGTACGCACCTGGTTTTTGCTGGTAGGGGAGGCCTCTTTTCTTGTAAGCATCTGGGTTTTGCTGGTGGGGGAGGCCTCTTTTATTTCTTGTAAGCCTCTGGTTTTTGCTGGTAGGGGAGGCATAATTTCTTTCTTGTAAGCATCTGGTTTTTGCTGGTAGGGGAGGTATCTTTTCTTGTAAGCATCTGGTTTTTGTTGGTAGGGGAGGCATCTTTTCTTGTAAGCATCTGTTTTTTGCTGGTAGAGGATGCCACCTTTTCTTGTAAGCATCTGTCTTTTGCTGGTAGGGGATGCCACCTTTTCTGGTAAGCATCTGTTTTTGTTGGTAGGGGAGTCATCTTTTCTTGTAAGCACCTGTTTTCTTCTGGTAGGGAAGGCAACTTTTCTTGTAAGCATCTGGTTTTTGCTGGTAGGGGAGGTATCTTTTCTTGTAAGCACCTGTTTTTTTCTGGTAGGGAAGGCATCTTTTCTTGTAAGCATCTGGTTTTTGCTTGCAGGGGAGGCCACTTTTCTTGTAAGCATCTGGTTTTTGCTGGTAGGGAAGGCATCTTTTCTTGTTGTAACATCTGGTTTCTGTTGGTAGGGGATGCAGGGGAGGCATATTTTCTTGTAAGAATCTGGTTTTTGTTGGAAGGGGAAGCAGGAGAGGCATCTTTTCTTGTAAGCACATGGTTTTTGCTGGTAGGGGAGGCATCTTTTCTTGTAAGCATCTGGTTTTTGCTGGTAGGGGAGGCCTCTTTTCTTGTAAGCATCTGGTTTTTGTTGGTAGGGGATGCAGCGGAGGCATATTTTCTTGTAAGCATCTGGTTTTTGCTGGTAGGGGAGGCATCTTGTCTTGTAAGCATCTGGTTTGTGCTGGTAACGGAGGCATCTTTTCTTGTTGTAACATCTATTTTTTGTTGGTATGGGATTCAGGGAAGGCATCTTTTCTTGTAAGCATCTGGCTGTTGCAGGTAGGGAAGGCATCTTTTCTTGTAAGCATCTGGTTTTTGCTGGCAGGGGAGGCATCTTTTCTTGTAAGCATCTGGTTTGTGCTGGTAACGGAGGCATCTTTTCTTGTTGTAACATCTATTTTTTGTTGGTATGGGATTCAGGGAAGGCATCTTTTCTTGTAAACCTCTGGTTTTTGCTGGTAAGGGAGGCCTCCTTCCTTGTAAGCATCTGGTTTTTGTTGGTAGGTAGTGCAGGGGAGGCATTTTTTCTTGTAAACGTCTGGTGTTTGCTGGTAGGGGGGCCTCCTTCCTTGTAAGCATCTGGTTTTTGTTGGTAGGGGGTGCAGGGGAGGCGTCTTTTCTTGTAAACTTCTGGTTTTTGCTGGTAGGGGAGGCCTCCTTCCTTGTAAGCATCTGGTTTTTGTTGGTAGGGGGTGCAGGGGAGGCATTTTTTCTCGTAAGCATCTGTTTTTTGCTGGTAGGGGAGGCATCTTTTCTTGTAAGCATCTGGGTTTTGCTGGTAAGGGATGCAGGGGAGGCATCTTTTCTTGTAAGCATCTGGTTTTTGCTGGCAGGGGAGGCCTCTTTTCTTGTAAGCATCTGGTTTTTGTTGGTAGGGGATGCAGGGGCGGCATTGTTTTGTGTACGCACCTGGTTTTTGCTGGTAGGGGAGGCCTCTTTTCTTGTAAGCATCTGGGTTTTGCTGGTGGGGGAGGCCTCTTTTATTTCTTGTAAGCCTCTGGTTTTTGCTGGTAGGGGAGGCATAATTTCTTTCTTGTTAGCATCTGGTTTTTGCTGGTAGGGGAGGTATCTTTTCTTGTAAGCATCTGGTTTTTGTTGGTAGGGGAGGCATATTTTCTTGTAAGCATCTGGTTTTTGCTGGTAGGGGAGGTATCTTTTCTTCTAAGTATCTGGTTTTTGCTGGCAGGGGAGGCCTCTTTTCTTGTAAGCATCTAGGCTTTTGCTGGTAGGGGAGACATCTTTTCTTGTAGTAACATCTGTTTTTTGTTGGTAGGGGATGCAGGGGAGGCCTCTTTTCTTGTAAGCATCTGTTTTTTGCTGGTAGGGGACGCCACCTTTCCTTGTAAGCATCTGTTTTTTGCTGGTAGGTGATGCCATCTTTTCTTGTAAGCATCTGTTTTTGCTGGTAGGGGAGTCATCTTTTCTTGTAAGCATCTGTTTTTTGCTGGTAGAGGATGCCACCTTTTCTTGTAAGCATCTGTTTTTTGCTGGTAGGGGATGCCACCTTTTCTGGTAAGCATCTGTTTTTGTTGGTAGGGGAGTCATCTTTTCTTGTAAGCACCTATTTCTTCTGGTAGGGAAGGCATCTTTTCTTGTAAGCATCTGGTTTTTGCTGGTAGGGGAGGTATCTTTTCTTGTAAGCATCTGGTTTTTGCTGGTAGGGTAGGCCTCTTTTCGTGTAAGCATCTGGTTTTTGCTTGCAGGGGAGGCCTCTTTTCTTGTAAGCATCTGGTTTTTGCTGGTAGGGAAGGCATCTTTTCTTGTTGTAACATCTGGCTTCTGTTGGTAGAGGATGCAGGGGAGGCATCTTTTCTTGTATGCATCTGTTTTTTGCTGGTAGGGGATGCCAACGTTTCTGGTAAGCATCTGTTTTTGTTGGTAGAGGAGTCATCTTTTCTTGTAAGCATCTGGTTTTTGCTGGTAGGGGAGGCATCTTTTCTTGTTGTAACATCTGGTTTTTGTTGGTAGAGGATGCAGGGGGGGCCTCTTTTCTTGTAAGCATCTGGTTTTTGCTGGTAGGGGAGGCATCTTTTCTTGTTGTAACATCTGGTTTTGTTGGTGGAGGATGCAGGGGAGGCATCTTTTCTTGCAAGCATCTGTTTTTTGCTGGTAGGGGATGCCACCTTTCCTTGTAAGCATCTGTTTTTTTGCTGGTAGGGGATGCCATCTTTTCTTGTAAGCATCTGTTTTTACTGGTAGAGGAAACATCTTTTCTTGTAAGCATCTGTTTTTTGCTGGTAGGGGATGTCACCTTTTCTTGTAAGCATTTGTTTTTTGCTGGTAGGGGATGCCATCTTTTCTTGTAAGCATCTGTTTTTGCTGGTAGGGGAGTCATCTTTTATTGTAAGCATCTGGTTTTTGCTGGTAGGGGAAGCATTTTTTCTTGTAAGCATCTTGTTTTTTCTGGTAGGAAAGGCATCTTTTCTTGTAAGCATAGGGTTTTTGCTGGTAGGAGAGGCCTCTTTTCTTGTTAGCATCTGGTTTTTATTGGTAGGGGATGCAGGAGAGGCATCATTTCTTGTAATTATCTGTTTTTTGCTGGTAGTGGATGTCAACTTTTCTTGTAAGCATCTGTTTTTGCTGGTAGGGAAGTCATATTTTCTTGTAAGCATCTAGTTGTTGCTGGTAGAGGAAGCATCTTTTCTTGTAAACATCTGGGTTTTTGCTGGTAGGGGAGGCATCTTTTCGTTCTTGTAAGCATCTGGTTTTTGCTGGTAGGGGAGGCATCTTTTCTTTCTTGTAAGCATCTGGTTTTTGCTGGTTTGGGAGGCATCTTTTCTTGTAAGCATCTCTTTTTTACTGGTAGGGGATGCATATTTTCTTGTAAGCATTTGATTTTCCTGGTAGGGGAAGTCATCTTTTCTTGTAAGCATCTCTTTTTTGCTGGTAGGGGAGGCATCTTTTCTTGTAAGCATCGGGTTTTTGTTGGTAGGGGATGCAGGAGAGGCATCTTTTCTTGTAAGAATCTGGTTTTTGCTGGTAGGGGAGGTATCTTTTCTTGTAAGCATCTGGTTTTTGCTGGTAGGGGAGGCCTCTTTTATTGTAAGCATCTGGTTTTTGCTGGTAGGGGAGGCATCTTTTCTTGTAAGCATCTAGTTTTTCCTGGTAGGGGAGACATCTTTTCTTGTAAGCATCTGGTTTTTGCTGGTAGGGGAGGCCTCTTTTCTTGTAAGCATCTGTTTTTTGCTGGTAGGGGAGGCCTCTTTTATTGTAAGCATCTGGTTTTTGTTGGTAGGGGATGCAGGGGATGCATCTTTTCTTGTAAGCATCTGGTTTTTGCTGGTAGGGGAGGCATCTTTTCTTGTAAGCATCTGGTTTTTGCTGGTGGGGGAGGCCTCTTTTCTTGTAAGCACCTGTTTTTTGCTGGTAGGGGATGCATCTTTCCTTGTAAGCATCCGGTTTTTGTTGGCAGGGGAGGCCTCTTTTCTTGTAAGCACCTGGGTTTTGTTGGTAGGGGAGAAATCTTTTCTGTAAGCATCTTTTTTTTGCTGGCAGGGGATACATTTTTTCTTGTAAGCATCTGGTTTTTGCTGGTAGAGGATACATCTGTTCTTTTAAGCATATGGTTTTTGCTGGTAGGGGAGGAATCTTTTCTTGTAAGCATCTGTTTTTTGCTGGTACTGGAGGCCTCTTTTCTTGTAAGCATCTGGTTTTTGATGGTAGGGGATGCGGGGAAGACATCTTTTCTTGTAAGCATCTGGTTTTTGCTGGTAGGGGAGGCCACATTTCTTATAAGCATCTGGTGTTTGTTGGTGGGGGATGCAGGGGAGGGATTTGTTCTTGTAAGCATCTGTTTTTTGCTGGTAGGGGATGCATCTTTTCTTGTAAGCATCTGGTTTTTGCTGGTAGGGGAGGCCTCTTTTCTTGTAAGCATCTAGTTTTTGCAGGTAGGGGAGGCCTCTTTTCTTGTAAGCATCTGGTTTTTGCTGGTAGGGGATGCATCTTTTCTTGTAAGCATCTTGTTTTTGTTGGCAGGGGAGGCCTCTTTTCTTGTAAGCATCTGGTTTTTGTTGGTAGGGAAGTCATCTTTTCTTGTGAGCATCTGGTTTTTGCTGGTAGGGGAGGCCTCTTTTCTTGTAAGCATCTGGTTTTTGTTGGTAGGGGATGCAGGGGAGGCATCTTTTCTTGTAAGAATCTGGTTTTTGCTGGCAGGGGAGGCCTCTTTTCTTGGAAGCATCTTGTTTTTGCTGGTAGGGGAGGCATCTTATCTTGTAAGCATCTGGTTTTTGCTGGTAGGGGAGGCATCTTTTCTTGGAAGCATCTGTTTTTTGCTGGTAGGGGAGGCCTCTTATCTTGTAAGCATCTGGTTTTTGCTGGTAGGGGAGGCATCTTTTCTTGTAACCATCTGGTTTTTGTTGGTAGGGGAAGCAGGAGAGGCCTCTTTTCTTGTAAGCATCTGGTTTTTGTTGGTAGGGGATGCAGGGGAGGCATCTTTTCTTGTAAGCATCTGGTTTCTGCTGGTAACGGAGGCATCTTTTCTTGTAACATTAATTTTTTGTTGGTATGGGATTCAGGGGAGGCATCTTTTCTTGTAAACGTCTGTTTTTTGCTGGCAGGGGAGGCCTCCTTCCTTGTAAGCATCTGGTTTTTGTTGGTAGGGGGTGCAGGGGAGACACTTTTTCTTGTAAGCATCTGGTCTTTGCTGGTAGGGGATGCATCTTTTCTTGTAAGCATCTGGTTTTTGCTGGTAGGGGAGGCCTCTTTTCTTGTAAGCATCTAGTTTTTGCAGGTAGGGGAGGCCTCTTTTCTTGTAAGCATCTGGTTTTTGCTGGTAGGGGATGCATCTTTTCTTGTAAGCATCTTGTTTTTGTTGGCATGGGAGGCCTCTTTTCTTGTAAGCATCTGGTTTTTGTTGGTAGGGAAGGCATCTTTTCTTGTGAGCATCTGGTTTTTGCTGGTAGGGGAGGTATCTTTTCTTGTAAGCATCTGGTTTTTGCTGATACGGGAGGCCTCTTATCTTGTAAGCATCTGGTTTTTGTTGATAGGGGATGCAAGGGAGGCATCTTTTCTTGTAAGAATCTGGTTTTTGCTGGCAGGGGAGGCCTCTTTTCTTGGAAGCATCTTGTTTTTGCTGGTAGGGGAGGCATCTTTTCTTGTAAGCATCTGGTTTTTGTTGCTAGGGGAAGCAGGAGAGGCATCTTTTCTTGTAAGCATATGGTTTTTGCTGGTAGGGGAAGCAGGGGAGGCATCTTTTCTTGTAAGCATCTGTTTTTTTCTGGTAGGGGAGGCATCTTTTCTTGTAAGCATCTGTTTTTTGCTGGTAGGGTAGGCCTCTTTTCTTGTAAGCATCTGGTTTTTGCTTGCAGGGGAGGCCTCTTTTCTTGTAAGCATCTGGTTTTTGCTGGTAGGGAAGGCATCTTTTCTTGTTGTAACATCTGGTTTCTGTTGGTAGAGGATGCAGGGGAGGCATCTTTTCTTGTAAGCATCTGTTTTTTGCTGGTAGGGGATGCCAACATTTCTGGTAAGCATCTGTTTTTGTTGGTAGAGGAGTCATCTTTTCTTGTAAGCATCTGGTTTTTGCTGGTAGGGGAGGCATCTTTTCTTGTTGTAACATCTGGTTTTTGTTGGTAGAGGATGCAGGGGGAGGCCTCTTTTCTTGTAAGCATCTGGTTTTTGAAGGTAGGGGAGG
The DNA here is from genome assembly GCF_040938575.1 of Ambystoma mexicanum. NCBI lineage: Eukaryota > Metazoa > Chordata > Amphibia > Caudata > Ambystomatidae > Ambystoma > Ambystoma mexicanum. The sequence continues at coordinate 88,710,610 of NC_090939.1, read as the reverse complement.
CATCTTTTCTTGTTGTAACATCTGGTTTTGTTGGTAGAGCATGCAGGGGAGGCATCTTTTCTTGAAAGCATCTGGTATTTGCTGATAGGGGAGGCATCTTTTCTTGTTGTAACATCTGGTTTTTGATGGCGGAGGATGCAGGGGAGGCATCTTTTCTTGCAAGCATCTGTTTTTTGCTGGTAGGGGATGCCACCTTTCCTTGTAAGCATCTGTTTTTTTGCTGGTAGGGGATGCCATCTTTTCTTGTAAGCATCTGTTTTTACTGGTAGGGGAAACATCTTTTCTTGTAAGCATCTGTTTTTTGCTGGTAGGGGATGTCACCTTTTCTTGTAAGCATCTGTTTTTTGCTGGTAGGGGATGCCATCTTTTCTTGTAAGCATCTGTTTTTGCTGGTAGGGGAGTCATCTTTTATTGTAAGCATCTGGTTTTTGCTGGTAGGGGGGCATTTTTTCTTGTAAGCATCTTGTTTTTTTTCTGGTAGGAAAGGCATCTTTTCTTGTAAGCATATGGTTTTTGCTGGTAGGGGAGGCCTCTTTTCTTGTTAGCATCTGGTTATTATTGGTAGGGGATGCAGGAGAGGCATCTTTTCTTGTAATGATCTGTTTTTTGCTGGTAGTGGATGTCAACTTTTCTTGTAAGCATCTGTTTTTGCTGGTAGGGAAGTCATCTTTTCTTGTAAGCATCTGGTTGTTGCTGGTAGAGGAAGCATCTTTTCGTGTAAACATCTGGGTTTTTGCTGGTAGGGGAGGCATCTTTTCTTTCTTGTATGCATCTGGTTTTTGCTGGTAGGGGAGGCATCTTTTCTTTCTTGTAAGCATCTGGTTTTTGCTGGTAGCGGAGGCATCTTTTCTTGTAAGCATCTCTTTTTTACTGGTAGGGGATGCATATTTTCTTGTAAGCATTTGATTTTCCTGGAAGGGGAAGTCATCTTTTCTTGTAAGCATCTCTTTTTTGCTGGTAGGAGAGGCATCTTTTCTTGTAAGCATCGGGTTTTTGTTGGTAGGGGATGCAGGAGAGGCATCTTTTCTTGTAAGAATCTGGTTTTTGCTGGTAGGGGAGGTATCTTTTCTTGTAAGCATCTGGTTTTTGCTGGTAGGGGAGGCATCTTTTCTTGTAAGCATCTGGTTTTTGCTGGTAGGGGAGGCCTCTTTTATTGTAAGCATCTGGTTTTTGCTGGTAGGGGAGGCATCTTTTCTTGTAAGCATCTGGTTTTTGCTGGTAGGGGAGACATCTTTTCTTGTAAGCATCTGGTTTTTGCTGGTAGGGGAGGCCTATTTTCTTGTAAGCATCTGGTTTTTGCTGGTAGGGGAGGCCTCTTTTATTGTAAGCATCTGGTTTTTGTTGGTAGGGGATGCAGGGGATGCATCTTTTCTTGTAAGCATCTGGTTTTTGCTGGTAGGGGAGGCATCTTTTCTTGTAAGCATCTGGTTTTTGCTGGTGGGGGAGGCCTCTTTTCTTGTAAGCATCTGGTTTTTGCTGGTAGGGGATGCATCTTTCCTTGTAAGCACCGGGTTTTTGTCGGTAGGGGAGAAATCTTTTCTGTAAGCATCTTTTTTTTTGCTGGCAGGGGATACATTTTTTCTTGTAAGCATCTGGTTTTTGCTGGTAGAGGATACATCTGTTCTTTTAAGCATATGGTTTTTGCTGGTAGGGGAGGCATCTTTTCTTGTAAGCATCTGTTTTTTGCTGGTACTGGAGGCCTCTTTTCTTGTACGCATTTGGTTTTTGATGGTAGGGGATGCGGGGAAGACATCTTTTCTTGTAAGCATCTGGTTTTTGCTGGTAGGGGAGGCCACATTTCTTGTAAGCATCTGGTTTTTGTTGGTGGGAGATGCAGGGGAGGGATTTGTTCTTGTAAGCATCTGTTTTATGCTGGTAGGGGATGCATCTTTTCTTGTAAGCATCTGGTTTTTGCTGGTAGGGGAGGCCTCTTTTCTTGTAAGCATCTAGTTTTTGCAGGTAGGGGAGGCCTCTTTTCTTGTAAGCATCTGGTTTTTGCTGGTAGGGGATGCATCTTTTCTTGTAAGCATCTTGTTTTTGTTGGCAGGGGAGGCCTCTTTTCTTGTAAGCATCTGGTTTTTGTTGGTAGGGAAGGCATCTTTTCTTGTGAGCATCTGGTTTTTGCTGGTAGGGGAGGCCTCTTTTCTTGTAAGCATCTGGTTTTTGTTGGTAGGGGATGCAGGGGAGGGATTTGTTCTTGTAAGCATCTGTTTTTTGCTGGTAGGGGATGCATCTTTTCTTGTAAGCATCTGGTTTTTGCTGGTAGGGGAGGCCTCTTTTCTTGTAAGCATCTAGTTTTTGCAGGTAGGGGAGGCCTCTTTTCTTGTAAGCATCTGGTTTTTGCTGGTAGGGGATGCATCTTTTCTTGTAAGCATCTTGTTGTTGTTGGTAGGGGAGGCCTCTTTTCTTGTAAGCATCTGGTTTTTGTTGGTAGGGAAGGCATCTTTTCTTGTGAGCATCTGGTTTTTGCTGGTAGGGGATGCATCTTTTCTTGTAAGCATCTTGTTTTTGTTGGCAGGGGATGCATCTTTTCTTGTAAGCATCTTGTTTTTGCTGGCAGGGGAGGCCTCTTTTCTTGGAAGCATCTTGTTTTTGCTGGTAGGGGAGGCATCTTATCTTGTAAGCATCTGGTTTTTGCTGGTAGGGGAGGCATCTTTTCTTGGAAGCATCTGTTTTTTGCTGGTAGGGGAGGCCTCTTATCTTGTAAGCATCTGGTTTTTGCTGGTAGGGGAGGCATCTTTTCTTGTAAGCATCTGGTTTTTGTTGGTAGGGGAAGCAGGAGAGGCATCTTTTCTTGTAAGCATATGGTTTTTGCTGGTAGGGGAGGCATCTTTTCTTGTAAGCATCTGGTTTCTGCTGGTAACGGAGGCATCTTTTCTTGTAACATTTATTTTTTGTTGGTATGGGATTCAGGGGAGGCATCTTTTCTTGTAAACGTCTGGTTTTTGCTGGCAGGGGAGGCCTCCTTCCTTGTAAGCATCTGGTTTTTGTTGGTAGGGGGTGCAGGGGAGGCATTTTTTCGTTGTAAGCATCTGGTTTTTGCTGGTAGGGGATGCATCTTTTCTTGTAAGTATCTAGTTTTTGCAGGTAGGGGAGGCCTCTTTTCTTGTAAGCATCTGGTTTTTGCTGGTAGGGGATGCATCTTTTCTTGTAAGCATCTTGTTTTTGTTGGCAGGGGAGGCCTCTTTTCTTGTAAGCATCTGGTTTTTGTTGGTAGGGAAGGCATCTTTTCTTGTGAGCATCTGGTTTTTGCTGGTAGGGGAGGTATCTTTTCTTGTAAGCATCTGGTTTTTGCTGATACGGGAGGCCTCTGTTCTTGTAAGCATCTGGTTTTTGTTGGTAGGGGATGCAAGGGAGGCATCTTTTCTTGTAAGAATCTGGTTTTTGCTGGCAGGGGAGGTCTCTTTTCTTGGAAGCATCTTGTTTTTGCTGGTAGGGGAGGCATCTTTTCTTGTAAGCATCTGGTTTTTGTTTCTAGGGGAAGCAGGCGAGGCATCTTTTCTTGTAAGCATATGGTTTTTGCTTTTAGGGGAAGCTGGGGAGGCATCTTTTCTTGTAAGCATCTGGTTTTTTCTGGTAGGGGAGGCATCTTTTCTTGTAAGCATCTGGTTTTTGCTGGTAGGGGAGGCCTCTTTTCTTGTAAGCATCTGGTTTTTGTTGGTAGGGGAAGCAGGAGAGGCATCTTTTCTTGTAAGCATATGGTTTTTGCTGGTAGGGGAAGCAGGGGAGGCATCCTTTCTTGTAAGCATCTGTTTTTTTCTGGTAGGGGAGGCATCTTTTCTTGTAAGCATCTGGTTTGTGCTGGTAACTGAGGCATCTTTTCTTGTAAACTTCTGGTTTTTGCTGGCAGGGGAGTCCTCCTTCCTTGTAAGCATCTGGTTTTTGTTGGTAGGGGGTGCAGGGGAGGCATTTTTTCTTGTAAGCATCTGGGTTTTGCTGGTAGGGGAGGCATCTTTTCTTGTAAGCATCTGGGTTTTGCTGGTAGGGAAGGCATCTTTTCTTGTAAGCATCTGGTTTTTGCTGGTAGGGGAGGCATCTTTTCTTGTAAGCATCTGGTTTTTGCTGATAGGGGAGGCATCTTTTCTTGTAAGCATCTGGGTTTTGCTGGTAGGGGAGGCATCTTTTCTTGTAAGCATCTGGGTTCTGCTGGTAGGGAAGGCATCTTTTCTTGTAAGCATCTGGTTTTTGCTGGTAGGGGAGGCATCTTTTCTTGTAAGCATCTGGTTTTTGCTGGTAGGGGAGGCATCTTTTCTTGTAAGCATCTGGGTTTTGCTGGTAGGGAAGGCATCTTTTCTTGTAAGCATCTGTTTTTTGCTGGTATGGGAGGCATCTTTTCTTGTAAGCATCTGGGTTTTGCTGGTAGGGGATGCAGGGGAGGCATCTTTTCTTGTAAGCATCTGGGTTTTGCTGGTAGGGGAGAAATCTTTTCTGTAAGCATCTGGTTTTTGCTGGTGGGGGATGCATCTTTCCTTGTAGCATCTCGTTTTTGCTGGCAGGGGAGGCCTCTTTTCTTGTAAGCATCTGGATTTTGTTGGTAGGGGATGCAGGGGAGGCATTGTTTTGTGTACGCACCTGGTTTTTCCTGGTAGGGGAGGCATCTTTTCTTGTAAGCATCTGGGTTTTGCTGGTAGGGGAGGCCTCTTTTCTTTCTTGTAAGCCTCTGGTTTTTGCTGGTAGGGGAGGCATAATTTCTGTCTTGTAAGCATCTGGTTTTTGCTGGTAGGAGAGGTATCTTTTCTTATAAGCATCTGGTTTTTAGCGGTAGGGGAGGCATCTTTTCTTGTAAGCATCTGTTTTTTGCTGGTAGGGGAAGCATCTTTTCTTGTAAGCATCTGGTTTGTGCTGGTAGGGGAGACATCTTTTCTTTCTTGTAAGCATCTGGTTTTGCTGGTAGGGAGGGCATCTCTTCTTGTAAGCATCTGGTTTTTGCTGGTAGGGGAGGCATCTTTTCTTGTAAGCATCTCATTTTTACTGTTAGGGGAGGCATCTTTTTGTGTAAGGATCTCTTTTTTTACTGGTAGGGGATGCATCTTTTCTTGTAAACATCTGGTTTTTGCTGGCAGGGGAGGCCTCTTTTCTTGTAAGCATCTGTTTGTTGCTGGTAGGGGAAGCATCTTTTCTTGTAAGCATCTGGTTTGTGCTGGTAGGGGAGACATCTTTTCTTTCTTGTAAGCATCTGGTTTTTGCTGGTAGGGAGGGCATCTTTTCTTGTAAGCATCTGGTTTTTGCTGGTAGGGGATGCATCTTTTCTTGTAAGCATCTCGTTTTTGCTGGCAGGGGATGCCTCTTTTCTTGTAAGCATCTGGATTTTGTTGGTAGGGGATGCAGGGGAGGCATTGTTTTGTGTACGCACCTGGTTTTTGCTGGTAGGGGAGGCATCTTTTCTTGTAAGCACATGGGTTTTGCTGACAGGGGAGGCCTCTTTTCTTGTAAGCATCTGGATTTTGTTGGTAGGGAATGCAGGGGAGATATTGTTTTGTGTACGCACCTGGTTTTTGCTGGTAGGGGATGCATCTTTTCTTGTAAGCATCTCGTTTTTGCTGGCAGGGGAGGCCTCTTTTCTTGTAAGCATCTGGATTTTGTTGGTAGGGGATGCAGGGGAGGCATTGTTTTGTGTACGCACCTGGTTTTTGCTGTTAGGGGAGGCATCTTTTCTTGTAAGCACATGGGTTTTGCTGGTAGGGAAGGCATCTTTTCTTGTAAGCATCTGGTTTTTGCTGGTAGGGGAGGCATCTTTTCTTGTAAGCATCTGGGTTTTGCTGGAAGGGGATGCAGGGGAGGCATCTTTTCTTGTAAGCATCTGGGTTTTGCTGGTAGGGAAGGCATCTTTTCTTGTAAGAATCTGGTTTTTGCTGGTGGGGGATGCATCTTTTCTTGTAAGCATCTCGTTTTTGCTGGCAGGGGAGGCCTCTTTTCTTGTAAGCATCTGGATTTTGTTGGTAGGGGATGCAGGGGAGGCATTGTTTTGTGTACGCACCTGGTTTTTGCTGGTAGGGGAGGCATCTTTTCTTGTAAGCACATGGGTTTTGCTGACAGGGGAGGCCTCTTTTCTTGTAAGCATCTGGATTTTGTTGGTAGGGGATGCAGGGGAGGCATTGTTTTGTGTACGCACCTGGTTTTTGCTGGTAGGGGAGGCATCTTTTCTTGTAAGCATCTGGGTTTTGCTGGTAGGGGAGGCCTCTTTTCTTTCTTGTAAGCCTCTGGTTTTTGCTAGTAGGGGAGGCATAATTTCTGTCTTGTAAGCATCTGGTTTTTGCTGGTAGGAGAGGTATCTTTTCTTATAAGCATCTGGTTTTTTGCTGGTAGGGGAAGCATCTTTTCTTGTAAGCATCTGGTTTGTGCTGGTAGGGGAGACATCTTTTCTTTCTTGTAAGCATCTGGTTTTTGCTGGTAGGGAGGGCATCTTTTCTTGTAAGCATCTGGTTTTTGCTGGTAGGGGAGGCATCTTTTCTTGTAAGCATCTCATTTTTACTGTTAGGGGAGGCATCTTTTTGTGTAAGGATCTCTTTTTTACTGGTAGGGGATGCATCTTTTCTTGTAAGCATCTGGTTTTTGCTGGTATGGGAGGCATCTTTTCTTGTAAGCATCTGGTTTTTGCTGCCACGGAAGGCATCTTTTCTTTCTTGTAAGCATCTGGTTTTTGCTGGTAGGGGAGAGATCTTTTCTGGTAAGCATCTGGTTTTTGCTGGTAGGGGATGCCTCTTTTCTTGTAAGCATCTGGTTTTTGTTGGTAGCGGATGCAGGGGAGGCATCTTTTCTGTAAGCATCTGGTTTTTCCTGGTAGGAGAGGCATCTTTTCTTGTAAGCATCTGGATTTTGCTGGTAGGGGGCATCTTATCTTGTAAGCATCTGATCTGCACTGGCAGGGGAGGCATCTTTTCTTTCTTACAAGCATCTTTTTTGGTAGAAAATGCAGGGGAGGCATCTTTTTTGTAAGCATCTGGTTTTTGCTGGTAGGGGAAGCATCTTTTCTTGTAAGCATCTGGTTTTTACTGGTAGGGGATGCATAGTTTCTTGTAAGCATCTGGTTTTTGCTGGTAGGGGATGTCATCTTTTCTTGTAAGCATCTCTTTTGTACTGGTAGGAGATTCATATTTTCTTGTAAGCATCTGGTTTTTGCTGGTAGAGGATACATCTTTTCTTGTAAGCATCTGGTTTTTGCTGGTAGGGGAGGCATATTTTCTTGTAAGCATCTGTTTTTAGGTCGTAGGGGATGCAGGAGAGGCATCTTTTCTTGTAAGCATCTGGTTTTTGCTCATAGGGGAGGCATCTTTTTTTGTAAGCACCTGGTTTTTTCTGGTAGGGGAGGCATCTTTTCTTTCTTGTAAGCATCTGGTTTTTGTTAATAGGGTATGCAGGGGAGGCATCTTTTGTTGTAAGCATCTGGTTGTTGCGCTGGTAGGGAATGCCATGGTTTCTTGTAAGCATCTGTTTTTGCTGGTCATTAAACGGACTCCCTTTGCCAAACTATTGAGTTGTCATCATTTGATGCAAGAGTACGAATCTGCATCCTGCGGCTGCTCATCTTAAAGGGCTGTTTGGTGACCCCCAGTCTTATGGGCCGGCTGGGGTCCATCCAGTTCACTTGGTAGTAGAGATTAGATGGTTAGATTAGATAAGACACCCATTGACCGTTGGCATAAGTAACTTCGGGTCCTTTGCAATATCACGAGTCCTTTGCCATCCGGCAGATAGAACGAGAAGCTCCCCGTAGATAGTGGTTAGTTTAATTGAAAACCCTGCAGGTTAGGTCTGAAGGAACCTTTGCTTTCCCCCAAGAATCCCTTCCCACTTCTACGAGCAGCCGATCGGACGAGCAGCACGGAAAGGCGGTAACGATGGCAGTGATCCCGAGCATCCGGAGAGGAAAAAAATGCAAGCGATGAGTGAAAAAGACTGAATGCTTTCGCAAAAAGTTGCAGGCCTTGAAACAAGTAAGGGAACATAATGGAGGGAGGTGGGACAAAAATAGTGTCAGAGTAAGAGTATAATGTATATATATGGGGAAAATATTGATCAATGGTGGCTGAGCAATGGAGAGAGATACCAGGAATGACTGAGGTAAAAAGTATATGCCCAGTTTCCTTGGTTTTAAAAGAGCGCTAGGAGAAGCCTTCATTGAAAGTCCTGAATTGATAGGATAACGTAGAAGACCAGAATCGATTAAAGACGGTCTGAAAGAAATGGGCTTGAATTCCATGGTGGAATAAAATGAGGGGCAGAATGCATCTGAGGAAGCAGATGGCATGAGATTTGTGTAGCCGGCCAGAGTCTGTCTTGTCTGTTTCATGTTTTTTATTTGGAAAGCTACAAGGTACAAACTTTTAAAAATAGCATGAAAATTGCACGATTGTGGTAATGTGATGGTGCATGACATGTATTGATGGCTGTAGTTGACAAAAGTAACAGTGATATTTTTTGGAAAAACAGGATTGGAGCTTGCGACGAATGGTGCTCGCTCATATTGTTGATCCTGATTGTGAAACGTAAAGCATAATAAAGTGTTGTATATGGGAGAAACTAAACAGGTTAAGCATGGAAGACATTACCCCATTGGCGCACATGTGCAAATAGCTGTCGAAGCATGCACCTAAGCTTAAACAGTACAGTGCAGAATTGGTTAAAGGAACTGCAAACAAAATGTTTATTCTATGGCCCCAAGGTGGCTCGCTATCTAAAACAGTCCCACAGCACATGACGACATATTTGCACGCCAAATACACGGGCAAAAAGTTAGACTAACGCCTAGCTAGTTTAGAGCTTTGGAAAATGTACCAACAAGAAAAGGAGGAGGAGCCACCGTTAGATTGGATACTGAATGTATGCTCAGAGGGGGGTAAAGAGCCTTCTGGGCCACCCGCAACATCTGAAACAAAAAGCAAAGCTAGTAAAGACAAAGGATTATACCTGTTGAGGGAACTTAAAGCAACCACGGGATATAGCAAACTGTCATATGAATCACCTAGGCAAAGTAGTGGGGAAAGCCTGGAGAAAGACAGAGATATTACCTCCAAAGTCCCGAAGGACAAGGAAAGGCAAGAAATAAAAGGAAAAAGGAAAAAGGAGCCCATCTCTAGATATGGGAAGAGAGGGAGAGAGATGGAAAGGAGATGAGGCTAGGATGAGGATAGGACTGATGAGATGGCATTCGCACAGAACGAATGGATGGGAGGTAAGATTTTATTGAAACTCGATGGTAAAGGCATTGAGGAAATGAGACAAAATGGAGAACGGGATGAGTTAGAGAGAAAGGAAAGGGAATACCGATCAAGAGAAGAAGGGGCTAAGAAAAAAGGACAGACAGAAACAAGAGCAGCTGTATCAGGATGAACAGGTCAGAAAACAGGAAAAGGCAGAAGAACATAGAAAACACAGTCACAAGCAGAGAACAGCTGATGATCGAGTATAGAACAACATCAAGTGCAAATATCAAGTTTCCATACAGAATAGAAATGCTCGAAGTTTAGATAGTGTCAAAACAAAAAGGAATTGGACTATTTGCTGTAAGGTGCAGATGAAAAGTGATGAGTTTTTGTGAAGTCTTTTTCTGTCTTCTTTCGTTTTTAAAATTTTTAAAAAAAGTTTTCAAAAAGTTTGTAAAAACTAAATGAAATAAAAAAAAGAAGAGAACAACAGAAAATAGAAGAAGAAGAGCAAAAGACACGGGAGAAGAGAATAAAAAGATGAAGGGATGATGAAATGTGAAGGCCAAATGAATGAAGAGATGCGAGGAAACAAGAAGAAGATAGGATCAGAGAGGAAGAGAGGAAGCGTAGAGAGTTTGATGACGACATAGAACGTAAATGAAGACATAGAGCACAGGATCTTGAATATCTGGAAAGAGAGGTTAAAAAACCTGATCCAGTAGTAGGCTGGGAAGATATAGATGAATTATTCCCTGAGTACCGTTCAGTACCAGGCATTTCTAGGGCAAATATCGAAGATGACTTCGACACCAGAAGCATCAGAGAGACGATCGATAGAATATATGATGTGATGGGGCTAGAAGGAGTACCCCAAAGGGAAGAAGAGGATGAGCGACTGGAGATCACTCAGTTGTACGATACTGAGGACGCCTCAAGAATTAGCAGAAATAGAGAGCTGTCATTAGATAGGCTGACCCTAACCAGAAATGAGGAGCATGGGAGAAGTTGCACGTGTTGGGCACAGACAATATCGTACGCAGAAAGAGAAGAATGTGAAGAAAGAGAAGACGAGAGAAGACACTAAAGATACGTCTCTAGGGGAAAGGGAGGTAGATGGTCAGATTTGAGTGGGTCTACACCTAAGGCATTAGAGTCAGTCACACAATCAGATCGGCCTGAAGGAGTATTATACGGTCATAGGGGGTGTCTCCACTGCCCTATGTGAGCAGACTAAGGACATTGCCAGGTAGACAGCGATGTGAGTATACTACCCCTGTGGAAGACAGACAAATGATGAGAGAGGAAAAGGAGTGTCATGTGTCACCGTTCCCTTTACTAGAAAAGGGGGGACCGAGACCACAATATATACCCTGGCCTCACATGGACAGAGGAAACCTGAAAGATAAGAAAATGGATATGGGTACATGAGTTGGAAAAAATGACAGGAGGGAAAACGTTAGCTATAGGGGATATTAAGGGTCTTTTAATCGCCATACTTGAAGATAGAGCTGACGATGTGTGGACACGAGCAGGGTACCCTGGGGTGACTACAGTTAATACCGCTCATGATGGAGTGCCGGTTAACAATTGCAGAACTGTGGTATGGAAAGCGCTTCCAGTGCTATACCCGGACACTTCAGATATGGGAGCTTGAATGACACACAAGATGAAGGAGGGAGTCAGATGATCCTTTGCTTTACATTCAGAACTTCCAAAATGCCTGGGTGCTCGAAACTCAAGAATCTTGGGGGAAATCTATACCCGTGTTTTACCATATATTATGCCATGGGCTGCCAGAACAGGTACAAAAGCAGCTCAAGAAATTGGTTGGGGTTGAGGCTAAGCCATTGTCTGAAATACAGTTGACCATCGCGCACTATTGCAGGCCGCTGCAAGAACAAAATCGCAAAAAGGACGTTGCACAGAGAGGTGAGGAGGCTAAATTGGTGCACAAAAAATTATCAAAGTTTGCCATTGAGGGGGCAATGATAATGAATACAGATGGATCAAACATGCAGCAGGCCAATATCCAGAGACAGTTTGATCAAAGCAATGATGGGCTTTAGCAAAGGGGAAGAAGCCTTTGAGGAAGAGGATGGCAGAGTAATCAGGGAGGTTTTCAAAATATGCAAAATGGAAACCAGGGTATGCAAAATGGGCAAATGATCAGACCACCGCCAATATGTTGGACGTGTGGGATGACAGGCCATCTGACACTCACATGCAGAAGTCAAGGCATAGTGCAAAACAAACAGCTCACAAGAGGAGGGATAGTGAGTCCATCTGTGTTTTCGCAGCAGTATGGAAATGGAGTTGCACAGAATCACACGGTGCAGCAGCAAGCGCCGGGAGTACAGCAAAGATTGCAACCCTACAATGTGACAAATTTTCCACAGGGACAGTCTCAACAGTCACTGATGCAACTGTCGCAAACAACAGGTACAGGACAGATACTGAATTCAGGGATGAGAAATTCCACAAGTGACAGGGGAAATCCATTCACTCATAATGGGACAAGATTATATATAGACTAGATCAGCTCACTGGGAGACCTGATGTGTTCTATCCTATCAGTAACACCGAACTCTCACCAGGAACCAAGGGTAGATGTCTGTATAGAGGATAAAGAATATTCTTTCTTAGTTGACGCAGTTGCGACACGCTCGTGTATGTGTGAAGGCAAGTTTTCCTTGTCCGCCGATGCCATAAATACTCAGGGCTTCACAGGAACAACAAGTCATGTTCCTTTTACAAAAGACCTTCCAGCCTCCATAGGGGAATATGACATGAATGTGCCCCTGCTATATTCAAGGCAAGCCCCGGTGACTATATTGGGACGAGACCTAATGACAAAGTTAAACATGACAACCTTGTTCACGGAGAAGGGCATAGTATGTTCAACTCCAGGAATGCATTATTTGAACGTATGCAAAATGATTAGAGCATACGCAGGACAAACGGCTATGAGAGCTATTCCATTGGAACCAGAAATATTTGCTTATGGAGTGCGCATATTAATGTCATGGCTACCAGGCCTTGCAGATAAAACCATGAGAATCCCAGATGAGATTTTATGCAGACCAAGAATACCTATGCATGAGGAAAAGGGACGAGTGTTTCCCTTGACAATACAAGCAGCCATAGTGCAAAGAGAAATGGCTCTGCTTGACGGTTGTGATGATGAAGGCAGACAATGGTGTGCAGTAATCGCCACATCTATTTGGTAAAAATTATCAAAAGAGAAGTGCCTCAGAGAATGATGCTGGCAAAAAAGCGTCCTGAATATTTTGAGGACGACATGACAAAGGTGCCTGTCTCAGTATGGACTACAGGCCCCTATGATGTAGGCTTATTGAAAGGAGTCGTAGAAGTGAAGATTAAATTGAAACCAGGAGCAATTTTACCAAAAGCACGACAGTATCCCATGTCTAGGAAAGCAGATGAAGGGATTTTTAAAACAATTTCTGCCATGATGGAGCAGGGTATCTTAGTGATGTCAGAGTCACCCTGTAATACGTCAGTGTAACCTGTCAAGAAATCAAAGGGAGGGTCTTGGTGTTTAATCCAAGATTTACGAAGATTGAACCAGATGGTCGAGGCCGGGTTTCCTCTAGTCTCTAACCCGTCCATGATCCTATGTAATAAACCAGTTGAAGCAAGGTATTTCACGGTGATTGACTTGAAAAATGCATTGTTCTCAATCCCATTGCGCAAAGACTCACAAGATTTAACATTATTTACGTTCAGACAAGTTTGTCTGAAAAGCACGAGGCTGCCTCAAGGGTACTGTGAGTCTCTGATTTTCAACAGAGTACTACAGATGGACTTGAGCAATATTCCGTTATAGAGTATTGTCTTATAATAAGTGGATGACATCCTATTTTGCAGCACGACAGAGGAAAAGTGCAGACACAACTCTATTCAGCTATTGACTATACTGGCTGAGAAAGGATATAAAGTTGACAAGGAGAAGTTACAATACTGTCAACAAGAAGTGCTGTATATAGGCCAGCTAATCTCACACGAGGGGAAAAGGGTTACCCCTGAAAGAGCTGAGGCCATTTCAAAGACAGCCAAACCACACACGATAAAACAAATGCAGAATTTTCTCGGATTATGCAACTATCTCAGGGCATGGGTCTTTGACTACAGTTCCTATACCAAACCCTTGTTACAAGCCTTGAAGAAAGCACAGGCAACTAAAGAAAAAATCGTGTGAACCGAGATCATGGAAGAAGGGTTTGTTGAACTAAAAAAGGCCATTTGTATGGTACCAGCTTTAGGGATTCCTGATTATGCAGAGGAATTCTACTTGTTTTCACACACGAATGGCAGTGTTATGACAGCAGTACTCACACATTTGACCACACTGGGGTACAAGCCCCTCGCATACTACAGTGGGAATTTAGACCCAGTGATGACGGGTCACTTCCTGTATGAACAAACTTTAGCTGCCATAGTGCTTGCCAAAGAGAAGGCTACAATCATTGTGATGGGATGCCCAATGACGTTATTCGTCAAGCATGCACTATTTGCCATTTTAGAGAAACCAAAAGGCACATTGACATCTCAGAGAGCTTCTGCTTATGAAGTGATCATATCAAATCTAACGATTAAAATAGTTTGATGCAAAATAGCGAACCCAGCTATGTTTATTGCAGAACCAGTAACTGGAGTAGAGCCAATACATGATTGCGTGAACTATGAAGAATTCTATGATGAGATTCCCAGAGTAAAAGAAAATGCATTGGCAGGAGGAGAAATCATCTTCATTGATGGTTCTTCGAGGATTAATCAAAATGATGGACAGAGATATGCAGGCGCCGCTGTGACGAAGCACACAGCAAATGGGGAATTTCGAGTACCCATTAGTGCACGATTACCCTCACATTATTCGGCACAAGCTGCAGAATTATTGGCGTTGATACTCGCACTCGAGAATCACACAGACCAGGAAGTGACAGTGTACAGTGACTCCGCCTATTTGACATCAACAGTGCACGCAGGTTTAGAACGCTAGAAAAGGAGGGGCTACCTCCGAGTGGACGGCATGCCTGTGCAGCACACAGCCCTATTGGACAGGCTCATTAAGGCACTACAACTCCCAGTGGGCATAGCGGTCGTGAAATGCACCGCCCACACAAAAGGGACAGATTTTATCTCACGTGGAAATCAAGTAGCAGACACTGAAGCTAAGCGTGTGGCGACAAAAGACGAACTTATCATGAGTGTGGAAATAACTGATGTGCATGAGAGAATTACTATTGCACAAAGAGAGCCTGAAGGTTATAGTAATTTGGCAAGAACTCAGTTAGTGGAGCTCCAGGGAGAGGCATCACAGAAGGAGAAGAACGTATGGAAGCGGCAAGGGTGTTCTTTAAACCCCTCTTAGAGCTTGTGGCAACAAGACAGCACTAGTAAACCAGTGATGCCTATAGCCTTATTGAAGATAGCACTGGAACAGTTACACTATCCAGCGCACATGACAAAGGAGAATCTAGCAGCAATGATTGCTGAAGACTGGTGCATACCGAACTTGGCAGAACATGTTGCATTTTTTATGTTCAACTGCATAATTTGCCAGCAATTCACGGCTGGGCATACACTACGTGTAATTAGAGGAGTTATGCCAATGCCTAATGGGCCTTTTCAGCACTTGCATATCAACTACGTTGACATGATTCAAGTATGTAACGGGTACAGGTATCTAATTGTTGTGGTGTGTCCATTCTCTAGATGGACAGAAGCAGGACCATGTACACACCCAGACTCTATCTGTGCTGCCAATTTCTTGGTGAGGGAAGTGTTTCCCAGATGGGGAGTTTGTGAAGTCATGAGATCAGACAATGGTCCTCATTTTGTCAATGCAGTATTTGAGCAGTATTTGAGCAGATTAGCTTGTTGCTTGGTATAAAGCACAGATTTTCCTCTGTGTATCATCCTCAAGGGAACGGCATATGTGAGAAGCTCAACTGCTTGTTAAAGGAAAGGATAGCCAAGTTGAAGCTTACTCTGAAGAAGGGATGGCTACACTGTCTTTCACTGGCACTGTATGCACTCAGAAACCAGCCTGGTTCTGACCATCATCTCACGCCGCACTAAATTGTGACAGGCAGAAGGATGCGCATGCCATTGACACCTCAAAATAGAGCTAGATGTGATGCCCAGCCAACAGGAGAAGTGTTAGGAGTGGAAATAGCAAAACTACCTGAATTGCATGACATCTTGTTTTACTGTCATTTCAGAACAGCTGCAGTAACGACAAGAAGGATGCAGGGCAGCAGAGAACACAGAAGGAGATAATACAACAAACCCAGTTCTGAAATGACACCTACCTCCCATATTCCCTGGGGTCACAGTCCTGGTGAGAAACCACACAAGAGAAAAGTGGGACGAGCCGAGGTTCAACAGCCCCTTTCGAGTGGAGGACGTCACACCCTCTGCATTCAAGCTACAGGGAAGAAGAGCGTGGATCTTTCTGGGTGACATCTAGCCATACATCGGCAAAGACCCTCTGCCCGCACCCCACCGCGTAGAGACTACAGACGACGGGGAAGAACCACAGCACGTAGAGACGAGATCCATGACAGGGAAGAAGGACGCATGATCAGCAAAACCGGGCTCCTTTACTGGGTTCCTAGAATGGGGAATTACCGGGCCATTCCGAGTTCGGAAGGCCCAGTAATTCCTCCCTCTGGGAACCCGGGCCCAGACCTTCCCCATTCCCATCTGAGCCCTGATATAATCTTCCGGGTGGGATAAAACACCAGTAAGACAGTTTTATGAGTTGAACGTATGTTTTTATTTGAAACTCTTCAAAAAATGTCCAAACTTAGTAAACAGTTTCCTTTAGACAGATGGCGATGGAAAGAGACCTTTGGGGATTTTGAGTCTCTTCACGTTCTGGCTCTGTTTAATGGTAGAGACTTTCTCGAAATCGTCTTTCTTTATCTTTTTAACGCCTTTTAGAATTCATACTCTTGGGCGGGATATTTTAATTATGAGAGCTGGATCCCTCTGAAGTAGAATCGTATTTATAGTCTCTCCCCAACTTATATGCTAGCGTGGTTTCACCCCTTCGATATGTTGACCACTCACTTGTACTCCGATGTAGCCGATTCGCTAGAAGCCCGTAGTCCGCTGGACGATTCTTTCTTTGATCCTCCTCTCCCTCGATCGCAGCGTCCTTCAGTGGGCTGGTCCTTCAGCCCCGCCTGTTCAGCCAATCACGTCCCTGTTAACTTCTCCCAGCTGTCTCATGACGCGTAACGACGCGTATGACAGTCTCCTTTCACCAAGACTTTTCGTCTAACTCCCGATGTAGAACTCCACCCACAGGTCGGTGGGGGCCAGAAAGAGGAGCGGCTGCTCGCTTTCTTCTCCCGACACAGTACCAGCTGTTTACTCGGCCGCTCGTACCTTATCGGGTTCGTAACAGACTTTTCTTCACTGTTCAGGATTCCCGTTCTCAGCCGTGCGGCTTCTCATTCCACTCAGCACAACAGGTGCAAACAAAACGTACAGGCACAACAGGTGCAACGACTTCGTCGTAAGTCTTATAAGATAGTTTTCCTTTCACCAGGCCCACTCGTATGTTTGTCCATCTTCCACCGTCTGCTCCTGAAAAAAACGAACAAAAACAAACATCTACATTCCAACGATCAGTCTTAGAGAAACTGACCCTTCATTTCCCTCTCCCATTCCATTGGCTCAACCTTGCTGTCACTCAAGGGCCCACCCCCTTTATGACATCAACCTAATGCTCTAGGATTGCTGTGATGCTGGGTCAGCCCGGAGTTCCGTAGTGTCAGATCTCCTTCCTGTCTTTTCACTTCATCACAAGCCCCCATAGGGCTCAATGGGAATTGGAGAGTGAGCTAACAACTGGCCGATTACGACCGGCCTGTTGTTAGCTCCCTCTTCCCCTCGCGGGACCCGTTAAGGACGCCTGGTTTTACGCCAGGCGTCCTTAACGGGTCCCGTGAGGGGACCACGTAATTTCACGGAACGGGTTTGACGGGACCGCCTTCATTAGCAGAGCCCGTTAGCCCGTTCCGCGAATCTCGTAATGAGGCCCATTGACTGGGAACTGGTCTACTTTGAAAGCGCGAGGTAAAAGACTTTCTGAACCTATTGCCTCATTTGGAACTTTCATTTTTGATATGATATGGCATTTGTAACGCGCCTATACACAAGTGTTTCAAGGCGCGAAAGGAGAACGGAACTGTTTCCAGAGACAAGAGACAGTGTATTAATCAGACAAAAGGATAAGCAGTTTAGCATCTGTAACCTGCAAACAGAGACAGCAGAATCCAGTGGCCATATTCAATATGTATTAAAAGTTAGTTTTGCTTCATTAAATGATCGAGATGGGAAACCAGAGTAGTAACGTTGTCTTCCCTCATGAGGAGAGACGTTCATATTGGCCAAGGAACAAATGCTGTAAACTCACTTACAAATGCATTATCTACATGTGCATACTATTCATTATCATATTGCTCTCATTGACGATTAGAACTGTGTTTTTCACTTGTGCACAAAGGGTTCAGGTTCCCATGCACCCACCTAATGATGTACCTACAATGGTACCTAGACCTTACATAGTCATTCCAGTTCCTAGAAAGAATGATCGAGTGACTGAACTTGAGATGGATGTGATAAATAATGACACACGCATGAAACTTGGGGTAACAAATGAATTGCAATGCCGGAGACAGGGTCGGCAAAGTAAACCTGAGAAGAGGTTGAGGGAAGGTACACATACACAAATAATGAGCACATACACACCTGGTCTAGTGTCAAGAAGTTCAGAATCACATTCCAGAGAATGGGGAAAGCCCGGACAAACAACAGTGAGAAGTTCCACACCAAGAGAAGTTGAGAGATAGATGGAGGAAGCTGAACTTTTAAAGAGACAATGAGAATGAACAAACAGACAAAGCACTGACAAGCACGCCTGACCCAAAGATGAAGAGGTTAAGCTTCAATCCTACAAGACGATCAAGTGCTGATATACTGGCAGAATCAATTTGGATGATTATAAACAGAGCCAGAAAGAACCAGAGGGATAAAGAAAGACTTACCGGACCTTCTCCTACTCAAATAATACAGACGATAATGCCTGGATCATTGATGAAAATATCTGAGTATCCTCCCGCAAGAAGAAGCTATACAGATGTGTTTAAGGATGTGGTTATAGCAAACTGCAGGAAGACCTTAAGAATTAGAAAAAGCACACAAGACAATAATGAACTGAACGATTACTTGGACAGCACAGCACATTTGGGCAACAACATATGGTACCAACACATGATGGAAGTTGGGAGAGGAACTTCAGAGGAAGAATTCTTTGTGTGTGCACTCCGACCTCACAGCATGGGGAAGTCAAAGATCTTCGTAGCTGTTGAAGTAGACGTGCAGACAGCACACTGTCTGTCACACATAGCAATGTGTAGAACCAGAGGTCAGTTCATGGGAAGTGAAGCTTCACTCAAATGGGCAACTGAAGCGACGGATCCAGATGAAGATGATTATGTACAAGACATAAAGACAAGAAACAATGGCAAAACAAATAACATTGTGATAAGATATGAAAAGCCTGGAGTAAAAGGAGCGGAGATCAGAAGGGAAACAAACAAGAAACTGAACGTCCAAGGGAACTCTCCGCAAGAAATGCAAAGATGGAAGAACAGAGGCCAAATGCAAAGCTGGGGAACAGTGCTTTCACCAGACGGATGGGAGAAAGGAGTAGTGATCTGCAGAGCATGGATGATCATTGGACACTATAAGGAAACCATTGAAAATGCACAGAAGGTATGCAAACCATTATGGCCAAGGCTGACAAGACTGCTACCATGGGTTGAAGACAGAGGAGGACCCCTACAGATAATGCCATTGGAGTATTCCAAATTGTGCTTCAGAAACAATGGTACAAGAAAAATGGGAGAAAATAAGAACTGTGGATGAATCCTCGACACCACAGGAATGGTACATGGTACTGCAGTGATCATGGATCATTATTAGGCATATGAATCCAAAGCATATATTAGGTTGCCGAAGAATTGGGGCGCTATATGCACATTGGTGAATGTCCATGTTCCGGCATTGGAGATTCCAAAGGGTAACCTGAATATTGACAGTTTCCCGAAAGCAGATGCTCACATGAGGAAGAAGAAATCTGTGGAACTGAGGAGCCGAATGAAGAGAGAGAATTACTTCTCTGCCAAATCCGAAGAAGCCTTTCATGCAATCCCATATGAAAACAGGCTGTTCAGCTTGACCCCATCAGTGTGCATGACAATCCTGATGCCAAGAGTTCAGGTTGGAGCAAATACTAAATGGTTGCAGATAACCAGATGGGAATTACTGTAGACCATCAACTCAACGATAAAGGGATTCAACACAATCAAGGAAGAGTTAAGAGCAATTCGACTAATGACTCTCCAGAACAGATATGTCCTAGATATGATCACAGTTATGGATGGAGGGGTGTGTGCAAAAATTGGGGAATCATGTTGCACATTGATACCATCTCACAATGACAAAAATGGAACCTTAACAGAAGCCATACGTATGCTGGCGAAACTACAGAATCAGATGATTGATGAAGCTGACGAAGTTGATGATGACAGGAGATTCGGATCACTATTATTATTATGCAGAGGAATTCTACTTGTTTTCACACACGAATGGCAGTGTTATGACAGCAGTACTCACACATTTGACCACACTGGGGTACAAGCCCCTCGCATACTACAGTGGGAATTTAGACCCAGTGATGACGGGTCACTTCCTGTATGAACAAACTTTAGCTGCCATAGTGCTTGCCATAGAGAAGGCTACAATCATTGTGATGGGATGCCCAATGACGTTATTCGTCAAGCATGCACTATTTGCCATTTTAGAGAAACCAAAAGGCACATTGACATCTCAGAGAGCTTCTGCTTATGAAGTGATCATATCAAATCTAACGATTAAAATAGTTTGATGCAAAATAGTGAACCCAGCTATGTTTATTGCAGAACCAGTAACTGGAGTAGAGCCAATACATGATTGCGTGAACTATGAAGAATTCTATGATGAGATTCCCAGAGTAAAAGAAAATGCATTGGCAGGAGGAGAAATCATCTTCATTGATGGTTCTTCGAGGATTAATCAAAATGATGGACAGAGATATGCAGGCGCCGCTGTGACGAAGCACACAGCAAATGGGGAATTTCGAGTACCCATTAGTGCACGATTACCCTCACATTATTCGGCACAAGCTGCAGAATTATTGGCGTTGATACTCGCACTCGAGAATCACACAGACCAGGAAGTGACAGTGTACAGTGACTCCGCCTATTTGACATCAACAGTGCACGCAGGTTTAGAACGCTAGAAAAGGAGGGGCTACCTCCGAGTGGACGGCATGCCTGTGCAGCACACAGCCCTATTGGACAGGCTCATTAAGGCACTACAACTCCCAGTGGGCATAGCGGTCGTGAAATGCACCGCCCACACAAAAGGGACAGATTTTATCTCACGTGGAAATCAAGTAGCAGACACTGAAGCTAAGCGTGTGGCGACAAAAGACGAACTTATCATGAGTGTGGAAATAACTGATGTGCATGAGAGAATTACTATTGCACAAAGAGAGCCTGAAGGTTATAGTAATTTGGCAAGAACTCAGTTAGTGGAGCTCCAGGGAGAGGCATCGCAGGAGGAGAAGAACGTATGGAAGCGGCAAGGGTGTTCTTTAAACCCCTCTTAGAGCTTGTGGCGACAAGACAGCACTAGTAAACCAGTGATGCCTATAGCCTTATTGAAGATAGCACTGGAACAGTTACACTATCCAGAGCACATGACAAAGGAGAATCTAGCAGCAATGATTGCTGAAGACTGGTGCATACCGAACTTGGCAGAACATGTTGCATTTTTTATGTTCAACTGCATAATTTGCCAGCAATTCACGGCTGGGCATACACTACGTGTAATTAGAGGAGTTATGCCAATGCCTAATGGGCCTTTTCAGCACTTGCATATCAACTACGTTGACATGATTCAAGTATGTAACGGGTACAGGTATCTAATTGTTGTGGTGTGTCCATTCTCTAGATGGACAGAAGCAGGACCATGTACACACCCAGACTCTATCTGTGCTGCCAATTTCTTGGTGAGGGAAGTGTTTCCCAGATGGGGAGTTTGTGAAGTCATGAGATCAGACAATGGTCCTCATTTTGTCAATGCAGTATTTGAGCAGTATTTGAGCAGATTAGCTTGTTGCTTGGTATAAAGCACAGATTTTCCTCTGTGTATCATCCTCAAGGGAACGGCATATGTGAGAAGCTCAACTGCTTGTTAAAGGAAATGATAGCCAAGTTGAAGCTTACTCTGAAGAAGGGATGGCTACACTGTCTTTCACTGGCACTGTATGCACTCAGAAACCAGCCTGGTTCTGACCATCATCTCACGCCGCACTAAATTGTGACAGGCAGAAGGATGTGCATGCCATTGACACCTCAAAATAGAGCTAGATGTGATGCCCAGCCAACAGGAGAAGTGTTAGGAGTGGAAATATCAAAACTACCTGAATTGCATGACATCTTGTCTTACTGTCATTTCAGAACAGCTGCAGTAACGACAAGAAGGATGCAGGGCAGCAGAGAACACAGAAGGAGATAATACAACAAACCCAGTTCTGAAATGACACCTACCTCCCATATTCCCTGGGGTCACAGTCCTAGTGAGAAACCACACAAGAAAAAAGTGGGACGAGCCGAGGTTCAACAGCCCCTTTCGAGTGGAGGACGTCACACCCTCTGCATTCAAGCTACAGGGAAGAAGAGCGTGGATCTTTCTGGGTGACATCTAGCCATACATCGGTGAAGACCCTCTGCCCGCATCCCACCGCGTAGAGACTACAGACGACGGGGAAGAACCACAGCACGTAGAGACGAGATCCATGACAGGGAAGAAGGACGCATGATCAGCAAAACCGGGCTCCTTTACTGGGTTCCTAGAATGGGGAATTACCGGGCCATTCCGAGTTCGGAAGGCCCAGTAATTCCTCCCTCTGGGAACCCGGGCCCAGACCTTCCACATTCCCATCTGAGCCCTGATATAATCTTCCGGGTGGGATAAAACACCAGTAAGACAGTTTTATGAGTTGAACGTATGTTTTTATTTGAAACTCTTCAAAAAATGTCCAAACTTAGTAAACAGTTTCCTTTAGACAGATGGCGATGGAAAGAGACCTTTGGGGATTTTGAGTCTCTTCACGTTCTGGCTCTGTTTAATGGTAGAGACTTTCTCGAAATCGTCTTTCTTTATCTTTTTAACGCCTTTTAGAATTCATACTCTTGGGCGGGATATTTTAATCATGAGAGCTGGATCCCTCTGAAGTAGAATCGTATTTATAGTCTCTCCCCAACTTATATGCTAGCGTGGTTTCACCCCTTCGATATGTTGACCACTCACTTGTACTCCGATGTAGCCGATTCGCTAGAAGCCCGTAGTCCGCTGGACGATTCTTTCTTTGATCCTCCTCTCCCTCGATCGCAGCGTCCTTCGGTGGGCTGGTCCTTCAGCCCCGCCTGTTCAGCCAATCACGTCCCTGTTAACTTCTCCCAGCTGTCTCATGACACGTAACGACGCGTATGACAGTCTCCTTTCACCAAGACTTTTCGTCTAACTCCCGATGTAGAACTCCACCCACAGGTCGGTGGGGGCCAGAAAGAGGAGCGGCTGCTCGCTTTCTTCTCCCGACACAGTACCAGCTGTTTACTCGGCCGCTCGTACCTTATTGGGTTCGTAACAGACTTTTCTTCACTGTTCAGGATTCCCGTTCTCAGCCGTGCGGCTTCTCATTCCTCTCAGCACAACAGGTGCAAACAAAACATACAGGCACAACAGGTGCAACGACTTCGTCGTAAGTCTTATAAGATAGTTTTCCTTTCACCAGGCCCACTCGTATGTTTGTCCATCTTCCACCGTCTGCTCCTGAAAAAAACGAACAAAAACAAACATCTACATTCCAACGATCAGTCTTAGAGAAACTGACCCTTCATTTCCCTCTCCCATTCCATTGGCTCAACCTTGCTGTCACTCAAGGGCCCACCCCCTTTATGACATCAACCTAATGCTCTAGGATTGCTGTGATGCTGGGTCAGCCCGGAGTTCCGTAGTGTCAGATCTCCTTCCTGTCTTTTCACTTCATCACAAGCCCCCTTAGGGCTCAATGGGAATTGGAGAGTGAGCTAACAACGGGCCGATTACGACCGGCCTGTTGTTAGCTCCCTCTTCCCCTCGCGGGACCCGTTAAGGACGCCTGGTTTTACGCCAGGCGTCCTTAACGGGTCCCGTGAGGGGACCACGTAATTTCGCGGAACGGGTTTGACGGGACCGCCTTCATTAGCAGAGCCCGTTAGCCCGTTCCGCGAATCTCGTAATGAGGCCCATTGACTGGGAACTGGTCTACTTTGAAAGCGCGAGGTAAAAGACTTTCTGAACCTATTGCCTCATTTGGAACTTTCATTTTTGATATGATATGGCATTTGTAACGCGCCTATACACAAGTGTTTCAAGGCGCGAAAGGAGAACGGAACTGTTTCCAGAGACAAGAGACAGTGTATTAATCAGACAAAAGGATAAGCAGTTTAGCATCTGTAACCTGCAAACAGAGACAGCAGAATCCAGTGGCCATATTCAATATGTATTAAAAGTTAGTTTTGCTTCATTAAATGATCGAGATGGGAAACCAGAGTAGTAACGTTGTCTTCCCTCATGAGGAGAGACGTTCATGTTGGCCAAGGAACAAATGCTGTAAACTCACTTACAAATGCATTTTCTACATGTGCATTGTATTCATTATCATATTGCTCTCATTGACGATTAGAACTGTGTTTTTCACTTGTGCACAAAGGGTTCAGGTTCCCATGCACCCACCTAATGATGTACCTACAATGGTACCTAGACCTTACATAGTCATTCCAGTTCCTAGAAAGAATGATCGAGTGACTGAACTTGAGATGGATGTGATAAATAATGACACACGCATGAAACTTGGGGTAACAAATGAATTGCAATGCCGGAGACAGGGTCGGCAAAGTAAACCTGAGAAGAGGTTGAGGGAAGGTACACATACACAAATAATGAGCACATACACACCTGGTCTAGTGTCAAGAAGTTCAGAATCACATTCCAGAGAATGGGGAAAGCCCGGACAAACAACAGTGAGAAGTTCCACACCAAGAGAAGTTGAGAGATAGATGGAGGAAGCTGAACTTTTAAAGAGACAATGAGAATGAACAAACAGACAAAGCACTGACAAGCACGCCTGACCCAAAGATGAAGAGGTTAAGCTTCAATCCTACAAGACGATCAAGTGCTGAGATACTGGCAGAATCAATTTGGATGATTATAAACAGAGCCAGAAAGAACCAGAGGGATAAAGAAAGACTTACCGGACCTTCTCCTACTCAAATAATACAGACGATAATGCCTGGATCATTGATGAAAATATCTGAGTATCCTCCCGCAAGAAGAAGCTATACAGATGTGTTTAAGGATGTGGTTATAGCAAACTGCAGGAAGACCTTAAGAATTAGAAAAAGCACACAAGACAATAATGAACTGAACGATTACTTGGACAGCACAGCACATTTGGGCAACAACATATGGTACCAACACATGATGGAAGTTGGGAGAGGAACTTCAGAGGAAGAATTCTTTGTGTGTGCACTCCGACCTCACAGCATGGGGAAGTCAAAGATCTTCGTAGCTGTTGAAGTAGAAGTGCAGACAGCACACTGTCTGTCACACATAGCAATGTGTAGAACCAGAGGTCAGTTCATGGGAAGTGATGCTTCACTCAAATGGGCAACTGAAGCGACGGATCCAGATGAAGATGATTATGTACAAGACATAAAGACAAGAAACAATGGCAAAACAAATAACATTGTGATAGGATATGAAAAGCCTGGAGTAAAAGGAGCGGAGATCAGAAGGGAAACAAACAAGAAACTGAACGTCCAAGGGAACTCTCCGCAAGAAATGCAAAGATGGAAGAACAGAGGCCAAATGCAAAGCTGGGGAACAGTGCTTTCACCAGACGGATGGGAGAAAGGAGTAGTGATCTGCAGAGCATGGATGATCATTGGACACTATAAGGAAACCATTGAAAATGCACAGAAGGTATGCAAACCATTATGGCCAAGGCTGGCAAGACTGCTACCATGGGTCGAAGACAGAGGAGGACCCCTACAGATAATGCCATTGGAGTATTCCAAACTGTGCTTCAGAAACCATGGTACAAGAAAAATGGGAGAAAATAAGAACTGTGGATGAATCCTCGACACCACAGGAATGGTACATGGTACTGCAGTGATCATGGATCATTATTAGGCATATGAATCCAAAGCATATATTAGGTTGCCGAAGAATTGGGGCGGTATATGCACATTGGTGAATGTCCATGTTCCGGCATTGGAGATTCCAAAGGGTAACCTGAATATTGACAGTTTCCCGAAAGCAGATGCTCACATGAGGAAGAAGAAATCTGTGGAACTGTTGAGCCAAATGAAGAGAGAGAATTACTTCTCTGCCAAATCCGAAGAAGCCTTTCATGCAATCCCATATGAAAACAGGCTGTTCAGCTTGACCCCATCAGTGTGCATGACAATCCTGATGCCAAGAGTTCAGGTTGGAGCAAATACTAAATGGTTGCAGATAACCAGATGGGAATTACTGTAGACCATCAACTCAACGATAAAGGGATTCAACACAATCAAGGAAGAGTTAAGAGCAATTCGACTAATGACTCTCCAGAACAGATATGTCCTAGATATGATCACAGTTATGGATGGAGGGGTGTGTGCAAAAATTGGGGAATCATGTTGCACATTGATACCATCTCACAATGACAAAAATGGAACCTTAACAGAAGCCATATGTATGCTGGCGAAACTACAGAATCAGATGATTGATGAAGCTGACGAAGTTGATGATGACAGGAGATTTGGATCACTATTTTTCATGGGTTCCCCAATGGATGGCAGACGCATTCAAGATCCTAGAAGCCCTGTTGGTGATGATATTGCTTGGATTCTGTGTTATCAAGATAATAATCTCTCAGTGCCAGAAAACTGCGAAAAAGGTCATAGGGATGAAAATCATGATTGATGTTGAATCTGGTGGGAAGCCCAAAGACCTGACTGGTGAAGAAATAAGAGTCTTTGTGAAGGCCAGCATTTATGCACCAGAAGGAACACAGTTTCGGTATCCGAAGAAACATACAAAATATGTGGGAAAATTGATCTTTTGTAACCCAAGTGGAGAATGTCAACTAATGACATGGGACAAAGACGAGCACGTAAGAACAGCAGGATGTATAAAGGGAGTGATAAAGATACTGTCTGGCTTATCTTTAATCTGGATGTTGTCCCCGGAAGCTGCTGAAACCCCGCAGTCCCCTTTGGATGCTAACCTCTTAACTGGTATCAAACAGTTCAGTTGAGAGCACCCCCAAGGGAAAGGGGGAAAATGGGACAAAATAATAAACTTCAGGTTTTGCTCAGCTTCTTTATCTTTTAACCTGTAGATAAAATAACAACAAATACACTTTAGTCAATAACCTTTCTTTTCCTAGGCTCTGACTTCTCTTTATCAAATTGAGTAAATAAACACGCCACCATACCTGAATATCCTCTATGAATAACCTAGAAGAAGTGTTTGATTTCTACCGAAGAAAAAATAGAGTCTCTGATGCTCTTACTAACTTCTTCAATTCAGTATTGGAAAACTGCTATCTTTAGCTCACTCTCTCAGTTTCATGAGTTAATCTTCTAGCAGTTCAAATTTCAAAACACACTCACGCCCATCTGGAAATGCTAGATCCGTCTTTGTATGAATCTCTAGCTTTAACACAAATTCCAAAAATGACACTCTGGCTTATTCCTTTTAAAATTGTTTGTTCATGTGAATAGATAGGAGTGTTCACTAAATGGATCTTTTGCTTGCGTAGAATCTCGCTCTTCAAAGAAGCGTTCACTTGACCAGAGTTATGCGCATGCGTGAAGATATTCTTTTTCCTTCTAAAATGGGTGCGCACATGAACAGAGAATAGAGTTAAAAAAATGGCATATGCGCATGCGTAATTGATTAGCATTTCTCTCTCCTTAATTTTATTTGTTCAAACAGGAAAGAGGAAATTACTTAGTTCCGGACACTAATCCTTGAAGAGGCAGCTTAATGAGGTACGCGCGCCAGGTTAGAATGTTAGTAAATAAACCATAACGTTTCAGGATTGCGTATCTATTACACTGTCACTTGCGCAGACAGTGTAAGATTTCTAACGCTAGCCCGACGTTAAAAGAAAGCACTGTTACCGTTAAAAGGAACAATACTCAATAATTTTGTATACGGCCGAAAAAACACACAACGCTGAAACGATGAACAGACCTCCAACACACCAACTTGCCAAGCGCAAAATATGTGACGCAGTTCATTAAATTAGAGTATTGTTCAAGAAATCCAAAAATAAAGTCTTTAAAGAACAAAACGAACTACTCTTTAAACAAAGAATAAGAAAACAGGATCTAGTTAATAAATTGTATAGAAATTTAACTCCTTCTTGAATTTCAAAAAGTTCCATAAAAAGATAATAAAGTCACTTAACTTGCTTCTTTCTGTCACCGGAACTTTTCTGAGTTTCTTCTTAAATTCTCCAACACTTTCCTGATCCAAATAACAAATTCTAGGCACAAGGGCCTAGCTAGAGTTTCTAAATCTTAAGAGCTTCAAACATAAGACCTTCCAGCTGGGCTTCTGACAATGAAAGGTGGTTTAGAATGTTCCAACAATGCCTTTCTTTTACTTCTGACCAATCACTGATCCTTTCGGAAGTCTCCATTTTGGCTTGGGAAGCTCTCCACACTCTGCACCAAAAGTTAAGGCCCAAACCATACTTTATGTTAATCATACACTCATTCCACCACATTCAACCAAACCCCATGAAGCCTGACAGATATGGATCCCAAAGGAATATTTCTGCAGACCTTGATGTCCAGATCCAGAGGATGACAGAAAAGTGAATACAAGGAAAGAAGTAAGAGTGGTCGATAAATCGCCCAGAGGGGGGAGTGAAGAGGAAGTGCCAAGTATCAGCCGCACCCCAGCCACCCCCTTCGAAGTGCCAGGAACATTCACGCCAAAATATGTGACGTAGGAAGAACAGATAAACCAGCAGAGAGCCGCAGTTGGGCTCTGCCCAGTACCCATCGGAAGAACAGCACCTATTGGAGTACCAACACCTAAGCAAACCTGGACAGCAAGGTACCCACTGAGAAATCCATATCTACAGACACGACAAAAGGACGGTTGTCAGAATGGAATACCTGAAGAAGCCAAGAAGATACTAAGAGAAGACAACTGGTGATGTTATGTGAAATCGAACTGACGCACATATAGAATATAAGGATCTAAGAATGCTGATAAAGAGACAAAATACCATGGATAAGTAACATCTTGAGCCTAAGGTGAAACAGTTGAGTTCAAGATGGAGAAACCTATGCCATATGCACGATTAAGACATTAAGCCAGTTTAAACGTGTACATACGCAGGGAACCGCAAGAAGCAAAGAAAATGTGAAAGCTTGCTTATGCTTAATAGTAAAATAGATTTGTGGCAAGCACCAACTATACATATCAACCTCAAAAGCACTTTGTAGATGAGTGAAAATCCACTACGCACATGAGCAGAATCGAATTAAGGTTACTAAAGGTCTCAAGAGGAGAGGGCCTCAGCTAACAGTTCAAGAATTAAAGACAGAGAGAAATCCTGCTGAAGGTAACCATGCAAAGAAGCCAAGGCCGTGTCAGACTGGAATAGACTGCAATGCCTACGATGTAAGAGAAAAATAACAAGAGTCTCCTGTTCAGCAAGGTCGAGATAAGCCGCAGATGGTAAACGACTGACAGAAGTAAATCAAATACACGAGATTGCATGAAGAAGAGGCCTGTTTTACAGTGTCCTAGACATGTGGCAAGGCAGGCAGAAAGGGATGAGACTTTCACACCTATGCATGGAGCCTTATCGTACCCATCCTCCCTAACGTTCTCAGACCAAGAAGCAATGTACAAGGAAGTAATTGACACACGGCCACTGAGGTGATGAATGGTTGTAACATAAATTGGAGGGAAGCTGGGGTGGGGTGTTACTCCCTACACCTGGCTCATTATTCTGCATGCTGCTAAACACAAGTGGAAAAGTATGTGTGGGCTCAACGCCAACCCAATCATAGTGGACCAGGAAGTCTAGGGTTCTATAGAGAGTATAGCCAATGGGACGTCATACTTTTTGTGACGTTTACAGTGGCCAGTTTGAAGGAAGGGCTTAGTTGCCCCACCTGATATTATTATCCAATCCCCTCTCCCCGTTACCATATTCAGATATAGTACCTATAATAAAGTTACCTTCCTATAACCAATCAAGTTGCATGTTAGGTTTTTAAGATTACATGTCAATGATGACGAGTTTTTGGTATAAATGTTGTTGTTTTTCTGAAATTAATTCGAGTTTTAAGCGAGAAGGAAGATCGAGCGGTTGCTGATGTTCATTGAACTCCCCGTTTTCTGTACTTGTCATTAAACGGACTCCCTTTGCCAAACTATTGAGTTGTCATCATCATTTGATGCAAGAGTACGAATCTGCATCCCCATCTATCTCGAGGGTACTGCTACTCATCTTAAAGGGCTGTTTGGAGACCCCCAGTCTTATGGGCCGGCTGGGGTCCATCCAGTTCAAGTGCACCCAGTGCAACAGGGCCCTGAGTTAAGTACAAGGAGGGCTGGGCCTCCCAAGGGAATCACAACTCAAGTAGTGCAAAGTAGGCCAGGCGGCATTGCAGGAAGGCCAGCAGGCAGGTGCAAGGGAAAGGGGGAAGGGGTCTGGTGTCCTGTATGACTCAGAGGAACACCAAGCAGCCAGTCAGCATAACGAAGCAGGAGGAGGGGAAGGTTAGCAGGAGAGTCAGAGAAGGAGAAGGGGAAATGTTAGCAGAGGAGAGGCAGAGAGAAGGAAGAGGAGAAAAGGAAGGTCTTGAGAA
Source organism: Ambystoma mexicanum (assembly GCF_040938575.1). Classification (NCBI taxonomy): domain Eukaryota; kingdom Metazoa; phylum Chordata; class Amphibia; order Caudata; family Ambystomatidae; genus Ambystoma; species Ambystoma mexicanum. The sequence goes on along the minus strand of NC_090939.1, from coordinate 88,680,381 downwards.
GCTTCCAGAACTTTAGGCGATCCGGCTCAAGGCAGAGTGCGGCAGGGAGGCCATTCCAGAGGGAGGCACCTGCAAAGGAGAGAGATCTCCCACCCAGTCTCTGCTTGGAGAAGCGACTCACCTGCAGAGAATTGGAAGTAGACGGGCAGAGGGCTCTAGAAGGAAGGTATTTAGGAAGAGAACGTCAGAGATAGTAGGAGCCCCAGCCCCAGAAAGCCTTATGGATTATGCAGAGGGTCTTGAACTTGATCCTTGCAGCCACCGGGAGCCAGTGGAGGGATTTCAGAGGCGGAGAGATGCGGTCCCTGGTCTTGAGTCCAAGGATAAGTCCTGTTCTGGATGAGTTGAAGAGAGCTAAGGGTGGGTAGATTGAGAAGTATAACCATTGTACAGCGTTTCCACACTGGCTGCACCCAATAAATGCCAGTCTAGCCACTGTAAAGCATTTCAAAGCTGGCTGTACCCAACACATAGCAGTAAAGCCACTGTTGAGCATGATCACGCTGGCTCTGCCCAATACATGCTATTAATGCCATCGTAGAGAAGAACTCAGTTTCATTCTGGCTATGAAGGACATTTCCATACCGGCTATGCCCAATTTGCCAACATTGACCTTTGATTCTAACATGAAATGACACGATTCTCTGCTCCTGCTTTTTGAAAGACATGCTCGCAGGGGTCGCTTGGCGAGAAGGAGTGAGGGTGGTCCGGCCATCAACCTGAGAAAGGAAACACCCAACAGGCCTGCTATGTTGAAGACCCAAGCTCTGATCCCCTGCTGGTTTAGGGGCAGTGTCACTGCATGCCATCACATCAAGATCAGACACATCAATAAGGATTTATTGGCATAACTAAAGGTGCACAGTATTTTGTCACCCCTCTGCCGCCATCACCCAGGTAAACCAATCGCTAGTCACTACCAGGCCTCCTTGCCATACCTCGCGTTGACATGGGGGGCCAAATAGCTCAGTGAGTTGCGCACTTGCTGCTCAGATCTGTGTTCCTCTTGCAGGGCACAGGTTAAAGTCTCAGTAGGCCTAACTGAATGTCATGCTTTTTAATGTAGTCATTCATGACAGATTCCTTCCACTTCTAAGCACTGAAATGATAGGTAGTAGGGCTGTGTGTGCCATCCCCGTTGGGATGCCAACTCAGGTACTCAAGAGCCTAACGTCAGCGCAGTAGAGCGCTGGCGCGGACCGGATCAGGGTTCCATGTGGCCTCTTAAGTCATCGAGGGTCAGAATGAGGCTTGCTTTGCGCCAATGCACCCTCTCAAAAAAAGCAATGAGTGCATCAGACGAGGCATACTTCTCATTAGCCCCAACTTCTGACAAGGGGGAAACCTTCCGCAGCCTCAGCACCCCACATTCCCCTCTCCCTGTGTCCCCAGGGCATGCACAACCCCCTAAAAGTGTTTGCATATGGAATCGCGCTCGGACGGCTAACAAAGGCACACAGGCACCATAGCGCTTAAGTGAGCTCACTTTACTTGTATGTACTGTCCCAGATGGACCAAGAAGTACTCCCAGTCTCAAGGATGGTTCATGGTTCTTATTGACTTCTTTGTGGGCTCTGGAGCTGCTCCCCTCTCTCTCATCTTATATTGACCCTACAGTGTAACCGGGGCGTTCCGGACCCCTGGTTAGTCCATATCGAAGGTTAACTGCCACTGTCTAAAGTCTGTCTTTTCCTGGCGGTGAGGGCCCAAAGGCCGAGCATCTTTTTCTATCTGAGGGCCCTTCAGCGACTTTCCGGCTGTCTCTGTTCTCTCCAGTGGTTACTGCCCTACCAGGACGCCGTACACATACACTGTTTTGATTCAGACTGTACCTGACATGACCACTCCCACTCTCTCCCTTTCCTGCTCTGCAGCCATACTTCTCCCTTCAATCACATGTCTCTTTGATGATCTCACTCCTATTAAGTGTTTTCCACCACCCCTTGATATTATTCCTCTCTCCAAACCACTACTTCACCCTCCACAACTACTACTCCTCCCCGAACTACTGCCCCTTCCCTAACAACTGCCACAACCACTACTCCTCCCTCCAAACCATTGCACCTTCCTTTAAATCACTACTCCTCTCTCAACAACGGCTACACCTCCCTCCAAACTGCTCCTCTTCCCTCCAAACAATGACTCCTCCGTCCAAGCCACTACTCCTCCCTCCATGCCACAACTCCTCCCTCCACGACCACGACGACTCCCTCCACAACCACTACTCCTCCCTGAACTACTGCTCCTTCCCCAACAACTACCACAACCACTACTCCTCCCGCCAAACCATTGCGCCTTCCTTGAAACCACTACTACTCTCTCAAAAACCACTCCTCCCTCCAAACCATTGCGCCTTCCTTTAAACCACTACTCCTCTCTCAACAACCCTACTCCTCCCTCCAAACCATTGCACCTTCCTTTAAACCACTACTTCTTTATTTATTTTAACATTTATAATGCGCGCTAGGCCCAGGGGCATCAACGCGCAGAGGTACAGATGGAAGGTCAGGATTGGCCTGTACCGTAAAACAAGAGATCAATGAAGCCTTAAGTTAAAAATAGTATGGCATGACAGTGTTAAATAGAACGAACGTGATGAAGGTCAACATTGTGTGTTTTCAGAGAAGAGCAGATAGAACGAACGAGATGAAGGTCAACATTGTGTGTTTCCAGAGAAGAGCAGATAGAACGAACGTGATGAAGGTCAACATTGTGTGTTTTCAGAGAAGAGCAGATAGAACGAACAAGATGAAGGTCAACATTGTGTGTTTCCAGAGTAGAGCAGATAGAACGAACGTGATGAAGGTCAACATTGTGTGTTTTCAGAGAAGAGCAGATAGAACGAACGAGATGAAGGCCAACATTGTGTGTTTTCAGAGAAGAGCAGGGTTTTAAGGTGCTTACGGAATGACCAGTAAGAGTGTTCAAGTCTTAGTGCTGATGGTAAATTGTTCCAGTTCTTGGCAGCAATGACCAGGAAGCTTGTTCCTCCAGCTATTTGGAATGCAGAATCTTGGTGTGCTGAGACGATTTATGTGGGTAGAACTAGTTATCCCGATGTTTCAGGTTTTTTGAGGATTTATAGGTGAGGTATCTTGGAGCAGACTTAGACAAACATTTGTGGGTTATGGCTAGAGTTTTAAAGCAGATGTGCTCTTTGATGGAGAGCCTGTGAGCATTTCTTCTGGGCAGCGAGATTTGATATTTTTTTGTAATGTTCAGCTCAGCTCTTAAGGCATTGTTTTGCATGATCTGTAGTTTATTTAGGTTTCCAGATGAGGTGCCTTCGAAAAGGGCATTGCAATAGTCCAGTCCTGAGCCAATCAGCACCCTTACGATCGTGAGACAGCTTTCTGCCGAGAGGAATGGGCGACACACACAGATAAGTTTAGCGATGTAAGCTGCAGATGAGGCGATAGCGATGGCTTGTCTGGATAGTGAGAGTGTAGAGTCTAGGTACACCCTAAGAATTTTTATATGATTGGCTACTTGGAAAGTGTTGCCGTCGATTTTGAAGGATTTGTATGCTGGATCAAGTTTGTTTAGTAGGGTCCCAGACCCGACTATGAGCAGCTCCGTCTTATCGTCATTGAGGCAGAGCATGTGTGCTGCAATCCAGGTTTGAATGGTTTGGTACATTTGTTTCAAAGATGCTGAGTCTGTGGCCTAGTCGCCTGTCAGGCGTAGGAGGAGCTGTGTGCCATCCACATAGTTAGTGTATGACATTCCCTGGGCATCAAGAGGGTCGAACAGTGGCTTTGTAAAGATATTGTACAGGGTCGGTGATACTCGGGAACCTTGAGGAACGGCACAGGTGACATGGGTCGGGGGGCTGAAGCAGTGGTAAAGAAGACTCTCATTGTTCTGGTTGATAAGAATGAGGTGATCCATGCAGTGGCTTTGGAGGTGAATTGGGCCAAGGTGAGACAGTGCTTGCACAGTATTTGGTGGACCACTAAATCGAAAGCGGCTGAGAGATCTAACAATAGAAGGAGGACAAGTTTGCCTCCATCTTTAGTTTCGTCAAGTTGGCTGTTTCAGTCCCGTGGCCTGGCCTGAAACCAGTTTGTTGCAAGCCTAGTAGGTTGTTGGATTCCAGTTGATGTTGGATCTGCAGATATGCTGCTCTGTCCAGTAGTTTCAGGAGGAATGGTACCATGGTAATGGGACGGTAATTGGTTGGGATGTCAGGGTCTAGTGGCGTTTATTTCAAGGTCAGTAGTACCCAGGCGTCTTTTAGATTGGCTGGCACCATGCCTGTGGCGAAGGAGGCATTTGTGAGGGAGGAAATGAATGGTGCTGGCGTTTCTGTGCAGTCTTTGATGACTGGGGCAGGGTACATTTCTCTGTGGCATCTGGAGGGCTTGAGTCCCTTCATTATTGTGTTGACTTCATCGACTGAGACAGGTTTGAGCTGAAATAGAGCAGTATTGGGCTTAGAAAAGAAAAAAGAAAACCCCTTGCACTTTGCGCTTGGTAAATGCAGCTCTACAACATGTTTTACAAAAGATTATTCGTTTTTCCTAATGCTTGGGTTTAAAAGTCATATAGTCTTAAGTGGGCTTGTTAAATCCAGTTTATTTTCTTGTGCAAAAGACCAGCCAACACGTGTTTCGACACAATGTCTTTTTCAAGGCTATTCAATTCTTGATGCGTTACCAGATTTGATACTTGCGAGGAATCACCTTCAAAACGACCATCTACGTATGTTAGATCGCTCTCATGGGAATATTACATATGGACTAGTGGGTTTCCCAAATTTCTAGTAGGTCTAAATCGTTGGCAGTGATAAGGTCAGCGATGTCCAATGCATGGGCCGTCGTAGATCTGGCATTGATTAATGCTCCCTTTATGGAGTGAGAGTTGTGTTTAAGGTCTGTGGTAGTTGGAGTAGTACCGTTGAGGTTGGCTTGCGCTAAAGAACAAGGTCTGGCATTATTTGGTGGGAAGGGTGGGGTGGTCAGCAATGGAGGTGTGGGAGAGCTTTGACTTCCATGTAAGGAGGGCAAGTGGGTGCTTTTCCTTGTGACGGCGGAGGAGGCCATTGGTTTGTCAGCGTTGTGTGGTTGGGGTGGTGTATGGTTTATGGGCTGAGGGGCGGGCCCTTTGGTGAGTTTGGCTACATGTAACTTGATGGTGTTGAGCAGCTTCAGCGAGGTGTGCCCAGGGGCATCAATCATGGTGGTCATGAGTGCAGGTTTAGTAGCATAGGATAAGAACCTCTACTCCTCCTTCCAAACCAATACTCCTGCCTGCAAACCACTACTCCACCCTCCACAACCAATGCTCCTTCCTCCACAATCACTAGTACTCCCTCCCAACCACTAACCAAAAAACATCCTTTCACTCAGTAGCATCTGCTTCACAAACACTCCTTACCCTTACACTAACCCGCCTAACCACTCTTGTCAAACAAACATGCACACTCCCTCCTCAGTGCCCCTTCCACTCTCTAGCCAATGTCTCACCTGCTCTAAAGATCGCCTCCACCGTGCACAGCTGCTTCCTCCCTCTTGCTGGGCTCTGGGTCGTACTCCACCTCCACTGTTGACCACGCCCGAACAACCCACACTTCCTGCTTCCTCTTCCTCTCTTAGCTCTCCCCTCCTCCCTGGGGATACGCCCCCTTTCCCTGACGAGCCTGGCCCTGCCTTGCCCCTCCACTGCGTGTATGCATACTGTAAAGGCTAATGTGGTGGGCTTAGCCCCTCCCACTTTCCTCAGATAGGTGTGCTGCAGAGCGGGGATGGTGGCCCAGCAGGTAAGTGTTCGTATTCATCACACAGGGTTCGGCATCCCTGAGTTGGTTTTGCAGACGGAGGGTCGATACTTCTCCCCCTTTAGTCTCCGGTAGTCCAGTTAGGTTTGGTCTCATTGCGCGGGCCATCCGCCATCTTCTGGTGCCCCCGTGACGATTGTCTCTGGGACGCGTATGCGGGCAACTCTACCCGGCTCCTCTCACCTTTTCAGCGTACTCACGGTTGAAGCCGAGATGCATATCTGCACGGAGTTGCTGGCTCTCTCTGTGGGTCTCTCCATTTGGCAGTCTGATGTTCTTCATCGACCCCGCTTGCTGTGGTTGAAGTGAGCGGGAACGGTCGGGAAGGGTGTTCTGCCACTTTTATTGTTTTACTGTTAACAGCTTCACTACTGTTTGCAACCATTTTCACCTTTCCGGAACTGTTCTTTGTGAAGTTAAAGCACACTTCTCCACTTTACCGCCGGATATCAGTTACAGTTGAACTGAAATCTGTTTCAACTCAATCGGTTATCAACCAGCATGACTGCAACCCTAGAAACATGTGTTGCACGTTGCTCCCTTCCTTTCTACTCTGTCCCACGCCGGAGTCACAGTGCCACTACTTTTTTGGTACACTTCTATCACTTCCTGCTTGAGGCACGGGGCTCTTGCCTGTGTCTCTCCTGGGTGTCTTTGCTTACCGCCTGGATAAAATGTGTTGCCTCTAGAAAACGCCCCAGAGCTAAACTGGCAAGTATCTTGACTGCAGAGAAACTTGCTGGCACAGGGGGTGGGGCAGCAATTGGGGTCTTCTCATTTGTCAGTGCCCTCAGATTTAGAAATGGTTCTGGATTCGTCCCTACCTTGATTTCTGCCTGGCCCGTCATGCCTAAATGCTGACCTGCTCATGTTTCACACGGCGCCTGTAGACCGTCTTCCTCACCTGGGAGGAACGTCTGCCTACATATGTGATCCTTACCAGAAATCTTCCAAATTATGAGGTAACAGCCAGGCCTGACGGCAGGGCCTTTCATCTTTTTTAATTGAAATGGGCCCCCGCACCTTGAGAGTTAGGTGGCGGCCTGTGACTCATAAAAATGAAGCTTAATAGCTTTTTTTGTTGTAATGTCTTTATTGAAATTTTTATAACATACAAAAGATAAACCACAATATCATATTTTAACAAATAAACATCTTATAAACAATGTAACTGCATGTTTGTTTACACGACCTCTATAGGCAGCATGTAATACAAAAAAGGAAAGAAAGAGAGAAGGAGAGAAAAGGGGTAGCACTTAAGAAAAGAAGGAACACATAGAGAGAGAAGGAAAGGAAAGAGGAGAAAAAAAGAAAAGAAAACATAAATTAAACCCAACAAATACATTAAGCAGTACAATGGGAGGGGAACATTATTCCAATGTGCAATTAATTAAAAGCGTTCCATATGGATAGATATGTATCTGTTTTTTTCAGTCTTTGGTGAATAACCTTCTCCCTACTTGATAGAATGGTTCGATCCTGCAGCCAGCCAGCCATCCGCTGAGAGCCTTGCATCACTTTTCCAATATTTCAAGATTTGCTTTTTATTCATCAAAAGTGCCCTATACGACCAAAAACCCGGCCCAGCTGAAAGCGTAAGATCTACCGGGAACAATGATAGCTTTTAAAAATTATCATTTAGGGTTTCAGCTCCCCACTTGCTGACTTCCTTTGTTATGCTGTTCAGAGGCCAATCAATCTGTCTCATAATAATATTGCGCCGCTCAACCCCCCACCCTTTTGCTTGATCTAGGAATATGCCTGAGGATGAAGCCATTATCTGAGGCTGATTGTACGCATGCATTCACTAAGGAATAATTAGTTGCCACAGACTAAAGTGGCTGAAGACAGAAGTCTCTAAAAGGCATTCGGTTATCGCAGACATGTTTCAGCACACTGTCAGCTGTTTCATGTGGGGGTAGTGAATATGCTTGGAGACTAATGAAGTTCAAGGGGGGGGGGTCAATCTCAATGATAAAACCAGTGGAGGACAGGCATGTGCTCCCACTGGTCCGAACCAAGGAACAGGCATGATTGTTAGCGTACCAATGCCCAGAGTGGCCCGGCCAAACACTGTGCTCATGTTTCTGCCAGCGTCAAATATAAATCACATTTATGCAGCCAGTACAGCTGCTCAAACCCGGCTAAAAAGGTGCACACACCCCTACACCACACACACAGACACTTTCTCATGCACACAACCACACAACCAGGGCCTTAAGTGGGCTGGGGCTAGCCGGAATGGAGCCCCAGTCTTCCCCAAAAAGTACCTCTGCCAGAGCTCTCCCGCTACTGACAACCTCTGCAGGCAACCCTTTCATCATGCGCTCAGGGAACGGGTTGCCTGCGTGGGTCTGTACAGCAAATTAAAAAACAAAGAGAGAGGCACATGCAGCAAAGTAAATGCTCGGAATGCCTCTCCCAATTACCTGCTACAAAGGCGGCACAAGAAGTCTCAGTGCCTTTTTGTAAGAAGTCAGTGGGAGAGGCGGTCGCATTGCTAGCCTTCATTTTACTGCACCCAACTCTGCTTTTGTTTCTTAATCTGCTGCGCTGACCCATGAGGGACCCCGTTCACGTTTCTTAATGTGCTCCGTTGCTTGTTCACGTTTCTGCAGCGCCGACATCTGCATAGCGCCCTTTCATGATAGGTGAAAAGGCGGCATGCAGTCGTCTGCGCCGCGGATTAAGAAACACAAGGAGAGGCGGGTGCAGCAAAATAAACTCTAGCAATGCACCCGCCCTCTCCTTTTGACCTCTTAAAAAAAGGCCACCTCTTGTCTCCGTCCCCTCAAATACCTAATGTAACATTCCATGCTATGTAATAACATGCTATGCTATGTAACATCAGGTTATAGGTAATGGGAATGTGCTGCACTTTGGGTGGACTAGTCATGGCAGGCATCTTCTATTGGAATGTGCACCTTTAGAAAGGGTCTGTTGGAGAAAGAGAGCTGACTTGAAGGAAGCCAGTGGGGCGTAGATCTGCTCTTGATAAAGAAAGAAAGAAAACTCACCTGCCTGCTGTATCCTTTCAATGGCGACGAGCTGTACACTGCTGGAGCCCCGATGAGTTCTGACGTGGTGGACCTACTGCTGCTTCTTGCTGTTCTGTGAAGTCACTGCCTCGCCTTCGATCTGCCTGGGCCTCTTCTCGGGAGCTTTTCAGGTGCCCTGGGTGCTCGGTGCACCTGTGCATTTCCCCAATGAACCACTGCTTCCACAGCGTCTTGTGGTTGACACAGTCTGTGGGCAGGGGTGTTGCTAGGTCTGGAAAAGATCAGGGGCTAAGCTAATGCCGGGACTGCCGGGAATCGGGGCTAGCTATAGCCTTTTGGTTGTAGCACCTGAGCTTCTATCCCGGGCTACACCCGAAAGATCCGGGGCTATAGCCCCATCAGCCCCTCCCCCTAGCAACGCCTCTGTCTGTGGGGACAAGAGCCTGTGAGGAGGAGAGCCTACGTGGATGTGCCTTAATTGTTTAGGCCCTGGAGGACGGGCAAAACGAACCGAATGATCCGCGTCCCCACTGAGAAATGGCCTTAAATCGTCCGAAGCGAAGCGGAGGATCTGCATGCCTACGGGTTTGATCGACCGGGCAGTGTTTCGGATGCTCTGTGCAACGGGCACCTTACGATTCCTGTTGAGGACAGTTTGGGATGTAGAGCGACTTGTGAGTAATTGTGCATTCACCAAGGCAATGCGTATGCTGGGCCGGCGTCCTTAAGAATTTCCGGTGATCGTCAAGGCAACACGCAAGGAGAAGCATCCGCATTGTGATGTCTTCGCTTGTCATGATATGATATGATCGTTTACTTATATAGCGCCTATACACAATGTGTTTCAAAGCGATTCAAGACAAGGGAGGGAACAAGGGAAAATACAATGACATTCTTACAGGCCATGAACAGTAAGGATGTGAAATTAACTATCGTACTCGGCCTGACGACATTTCAGATAGTGCAAGAGCTAAGACATAGATAAGGCAGGGAGGTGGGGAGTGGGAAGGAAATGGAAAAAGACCGGCGACTACCGTACTAGGCCTGACGACATTTCTGGTAGAGCTGGGGGAAAACAAAAGGTGAGGGAGAGGGGTGTGGAAAGGGAGGGGAGGAACAAAACAACCGACTATCGTACTAGGCCTGACGACATTTCAGATAGAGCTGGAGGGGGGACAAGTAAGGGGAGGGGGAGGAGACAGAAGAGGTTGCTATCATACTAGGTCCAGGGACAATTCTGGTAGAGTAAGTGCATAGAAGAAAGTAAGGGGAGGAGGGGAGGAGATAGAAAAAGGGAGAAAGGGAGAGGAGGAGAGAACAGAGAGTAAGTAGTCAAAAGAGTGGAGAAGCAAGAGGGGAGAGCGAATTCAATTGCAGAAGTCAGTAGTAACACATAATGTTTCACATGGGCGTAATTCTAGGGGGGTACAGGGATGTTTTTCCCCCCCAACTTTCATGGCACACGATTTTGTCGCCATTCATTTGGCTGAGGCACTTCTTTTTTCAGACCTCATGTCCCCCCCAACATTTTCAGCAAAGTTACTCCACTGATGTTGCAAGCCAGCATGCAAGATGAAGATGGGAACAGCATGATTCAGGGCCACCATGAGTACAAGATGCAAAGGAAGTCCAGCATGAGAGTTGAGAAAGGGTGACGCAAGTCCATAAAAGTCAAATCCAGCATTGGCCACAAGACAGTGATGGTGTGCGAGAAGGGAGGGGGGCAAAAGGGAACATCACAGGGGGACCAGAGTAGGTGGGGATGGCCTGAACTGAAGAGCCTTGTAGTACGCTGTTAGGGAGAAATTCTAATTTCTCTGCTAATTCCCTTCAAAGTTCGAGACCCCCCAGCTCTTTTGCTGGACTTTAGGACTTTTTAATTTGAACTCTGGAGTGTGGAGCCCTTTTTCTCACTCTCTTATGTGTTTTGACCTTATTTGGATTATATGTTTCATTTGTTTTTGGAGTCTGACAAACTCCATAGGCATCTACTTTTTGTATGATAACGCACAGCATCTTCAGTGCAGTGTCATAGAGAAATCCTTTAGATTTCTCATAAGGTTTAAATACCTTTTCTTGGGTAAACTACTGTTCCCATGAATAGAAAGTGAAATTGACTTTACTTACCTTTTCTCTTTGTAGGTCCAGCACACACCAGCTTCTGTGGAGTGCTGGGGGGTTACATAGTAGCTCCTTATTCTACCTACTCATGTAACATTTTATGTTACCCTCACTACTTTAAATAGCTGGTGGAAGTGGTTTAATTTTCCTACCATTGGGGTTATCTTCCGCAGGCTGAATCCTCAGCTGCAGTACAGCACCCATGGGTGAACATATTGTCAAAATGGCCTGGTCTTCTTTTTTTGCCATTTTCTGTTTGTGAGGTCTTTTTTGGGATTTACTCTGTGCACCAAGCCAGGTTTGAGCCCTTTGTTCATTTTGTCTTTGGCGGTCTTCAGTACTAAAACCCACCTCTGGCCTCAGTATGTCTGGAAGGGCAGGAAGTGAGGGATGTTCCCGAAACCTCCCTGTCCTTTGTCTTTAGGAATGCCTGAATGCACCCAGTCCTGATTGGCTGGCTGACTGTGCTTTCAGGACTGCCAACCTGCTGTTTGAGTGACAGCTAGGTTGTGCATGAATGGGAGAAACCTGCTTTAAAGGCGAGGGCTTTGGGACTGAAGACAGAGTCGACCGCTGGGAAGAACAACCCGATGAAGAAACCGTGAACGAAGCTTTCTGCATTCTCCTGGACCTTTGACTTGCCCGGTGAAGCCCTGCTGCTGTGCTGAAACTCCTTTTTCTAATCGACAAAGCTCTGGAAGGGAAAACTGCTTCCCTTGGGTTAGTGGGACCAACTAACCCGAGACAAATTACACTGGACCATCTTCCCCGACTGGCTGAACTTCTTTGCTGCTGCAAGAACCGAGTGCCAGGGGTCGAGAAATCCATAGTCGGGTGCAACGTCTGTGATCCGGCCAGAAGCTCCAGGAGTCTCCCCCGGAACCTCCGGAAGCAGGACGACCAGAGCTCGAGTCACCTCACCAGAGTGCAGTGCTTATGTTGCTGGATCTCTCCGCAGACCTGGTTCATCACAGCTTACCAGTGTCAAGGCTCGGAGAGGTCGCCAATTGTTCCACGACAGCATCTAGATGGATAGCCTCCTTTCTAGGACCTAGAATGGTTAGGGTATGTGTAGGCAACAACCAATTCTCCCCCATCTCACAAACATGTGGAGTTCCACATGGTTCCGGTCTGTCGCCTCTGCTTTTTAATCTGTATATCCGCCCTCTTCTTGATCTCTTAAGCAAACTAAGAGTGCAATACACAAACTACGCTGATGACACTCAGGTAGTCATACAACTGAGTGGCTCATATAGTAATGATGTCGGAATCATCAATAACATATAAAAAGCCATACAGGACTGGATGGCCTGCAACTCCCTGGATTTGAATGATAAAAAGACCAAGCTCCTAATAGTGTCATCTAAAAGCACCCGGACTAAACTTGATCCTAACTATGTCAGCTTCCCTATTGTGGATAATATCGCCGTCCAAAAGAAAGTTAAGACCCTAGGAGTTGTCCTTGAGAGCTATCCATGAAGTCCCACATCTCCAACATAAAGTCCAGCTGTTGACTGATCAACAAGCGAATAGGATATATTCGCCCATTTATCGCTGAAAAAAACTGTGCTCTTCTGTCCACGGCACTGATTAATTCTAGATTAGACTACTATAATAGTCTTCTATCTGGTACCACAGTTACCAATATTCAGTCTCTGCAGGTGGCCCAGAATAACGCTGTGCGTACTATTTTCAACCAATCTCGTCGCACCCACATCTCCACCTTCAGGAAAAAACGTCATTGGCTCCTGGTTAAACATCTTATAACACATAAGGTGTTAACTATGATGCACAAATGCCTGAGCCTCAGCAGTCCTATTTATCTGTCTGCACGCATCAGTATCAAGTCAAATGAGAGGAATCCTCGCTCATCCACTGCGGTCGTTCTCAAACACCCCAGATTCAGGACAGCTAAATTTGGAGGTACCACCCTTGATGCACAGGGCCCCCTCCTTTGGAATACACTACCAGCTCAACGGGTCATAAAAACTCATCTCTTTAGCCTGGAATAACCCGGTTATGATTCTCCTCCTCTTCTGCCTTTTGTGTTCGTCTGGTTTTGTCTTGTCTTCGTGTGCGCCCTGAGTCCCATGGACATGTGGCGCATTACAAAAATTAAAATAAATAAATAAATAAATAAATAAGGAGTTAAGGAAGCCCAACCGATATCCAAGATCTGCAGTGGTGCTGTTTACCGAGCGCTCACACTGCAAAATAATGCCGCTGATCCGAAAAGAGCCTGTAGCTGCCGCCGACTTCCGAATTTCTGCAGCAGGAGTCCTCCAGACGTCCTCCCTCCTGTCCCCACAACTGAGGCCCAGGAACCCAGGATATGCATCATTGCAACCAGACAGAAGCCAGCTGGACACTCTTCTTCTAACCAAAGGTACTGTTCCCACTTGGGGTACTTAACTTACCTCAATGTCATTAGCTTTGCTCTTCTCAGTTGAGACTTGCAGTAGCTACTTTGCTAGAGTTGGTTTCAGCTCCACCGTTCACAAGTGTAACAGCTTGTGACCCTACTGTGATTTTTCCTTCAACAAAACTCTCTAACTTTGGTCAAGACATTGTTATCTAAGAAGTGCCTCCGCTCCATGGACTGTTCTCCAATTGACTTTGGCTGCCCTGGCTCCCTGCAGACGCTTTTAGTCCATTGGACTTTGATAGTTACTGTCCTTCATAGATGATAACTTGGTTTTTAAATATTAATGCTGGGAAAGGTTTTCATCTAGACTTCATTGGAAGATTTAAGTGCTCACCTACTCTGAGAACCTGTTTAACCTTTTTTCTTCCCTAAACCTTTCCTTTCTACCAACCTCAGAATCTACAAAGTGTACTAGTGATATATAAATGCCATTACTGTCCTAGTTAGTGAAGTCACCTCAGGGTGTAGGAAATGTGTAAGAATCATCTCTAAAGAGTGTCTACTAGTTTTGTGTTGAATCTGGAAAAGTATTTTAAAGTATATTTGATTGTTACATACAACGCCATTTTTAAAGAATGCTTATTTTAAAACTACTGTTAAATAAATAAATACATATTTATAACAAAAACCTTGAGTATAAGTGTTACTTGCCTACTTGTATTTGTGGATTTCATTGCTACAGTTCTACAGTTCACATTTACCTCTCTTGAGATAAGCCTGGCTGCTCAGTCACACTACCAACCTGTGTAGTATGTAATAACTTGGAAGCTGATGAACACCCGAACCAGCAGGTAAGTTATTAAGTAGGTTTATTGTAGTTCAATTGCCAGGAACAAAACATTGGCATGTCCTTTCCAAGTCAGCATACCTCCAACTGCCAAGCATAGAATCCCCTTCAGATCACAACACACCAACACTCCACTCACACTGACCTCACTACATTCCATGTACAGTGATGTCATCTACTCAGCTAGCAAGACACATTACAACACTTCTCCCTCCTTTCCTTTATTGAAATCAGAGAAATTATACACCAAAACCACCACCAGACAAAACCCCCACATGTACGTGTGGCCAGCACGTAATGCACCAAATAGTAACACCACTGGCGACAAGCACTGCCCCCAGAGAACACCAAAACCCTGGACACTACAAGGTAAATCTAGGAAACAGGAAGTGCTCCACCAAAAGAATAAGAACCCAACAATACCTACATGACACCCCCAGAATACAACGACTGTGCCAATTGGGAAACATGACACCCTGTGTCAACCAACACCCAACACCAACTCCAACACCCAACTACAACACCAGTCCTCCCTCCATGAACAAACAGTGAGGAGCCCAACGCAATCTACTAAGGGCTCTCTCCTCCCACAACAGAATTGGACAACCTCCGAGAAACAAAAATAACAAACTAAGCACCTCCACCTGTTCCAAGCTGCCCCATGGAACCTAGGTCCTGCCACGACCCAGCGTCCACATGAAAAAACTACCTAACAATCCTCATCCCTCAGTGCACAAACCTCCTTCCGTCCTAGTCTGCCCCCTAGAACACCAGGGCTGCCACCCCCGGGCACGAACCACACAGCTCAACAGAGCAACAACAAGCACAACAATGCAAACAGTTCACCACAGCACCCACCCAAAGGTGCCCAACACCACAAAACCAAGATCATCTGAGAAACACAACCCGCAAGGATGCGGAAACACAACCAGGACCAACCACCTAAACCAGACACACACCAACCACCATGGACCCCTGGTCCAGCCTAGTGCACAGCGCAGTACACCTACCACTACCTAGGACCCCAGGTCCACCCTACTGCCACCCGCAGCACACCTACTGCATACCATGGACCCCAGGTCCAGCCTACTGTCAACCGCAGCACACCTACAACATACCTTGGACCCCAGGTCCAGCCTGCTGCGCGAACGCAGGACACCACACTACTAACCTTGGACCCCTGGTCCAACCACCTGCAAAACAGCAGGACCCTTCACCAACATGGGACCTACCCAATGGCCCCACCTTGCAGGTTGCTATTGGAACCCCAAACAGAGGCACACTGAAACAATAGCACACCTCACATACACACACGCTAAGGATAGAGTCACTTCGTCACTCCATATGCACCTTCAAACACCATATGCATATCTGCAAAAAGATAACGTTGTCCTGCACACGCATATTCAGTGCTACAAAGATTAAAGATAACATAACTGAACAAATAGGATTAGAAGTGCCTAAGAGCACCTTGGTTTGAAATCACTGCCCGATGAACTACCTATACCCGCGGGCACCCCCACCCACGAGTCCATCCAAAGCCAAGGTGGAACCCATCCTGTAAATAAAACATTGTTAGGCCTTAAGCACATTAATCAAGACATGACTACTGATAATAACATGTGAGTGCCCCACCCACAAGTCCAAACCCTAAAACGTTCAGTCCACCTGGAAGAAATTGTTATTCACCAAAGAAAAAATACATAGCAATTTTCAGCACATTAACACAACAACATAACACTAACTCTCACTCACCTGTTGCATACAACAACCACAACCCTAACAGACAGCCACTCACACTCATACAAAACATCCAACGCGCGCATCCACTTCACTCACACGGGCCCATAATACGCACACTCACACCACACAACATGCAGCTGTCACACTAACAAACGAGTCTCACTAGTGCACAGCGTTCTCCCTGAACTGGAAGATCTTCCTCTTCGCAGCAGACCGCAGTGATCCGAAACTCCACTGCTTCCAAATGCGCGGAACCACAAGTCCAGACACAGGGCACAGGTAAGTCCTCTGCTGTACCTGCCCTGATGGACCCGTAGAACAACAAGTCAACGTCCTTACACAGGACCATCTGCGCTCCGCCGACTCGCACCAGCAGATGTCCATGTCACCCCAGACATTCCTCCTATACCACTCGCATCCGATAGGTCTGCCAAGTCCTTTGGAGGGCCCCCGTGGCCGCTCTCCTCCTTCCAGAGTCACCGGCTCGATGCGTACACAGGATGAACAACGCGAACATTCTTTGCGTTCCAGCAGGACGCGCTGGAACGCACGCCGCAAGACAAGAAACGCAATCACATCAACTCATTCCGTCACGCCCCCTTGAACGTCTACGCATTCGAGCTTTCCTCGACATGCGCGCAAGCAACGTTCACAATGAGGCACCGTCCAATGACTCATTACGTCACCATAATAACTGCAGGCACAGCAGCGCTCACATCTCCAGCACGCCTCCATGACACACAGGAACCGGGGCCCGCCACTACCGAGAGCGCGATGTTACTCCTGAGAGCCCATGCACTTCGAGCAGCTCCCGGAGCCCCGCCAAACTACAGTCCGAAACAGTCCACTGACTGGGCCTCCCAGCTCCAGTCAGGTCACAGGCACACTCTCAACTGCTAAAGTCGCGGTGCTAATAACCGCCCAGGAAGCACTCGGACAGCTGGCAATCCACCCGACAAAGCCGCTTCCCTTCAGTAGTCCGTTATGCCAGATCACCCCGCACACCGACACGTGTGCCGCTATTGGCCCCACAGCTGTTGCAGGACACCCACAGCCAACCGAAGTGAAACCGGCAGACTGGACACCCAAGCAGGTGTTCCTTGCATCCCAACCGGCCAATTTCCAAAACACCAGCTGGGGATCTGCCAAGCACAAGCTCCACCCGGCCAGCCTGGTCCTGATGGCAGACTCCCTCAGACTACTGCACACAGACTTGTGTGCCGGACAGGCTCAATTGTTCAGCACCACCCGGCCTGCTGAAGAACCTGCACAGTCCAGATCAAAACAACACTGGACATCTACACGCTGAACTTGGCACTGGACATGAATCACTGGAGGCAATGTTTCCTGGCTTCGGACTGTCCCCTCCTCAACAGCATCCCATCCTCGTAGCCAGTGTAATAACTTGGAAGCTGATGAACACCCGAACCAGCAGGTAAGTTATTAAGTAGGTTTATTGTAGTTCAATTGCCAGGAACAAAACATTGGCATGTCCTTTCCAAGTCAGCATACTTCCAACTGCCAAGCATAGAATCCCCTTCAGATCACAACACACCAACACTCCACTCACACTGACCTCACCACATTCCATGTACAGTGATGTCATCTACTCAGCTAGCGAGACACATTACAACATAGTACAGGCCTATACCAAAAGGGTTACTACAACAATTCTTCAGACTAGAAGAAAGGACCTACAAGCGTAGGTCTATGTTGCAGCCTTTGTGGTAAAACGTAAACATTGTTTCATGCAGAGCGCCGCCTGAGGGAACAATGTTAGTCACGTTACCCGCAGCAACTAAGATAAACGTTGCTTCAAGCAGAACTAAGCGGGAGCTTTAACCCCATTGGAGCTGAATATAAGAGGATAAAGTGTATAAACACGCAGTTGAAAGGGGCTTTCTACCAGAAACTACGAGGGAAGTCATGATTATACTATTATTAAAACCTAATAAAGACACTCTGGGTTCCTCGGCATACAGGCCCATCTCGCTCATAAACACTGGTAATACAATGGTAGCTGGAATACCAGCGAATCGTCATATTCCGATCCTGCCGGAATCTGTGCTAGCCGATCACTCCAGGTTCGTCCCGGCAAGATCTACGCCCTACGGTCTTGGGTGTACATTTGGCTTGATGCGCACTCTGGACCCAGAAATATCTGCAGTGGCTGCCCTATTCAACGCGGAGAAAGCGGTTGGCTCCATTGATGGACCCCTCAAATGAACAGTACTTTCCAACGCGGGGCATGGCCTGGATTCTGTTCTACTTTACAAAGGCCGTCCCTTCACTCGAAGCAGAGATTGCAGGCAGAAGAAACCATTCAGGTAGGCTTCATTATAGAGAGGTCAGATGCAGTTTCAGTTCGAAGCCTTCAAAGTACATTCAGGACAAGGGGGTACCAGCCCACCACCTCACTCACTCAATTTAGCCCTCAACTGGCCCTCTGCACAAAGAAATCATTGAGGGTACCCACACATCATCCAAAGCACCCGCGCAGCTGACGGGAACCCACCATTCGTCAGCATTCTGTCTCTACTTGACTGTAGCCAGAAGGACAAGCAGACAAGACACAACACTTCTTCTCTTAACCAACATTTTCCACAAAACCCTATATGCTTGCCAAGCTTGCACAACACCACATCCATCCTCACAACTCACACCAGCAGGCATGCACCATTCTCCTTCAGGGGGGGCACTCTGGTGGCACGAGGACATCGCACACACACCACAACCCGAGGCAAGCAAAGCAAAGGCCCAGTGCCCCAAATACAATTCTGAGGCAACTCCAGGCATATAGACACGCAACATCCACAGACACAAGCAGACACTGTTTACACAACGCAGACAGAGGAACACAAAAGGAAACATGCAGCCACCCCTCACATCCCTGTACAGGAGACAGAATGCACAACCGGAGGAAATGGGACTCATGCTCCTCAAAGAAAGGGATTGCAAGAGCCATGGAGAAGGGGCACCCTCATCAATCATGCCAGCATGTGCCAACACCAGTCAATCAATTGGGTTGGCCGTAACCTTTAAACTGGCACTGCCACTGCCAGACAGAGGGGACACCAGACACCAGCCTGCCACACAGAAGCACTGAGGGTAAGCAATGAGGGTAAGCAAGCTGCACTGCAAAGCATGAGCAATCCTATATCCACAACGAACCACAGTCCCCCAAATATAATTATTATTAGGGTATTCATTGAGTGCGGACCTAGCTTCAGGCAGCAGCAGAACGCTTTGCAATCATAGGGGGAAGAACACGGTGAGGGTAGCAGAGAAACAAGACAGCGGGGAGCTAACAACAGGGCAGGGCGGTCAATTTGGCAGCAAGGGATCTGCAAGCGGCCAGAGGAGGAAAAAGTGGGGAGCAGATCACCCAGTCTCTCGGCCACCATAGGAGGAAACAGTGGGGAGCAGATCGCCCAGTTTCTCGGCCACCCTAGGAGGAAACAGTGGGGAGCAGATGAACCAGTCTCTCGGCCACCATAGGAGGAAACAGTGGGGAGCAGATGACACAGTCTCTCGGCCACCATAGGAGGAAACAGTGGGAAACAGATCACCAAGTCTCTCGGCCACCATAGGAGGAAACAGTGGGGAGCAGATCACCCAGTCTCTCGGCCACCATAGGAGGAAACAGTGGGGAGCAGATGACCCAGTCTCTCGGCCACCATAGGAAGAAACAATGGGGAGCAGATCACCCAGTCTCTCGGCCACTATAGGAGCAGATCACCCAGTCTCTCTGCCACCATAGGGGCAAACAGTGGGGAGCAGATCGCCCAGTCTCTCGGCCACCATAGGAGGAAACAGTGGGGAGTAGATGACACAGTCTCTCGGCCACCATAGGAGGAAACAGTGCGGAGCAGATGACCCAGTCTCTCGGCCACTATAGGAGCAGATCACCCAGTCTCTCTGCCACCATAGGAGCAAACAGTGGGGAGCAGATCACCCAGTCTCTCGGCCACCATAGGAGGAAACAGTGGGGAGCAGATGACACAGTCTCTCGGCCACCATAGGAGGAAACAGTGGGGAGCAGATGACCCAGTCTCTCGGCCACCATAGGAGGAAACAGTGGGGAGCAGATGACACAGTCTCTCGGCCACCATAGGAGGAAACAGTGGGGAGCAGATGACCCAGTCTCTCGGCCACCATAGGAGCAAACAGTGGGGAGCAGATCACCCAGTCTCTCGGCCACCATGGGGAGCATATCACCCAGTCTCTCGGCCACCGTAGGAGGAAACAGTGGGGAGCAGATGACCCAGTCTCTCGGCCACCATAGGAGGAAACAGTGGGGAGCAGATCACCCAGTCTCTCGGCTACCATAGGAGGAAACAGTGGGGAGCAGATGACCGAGTCTCTCGGCCACCATAGGAGGAAACAGTGGGAAGCAGATCGCCCAGTCTCTCTGCCACCATAGGAGGAAACAGTGGGGAGCAGATGACCCAGTCTCTCGGCCACCATAGGAGGAAACAGTGGGGAGCAGATGACACAGTCTCTCGGCCACCATAGGAGGAAACAGTGGGGAGCAGATGACCCAGTCTCTCGGCCACCATAGGAAGAAACAGTGGGGAGCAGATCACCCAGTCTCTCGGCCACTATAGGAGCAGATCACCCATTCTCTCTGCCACCATAGGAGCAAACAGTGGGGAGCAGATCACCCAGTCTCTCGGCCACCATAGGAGGAAACAGTGGGGAGCAGATGACACAGTCTCTCGGCCACCATAGGAGGAAACAGTGGAGAGCAGATGACCCAGTCTCTCGGCCACCATAGGAGGAAACAGTGGGGAGCAGATGACACAGTCTCTCGGCCACCATAGGAGGAAACAGTGGGGAGCAGATGACCCAGTCTCTCGGCCACCATAGGAGCAAACAGTGGGGAGCAGATCACCCAGTCTCTCGGCCACCATGGGGAGCATATCACCCAGTCTCTCGGCCACCATAGGAGGAAATAGTGGGGAGCAGATGACCCAGTCTCTCGGCCACCATAGGAGGAAACAGTGGGGAGCAGATCACCCAGTCTCTCGGCTACCATAGGAGGAAACAGTGGGGAGCAGATGACCGAGTCTCTCGGCCACCATTGGAGGAAACAGTGGGAAGCAGATCACCCAGTCTCTCTGCCACCATAGGAGGAAACAGTGGGGAGCAGATGACCCAGTCTCTCGGCCACCATAGGAGGAAACAGTGGGGAGCAGATCACCCAGTCTCTCAGCCCCATAGGTGAAAACAGTGGGGAGCAGATCACCCAGTCTCTCGGACCCATAGGTGAAAACAGTGGGGAACAGATCACCCAGTCTCTCGGCCACCATAGGTGAAAACAGTGGGGAGCAGATCACCCAGTATCATGTGTGGTGGGGAGTGGAGGGTGTGTGGACCTAGGTGTTAGGGAGGAGATATTCCTTGAACAGGAGGGTCTTGAGCTCTTTCCTGACAATAAACAGTGTGCCAACTAGCAAGCAAAGTACACAGACACACACCAGTTGCTCCACAGAAACCCATTCATTCCCACACATATTTACGCTTGTCGCTACATACATTGACATATATGTGTTCCATATTGTTTACAGAACCCTAAGTACAAAGAGTAAAACCCTAGCAGGCGACTTTAATGACAGGGCAAAGCATCCAAGGGGTCAGGCATTGGCCCGTGGATGCAAGAACACACAAAGCCAGGAGAAGAAGCGTGACTCATTTACATCCTGGCACCTTATACCCACAAGGCACGCACATTAAGCAACGATGAAAGGGGTTGTGCAGGTGTTACTCAGGGATAACACTTCACATTTTGGGAGAGGGGCCAACTTCAGAGACTGTGAGGGAGCGGCAAACTCACTTGTGTGGGGCACCTCATTTCTTTGCACTTTGTAATGAGACTATTCTGGTGCGACTTCAATGTTACAAGCAGTTAACTCTATGTCACGTCTGAAACCACACACGTAAGGACTTTTGTGAGAATGAGCGGTCTCCTGCCCCCCTACTGTTCCAATCACTCCCCTGACATCACACGCAAGTACTGACCCCACATCACGAGTGCCTAAAAGTGTATGCATGCGAACGCAGTTGGTAACCATGAAACGCTTTACTTTAGTAATTGCCGGGCTTTTGTTAACATTGCCGGGCCTTTGTAAACTGTGCAGCCGCATGCGCTGTTTATTGTCTGTGTCATGTTCTGCCCTCCCACATGTTCTGTCCGGCCAGGTCACGTCAATGTAACCCACACGTTTGTGGGGAGCGGGGGGGGGGGCGGCTAAAACCCAATGTGCCCAATGGTTATTGCACCACTGCTGTTAGTTCCCATTCATCTCAAACAGCTAACCAGCTATTTATGCTGCAATAGCGACTAGTCATGAAGAAGTGATCCCGTTCTAGCGCTGTTCTTCAATCAACAGAACGTAGCGTTTAGGCTGCCTCCTAATAGAATGAAGGTCAAAGGGCGCCAGGGACAGGGCCAAGCGGCACACGCCATCTGAGCAGCCATCCGCACTCAACACAACGGATGCAACTGCGCTAGGCTGCCATATAACATGACACGTCGCATGGCACAATAACGTGAGCGCCTTCTCCATCACATGCTGCACTCAGTTACTGTCATAGCCCATTTTCTGCGAGGGCCATAACACCAGCACAGAGAGCCAATGAGACGAGGGCCCAGGGGGGAGAGGGGGCCTGCTTGCCAATCTGCAGCATCATGTTAAGGCACACCGTAAGGGGTCCATACGCAAGAGCATGCCTCAAATAGAACTGACAAGGCCTCAAAGTAAAAGCCATGAAATGGTGCCCCCTAGGAGCCCCGAGTCAGGGGAGGCCATGTATGAACCCCGAGGGGCTTCACATCACAAATGAGGAAAGCCTGAAGAGGGTGGTGGAAGTGGCCCACAATGCAATGCGGTCCTAGGCTTGCTGTCTGATGCCAAGATCATAAATGCAGACCCCATGTTAGCTACCCTGCCCAAAGGAATTGCCATAGACCATTGCTATGATCGGATGCAGCCTGTGCTCCGACGCCCGCTCCCCACCTATGCGTTAAGTACCCCGCCCGAGTCTGTCAAGAATAACTGTATTTTTATACAGCGCTTCAAAGGAAATTCCTCCAACATGTAAGCGCTGCTGAACAAATGGTTCTCTTACCCTACTTATGCAGCACTCAACACTTGAGTTAATTTTGGGATTGAAAGGGGTGCACCCTGATCTCAACGCAGGTGCTCACCTCGCTGAGCTATCTCACCAACTTCTCTGTGATGGCAGAAGACAGGTGCCAATGTAAAGGACGTTTGACTGCACCCTCTTCTTCCTGATATAGGGGTAGTAGGGTCTGTCATTAAATAGAACAACAGTCTTGTGTCCATAGTGTTTCTGTATCTACAATGGTGTCCCCACTTTAATTTCCCCCATACTCCTTGTCTTCGATTACCACTTCAGCGTTCACTTCTTGCTTTTACTTCGTCATGCTTTTACTTTATGTTGCTTTTACTTCTTTGTGCTTTTACTTCTCTTTGCTTTTACTTCTCCTTGCTTTTACTTCTTCGTGCTTTTACTTCGTCACACTTTTACTTTGTCATGCATTTACTTCTCCTTGCTTTTACTTCTTCTTGCTTTTATTTCTCCTTGCTTTCACTTCTTGCATTTACTTCTTCTTGCTTTTACTTCATCATGCTTTTACTTCTTGGTGCTTTTATTTCATCATGCTTTTCCTTTTCCTTTTACTTCTTCATGCTTTTACTTCTTGCTTTTACTTCATCATGCTTTTACTTTGTCTTGCTTTTACTTCTTCTTGCTTTTACTTCTTGCTTTACTTCTTGATGCTTTTACTTCTTGCTTTTAACTCGTCTTGCATTTACTTCTCCTTGCTTTTACTTCTTCTTGCTTTTACTTCGTCATGCTTTTACTTCTCCTTGCTTTTACTTCTCCTTGCTTTTAACTCTCCTTGCTTTTACCTCTTCATTATTTTACTTCTACTTGCCTTTACTTCGTCTGCATCTTCACATTGTCCTGGTGGCAATGGATATAGTTATGGTTAGCTACAAGGTTAGGGTTGGGGTAATGGCAAGACTGTGGGTTAGAAAAGAAGAGGGGTTACAGGTGGTCACCACATGTACAGACGAAGGGAATGTTAGAAGGTAAAGACAGAAGTTGTTAAGGTGAAAATAGGTGTAGGCGCCTAAGTGGGTGTATGGCAAAGTGAATGCAGAAGGAGTAAAGACATACATCCTCTTTGGTATCAGTGGACAAGTCTCGCTAGGCCTTTTTCCAGCCATTCCTAACGCTAGAAAGACACATTTACTTTCCACTTTTGTTGTGTCCAGTTCCAGTCCTCCTCTTGGAAAAGATTCCCTATTTGAGATGGACCCCCCGCAGAGCAGGGTCCTGCTGATATACGGCGCAAGCCAAAGCAACATCACAGACTGAAAGTGGGCAACTCTGAGCGGATACAATGAATGATACCATCCTGGGACGTCATTTAGGGGTCAGGGTGGGGGGCAATGGCAAAGTTCCTTCTACCCTACAGGCCCCATCTTCTGGATCTCTGGCACCCACAGGAGGCCAGGTGCTGGCTCCTTTATGCACCATGCCCCGGGATCCAGTGACAAGCCATCACTGTGCAGGCTGTGGCACAGTAACTAGAGACTGGAGAAGTCGATTAGGGCTCTCAAGGAATTGCCACTGCAGCCCCCCAGACCCTTTTTGACCTTTTGACTGCTTTGCTTGCCATGGACCTGCTTGTTTAGGATTTTTAGAGGAGGGTTTAGCTCTGCACTTATTGCCATGGTTCATTTTGTTATTGATGCACTTGCAGGCATCCAGAGTAAAAGTTCATGTCCTATAATGTCACGAGGGAGTCCAAAAGGGGACTCGGCACTGACGTAAGATATCCCCTCCCCCCACCTGGGCAGGTGCTGCACACTGCCTATCCATCTAGGGTGGTTTGCTCTGCTAAGGAGGACCAAAGTTTCCTGTGCTTTCAACTGGCACCTTTCGCGAGCGATAAATGCATATTACAGCACATGCTCAAAATCGTAATTTAACAGCAGGGACCTGGTGCGTTTCGCTCAAACGTATCGAGGTTCCCTCTGCCAAATATGCGTCATTTGCATGGCATAGCAGAGTGCAAATGTGCATGGCAAAAGGCACTCCGCTGTGCAAATGTGTAAACTGCCAGGCAGCGTTTATCTTTAATTTTTAACACTGCTTACCAAGCACGCATGGTAAGGAGGGTTCACAGTTACAATTGAACATGTCAGGCAGCGTTTAATTGTAATTGTACACGCTGCCTGCCATGTACAATGGAACCCTATGTGGCTTAAAGCCAGCAGACCCCATAGGGATCCCCAGCATTGGCGCCGGCATGAAAATCCATCCCAGCACAAATTCTGGAGCATTGGTATGGTGGAGAGGAATGAAGGTGGCAGAAGTGCAAGTCGCATTCCACACACCCTTGTAAACATAATGCGTAAAAGCACATTTTGCTTATGCTATGCAATGTGGGACATGAGCTCCTTTGTGTTTGGCTCTACTCTCTAGAGAAGCAAGCAGTGACACACATTCACACGATGTATTCGTAATTGGCATGTCTTCTTGCTTGAGGCAACTCCAGATTGCTAAGGTTGTTTTGCAGAACAGCTGGAGTGACATCATT
Source organism: Ambystoma mexicanum (assembly GCF_040938575.1). Lineage (NCBI taxonomy): Eukaryota > Metazoa > Chordata > Amphibia > Caudata > Ambystomatidae > Ambystoma > Ambystoma mexicanum. Next base: position 88,654,890 of record NC_090939.1, on the reverse strand, counting down.
CTCTTCCTCATTCTTACTGCAGTTTAGGCCTCAGTCCCAGAAGTGGGGGGAACACCCTCTCCCAACTCTGGAGATGATTGCCAGGCATTCTCCCTGTGGACACAGATGCTGCTGAGGAAGAGCAGAGCAGCACATGTTTCACTGAGCTGCCCTTTCTGGGCACTCACACCCATGAACCGGTGGGAGCTCGTGTGCGATGGGCCTGCATGCACAGAAGACCCTGACACGAGCAGGCTCAGGATGGGTGAGATGCTGCTCACAGTACAGCAGGGGTGGGAAGCAGGATTGGCAGCAATCTTCCAGCCGCCTTCTGCTTCGGTAGGATGGAATTCTGTGTCGGGGCTTCTGCTCTTCTCTGATTGGCCATGCAGAGTTGCCTGAGCTTGTTTGATTTTAATGTATAAAGTGATGCTGATTTCACTTTCATGCCAAAAAGTATAGTGCACACATGTGTCTGGGCTCTGACTGTCTACTGACATCCCTGACAGCTGCCTGGTGGTGGAGAAAAGGGCAAAGTCAAAGATCACATGTGCCTTCCTGAACACAGCTGCTTGAATCCACAGGTCCAACAGGCTACTATGGCTTTTAACTGAAGTCTAGCGGCAGTTTGTAATAGCTAAATATCAGCCATATCTGGTTTTGACAGCATGGTAGCTACTGGGGTCACACAATTATACAACCACAAGCAATTAGTGCCATTTTAGTTTTGTTCCCTGCAACTTTATTTCGGCCTAATCAGACCTTAAGAGTGAGATACAACAGCATTACAAAACACTAGGATCAGTGAATAAGAACAATTAGATAAAAAACATCATGGTTGCAATTAGCAAAATTGCGTGATGGGAGCTATCGATTGACTAAACAAACTGTTGTCCGTCACCACCGAGGAGCAGTGTGTGAATTGCTCACTTTACCAGCCACTCGGCAGGTATCGGTTTTGTGAAAGTCATATCCTTATTTCTTTGTGGATATCGAAACAGAAAGGGGTCGATCGGTTTCAATGACTTAAGTGATTGGGGTCGTCAACTTCAGGACCATCGAGTTATAATGCGGTATCGGTCGCTGTGATCCATCGCTCAGGATCTGGCCGCCCCTCCGTGACCTAGGGAAGATAACGAACAATTGTTCAGCTAGGTGTCGTGGAGTCGGAAGTTATTATTTTAAGGCTAAAAGTGCAACTTGTGCCATAACTGAGGGCACAGAACAAGCTCCGAAAAGGGGTTCTCGCATACCCCACATAGGAGCCCCACAGTACTACCTTCTTTTGACCTGATTTGGTTGTGGAAAACAGTGAAAAACTGAATGAGGAGAATGATTAAAGGTACCTTAGAGTCCAAGGACGGTGCATGGGATGCTCAAAAGGACCGAAGTGTACGCTTGCCAAGTCGCGAGCTGCTGGCTCATCAAATGCTCTGCTCGCGGCAGAGGAGGCAAAGAAATGACCGGATCAGCGTATGAGTCAAGACTGCCCATGCACGGCCACTGGTAAACATGCTTGCACATCTTTTGGCATACGCAAGTTTCAATTTCACGTTAAGGTTAATGGGAAGCGATTCAGGGTTATACCACAAATTGTCCCACCCCATTAAGAATTATTCATTCTTTACGGCAGCAAACCAGGCAAGGTTCGGACCACCAGCCTGGGATAGTGGGTCCCTAATTGTCTCTCTGAATTCACCAAGGCTACAGTTTGCCCCCATATGGACCCAAAGATACACTGGTTTCGTGCAACAAATATGTCCAATACTTTGTATATTGGTATCCATGAAGGTTGGGATGCTTGGGGCGTAGGGTGGACTTTGAAACTGTCTGCTCAGCGATCTGCAATTTACCAGTGTTACTCATACCCCAGAGCTCAGCTCCATATAGTGCAGCCTGCCCGGCTTGGCCCTTATAGACTTTCATGGTGACACTCACCGGCCCCTCACCATGTTCCTGGGCCAATCTGGAAGTAGCACCAGCATATCTAGCGATTTCCTTTCTTCTATACCTTCTGAGAGGACTACAGCAAAGGAGATCCAGCCTGTAAGGGTAGCTCCAAACAGGCCATAGTGCAGCGAGGCCACCAATACTGGCAGACGGGCACGATACAAGACCACTTACATGATACAGTTCATGCTGGCTTAGTGGAAGAGGCCTTCATCGGTGTGGGCATCCTAGCACGGGAATTCCCACTAGACTCTGGAGTGGCTGAACATTCCCGTGTGGCTCTCCGAGTGGGAAAGGTACCAGGTCCCCAGATGAGGACCCAATTCCGGAAAACACTCTGTTCTTTTGAGAGCATGTCTTCATCAATGGAAACCAAGCTTTCACGCTGCGCGACACACCAGCTCGTCGCGTAGCTCTAAGGCAGTAGTATTCTAACTTTTTTATGCTGAGCCCCCCTTGAGTAGAAATAATGCTGCCGAGCCGCCCTTGAGTAAAAATATTGCTACCGAGCCCCCACCCCCTATTGAGTAAAAATATTGTTGCTGGTTGGGGGAGTAACAGAAAGAACTGTGACAGCCCAAAAACCCCTCTTTTTGCACCCTCTTAAGCCTCAGGCACATCCAAAGTTGAGAGCTGTCACCAGTTGCGTAGCTGCTAACATGTTTCAGGATACAAGCTCAGAGCCAAAAATTCAGAATTGGAGCAGGTGACAGCATACAGATCTGAGCCGCCATCTTGGAGTCAGGTGCCCCCGTCGTGACAGCTACCTGACTCCCACATGGTTTCTTTACCAAGCCTTTCCCTGCTGACTCCCTGGGACTCAGGAAATTGGGGTGAGTGCATAAATGGCAACGGTTTGCAGCACATGGACAGGGAGATTTTGTTATAGAAAGCGGGAGAATTGAATTTTCCCATTGGTTTGCAATGGGGTTTATTTTAGGAGGGAGAAAGCAAAAAATAGCAACATTTTTGATATAAAATCAGGAGACTCCCCTTTAAATCAGGGGGGGGTTGTCATTTATGCGTGAGGATGTTCATGGTCTATGCTGTAAGCCATTAGCATGGGCTGGGTGGGTGAGACGAAGTTGCTGGGGTTTATGGACCTCACTTATGAGAGAAACACACGCGTGCCGTGAGCCAGACAGTCTTGAGGCACCTCTGTTTTCCTCAGGGGGAACTTATCTGCCACACTTGCAGAAGCCATGAGAAGGAGGCAAGAGGCCTTCGGTTATCCACAGTCTTGACGTCATCAAGCAGGTGGTCTTCCCCCAGGCTGTAGGGGTTGCCCGTCACTCTCTCCTGGTCCTAACCGTGGAGTTCCTTTCCAGTACCCACCAAAACAAAGTGGTCTAGCTCTTCTTGGGAATTTGTCGCAAATGTTTCTGATGGCCCTACTTGCCGAACCAGTCAGAAAAGCAGTGTATTACCAAAAGCTCGATTAAATGTCATTCACAATTGTTAGTGTCCTTAAATGAGAATATTAATCCACAGGTTTTCAAAATGTATAAGGAGCTCTCTTTGTTTACATCCTACCCAGAATCAGTTTCAAACTTGGATCCTGTGTATTGATTAACTGCAGGAAACACATATTGGGGTCTGCACCTTTCGGCTCGCCATTTGTTTTGGACTACAACTCCCATAACCGTATACCCATAACCGTATATAGTCAATGGTGAAGGATCATAGGAGTTGTAGTCCAAAACATCGAGAGAGCTGCAGGTTCACACCCCCTAATGGTGTTTTTGTCCTGTTTGTTATTTTTTCCTACGTTATTATTTGGTTTATTTATATGTATACATTTATTTTTGTGATATCTCAGTACTAGCCCTGAGGAAGCTCAAAGTGGGATAATTGTTCTAAATTTAGACCTAAGAGACAGCCGGAAAGGGAAGAAGTAGGTGGGTCAGAGAATGAAGAGAACGATAAAAAGATCTGAGAGGCATCAGCATAGACGTGACATTAAAATCCAAATGACTGAATAATAGCAGAGAGCGAAGTAGTATACAAAGAAAGCAATAAGGGGCCAAGGACCAACGCTTGAAAACATTCACCAACCCATGAAACAGAGCATGTGCAATTAGTTCAGTAGGAAAAAAGCAGGACAGAGCAATACCAGATATTGCAAGAGAAGCCTGGTCCTTTCTTTTAGTTCTTTATCCTAGCCCATCTCTTACATCATAGTCCTTCATCCTAGCCCTTCTCATTCATCATAGCCCTTTCGTATAGTATTCTTGTCACGACTGTGTCACTGTCTGGGTCACGCCCCTCCGACAGCTACAGCATGTCGCTCTGCACCAGGGGAAGATGGTTACACCACAGGGTTTTACAAGAGGTTTTCAGGTGCCCTTATAGGCCATATGGTAAAGGTATAGAATGACATACTAGAGACCCGGACAGCCCCTGTGTCTTTTAGCAGGGCACTGATAACAGTGATCCCTAAGGAAGGGAGGGACCCGACATATCACCCCACCTCCCTGCTAAACGTAGATGAGAAGATCTTTGCATGAGGCCTGGCCACTCGCCGCGAGGGAAAGATGCTGTGCCTCGTGCACCCAGACCAGGTTGGGTTTATAGCTGGTAGACAGGGCACAGATGCTATAAGAAAGACCCTGAATCTCATGGAGCACGTCTCTGAAGATCCAAGGGAACATGCTCTTTTGAGTCTCGATGCCGAAAAGGCATTCGATCAAGTGGAGTGGGGTTGCAGAAGGTGGGCTTCAGGGAGAAAATGCAGCAGACTATCGGAACAAGATATGCGGCGCCCACGGCACAAGTCACAGTCAATGAGAGAAAGTCCAGAGTTGTCAGGCTCGAAAGGGGTACCAGACAGAGATGCCCTCTGTCTCCTTTACTCTTTGCGTTAACAATGGAACCCCGGGCATAAAAATAAGGCAGGATGCGCAGATTACAGGTGTAAGTGTGCGGAATGCAGAACATAAGCCCAGCATGTACGCGGGTGACCTATTGCTCCACATCTCGAATGCAACCATATCAGCCCATAATGCACTTCGAGTCATAGAAGAATATTGGCGAGTCTCAGGGTTCAAGGTTAACGTGGGCAAATCGGTCCTGCTCCCCATAAGTAAGGATGTACAGGGGCGTAAGGAGGAGTGGCGCAGCCTTGGGATTTCGATAAGAGACGAAGGCATAAAATACTTGGGCGTGACATTAACTAAGGACTTCAGCGCACTGTATGAGGTCAATTTCCCCCTACTGATACGAAGGTTATTTCGCGATCTGGAAGCCTGGTCAAGACTCACTTTGTCATGGTTGGGAAGACTAAACGCGGCAAAGATGACACTGCTCCCCCGAGTGCTGTGTCTATACCAGGCGCTCCCTATTGAGAAGCCAGATGCCCATTTTGTGGAGCTAAAACAGGGGATTAACAGGTTTATATGGCAAGGAGGGAAGCAGAGGGTCTCGTACAATGTACTGGTTCAGCCAAAGGAGAGGGGAGGAGTGTGGCTGCCAGATATGCACACCCACTACAGGGCAGCACAGTTCAGAGCATTGATCCCCCACCTCAGGTCAGACCAACAGAAGCAGTGGGTCCAAATTGAGAACTACTTATGGAGACCGGCAACCCTGGGGGTGTGGCTCTGGCCACCACTGCATACATTCCCAAGGATAGTCAAGACGCGCCATATAAGGGCCCGCTGTTGAACCTATGGAGGATAAAGAGAGAAATGACCGGGGTAACGACTTGGCCATCCCCTTTGAGTCACATATGGGACCACCTGATACAAGATCACATCCCGGACCGTGCCAGATTTCACGAATGGTTTGACGCAGGACTAGAGCGGGTGGGCCAGCTGGTAAAGGGGAAAGACTTTGTGGGCATAGGGGAACTGGAAAAGTGCCTGGAAATAGGATCATTCTCAGTGTTCATATATTTAAAGTTAAAGGGGTGTGTTAATGTCTGGGAGATGGAAGGAGACCCTTCAGAGGGACTTGACAGACACTAAGATGGTTTTGAGCACCGAGGTAACGACAAGGGGGTTGATATCCAAATTGTATCAGGCACTGCTGTCGACGCAGGGAGCAAAGGCTGACCTATGTAAGAAAGGATGGGAGAAAAATATGGCAATGACCCTGCACAGCGACCAATGGAGGATGATGTGTGTGAATGCCCACAGGACATCAATTGCATGTCAATACAAGCTACATGGCATCAAATTGTTGTACAGGTGGCAATGGGACCCGGTTAGATTGTCCAAAATGTTCCCAGGGGTAGACCCTCGATGCTGGAGAGGCTGCGCCTTGAGGGATGATTATTGGCACATGTGGTGGGGATGCAGGGAGGTGCAAAGATTCTGGAAGGAGGTCCTGGGATGGGTAGAGGCCCTGGACGGAGTTGAGAGGGACCAGGATCTGCTGCTGGTACTGTTTGGATTGGAGGTCATGGAGGGAGAGTGGAGGAGCTTGCCCCATATTGTACACTTTTTATTGTTGGCTACGAGGGCTTGCCTGGCAGGCGGATGGAAGAGGGAGGCCCTCCCGAGTAAAAGACAAGATATATATGTGATTGGAACTTCTGATTGGGCAACTCCATGGTTGGACACCCTCTAGGGAACAAGAATGGTCAACGTTTCTTTCCAAATATTGCCCGCAGGAGGGGTCGTTTGTGAACTACTGTGGGTGGTGAAGGGATGGGGTCTCCACCTGCAAAGCAGGGGGCGTTGCCCAGATATGAGAATATCAGGAAGGCTGGTGAACAATGCTATGAATCCCAGACCAGACTCAGGCCATATGTACAGGGAACAGCCTCGCATTGCATGGAGAAGACTAACAGCCAATGGAGCAAGAAACATTAAACTCATCGGACACTTGGGGCTGCGTCCTCTCTGTGAAGTGCAGTGCATGCAAGCAATACAATGTTATGTGCTGCAGTGCTGATAAAAAGCAAAGCTACAGTGCAACCAAAGCTACAGTGCAACCAAAGCTACAGTGCAACCAAAGCTACAGTGCAACAACTGCCTATGTTACGTAAACACATGAAGGTACTGCTATATGCTGTATTGTGCCACATTTGAGCTATTAATCCAATATCATCAGCACTGCTGCGGTCCCTGTGGCACGTGGCCATTACATCACTGGCCGGGTTCTGAAGCCCTGTTGCAAGATCTTCCTCAGACGATACCTGCGCGCACCTGCCTCTGAACAACAGTACCAAATACTAGCAAGGCCGACTCAGCCTTCCCTATGTCTGAGGCTAATAAACCTGTGTGTATATGTACATTTATAATAGTAATAACACTACAAAACAATGTAGCGTCACCAGAAAGCATGAGCAAAAAAAGTAACGGCATCCGAATGATGCAGGCCTAGAGCTTGGCTTCTCCAAACGAGGGTTATAAAAGCTAGCAGCACACACTGTTATTTGGGAGAGGTCATTAGGCAGTCAAATTTAAGACTGTGGAACCGATGTGTCGAGGCTCATATCCTGGCTTTTCCAGCTGCCGGTGCAGTGATTCTGGATAAATCATCGTATCTCGCTGTACAGTGCTCTGCTGCCTTCCATGATAAGTGTTACCTTCTTACATGGCATTGCCTGATCTTTCTTTTCATGTAGGTCATTTGAGTGAAGAGGTCCTAAACAGTAGAGAGCCAACCACATGTCACAGGCCTTTGGAGAGAATATTTTCAGGTGTGCTTATTTGGCACAAGAAATGGTTTGCTTTTTTTTAATACAACTTCAATGGTACTCCTGCACATCTTAAATAAACAGTTCACAGGTTTTTGTGCTGGATATATGTAAAGCTTTAGAATAAAACAGAACCCCCAATGCATTCTTTAAGCTCACATCAGTTAATATTCTGGCACTTGTATGTTGCCTTGATAATATTGAAAAAGAATCCAAAATCACTCTTCATTTGCATAGCATGCTTCTATGAAGTTGTGTTTTTAAATATTGTTAAGGTGGGTTCTATGGGATGTGTGTACTTTCCAAGTCAGTTCTACAAACATGGATCTATTTTAGTTTATGAAAGTCAAACATTCACAAATAATTGCATCCTGCTCTTTGACAAGATCTGGGAAACAATGTGTCGAGTGCAGAAATTGCAGATTGGCTCAAATCGTAGGTCCACCTCTTAACCAACTTGTGTGATTCTGGGCAATTTATTTAATCTTGTGGTGCTTAACAGTCTCTAAACATTTCGAAATTGTCAGGGCTATTTAGTTCTCAAGGTATGCTCTCCAAAAGGTCTAAATCGTGGTTTTACTAGCTATAGTGTTGCTTCATGAGTAATAATAATAGCGGCCTCGATGCATCGCACCCCAGAAAGTCATTTCTTTCTTCGTGAAGAGCAACACCACTTGAAAGCCCCAGCTCTCTTCTAATGTCAGTCTATGTTAGCATACATGCACCTTTCTGGTAGCTTCTAATGTATATCCACTATCTAGTCTTCGCAATGGAATGTGTGCCTTGCTCGTCGCGTCCAATCTGTCTCCATGCTTGGGCCCTTTTATATTCTGCGGGGAGGTTAATACGAGTCCTCTGTCTATGCTGAGGGTTGTGTCATGTTCTCACATGGCTACTGATCTGTGTCCTGCACCCTCCTCGTGGGTGCTAATTGTGAAATGTGTCCTGCACCTATGCTAGCACACAAGTGCCCTGGCCGTGGACTGCTAAGGTTGCCCCTGAAATGCCACATGTGTATCGCTTATATTTTTTTATTTTTGTTTATTTCTGCGGGGCAGCATATCAAGCTATGGGTTTGTGATCGCATTGAAGCGGGGGAGGGGCGTGGCCAGAGATTCTGGATCTCTTCATTTCCTTGGTTTATTGGTGTTGGGGGAGGAGGGGGTGGTCCCAAAGGTGTCTGTGCCCGAGACCCCAGAATGACTTTAGATGGCTCTGCCTGCATGGCAAGGTTGTGGAAGTTTCTTTTGTGCTCGGAGCGCTTAAATGAGCATTCATAACACACTGCTGTGTGTCAGTAGCAGTCACACACAGCGGTGTGTTATGAACGTTATTTTGTGTGAACATAAAATAGGTTTCCTAAAACTGCCGTGTCTTTAGAATGGAATGCCCTGGCGCAACCTCAAACCGAAGCCTCCTCAAGATAACGTGGCGCATGAGGGGTCAGGCTATCCTGAGAAGGGGGAGTGGTGTTTGATTATTGCCGCCAGAGTAATATCTTGCAGGATTGGAAATAAGGGGGTTCTGAGGCCATCGAAACTTGGCCATGGCCCATAGGGAAACTCATTTAGATAGAGATGTTTACAAAGAAAAAAAGGGTGAACCCTTTCTTTAAACCTTGCATTAGTCTACAATAATGACACATTAACGCTTGCCACTCTCTCCTCTTACCCTTTCCAGACCTCTACCATTTAACTCATCTTCTCTCTGGCCTGCCTGTCTGTGTGTGACCGGAAAATCCATTGCCTATACAAACATTAATGTCAATATTTAGGTATGAGACCTCCAAAACACATAGCCTTCTTCTATTAACCATTATTGCTGCCCTTTTGGAGATCCGAGCAGTGCCTTTGATTGTCTAAACAGTGTCATGGTGTGGGCCTGGATCCCCGATACTGTGCTCGCAGCAGCAAATAAATATGGACCTGTCAATCGCAATCAGGTCTGAGCCATCAGGGCGCAGCATCCTTGAACTGGGCCGGGGCTGTGAGGCAGGGGTGTGTTCTTGCCCCTCTATTATTTAAATTGTATATCAACAGCTCAAGAAAGATCTTGAGTGGAGAGATATCTCTATGGGAGGGCGAAGTGGGCTTGTGCCTCAGGCCCTCACCTAGGGGAACGGGGGGGGGGGATCCCCCACATGGCTGCCCGATTCAAAGAAGTGGGTGTCCATTATTTACAAACCATGGCAGGATGTTTTATGGTGCGCTGCTGAGGCTCTAAACCTGCCGCCTGCATGTTGTTCACAAGCACATTCTGTGCTTTGGGTCTATTTGACCTAAAACATTTCACCTAATCACACTTGATTGAATTTATTTGACCTTTTTTTCTATATAAAATGCGGGGGAGACCCCGCAAATCCCCCCTCCACTTCTCCTCAACCTAATCTAGATCCTTGCCCACCCCCATATAGATATATGTGCAGATGACTGTTGTTACTCCAGTCCATTGGAAAGCACTCCCCCAGTCATTCAATGTTGATTCAGGGAACCCGTTTTGAAAAGAGTTTCAAAAAGTAGTGTTTATTCAATAAAAACGCGCAGCATGTGGCTCGTACAATCCACTAACATCGTGTTTCTCCCAGAACATGCGGCCCTCGCATAGCGGAGTTAACGTTTCGCGGTTTCCTCACCGCTTGATCACAACAGGTGATCCATATTACCAAACAGTTAAAATACCTCGTGAGGTGCGGTTTAAGACAAAGAAAGAGGACTAATTCTACCGTGTGGTTAGCTGTCAGCCATATCTGAATGGGCAAATCCCAAACATAAAGAAGGGACTAGTTATTTGCATTTACTTGTATGAAGCCAGAAGTCCACCATCTTTCACTGTGAAACCTCTGCTTCAATCACATTAGTGACTTATAAGTGCATTAACGAATTGTCATGTATTTATGCATATTATTCGTGAAATGCTACACTGTGCAGGCATGAGTAAGCAACAATCTGATACATTCAATATCATTCTCATTTGTATATATCATAGCTGACAATGGCATATGGAATTTTCATGTATGTGGCTAATTTTGCAGAGTAAAGTGCATAGTGCAAATCCAGTAAAGTGCATAGTGCATTGAAAGTGCAACATAATCACTTGCTTCCAGACATTCATATAACAATACCTTAAAGTGCATAGTGCCTCAATTGTTCCTATGTCCATACATAAGGGTGTCTAGTGCTAGCAGCAAAAGAAAAATTCCCACAAACATATGCTAGTTGGTAACCACTGGGTTATAACTACCCGTTATCTGCACCATATATACAAAAAGTCAATTGCTATTCTAATGAATGTGATAATAACAGCCTGCAACAGTAAAAAATAAATATAAAACAGAGTATCTACACTGTAAAATCACGGCTGACATATTTGCTTGACTTATTAAAATTCATAAGAAAAAACAAGAGAAGAAAAAATATATATATTTAATTAACTTTGACTGAAAAAAAGGTCAAAAAATGCGATCAAATATTTTTAGGTCAATTATTCTAATACCCATTCTGTCCCGATCCGTTATTCCTGCAAAGCTTTCTGCGTTCACGGTAGTACAAACAGGGGGGCAGATTCTCAGAACTTTTGTAGTGCAAGCAGTGCTTTAAGTGGGGTGAGAAAGGGGGGGGCTCTGACAAGGGTCGTGGTTTAAGAAATAATGGGTATAGGTGTGGTTTAAGGGACAGGCAGCTTATGCAATTTCCAGATGCCGCAAACAAAAAGAAAAATACACAGCCTGGCAATGTGTGGTCGGTTGGCATGAAAATGACACCTTTTCCAAGTTGGAGGTGAGCTCCTGTGAGCAGTACATTTTCATTTCCATAAACACTATGTGAAACTCTGGCTGCAAACATGTTTCTGCATGGGAGGATCATGCTGAAGACTGGGGGGGGGGTGGGGGGGTGACGAACCCCCTGCAGGTAGCAGAGACCAGGCATGGGGGATCAAGCAAATGGTCACATGATTCAACAAATGTAACAGCTTAAAATGATAGGTTAACAAAAGTAACTGACATATGTTATTGCACATCAGCCAAACCAAAATAGGTCAACAGCACCTGTACCTTCCAGCCAAGAGCACTGAAATGAACCTGTGGCTTGCTGTCCTCAGGACACATGCAAGATGGGTGATATTCCTTCCTTGTGCTGGAGCTGGAAATAAGGCTTCCTGTTGCAGGAGAATACATGACACCTGTGGCACGAGACTGCTCTGGGGGGGCAGGGGGCATGGGGGGGCGTCAGCCTGTGAAAAATGTCCAAGCAAGTTATTTAACTTGGCACAGGCAGCCCAAAGCCATTCAGGACAAAGGCCTTTGTCCTGGTTAATTTAAGGTGGGTGGGGGACCAGGAGCGCACAGCAATCACAGCTTGTATGCCCTCCTTTTGTTTTGTAATTACAGGGCCGCTGGGCAGCGTAGACACACCCTCCTCCAGACAGTAAACCCTGCCCCAGTAGGCACACTTTGATGATGCAGTGATCATCGGGATCTGAACCCGTCCCTTTGGGATATGTCGGGTGCTGGCCCCTCACAGTGGTCGAAGTGTACAAAAAGAAGTAGTGGAACTATGTTCTCTTCTGAACTGCGCCTGCTCCCCAGAAACACCTTCGCCACGCCCCCTCCCATGCACAATACAAACCCACAAACAAACAAACCTGCTGTTTAAACGCACCATCTACAATGCTCTCTTCCTAAATACTCTCCCTCTATAGTTCTCCGTGTCCACCTCCAACTCTCTGGGGGTGAGCCGCTTCCACAAACAGAGATTTGGGGGTACGGCTTTATCCTCTGCAGGTGCCTCCCTCTGGAGCAGCCTCCCGCCTCTCTCTGTCTTCAGCACGAGCAGCTTAAGTTACAGAAACTCCTCAAGACCTTCCTCTTCTCTCCTTCTTTCTCTCTCCCTCTCCCCTGCTAACCTTGTTTCGTTTCTCCCCACCCTCCTTCTCCTCCGTAACTCTGTTCAATTTTTGCTGACTGGTTGCCTGGGTCACCTCTAGAGCCTATAGGTACCAGGCCCCCAAGCCAGTCTTTTGCACTTGCTTTCGGGCTACTGCACTTTGTGCTATATTACAGCACTTTCAGCTTAAGCTCCTTGAGCAGGGCAACCTCCCTGCAATTAACCCATGGCCTTGCTGGAACGGACTCTTTGTTCCCCCCCACCCGCTCCCTGTCTCTGCACCTCCATCTGTACGTATGCATGACCTAAATGTACTAGGACCAGTTAGTTTGTCTGTCCTGTAGCCCCCACCCACCTATTTCCGTTCCCCCCTCCTGAGCTTAGTCGCAACTGTACCACTTCATGCACTTGCACTAGGGGAAATGCCGTCAGGCCTAGTATGGCTAGTTTCTCTGTTTAGATCATTTGGAGTTTTCAAGGCCTAAGAATGATTACTGTATTCCCTTGTTCCCATCCCGCCTTGAAGCGCTTTGAAGCACTTCATCTGTGTATACGCGCTATATAAATAAACAATAAATAAAATAGGTGCATAAGGGAATGGGTATCAGGTAATAAAATCGCGGTAAAAATGTTGCGGTAAAAAAAAAACGCGGCAAGCCGTGGTTTGACCCGGTAAAAGTGTGCCCCATTATACCATTTTAGGGGAGCAGGGGTTGCGGGGGTGTCCCCCGCTCCCCTTAAATGGTATAATGGGTCCAGGGGTTGCGGGTGTGTCCGTGTTTTACATGGATTGCGACGCAAAAACCACAGCATTTTTGCCGCGATATTTTGTTACCACGGCAATTTTTGACGCGATCTTATCACATGGAACCAGGGAATGTTCAGCTCAGTGCACTGAAGTGCAAGTTTCAACTTCTTCCTACACTTTTATTTTAAAACGAAACCATTACAGTATGGTTTCTTTTTAAAATAAAAGTATAGGAACAGTAAAGCACTTTTTTTAAAGTAGAGGAGCACTGCTCGCAAACGCTCCTGCCCACTTGAACCACTCGCTCCTCCCCACCAAACAGATGAACATGCTCACACCTACAATGTGAAGCGCCGTGTGCGCTTGAATGGAGACTGGGGCAAGTGAGGGGCTTATGTGGGCCCCGGCAGTGCCCCGGCAGGGCCCCTGCTCACTTCCATTTTATGAAGACTGCCAGGGCAGAGCCCCGGCTGTCCCCAGCTCACTTAAAGCCCTGAGTGCAAGTGATAAAACGTGCTAGCGCATCTCATCATTTCTGCCAAAACAAGTTGTGCGCAAATCCAATATTATTACAGCTTGAAAACCATAGAGCTCTTATAATCGCAGTCTATGCACCTCTCTGGTGATTTCTATTCTATGCAATGGGATGTGTACTTTTCTCATTGCTTCCAATCTGTCTCCCTGCTGATGCACTTGCACATTCTGTGAGAGTGCTAATATGAGTGCTCTGTCTATGCTGGAATATGTGCATCGTCTTTATCCAGCTACTGCTCTCCGTCCTGCGCGTACGACCTCACCGTGGCTGCTATTTATAAAATGTGTCCTGTGCCCGTGCCGACGACTGCTAATGTTGCCCTTGAAATGCCTTTTGCTCATTTTTTTGATACCAGAAAGTCGGAAGAGGTTAAGGGCACTGGAGGTAGTAACCATGCATTATTGTGATTGCTGCAGGGCAGAATATCAAACTCTGGGTTGTGATCATATGGAGAGGGGGTGGCGAGGGTACGGCCAGAGTTTCTGGATTCCTCCATTTCTTTGGTTCTGGGGGTGGGTTCCTCCATTTCTGGATTCCTCCATTTCTTTGGTTCCAGGGTGTGCGGGCTCCAAAGGTGTCTGTACCCCGGACCCCAAACTTCCTTAAGACGCCCCTGCTTCAGAGGAGCAATCTGTGATATCCTGCGACTTGGCGGCCTGACTTTCCCATTGCTGCTCCATCCTGACAATCCACTCCTAATCTCTAGAACACCAAATGCGTTGCCGAACTTCATCAAAATCTATATATAACAAGTACATGGCTATGAAAGGCCGAACAGAGAATATTGCTAAATCAAACACATTGGGCCTCATTACGACCCAGGCGGAATGGATTTAACGGCGCCGGTAAAGGTGCCGGCGCGTTAAACCCATTCCGTCCTATTACGAGGTCCCCTTGCGGGACCCTCTCTGGACGTCTGGTCAGACCAGACGTCGTTTGCGGGTCCCGCGAGGTGACCAGGGAGCTAACAACGGGCCCGTTATTAACAGGTTTCAGGAGCCCATGGGGGCTCAAATGGGAATGGGGATGGGTACATTGAAGGAGGAATTACCAGGTCCTCCAAGGTTGGAATGGCCCGGTAATTCCTCATTCAAGGAACCCGGACTCAGGTATTATTAAGGGCATGGCTACCTCCAAACTCGTAATGAGGCCCATTGTCTGTACAGCCCAAGAGGCTCAAAAAGAAATGTTTATCCAGTGGGAAGAGCTGTCTCAGATGAGTTTAACTATGACTGTGAAATCTAACCTGACATTCCCATATTGCCTAGCAGGCTACCCCGGTGAGTCAAAGAAATGAGGAGAATTGAGGAGAACCATGGAAGGCATACTGCTCTGAGTTCAGACCCACTGAGCCTATCATTCAAGCTAATTTGGGGGGGCAACTTTGAGTTCCAGTAGTTAGGTGTGGGGGGGGGCAGATCTCATCATCTTGCATAATGTGGTACAGTCCAGGGCATGGGACCTGCAGCCTTGCTAAATAAGCTGGACCACGAGCTTTGTGTGGACTACTTCTCTGACCAGCTGAAGAATCCTGTGCCCCTTTCATGTTGGGTATCTACTTGATGAAGCGCACGCTACCTTGACACAGGTCCAAATAGCTGATGTTGGCATACACCATCTGAAGCATGGGATTACAAGGCTCAGCTATACTAGACTTGAGCTGACGGCCCTCGGCTTGCTGGCGTGATTTCTCACCCGGATGGCATATAACCAGCGTTCTCGCATGTTCAAAGTTTTTTGTTAGTAGCGCAACTGATTGAGAATATTGTGAGGCACTAAAAAGCTTAGTAGAAGCTTATATCCCACTGAAAAATCAAGCATGTCAACCTTCTTGACTCTGGTGCCAGAGCAGAGGATTGGTTTTCAGGATCTGTGTGATTTGACCGTGGTATAATTGTTCGCTATGGAATTGACCATAGTCAATTTTGCTGTGAACCCAATTTTGCCACACCCAACATCGACAAATCTATGCCACCCTCCCACCCCCCAATACATCCCCACCCTCCCCCACTTACCTTTCAGCATCCACTTTCATTCTGACCCAGCAGCGTCGGTTCTGTCCCTGCAATGTGGATCAGAACTGACGCTGCAGGGTCCCTTTCTCTCTTTTTTCTTTTTTTTAAATATCCCCTTCTTCCAATGTCCCGGAAGCAGGGGACACCCCCATATCCCCTTTTCCCATTATAGCGAGCAAATGGAAGTGGGGAAACCGCCGCAACAACTGTTCCACTTGTTCACCATAATAGAACCGTATGGCCTACTTGACCGAATTTTTGGTTTTATGATCATTTCGTACAGCCTAAATTCAGTCAACTAAGCCATATAGTAAAATATTTTCAGTCAAATTGGCCAATTCCGGTTTCCATGGGTTTGTTTTTGCTTCGATGTGCTACTGCTGTTTAGAAGCACAGGTCATCCACCACTTATCGTAAGAGAGTCTGCATCTGTCAAGGTAATTAGGTGAAATCATCCTCTTTTACACATCATATCAAGAATTAAGCAAATTACGTTCACTCCCACTCCATAGGTGTTTGGGGTTTTTCATCAGTGCAGGCCTGTTTGTTTGTACATATAATTGCTCTTTTATAACTCGCTTAATATAGTGAGTGGTTTCTAAGCGTGGGCATGGGATTCGAACCTGTGTTGGACTGGGTTGTTTTGATTCCAAGACAAATGTGTTGCCCCTGAGCTATCCTTCCTCACATACTCACACGTATAACCTGATGTTTACATTTGTTTTCTTGTGCTACTCATCACCATTATAGATCTAATAATCTGGGTGGGAAAGCGAGATTACATTGCAGCAGAATTCATCAAATTCGAAGAATTGTTTTAGACGAATTTGGTCGCAAATATACGTGGGGAGTGGGAAATCATGTTAAAAAGACAGGGCGAGGTCGCGAGGGACTGTTGCGGGTCTCACCCCCGCATATATTTCCGGCCAACAGTTAAAAAAAAAAAATATTGGACGAAATTGAATTCGACTAAATAAACTCGACCAAACCACGTAGAACCATATGGACTATGACAGTGGGTCACTCAAAGTTGTGCAATCGTTTTATTTGCAAGTTGGGACACTGAGACAAGCAGATACGGAGAATTATAATTGTGTTGGTTATTTGACTTTTCAGAGGGGTTGGTGTTTTTTGCGATGTACTCGAGCTTCTATTGCTTGTATGATGGCCGAGGGTGAGATTCCAGGATGCATTTAAAGGTATGTATTTAGAGCTAAGGGAGAGAGCTCGAACTCTGGATATTGTGCAATTGTTTATCTTCCTTGCACCCTGTTGCCAATCATTTCTTAATACCTGATGTGATTGTGTGTTTTCATGGGGTTATTTGGATTGCCAGAATAAACCTTCATTTGAGTTGAGTCAAGAGTTGCAGAAGTCCTGAGTTGCAGAAGTCCTGAGTTGCAGAAGCCCTGAGTTGCAGAAGTCCTGAGTTCCAGAAGTTCAGACTTCAATGAGTTCAAAGGCTCCTGGATAATGGTTTAAAACCCTCCAGAGAGGAACCAGAACAGATGTGTACCAACCAAGAGCTCTGGGACATCAGTATGCCAGGGAGCCAAGTACATCTGGTCTGGCCAATACAGAAGAGCACGGCCCCTGGTTTGTGAAGCAGAAACTATCGCTAACTGGTGTTGGGCCTGAGTAGAGCTATGAGGCATCAGTACCCAAGTGAGCTAGCTGAGTACTCATGGCCTATGACTCCCTCCAGGTCCTGGTGAGGCTCCAGCGAAGTCTTAGGTCTTCTTCCATGGTTATGCAAAGAGCAGAGTCCAGGGCATGAAGCGGGGGAAGCCAAGCAGCATCGGAGCACTGACCCAGATTTGCCCATGCAGCCCTTACTCAGAAGTAATGGTATGGTAATGACCAATCAGCAGTGTCGTATCCAAGCTCCTCGTGCCTGCGCACTTCCTGCCTTTGAACACAAGGTAGCGATCGTATGCCCCAAATCCCGTTCTACATCACTGACCAATTTCTGTAGGTGCAATGCTTGCCCATTTTTCCATTTGTACTGGTTTTTACACATGAATACAGACAGAAATCACTCTGTATCCGTTCAGTAGTCCATTTTTTTAAACAAAAAAAGCAGAGATTGATGGGTCTTGGGTAGCTCTTGTGGTTGTTCATTATGCCCTGCAGGCCAATGGCAGTGCAAAGTGACACATTGGAGAAACTACAAAAGGGGATTTCTTCCCCTTGGAAATTGTTCAAAGGGCTACAGAAATGCTGATCACATCAGCATAAGGAATAATGGTTTGTTTTGAAGGTGGAAATAAATCTTAGCTTGATGTGCAAGAACCCAGCTCAATGAACTTCCGATTACAGGCATCAAAGCACTACATTTTCTATTTGAATAAATGCGGAAAAGTACTAGTTGGAACTTATTTTTTTACTGAGCAAACATAAGTGTCGATAAATACAGATATATAATTATCACAAAATACATTTGGATAAATACAGACGGAAATGTTGACAAATGAAATACCCTTCCTTATGAGCATCATGTGATCCGCGAGCTTGTAGAAATGAGTAAAGGAATGTCCTTATTTTCAATGTATTTTCTTAAACCTTGTGTAAAGGTTCCAGCATCTCCACGCCGTCCGTGACCTCATCCACCTGACTGAAATGACCTGACCTCTGAGATGTAAGGGAGACCTGTGATAGAAACCAGGATGTCATGGCCTTCCGCTGGAGGACCTTTGGAGGAGTCATTCCGGCTACCAGAGGCGAAGGCACACCCTTTTTGTTCTTTGGGAACCGGAAACAGAATTTGAAGGTGCTGGAAGAGCTCAGGGACATCAGCGGCTGAATTTGCAACCAAACCCAAAGGGAGATGAAACTGTGGGATGGCTTTTTGGTGTCCATTGGATGGGGCCGAGCAGCCAAAGTGGACCTGTATAGCAGAGAGTAGATCTCTGGCCGAACCTTGGACGGTGCTCTTGGTTCCATCGGGCTTGCCTTCTATGGGGCAACTGGAGTGGGTAACCTGGCAGTAGTAAGAATGGGACCTCGCGCAAGGGGGCACCATTGGAGGATGGCTGGAAGGAAAAGGATTTGCGATTAGATAAAGAAGGCAGGGCCCTGTGGCACAGGGTTTTCTTAGGGTTAGAATTACTACCCCAAAAGGACAACCAGGGTTCACCCAAAGGCAAGGAAGGGCTGGCCAGGGGGTAGCTTATCTCACAGGAATAGCTCCCTGTATATTAACTCATTAGAGTCCCCATGACCTTCTCATCCAACTTTACTCAAGACGTCAAGACATAAAATAGGGAACTCATTCCTTCCAACATGGATGCGGTGTTGGAAGATGTGGTGGTGCGACTGCCTGAAGAATTCCTAAAAAAGCTGGGTGCTGCAAGTCCACATCAGTTGGTGGCCACGTGCAGCCACGTGACAGAGAGAGCTCCGGGGTCCTACACTCAAGCCAGCTTTCTTTCGTTGGTTGGCATTAGGGCACAGCTGTCTCCCCCAAGAGGGATTTTTGGCAGAGAGCGTTATGACCCAGGCAACGCGACAGTGTGTCAAGCAGCAGTGACCGCTAGGTTGGCGTCCAGTGGGATTTGTCAATTGCAAGTGCTGAGAATATTTTGCAGGCCAGGCCCCCCGGACCCCAACAGTATGTGTTGTTTCATGAGTGGATGGATCAGTAAGCCAAAGCTGGTTAGTTCCCCCAGGAACTGGCTCGTTTCCCCCTCACCTTTCGATGGGTGGGTAAATCAGCGCGATTGTCTACGGGTCACGCTACGTTTATGGGTGTGGCAGCGTCTTAGAGTAGATGTGGGGCCTGTGGTTGGTGATGGGGCATTTGTGCCTGACCAGTGCTGTTATGAGTCCAGATGGGTTCTCCCGGCTGCACCAACTTGACCGGCACTAGTGAGGAACCCGCTCGCCGGACTTCTAAAAAGAGCCAGACAGGGCATTGGGTCTGGCTGGGTCTAGCCGGCAGGTAACTCTGGTCAATATTCACTTCTGGGCAGATAGGTAGGAAGGAATAGCTGTGGGGCACCGAGATAACCAGGAAGGCCTTCCCATGTGACATAGATTCCCATTCATTGCAGAAGGTGACCCCCATATTCAATGAAAATGCAATCTGGTGGCTATTCAAGGGGGTTTCCCCCATTCCTTCATCCATCTTTACCAATAAATAAGGCTGCAACCCGTAGCCAAAGTGTAGCAGCTCAATTGCACATGGCTGAGTCATTTGTTTAATTTCTCCAGTTATCAGGTGAGCTTGATTGTATATTGTACCCTTTCAGCGAGGACGGCGGCCAAAGCTAGAGGACGCGGACATTCAGTGTCAGGCAGCCTGGCTTTCACTGCCTTGAGGGTGTACAGTCACTCTTTTATTTATTTATTTATTTATTTATTGTGTGAATTAGTTAAAACAAACTTTACACACACACACAAACAGTCAAAATACAGAGTAAAAACATATCTAACACAATTTAATTTCATCCAATGTTAAAAGCAAATTCATTGAATTCATTACAGTAATTATCAGCATATCATTTGGATTACTTAATAAATTCCACCGCAGCCACTATTTACCTTAGTGACTAGAGGCAATTCAGCCCACAATATGCTGGAAGTACAAAAGTATACCTTTTACATGAATCTGAAGCTTGTCATGCTTCACAGTGCAACAGCATGTGTGCAACAAACAACCGCCATGGCCGCCTGATTACTAGCGCCGCCTCCCGCCTAGCCCTCCATTATCAATGATCGATAATGAACACTGAATTGCTGCCTGACAACTCCAACATGACAGAGCAACCAAGCTGCTTCTTTCCTGTGTCTTAATTGTTGAGCCACATTTCCTGTGGCCTAGGGCTAGGATGACCAGATGTCCCGGTTTTACCAGGATGGCCCCGGTATTTGGTGCTTTGTCCCCCTTTCTCAATATTATGTTCCCATTGGAAACTGCAGTGGTCCTGGTTTTTGGTAGTAGGTCTTCATAGCTGACAGGCAGGAATGCACAATCTCGCACATAAGAAATGCTGTCTTTTACCACTTAAGATAGTGTTCGTTTGTGATACATTCGTTATAATATGTGTTTCTTTGAACAGTAACACTCAAACCCCCTTCTCCTGCAAATGCTACTGAAGTGTACAGCCACTTTCAAGAGTTCGTCCTTCTTTTATGTTAGTTGCGCTGTCTCGGTTTTTTACTTTTTAAATCTGGTCACCCTACCTAGGGCACCACAAATTCCTTGAAGACCTATAAAAACCAAGTGGCCACGCAGGTGGTGGTCCGTGATGGTAGAAGGCTCCTAAAGCAGGGCAAGTTCTTGCAACTGCAGAAAGAACGAGCACTGTAAAATGGCCCCTCAGAGAAACCCGCCAACCTACGAGAGGGAAAAAGTCACTGTATGCATTGGCGCCAGGCCCAACATTATTTCATCTCCTGCCTGGCCAAGACCGAAACACACTGGTCCCTGTTTACTAAGGGGATTTGGCAGGGGCGCTAAAGGAGGGTGGGTTGCGGAGGGAGGGGTCGTTCAATACTTCAGCCCCGTAGAGTTTAATCAAGGGCGGCGCCATCTTTGTCGGATGAAACAGCGACAGCCCGCAAAGCGCGCATTTTTCCTAGCCTGGGTTGCATGGAAGTAGAAACAGCTGTGCCCACGCCCCTGGAAGGGTCGGTGAACCCTCCCGCCCGCACGGCTGAGGCCTTCCTTGCCGCTGGAAACGCTGACTTCATCAGAATGCGCGCCAGGCTCTTTCTTGGCAAGCCCGAAACTCATTAGCTGCCGGGCCGTTATCAGCGGACTCGGAGGGCCTCCACTCTCTGGGCTCAGCCTCAAATCTCAGTTTTCAGGTACATGCCAGTTTTTGGGTGGTCATAGCATAGCTCTCAACTCACACGCTTTTGGCGGGTGTCACCCGCCTTGTAAAGGGCTGACTCACCCGCCAAGCTTCATGGACGCCCATTCATTCCAATGGGCGTCTCACCCGCCAAAAACAAAATCGGGTGATTTCACCCGCCTTTGCGACACAAATGGTTGAGAGCTATGTCATAGAAAGGATGCTCTTCTGAGTCATTAGGACAATAACACATGATTTGGAAGAGCAGTTTCCACATAAACAAGCATTGACAAAGCCAACAGTTATGGAGTTTGTGTCGGCATGGTCTAGTAGGTGTGTCCTTCTTTGTATTAAAACACGTAGGTGGTGCTATTGTATCTTGTTACGCTTAAGCTCTGCTGAATGGAGCCCTGGGTGAGTGACAGCTGTGTAGAGTCCTGTATCAGAGTTCCATGTCTAGGTTCCAGGGATTAAAGTTGAGACAGTTGCTAACCATCTGGGTAAGGATGCGCGCCCGTGATGCGCGGTTCCCTGCTTCACCTGACAACCTACAATAAAAGGTAGTGTACCACAGCAGACAACCCTGTGTCATCCTTGGACTCCCATCATTAAGAATATTACACATGGGCTAGGCATACCTGCCTACATTCCAGAATGAAAAACCTAGAGACCTACGTCACTGGAAAGCCCCGCCCACATGTTCGCTAAGCCACGCCCACACGTTCGCAATATATTTTACTTTGTACTATATGTGTTTTATGAGCTCCCAGGATTGTAATAAGCACTAAATGTGCAAAACATATTAAATAATCCATCATACATATATATGTACATGTATGTGAACTAAGTGCATTATTAACGTGATAAACAAATCTCGAGAACACGCCGCACTAGCTTTTATTTTCTTAATTCACATGCGGTGTAGGTGTTCCCCTTGGCGGAGGCCGTAACGTGTGCCCTTCATTACAGTTAACTCGTTTTGAAGGCAAACGCGAGCGCGTTTCGGGAGGGTCCACAAAGAAACCTTTGCTCCCATCAGATGTGCTGTTAGGAAGTGCTGAAGGGCACAGTTACTTGCTGGCATCGCGTGGCAGGAAAGGGATCAAAGCACACACATCTAGTGGAGATGCAGGAATGGCTGGAAAACCCACAGACTCCACGCTCTTCCCCGTAGACCTGGAGAAGAGCTTAAAAACCCTGAATCTCCGGGATAAACCCGGAGGTGAGGCAGGTATGGGGCTAGGTTTTTCCAAGCACTGCCATAATGGGCCTACCCAGGAACGACGTCAGGAGATTTCAACCGTTTTATACAAAATGGGCGATGAGTCTGGGGCGAGACAGCGAGCAGCTGCCCCATGCTGCCAAAGTTGTTTGAAACAGCAACATTATCCTTTAATTTAGGTCATTAAGTGTACAGCACACATGTTACAGGCTGCCTTTTCAGTCTGCCACGTCCCTGGGCTTTTCAGGGTCCAGCAGGGTTCTCACCTTTTTGCTCTGGTTTCCTAATGCGTGCTTTACATCACACATGTTACGGGTTGCCTTAGCTGGGGCCTTCAGGCCGCCACCTCTTTTCGGCTTTTCAGTATCCAGTAGGGCTCTCAGCTCGTTGCTTTTTTGCTCTGGTTTCCTAATGCGTGCTTTATATCACACATGTTACGGGTTGCCTTAGCTGGGGCCTTCATGCCGCCACCTCTTTTCGGCTTTTCAGTATCCAGCAGGGTTCTCACCTCGTTGCCTTTTTGCTCTGGTTTCCTAATGCGTGCTTCACGTCACACATGTTGCAAGTTGCCTTAGCTGCTGCCTTCAGGCCGTCACCTCTTTTCGGCTTTTCAGTATCCAGCAGGGTTCTCACCTCGTTGCCTTTTTGCTCTGGTTTCCTAATGCGTGCTTTACATCACACATGTTACGAGTTGCCTTAGCTGCTGCCTTCAGGCCGTCACCTCTTTTGGGCTTTTCAGTATCCAGCAGGGTTCTCACCTCGTTGCCTTTTTGCTCTGGTTTCCTATTGCGTGCTTTACATCACACATGTTACGGGTTGCCTTAGCTGGGACCTTCAGGCTGTCACCTCTTTTGGGCTTTTCAGTATCCAGCAGGGTTCTCACCTCGTTGCCTTTTTGCTCTGGTTTCCTAATGCGTGCTTCACATCACACATGTTGCGGGTTGCCTTAGCTGGGCCCTTCAGACCATCACCTCTTTTGGGCTTTTCAGTATCCAGCAGGGTTCTCACCTCGTTGCTTTTAAGCTCTGGTTTCCTAATGCGTGCTTCACATCACACATGTTACTGGATGCCTTAGCTGGGGTCTTCAGGTCGCCACCTCTTTTGGGCTTTTCAGTATCCAGCAGGTTCTCACCTTGTTGCCTTTTTGCTCTGGTTTCCTAATGCGTACTTTACATCACACATGTTACGGGGTGCCTTGGTTGCGACCTTCAAGCCGTCACCTCTTTTGGGCTTTTCAGTATCCAGCAGGGTTCTCACCTCGTTGCCTTTTTGCTCTGGTTTCCTAATGCGTGCTTTACATCACACATGTTATGGGTTGCCTTAGCTGCTGCCTTCAGGCCGTCACCTCTTTTGGGCTTTTCAGTATCCAGCAGGGTTCTCACCTCGTTGCCTTTTTGCTCTGGTTTCCTAATACGTGCTTCACATCACAGATGTTGCGGGTTGCCTTAGCTGCTGCCTTCAGGCCGTCACCTCTTTTTGGCTTTTCAGTATCCAGCAGGGTTCTCACCTCGTTGCCTTTTTGCTCTGGTTTCCTAATGCGTGCTTTACATCACACATGTTACGGGTTGCCTTAGATGGGGCCTTCAGGCCGTCACCTCTTTCTTTTGGGCTTTTCAGTATCCAGCAGGGTTCTCACCTCGTTGCCTTTTTGCTCAGGTTTCCTAATGCGTGCTTTACTTCACACATGTTATGAGTTGCCTTAGCTGCAGCCTTCAGGCCGTCACCTCTTTTGGGCTTTTCAGTATCCAGCAGGGTTCTCTCCTCGTTGCCTTTTTGCTCTGGTTTCCTATCACATGCTTTACATCACACATGTTACGGGTTGCCTTAGCTGGGACCTTCAGGCCGTCACCTCTTTTGGGCTTTTCAGTATCCAGCAGGGTTCTCACCTTGTTCCCTTTTTGCTCTGGTTTCCTATTGCGTGCTTTACATCACACATGTTACAGGTTGCCTAAGCTGCGGCCTTCAGGCTCTCACCTCTTTTGGGCTTTTCTGTATCCAGCAGGGTTCTCACCTCGTTGCCTTTTTGCTCTGGTTTCCTATTGCGTGCTTTACATCACACATGTTGCGGGTTGCCTTAGCTGCTGTCTTCAGGCCGTCACCTCTTTTGGGCTTTTCAGTATCCAGCAGGGTTCTCATCTCGTTACCTTTTTGCTCTGGTTTCCTAATGCGTGCTTTACATCACACATGTTATGAGTTGCCTTAGCTGCTGCCTTCAGGCCGTCACCTCTTTTGGGCTTTTCAGTATCCAGCAGGGTTCTCACCTCGTTGCCTTTTTGCTCTGGTTTCCTATTGCGTGCTTTACATCACACATGTTACGGGTTGGGTTGCCTTAGCTGGGACCTTCAGGCTGTCACCTCTTTTGGGCTTTTCAGTATCCAGTAGGGTTCTCACCTCGTTGCCTTTTTGCTCTGGTTTCCTAATGCGTGCTTCACATCACACATGTTGCAAGTTGCCTTAGCTGCTGCCTTCAGGCCGTCACCTCTTTTGGGCTTTTCAGTATCCAGCAGGGTTCTCACCTCGTTGCCTTTTTGCTCTGGTTTCCTAATGCGTGCTTTACATCACACATGTTACGGGTTGCCTTAGCTGCAGCCTTCAGGCCGTCACCTCTTTTGTGCTTTTCAGTATCCAGCAGGGTTCTCACCTCGTTGCCTTTTTGCTCTGGTTTCCTAATGCGTGCTTTACATCACACATGTTACTGGTTGCCTTAGCTGCTGCCTTCAGGCCGTCACCTCTTTTGGGCTTTTCAGTATCCAGCAGGGTTCTCACCTCGTTGCCTTTTTGCTCTGGTTTCCTATTGCGTGCTTTACATCACACATGTTACGGGTTGCCTTAGCTGGGACCTTCAGGCTGTCACCTCTTTTGGGCTTTTCAGTATCCAGCAGGGTTCTCACCTCGTTGCCGTTTTGCTCTGGTTTCCTAATGCGTGCTTCACATCACACATGTTGCGGGTTGCCTTAGCTGCTGCCATCAGGCCGTCACCTCTTTTGGGCTTTTCAGTATCCAGCAGGGTTCTCACCTTGTTGACTTTTTGCTCTGGTTTCCTAATGCGTGCTTTACATCACACATGTTACGGGTTGCCTTAGCTGCAGCCTTCAGGCCGTCACCTCTTTTGGGCTTTTCAGTATCCAGCAGGGTTCTCACCTTGTTGACTTTTTGCTCTGGTTTCCTAATGCGTGCTTTACATCACACATGTTATGGGTTGCCTTAGCTGGGACCTTCAGGCTGTCACCTCTTTTGGGCTTTTCAGTATCCAGCAGGGTTCTCACCTCGCGGCCTTGTTGCTCTGGTTTACTAATGCGTGCTTCACATCACACATGTTGCGGGTTGCCTTAGCTGCTGCCATCAGGCCGTCACCTCTTTTGGGCTTTTCAGTATCCAGCAGGGTTCTCACCTCGTTGCCTTTTTGCTCTGGTTTCCTAATGCGTGCTTTACATCACACATGTTATGGGTTGCCTTAGCTGCAGCCTTCAGGCCGTCACCTCTTTTGGGCTTTTCAGTATCCAGCAGGGTTCTCACCTCGTTGCCTTTTTGCTCTGGTTTCCTAATGCGTGCTTTACATCACACATGTTATGGGTTGCCTTAGCTGCAGCCTTCAGGCCGTCACCTCTTTTGGGCTTTTCAGTATCCAGCAGGGTTCTCACCTTGTTGACTTTTTGCTCTGGTTTCCTAATGCGTGCTTTACATCACACATGTTATGGGTTGCCTTAGCTGCAGCCTTCAGGCCGTCACCTCTTTTGGGCTTTTCAGTATCCAGCAGGGTTCTCACCTTGTTGACTTTTTGCTCTGGTTTCCTAATGCGTGCTTTATATCACACATGTTATGGGTTGCCTTAGCTGCAGCCTCAGGCCGTCACCTCTTTTGGGCTTTTCAGCAGGGGCGTTGCTGGGGGGGGCTAAGGGGGATATAGCCCCTGATCTTTTGGTTGTAGCCCCGGATAGAATCTCAGGAGCTACAGCCAAAAGACTAGCTAGCCCCCAGTCCCAACAGTTCCAACATCAGCTTAGCCCCGGGTCTTTTCCAGACCTAGCAACTCCCCTGATTTTCAGTATCCAGCAGGGTTCTCACCTCGTTGCCTTTTTGCTCTGGTTTCCTATTGCGTGCTTTACATCACACATGTTATGGGTTGCCTTAGCTGCAGCCTTCAGGCCGTCACCTCTTTTGGGCTTTTCAGTATCCAGCAGGGTTCTCACCTCGTTGCCTTTTTGCTCTGGTTTCCTATTGCGTGCTTTACATCACACATGTTATGGGTTGCCTTAGCTGCAGCCTTCAGGCCGTCACCTCTTTTGGGCTTTTCAGTATCCAGCAGGGTTCTCACCTCGTTGCCTTTTTACTCTGGTTTCATCGAGTTCATACTGACAAAGCGATTCAGAGGACATCTAGTGTTTTAGCTCCCCCTGCTGGCTGCCTGCCCCTTGACATTCTGCACCCAGCTGCATTCTTGTGACTCCATTGTAATTTAAGCACCCCATCAGTGCCTCAGAGGTTTCTTCCCCACCTGTAGCCAAGGGGGATGCGGTGTAGGGGCAAACATCCTGTTGAAATGAACCCTCCCAACCCTGATATATCTTCATCCGCCCCTGGGGCATCTTGGCCATGAAGTAGCAACAGCTGCCCACAGGAATGTACTACAGTCAGTGCTGGAAATGGACACCATTCACTGGGGGAACTCCACCCGCTCCCCTTCGGGTAGGGGGGGTGGATTGTCAGTGGGTGTGGGCGGGAATAGGGGCGGAACTACTTTTTGAATGATGTGCGCCCCTGAGAGTAGGATGCTGGCTGCTTTGCATAAAAACAAAGTGCATTTTGGCAACATATGAATGACCACCAATTTATTAAACATGTCTGTGCTAGTCATTCAAACGTTAATTCCTTCTGAACTTGCAATGCACCCTCGGTATGGTGCTAATTTCCTCTGTGAGAAAAGTCACCCTGACAGTAAAATGTGTGCAAAGCATGAGACATGTATACAGCTTTGGGTGGCTTTCTTGTTTGAGCTTGGGCTGTTGAGCAAAGAACGACTTTCAGGCATAGTCTGTGAAGTCGTTGCATATGGCTCTCTATGCAGTGCAGCTGAGCAGTGATTTGCAATGCCGTAAACACCCCCCCTCCAGTTTCCTGAACGCAGTGACACCGTGTTCTGGAGACTCACGGCTGTCAGGGGCAGAGAGTTTGGGCCTTGCCCTTGTGTCTACAGCTCCGCCTTGTTCCGGCCCAATTCCTCCCCTGACTAGAGTGGCGACAGGTGAACGGATCAAACAGGAGCATAGCACACTACGGACAGGAAGAAACCACACTGCTGAATTCTATGGGGGTGGAAGGGTGAGAAACGTCAATAGACAGAAAATAACTCTGGTACCACATGTGGATTTGGAGGATGAAGTGTTTGAAGAAGGAGAGAGAATATTGCCTAAATGCGATGACAGCAAAGAGAATATTCGGATTAAAACCAAATCCATCAAACAGCAATAAACACGTTGTACACGAGAATGCAAGGTGTTCATGATTGTGTGTGCTTAGCCCACGCGAGCAGAGGGGATGCAGCCATGATGATTAGAGGCGTGGTGGTTGCTCACACCGGCATCGAAAAGACTCATGAGCAGTTTATACAGGCAAAGAATACGTCACTAGAAGTAGCGCTCAACATCATCACACATGCAGTGGAAGAGATGGTTAGAGACATAGAGCGGTAACTTACACTGATGAAGAAAATGCAATCTCATGCTAAACTAACATAACAGTTGTATTGTAGGTGGTTATTTATATAGTGCTCTTTCCCCATTTGTATGACCTCAATGCACTTTGCGGTTGGAGGTTCTAAGGGTTTTATTAAGAGATGCTTGTGTGCATTTCTGCCGGCTTAGGACTTAGCTGGCTGGCTAGGCTCCACCAAGCAGCCCAAAGGTCAGGCACATGGTGGGCGCTGTCGGTGGTTTGGGATAGAGTGCTAAGATTCAATGTGTGCAAAGCTATCCCGAATGTCTTTTGGTTGGTAGTCGCTGTATGCTAGTGGCCGAGGTGTTGAGGTACGTCAGGTGTGTCAGTGTGGAGGGTTATGTGCGTTGCTAGACCGGAATGGCATAGCATAGCTGCATTCTATGGTGCATGTATGTTTGGCCGTGCCTGCGGCCTGTGTCCACAGACGTGGTGTAAGGTATACGTACCATATGCTTTAATGTGGTTCGGGTGCAGGTCTAATCACATCCGGTTTTGAGGTTCCCAGATAGTGGGGTAGAGGCCTATGCTTCACAAAATGGCAGATCTAAACACTCGGAGAAGGGAAGACACCATATTCACAGCAAGAGGGCCAAAGGGAAACAGAAGGAAGAGTTGAATGCTACCGGGGCAACAGCACCTATAGAATTGTATATGGGTGACTGTCAACTAAGGGGAAATATTCCACCATTGGATGCAGAGTCATATCTGATGGGCAAGGTGGGTGAAGCGCGAGTTGTCTATGACGTGAATATGAACCCCCGAGTTGAAATATTTACCCCTTGGTTGATAGTCACCCATAGACAATTTAATGTTGTATGTGGGTGTCTTTCAACCCATTTTGACACTAAGAGGAAAGGGAGGGCCCTTTCCACTAAGGGGCCGTCACTTCCTGTTGAGATGCGCCAGGGAGAGTTGTGAGGGTGGACCCCAACCGGGTACATATTAAGGCGGGTGTCCAGTTCACAGGTGTTTTGCGTCGCCGCAGTGTCAGAGCGAGGAATTATGACTTTTTGGTTTGGGTGTATTGCATAATGGCCTTCTATGGAAGCCAGCAATCAGACATCCCCAGCCAGAAACAAAATATGTGCTGGGTGGCCGCAGGGGGCATTTAGTCCTGTGGGAGGAGGGCCCACATGACGTGGAGGTTTTGCTGGCTAGTGGGGGCATGGCGGTGGCAGCAGTAGAAAGGTGCGCTGCTGTGTGTATGGAGCAGAGAGTGAGGAGCAGGGCCACTTGTCAGTGGTCCAGTCAGGATTTAGCACGTGCAGTTCGGCTTAGTATTGCTCAGCGTGCCATCTGTGTTATGGGGGCCGGGTAGGGGTGGACCCCCCCGCCTGCATTCTCTTCGGAAGTGATTACTGCTGCACGGCGCTTGTTCTTCTTGCTGATAGATTTTTATCCATCATTGGTGATTTTTGGATACCGAGGCTTGAGCCTCATTACTCCATCTTCTCGGGTTGAGTATGTAGTCGTGGGTTTGTTTTCTTCTTGGTCTGTGTGGTCTTGTCACAGTAGAGCTGGTTTCACACGGTCTTCGCAGTGATGGGCCGCGGTCAGCGGTCGAAATAACTACTGCACGGCAAGCCGAGCGCCCCTTTTTTTGAGACAATGATATGGTGTACCACGTGTCGCCAACACGTGACGCTGCACGAGCCATGGGCGGGGCCGTAAATCATAACATCCCATGCCAAGGGTCGAATGATAAAGCAATGGCACAATGCAACATGAGACAGCACAAAACAGCTACATTACAATTTGTTCCATTTGGGAGCAGTGGGGCGAAGCAATAGTCACATGTGCAGAGTCATTACAATCACACATACAGATAATCTTTGGGTGACAGTGGGGTGGCAGCACCCGAATGAAGCACCAACATGGCGTCCACTGAGTCCGTTTTAAGCATTTCCTTCATGACGTAACACCCCCCGGTCCTCACCTGTCTCTCTGTAACATTTACTGTCCTGTATGTACCATATTCTGCCCATGTTCCTAAGCTACCAGCGCCGTGATACTTACGGGTGTGGGCGTTGTCAACAAATGAAATCAATAAACAGCTTTTGCTGGATCCACTCTAAGCATGTTGGACATGCGGGATCCCAACTTTTACTGTGCCCATTTTAATCATTTTAGGACATGCGGGATCACACCCTGGGACATGCCTCACAATTGGGCATTGGGACACATGCACCAAGGATAGCAAGATCTTTACAGTCAGGGTGGACACTTTATTTGCCCCTGAGTGCAGAGCGCTCCACTAGCTGACAAAGCCGCACCCAGGAGCATCGGTGTCATTCTCACACGCGAGTCAAGGCTTAGTCTTGGCTGAACTGGCAGGCAAACCTTCAGGAGGTGGTAGAGGGTTTCTGGGGCGAACATTCTGGCATTCCCCCCATCAGGCAGCTCTGTGCAGGATTCTTTCTGACATTCTCCACAGGGCTTGTAGCACCGAACCCAGCACCACAACCCTGGATGGCAATGAGACATCACTGTAGGGAGGGGGACGTCTTCCTCTTCAGCTGCACGAGCACACCCCTCACAGAGGGCCGCGGCCAGGTATGCTCTTTCGTGCCGTGGCGGCGGTGTATTCTTCTCACTATGGGCCTCATCACAAGTTGGGCTGTATTCCCGGCTGTAATACCGCCGACTGTAATAGCCCTAGCACCGACCGGGCTGGCTGTATTACCGCCGGATCATGAGTTGGGTATTAACGGTAAATCCCCATTCCCAATTGGGTCCATTGGGTTCAATGGGGTCTTTTCAGCGCTAATTATGCGGGCTAATACAGCTGGCGGTAATACAGCCGAAAACAGGGGATTTTCACCTCCAGAGAAAGGCTGGAGGAAAAACAGTCCATTTAGCGCCCAACTCGTGATAGGGCCAGCCCTTCAATGCGGCTGTAATACCGTTACCACCGCATTTAAGGGCTACAGCCCAACTCATGATGAGGCCCTGTGTCTCCAGAGCGGCAGCAGGAGATCCAGGTTGCCGGTGGCACCATGGTCTGCAGCGGTGTGGGAGAGTGTCGCTTCAACTGGGCAGCATCATCACTGCAAGGGGGAAAGGTGGGTGCCTGCCTGCAGTTGTTTGGGCTGTACCCTCAAGGTTTCTCCTAGTCGGTCGTATTGAAGTGGCAGCGACATGCGCCACGCATTCAAGTCCTTGACGTCATCGCTGGTGGTGGGCTGATGGTGATGTGTCTCCTCTCCTCTTCTCTGCCACACCAAAGTCACTGTCTGACAAGCACACAGAATAAAACACGCTTCTGTCTCTCCGGCAGCATCAGCCCATATAAATGGGACCTCGCCGGCACATCTGACGGTCATCGGTACAGGCATGACATTTTACGGGAGGGTGCCGATGTTGATTACGATGCCTACGCACCTCCAGAATCCCGCTGGGGACACCTGGAGCATGAGCCCACATGACAAGGGACCTCATCAGTGGTTTCTGTGAGCTGCTTATGGCGGGCGCTCGCAGAAGCGTGCTCCAGTGCGGCTACGCTGAATGCAGGTCATCATCCCACCTTTGTCGCCATTGAAATGGGGGCTGGGTAGGGTTAGACCCCCCACCTGTATGCTCTTAGGAAGTGACACACAGGAGCCTTTGAGTTCCTGTGATAACTGGCGCACGGGAAACTGTGTGACCCTTTTATTGAGACCATGACATGGTGTACCATGCATCATCAACATGTGACGCTGCACGAGCCCTAGATGGGGCCGTAAATCATAACATCATGGAAAAAGGTGATGCTATGGTGCGATCTGCTGTGTAGCCCCGGTGCTGAACATTGGATGATGTATCGCCTGTGTTAGCTTGAACCCAGGTGAACAACCAAAGCAAGAACTAACCTGATATAGTCATGCACTAGTGGGGGCTAAAAATAAGCCTTTCTACAGGTCAACTACTTTTGTTGTTTCCTTTTGAAATAGAGCGAGAGGTGTGAGAAGCCAGGAATGAAAGTCGGACACAAGTTTGCCATGTTTTTGGTTAAAGACTTTTATTCAACGAAAGAAGGATTGGGAAAAGGCCTCTATGACCCTGCTCTAAGAGGAATTTCCCTAACTAAAACTGAAAACTAAGGATCTGTCTGTATCAGGATGTCAAAATCAAAATTGTCCAAATCTTCTATTCTGATCCTCACACTATAAAACAAACTATAAGGTGAAAAGGGAATTGTCTTTAACCTTAGGTGATTGCAAAAATAGTTCCCAAGGAAAATTGAACAGCTCCAACATAAAAGATCTCCAAGGTCGAAGAACCTTGGTTTCAGAGGGTGATTCCCTTCGCCTGGATTCTTCCTTAATGCAAACAATTCTTGAACTAACAGTTCACAATTCTTGATTTAACAGTTCTTTGTGTGTCTTTCTTGGCCCACAACAATATTGTTATTTACAAAGCTGCTTAGCATTGCAGTCCCAATTCTTTCAAAAGTTCCTTCTTATTTTACAAACACATTCCTATATCCTTTCTTGTGACTTTCTGTAGATTTTCACATGAGTGGTATACTCTGCTGCCAGGGGTTCTTGTATTCACTTACGCTTGCCTGGTATACTCTCCTGCCAGGGCTTCTTGTAGTCATACACACTTGTAAGTGCCTGGTTTACTTGCCTGCCAGGATTTCTTATATTCACACTTGGTTCTTAGTTCACCGCCACAGTTGCATATATCCCTTTTGGTATATTACATCTCCTTGATTCATCATTCGATGTGTGTTCCCCAATATCTGCATTCCATACACTCATATATGGCTGGGGTCCTTATTTGTAATATGCTTTCTTGATTTTCAATCAGTTTCATTATCGTCTTTGTTTCTGAGGTTTCATTTTGTATTTGGCTCGGCCGACGAAACGCTCCTGGGTTGACTCACTGGCTCTGTGTGGCATCTGCTTTCCACTCTGGACTACTACTGCGTCGTTCCAGTCTCTCTTGTGGCTTCTCTTCAATACACCTGTCTGCTTCAGGTCCTGGTAGGTGAAACGCTGCTTTCTTTGATTCCCGAACGCCCATGAGTCTTCCACTGGCTCCACTGGCTCCTGGCGTGTCTTCCATGTGTCCTGTCCACGCAGCATTTCTCTCCTTACTTGCTGGTGAGCCGCTTCACTGCGCCACACCGGTTCATGCCTCCAAACTCCACACGCCTCACAGAGAGGTACAATAAATTCGTGCAAACAGCAGCCTCTTCGAGTTTGCTTTCAATCTTTAAATCTCACGCCCACAGGTGCATTTCAAAACCAACCAGAATGCTCATTGAGCTTAAGGCTCTATTTGCTCTGCATTGTTCTCTCCTTCCTCTTCATCCCAGTATTTGGGTAATTTTGGGAAAAGGTTTCTCTATTTTCTGTAAGGCAATATGCCATTTGGGTATTGGGTATAAAGACGTCTTCTTCATGGGCAAATGTGGGATACCATGTCTCATCCAATGAAAGCATAACATCTCACTGGAGGCTGTCTCCTCCCATGTGATCCTCCCTCATACAGCCGCCCCCAGGGTCAGGATCAAGTAGCGGCTGATGTCCTCTACTCATATGGGAGGACTGATATTTGTACTACAAAATTTAACAAAGTCAAAATATGGTCAAATAAACTCCATTTTAATGGGACACCAGATACTTTTCATAATATTATATACAAAACTAGGGTTTTTTCTATATAGGATTGAAATAAATGCTCAAAAGAAATCGCCGGGCATTGAGAACTAAAATCTAAAAGATATGGGAAGCATGTATCGGGTAAGCATAAATCCCACAAAATTCTTTAAACTTTTTGTTTCATAGAGCATCAATTGGATATTTTAAACACACTTATAATCTTTAATTGGTAACTCACTCATTCCGGGTGTGTTGGAATTGTTTCACAAGGTGTGTGGGCTTAAAATCTAAATACAGTGGCAACTAACCGCGCATACATTTTATATAATGGAGTTTATTTGACCATATTTCGACTTTGTTAAATCGTGCAGTACATATAGTAAGCCCTGTTGCAGAACATAGAAAAAATGATTATTTGTATGGATCAAAAAGTTTTGGATTGCGACACTAATTTATGGTTTCAATTTATGTTTTTTCTTTGAAACTGGAATTTAATTGCTTGAATATGGCGTGATTTTCCCATCATCCTGACCTGACATGTGACACTGTATGGTTTTTTAAAAAAACGTATAAAAAATGTATACACTAAATGATTGTGAAATTTGGTACAGTCTTGAGAACGACCTGAGGTCGAAACACGTGTCGGCTGTGTGTTTGCATGAAGAATTAAAACCACTCATTTTTGAGATACATTATGCCAATTGACTCTTTGGATTGACTTGGAAAGAATCTATGGATAAGGATGTTGGACTTGTAAAATAATAATTTTTGTTACTAAAGCAAAAGTGCATGCTTTGAGCGCAAGATATCCACCCGAACCTGGATACAAGCTTTGTGGGAAGCTTGAGGGCAGGATATAACTTGCTGCCGACTTTTTCATTTAGGACTCTAGCGTGGTAAATAGCGCACGCAATTCAATAGCGATCCCACAATACTGTGAGCCTCATATGGGAGGAGGTTATCGCCAGAAGATTAGTGATGACTCAATTGGATTCATCCCAGAGTCTCATGGATGATCAGGGCAATCACAGGACGTGAACAGTGGCAATATTTGAATTACCTTTGGCCTCCTCCCTTCGCCAACCCTGTCCTGCTGGTATCACTGCCACTGAGTTTGCAGGAGTTTGTCTCAGGACCATGATGCTGCACATCCCTGGACTGTCTATTGGTTTGTCTATGGGGACCCTGGTGTTTGGAAGCAGGGTGACGGTTCTGCACCCTTAGGGTTCTCTCTCCTCCAGATGACTTGATCCATGTGCCCCATCAGTGGCTTTTCTTCTGAAGGGACTCCGGGATTTTGGGGCTCAACAGCATTGAGTCAGGCTTTTTGGCATCGAACCAGGAGTCTGGGCATGTTCAGCACCAGGCAGGGGTCAAGTCAATGAGTGGTGGTGATAGGTCCCAACAAAGCTGAGCTGTTTGGCAGCAGAGGTGATTTGTGGGTCGAAGACATTGGAAAACGATGGGCTGTGTTGGGTCGGTGGCACCAGAGAAGATAGTGCCCTTGAGGATGGAGAAGCGGAGACATGCCTTCTTAGGCAGCTATTGGGCTCAGCTGGCTCAGCACAGCATCAGCTTGGGGCTAGAATAAGCTGGTGACCAGGCAGCAGGGTTGAGTTGGTGACACTGGAAGACTCGTCGGCTCTCACGTGCAGAGCTGGTAGAGCTTTGGCATAGAGTGGTCATGCAGAGATAAAGAGGCAGTTGAGCCTTGGCGTCAAGCATGCCTCCTGCAGTCCCCTTGCAGCAACCTAGATGGAAACACTGTGATTCATATATGCAGGGAGAACCAGGGGTCACTTCGTTGGTTCTGTGGTTGCTGGAGGTCAAACTCCAGGGGCTCCAGGAGGCCAAGGTGAGTCCTTCGGTTGCACTCCCAATCCAGGGATCTTGGCTGGCACTTACCTTCACCTCCAGTGACAATGTTCTGAATCAGGTGCAGCCACAATGCGGCCTTAGACAAACAGCAGTCGCAGCCATTGTTCCCCAGGGAATACGAGAGGTCAACATTCCCCTCTACCTGGATGCCTTCTGTCTTCCTCTCCCTGGAAGAGGACATTGGAATAGACTGTATCCACAACTAGTTATTTTCCTTGTGACAGTCCAGATATGAATCAAAGAATGAGGGGTGCTCCTCTCCTTTAAAATGCAAAATGCCACAGGGGACTAAGTCCAAAAAAAGCCCATTGTAAGGGGTCCAATACCTGTTCTGCCCTGTCCCTTATGACATCAGACCCAGAGTGCCTTGCACACAGTAAATGGAGGTGACAGGAAAAGGATGCAGGACCTAGCAGAAATCAAGATGGTGGTACGACTCTCCAGGCCTACCTTCTCTTTCTGGCTGTTTCAACTCCGCCCCCTTCCAAAACCTGCTGGCTTCAAATGCGCTCCAGTGAGCAGCACCCCGGTGCAAGGCTGAATTTGTTATGTCAGTGCTGCCTCTAAAGCACTGTTCCCAGGAGACCTCCTGGGGGAAGTTTCTATGCCCTTGGGAAAGGAGTTTCCTTCCGGCTGCAGACAGCCTCCTGGCTATTGCTCCATCTAGCAGCTGCAGAGACAGACAGCCTAGACACCAATCCATAGGTATCCGGTCATTATTAATCCTTGCTTGTCATGTGGCTTTTTGTTTAATTTGTTTTTAATTGTACAAACAATTTTTACAAAATGAAAAGAAGCCACTTTTCTGCTGAAGAAAACATGTAGGAGGGGAAAAAAAAGACTATTGCAGTTTCAAAGCTACCGTGATGGAAGGGTAGATGTTCAACAAACTTGCTCCTCCAGTCCCAACTGTCCAAAGAACCCCACCACGCCAATAACCCAGCGGGTTTTCTCCCCGCTCATTAGGCAAGCCCACCAGTCATCCTCACTGTAAACGTGGAGATCCTTGAAAAAGTGGCCTAGCCAGATGTGTCTATTCTTCGCCAAACTCAAACATTCCAAAAGTAGATGCCTTCTCGTCTCTACATGAATGGAAGAAGGGCAACATCTGCATTTATTTGATAAGGCCTTCCCTCTGACTGCTAGAATATCGTTGGTGTTGACTAAGTGCAGTCTAATCCGTAAGAAGGCTTGCCGTGTGCACTGGTCGGGGATTTCATTAAATACGGAGCCACCTCACTTAATTGTTTTGGATTCCGTGTAAGGTCAGTGAGCAATTTGCATTGGTCTGCTTATTCACTGGTCTCAATCCAGTCCATTTCTAGGAGTTTTGTGCTAATCAGTGTGGGTTTTGATAGCAGGTCTTCTTCCGTACTTCCAATTTTTTACAACAACTGGTGGTTTCGAGACCTCCACGCAAGTAACATCCCATTTTCTTCACTTTCCATTTCCTTTTTTATGATTTTCAGAATGTGTTTTGCTGATGGATCTGTTACTTTTCTAAATAGCATCAAGGAGTTTCGCTCCACCAAGACTTTCATTGAATGTAGGCTTAATTCTCTCCTTATTGCCGCTATAGGAGTTGAATTTGGCAGATTTAGGACTTTGCGCCAAAAGTGGCCTTCCAGTTTTGGCCATAGGTTTAATGGCATCCCTGGCATTGCTTCTACGCCATAGATCAATGTTGGCACAACTTTTGCGTTATGATAGTTCACAATCGGGAGAATTGAAAAACGTCCAAACCTTCGATTGATCATTTTAGACTGGCTGATCAGGGCTTTAAGTTTATTGAACAAGTGTTCCTGAATCGGGAGTTCGACTCGGCTATTGTTAAATATAATCCCTAGGTATTTGAAGTTTGTTACCTTTTCAAGTTGTATTCCTTCGACAGCCTGCTTAATGTTCTTCTTTATGTTTCCTCCTTTTTCAAAAGACATGACTTTTGTTTTTGATTTATTTAGTTCTAATTTGTTCTTTTCCAGGTAAACAAGAAGATTGTTCAATTGCCTCTGCAGGCCGACTTGTGTTTGATCTATTGGAATAATATCATCGGCTTAGATCAGTCTTGGAATTTTCTTGTTACCCAGTGTAGGAGGAAAGGATCTAATCGAAGGTTGAGTGTCCATGAAATCCGACGTATATAAGATGTAGAGCGCGGGAGCCAAGGGGCAGCCCTTTTTGACAACCCGGGCAGTGGGAATTTCTCGTGATAAGTCACCTGCTCTATTGAGTCTCACCTTTATTGATGTTTCACTATACAAGGCTCTTATAGGACCCATGATTGTGTTTGGACAGTTTCGCTTTTCCATCTTGTCCCACAGAATTTCCCTGTTATTAAGTGCATTCATGGTTTCCCATCCTTGACTTTCGCTTTCAGTGCACTTAATAGTAAGATGTTAATTGTTGTACCCAGACCTCTCACGAAGCCTGTTTGTAATGGGTGGATATTGTCTGAGTGAGTTATCCAGCCTTGCAGGTTTTCCAGGGCAATTGATCCAAAGATTTTCCCTATTGTGTCGAGCAAGGCGATGGTCGATATAGGCGTGGGTCCGCTTTATCACCTGTTTTGAAGATTGGCACAATGTGTGCCCTTCTCCATGACATTGGAATAGTACTGGCCTTTACTGTTTCCTTAAAGATTGTACTAATAAGGTGGGCCCAGGACTCCGGATGCCTTTTCAGTTCGAGGTTTGTGATTCCGTCGGGACACGCAGCCCTCGAGTTGTTCAATTTTCTTATCCTTGATTCTATTTCATCTATCGCCCAAGTGATCTTCCATTTCCCTTCTTTATTTGCATTGGTGTTAACTGTGGTGGCTTCAGATTTATACACTTCCTTAAAGTGGGTCGCCCACGTTTCTTCTCCCACACCATTTTGTTGCCTCCCACTAAGGTCACCTCCCGTTGCTTTAATCAATGACCAGAAATCTCTAGATTTTTTCCCAGACAGTGCACAGAGCATGTCTTCAGAGTCTTTTCGATATAAAGTGTACCTGTTGTTTCGTACCCATGATCTGTAGCTTCGCACTTCCTGCTCCAATTTCTCCTTAATCAATGGATCACCCGTTTTTTTGGCTTGCCTTTTAAGCATTCTGACTGTTCGTCTTTTGTCACTAATAGAGCGTTATAAACATGTGCTTTCCTTGGTTCAGTCTCAGTCCCTTTTTTCTTACTTGATTTAAACATTTCTAGCAAGGGATGGTAATCCAAGTCTGTTGTTTGGGGGTGTATGGCCTTTTCCAACTGCATTTGGTAATTTTGGGTTAAATTTTGAACAGCCTTTTCATTTAGACAAAGTTGAGTATTACCATTATGCAATTCCAGGTCTGCTGACATTTGTTCCGACAGCTTCTGGGTAGTTTTCCACCTTGTTTGCAACAAATTATGATCGCTGTTTTGCGTTTTTATAACTTCGAAGTTATCGATAATTAGTAGCAGTTCCCATGAAACAAACGTATGGTCGATCGTCATTCCTTGACCGTTTCGTTCTGAAGATGGAACTATGGGATGTTGGTGCTGTCTTGTGGTGTGAAGATTATGGTGGTCAAATGCCTCCATTAGTTGTTTCCATGTTATTCCCCTTTTATATGAGGGTAAAGATTTTGTGCTTTCTTTCAATGGGTAATCATTTTCTTCAAATAGTGCATTCAAGTCACCAGTAACGATGATATGGTCAATTTCTTTTAGAAAGAATTGAGTCTTCCAAGATGTTCCTTGTTGATTGGATAAAAGCTTTGTCATTGATTGCAGCTGGATTGCAGTAGGAATTAATTATCAAAATCAAAAGGGGTGTGTCCTGATTTCCTTCTGTATTACATTTTGACCATTCAATCAGGACTGCTTGGATCAGAGCTGTTGATGTCAATAATGATTTTAAAGATAGCCCACTGCCAGAACGGATGGCGATCAATAGACCAGCAGAGCGTCTTCTCTTATGCCCTTTTTTAGCTGCAGAGAATGCATTTTCATAACCGTCCATACTTGGTTTTATCATCAGCCATGTCTTTCGGAGACATAGGATATCGTAGTCTTCAAGATTCACGTCGGAGGTTCCCTGTGAAATGGCCAAAGCCCCGGATGTTCCATGAGCCCATCACAATTAGTAGCAGCAATAATCTGTTCATTTTGGCTCTGAAGATTCCTACTGGGGCTGGATGCCTGAGTAAGACTGGCCCAATCCTGTTTTAGTGGCTAATTCACAGAATTCTTTTGGACTGCCTTAGAGACCCAGGTCCAATTTCTTGGGCCGGTCGTTCGTTTTTTTGTCACCAGGTCCCTTATCTTACTGAATATGGCTGGATTGGATCTTCTAAAATCATCACTTTCTTTTGGCGTCCTTCTGCTTGAATGTGGGCCTTTCGGGTATCTATTGTGTTAGCTGTGGAAGCGCTCCCCTTCTTCCTCTCTATATGCGTAGCGACTGTATTTGTCTTCCTCTCAATCTTCACAGTCCCTTCTTGTCCGACGCCGCTCTACTATTTCTTTTACATAGTTTCTTTCCTTTTTTGCGTAGGCCCCGGGGCTGCCCTAACGTACTCTTTGCTTGAGACTTTTGGGGAATCCGTTTTTTGGGACTGGTGTAGAAAGATGACGGCGTGATTTCCAGGTCAGAGGTAATTCACGAGGAATGTCTTTTTTAAGACTGGTGTTGGTAATTGCTGACGTGGTTCCCTGGTCTGTGAACGATCTCTAAGGTCTACTACGTGGTCTTGCAATGTAACTACAGATAGGTCTATGAAGCTGAATCCCAATTTTAAGAAATTTCAGCTGGAGGATCTTATTAAGTCTTTTTTTCTTGTTGAACATATGTGCAAGTATGAACATGCTTTTCTTCCTTCATGAATAGGTTCCACGATAATTAGATCCTCAGATCGATGACCACCCCGAGTTGGAATATGAGCGCATAATTTCATTATTGTACGTCGATTCAGGATCAGGTTGTCATTTCTATCGATGTTTCTCATTAATTTAAATGCTCTAAAGGCTTGCGTTTTGCTCTTGATATCTCCTTTTTTTCCTTGATTAGTTCTTAAGGGAGAATACTCTTTTTTTGCTGATTTAGAACTTTGTGGTTCCAGTGCTCTTCAGCTTTACCTTCTCTTTCTCTTTCACTTACGTCCTTGCATCTGTGGTCCAGATACTCCCCCAAAGCCTTTTTTGATTCCTTCTGGTTTGTCCTTGAGGGGCATCTTCGCGACTCTCTCTCGTCTCTACTTCTCTCCTCTCTTCGGGTTTCTTTGGGAATTGGGACTCTGTCTCTACTTTTTCCTCTTTGGACGCTCTGGGCTTCATTTATTGTGTTAATGGGGGATGTGGATGCCTGCTAGTCCCTCTGGAGATGTGCGACCCTTCTGTCGCTTCTTAAGATCTTTCTTTTTGGGTTCCCATATTTGACCCATTTCTATTTCTTAGATGTAGCTTTATAATTGTTTGTCCTTAGCAATCAGCATGCCACCCCTGGCATGGCTTATTATTAAAGATTCACCTGCCACCAGACTATCTAACGCATATAATTATCAGAATGTAGTGCAGTGATGTAGACAGTTAAAAAGCTAACCTTACATGTAGGCACGTTGTGTCCCAGCTGCAGTCAGTGTAGCACAGGTGACCTTTGAACTAGCTCAATGGCACTGGAGAGCTGATGCTGTAAATGTCAGTAGACTGGTTACAGCAAGGCATCTGTATGCAAATAGTTTTGTCATGGAACATTTTGAAAGTCTGCGTGATTAGCAAACCTCCCTTTCAGAAACAGAATTACCTGCATCATTTTATTACAATAAAAAGAAAAATGCCAAGGCTTTCATACACTCACAGATGGCAATTCTTCACACAAACTTCAGTAAATATAATCCTGTTCATACCATTATAATTCTCATAATTGTGCATGTATTATATTAATCTTGTGAATTACATCTAGCCTGCCATCATTATAACTGGAATATTGTAGTACTCATGTTTCTGTATACATATGTTTTGCCACAGAACTTTGTACTGGCCCGGCCCTGACAACACATGTTTCAATGTATGGTCTATTTCAAGTCAAATATTCCCAATTCAGCATAGTACTTCTTGACAATCATATTATGCATGTCTGCAATTTATTTATTTAATATTTTGCATTTATAGCAGCGCACAAAACCCTCAGGTATATAAGCGCTAGTTACAGTAAGTACATAACATAAGCGTAACATACAAAGTTGGTAAGGGCGCACAATCTGGAGAAGCCGCACTTCATGGTACAGAGGCACATCCGATGTACAAGTAAGCGCGGCAGACAAAATTGTTAAGGGTACACAATCTGGAATGGGGGCTACATCAGGTGTACAGGTAGGTATGAAAGAAAAAATTGGTAAGGGTGCACAATCTGGAAAAACCACGCCTCATGATACGGGGGCTACATCAGGTATGCAGGTGGGCATGACATAAAAAATTGGTAAGTGTGCACAATCTGGAAAAGCCATGCCTCATGGTACGGGGGTTACATCAGGTGTACACGTAAGCGTAACATGCAAAATTGGTAAGGGTGGACAATCTGGAAGAGTCGCGCCTCATGGTACAGAGCGCTACATCAGGTGTACAGTTGGGTGTGACAGAAAGAATGAGTAAGGGTGCACAATCTGGAAAACCCACGCCTCAAGGTACAGGGGGGCTACTTTAGGTGTACAGGGAAGCATGTCAGACAAAATTGGTAGGGGTGCACAATCTGTAAAAGCTGAGCCTCATAGTACGGGGGCTACATCAGGTTTTCAGGTAGTGGGTCAGCCAAAATTGGTAAGGGTGCACAATCTGGAAGAGACACGCCTCATGGTACGGGGGACTACATCAAATGTACAGGTGGGCATGACAGATAAAATTGGTGAGGGTGCACAATCAGGAAAAGTCGAGCCTCATTGTATGGGGGCTACATCAGGTTTACAGGTGGGCATGACAGAAAAAAATTGGTAAGGGTGCACAATCTGGAAGAGTCGAGCCTCATTGTACGGGGGGCTACATCAGGTGTACAGGTGGGCATGACAGAAAAAAATTGGTAAGGGTGCACAATCTGGAAGAGTCGAGCCTCATTGTACGGGGGGCTACATCAGGTGTACAGGTGGGCATGACAGAAAAAAATTGGTAAGGGTGCACAATCTGGAAGAGTCGAGCCTCATTGTACGGGGGGCTACATCAGGTGTACAGGTGGGCATGACAGAAAAAAATTGGTAAGGGTGCACAATCTGGAAGAGTCGAGCCTCATTGTACGGGGGGCTACATCAGGTGTACAGGTGGGCATGACAGAAAAAAATTGGTAAGGGTGCACAATCTGGAAGAGTCGAGCCTCATTGTACGGGGGGCTACATCAGGTGTACAGGTGGGCATGACAGAAAAAAATTGGTAAGGGTGCACAATCTGGAAGAGACACGCCTCATGGTACGGGGGACTACATCAAATGTACAGGTGGGCATGACAGATAAAATTGGTGAGGGTGCACAATCAGGAAAAGTCAAGCCTCAAGGTACGGGGACTACATCAGGTTTATAGGTAGCATGTCAGACAAAACTGGTAAGGGTGCACAATCTGGAAGAGTCGAGCCTCATTGTATGGGGGCTACATCAGGTTTACAGGTGGGCATGACAGAAAAAAATTGGTAAGGGTGCACAATCTGTAAAAGCTGAGCCTCATAGTACGGGGGCTACATCAGGTTTTCAGGTAGTGGGTCAGCCAAAATTGGTAAGGGTGCACAATCTGGAAGAGACACGCCTCATGGTACGGGGGACTACATCAAATGTACAGGTGGGCATGACAGATAAAATTGGTGAGGGTGCACAATCAGGAAAAGTCGAGCCTCAAGGTACGGGGACTACATCAGGTTTATAGGTAGCATGTCAGACAAAACTGGTAAGGGTGCACAATCTGGAAGAGTCGAGCCTCATTGTATGGGGGCTACATCAGGTTTACAGGTGGGCATGACAGAAAAAAATTGGTAAGGGTGCACAATCTGGAAGAGTCGAGCCTCATTGTACGGGGGGCTACATCAGGTGTACAGGTGGGCATGACAGAAAAAAATTGGTAAGGGTGCACAATCTGGAAAAGCCACACCTCATGGTAAGGGGGGCTACATCAGGTTTATAAGTAGCATGTCAGACAAAACTGGTAAGGGTGCACAATCTGGAAGAGCCATGCCTCATGGTACATTAGGAGTATAGGTAAGCATGATGCGGGCAGGTAAGATTGCGAGCACAGGACCGAAAAATGTCAATCAAATAGGTACAGGTAGGTTGGGTGAATCACAGCGCAAAGCTGAGAAATGTCAATAGAATGCAGCATAGCTCCAAACTGAAAGGAACACTCCAAGTTTACAGCAGTAGTATGTATGTGATACAATAGGCATAGGGT
Source organism: Ambystoma mexicanum (assembly GCF_040938575.1). Classification (NCBI taxonomy): domain Eukaryota; kingdom Metazoa; phylum Chordata; class Amphibia; order Caudata; family Ambystomatidae; genus Ambystoma; species Ambystoma mexicanum. Next base: position 88,610,563 of record NC_090939.1, on the reverse strand, counting down.
CATAGGCGCAGTCCAAGAACATAGTCGGCAAATGTATGCGAGAATGTTTAAACAACACACATCTGGGCACAGGGTTGTAGGCGCCACACTGAACAGGAAGTAAACTCCCTGCACCACAGTGTGTATTACACCCCTGTTTTATGTGGAGCAGGAACAGTGCGAGCACCAGAGAGGGGTGCTGAGGTGATGTTATGCAGGAGTGGTGCAGTGGGACAGACAGGAAGCCATGGGTGATGATCCAGGAGTGTACTAAGGTCTGAGCAGGTACTGGTTAGCAGGTACATACCAGAGGCTAGTGCTGCAAGAGGAGGGAAAGGCACAGGGCACAAGGAAGAGAGTGCCAGAGCTACCAGGCAAGAGCAGGCAAAAGGGAGCGAGCAAGAACATGACAAGGCACAGGGGAGAGAAAATAAGGCCAAGGAAAAGACGGCCAGGTGGCAAGGAGATGTACAGCCTAAGCACAGCGTTAAGACAATCCGAATGAGGGGATAGAGCTACTTATGTAGAGATGGGCAACGAGGAGCCGTGGCCGACTTACGGCATCTCCATCACTTTTGAGATAGCCAGTGCATTGGCCACCTCGCATGCGTGTAACGCCTGCAACGGGCCTCCCAGTTCGTACTGCCGAGGCAGCGCGCCAACGGTCCTCCCCATTCCCCAGCATGAGGCTGAAGGCCTCTGCTACCATTGCGGGTACAGCCTCCAGGTAAAGCAGTATGAGCGGCGCTGCTCAGTCGTCAAAGCCTGTGTCGGTGCCACAATACCAAACAGAACTGCATGTCAAAATATCCTACACCTAAGTCCTGTTATTGGTTTAAGTGTGCACATTTTATAGCTTTGTAGCCTACCGATTCATATCAATGCACAATAGTAGTTCACTTTATCTCATCGAATTTTAATATCCAAGTTACAGTGCCTGATAAAAACATCTATTGATAAGTGAAGAATTCTCTACTTGTATTTGTTTTGTGTCCAAAATCGCATACGTTAGTTTCATGCTCTGCGTTCAAACCAGTGAAGGTTGTTCCTTAGTCACAGATCAACTTCGCTTCTCCTTGTCTCGGTTTCCGCTCTCTGTCACCTCCTCTGATATTGCCTTTGATGTCAAGAAGTCCCAGAAATCGTATGTCCTCCTTGTGATGTTCCTGATGCTCTTCTTTGCCAGAGTAAAGTGTCAATGGTAGCTTTGGATCCAGGCTGCCCATCATGGGCAAGCGTTCCGTTATACGGGTCCTGAGTTCCCTGATAGTGCTCCCAATATACATTTTGTGATATACACAATGTATTCGAAACACTACAAACTTAGCTCTACAATTTATTGAGCCTTTCATAATCGCCTTTTTGTTCATCCATGGTTGTGGACACTTTGACGTTGTTATGCCGCATTTATAGAAACCTTCCATATTTGACCGACTTTTGCCAAAACACATGCCTGTCATAAAGCTTGGACACAGTCTTATACATAACGTTTGGGCTTTAGTGGTCTGGTAATGTCGCGAGGCGTCAGTAAGCCCTGGGGTATTACCAGACCGGTAATGGCCACCCCTGCCAGGGAATAATAACTATTAGTATCCCAGGACTTATTCCCGGGATAATAATAGTAATACATTGAAAGCAGAGCTGCTTACCTTGGGTAGTGCTACGGGCCATCGGAGCGACCAACAGAAATGGGCGCAAACTTGTCCGTGTCAGAATTGATTAACGTGACTAGACTTATCAATTTGTTCTGCACGCGGGCGGTTGGTGCCATATCAGGTGTACTTTTTTGGGAAGTCTTGTAATCAAAAAACATGAAATACATGGATGGAAGGTGGGTGTTCGTTAATTGTATTGTCACGCATTGGCAAAACAAACATCGCTTGAGTCCGCTACTTTTTATTTTATTATTATTTTTATTCAGTTTGTTACAAACTTTTAAAAAACAAAAAAGAAGAAAAATCCTGTTCAATAACTAGACAAAGCTAAAAACACAGAGAATCACTTTATGGATTTTTTCCCCTGCTTTTAACGAGCATCATGATCTCCTTACGCTCGTTGATGTATGCTAAATCGAGTTCATATGGCAGTCCTGTGTTAATTTTTGAGATCGTTGTCACAGAGCCATCTGAGTCTCAAGTTCCGGCTAAGCTGGTGTAATCAATGGTGACGGCATGCTCAGATAGTACCAACTCCTTCTGAAGTGTTCCCAATATCATTTTCAGGAAATTGATGAGGGGGAAGGTTATTTTGTTGTTTGAACCTTCAAATATGGTCGCCCACCATTGTTCCGCATCCCAAGTCGTTTTTTTTTCAATTTCAGCTCCAAACAAATTTAGTCTCATGTCTTGCAGGGCGGAGCAATAAAGCACTAGATGTTTTAAGTTTTCATCAGTGTTTTGACATAATCTACACTTTATGTCATTCACTCTGCTCATTTTCCTTTGTTTTAGTATTTCTTTTGTTTCAAGTTGGTTCAGTTTGAATCTCAAGAATAAATCCCTTTGGGTTCTGCCTGGAAATTTGATCAGGTACTTAGATAAGGTGTTATAAGATTTAACTTCAGGTGGTACCAACATCATACATTTGTGCATTTTTCTTTGCTGTAATGTGTGTATCCAATCCCATTGCCTGAGTTTTCTTTTCACCTTATCGGGATTCCACCATAGCGTGTCGTTAGAAGTTTCAAGAACTTCTAGCAAGTTGTTGCAGCTGGTCACCCATGTTCCTTGTATCGATTGATCATTTTTCTCAAAAAGTTTATTCAGAATCTGGAATTGTGGAATATTATCTATTCCATACACTTTCCTGTATAGTGATAGTGAATTCCACAGAATTTTTGCAGTTATGGATGTTAAACCCAGCTCAAACCTAATGCAAGCCAGCGGTGTTCCATTAGGTACGTTTAAAATTATTTTCCAGAATTTGCATTCGCACGAGTCCTATACTTTGAACGAACATCCGAACACGGTCTCGGCTCCATGAATTATGGACGGGACAACCTTGCTTTTATAGAATTTCAGTGCTGGTTTAATACTGAATTTTCCATGTTTGTTGTTAATCCTTATTCCCTGGTTGGTAAAGTTTTTGCATTTAGAGTTGATTTCTTTTATCATAGGATCGTCGTTTCTGTGTGAACTTATCATGATACCAAGATATCTAGCTTGGTCCACGGTCGTTTATCGTTACCAATTTTCCATTGGAACTTCTCGTTGTTTTTGTTCTTTAGTTCTAGTATTTCGGTCTTTGCAATGTTAATTTCGAGACCGTTTTCGCTTGTTTATTTGCTTAGCGCATGCAATTTTCGCTGTATGCCAATTCTAAGAGAACAATATTGTCTGCGTATAGAATCCAATTTATTGGGGTCCCGTACAGTCTGGGTGGGAACGATCTTATTTTACTCATGGCTTGTCCCATATCGTGTATAAAGAAGTTGAACAGGATTGCTCCTAAAGGGCATCCCTGTTTGACACCATGCTCTGTGGTTATTGGTTTTGGCAGGGTGCCACCACGATCTAGCCTGATTTTTATGTTGGTTTTAAGGTATAGTTCTCTGATGGCACGAAGGACAGTTTTTCTCTTTTAGCTTTTTCCATAGCAGATCCCGGTTTACTGCATCAAAAGCGTGTGCTAGATCCATGAAGGCTAGATATATGTTTTTTTTTTTTAATAGCCTCCATTTTCAGTATGTTAATCATTATTAGATTCAGATTACAGCCGACACTGTCATGAGTATCAACCTCTATGTCAGAATCGTTTGTTCCATTCTCTTCCTCACCTGAAGAAAGTGTAGCCGGGGTCTTCGTCTTCTTCTTATCTCTTTCTGTAGCTTTCTTTTTATGCAGGTAAGGCCGACCGCGGTACCAAGCCACGCTGGTTGCCGGAGAATATCCGGGAACCAGGGGCCCCGGATCCTCAGCCGCCAGAAGGGGAAAAAGCTGCAAGGGCAAAAAACCCCAGAGAATACAGATCTGTTGGTGGAGATCTTCCGAATCCTCAGGTAAGTAATGAATCCAGGAATAGAACTGCTCCACACCGTTACGAGAGAAGGGAAAGAGAGCGAGGAGGGTAAGAAAACCCCAGCAGAGTGGAGGGAACACGGGGAAGCCAGGAGACAGGAGCCGAAGCAGGACAGGCAGAACGCCGATCCGAGGCAAGGCAGAGAGGCGCCGGGGACCAGAGAGCCAAGGGGAGAAAGGGAGGAGAGAAGGAACAAAAAAGGAGAAAGGCAGAGATGCCAAATAGGAGGGCGGTAAACCAAGGAGAAAACACACGGAAGCACTGGCAACGAAGGAGAAAACAAACCAGTTGCAAAGCAACCGCCGCCGGTCGGGAGTGAAGAAAAACCAGTGGCGGCGCCCATGACAGAAGGGAAAACTAGACCGCTGAAAGCACAGCGGCGTAACGTAGCGGAGCAATTCAATGGCGGATGCGTCTCCATCGGTCCCATACCCTTACATAGAAGGGGCGCATGACAGTATGCCCACCCCCCCCCAGTGCGGGGAAAACCTGGTTTACCCGGATGGGCCCGGTAGAATCTCCTCACCAAAAGTGGGGCTTGGACATGAGAACTGGGTTCCCAGGAGTCTTCTGATGATGGATAACCTTTCCAGGAAATAAGGAATTCCAATCTCCCTTTGTGGTAACGTGAGTCTTTGATCTTTTCCACTTCATATTCTTCTTCAGTAGTGTCCTCCACTCCCCTGCGCCGAGGTACCGGGGAAGTGGGAATGTCTGCCGGGGCAGGACGCAACAAGGAGGAGTGAAAAACAGGATGTATTTTACTCATGTTCTTGGGTAGCCGGAGGCGAAAGGCCACCGGATTGATGTGAGATTCTACAGTAAAAGGACCTATGAACCGAGGAGATAACTTGGAAGGGCGTACCCATCGAGGTAGGTATTTGGTGGATAACCAAACTCTGGAGCCCGGTCCAAAAGGTGGGACCTCCGTTCTTTTTTGATCCGTCCATCTCTTGTAACCTGAGCGAGCCTCAACCAAAGCTTGTTCAGCTGTCTTGTGGGCTTCCTGGATCTGCAATAAACGAGCCTCAATGGAAGGGCACACGACTTCAGAGGATGATATTGGCAGAATGCCCTTGGGGTGTTGTCCATAGGTACAAAAGAACGGGCTGAGACCAAGAGCGGAATGTGTGGAATTGTTATATGCATATTCTGCAAAGGGGAACACATCATACCAGTCATCTTGGATCTTGTTGGCATAGCATCGAAGGTATTGTTCAAGAGTTCCATTAAGTCTTTCGGTTTGACCATTGGTCTGTGGGTGGAAGCCTGATGAGAGGGCCCGAGTGATTCCTAACCGATGACATAAGGCTTTCCAGAATTTGGAGGTGAATTGACTCCCCCTATCAAATATGATCTTGTTGGGTAACCCGTGAAGGCAAAAAACATCTCGGATGAAAACCTCTGCCATTTCGGATGTGGAGGGTAGTCCCAGAAGTGGGGAGAAGTGGGCTAACTTAGTGAGGGAATCCACAGTAACCATTATGCAAGTGTGCCCCCGAGATGCTGGGAGATCAACGATGAAATCTGTGGAAATCTGTTCCCAGGGTCTTGAAGGTAGTGGGATTTGCTCAAGAAGACCAATGGGTTTCTGGTATCGATGCTTACCACGGGCACAAGGGAGACAGGATTGTATATGTCTTCTGACATCGGCAGAGATTTCGGGCCAAAAGAAAGATCTTTTGACTAGATCTTCTGTATTATTTATGCCTCGATGCCCTGCTGTCTTATGGTCATGGCACCATGATAATATTTGATTACGCAGATCCGGTAACGGAATGTACAACTTATTGTCGACGAATACCAAACCCTCCTTCTTTACAACTTTATACTTGGTGGCTACAGAGTCAGGAAGTTGTAACCTTTCATAGGCGGACCTAACTTGAGAGAGAAATGACACCGTGGTTCCAATGAATACTTGATCCGGGAAAAAAGTTTCTTTGATCGGAGTCGAGAGTTCTTCGGTATTCCATCGACGTGAAAGCGAGTCGGCAACCACATTCTGGGCTCCCGGAACATATGTAATCTCAAAATCATACTGAGCAAAGAAATGAGCCCAACGTGCCTGTCTGGCCTTCGTGCATTCCAAGTTCCTTAAAGATTTCAGATTCTTATGGTCTGTCCTAATGGTGAATGGACCGACTCCCCCTTGAAGAAGATGCCTCCAATCCTCACACGCCAGTTTGATGGCCAGAAGCTCTCGCTCAATCACAGAGTAATTCTTCTGACTAGGGTTTAAAGTCTTGGAGAGATAGACCACCGGATGCTCTACTCCTTCATGCTCCTGCAAAAGGACTGCTCCCACCGCGTCCGCTGAAGCATCGGCTTCCACAATAAATCTTTTAGTCTGGTCTGGTTGTTTTAGAATGGGGGCTGAACAAAACTTTCCCTTTAAACTTCTGAAAGCCTCTTCCGCTTCCGAAGACCATTTGAAAGGTAGTTGATCTTTCTTAAGAAGAGAAGTGATGGGAGCCACCGTAGAGGAAACATTTTTGATGAATTTGCGATAGAAGTTCGAGAAGCCCGAGAATCTTTGAACGTCCTTTATGGAAGAAAGAGAGGGCCATTCAGTGATTGCAGACACCTTCTTGGGATCCATCTGAACTCCATCCCCGGAAAGAATAAACCCCAAATAAGGAACTGAGGATACTTGAAAAAGGCATTTACTGGATTTGACTAATAGACGATTATCTTGAAGGCACCTGAATACTTCATGTAAGTGGTGAGTGTGTTCTTGGGCTGGTTTGGAAAAGACTAGAATATCATCTAAATAGATGATAACCGAATGGAAAAGTAGGTCAGAAAAGGTTCGGTCCATAAACCGTTGAAAGACCGCAGGGGAATTGACTAAGCCAAAGGGCATAACCCTGTATTCGTAAAGCCCATACGGGGTTCTAAATGCCATCTTCCATTCATCTCCAGCGTGGATGCGCAGGAGATGAGAAGCATTTCTCAGATCCAGCTTGGTAAAAATCACAGCCCCTTTGACTGCCTCGAGTATGTCGGATATCAAGGGCATGGGATATCTGTCTCTGATGGTGACCTTGTTGAGACCCCGATAATCAATGCAAGGCCGAAGCTCCTCAGAATCCTTCTTAGAGATAAAGAAAAGTGAGGCTCCAGCGGGCGATTTGGAGGGATGGATTAAGCCATTTTTGAGGTTGGCATCCAGGTACTGTCAAAGAACTGATTTCTCCTTGAGGGATAAGGCAAACATCCTACTAAATGGAACCAATGCCTCAGTAATAAGCTCAATGGCACAGTCCTCCGGGCGATGTGGGGGAAGACCATGTTTCATCTTTTCAACAAACACTTGGGAATATTCAGAAAATTGCGGTGGAACTGAGTGAACGGTACGAATGGGAGACTCTGAAGTCCATAATACCGCTGTCTGATATCTTTGAGAACTCAAGCACGACTGGATGCTGTAGGGAGAGAGAAAGCTGAGGGTATTAGTGGCCCAGTCGATGGTCGGATTGTGACGGCGTAGCCAAGAAATGCCCAGAATTATGGGGAAGTGGGCGGCCCTAATGATATCAAACGACATCTCTTCCTTATGTTCCTGAATGGTCACCTGAATGGTTTCTGTGGAGTGGGTGATCGGCCCAGAACAGAGAGGAGTGCCATCCACACCTTCTACCTTGAGGTCCTCCTTATTCTGGATTAGTTGGATACCCATCTTGCTGGCCCATACCGTGTCCATAAAGCTTCCCGCGGCGCCACAGTCTATTAGAGCCAGTGTGTCCACAGATTTTTTCCCCCAGGACAAATGCAATGAAACCACCATAAGACGAGCGTCTTCGTTCAGACGGGATGGGGCGACTGACAAGGTTACATGGTTGTTTATTCCTCGAACCGAGGTCCCGTTTAGGTTTGAGGCACCACGTTTCCCGACCTCCTTGGAGGGATATCGGGGCAATCCGTCAGCAGATGACATGCAGAACAACAATACATTCAGAGACCCGCTTCACGGCGTCTTTTTCTTTCTTCTGGAGTGAGTGGCGCCCTCATTGAGCCAACCTGCATGGGTTCATCTTTAGAGAAATTCGGGGAAATCCTCGGAGTAACTGAGGAACTGGGAAGGCTGAAAGCCCCTCTGGCCTTCTTCTTCTCTTGCTTCCTTTCATTGATACGATGTTCAATCTGTAGAGCGAGAGACAAACGAAGCCGGACGAGGAATCCTTGCAAGTTCGTCCTTCAATTCCTCCTTAAGACCCCTCTTGAAGATGGTGAATTGGGCTTGCTCCTGCCAGTTAGCCTCTGTAGCAAGCTGTTTAAATTTGGTGATGTAGGATAGAAGATCCATTTGTCCTTGATGGACCTCCAGCAATTCTTCACAAGCCATATATGTGACTTCTGGCCTTTCAAAGGTCTGTTTAAACCTTGCAAGGAAAGCGTCCCAGTTCCTCAAAATTGGATCGTCTGCTGTGACCAAGGGACTGACCCAGGCCAAAGCGTTTCCTGATAAATTAGAAACCAAAAACCCGATCTTACTTAGATCGGTGGAAAATGTAGTAGGTCGAAAGGCAAATTGTATATTACAGGCCTCTATAAATTCATTGAGTTTCTTAGAAGATCCGTCGAACTTTCCCGATGAAAGTGGCAAGGGAGGAAGATCCGTATTGCGGGGCTCTCTAGTCGCCACTAACTGTCGGAGTACAGTATTTTTGGCCTTGATATTTTGTAACTCCTGGTTTAAATTTCGCATTTCGATATTCAAGGACTGCACAGCCGCTACCAGCTCTTGGACCTGTTCAGCGGTTGCCATCACGGGATCCTTGTGGCGTTGCAAGCTGTCATGAGAATCAACCTCTATGTCAGAATCGTTTGTTCCACTCTCTTCCTCACCTGAAGAAAGTGTAGCCGGGGTCTTCGTCTTCTTCTTATCTCTTTCTGTAGCTTTCTTTTTATGCAGGTAAGGCCGACCGCGGTACGAAGCCACGCTGGTTGCCGGAGAATATCCGGGAACCAGGGGCCCCGGATCCGCAGCCGCCACAAGGGGAAAAAGCTGCGAGGGCAAAAAACCCCAGAGAATACGGATCTGTTGGTGGAGATCTTCCGAATCCTCAGGTAAGTAATGAATCCAGGAATAGAACTGCTCCACACCATTACGAGAGAAGGGAAAGAGAGCGAGGAGGGTAAGAAAACCCCAGGAGAGTGGAGGGAACACGGGGAAGCCAGGAGACAGGAGCCGAAGCGGGACAGGCAGAACGCCGGTCCGAGGCAAGGCAGAGAGGCGCCGGGGACCAGAGAGCCAATGGGAGACAGGGAGGAGAGAAGGAACAAAAAAGGAGAAAGGCGGAGACGCCAAATAGGAGGGCGGTAAGCCAAGGAGAAAACACACGGAAGCGCTGGCAATGAAGGAGAAAACAAACCAGTTGCAACGCAACCGCCGCCGGTCGAGAGTGAAGAAAAGCCGGCGGCGGCCATGACAGAAGGGAAAACTAGACCGCTGAAAACACAGCGGTGTAACGTAGCGGAGCAATACAATGGCGGCTGCGTCTCCATCGGTCCCATACACTTACATAGAAGGGGCGCATGATAGACACCCCTTACAAAACCGGTTTATCTAATATCGTAGTTGCCAGATATCTTGATCCATGGTGACAGTTGGATTTGAAGCTGTGTTGAAAAAATGTTTCCAATTACATCCAGTAAGGCGATCGGCCTATAGTTCCTGGGATCACTACAAATTCCTTTTTTGAAAATTGGAACTATGACCGCGCACTTCCAGGATGCAGGAATTCTCTTTCTCTTAAAATGGTCTCAAATAAGGCTTCACACATGTCGGCCCACTCCTCAGGATTTTGTTTTAGTGTGAAATTAGTCAGGCCGTCGGGTCCAGGAGCCCTTGAGGAGTTTAGTCTTTTGATGTTCAGAATGATGTCATCTCTGGTTATTATGATGTTCCATGGCCTGTCTTCGTCAAATTTTACTTGATCACAGATGTTCTGCCGTTTAAAGAGCTTGGCGTAATGTTTAATCCACTGTTCTTCGTTACCATTACGCTTGTCAAGGCGAATTGTCGAGCTTCAGTATTGTTTATGATTGCCCAAAATTCCTTTGAGGTTTTGTTCCTCATGCTAGCTTGCATTTGTTCTGCATCGTTTTGTGCCATAATTTCCTTATGCGATTGTATCCAGTTTTTATAATTTCTTTTTAGTTTTTTGGTTTCCTCTTTGATAGTGGTAATCTTCTTAGTTTTGAGAGCTCGGATATTTCTCCGTAGCTGTCGCTTCTTGGATACAATTTTATGATCATAACTATGAGTTGGCCTGAATTGACAATTTTTTTTAGATGTTCTCACTTCTTTGTATTGCTCCAGAAGGGGGATGTAATTCATATCGCGACTTTCTTTAATGACATCTTTGATGTTAACTATTTTTCCAGTATTTAATCTTAATCTGGAGCGTCCAGGTTCAACTTCTATGTCGTGATTGTACCAGTCGTTATTATTTTTTTGAACGACGTTACTCATCACTAAAGTCACCAAGTTATGATCGCTATGAGACATGTTGATTATTTTCAGTGACAAAATGTTGTCAGCCATACTGTTTGAGGCAAAGACATAGTCTAGGATCGATTGTTGATTCTCCCGTTCCCATGTAGCCTGAGTGGGCATGTCACCAGGTGTGTTCCCGTTTAACATTCTCATTTGTCTCATTCTCATTTCTTGTATCCAGTGATCAGCCAGCGGCTCAAGTTTGTTTCTTTTTGGTCTCTTAGTTACTTCTTTATTGTTGTTTCTGTTTTTATACATGTTCAGTAAGTCAATGTTCCAATCACCACATATGATTATTTGTGGATCGTCGTGCTGTGTCATCATTTCATCTATGATTTCGCATAAGTCATCAGAGGAATCCCACGTCCCAGTGGCTTTATGCTGCCAATAGATGTTTACTATTAATAGTGGTTTGGAGGATCCAGTTTGTCCGACGGCACTGTCAATCACTGTCACTTGCATGTAGGATGATTTGTTAGTTGATTTTATTAGTCGGAGTCCAGATTGCTTTTTGACTAAAGTTAGCAGCCCCGACATAGGTCGGCCTGTTTTAGGTTTTATTGCTGGATTCATGGCTATTTCATTATCAGCGCTGATTGGTGTTATAGATAACCACGTCTCTTGCAGACATAGAATATCTAAATCCGTTAAGACATTAAGTTGATCCTGTAAAAGATGAGTCCACTACTGCACTATCATTAGATGTGTGGAAGAAAATGGAGACCGACGAAGTAGCTGCAGCTGTTAGAAGGGGGGTGTTGTTAGAATGTTCGTTCATATCTCGCGGCTTGAAAGCGTGCGCGCAAGGCTTTAACCGGCTGGTAGGGACTGCGTGTAAGCCAATAAGCGTGCTTGTTACAAACTCATTGGCCCTCGCTGGGTACTAATACATGTAATTGGCAGTTTGGTGCCTATCTATTCCATAGGATCCTCGCCCATCTGCAAGTAATGCCAATCAATATGTATGTAGAATCTTGAATGTTTTATCACTTCCAGTTGAGTATACTGTCAGAAATCTAACATTGGTATCTTTCATACTTCTTCGGAATTCCTTGGGTGTAAGTACTGATATCCCATTCCTATGTTTAGCAGGATGATTTGGATGGCCACTTACAGATTAAATAGCGAAGAAGACCTGGGATCCCTATTTGTACCTCGAGGGAGCACAAGCAACGCAAGGGAGTCAGCGAATCAAGGCAATATAGCAACATAACCACAGCATAATGCACCACTCGAGACCCCGCAGCGCCCCCAGAGCTAGAGGGAGAGGGTGAGGGACATCTGATCAGTCACAGCTCAGGGGAGTTTCAGATCAGGTAAGTGCACAAAATAGCTCAACCCAGAGCAGCTAAGTTCCACGGTGTATGTGACCCAGATGATGTGATACACTAGGGCAGAATTAAAGGAGCAGCGGGCATGCAAAAGTGCATTCACTGGAGAGGAAGTGGAAAGGGAGAAAGGGAGAGAATGGGAAAGGGGGTAAAGAATCAAGGGCGAAAGAGAAAACGGAGAAAGGTTAGAAGGGGGAAAAGGAGAAAGGGGGTAGGAGAAAGGGGGAAAAGAGAAAAGGGGAAGAGAAAGGGGGAAAAGGAAAAAGGGGGAAAGGAGAGAAGGGGAAAAGAGAAAGGGGGAAAGGGTAAATGGAGAAAGGAGAGAAGGGGAAAAGGAGAAAGGGGAAAGGAAAAAATGGAAGAGGAGAAAGGGGGGAAGGAGAAAGGGGAAAAGGAGAGAAGGGGAAAAGAAAGAGGGGGAAAGGAAAATGGAGAATGGAGAGAAGGGGAAAAGGAGAAAGGGGAAAGGAGAAAATGGAAGAGGAGAAAGGGGGAAGGGGAAAGGAGAAAGGGGGGAAGGAGAAAAGGGGGAAGAGAAAGGGGAAAAGGAGAGAAGGGGAAAGGAGAAAGGGGGAACACGAAAATGGAAAGGGAGAAAGGGGGAAAAGGAGAAAGGGGGAAAGGAGAGAAGGGGAAAAGAGAAAGGGAAAGGGAAAATGGAGAAAGGAGAGAAGGGGAAAAGGAGAAAGGAGGAAAGGAAAAAATGGAACAGTAGAAAGAGGGAAGGAGAAAGGGGGAAGGAGAAAAGGGGCAAGAGAAAGGGGTAAAGGAGAGAAGGGGAAAGGAGAAAGGGGGAACACGAAAATGGAAAGGGGGAAAGGGGGAAAAGGAGAAAGGGAGAAAGGGGGAAAGGAGAAAAGGTGGAAGAGAAAGGGGGAAAAGAAGAGAAGGGGGAAAGAAGAGAAGGGGAAAGGAGAAAGGGGGAACACGAAAATGGAAAGGGAGAAAGGGGGAAAAGGAGGAAGGGAGAAAGGGGGAATGGAGAAAAGGGGAAATGAAAAAAGGGGAGGTGGAAAAGGAGAAAGGGGGAACACGAAAAGGGGAAAGGGAGAAAGGGAAAAGGGAGAAAGGGGGAAAGGAAAAAAGGGAAAGGAAAAAAGGGGAAGGGGAAAAGGAGAAAGGGGGACAAAGGAAAAAGGGGCAAACGAGACAGAGGGAAAAGGAGAAAGGGGGGAAAGGAGAAAGGGGGAGAACTCCACGACAAGGAAAGATAATAAGTTACGTTGTGAAATATGAGGCAAGAAACAAGGAGGCCTTTTATTAGCAGAAAGGTCTTGGGATTTCTCTCACAATCCACAATGCTTTTCTTCCTAGCTCCACCCTTGGGGGAGAGCGTTCCAGGCGAAGGAGCCAGAAGGGCACATGGTTTTCCCAGCAAGTATTTTTCCCTGAAGGATGCCACAACCAATTGTCTGGAAGAAGGGTGTAGCCCTGGCCGGCCGGCTTGGCCATCACCACCGGAGCAGGGTGAGACCACCCTATGATCTACCCCTTCCCAGACTAGCTGTGAAGACAGTGTCAAGCAACCCGGGGAGCTCCATTTAAGAGTAATAACTAGACACGTGTCGCCTCCTTCATAACACACTTGGACACTTTCAACCTATTGACTGAACCTCTCCAGCCTGTAGAGGCAGGCCCAGCCCGCACCCTCATTCTTAAGGGAATTGCTAAAGGGACTCCGTGAAGCGAGCAGCCAAAGCAGCCTCTCGTTCCCTCACCGTGACCCTCTCCATGATGCCCCCTGAGCTAAGAGCTAGCTGGAAGGGTCTCTCAGCCCTCAAATCTGGCCTATAAGAAGCCCCTCCCCACGCTCCACTCCCACCACAGTGCAGATCTCCTCCCAGAAGCGTGTTCCCTTAAAACCCCCTAAAAAAACCTAAAGGCCACAACATAACTTAAAAACATGCTAGAAATGACACTGTACACAATGGACAGACGAACAGTACACATGGATTACGAATATATATATTGAATTGAACTCAGTAACGAGGTTTCTTACTGTGCTGGGCAATTTTAGCCAATGCCCGCGTCCTCCGAACCCGATGTGCCGAATGGGTCGGCCCCTGGTGGGTCTCCAGGCCCCTGTGCTGCTTTTAATATTTCCTCTGTGGTACAGAGTCATGGGGCACCATTTATGCCGTCTCCCTAGTGTAGGGTTCTTTGTCTATTATCAGTCTTGGTGGGTGTGTCAGCCAATCAGGTTGCTCCAACCCTGGCCAGAGAACCTCCACCCGGTGCTGCCTGTTCTCCCTCCTCTCTTGCCTCCCGCCCCAATATCCATCGTTGGAGCCTGAGCTGAAGAGTCGCACTTGGCAGTCTTCCTCTCCTGGCTCGCCTGGCTCAGGGTCAGGCAGAGTTCATGTTGCTGGCCAGGCGCAGCCTAAGCAGTCTAGACCACTTCCTTGCCCCTCCAGTCGCTTCACCCTGGCCGCACTATTGACATGACCCGGGACTTGCTAATATCCTCGGTTTGCTCTGGCTGGCCCTTTGGCGGGCTGGCATACTCCTCAGGATGTCTCTTCACCAAGGCCAATTTGTACACATGGCCCAAGGCTTTCTCCTCAACCAGGCCGCACCACTCACAGGATTTGGGATCTGAGCTGCACTGATGTTCCATCACCTGCCCAGACTCTGGAATACCAGGGTCAGGCAAGGACGGCTCTCCCTCGGCCCAACCTTCAGCCGCGCCTCCCTTCTCCTGGTCTGCCCCACTCACGCGGTCCAGGTCCCTTTCTCCTCCCTGGGCTTCACAACTGATGCAGCACAGGCCTCCATCTTCTCCAACCCTGCTCCCCTCGCGGCTCAGTCCTGGACGCTCCCGGCGTATGTGGCCCAGTGCAGGATATTCTCTCCAAGCCCTGGGGGTGAATGAAGGCCACGGCCCACCAGGGACAGCCAAAACTATCTTGCTGCTGCCTCTCTTCTTCCCCTCAACCATTTTAACCATTTTTATTCTCTTGGCTCTTTGCTCCTGCTCAGTGTCATGGTGTCCTCTGTCACCTCGGGCTCCTCTAGGAAGCACTTCTTGATGTAACCCATGAACATCAGGTAAGTGCATCAGGTAAGTGCATCAGGTAAGTGTAGTGAGACAAGAATATACACATATCCAATGGACTTTCTTTCTGGCAGGGGTCACTTTCTGGGTGTGTACTTGTATGTGATCCCCACCTAACCGGGCCCTATTTGGGTCGGGGGGTTACAGGAGAATCATAGGGAGGTTAGCTGTGCGTACTTCTTAGTTGTAGTACTGCGATAACCAGGCCCAGATCCTCAGAAAGCTCTGTGTAAGAAGCTGAGGGTTTTTGTGACGAATTGTATTCTGCCTCGCAGGAGTACCTTGATAAGTAGGGATAAAATGGCCCACTCACCCTTTTACTCCTGCGAGGCAGAATTTCATTCGTCACCCTGGGGAAGCGGTCATGTTCATAAGTATCACTATACTCAGGTATAGCTTATTCTCACAGATTACCCTGCCACAAGCATGGGGTACTCATGATCATCGTAGTTTGGCTACAGTGGGCATTTCTTAAATGTTGCCCCTGTGCTGCAGTGGTCGAGTGGGCATCTTTTCAACCTGCCGTGCACCTCGAGCAGAGCGGGTGCTGCAGATCAGGCTACTGATGCAGCAGGGCACAAGTGCACTATGCTTTTGGCAGGGAGTTGCGAGAAAGAGGTATCCGGTTGGCAGATGACTCCTTTGGAGAAGTAATCAGCTTCCCCAGTGTGACGAATTGTATTCTGCCTCGCAGGAGTACCTCGATAAGTAGGGGTAAAATGGCCCACTCATCCTTGTACTCCTGCGAGGCAGAATTTCGTTTGTCACACTGGGGAAGCGGTCATGTTCATAAGTATCACTATACTCAGGCATAGCTTATTCTCACAGATTACCCTGCCAGCAGCATGAGGTACTCATGATCATCGTAGTTTGGGTACAGTGGGCATTTCTTAAATGTCGCCCCTGTGCTGCAGTGACTTTGCTGTTGCTGCGGCGGTCGAGTGGGCATCTTTTGAACCTGCCGTGCAGCTCGAGCAGAGCGGGTGCTGTAGATCAGGCTACTGATGCAGCAGGGCACAAGTGCACTATGCTTCTGGCAAGGAGTTGCGAGAAAGAGGCATCCGGTTGGCAGATGACCCCTTTGGAGAAGTAATCAGCCGCATCATTTTATGTACTAATAAAAATAAAAAACAGCCTGGGCTTTGCGTCCTTGCCAGATGGCAATTGCTCAGAGTTTTTAATTCAATTCAGGCCGGTAGTGTGGGAAAGTGCAAGGCAATCTTGTGGCCATGAGGTTTCAAGCCCAGGACCAATCGGGCTGCCTATAATTTTGAATCAGCTGATGGGCTAAGTGTTTAGGAAGTAGGCTGAGCGGGATCATGGCAGCAATCAGGGGAGGACTGGGAACCAAAAGAGGCCCTGGAAATAATTTTCAAAGTGGCCCCATATTACACATTTTGAGCAAGCCCAAACCTTTTCCTATGAGAACATTTGGAAATGCATACACAAAAGAGGCCCAGCGTGCAGAGGCAGACAGGGACATCTCCAGAGTTACCTGTAGCCCAGTCCACCCCTGGCAGCAGTCACCCATACTCTTAACGTCGCCCTCTGGAGAGGGAGTATACACCTAAGCATGAGGAGTTGGAAATGAGATGTTTGAGTGTTCTCCTGGATCCACTGCAAGAAAGGATAGGACGCTGTCGAAGACCACACCAAGATTATTCACAGTGCTGGAGAGGGATGGAGTGGGCCCATGGAAGAAGGCTCTGCGCGCGGAACAGTAAAAGGAACACGGACACTGTAGGGGAGGATTGGTCCAAAAGACCCCCCTTGCCTACATCCCCTCCCCAGGTGAGGGCCATGGCTCATCAGGTGTGCCCTCCTTACCACCAGGGCCCAGGTGGTGGATGGCTCACCTGCTGAAGGCATTGCCCAAACGTATTGAATTTAGCTAGGCCTCAGAAACCATTTTGTCTAATAAAGATGGTGTGAGCTCGGCGCACTGCAGCGCGGCCCCCACCTTTGGAGAGTTTCAATTATCCCTATGGCCACAGCTCCCTGGCAGATCCGCTGTGAGCCCGTTCCCACGAACAAGACGGACATGAGCTAGTGTAAGATACCAACACTGTAACATTTCACCTTCCGCAGTGTATCACTGCTCCCAACATGACCCGGCCAGCAGAGCCTGGGTGGAAAAAGAACTGTAAAATGGCCCTCGGATAAAAGCAAGAGTTCCCAAATACTAATGCCAAAACTACCTGCGATGGGCGCATTTTCTCCACAAACCTCTTTGATTAGAAAACCTGTAAGATGTATAGATATGGCAGAATGCATGTTCGCATGGCATTAGCAATGAAGCACCCACACCATTGCAGTTATGTACAAATAGTAGAAGCGTCCCGGGGGGTTATTTGTTATGTGTATCATTGACAAATTTACACCCCACGGTCCCGCGCCATAACCGAACTAATGCTGCTAGAGAGCAAAAGAACACAAATGCAACCATACTGAGGGCTCATGTGAAGGACGCGCGAGAATGCACTCTTCATGTGTGTATGTCCAAGCCCCTTATGTGCCCCTACCGTCACGTACGGAGTCGTTTTCTATGTGCTCCACCAACCTCACTACTACCTCACTTACTGCAAATGTATATGCATATAACAAAATGTTGTAGTTGTTAAAACATAGTGTACAAATAATATGCTTGGACTGGCTATATTTTGAGAGGCATTTAGCAAAGTTAAAATGTAGGCTTTGGAATGATTCAATGAGTATTGTATAATATTCGAATGTTTATGATGCTTTCACCTAAAATCGGCAACACACGAGGAAGATACCTTTTGTGAATATGTGCAAGGCCATTCCCCCTCCCTCCCTGCAAAGCATGCCAGACGAGAGAGCAGAGGCCCGCGCCGCGCTGCTCCACCTCCCCCAACTAGGCTGGAGCCGCTTCAAAGATTTGTAGTTCCCTCTGCAGCACCCAAGGCCACGGCCTGCCACCTGCATTATTTACAGCCCAGCAGTAAACCTCCGCCTGAATACACAAATCCAGAGGCGCCCTCTCTTAAACCCCACAACCCACCGGATCACCTTAGGTTAATGGCCCCTGTAAAATTAGGACACCCAATATTATGGCAACATTACAGCAACACATTCATAACGATTTCTAACAAGACAGGAGGACATGTACCGTCTGTCCCATGCCCTGAGACCCAGCCCCACGACCTATGGTACTCAGTCAACAGGACACTGGTAACCATGTACTGATGAATCGCCATCAAACCCCTCTCAAGGTGCATTCCTCCTGTGTTGCATTAACCTGTAGCATAACCTATTGGGAGATTTACTAAAGAGGATAATATTGCAAATGACTGAATGACTGCGGTGTGCATGGCCCAGGGCAAAGAAGTCAGGAAAAGACATTCATCTCTGACACTGGCCACAATGGCACAACAACACCGCCCAGATGGACCCAGCTGACCCGCCAGGCCCAGCCCAACCCACAAGGCTGACCAGTGACGTCCTCCAGCCAAGACCAACCACATCACAGCATCACCTATAGCTAGTCGTCGCCACCCAATCCCATTGAACTTGTGCCCCCTATAGTGTGTAGGTTTTTGATGACGTTTTTTGTAAATATATACGCCTGTCTTTGCTAGTGTCAGACAGAGCGCTCTCGGAGTTTGCAGAGTTCTTTGCATGCCCTATTCTGACTGATAAACTCCCAATTACGCTCACCCGCACTTGTCTTGGCCTTATTCCCATTCTGGGAGAGTCCATCATTGTCTCTCATTGCGGGGAGGATCGTGCTGGTTGGGGACGCTTGCCTTCAGTGGTGACCCCGAAAGCGTGATTATTATTTTCTCCCAACATATCCCTACCGTCCCCTTTTGGCACGAAAATCTCCGGTCGAAAAGGGATACGCACGGTGCGCCGGCTCCAGGAGGCTGCCCGCCAACGGCGACCGGTACGCTCAGAAGTGCGCACTCAACAGAGAGAGGGTACGGGATCCCAGTTGAAAAATCCCCTTTGAGTACCGCTCGCCGGAGCCGGGGCTGACTGTTGAGCGTACGGCAGCACTGCCTGGACGGACCCAGTTTCGGAGACTCTCGGTTCAAGACGGGCACGTGAGTATTGAGTGCGAGCGATCATAAAGGGAGTAGAGGAGGAAATTTAGGACAGGGAACGAGGCGGGGTAAAAAGGGGCACATTGGGTCTACTAAAGACCATCTTAAACTTTCTTTGCTTTTCTTTGCATATGGCCATTAGGATTAAGAGGTGATTAAGAGATAAAAGTGACGTGAACCTAGCTCCAAGAGGGGGTGGAAGGCGACGCCGCATAGTGCTATCTTGACTAGTACTGGGAATATATGAAGAAGTGGATAAGAAGATAAAAGTGTCTGGCAAAGGGAGACACGGAGAATATATTAGTGACTGCTATTCTTTCTATTCTTTTCTTTAGGGTTACGGGAAAAATAAAAGTGGGTCAGGACAAAACCAAAGAGATAGAGTAAAAAGATAGAGAGTTTTAATTTAAAATTGAAGATCAAACCAATATATATATATATATATATATATATATATACATATACATATATCTGAATAAGACGGGCAGGGACAGCCGGCCAGGGAGGAAAGGGAGGACAAATTGAACTGTGAATAGAATGTTACAGAGAGGTGTGTGAACATTGTATGTGTCAGGAGATAATTTGGTGTAATGGGTGTGTAAAAATGGTCAGAAATGTATAGCCATTGTGTGGTCATGGTAAGTGTGACCAGACGAAATATCATAAAGACAAGAGTAATGTGGTGAAGTGAGTGTGTACCTTTCTGGTTTTTGGGTGAATATTGTTGAGATTACTGACGGTTTGCTCTTGTACGTGCTCCCCAAAGAGAACAGAATAGAGACTGTGCGCAGCCAATCTTATGGTGTGCAGGCGGAGGGAGGAACACGAAGGTCCCCACGATTCAGTAAGACATAAAATACGCGAACTCACATGGTGATACGTTTGTATTGAGATATCGAGATACATAGAGATACACAAGTACCAGGTGGGCACAAGGTATGGGGGCAGAAACACCCTTATCACACATTTGCAAGAACCTACCTGGGTACGCGGAACGGATTAAGAAATATCATGACCAATGGATCACAGAGTTGAAGGGGGAGGGGTTGCCTCAGATATGGCCCGAAGGGGGTTCATTTGACAAAAGTGTCCTAGATATGGTAGCCACATGCATTTGTTTGAAATACAAGGGGAAGCAGTTGCATAATAGGAGAGAAATATTAGATCTCTGGAGGCTGTTTGAAGAGATACCGCCGCCTAAGGCAAGGGAATTAGATCATGATCTACCATCTACCACTGATAATCCACTAATGATACAAAAAGATGATAAGGTATTGACAGAAGAAGAGCCACCGATAGAGGTAACAAGGTTGTACCCAATACTAAACAAGCCAGTGCCCACAGAGGGATACAGTGACCCTACTTATGTGCCCCCACCGACAACTATCACAACCCAAGGGCCAACAGCACCCCCTCCATACGAGAGTCATAGGGAGCGAGCTCAGGTGAGCACACCGAGGGTGGACATAGAAAAACTAACAGACGATCTAGAATCAAGGCTCTCCATAGCGAAAGACGAGCTCTCGAGGATAAAAAGCATATGTGAGCGGACCGCACTTAATGCAGCCAGATCAGAGCACGCGTCTAGAGCGCAGAGCGAGGGTAGAACATTTGAAGAAGGGTGGAAAAAAGGCGAGATACTGTTCAGAATCCAGGAAGAACCAACCCGAATAATTGAACTAGAGACAAGAGAGGGATGTACTGACAATGAAGAGAGGTCTATAGGGGACAGGGAGGAGCTACTATGTGATATAAGGGATGATTTGGAAGAAAGCGACAGGTTGAGTATGGCAATGGGAGGGGGTAGCGAAGGGTTGGATGGTGCATGCTCAATGAGAACACTGGATGATGAGTGGACGGGGCGATTAAGGAACCGGGTGGGGAAAATGGCATCATTAGGAAAATCAGGAGTGAAGGCAGGTACAGATACGACAACGAAGGTAAAGTTGCAGCTCCCGCTAATACATAGGGGAGGAGGGAGGCCGAATTACATACCCTGGGCTCAGATGGATAAGGCCAACTTACTAAAGTTATTGCCCCCGTTATCTGGAGGGGCGAGTAAGTGGATATACGCCTTTGAGAGACACACTGCCGGGGTAGCCCTAGCCATAGGGGATGTGAAGAGCTTGCTTGTATCAGCAGTGGGGGATCAGGCCGACAGAGTATGGGTCAAGGCTGGTTTCCCAGGAGTAACATTAGACTGCAATCGCCATGATGGGGCCTCCTTTAACACAGTGCGTGCAAGGGTGTGGGATGCTTTGCGGGAAACGTTTCCAGATACCCCAGACTTACAGTCAGTAATGCAGTGTACAATGAATGATGGGGAAGATGCTATGGATTATATTTTTCGGGTCCAAGAGATGTGGAGAGCAGAAACGGGCACGCCCTGGTATCAATCGACATCATTATTTTACTTCATTATAAAGAGAGGGCTCCCAAAAGAGGTGCAAAAGGCACTCGACAAGATAGCAGGTATTGAGGCGAAAGGATGGCCTGAGATTCAGAGCATAATAGTGCACCACTGTAAAAAAATAAAAGAAAGGGAGAAGGAGGTGGCGCAGAAAAGATTGGCAGACGAAGCGAAACTAGTGCAGACAAAGTTGGTGAAGGTCGCAGCAGCAGTAGCCGCGCTCCCACACAGCAGGGAGGGAGATGAGGAAGAGGAGGGGCTGGTAGCAATACAAGGAAGGATGGCAACTAATTGGGCAGGAGCAGGACAGCGGCAGTGGAACGAGCAGGAGCAGGGCAGAGGTCCGCAGTGGCAAGAGTGGGCCCCTCGAGGGGGACGAGGTGGGTACAGGGGCCGAAGAGGAGGTGGACCGGGGTACGGGGGAATGGGAGGAAATGGATGGCAGGGTCCCAGAGGTGCGCAAGGGAGTTGTTGGAACTGCGGGAGGTGGGGACATTACTCTAGGGAGTGCAGAAGCAGACCAAACAACAGATTTCCAGAGGCAGAACATTATGGCCATCCCCATCCGGAGAGCCCATATGGTCTCCCAATGGGACAACAACAAAGAAACCCAGGCCAGGGGTACAATGAGCAACAACATGGACACCAATACAGAACACAGAATCACCCACAAAACAATGACACTATGCACTACACGCCAGGCAACCCTTTCGTGACAACAGCAAACGGAGCCCCAGCACCAGCCCCCTATAGTGGTGTGTCAGTGGTTTCAGGGAGCGTGTTCAACCAAGGGGGGGCAATGAGACACCCCGCATAGGACAGCCCACCGAGAACACTTGCGTGTCCAGTTCTATCTACCACCTACGATGCAGCAGAGGAACCATTGGTAGGGGCGCAGATAGGAGACAAGCAGTTCATATATATTCATGGTGGATTCGGGAGCGGAGAAATCATGTATTAGGGAGGGCCGGTTCCCGTTATCTAACCGTAAGTTAGAGACGCAGGGGTTCTCTGGGGCTGTAATTGAAGTTCCTTACACAGAAGCATTGGATGTGACGGTAGGAGGTAAAACTGTAAAAACACCCTCACTGTATTATGAACATTCGCCAATAAATTTACTAGGGAGGGATCTTCTTAGCAAACTCAATATGACGATATCATTCACTGAGAGAGGTATAGTGTGTTCAACACCAGGAATATGCCCACTACGTGTAATGCTGGTAGTACAGGCTCACACAACCACACCAGAAATACGTGGTTTGCCAGTGGACAAGAGAATGTTTATTGAAGGACTAAAGACACTGGCCCTCATAGTTGCTGAGTTAAAAAGAATGGATTGGAGAATTCCGGCGGAGTTCCTCTTCCGCCCGATAGTGTGCCCTGACACAGCACCAGGATCAGTGGTATCATAAGATTTGCACGCTGTACAGGTATCTGCGAAAAGGATCTCTGTGACTGGAATGGATATAGAAGGATGTGAGTGGCGTACAGTACTGTGTACCAATGCCAATATTGCCCTGAGAGACTTAACTGATGAGGATCTCTTTTCAGATTCGGAAGGGGATGGTGAAATAGTAATGGAAATAGCGATGCCCTGTGACATTCTGATTCAGGCTAGAGAAATTCCTGTCCAGCTGATGGCAGTGGTGGGAGCACCACTGTCATTCTTCAATGATGACATGAGACTAGTACCAAATAGTTTGTGGACAACAGGCCCCCATGACGTAGGGTTGTTGCATGGAGTACAACCAGTGATAATAAAGCTCAAACAAGGAGCGATTCTACCCCGAGTGAAACAATATCCATTGTCCCGTGAAGCTGAAGAAGGGATAAAAGAGACGATAAATGCACTACTAGCACAAGGGATAATAGTGCCTTCAAACTCCCCATGTAACACATGCATTTACCCAATTAAAAAAGCAAAGGGAGGGTCTTGGAGGATGATCCAGGATTTACGCCCCCTAAATGATGTAATACAGAAAGAGTTCCCTTTGGTCCCGAACCCTGCATCAATATTATGCAGCATCCCAAAAACGGCATCACATTTCACGGTGGTCGATTTGAAAAACGCATTTTTCTCCATCCCCTTGGCTGAAGAGAGCCGATACCTGACAGCATTTACACTAGGGGGAAAGAGATATGAACATTGTAGATTACCACAGGGATTCTGTGAGAGCCCGAGCATATTCAACCGCATACTACATGAAGACTTGGGAAACTTATCAGTTGAGAGCATAATTATTCAATACGTAGACGATTTACTCGTCTGTGCACAGGATGAAGAAACATGCCGAAAAGATTCAATAACACTCCTGACCCTGTTGGCCAATAAGGGGTACAAAGTAGACAAGGGAAAGTTACAATATTGCCTGACACAAGTGCTATACTTGGGACAAGGACAACTAATATCAAAAGATGGAAAAAGAATAATCCCCGACAGGGTGGAAGCCATAAGATCAGTGAGAGAACCCACAACAGTGAAGGAGATGCAGAAATTCTTGGGAATGTGCAACTATTGCCGAGCATGGATATTAGATTATGCAGCATACACTAGACCCTTACTGCAAGCGCTCAAGGAGGCCCAACAGGAGAACAAGAAAATAGAATGGTCAGAAGAAATGAGCGCCTCCTTCAAATCATTAAGAGAGTTGATTTCAAGCGCTCCAGTGCTCGCAAATCCTGATTATGGGTGCAAATTTTACCTGTTCTCACACTGCAAGGGGACACTCATGACAGCTGTACTGACACAAAAGACGTTCCTTTGGACACAAACCTTTGGCCTACTATAGTGGCACTTTGGATGCTGTGATGCAAGGACATTTCGCGTGCGAGCAATCGCTCGCTGCAGCAGCGTTCGCAATTGAGAAAAGTGCCACAATAGTGATGGGATGCCCTGTGACATTGTTTGTGGAGCATTCATTATTTGCAATACTGGAAAGGTCAAAGAGTACACTGACCACACAGCGAGCAACCACCTATGAAATAATATTGTCCAGCGCCAATATCCATGTGGTGCGATGCAGGACAGTGAATCCGGCAACATTCATTACAGAAGCATGCACACTAGAGGACATGCAGGAACACGATTGTGCAACTTACACAGGAGAAAGAGGGGAGGACACAGTGGTGTGCGAGAATGCCCTGACCGAGGGGGAAGTGTACTTTGTAGACGGATCAGCATCAATTAACGTGGACACAGGAGAAAAACATGTGGGTATGGCAGTGGTGAGATTAGAAGACGGTGAGTATGAGACACTAGTGCAGTATCGCCTTCCATCACATTTCTCAGCACAAGCAGCAGAGCTCATTGCCCTAATAGAAGCATTGCACACAGCTAAAGGGTGCGCGGTGACAATTTACACGGATTCAGCTTATATGACGACAACAGTACATGGAGGTCTGGCAAGATGGGGACGGAGGGGGTTCCGACGAGCAGATGGGACTCCAGTGCAACATGCAGAATTACTGAAGGAGTTAATTGAAGCCCTACGAGATCCCACCATGGTAGCAATAGTGAAGTGCCAAGCACATACGTCCAACACAGACGTTGTGTCTTTGGGAAACGCGGCAGCGGACGCGGCTGCCAAGGAAGCCTCATACTTTGAGAAATATGAAGCAGGTGAGTACATGCTACAGCACAAGACAAACAAGGAGCTTCCAGAAGGGTACAACACAATGCCTATATCACAAATACTAGAGTTGCAGGAAGGAGCAAGTGCAGATGAAAAGGCGATGTGGGTGAAACGAGGGTGCAGCCAATCAGCAACAGACTTACTGTGGCGACAAAATAAGTCAGGAAAGGTGGTAATGCCAGTAAAATTATTAGAAATAGCGTTTCAACAACTACACTTCCCAGCACACAACACGAAACAACACATTGCAGCAGAGATACAGGAAGAGTGGTTCGTGCCCTGTCTTCAGGAGCACTTATCTAGATTGACATTGGAGTGCACAACGTGCCAGATATACAGTTCAGGAATGACATTACGTACACTAAGGGGAACAATTCCAAAACCGATTGGGCCATTCAGAGAGCTACATATTGACTACGCGGACATGGGAGAGAGGTGTAATGGGGCACGTTACATGATTGTGGTTGTGTGCCCATTTTCAAGATGGGTGGAAGCTGGGCCATGTGCACGACCTGATGCTAAAAGCGCTGCGAAATTCCACGCTGGGGAATTTGTGACGTGATTCGCTCAGACAACGGCACTCACTTTGTAAACGAACTCTTCAAAGAAGTAACGACGCTATTGGGAATAAAGCATAAGTTGTGCTCTATTTATCATCCTCAAAGTAATGGTGTGGTAGAAAAGATGAACAGCCTGTTAAAAGGAAGATTATCGAAACTATGCTTTTCATTAAAAAAGAACTGGATTTACTGTTTACCCCTTGCACTGTTTGAGCTGAGAAATCAGCCAAGCAAGGACCACCATTTGTCCCCGCACGAAATCGTGACCGGGAGACGAATGCACACAGCACACTCCCCACTGCGCGAACACTCAGATGCACACAGAAGCGCTGAGATACTGGGAGATGAGTTCACGGACTACTTGAAAAAATTAACAAGGGCAGCGCGCGTAATATCAAGGCAACTTTCACCACCGTTCACGAGAGAAGAGGGGAACAGAACAGGGTCAGTTACAGAGCCTGAAGCACAGGTACAACTGATGCCGAGTGAATTCATTTATGTCCGGAGCTTTGTGCGCCGGTGGAATGCACCACGGTTCCATGGCCCATACGAAATGGTGTTTTGCACCCCTACGGCTGTAAAAGTAAAGGGCCTCAAGTATTGGATACATTTGACGGATGTACGAAGAGCATATTGTCATGATCTCTGCTTCCAAAGGGTCAGGACTTACCCAACTCCCTTGGATGCAGACCCATAACCCCGGTTCCGGGTGCTGGCCAGTCCCAATTGGGACCTTTTGGACCCTGTCCTGGCGCCAGTGGCACCAGGCTCGTAAATATGCCCAGTCCCAGCACTGGAAGCGCCGGGCTCATAATGCTTGGGTGGACTTACCTGCAGCAGACCATGCTGCTTACTTACCTGCCAGTTGAGCCCCTGATCCTCTTCTGTTTGGGACTGCTTTTCCTGTTGGGTGGGGCAGGAGCCACTCCCTAGGTTCAGAACACTGGAACACTTCTGGAAAGCAGGAACTCTTTTCTTACCTAGGCGAGGCCGTGGAAGGAGATACCTAAGCACTACAGGAGGCTATTTAAACCACACCCGATGGATGAATCTTGCTTTGCGTTATTCTGCATTCTCTGCAGCAGAACGCTCACCGTGTCTTCTGATCCTGTGCCTAAGAGAACAAAGGCTTACCATCCTGGAATCCAGTCTTCAGCAGCACCTTTAAAGACAAAGAAAGAACAGGTTAGCACTACGGTCTTCAGTGGCAGAGCATCTCTTACCTGGTCCAGCGGCTGTCACCAACGCCTCGCGCTGCATACCTGCATCTGAAAGACAAAGGCTTACCGACTCTTCGCACGCTCCGGAGGTCTTCGCGCTGCATTCCCGCATCTGAAAGACAAAAGAAGGTGCGTTTAGAGACATTGGGCAACTTTACTACTCACGTGCCATCACTCCTTTCCACGCCGAAATCAGCGGGTATCCCAGCACCCTTCAGCTTCTCTAAAGCTCCGAACTTGTACCTGCAAGGTAAAAGAGACAGTTAGTGCGCATCGTGAAGCAGGCAACAAGCGCTCACTTACGTGCTTCCAAGCGCTTCTATTCCTCACGCGGGTTCGATCCTCAACTCTCTTCAGCCCGCCATCCGCCATCGCCGGAACCCTGCAAAACAAGAGGTATCATTACAAAAGAACTTTACATAAGTCAAAAGCCATACTCACGTGCTCCTCGGCACCGCTCCACAGCAGCTACGCCTTACGCACTTAAAGACTTTTAAGACATTTGAAGTGCCCAGAACTTACCGTTCGTGCAGTAAACGGTGCAGCCCAGTCAAGAGGCCTGCACCCTTATCCAGTGAAGAAACTGGTTACGGCACCCTGCCCCGAGGCAGATGGAGAGCTCGGCGTTCACCTACCTAAGGTGAGATCGTTAACCTTTGGGGTCCTACAGGAGAAGAGAAAGGGAAGAGGAGAGAGGCACCCAATAACCCCAGTTCATTAATCCCATATTTTCTATCTGCAGACATCTTACTCTCCGAGTCAGACACACAGTGCACAGAGGTCCAGCCCGAGGAACCAACCGTGTGTTACACATCACCTTTGAAGACACGGCATTCACCCAGTCAAGACCGGCGCCTCTGCGGGAATCAGGTGAGCGTTACACATATAATAATGTGCAGGAAGAGGTAGATGAGGAGGCACAGACAACAGCAAACAATGCAAATGAACAGAATGTGTGAATATGAACTTGTGTGTGACAGAAATGCACCTGATTGAGAAAGTTGCTGACAAATATAATTACATTTAAGGGTATTTAAAAAAAAAAAAAAAAAAGATTTTATGAACTTATATGCAAATAATGATGTGATAAAAATACGTAGTGTTTACTCCCTTGTCTGTGTATCCCCAACCCTACTGCCCTACCCGCTTCCATTCCCTTTCAATATATACTGGCACTGGTAGTGCCAACAAAATGTTTACATTCATGCACTAAATGCACTTTTATATCTCAAACAGGAGCTACTATGGCATCTAACGGGCAGCCTGCAACGGATAGATTAATTAGATATAGAGAATTGTTAGCTGAGAGATGCAGATATTCGTATGAGTGTGGATTGTCTGTGTGTATTACATTGTTTTTTACAATCATGTTTGGCCTGGTTACATATTGGTTCATAGCGTTCATCTCTATCGAGATAAACGAGGGGGGAAGGATTAACAGCACTAATGTGACCAATGCAACAGCAAGTGTAAATACTAAAGAAGGTGATTTTTTGGTATGGGACGGAACTAAACTTGTATGGGGATATTATAACACACCATCCAATGCTGTCATCTCGAAAAATGAAGGGCCAGAGGGAGAAATGCAAAACAACACAGTGTCTCCTCCAAAAATATCTAATTACAATGCCCGCAGTTTAAATGATCGAAACCCCTCCGCCATATCCTGGTTGTATAACACCCCCACCAGCCAGCCTGCCCCCATAGCAAAAAACACACTGACAGACAACGTGAAGGAAGAAAATGAAAGAATGATAGCAACACACGAAATATTATATGATGATTGGGCAAAGGGGGGAGAGGAGAAAGGGGGGCCCACTTTGTCCATCGCCCATGAAGCTGGGAAGTACATGAGGAACAAAAATAACAGACGAAAAAGGGACACGGGAAGGAGGAAGTATGATGAGTATTATGGGTTAGGACTAGATAAAATGGAAGACCCGCGACACCCCCACCAGACAAATAAATGGTATGCGGACATGAGTGCGACAGCTAAACAAACAACAAATGAAAGCTGTTATGTCTGCTCCCTCATTCCCCATGCTTCAGGCACGCCCAAGGTATTGTTACCCAAAGAGTTGCCTATTGTAGATGCCCAATGTCTCCTTCATCTCACGTTGTGCAGAATTAAGAACACCTTCCAGGCACATGAGGTTACTTTTAGGATGCTGCAGAACGAGAAAACTTGCTATCCAAAGACAGTAGGAGTGGTATGTCTGGAAGAACCATTTTTTATAATACAAGGGACACTTTTTTCAGACAACAAGTGGAAGGACGAAGAAACGTGCACACCAGTATGGAAGGAACACATTTCAAAACTAACTTGGGTAACAGCCATTGAAAAGCCCTTCAAGCTGCAGAAGGAAATAGACTATGAACTGTGTTTTAAAGGAGAGGGGAAAGCCTCCATGGGGACAAACAAGAACTGCAACAAGACCCTCACCATCCCAGATTTAAGAAAAGGGACAGCAGCCCTGATGGACACGTATTGGGTATGTGGCAACCAGGCATACCTACACCTCCCCCCGTCATGGAGTGGCAGCTGCTCAATGGCCACTCTGCCCTCAGCCCTAATGGTAATCCCAGAAAGCCACATTGATAGGAGCAAAAGGACGCGAGAAAATACCCAACAGAGTGCGGCCCAGCCAACTGCAGAGTCACAAGTCTATGTCCTGTCTTCCGGGAACAAGGAAGAGGTGCTGTCCTGAAACAGACGATCATCGAACTACATATCAAAGGCATCGTCAGAATTGCTAGCACAGATCCCAGACAGGTATTGATTATTCAGCTCTGCAGAAACATTCTTCGCCTCACTCATCCCAAGTATCCAGGCGCGAGCAAATGCAAAATGGCTCCAAATAACACGTTGGGAGCTGATCCAGCTGGCAAATGACACTGAAGAAGGGTTCAACGTAATAAAAGTGGAACTAAGAGCATTACGGCTGTTGACCATGCAAAACAGGTATGTCTTGGACCTGTTGACAGCGATGGATGGAGGTGTTTGCTGAAAAATCGGAAGTGCCTGCTGCACTTTCATACCTTCCGAAGACGCAGACTACGGCTCCCTGTCCCATGTGATCGAAGCAGTACATAACCTGGGAGAAAGAATGAGAATGGAAGGTGGTGCGGAAGAAAGCACTTGGTTCGACAATATTTTCTCTTGGGTTCCATCATGGCTGGGAATGACTGTGAAATTTTTGATGCCGGCTGTGGTGTTCCTCCTCTTTATTTTTTGCCTGTGCCAGGTGGGTCTTCCATGTTGTGCTAACGCAGTACCGAATGGTGCAATGATGATGGTGACAATGGGCAACACCCGTGGTACAATACAAACCATGCAGGAAGTGCAGGTACAAACAGGAACAGATGACACACCAAGATATCAGCTAGTGCCTATGTATCACGACAAGGATATCGTAGATAAATTATGGCACACCACCATTAGAGAGCCCCGTGTACTAGAATGGTACAAGGAGGTGTGGGTAGACTTGGAAGGAGAGAGCGGATGTATATACCTGACTTGTACCCCAGATGAGTATGCTAGGAGAGGTGAGAGCTTAAGGGGGGTGTGCAGAGCGTGGATGCCCATAAAAGGCACACCTGCATGGGATGACACAATCATTGACGAAGAAGAGTGCAGGAGATTGGAGGATTTAAAGAATTTGTTACTTAAGTAACGAAAGGGGGGAAATGTAGGGGAGAATTGGTCCAAAAGACCCCCCCTTGCCTACATCCCCTCCCCAGGTGAGGGCCATGGCTCATCAGGTGTCCCCTCCTTACCACCAGGGCCCAGGTGGTGGATGGCTCACCTGCTGAAGGCATTGCCCAAACGTATTGAATTTAGCTGGGCCTCAGAAACCATTTTGTCTAATAAAGATGGTGTGAGCTCGGCGCACTGCAGCGCGGCCCCCACCTTTGGAGAGTTTCAATTATCCCTGTGGCCACAGCTCCCTAGCAGATCCGCTGTGAGCCCGTTCCCACGAACAAGACGGACATGAGCTAGTGTAAGATACCAACACTGTAACATTTCACCTTCCGCAGTGTATCACTGCTCCCAACATGACCCGGCCAGCAGAGCCTGGGTGGAAAATGAACTGTAAAATGGCCCTCAGATAAAAGCAAGAGTTCCCAAATACTAATGCCAAAACTACCTGCGATGGGCGCATTTCCTCCACAAACCTCTTTGATTAGAAAACCTGTAAGATGTATAGATATGGCAGAATGCATGTTCACATGGCATTAGCAATGAAGCACCCACACCACTGCAGTTATGTACAAATAGTAGAAGCGTCCCGGGGGGTAATTTGTTATGCGTATCATTGACAAGTTTACACCCCACGGTCCCGCGCCATAACCGAACTAATGCTGCTAGAGTGCAAAAGAAGACAAATGCAACCATACTGAGGGCTCATGTGAAGGACGCGCGAGAATGCACTCTTCATTGTGTATGTCCAAGCCACTTATGTGCACCTACCGTCACCTACGGTGGCGAGTCGTTTTCTATGTGCTCCACCAACCTCACTACTACCTCACTTACTGCAAATGTATATGCATATAACAAAATGTTGTAGTTGTTAAAACATAGTGTACAAATAATATGCTCGGACTGGCTATATTTTGAGAGGCATTTAGCAAAGTTAAAATGTAGGCTTTGGAATGATTCAATGAGTATTGTATAATATTCGAATGTTTATGATGCTTTCACCTAAAATCGGCAACACACGAGGAAGATACCTTTTGTGAATATGTGCAAGGCCATTCCCCCTCCCTCCCTGCAAAGCCTGCCAGACGAGAGAGCAGAGGCCCGCGCCGCGCTGCTCCACCTCCCCCAACTAGGCTGGAGCCGCTTCAAAGATTTGTTGTTCCCTCTGCAGCATCCAAGGCCACGGCCCGCTACCTGCATTATTTACAGCCCAGCAGTAAACCTCCGCCTGAATACACAAATCCAGAGGCGCCCTCTCTTAAACCCCACAACCCACCGGATCACCTTAGGTTAATGGCCCCTGTAAAATTAGGACACCCAATATTATAGCAACATTACAGCAACACATTCATAACGATTTCTAACAAGACAGGAGGACATGTACCCTCTGTCCCATGCCCTGAGACCCAGCCCCACGACCTATGGTACTCAGTCAACAGGACACTGGTAACCATGTACTGATGAATCGCCATCAAACCCCTCTCAAGGTGCATTCCTCCTGTGTTGCATTAACCTGTAGCATAACCTATTGGGAGATTTACTAAAGAGGATAATATTGCAAATGACTGAATGACTGCGGTGTGCATGGCCCAGGGCAAAGAAGTCAGGAAAAGACATTCATCTCTGACACTGGCCACAATGGCACAACAACACCGCCCAGATGGACCCAGCTGACCCGCCAGGCCCAGCCCAACCCACGAGGCTGACCAGTGACGTCCTCCAGCCAAGACCAACCACATCACAGCAGCACCTATAGCTAGTCGTCGCCACCCAATCCCATTGAACTTGTGCCCCCTATAGTGTGTAGGTTTTTGATGACGTTTTTTGTAAATATATACGCCTGTCTTTGCTATTGTCAGACAGAGCGCTCTCGGAGTTTGCAGAGTTCTTTGCATGCCCTATTCTGACTGATAAACTCCCAATTACGCTCACCCGCACTTGTCTTGGCCTTATTCCCATTCTGGGAGAGTCCATCATTGTCTCTCATTGCGGGGAGGATCGTGCTGGTTGGGGACGCTTGCCTTCAACACCAAAGAGGATGATTTTGTCTTTTAACGTCTTTAGACAAAGACTATCATCAACCATCTAGTCTGTGATTTTCAGTCGAAAACTTGAGATGATATTGGAGTCCAGGCAGGATGCCGAGAATTTGAAGGCCATTTGTGTGTCATTGGTGGATGTTTGAAATGGGGAGTTAACGAAGAAATCATGTTGTCAAGGGGTTTCATGTAGACATTGAAGCACCGGCGGAGACTACAGAGCCTTGTGGAACCCCCAGATTGATAGAGGAATCCCCAAAGAGGAAAAAGCCCCCACACACCTCCGACTGACTTGGTAAGAAATTAAGAAATCCACTTAAGAGTCATGCCGTTGATGCAAAATGAGCATTTTAGGCGATTAAGAAGGAGAATTTATTTCAAAGGCTGACAAGGGATCAAGCAGGATGAGGATTGAACGTGAATTGGGATCAAGTTCTTCTCTCATGAATACAGCACAGATTCAGTGCCTCTCTCCGGGGGCAGAAACCAGACTAGTGATTGTGGAGGAGATGATATGTTTTGGTATAATCCATCAGTTGAGTGAAACTGCTTTGTCTACTTTGGGGAAGAGAATATTTAAGATGGGACGATAGTTCGCCAAGATGTTCAGGTCATCATTCAAGTTTTTTTGGTAGATGTGTGATGCATGATTATTTAAAAGGCGAGGGGCGGCACCCATAGTAAAGGGAGAGATTAACCAGAGTGGGGATGGCCGTGGTGAGAGTGCAGATGTTTTCTTCGATAGTTTTAGCTGGACATTGGGCAACTTGCTTGTACAACGCTTTCACTGAGAGTAAGTTAATGCTCATATTAAGGGGACAGCACAATACAGCCCTCTTAGGCAGTACAGGCAAAGGAGTGATGCACACCCTCAAAGCCTGCATGCAGGACCGTGAAACGAGCCACCACAGAGAACCCAACCAAGCCTATCAGGAAAACAAAAAGTTGGTGAAGCATAAGGCCAGTCGCGAAGTGAAGGAGAGAGTGCAGCCCATAGTGCAACCACTAAGTGGGAGGCGGTCCTGAGCATCAGCAGAAGCCGGCATGACTTTGAGGCGAGTGGCGACTGCGATGCCGGAGCAGCCACTGAGATCAGAAGAGAGAAAGGGAGAGGAACGGCAAAACAAGAAGGATAAGATGAAAGAGGGAGATGGGTGCCATGATGCAAACACAGATGGATGGAGGAGTGGGAGATGAAGAAGCGGAGAGCTCCAAAAGCAACTAGACAGGGGCAAGGGAGGAGAGAGGGGCGTGAGCAAGGGGACATTAAGCATGTAAGGGGCAAAGGTTAAATATAGCAAAGAGTATTGAAAGAGGGAAGATGGAAAGAGGCAAGAGAGAACAAGTATGGGGACATAAGAAAAACGACACTACTTACCCAAACAGCTTTAGTGCAATGGTTCCAAAATAAAAGAAAGTCCACTCAGGGTTATTTTTTTGCATTTGTTATTTGGCTGCAAAGCAACCTTAACAACATTTAACATTTCAATCATATACCTATACATAAAACATCAAATCATAAAACATAAAAAACATTTCACAATGCAATAGTTAAAAACGGATTAACCATCCCTAATTCATTTAATATAACTTACAAGTAAGTCAAACACATGCTAATAAAAAACCTACCACAGTATTCTAAAAATGATTCGAGAAAAAAAAGAAAAATCTAAGATAAAAATCCGTCCTTCTATTTGGCAACTGCAATTACGTCACCTTGGCTCAAATATACAGACCTAATGAAACCCATGATTGCTATCAGGTACGAAGTTACGCATCCATCTAAACATCTCTTCCAAAAATAATCCCCTCCAACTAGGGCCGTCGTAGAGGGAAAAAGGATGGAAGTACCTCTGGCGCAAAAATTGCAGTGCACGGCATTCCACCATGATATTTCTAATTGCCTCCACGTCATTCTCCTCGGCACAATATCTGCATTTCCTCTCTGTTTGGTCAATTATGTTATATCTGAGAATTTCCTTTGTCAAACTGAGATTCCAAGAGAATCTCAAAAATTAATTTTGCACAGAGCAACTAGGGTAAAGAGACAAAATGGTGCCACCACTCCCTGTTTCTTATGGCCCCACTGTAAATGTGACAAGGAAGAGTAACCGTGCATTGATTGTATTATATTAATCCAATCCCAGATTCCCATGTGTCTTAGTGTGTTGTGGTCTTAATTGTAACTCCTCCCGATTCAAACCTATGTCCCGCAGGATACCCTCACATTCTTTCCCAAAAATGAAGGGGGCATCAACACTGCCCCCCTCTAAAGAAACGTTCATGGTTGACAAAATATCACCATAGTGTATGGTATCTTCTGCGTTTAATATTTTACGGCATAGGTTGAGAGAACTCCACATACCCCTTGATCTTAAATGAAAGCCATCAGCAGTGAATTTTAAACTTTGAACCGCTTCCTCCAAATTAGCGCCTCCAGAACGGGAAGCATACTCAAAATTGAGTAGTCGTAGATGTCTATACCATATAGTAGTAAAGGTATAATTTTACTGTGTTAAGATTTTAAAGCCGGGAGTATTTTAAACTTCCCGTACTTCACATCCAACTTTTTGATTTATTAAACCGGTGGTTCTCTTTATATAATGCACCCTTATATCAGCATTAGTAGATTTAGCTGTTATATAAAAGCCCAAATACACAATGGAATCCACAATCTCCAATTTGTTTCCCTCCATCCAACAAGACAACAGAATAAGCTTCCTTTTTCTTGTAAATCTAATGACTTTTGTCTGGGTTGGGTTAATAATGAGGTTATTTATCTTGGAGTATGAAATGAATGCCTCAATCAATTTCTGCAAACCCTGCCATTTTTGATCAACCAAAAGCAAATAATCGTTGGCGTAAGCATTCCAAATTAAACATTGATTATTCAACCTGGGCGATGCAAATTTCTCCAATGTCTCTTCCAAATCTGATGCATATAAATGAAAAAGACAGGCGGTTAAAATACACCCCTTTCTAACTCCAGAGATGGCTGAGATTGGTTGTGTTGCTTCCCCCTGTATATTAAGACTTACCCTGATGTTGGATCTATAATGCAACGCAACAAGAAGTCTTAACCGCCCAACAGGAATATTCCAACTATGCAGCTTTCGCCATAAAGGATTTCTGTTAACCACATCGAAGGCTGCCATCAGATCTATACTTGCCACGGAAGTGGCATCAACTGTCCCTGTGAGGGCTGGAGTTTGGACATATCTCAGCAGAGGACCATTTACATTAGTATTGTAGTTCTTCCGGAAGCCGGTCTACCATTACTTAATACCACCAACTACGGTCGACCAAGCCTCCAGATGGTTTAATAGCAAGTTTGCAAATACCTTGTTATCTGCATCTAGAACTGAGATAGGTCTATAATTGTAAAAGGGGAGCTCTGATCTTTTAGAATTTGGCAAAAATAAAAAGTTGATATGGTTCACCACGTGGCTGGATCACAATGAAAAAACAAGTTCGAAAGCCTAATTGGCCCTGGAGCTTTAGATTTGATGCTATCTTTTATATGATATCAAAATCAATTGAGAGGTGCCACATATCACCCATGTTATCTAACTGTATAGGGTGGGGTGGGAACCCCCAGAAAATTCTGCCCAAATTTCTCTTTGTAGTAAGTAATCCATTGTTGATCCCCAATTGGATTTAGTTTCACATCTGCCTGATTTCTCCCCAGGTTATTAACGAGACAGCAAAAGGATGTAGTTTCAGATGTACTTGAAGATTGAAGCATCAGTTCAGTGTCATAATGTAAAGCTGTTTGTAATGCGATCTGCTCCAGTTACGATAACATTGTTTAGCCCGTTTAACCTCCTTCGCTTGGGACAAAAGATCAATATGCTGTTTACATTTTATTTCCTTGATTTTGTTTTCTCATATCTATTTTTGGGTTCCCATACCATGAGGTCAAACTGATGAAGATGTTTGACAGGGCCAGATTTAAATTTGGATTCGGCCTTAATTAGAAGCTCCCCTAAAAAATTATCAAAGTGATTGGAATTCAATGTTTCCATTTTCCAATCTAAGGAGGTAGAGGCCAATAACCCAGCCGCAATCATGTTAACGAGAGAAGCTTTGTGATAGTTCCATGTTATTCTGTTTGCCCCTTGGTTGGCTATGACTTCAGGAGAGTCCGACCCAAACCCTTATTTAAGGGAATTTCAAACTCTGCTGATATCATATCGTGATCACTCCATTCAGTGGGAATCACTTTAAAGAATAAACATTTGTGAAAAAGACCCTCATCAACAAATATTCAACAAATATTCAGTCTAAAATAGACTGTCTCTGTCCCCTTGCCCAGGTAATTTGACTCAGTAAATCACCCTGAGTTGCCCCATTTAACCTATGAAGGCCAAGGGATTCCAGGTTTTGCAGTCATCTCTTGCCATGTTTTATTTTTTAGCAAGGAAGGGGTCCGCCCTGCCATAACACAGCTGCTCAGATTAAAGAGTTAAAATCTCTGCCCAAAATTATCAAACCATCAGTCCAAATAGATGACCAATTGGATATGTGCTCGACCACGTCCTTCAATACGGACTCCAATTTGCACGCTAGATTATGCCACTAAATATTCAACAAAAGGATCTTTTTTTTGGTCCACTGACCATTATGGTCATTTGAAATCGAAGTAATGTTCTTTTCCCTATAATTTGATGGTCAATCATGACCCCAGATCCTTCCTTTATCAAAGTTACAAGGCCCCCCGCAAGTGCCCCCTTGGCACCCTTTTATGCGGCAGAGAATATAGTCACGTACCCATCCACAACCAGTGCCTCCACCAACCAGATCTCTTGTATAAATATTATAACATATTGTTGTAGAAATTTCCCTACGATCTGGTTAGTGAAGAGATGGTTATGACCGCAACTGTTCGAAGATAAAATTGTTAAATTATGTGATTCTTTTTCAATGCCTTGGTTGTGGGTGTACATCAGCCTTACGTGAAACCCAAGCCCAATCGTTCCGCTCATTCATGCTCGATTTTCCCACTGCTAGTTGCTCTTTTGAAACCTGTAAGTTACCAGTAGCGATTGACTAAGACTTAAAAAAGGATTTTGCATTTGAATTAGGAATATTAATTTGTTTGGTGTTCTTATTTTTTTTTAACTGTTTGCCTTTAGTTTTTGCAGTGCCTTTAAGGGAGGGCCAGACCTTTGAAGGTCATCTAACCCCCCCCGAGCTACCTCACTCGACCCTAATATATGCACGTTCTGGGGAAATACACCAGGGGAATCTCCCCCAATCAAAATGTGCTTGGGCTTAGCTAGTGAACTCTCTATCACTTGGTCAGACCCCACAATTGAATCGTTTGTTGTTAATTGACCTTTGTTTCAATTTTCCCCAGATTAAATCCAACGTAACCGCATGCGATTGAGAGTCTCGCTGTAAATTCTCAAACAGACCCAGTAATGAACTCAACACCTGGTTCAATTCTAACAGTATGGGGTCCGAAGCCCCAGTCACTGTATAATCTATGGTCCTAATCATTGAGGAAAGTTTTTTGTTGTTGTGCCAGTGCTGGAGTTGACACAAAGGAGGTTATTGAAGAGTCCAAGTCTGTTTCAGGGGCTTCTGAGGAGATGGGAGGAGTATTCAAATAAAAATTTTCTTCCAAACCCAACCCCTCTTCGTCAACCTCTTCAATAGCCATGAGGTCACCACCAGTCACTGGATCGAGCTGCTGGGGGTGGATGGGAGTTTTAGAATTTATTTCACCACTAATTCCTGATGTTGAGGGTAATTGACAATCTAGAACCTTTACTCTTTCGACATTGAAGTGAAGTAAGATGCAATTCATTTTGAAGCAGTGTTTTTCACCCTCTGGCCGTTCCCCTCTTGCCCCCCTTTATAAACAAGCAATCTCTCGGGGGGGGGGGGTGGTTTGAAGGAAAGGCCAGAAGACACCACAATCGTAGAGTGAAGTAGAGGCAGCTCCATTGCAAGGGAAACCCAAACAACTGCAGAACTACAGTGCAGGCTTATCCCACAACCTTGTGCTGAATGGTGACTGCAATAAGCGGATAAAAAGCAGCAAGTGCTTGTCCAGCCTAGCACGACTGCTCCCAAGCTTGATAGAGTGAGCACAGGCGACTCCGTTCGATATTAGATAAATATCAGTTCCGAATATTCAGAGGAGCCGCACAGCTCAGAGCACTGCAAGCTGTGCTGTAGACTTGACCCACATCTTCAGTAGTTTTAAGAGTTTTTACCAATTGTACCCACGATTAACATGTAGCCGATCTCAAACACCAACGTTGCTATGGGATAACAAGCCTGAATGGTCACCAATGAAAAATGAAAAGGAAAGCAGCTCTCTCCGAACCCCAAAGGCATCTGCCACGCCAAGTAGTCTGCCTCCAGAAACTTGGGTGTGCACTGGTTCTGATGAACTGTGGTGGTACCACAATTATTAGCATGGGTTTCAATTTTTATCAGTTGAATCATATCCCACTTTTGACACCATATGTAAGGAAGGGATGGTATCAAGAATAGACAGACACAAGTGATCACAGTTCAATAGTGTTTATTAAACTGTACAGGTAGGATGGAAAAACACCTAATCTGAACCTAAATCTAAGACGGGAGCAAGCAACGACCATCAAAACAACATAAGGCAGTCAGCGTTGTGTCAAAATAAAAGGGTCTATACTAAAAAAAACTATTGCCAATCCTTACAACTAAATACCAAAAAGAGTGTGGGGTAGGATTCACAAGAAAGAAATAAGTGTTCACAAATAATAAGTCAGCCTTTGGTGTTCGTCCGTCATGTTCCGTGATGTTCAAAGGTGTTTCTGTTAGAAAAAGAGGGGGGTTGAGTGTTTGAGTATCCTACAGCGTAGGTGGGGGAAAAGGTGTTACAAGAATGGGGATACTGCGTCTCGCCTGTCGGTGTCCCACCTCCACTCCCCAAGGACCCCCCAATCAGGTGATGCTCCCTCACTAGTCCACCCCTAGAAACTGGATCCAACAGCAATGGCCGTGTCCTGATCACTAGGATGATGGACCCCCGGGGACTGGTCAGGGAGACACCTTTAGGTTTCTCACAGGGAGCAGAACCTGTCCCTGCTTTGGATGCCTTCTGTTGTTACCTCCCTGTCAGACGTATTAGTGGTAGGCTGTATCCCCAACAGAGGGCCAATTAATCTTTCTTGTCTTGATTGTCCAAAGATGAATCGAAGAAGGAGGGGATTCCTCATCCTAATTAAGGCAAAAAGTCACAGGGGATTGGCCCAACGCTAGCAGGGTCTAAGGGGCCCAATCCAGACGGTTGCAACACGTGTCCTTTGATCCTGACCATCATACCTAGAGGGCACTGTCCCTGGGGAAACAAGAAGTGGTAGAGAGCCTTAGCAAAAACCAAAATGGTAAAACCCCTCTCAGTCTTCCTTTAGTCTCTGGCTACTCTAACACTGCCCCATCCCACATCTGCTGACTTCAAAGGGTCTCCAGTGGTCAGCACCCTGGTATGAGTCTTACTTTGTGCTGCTGTCAGGAACATGAGAAAAGTTTACAACCAGCTGGCATGGGTGTAATTTTATGGGGGGGGACAAGGGAATTTGTACACCCCAACTTTTGTGGCACAGCATTTTGTCCCACTCATCTGGCAGGGGCTCCTTTCATTTAGATGTCATGCCCCTCCAACATTTTCAGCCAAGTTATTGCCAGCTGGAGCAGTAGTGACGGATAAGGAGAGTAGGATCAAGGAAGAAAACAGTAGGATTTAGGAGATAGAAACTCCATTGCAACATAGCAACCAAGGATGGGATGAGCAGTTAGGATAAATGAAAGTCTGCATATTGAGGGGGACCTCTTATTTTGGGATGGGTGGTTGTTTATTCTTGTTGAGTCTCTATATGTACAGGCATTATATTTTTGCCATGTTAGCCCACAAACCATTTATCTGAGGGTGCAACATGCCTGTCATCATGCGCTGATATGTTTGGTGGCAGGGGCTATGGGACTGCATCATAGCATATGTCAACTCTTGTGAGGTTTGTACATGAGCAAAGTTGAGAAAAGGGCCTCTGATAGCTCTGCTGCGTCCATCAATTATGCCCACCCTAACGTGGCAGAAGACTGCCATGGCTTTTATTGTAGACTTACCTCCCTCTGGGGGTTTACAGTTTTGTTGGTTGTTACTGATTGCTTTACTAAGATGGTGCATTTTGTTTGTTTACCTGATTGACTCACAGATGGAGGAGTGGCAAGACTTCTCTTGACAGAGATTGTGTACTTGCATAGGGCCTCATTACAGGTCTGGCGGTAACCGTGCTGGTAAAATTGGCAGGTTGCCACCGGACCCATAATGAATATCCAGCGCCTGACTTCCCGATAACACCAGGGTATTCTGACCGCGGCGGCCGGGAAGTCAGGCCCGGTAATTTTGTGAGTCCCCAATGGGGACCACAGAAGCACCGGCACCGTTAACAACTGTGCCGGTGCTTCCGTGATAATCTGCGGGCAGGTGCTGTTCCACCCACCAGGTCTGACCCTAGCATGCGGGACAGCACCTGTCCACAGAGTCTTAGTGTGCCGGTCGGGAAACAACAGTGCCGGTAGGCATACCGGCGGCGTTGTTTCCGGACCGGCACACTCATAATGTAGCCCATAGTGTTCTGGAGGCCATTGATTCTGATAGAGGGCCTCAATTTGTGGCAAAATTCTGGTGAGCCTTGTGGACATGTCTGCGCTCCCAGTTTTGTAAGACCTCTAGCTATCACCCACAGTCAGATGGACAGACGGAGAGGCCCAACCATTGAATTGAATAATATTGTTGGTGCTTTGTGACCCAGAAGCAGGATGACTGGGTCACTGGGATTTGGTTGGCAAAGGTTGCTTCTAAAAATATACAACATGTCTCCACAGGGGTCTCCCCCTTCTTTGCTACTGATGAATTTCATCCAAACGTTTTCCCAACCCTGGTTTCTGTCACCCCTGTCCTGGTGGTAACGGATTGGGTGAAGGAACTGTCGGCCATCCAGAAATGGGTGTTTGAACACCTGTGAATGGCAAAACAGACATATACAAAGTTTTCCAATAGGCCTCGAGTCCAGAGGCCCCAGTTTAATCTGGGACAAAGGTGATGGGTAACTACATGGTTACTCACAGTCCCTAGACTCAAGGTGGTATCATAATCAGCTGCAGAACCTTGTAGATTGTAAGGGGTACAGACTTGAGGATTGGCCATGGGAGCCAGCATCCAGTATTCCAATATTCATGCACCTTGCTTAGCTTCAAAGTTTCTTATGTGTTCTTCCCCAAAAAATGGCTGGCCACCAGAATAAGTGGGGAGGTGCTGTCGGGAACATGATAAAAAGTTACAGCCAGATGGGGCAGTGGTGAGGGGCAAGGCGCGAAAGAAGAAAATATGATGGAAGAAGATCACGTAAGTAAATCGTAAGTTAAATAGTCCATTCCAAGATGGCAGCCAAGCAAGTCATTAGCTGTTACGAGAAATGTAAATCTGCATGTTTAGGGGGCCCTCTTATTTTGTGGTGGGTGGTTGTTTATTCCGGTTGAGTCTCTACTGGTGCAGGCATTAAATAATTACCATGATAGCCCAGGAAGCGGTCATCCAGGGTTGCAATATTCCTGGGAGCTCATCTGCCAGTATTTGTGGTAGCAGGGGGTATAGGACCACATCATAGCATATGTCAACTCTTGTGAGATTTTTGAATGAGCAAAGTTGTGAAAAGGGCCTCTGACAGGTCTGCAGTGTCCACTAACTATGCCCACACTGCAGTGGCAGAAGACTGCCATGGATTACATTATAGGCGTACCTTCCTTTATGGGTTTACAGTTTTGTTGGTTCTTACTGATTGCTTTACTAAAATGGGGCATTTTGTTTGTTTATCTAACTTACTCACAGATGGAGGAA
Organism: Ambystoma mexicanum; assembly: GCF_040938575.1. Classification (NCBI taxonomy): domain Eukaryota; kingdom Metazoa; phylum Chordata; class Amphibia; order Caudata; family Ambystomatidae; genus Ambystoma; species Ambystoma mexicanum. Next base: position 88,568,159 of record NC_090939.1, on the reverse strand, counting down.
TAGCAAGAATTCTTTTGACAGAGATTGTGTGTGTACATGGTATTTCGGAGCCCATTGTTTCTGATAGAGGGCCTCAGATTGTGGCAAAATTCTGGCAAGCCTTGTGGAAATGTCTGAATTCCAGGTTTTGTAAGTCCTCTAGTTATCACTCGCAGTCACATTGACAGACAGAGAGGTCCAACCAGTCAATTGAATAATCCTGTTGGTGCTTTGTGACCCAGTAGCAGGACGACTGGGCCACTGGGATTGTGTTGGCAGAGGTTGATTACAATAACATACAACATGCCTCCGTGGGGGTATCCTCCTTCTTTGCTACTTATGGCTTTCATCCACCAGTTTTCCCAACCCTGGTTGCTGTCACCACTCTACTGGTGGTAAAGGATTAGATTGGGTGAAGGAACAGACAGCCACCCAGAAATGGGTTTTTGAACAGTGTGACGAATACCCAGATGTCATCACTTCTCCCTTAGGGGAGCCCCTTCCCATGAGGCCAGAGAGGTGAGGCCACTACCCGATATTCCCCCTGAGCGTGGTACTCAGCAGGTGGGTCTCATGGGGAGAGAAACTCCCTATGGAATTAGTGACAGTCCAGGGAGAACGTGGTATCCCCATTGATCACCTAACTCTAACCGGCCTTCCTCTCTAACCCCCTACCCCACCATCCCTAGTGTTCCTATCTGTTTTCTTAACACCAGTGAGGCAGGGAGTGCTGGGATGAGGATGAATCCAACTGACTCACTAGGAGTCCTCAAGATCAGTACTGAGATGCGGAGGAGGTGTGGCAGCATAGCGAGCACCTCTGTGAATCATATTGAGCAGTCTAGCATTTGTGGAATTCCTATTGGCCAAGACACAAGTGAAATAGAAGAGGCAAATTGAAACACAGTGAGAGATCCTCTCTTGAGGAACTGCAGATTCAGCACTCATAGGCCGAGTGAAGCAACCAAGGACAGAATGCTTAACCATTAGCGGAGACACACTGAAGAGCTCCACCATGGCCGTGCCCTATCAGGATGCAGGAAGACGAAGTGCCAGCTAATTGAGATAGCTGGAGATCATGGTCCGCCTGGGATGCGGCACCCAAAGGTAGGACGCTGCGGCAAGGCCGATGCAGAACTCGAACGTGGGAGGAGATCTCTACAAACGGGGGCGAGAGACCCAGAAGCAGCCGACAGAGACCGGTATGCAACCAGAGGAGGGTTGGTAAACCAAAAGGCTTGCTGGGAAAACCAAGAGACTATATTTCTGTGGGACACAGGTCAGGGACTTGCATCCAATAAGGAGTGTCCTCCAGAGCCATCTTCTTTGTGGCAGTCCCTGGCAGCGTGGAAAACCGCGGTTGCCCAGATCAAGAAAGCAAGAAGTCAAAGGGGTCTGGGACCTGAAGTCAAGGAACCAGAGGGGTCTGGGGTCCAAAAGAGAAAGAAGCCAATACCCCAGCAGTCAGGGACCCAACAATGAGAATACCTGGCAGGATACTGAACCAGGTACAAACCAAAAGGGTCTGGGACTCAAAGGCAAAGAACCAAAGGGGTCTCAGACCCAAAAGAGAGAGATGCCAATACCCCAGCAGTCAGGGACCCAACAATGAGAATACCAGGCATGATAGTGCACCGGGTACAAACTGTTAAGAATCAGGAACAGTGAAGGTGGAAGTGGGAACCACACCCAATAATGAACGACACACAAAACCTTTGTTATAGTCACAGTGCCTGTCAGTATAGTGAACCAGGTAGGCTGTGAACACAGTGAGCATTGTGGAAATGACCATAGGAAGGGAGAAATATCCTCTGGTGATTGTGAACGTTGTTTTATGTGCCATATTGGAACCTCAATCCAAGGAACCTTTTTTGAGACTTTTGATTTGTATCCTTTAAGAAGAACATTTCATTTTGAATCTCCCAGAAATGAACCTTCGGCAATCATACAGGAGAAAGAAACAATTCTTCTGAATCAAGAAGGCCTGCCATTTTCTTTAGTTGTTTATATAGTGTAACGGTCATAAATAGGTTTTGGACACAGGACGGTGGACTCTTTGCTTTAAACTGACATCCTGACACCTTAGTATTATTTAAGGCAGGTAAACCCCTCTTATAACTAGGGCCAGACAGGGTTTTCTCTTTTACTTTACTACCAATAAAAGTCTATAGCCAGAACCATGCCTACTCTGTGTGGATCTCCTCCTTTCACACCCTCACAGCACCTTTGAAGGGCAAAACAGACATGTAAAAAGTTTGTTGATAGGCCTATGTTCCATGTTACAAAGGGTATGGGTAACTACATGGTTACAGTCCCAGGCTTACACCCCAAATTTACCCTGACATTTTTGGGGCTGTTTCCTATCTTCAGGTTAATTCATCCAATGCTGGTTAAATTACGATTTCCACCTTCATAGAAGATTCATCTGCTGTTTCACACATCCCTCTTGAAGCCAGTCTCGCATTATGAGCGTCAGTCGGTCTCTCCTACACCTAAAGGTCCTTGATACTTCCCCAGACTATGAAGTGGCAACACATTTGTACTTGAGGTGGCATCATATTCAGCTGCAACACCTTGTAGATTGTAAGGGGTACGGCCCGGAGGATAGGTCATGGGAGCTGGCTTCCAGTATTCCAGTATACCTTCTAAATTTCATAAGTGATTTCCCCAAAAAACAGCTGGCCGCCAGAAGTATAAGAAGGTAAATAGTAGGAGTTAGAAAGTTCATTCCAAGATGGCAGCCAAGCAAGTGGCTGAGCAGTTGGCAACAATGGGAGAAGGACAGTAGTACACAAAAAATAAAAGGGATGGGATGGCAGAGAGTAATCACCTGTCAACAAATTGAATGGGCCCTTCTGTTTTGTTTCTTACCCTAGTCCTTTTTCTATTGCAGCATCCAGCAAGGTTTGCTCCACAGTGTGTAGGACCCATTGCCCCTTAACCTGGGTTGGATGCACCCCCTTCCTGCTCTGCCCTCCCTGTGCGCAGTTTCTGGGCCCCACTCCCTCCCCCGTATTCCCCTCTACCAAGTTCCGGGCTCACTCCCTCCCCATCACCTCTAATTTCAGAAACCTGCTTTGTTGTCTCCCTGTTTGCCGCAGCATCTCCTGTTACGGGGACCTCACTCTCTTTAAGCTGTGTTCATCTCCCCGTTCATGTACCCTGGGTGTGACTCGATTTACCCCAAGTGCTACCAGCCACAAACCTGTCCCACTAGAAACCATCCAACTGACAGCATTACAAGCAGCAAGGGCACAGGAAATGGGTAAGGAGACAGCAGTAAGGGAAGAAAGAGTGGGGTAGTTCATTTATACAGGTCCTAGCTTTTCTGTTATTCTTTCAGCCAGCAAAAGACTAGCATTTGGGCCTGGCCTCCTGTTTACTACAGCCCCTGCTTCTCTCAGTGCGCCCATAATTGGTTGCAGCCTACTAAAAGGTTCACCTTTTTATGGGAGACCAAGGCAAGACATCTGGATTTGCAGCAACTCCAGACGTACCATCTTTCTTTTCCACCAGCTTGCATGACAGCTGCCTTTAAAGCACCAACTCCCATGAGATTTCCTGGGGTGGGTTTCTGTGTCCTGGAGGAGGGTGTTACCTTTCCTGCAGGAGGAGCCAGAGAGGCAACTTCCTGGCCTTTGTCCCACATGGCTGGAGTGGAGGCAGATCAGATGCTTATCCACATCAGCCCTGGCAAAGATGAAGACCTGCTCACAGAGCTGATATCAAATACCTGTGGATGTATAAATGTGTGACCTTAGTAGCCACCATGCCACAACAATGGCATAGCTAATGTTTAAAGATTAGCATGCCACCAGACTGACCAAGGTACACAATCAGTATGTTTTGATTCAGAGGTGCAAAAGATCAAAAGGCCACCTCTGGCTACTGTCACCTTGTGTCCCATCAGCTGTCAGGAATGCACATGTGACCTTTGAAACTGTCCTGTGCCACTGTGAGGCTGGTGCTGAGGGTTCCAGTAAACTTTCACAGCAAAGGCACATGTTTGCACTATAATTTTGGCATGGAGCATTTGTCAAAGGGTAGTTTGAATAGCAGTCCGCCTTTTCAGAAACAGAATTACCTGCATCAATTTAATTTAACAAAAATAAAGAAGAGGTAGCTTTCACACCCTCACAGATAGCATTCTGACACAATCATACCATCTGTTGTCTTCTCACAGTCAGGTTCACTGCTCCGGGGACAAATGTCACAGCTTCTGCTACCCCCTGTCCTATTGATGAGATAGTCCGCCTATCCAGGCTTTCAAGCAAAAAATCAATAATTGTTTTTTCCCCTTTGTACTTGCCCTCTTCAGTCTTGCCCTGGCACCCGGCCACCCACCCCTGCTTCTCCACAGCGCTTGTCAAATTTTGTAAAAGGGACAACTAGAGCCTAAAGAGCAATCCATTTTAACCACTCTTCCCCTTCCCCAATTGGCTCTATCAGACCAGGCCCAGCCATTGCTGGGTTACCATAACCCTCCTGCTTCTTCCTCATTGTTCGGCGTGGCTGTGCTAGAGCGTCGGCAAAAGCCAACCACCAAAGGACATCCGTACATCATGTAGTGTGACAAGATTGCACTCACTCACCATCCAACCCCACCCACTGATGGTGAGGGGATTAGCTGCAACCTCCCTTACAAGACCTTTACTCACCTCACTAGGTCTTCAGTAGAGCTATTCCAAGTCCCTAGCCAGATCCAAACCCCTAGCATAAGAAATGATATCGCTCCCTGTAGAGAGGATGAAAACTGGGCGCTGTCAGGCGAGTGGGGAAATACATGGGTTTCCTTGGCACCACTGAGTCAGACCAGCGCAGTCCCACAAACACAAACCTGAACTTAATGAAGATAAGGAAATGCAATGAACGTGTTACCCCTGTTCACATGCTGGGAAAGCCGAGATATCCAGTTCAACACGGGCCATGCCAGCAGGGCTCCCGCACAGTATAGCAGTTGTAGAAACCCAAAAGGTTAATAAAGACTCAGGCATCCCCTGCTTCTACCCACATGAGCAGAAAAACACGGCCCAATCAGAGAACTAACATGTCTACCCTAAACAGGTGCAACCATTGTCAGTGAGCACCACCCAAGGGGGGAAAAATAGCAAACTAAAAAAGCCAGCTGGCTCGGTTTGAAGGAAGACTTGTTGAAGGAGATTGGTGAAGGAAGCAGTCTTTTGAGGAGGAGGTTTTAACATACATGCCAACCCTCCCGATTTAGGCAGGAGACTTCCGACTTTTCGTGAAAAAATATTGCTATTTTTCACGTTCTCCTGCCTAAAATACTTCTAGCCCCAATGCATCCCTATGGGAAAATGTGCGACTCCCGATTTCTCTGATGAAATCTCCCGCCCAGGTGAGTCAGAATGTTGGCATGTCTGCTCTAATGAGAGCACCTAGGAGAGGGGAGGTTAAGAGTTATATTGAGGAGGTTGCATGGAGATTGTTACCATCTTGGTGGGAGTTGTATTGAGGAGACAGGACAGAGATGTGTATCAGCTTGGACAGAGTCATATTGGGGAGGAAATCTACAGGTTTCATCGAGCACAGGAACGTTGTTTCTTAGTTGGTTGCGCCCAAAATGACAACTAACTCAATTTTCGACCGGAAACAGTGAATTCATAGTTTTTCACATCCTGCCTGCAGATGGCCTGTAGGTGGCAGCAATGTCTTTCCTTTGCTGTTGTATGTTGCGCTTGCAACCCTTTCTATATTTTGTGCAGCTTATTCAGTAAAGAGATTTGTTTCCATACTGCTTTTGTCCTTGTTTTTTTAGTTATACGGGCTCCAACTATTTTAAAATATGCAATTCTTACTTTGCATACATGTGAACAAGTGGGGTGCAGGATTGGGGAAGGCTAATGGGTGGGTGGAGTGTCTATGCAGTTTTGCTGTGTTTGCCCCAATTTGTAACACGTGGTGGGAGGTGGGGCTTAAACAACAACCTTCACACATGAGCAATTATCTGCATGTCATAGTTTCAGGAGCCTTCACAATGCCATTGTTGACAGGTCTTGGTGAAAGGACGAGGAGACCTGTTGTGATTAACTTTGCATTCATCTGGTGCAAGTGACTAGAATCATGAGATGGAATGCAGGGCTTAGAATGTTTATCTATGAGTGAGTTCCACGTTGGTTAGTTGCAAGGATGTAAGCCCTGAGAGAGGATGCCGGTGGGTGTCCTATGTCCCCTTTTACTTACCTGACTCTAAGAACTGTATTTGGTGTACCTAAACTTAAGTAAATAAGTTAACAGTTCACTGGAGTGTCAGAGTCATTTGTGGCCAAACCCTGAACCCAACAAGACCCTTCACAGAAAGCCAAAGCGACACTGACGCGGGCGTCTGCCATTGACGCGGCCGGTGACGCAGGACCTACTGTGAAGCTCTCTGCACCTTTGGCCAAAGCTAGTGCCAAGGGCGCCAAAGAGGAGCATTCAACAAGGCATTCTGAGTCAGGGCAGTGATAGCAATTAATCTGTTTTGAGGGCTGATGATGTTTCAGATGTGTTGGCTCAAAAAAGTCCATATACCGCTGTTTCATCGGGGCCATCCCCATCCACTGTTTGCTGTGATGTCTCATCATACGTTAACACTGGTTCTACAGGCAATGCATGCTTGCAACTACCAGACATATGGTGCATTCCCGGAGAGCGCTGGGTTGAACATGCTTTGAGGCCTTTTTGTGGGCGGAGTGCAACAAAATTAGCATAAATAATTAAATAAAATCGTGATCAAAATAGAGAAGTCTGTGTTGTGTTTTTTTAAAAATGGTCATTGTTTTTATAATGCCTAATGCCATAACCGAGTTCGGTGTCTAAGAGTGGATCCAGGATTCAAACCTCTGTTGCTCTGTGTGGCTTCCAAGACCAGCGCGTTGCCCCTGTGCTATCCCCATTGCTGGTAACTTCCCCGATGGGAAAAATTGTCAGTTTAATCAGTCATGCAAAAGCAGGCATTGTATTAGGTAAGATACCGAGGTGTTTGGAAGAGAATTGCTTGATCATCAATTCAACAAAAGTACGCGTGACAGCAAAAGGCACAACTTTTTTTTAATGATTACGGTGTTTGGAAACCCAATGCTGTAGAAACAACTAAGATGCATTATTGGTATGATAAATACCCAGAAGTTTATAAGCGCGGACCCGGGGATCGCACCTGTGTTGCTCCGTATCGTCTTGCTTCCAAGGCGAGCACATTGCCGCTGAGCTATCCTCAGCGTTGGATTGAGCCGTCGGCCCATCAACCCGTGGCCGATAAGAAATCATGGAGGAGACCTGGGGGCCGGTTCCTGAAGCCCATGCTGGGCCGGTCTCCGGCCCAGGCATAGGCTTCACTGTGCCTTCACACTTCAGGAACCAGCCCCCAGGACCTCTGCCTCGCCACCGCCGGACGGACGCAAGTTGCAAAGGATCTGTAAGTAAGTAATTTACAGATCCTTTACAATTGCAGCCCCGTCGCTGCCGGGCCGCTGCAGATGCAGAAAAAACTGCTGTGGCCCGCGACACCATGGCTCAGGCAGCAGTCAGTGTTACAAAACACTGGGAGAAAGCCTCAGGCTGGGCGGGGCTGCCTGAGCCCGGCTTGCTCCCTCCCAGTGTGTTGTATTACAGACTCTGGCTGCTCTCCGCCAAGTTGCAGCAGTGAGTGGAGCGGGTATTTTAATCCGCTTCTGTGATATACGCTCCAAAAGAGCACTTAAGGTTGCACCGTGGGAATGGAGGTGAGATGCACACCAGGTTTTTTCGAATGCACCCGTCTGATGAGGGCTCATGGACAGCCCCCGTGCTGCATGGGCTGCGTTAGTGGTGCAAGTACAAGGAGCTGGCATACTTGATCTATATGCCGGCGAACTACCATGGCGTAAAAAGAGGTTTGCTTTGTTCTTTTTTCGGTCGGTCGCTGGGCGAAGCAGGCAGATTAATGGGGGTGCACATGCCGCAGGGGAAGTTTTTTATATGTAGATTTCATTTGGATGCTGAATTATGTGCTCGATGGCATCATTTCATTGTTTTATATATGCGCTCTGGGCTGGCCGATCTGCCGCATGGGCGGCTGTTGATGTTTAATGTGGTTGTGTTTAAACGAAAGGGACGTTGATTTACATGCTGGATACCGCTTTTTTCAATCTTGAATTATGATGCGCCCAGGGTTGGCCGCTGTGCTGCATGGGCGTCGTGATGCATAACTACATCTATTCCAGAGCATAGGAACGGATGATTATTTCCTTCTGGGCCATGCACTGTTTAGAATGTTTGGATTATAGGATGCAAAGGGGGATTCACATTTTGAGGGGCAGCTGGGGGGAAGGGCCGCCGTACCATGCGTGGCTAACCTCTATAATTCACTTGTTAAACATTTCTATGGCCGCCTGGAAACATGGGCCGTTTTTTACGCGTTGCCAGGATTAGACTGCGTGAGTGGGGGAGCGTGTTTTTACTCGAGGATCTGGGAGGTCATGCAAGGTGCTTAATGGTTGTAATTTCGGATTGATTCCCCGGATTCAGTTACATTACAGACAGTTTGAGCATTTCACTTGGCCGCTTTCATTCAAGTGCTTTGTTAAGTGGGGGGCTGTTTTTAGCTCTATTTATGCAAACGCCAAATGATTGTAGGCACAGAGGTATGGGCCAGGTGCTAATATGTTCATATGGGCCGGGACTAGAGTGAACTTGCTTAACGCGGGATGCTTTGGAAGCACGAATTTAGGATAGGTGCAGCATTTGGGAATATAAATTAGAGCGGTTGTGATGATGGCGGCCTCGTGTTTCCTCGTAAAGGAGGGTTGGGGATTGTAAAGGTTGTGCCCAGTGCAGTATGGTCCCACGCTGCCGGGTTGTTTCCACAGGCCTAGAGGGGCAGGTTTTTCCCGTTTGAATTGCAATGCATGTATAGGTTTAGATGGCGTGCCTCCCTTAAGCATCCTTTTGGATAAACATGTTAGAAAATGGGATGAGCCGCATTTCCGTTTCCAGGCAATTACAGCAAGGAGTTGGGGGGGGGGGGGGGGAGTGGGAGAACGGCGTTATTATCTCAAAATGTATACATTATTTGGGTCACTTCCAGTGCATACACTAGGCTCTCGGGGAACGACTATGCTATTTGGCCTCCGAGCAGCGTGATGGAAGACAGCGTGGAGCAGGACAGCGAGACCGGATGCACAGATCAGCTGCCTTCCACAGCCTCCTCCAGCATGTAGTGTTTCCCATTTTAAACATAGGACTTTCTGTGGTCGAATAAGAGAAAGTATGATGACATGAGGAGAGTGTATATATTATCCAGAGTTGTCCCATTGCTTTGGAAAATGGTCAAGCATTGTATTGCTCGCCACTGTCACGTCATGGGGAGAGAGAGATAACGATCCTACTAGGCCAGGTGACATTCAGATCGTGCAAGTGCAAGGAAACTATAAAAAAGAGCTTAAGCATAAGTGCTATGCAGTAACATATCATTTGGTCTTGGGCATCTGCTTACATTCACAGTAATTTGACAATATGGATCTACACACACAGATATGAATGATACATATGGTGATCCTTTCTTGTAGGAAATGTATATCACATTAGTGAAATCATAACCCTATTTTTCGTAGTGTACTTAGGAACAATGCTATTTGATACCACTTCCTGTTTTGTCAAGGGGTGAAAGGTTGTGTTCATGCCACCCCTGCGCCTCTGAGCTGTGGACCCGGTCAGAGAACTGTATGCAAAGTTATGTTATTTTATGAGTTGTGTTGTAATGTAGCATTTTCTGTAAAGTCGTGAATTGACGCGATTCACAGATGATGGTTTGAGGGCCACGTTTTTTGAGGCGCGGGGTGGGCCACTTTTTTGAGGCAAGGGGTAGGCCACTTTTGTTTGGGTGTCCGGGCCTATTTCATGTCCCAGTCCGACCCTGGCTATCCTCCCGAGATATTGTTGCAGGTTGGGGTTCTAGCATCTGTGAATTAAGAACAGGTGTGTTTGGACGTGTCATCAATACGTTGTGGGTATCGTTAGATCCACAGGCAAATTTAAGTGAAGCGTTCGTTGTTTGAGGGTATTACACAAAGTTGAAGAGAGATGCTAAGTATTGAAAAACGTTCCCGGATAGAGAAGCTACCAAACTGTTTTGGAGGAAGAGAGACATACTGCTGCCTGGCTTGCCTACCGTGGGAAATTTCCTACGGGAAAAGGCCATCCTGGAAATGGCAGGTAAAATCCTGTGGCATTTGTTCTGACAAATCCCGAGAGGCTAAAAATATTAGCTAAAAACCATCATTTTAGGTTTACGGGGACTTCATTCTGCAAGACAACACCTTTGTTCCACGGAATTTAGAACAGGGTTTCAGGGTAAAACACCAGCATGAAGTAGGTGACAGAATATTTAGGACTAGTGGAAACGTGAACAAAGTTGTGTTGGATGGAGGTTTCCCATCACAGTTGTTGTTAAATGTCCATTAAGCAGCGTTTTCTTGATCAGTTTCCGGCGGCCAATTCCCTCCTAGCAACCCATGTTGGCATGAACATTTCAGTTGCATTCACGATTGTTTTCTCTTTCAATGGCTCTTTCTGTGTCTGTCATATTTATTCTGCGGGCTGCAGAATGTGATCGTTGCATGTCCCGTTGAGAGCTGTTTCCCAAGCTGTCATATTGGCCCTATTTTTTCATTCGCTTGCAGTGTTCTTTTCAGGAATTTTTAAAAGTGTGTGTTGCCAAACAGCGCAGAGATATCTGTAGTATAATGAAAGTTCAAATCCTGTGAGCGTGATAGAGACCAGCTAAAATATAGTAATCCAAGGAGGTTTTATTCTTGTTACAGCCGACACGTGTTTCGACCATTCGGTCGTCCTCAAGGCAAGCAGTTGTTGAATAATGCCCCTGTGCTGAAATGCAATGCAGTCCTACTGGAGCAAGTGCAGCAAATATGATTCTTCAAAGGAGTGTTCAGCCCTAATTGATAGAAAATAATGACAGCCAAAAAGATATGTAAATTGTTCAGTTGACAGTGTGCCCATAAAACTGTGGTCCGCACCAATGCAGATCCACATGTCAAAGGTCCTAATACCTGAAAGAAAATAAGTAAGGGGGTAAATCCCGCATGCATGGCTGTTCAATGTTCTTTTCACATTGACTTGCCCTTTGTTGCTCAGTCATATTTGCCAGACAAATACGTTAACCCTCCTTTCTTCCGCGTTTAACGTTTTCTGCATCTTCATGTGTTTAAATTCTCTTAGGAGGAGTGAAATGCTGAAAAAAATTCTATTTACAGAAAGCCCTCTGTATGGGGGATAAAAGTAACTTATTTTGTTATGTTGAGAAAAAGTGTTTAATCAAATGAATTTTTGTTTATATATATTTTTTTATGTGTATATTTTATTAGTGTAATGTTTTAATTGTCATAGAACGTTATTAGTGGGATGCAGAATATAGAGTAGGTTTTCATGAACACATTACGACCACTATATATCCTAAGGCAACAGCACCATCTAGTGGTAATAATAGGCAAAGCAATGTGAATTGGCATTGTCTCTATGTATCCTTACGCAACAGCTCCCTCTAGCAGTGATAACAGGCAAAGCAATGTGAATTGGCATTGTCTCTATGTATCCTTACGCAACAGCTCCCTCTAGCAGTGATAACAGGCAAAGCAATGTGAATTGGCATTGTCTCTATGTATCCTAAGGCAACAGCTCCCTCTAGCGGTGACAACAGGCAAAGCTACTTCATTGGACAAACATACATCTGGCCTTTTATTATATTGTTAGATAGATCTGATTATTTTCACTCGATCATGAACATGCTTCATGACACCACGAGACAAGATACTCCACCAAATGTGATTCTCTGTTTAGAACAACAATGAAAAGATGTGCAGAGATTTTGTTGTGGGGGAAATGCTATAACTGTCGTAGGCGTTGACGGAACCTTTAATATTGGTAGGTGTTTGTTACATTGACAGTGTTTAAGGACCCACCATTTGTAAAGCGTGCTAATGGGGCAACACCTACTTTTGCCCATGTGAAATCAAACTTCTTTGTGTCCAACTTGACAACTGGGATAACCCTGAACAAAAGCATTGCTATGGGTTCAGATGAGGGTCAGTCTTTGTTGAAGGCTCTGGGATGCTTTCCAGAAGCTTTGCACTGACTCTGCACTAGGCACGTACAGCAAGATGTTGAGCACTATCTTCAATAAACTGGTGGGATGAAATTAGAACAGCAGTTTGTGGTAGTCAGATTGGTTCTCTTAGTTGATGGTATTTCAAGGAAATGAGTTATTTTGTTTCTATATATTTGTGATTGTTCGTGGTCGTAATTGTGAGGCTTCTTTCTGTTAGTTTGTTGTTCTTTGTGGCAAATCATATTGCTGTAACACTCACCTGGTATCCACGGGGACGTCACTCAGCCTGTTCTGACTTTTTACGACCTCGAACCCTTCCCTGGAGGCTATTCGACTGGGCCTGAAACACAGGATTGGTAGAGTTTAACTCCCTATTGTCTCTGTGTGCTTGAACTCCTTCTTCCCCGAAATCCAACCCTTCCCTTTGATCCACAGCTCACCTTGGTTTCTTGGATATTGTGCTCTCCGTCCTGCTTTCAGCACAGGGGCGTGTTGATTGATGCAGGCTCGTTGCGGCCTAGTTACTTCACTGGCAAGAGTCTGACAGGTAAGTATAATGAGTCTTTTGAACAGTTCTCTAACTTTGTTCCTTTCCTTCCTTAGATGATGGCCGGCGTCCGGGGATTGGCGGCGTGCTGCTAAGATGAGTAGCGCTGAAGGTGAGTGAGAGCACGATTCACCCCTTTCATATTTTCATTGAACTGAGTTCTTTTTCTGTGTATTTTAGGTGCCGCAACATTTTCAGCGTGGATGCCGGTTATGAAGAACAAATGCGGTGGATAAGAGCGGTATGCGGCGCCTCTAGATGTTTCTACGCTAACCTGGAGTGTCTTTTCCCTCTTGCAGATGGATGAGAAGTTCCGGAGACAGAGTTCCCCCAGAGTGGCTGGGATTCAGGTAAGCGTTTAAGGTTGTACAGTCTTTACAAATAAGCGAAGATTTGCTGAATGCTTACTTATGCCTTTTTTCTGTTCTTTTCCCTTTTCCTTAGGAAGCGGCGTGCCGGGATGGGAATGACACCACCAAAGATGCCCGCAGAACAGAAGGAGCGATGACTGATGGTGTTGTGTAATGTTATTTATTATTCATAATTATATGTTGCTAGGTTAGTGGGAATTATAGAATGCTGGCCATGTATTGTGAAAAGGAATGGGTGGGGGAAGTTCTGGAATGTAGCCAGTATTTATATTGACTTTGGATAAAGACAGATATATACATATAAGGCTCCTGAGTGATTTATACCAGTTTAGACTAAAACAATGGCGACGAGGGGAAACAGATCGTGAATAAAGAAAAAGAAAAGAAACTGTAACAAATGAGGATTTGAAAGGAAGAAATGAAAAGAGGGAACAAAGAAGTAAGTGACGTGGAATAGAAAACGAATAAGGAAAAACGAAGAAAAAAGACGGCAAGGCGCATGCATTCGTGGGCGTCTGCAGAGGCAGGGAATAGATAGTGCGGCTGGTGAAAAAGGGAAAGAAACATTTATTATTTGGAAGGAGCAAGCAGAAAGCATCATTTGAAAGCATAGAACAACGGTACTCAGGGGCACCCGATGCGAGGTAGAGGGCTCGAGACTGTGTGACTGATGTGGAAGCATCAATAGAAGTTAGAAGAAGGGACCTCCGTACATGGAAGTACGTGCGGCCATATTGGAAACAAACAAAGGGTTCCATAGCAACAAGGTTCAGTGGCCTGCATTACGAAACGAAACGTAAAAAAGTGCCATTATTTATAAAATAAAAGTATAAAGCAGTCATTTCGCGCAACAACGCGAACATAAGTAAAGTGGCATCATTTGGGAAGTGAGACTGCAAAGTATAACGCACCAAAAGCAGTTTGTTACGTTGGTGAAACGAAGATTTCTTCACTTGGGCCGTGTTTGGTGGAGGATATATGAGGCTCTAGCGCCACCTGCTGGATTTGTATTGTAGTGCAACAAGAAGATGTCCATTGCAAACATTTGAATGATACTTGCATACAATTGTCTGCCACTGCATGCATAAAAAAAAAATGTCATAAAATAAGGACATTTGAAGTGAAATAAGAAGCAAACATGCGAGAATAGAAACAAAGGCAAAAGCTAACCAAACAAAACAGGCACAAAGGAAACAAACATAAAAACAAAGTATTGAAGAATAATATTGATATATTGACATTGACATTAAACAAAATGTCGTCTGAGAATGCAAATGGGGACTCTGTTCATGTGCCAGCAGGAACAGACTGTGACTGTGAATCCACTAAATTATTTGAGACGCCCAAATCCTTTTAGTTTGGAACCACAAGAGGATCAAGTTCAGAGATGGCAGGAATGGCTGGATGAATTTGAAAGATTTCTGAGAGCTGTTGGAAACGAAAATGCTATAAATAAATTGGACATATTCATAAACATAGTCGGGAATGAACTGAATACCATAATAAAAACAATACCCACTGAAGAAAAAGCCACATATCAACTGTTAATAATAGCCATCAATAAAAAACTGATAATTCCGACAAACAATGATTATGAGAGATATATATTCAACCAATGTACACAAGGTTTAAATGAATCCATTGCTCAATTTGCATTAAGACTACAACGCAAAGCAGTGAACTGTGATTTTGCAAACTACGATGACAATGAAGCAATAAGGCTAAAAATAATTGAAGGATGCCTATCGTCTCAGCTACGGAAACATCTGTTAAAAAAAAAACCTTCCTCTGAAAGAAGTCTTGGAGTTGGCAAGAGTATATGAAAAGGTAGACACTCAAGTTGCAAATATTGAAAACCCAAGGAAAATAGACTCCATTGCTGCAATGGGGCAGAATGTGCCATGGCAAAGAAAATATCCAAACAATGTGGGGACAACAATGTCTCCTTCCTGGCGAGGAAGAAATGCAATGGAAAGACAGTGTTATAAGTTTGGGTTTGAATTCCCGCACAATGGTCCATGTCCTGCAATGGGTCAACTGTGTATCCAAGGTGGGCAAGAAAATCACTTCCAGATAATGTATCGGGAAAGATTAATAAACCCAGCATATGGAGCGAATGCACAGATGAGTTCAAACCGTAAATATGAGGCTCAAACAGGTTTGAACGTAAGACAATTCCCAGAAAAGGAGACAACACGGTCAGGTGGTATACCGGAAATGTCTAATACAATTCAACGACAAGGGTTTGTGAGAGCAATGGACAATTTGCAAATAGAAATGCCTGGACAAGGATACAGAGGACAGGAAGTGCCTATGGAATTGTATCATAGTCAAAATCAAGAAGGAAAGCAGGTAGAAGATCCTTATGAGAACCCGACACTGAAAGAGGATGATGAAAATCAAAGTCAATGTCAATATTAAGAATATGATAGATACGGTAAGGAGTATGTGAGATTGATATATGATAATGGAAGTGAGAAAACAGCCATAAAGGTCACTGTGGAATTGGATGGACAAGAGATACCATTTCTGGTAGACACTGGTGCAACTGTAAATGTGATGAGTGACAAGGCATATAGAGCAATTGCAGCGGTGTATCCTTTAAAACCATCAAAGGCACTCATATTTCAGTGGGGTGCTAAACAACCATTGATGTCGAAAGGACAATTTCAGTGTAATTTAATTCACAATGGAAAATCTGTGACAGCCACAATGCATGTTCTAAATACATCGGTGGTAGGGAGATGTCTCATCAGTTGTAAAACTGCTACAGAACTGCAGCTCATATCTATTAAGTATGATTGGGTAGAAAAGATACAAGGATATCCTTCAAAGTGTCAGAAAGTATGTGTCCTTACAGATGAACTGTTGAATGTGGAGAAGATAAAAGAAAGATTTCCAAAATTGTTTGAAGGAGTAGGAAAATTGAAAGACAGTATGATACAGTTACATATTGATCTGACCATACATCCTGTTCCTCAACATCCTAGAAGGATTGGATTACATTTGCAAGACAAAGTATCAAATGAACTGCAGCAGCTGCTGGAGAATGACTTCATTGAAAGGGTGGAGGGTGGTCCCACTCCATGGGTGTCCCCCTTAGTAGTGGTTCCTAAAGCGGATGGTCGTCTTCGCTTATGTGTAGACATGAGAATTCCTAATACAGCAATTCGAAGAGAGAGACATCCAGGACCCAATATTGAGGACATGATGATTAGGTTAAATAAGGCTACCCGATTCACAAAATTGGATTTGAACCAAGGATATCATCAGTTAATGATTGATCCGGAGTCAAGACCAATAACTACTTTTACGACACATGATGGTCTATTTAGATATAAGAGATTGAGTTTTGGTATCTCTTCTGCAGCTGAGATATTTCAAGAGACTATAAGAAGAGTTATTGCTCCAGTGAATAACTCATTCAATTATAGTGATGCCATCTTGGTATATGGAATGAACCAGAGTCAACATGATGAGGCATTAGAGAAAGTATGTAGTATTCTTCAAGAGAATGGATTGACATTAAATGGTCCAAAGTGTGAGATAAAGAAAAAGAGTTTAAAATTCTTTGGACACATCTTTTCAGAAGATGGTATCAAAGCAGATCCGGGAAAAGTAAAAGCAATACTAGAGCTGGAGTCTCCTAAGGATGTACCTGAAGTGAGGTCATTTTTGGGAATGACCAGGTATTGGGCAACAATTATGCAACAATGACTGATGCTTTGAGACAGTTGCTAAAGAAAGATGTTCCATTTCAATGGAATGAGGAGTGTAAAGCAAGTTTTGAATTGATAAAAGAAGAGTTAGCAAAGGAACGGCAACTGGAGTATTTTAATCCTGGGTGGGAGACTGAAATCACAGTAGACGCAAGTCCGGTGGGTCTGGATGCTATATTGGCACAAATAGAGCCAGGAAGTGACAATGTGCGACATGTTGTGGCTTATGCAAGTCGTGATTTGAGTTCTGTTGAACAAGCGTACTCGCAAGCGGAAAGAGAAAGCTTAGCAGCGGTATGGGCTTGTGAGAAATTTCACCATTTTGTGATTGGAAGACCGTTCATCTTAATAACAGATCATCAGGCTCTATTGTCTCTGTTTGGTAACCCTAGAGTTAAGATGCCACCAAGAATTGAGAGATGGGGAATTTGTTTACAAGAGTATGATTATGACATTATTCATAAACCAGGAAAGGAAGCAAATCCTGCAGATCACTTATCAAGACATCCAACAGATGTGCCTGAGAATGAAATGTAAAAGGAAGCGGAAGAATATCTATCCTATTTTTCATTTAATGCATTACCGGTGGCGATAACTAAAGACATATTCTTAGAGAGAAGCAAAGAAGACCCAACTATTCAAATGGCCATTAAGATTACCAATGATGGTAAATGGAAGTGCTGGACTAAGATTTAAGTTGAAGAGGGGGTGGACAGAAGAGATCTAGAGAGGATAGCCAGAGTGAGCGGTGAATTTTTGTCTGACAAAGGGTTACTAATGAGAGGAAATCGGTTGGTGGTTCCGAAAAACTTGCGGAAAGCACTTATCATGGTAGCCCATGAAGGACATCGGAGAGTTGCAAATACATAGAAAACTCTAAGGAATCAAGTATGGTTTCCTTATATGGATGTCATTTTCGAGGATATCTTAAAACATTGTGTTGCTTGTCAAGTGACTATGTCTGGACAGCAGTCTGAACCTCTAAGAGTGGTGCCGTTGCCTGATGGTCCTTGGAATAGAGTGGCACTTGATTTCTTCAGTCCACTTGAAGAAGGAGGATATCTTCTAGTGGCAATAGATGAGTATTCACGTTTTCCATTAGTTAAACATTTGGTTTCTACTGCTTTTCACCATGTTGCAGTGGTTCTAGAAGAGTTGTTTAGTGAATGGGGTGTCCCGAATGTTGTCAAGACTGATAATGGGTCACCATTTCAAAGTCATGAATTCAACAAATTTGCTGCTCATCTTGGGTTTAGGCATCAGAAAATCATACCATTATGGCCACAAGCTAAGGGTATGGCTGAAAGATTCATGGATACATTAAAAAAAACTCAACAGAAAGCATTAGTGGACAATATGTCAATGCCGCAAGTGATATCTCAGATGTTGAGAAGCTATCGTAATACTCCTCATGAAATGACTGGATATACACCTTCTAGTTTAACGATTAAATATAAACCTCGGACCAGGCTTCCACAAATTGAAGATAACACTCCTGTTGAGGATGATGAAATCAGAGAAAGAGACCAGCTAAAGAGGAAGAAGATTAAAGAATGGACTGATCTCAAGAGACATTCACGTGAAAATACTCTAAAAGTGGGAGATTCTGTTCTAGTGAAACAAAGAAAACGTAGAAAATTGGACTCTAGATATAGGCCTTTGCCGTTGAGGATTGTGGAGATCAAAGGCCCTATGGTAACTGCTATAGGGGATGAATGTGAGATAACAAGGAATGCTTCATTATTTAGAAAATTATTTCGTAATGAAAATGATGAAAATACAGATGAAGACATGATTAAGGGACCTGAAGATGACCGTTTTCCTTTTGATGATGATGACTCTATGGATTTGGATGCTGTGTTAGAAATTCCTTTGTTAGGTGAATCTACTGGTCATATAAGTCCTGAATTACAAGATATTGTTTAAAGAAATCGTCCGTGTAGGGTGAGTCGGAGACCAGCCCGTTTAATTGAGCAGATATAATTGTGATCCTGCTAATTTGTAAGTACAAATTTACTTGTTACCTTATAGAGATGAAACAAGATGATAAGTAAGGGGGGAGGGTTGTTGTGTAATGTTATTTATTATTCATAATTATATGTTGCTAGGTTAGTGGGAACTATAGAATGCTGGCCATGGAATGTGAAAAGGAATGGGTGGGGGAAGTTCTGGAATGTAGCCAGTATTTATATTGACTTTGGAAAAAGACCGATATATACATATAAGGCTCCTGAGTGATTTATACCAGTTTAGACTAAAACAGATGGGCAGAAGCGCCGCAAGGTAAGGCTGTTCCTAACGGAGTTCTTGTTCTTGCAGGAGCTGAGCGCAGAAAGATGCAGGCCTACTGGAGACCGATCCGAACACGGTGAGTGTCACGCTGCAGGTGCAGAAAACACAAAGCATGTTTCTCAGCCTGGGTGTGGCTTAAATAGTCTCTGGGTATCCCAGGTGTCTCTGGGCTGAACCACACCCAAATGACTAGACCGCCCATGCAGTTCTGGGAACCAAAATATGTGGGAGCATCCATCTTGTCCCCATCAATGCACTACAAGTCCAATCCCCAATGTTATCCTATGCGAGTGAGTGAGTCTGATGCCACAAGCGCCAAGTCTGACTCCAAGTGGGTCTTTCGAGGGATGGCGAGGCCCTTGAGGGCCATGTAGGTGATCCTGGCCTGGCTCCAGCCTGACATCTTGGAGGGCTGGGGACATGATGGGCAGGAATCATGACAATTGCCTGCCGTTTGCATTAGCTTCTGGTCGTTTGTGGTAATTTGTCATGTGTTTCTGTAAGTGTGTGGCATTTTTCAGTTGTACATGGTAGTTGTGGTTGTTTGTAGTAGGTAGTGACAATTAGTTATGTTACTCCTGTCTATTTGTGGTTGTTTGTGATCATGAGCAGGGTTGGTTTTTTCTGTTAGTGTGTGGTTGTTTGTGATTGTTTCTGGTCGCTTGTAGCAAATGGTAATATTTGTCTTCTTAGTGGTAGTATGTGGTAGTTGTGGTCTTTTGTGGCAATTACTCATGCAGTTTAATTTAGTTTGAAGGAGTCGATGATTTCTTGGGGTCGTTTGTGACAATTACCTATGTTGCTTATATTCGTTTGTAGTTTCTAGTTATTTGTGATAGCTTGTGGCAATTAATCATGTGGTGGTTTTGGTTAGTTTGAAGTAGACAATTTGAGCCAAGTAAATATGTTTTAATGTTAATTACACACACCCATCCCACCACACCAGACAACTTCAAAAAGTATCACCATACATGGTTGTGTTCCAGCCTAGACATCTGTAATGTTTGCAACCTGTCTCAAATCATAATTTGATGGCGGAGAGACGTTATGTGATCATTGCAATCTAAACAGCTCTTGACTGGCAAATGTTCATCATTTGCGCAGCCGAGTGCAAATCTGGAGGGAAACGTGTGGCATACACGTGTGTAAACCGCCTTTTGCCCTTTACTTTTGCACTCCGCCAGCCAAAGTGAGTAAACGCTGACTGGCGCTCACAGTTACAATTAAACACTGCCCAACATCCTTACATGCCAGACAGCGTTTAATTTTCATTGTGAACACTGCTTACCATGCTTGCATGGTAAGCAGTGTTTACAATTACAAATAAACGAACATGTCGGGGCAGCGTTTAATTGTAATTGTACATGCCTGTCATGGCAGGCAGCATGTTCAATGGATCCTTTTGGGTTCTGCCTGCTTAATTCTGGTGCAAAAAGCAGGTGGGCCCCATCACGACCTCCAGCATTTGCACTGGCCTGAACAGACATGCCGGTGCAAATGCTGGAGCATTTGTATGGCAGAGAGGAAGGAAGTTGGCAAAAATGCAAGTTGCATTCCACCCCTCCTCCCCACTATGCAAATTATTGAAAATGTGGCATGGTGTGAATCAAAGGCATTAAATCATTACTCAAGACATTTACACCTTCCATGAAACCTACACCGCAATAGAACATGAGCTCATATGACTGCGATGCTAGCGGTCTCCCAGACACACATTTTTGGCTGCCCAGAAATGGAAACAACAAACCATTGGAAAAAGAGGAGAATATTAAAAAGAATAAGTTCAGACGTGAAGATCAACAAAGAAGTCAAGAGATGGAATTGCATCCTGAGCAAGGGTGAGTAACAGAAGGTTGGGGGGAAGTACGAGCACATGGCACAGTGTTAATGAAGGGAGAAGCACATGGCGGAGCATCAAGGAGGTGGAAATGAGAAAGAGAAAAGAGGATAGGAGATTAAGAAGTGCCCAAATGCATAAGAGTCATAAGAGTGTTATGAGTCATCAAGAAGGTAATCAGGAGGCAACCCCTGCAACCCAGAGGACTGCTGAGGAGGTCAACCTCATACGCACCACTACACACTTGATCCCTACCCCCAGGGAAACCTGTGAGGAGCTAGTGAGCTAGAAAAGAGTTGCTGGAGAAAGATCATATGGAGGAACACCTACCAGTTGAGGTCCTTTGCAGTGAAACAGGGGTGCACAATGGCATGAGGAAGAGCTACCATAGGGATGCTTCAAACCTGAAACCTTCCAATCAGGAGAAACCATCTGGCCTCCCAGACGATTTTGCACAAGAGGCAGACATGACCTATTGTAGGCCCCCAGGAAGACATCCAGAAGGAAGTTGCCTTCTAATAGAATCCTACAATGGTATCATCTCGAACACCCACTGGGAGAAACTATCAATGAGAGCAGGGAGAGCCTTTGTGTTGATAGCAATGAAGAACCTGGATGTTCTCTTCAATGTCTTCACCCTGAGCCCATAAATTACCTAGTGGGCAGGATTGATTAGTTTTACTACCAAACTAGCTAGACAGAGAGACACTCTGACAGCTGATTGAATTGGGTTGAGGCCTGGATTGCTCCTCTTGTTCGTGCTAATTTTTATCAGTTTCCTTAATATTATGTTTATGTCTTATTCAACATCTTAGAACAGTTTTGTAAATCAACTGAAAGTAACCTCTTCAGTTTATACTGCACAGGGTACATATCTACTTTTCTACATTGTTGCAATTCTTCTTGTTCCATGTAGGTTAAATATAATTAAAATGCAAAATTAATGAAATGCACAATAAAATGTGAGCTTTGGTGAAAAATGAAAAATGTTCTACATATGACAGTAACACTTACTGCCTACAGGGTTTTGTCAGAGAGGCGTCAAATAGAGAATACGCCCAATATCAAAGAGTTGGCAGAGTTCTTAAGGAGGAACCCAGAGGAATACTGTGCCAACATTCTCAATGGTGAAAAAGAAGCCAGCACCTATGTGCTCCTGGGAAGCCCTAGCACTCAGACCTGCCTAGGGAGCAACACTACGGATAACCAAGCAAAGGCCCACACAATCCCATCCCTAATGGACTTTGGGTGTCATGAAAGTGACATTCCAATTGTTCTGGTCTCTCAATCCAATAGAAGACCAAAGAGGGTGAGGAGCATTCAGTGTGTGCATGAAACCACACAGACTTACAAAGACCTTTGAATATGGATTGCGCACCAGCGAGAGAGGTATCCCTTGAAGGTTGATCTCATACCTATGCTTCCTGAGAGGATGAATATTGGTACAGAGAATGTCATTGTATTTCCCCTTGTTCCCTCTCTTGCCTTGAAGCGCTTTGAAACACATTGTGTATAGGCGCTATATAGTTTAACCAATGGGTTGACCAAACCCACAGGTATTACTGGAGAAGAGTTCCCGGACCCTTGGCTTTAAAAAAGGTGCTACAACTGCTTGAAGCCCCAAGAAATAGCGAGTGTTGAAAAGAGTTGCATAGAGGAAACCAGAGAACCCAGTGTCAAATAACTAAATGCACGCCTCCAAAGACCCCAGAGGATGAGTTCATCAATGTAAAGGACCGGAGGGTGGTGTCTGTACTTCCGCTCTCTATATGGTAGAGGAGAGGCACAGAGGACCCCAGCCAAGATTCTCTATTGTGGTAGCAATGGACGAGCAATCAAGGCCTAGCTTCTCAGGAGGTGATGCAGGCTGGTTCTTAAGTACAGTGTAGTCCCCAAGCCCCCACAAAGGAATGTCCGCACACTGTATTGGTTGAAACACAGTCATTATATAATTAATATTCAAGGTTATATACAATATCACAATAACGCACTTTGTACTCTGTTATCTATAATGGCAAATACATACAGTTCTACGTGGTACCACAATTATTATCAGATCTCATTAAAGTGGATCAACTATACTGTCAAAATGTCACACAGATCAATAAAGAGGAAACCAGCAGTAGAGAGAGGAAGGAAAGCAAAATGGTTGAACAATTGGCAGAATACTGGCCACTACCGTTAAACACAGTGCTGTGTGGAGATCCCCCCACCTGGGCAACCTGTAGAGTAAAGATATAGCATAAGCCCAGTCCATATATTGTCAACACTAGACTTCCCAATAGTTCTGCAACCCCAAAGTACCTGGCGTTGTAGCGTTCCTCAGCGGGGAATTGACGGCCCTTCTTGAGTGCCCTTCCTTTAAGGCAGGAGTCACGGGTCGTCGAACGTCCGACGGAGAACAGGAGGAGCTACGACGGTGAAGTGGCAGCTTCGTTGCTAACAGTGCTCATTGACGGGGAAGCGTAAACGTCCTGCAAGGAAGAAGCGTGCGGGGCACCTCGGTGTTGATAGTTCTGGACCGCAAAGATTTTGAAGAAGTGTGGCATAGCAGGGGTGTCAAGTTGTCAGCATCTCTGTGGTCTTTTGGTGTTGGGAAACCCACGGGTGGATGCTCCTTGGCGAGTCGACGGTCAGGCCTTCTCCAGCAGGATACAGCGGTGACGATGCAGACGAGAGCGTCCTTGGATTCGAAAGTTCTTAGGCAAACGAGAGCACGGCGGCTCCGGTCGGCAATGGCGGTCGGCGAACCGTGGCGGACAACAGTCCGGGCACTTCTCCTTGAGATTCCGCAGCAGTCCCCGTCCCGGGTCGGCAACCTGTCGAAGGTCGGTCTACCATGGAGCTTTGGCAAAGATCAGCTGGTGCACTATGGTCCCTCGTAGCTCGGCAAGAGGGCGCCTTACCAGATCCTCTCTGGGTCAGTCCTTGGAGACACAGCAGCTTTCAGATTGTGAAGGAGAGCAACAGCACTTCTTCTCATCCAGCGGGCTTCAAGGTCAAGCTTCAGTTACTCCAGTTACTCGTCGTAGTAGACTTCAGCTTCTGAACACGATTCCTAGCAGTGAGAGGTCCCCAGATATACTGTTGATCTCACATTCATTCCGCTGGGTCATACTCAAGCACCAATCATGACTAAGGGCATTCAGGCAGGCAGGCAGCCAATCAGGCACACGGTGCATTCAGGTCATTCACTTCTCTCCAGACACTCACAACAAGTTATGTGTATTGGGACACGTACCCAGCCATTCAACACTCCACACTGCATTCATACTGGTTTCGGACAGGCCTGTCTCAGTCATTGTGTCAAACACCAGATACTAGACACCCACAACATAGAATGCGTATTCGTCACACACTCCATTAACCCAGGTCCCACCCACAGGCGTACCCACAACATACAGTCGTTGGGAAGGCTCCAGCCAGTCTGGTCAGCACATCCCCACACTACCATATATGGAACTTTCACCCAACAGCAAGTCAGGGAGAAGGGACAGAGTCAGGGCTTCCCGGGACTTCGGGAAGATCAAGGTAACAGGCGATGGATGGCAAGAGGCCATGGGGGCCATTTTGTCTCCATCAGGAATCTACTGATTCCAATGACAGGGCCTGGGCATCCCAAAATGGAGGACGCTCAGGGCACCAGTCAATTCAGCACGGAGCTGCCACCAGCCCGTACCCTGCTCTGTGGGTTACAAACAAGTGCCCAAAAACATACACTAGGGGCACAGTGTTGCACCCGTACCCATGGGTGCCATAAGGGTATCCCAAGGGTCTGTTCACCAAAACCAAAGGAGAGAGCTGCACCGCCAGGAGTCCCACATGAACTCCTGCGTGGCAAACATGACAGAACACACAATAAAAAGCAGTAAAGGACAAGGATATGGCAGCCCTGTCCCTCCGATGCATTTCCAGCATCACAGTCACCCCCCCCCCCGCCCCAGACTGAGGTTAGGGTGCCTAATCTCCCACGAGATAGACACCCTCATCCAGACGGTCAACTTACCTTCTGGAAAGGCCATCTGCATTATCGTGACTCTTCCCTGGTCTATGCTCAATGGTGAAGTCTAGCCCTTGCAGACTAATGGACCACCTGAGCAGTTTCAGGTTCTCACCCGTCATCTGCATAAGCCACGTCAGGGGCTTATGATCTCTTTGGACTTTGAAGGTAGACCCCGTAAGGTAGGGCCTAAAACGCCTAAGGCTCCAAACTATACTAAAACATTCCTTTTCAACAGTAGCCCACCTAAGTTCCCTACCCTTAAGTTGTCTACTGATGAATATGATCAGATGTTCTCTTCCTTTGTCATCTAACTGGGACAAGACAGCTCCAATTCTGGTGTCGCAGGCGTCAGTTTGAACGATAAAGGACTTGCTGTAATCGAGCGCACACAACACAGGTGCCCTACACAGACTTTCTTTCAAGCCATCAAAGGCCCTCTGACAGTCTTCAGTCCAATTAACCTTCTTAGGCTGTTTGGGTAAAGTCAGAGCTGTCAGTGGTGCAGCTATGGTTACATAGTCTGCCATGAAATTGCGATAGTGCCCAGTGAAGCCCAAAAAGGCTCTCATCTGGGTTTGAGTAGTGGGAGTCTCCCAGTCATGTATATTCTGTACCTTACTGGGGAGAGGTTGGATTTGATCCACTCCTACCTCATGACCAAGATACGTGACTTTCCCCTGAGCTATCTGGCACTTGGTGGCCTTGATAGTGAAGTTAGCCCTTTTCAAGGCCTGCAACACCTTATCCAGATGTGTCAAATGCTCTTCCCAGGTGGAACTGTAGACGGCAATGTCGTCTAAGTAAGCCATACAAAAGGCTTCCAGCCCACTGAGCGCATGATTGACCAATCTCTGGAAGGTGGCAGGGGCATTCTTCAATCCAAAAGGATTGACCCTAAACTGGTAGAGTCCCTCTCGTGTGGAGGACGCCGTCTTTTCCTTGGCATGGTCCGTCAGAGCTATTTGCCAATAGCCTGAGGTAAGGTGGTAAGGTCAAAGGTGCTCACAAATTTGGCAGCACCTATGGTGTCCACGAGCTCATCAGCCCGGGGCAATGGGTGCGTGTCAGTTTTGGTGACGGCATTGACTCCTCGGTAGTCCACACAGAACCACCAATCCTTGCTACCTGCCTGGGAACTTGCCTTGGGGACAAGGACCACACGACTGGACCAGGGACTAGTTGAGGGTTCAATAACACCCAGATCCAACATCTTGGCGACCTCAGCCTGGATGTGGTTCTTAACAGTATCTGACATACGGTAGCACCTGCTTTTGAAAGGCACACTGTCACCAGTGTCAATCTCGTGCCTACACCACAATGTAAGGCCTGATGTCAGTGAAAACAGAGAGGCATACTGCCGGAGCAAAGTCCTGTAGGCCTTCTGCTGCTCGGTCATCAGATCGGGAGAGAGATGCACTCCTTCCACTGAGCCATCCTGAGGGTTGCTATGCAGCAAATCAGGAAGGGGCTCACTCTCATCCTCTTCTTGCTCTGAAGCTAGCAAGAGACATGAGACTTCGGCTCGCCTGTGGAAAGGCTTTAGCCTGTTAACATGGAATACCCGAGGGGCTACCCCAGAGGCTCCCATGTCAACCAGATAATTGACCTCGCCCATCTTGGAGATTATCCTGAAGGGTCCAGTCCATTTATCTGCCAAAGCCCGAGGCTTGGTAGGCTCCATCACGAGGACCTCCTGTCCCGGAATCCAATCCACTTGTGATGCTGTAAGGTCATGCCAGTACTTATCCAATTCCTGGCTGGCCTTAAGATTTGCTGTTGCCTGACCCATCATCTGTGTCATCCTCCGTCTGAGGCCTAACACATGGTCCTCCACTTGCTTGGCGGGACCTGGAGGGGGGGCCTCCAAACCTTCTCTGATTAAGGCAAGAGGCCCCCTCACGGGATGTCCAAAGAGTAACTCGAAGGGGCTGAAACCAACACCCTCTTGAGGTACCTCTCTGTAAGCAAACAGCAGGCATGGCTTGAGAAGATCCCACTTCTTCCTTAGGGGCTCTTCCAAAGGGCCTAGCATTCCCTTGAGAGTTTTATTAAAGCTCTCAACCAGACCATTGGTCTGGGGATGGTAAGAAGTGGAGAATTTATAGGTTACCCCACACTCTTTCCACATGGTTTTCATGTAACTAGACATGAAGTTGGATCCTCTGTAAGAGACAACCTCCTTAGGGAATCCAACATGGGTGAAAATGCCCAGGAGAGCCCTGGCAACCACCTTGGCAGTAATAGTCTGAAGGGGTATAGCCTCAGGGTACCTGGTGGCATGGTCGACCAAGACCAGGATGAACCGATGTCCACCTGATGTGGGAGGGTCTAGGGGACTGACGATGTTGATGCCCACCCTCTGAAACGGTGTGCCAACCATGAGCAGTGGCTGCAGTCGGGCAATGATACTGCCTCCAGTCTTGCCAGACAACTGACAAGTTGGGCAGGTCCTGCAGTGGCACTCAACTTCTACTCCCATCCGAGGCCAGTAGAAATGGGCAGAGAGCCTCTGCTTAGTCTTCTTGGTACCAGATGACCATCTTAGGGCACCTCATGCGCCAACTGCAGTAGGAAGGGCCTGTAAACCTGGGGTACCACCAACCTCTTGAGGGCACCAGGTTCAGGCTTAGTGGGCTCACTAACAAGGAGCTCACCCTCCCAATAGATTCAGAATGTCCTAGGCACTTCACCTTGTGCCTGGGACAGGGCCTGTTTCCTCAGACCCTCGAGAGAGAGTGGCACTCTCTCTGTCCCTTACAAAAGTCTGCCCGGGAGGGTCCCCCTTCAGCTAACAAGCATTGAAGGTCGGGATGATCCTCTGGGTTGAGAACCTCTCCCTCAAGAAAGTCTTCTGGCTCTTGTCCCACAGGAGTTGAGACGGAAATCACCACTGGGCCCAGCCCGTCCGGGGCATGGATCCCAATGGGTGCTGTCGGAACAGCAGGAAGAGCAGAGGCTTTCTCCACCGAGGTGGCCTTCTTACTTCTCCGTTTCCTTCACGCCTTGGGTTTCCCCATCGGCGAGGGTACCGGACGCGCAGCCGGACCCTGTGTGACTGTTACACCATCCACTGGTCACCTTACGCACACAAATACCCGTGCAGTCACTAAGCCCTCCATCTCAGGTCCTGTTCTGCCTTCCTCTTCTGACCTCATGTCCTCGCTCCCTCAAGCAGCACGGCAGTGGCGCACACAAGGGCATTTAACGTGCTATGGTCATATTCACCCATTGCAACGTTGGCAGCTGCCCTGGCGTCTTGGAGACAGTCGACAGAGACGCCGGTTTTTTCCTTTGCTCCGTCACACCCTCAGGAAGACCCGGCACCGGCGTTTTGGAAACTTGGGTCATGTGACAAAGAAACGTGCTACATTATCGGTCACGTGATGGGTCATGTGACACTCGTAGGCCCCTTTAAAACCAGAGAGGGAACGCTCATTCAGTGCTTCACAGCTGACACAATCAGGCACTGTTCGGCGTCTTCTTGTCTCCGCATCTTGAACCTGGACTACGGACTGTTCTTCTTGGATTCCTCTGTCAAGCCCTTGGATATTGTTTTGTTCTGCTGTTTCAGGACCTTTGAACTGTGTTATTGGACTCCTTTGGATTACCCCCTGGTTACGACGAACTTGGCTGGCTTTTGACCTTGGAACTCTTAACGGGTTGTTTTCAGATTTTCCTCTTCTGTTACCTTTTGGAGTACCCTCTTCATACAGGTTTTGCAGTGCCTATTTCTACAACAATCTACGCCTCACCGCTGCCGCTTGCTACACTCTGCAGCCACACGGAACACTTCCATTTTCATCTTTGTTCTTCCTGTCCCCAGACCCTTGTGTAGCACCGTGATGTTTGTTACCTCACTATTCAGTATATTGTTTTTCATTGTACTGACCCATTGCTTGCTTTACAGTGGTCGAGGGGTCACCGGTGTTCCTGGTTCCTGGCGTTCTTCGGCACTCAAAAAACCCGTGGCCTCAAGGATTGCTCAGGAAGTTATTTGTATCTTTCTGAGTGGAACTTGTGGACAGAGGCCCCATAATCTTCACGACCATCAAGTTATAACAGAATGTGAAGCCGACAGGTCGTTCAGATTATGGAGGCATCGGCTGGGGACCCCGTGGCCGCTCTACTGCAAGCAGTTACTACCTTGAGAGCCGATATGGCCGCAACCACCACGGCGTTACACCACCGCCTTGACTCCCTTCAGAGTACTCGACATCCCCTACCTTCTGATTCCGAATTCGGGGACTCCACACCTCCAACCCCTGGTCCTTCTGCCACTCCTTCCAGCCCTTCCATCATCACACCAGTGATTGCTCCCACTCCTTTTCCTTTAGCACCCCTGAGAGATTCCAGGGAGACCCCAGGAAATTCCGTACATTTTTGAATCAATGTAAATTTCATTTCCTTTGTAGACCCTCAGCGTTCCCTGATGCACCTGCCAAGGCTGCGTTTTTGCTGTCCTATTTGTCTGGCATCGCCGCCACATGGGCCAACCCGTTACTTGAAAACAATCATCCAGCCCTTTATGATTTTGATCTACTAGTGACTGAAATTTCTAAGGTTTTTGACACTAGACACAAAGCTCAATCCAGAGATTTGGAATTATTAGACCTCACTCAGGGAAAAATCACCCTCATAGAATACATAACACGATTCAATCAGTTAGCGGCAGAAACATCCTGGCCCGAAAGCAAGAAGGCTGTAGTGTTTTACAGAGGTCTAAGTGGCTCCATTAAGGACGCTTTGTCAGTGGTGCCGTCGCTTCCAACTCAGTACTCTGATCTGGTGGATCTAACACTTCAGTTAGACGCATGACGCAC
The DNA here is from genome assembly GCF_040938575.1 of Ambystoma mexicanum. Taxonomy (NCBI): domain Eukaryota; kingdom Metazoa; phylum Chordata; class Amphibia; order Caudata; family Ambystomatidae; genus Ambystoma; species Ambystoma mexicanum. Next base: position 88,538,488 of record NC_090939.1, on the reverse strand, counting down.
CGAGTGCAAGGCAGAAGTCAGATTCTCAGGTACACAGTTGTCGGTCTCTCCTGATGTAGCCAGTGAACCCATGCAAGTGGGTGGAATACGTAGCCCTATAACTATGACGGAACGAGAAAGGCGGAGAACCGACAATGCTTGCTTTTATTGCAGACTTAATGGACATTATGTCAAGACTTGTCCACGCAGTCCAAAGCAAAAGAATCAGGGTTTTCCGACTGCTCGTCCCTGAATATGGGGGCCAGGACGAGTTCTCCACAGTCCCCCTCTTGTTCTCCTCCGGCATTTGGGCCTATTAGACCAGTCACAGTCCACGCCATATTAAAACCGACTCCTGACACAATGCACCCCGTTCAGATTATCATTGATTCCGGGGCCACTGGCTGCTTTATCGACATACAAATGGCTTATGCCTTGAATCTTCCACTAGTTACCAAGGAGTTTCCTCAGCCTGTACAGGCTGTGGACAGGACTTCCCTTGCTTCTGGACCTATTCGACAACAGACTGCTCCAATGGAAGTAGTCATTCAGGAAACACATAGGGAAACACTTGCCTTTGACCTAATAACCACCCCTCAGTTTGGTATCATTCTCGGCATCCTTTGGTTAAAAAAACATAATCCGCTAATCAATTGGGGTACTGGCCAGATATGTTTTGAATCCGAAATCTATCAACATTTTTGTCTTATCGAGAGAGAGGAGGTGATCGATACACCTGCTGCAGCATTGGCTGCAGTAGCACATCTGACCCTATCCGAGACTGATGAACATCACTCTTCCACTTCGCACATGGTTGGTGCTGTCTTTTCCAACATACCTCCAGTTTATCACAAGTTTTTGTCAGTATTCAACAAGGGCACCGCAGAGAGTTTACCTAATAACCAGCCCTCAGTTTGGTATCATTCTCGGCATCCCTTGGTTAAAAAAACATAATCCGCTAATCAATTGGGGTACTGGCCAGGTATGTTTTGAATCTGAAATCTGTCAACATTTTTGTCTTATCGAGAGAGAGGAGGTGATCGATATACCTGCTGCAGCATTGGGTGCAGTAGCACATCTGACCCTATCCGAGACTGATGAACATCACTCTTCCACTTCGCACATGGTTGGTGCTGTCTTTTCCAACATACCTCCAGTTTATCACAAGTTTTTGTCAGTCTTCGACAAGGGCACCGCAGAGAGTTTACCTCCACACAGATCCTACGATTGCCCCATAGATCTGGTCCCTGACGCTCAGATCCCCAAGGGCCGAATCTATTCCTTATCACCAGTAGATGATAAAGCCTTGAAAGAATACTTGCAGGAGGCGTTACGTTTAGGCCACATTCGGCCCTCCTCCTCGCCTGCTGCATGCCCTATCTTCTTCGTTCCAAAGAAAGAGGGGGATCTTCACCCCTGTGTAGACTACAGACATTTGAACATCATCACTATCAAAGATAGATACCCCATACCTCTCATCTCTCCACTTTTGGGTAGACTAACACACGCCTCCATCTACACCAAATTAGATCTTCGGGGAGCACACAATTTGATACGTGTCCGCAAAGGGGATGAGTGGAAGACGGCGTTTTGCACCCGACAGGGTTTATTTGAATACCTAGTAATGCCCTTCGGTTTGTGCAACGCCCCTGCCACCTTCCAGCGGTTTATGAATGAGGTCTTTGGGGACATTCTGGACAATTATGTGGTGGTCTATTTGGACGACATTGTGATCTTTTCCTTCTCTTTAGACGAACACATTCTTCACGTTCAAGAAGTCCTATCCCGTTTGCGCAAGAATGCACTATTTGCCAAGCCTGAGAAATGCCAGTTTCATACCAAAGAAGTAGAATTTCTGGGTTTTCATATTTCACCAGGTGGGTTGACTATGAATCAGTCTAAAGTACGAGCCGTTTTGGAATGGCCGGTCCCGTTAAGCTTGAAGTCTTTACAGTCTTTCCTGGGCTTTGCCAATTTTTATAGACGGTTCATCCCTGATTTTTCTACTATAGTGGCACCATTAACTAAATTGACCAGTCCACGTGTCCCATTTATCTGGACCCCCAAACATCAAGCCGCTTTCGAGTCTTTGAAATCTGCATTTACCTCAGCCCCGGTCCTACAACACCCGGATCCGGAGTTGCCATTCGTTGTCAAGGCAGACGCATCATCCTTTGCATTGGGAGCGGTATTGTCACAACCTTGCCCAACCTCTGGTCATTTACACCCTGTAGCTTATCATTCACACAAATTTACATCTACTGAGTCCCATTATACAGTTACCGAAAAGGAACTCCTGGCGATTAAAGATGCATTTCAGGTATGGAGACACCATTTGATGGGGGCCAAACACCAAGTCACAGTTTTCACTGATCATAGGAATTTGCAGGATCTCGCATCTCTCAAGTGTGTCAACAGTCGTCAGGTGCGTTGGCACTTATTCTTCGCAGCCTATGACTTTGTTGTAAAACACCGTCCTGGTCTGTCTCATGGTAAAGCAGAGGCTCTATCCCGCTCCCCTGGAGGGGTGTCACTTCCGGTCTTCCCAGAAACGGTGCTTGACCACGGGCATGTAGTATGCTTATGCACTCCTTCGCCTCCTCTGTTGTCAGCCATACGCACATGGGTTTCCCAACATCCACAACAGTTAGAAGAATGGGATCCCGTTTATCACGATGGTCTACCTTTTGATCACAACAAGTTGTTCCTACCCTCTAGTGACACTCGAAACCTAGCTATGGAATGGTCTCATGATGCTGCCATCTATGGCCACCCAGGACAACAGCGTACTCTGGATCTACGTAAACGCTGGTGCTGGTGGCCTTCGATGCGGCGTGACGTTGAGAATTATGTCAATACATGCTCAGTGTGTGCCCAGTGTAAGTCCCGTAGAGGCCGTCCTTTGGGTTTTTTACAGCCCTTGCCGATTCCCCTCAAACCCTGGCATACCCTTACAATGGATTTTGTGACTGATCTCCCTCGTTCACAGGGTTATGATACAGTATGGGTAGTAGTAGACGCCTACACAAAGATGGCTCTCTTTATTCCTTGTTCTGCTATACCCTCTGCACCTACATTGGCAAATCTGTTTTTCAAGTCAATTTTTTGTTTGTTTGGGCTCCCTACAGTCTTGGTTTCTGACAGAGGTTCACAATTCACATCCCGTTTCTGGCGTGCGCTCACTAAATTATTGGGTATTGATGCACGATTTTCCTCTGCTTACCATCCGGAAACCCGACGGCCATACAGAAAGGGTAAACCAGGCCATGGAACAATATTTACGCTGCCTTACACTACAACATCAGAAATCATGGGTACACCTGCTACATCTCGCTGAATTCGCCCATAACAACTCCTTGCACTCTTCTACTGGCTTTTCTCCGTTCTACTTCCTTTACGGCCAACACCCCCATACATTGCCCATTCCCGATTATGCATCCTCCTGTGCTCCTGCTGCCTCATCTTGTGTTCCCGACGTGGCCATGGTTCATGCCCAGACTCTTGCCCATCTGCAGGAAGCTCAGTTGGCCATGAAAGCTTCAGCCGATAAGAAACAGGTTGCTGCTCCTGTTTACCGTGTGGGGGACCGAGTTTGGCTGTCGTCCCGTTATCTACACTTGCCTGGCTGTCGCAACTTGATTCCCAAGTTTGTTGGTCCTTTTCGGGTGTCTGGTGTCCTGAGTCCTGTGGCTTATCGCCTATCCCTTCCTTTGACCTGGAAGGTCCATCCAGTTTTTCATACTTCCCTCCTGAAACCATGCCCTGGTCCTACGCGCCTGGTCTCTCGCCCTGCCCCCGTGTCACTGGATGACCCTGATGTTTATGAGGTTGGGGGTATTCTGGGCTCTCGTCTCTTCAGGGGGCAGCTCCCGTATCTCGTGGATTGGTTGGGTTACAGTCCTGAGGAGCGCTCTTGGGTTCCTGCCCGGGATGTGCATGCCCCTGGTTTAGTGGCCCAGTTTCATTGCGATTTCCCTGCTTGCCCACGGGGTCGTGGGCCTTTGGGGGGGGCTCTGTTACACCCGGGAGGATAGCTCAGCGGCAGCGTGCGCGTCTTGGAAGCAAGACGACACGAAGCAACAACAGGTTCGATCCCTGGGTCCGCGCTTAAAAACCTCTGGGTGTTTAAGCGCGTTATAAATACGCAACTAAGACAAAAAAAAATAAGAAAAAAAAAACAAACAATCCCTGTAACAGCGCCTCGATGCCTGCGGGCTGTGTGAGCGCTTTATAAATGTTAAATAAATAAATAAAAATAAATAAATAAATCCACTGGTCACCTTACGCACACGAATACCTGTGCAGTCACTAAGCCCTCCATCTCAGGTCCTGTTCTGCCTTCCTCTTCAGACCTCATGTCCTCACTCCCTCAAGCAGCACGGCAGCGGCGCACACGAGGGCATTTAACGCGCTATGGTCCTATTCACCCATTGCAACGTTGGCAGCTGCCCTGGTGTCTTGGAGACAGTCGACAGAGACGCCGGTTTTTTCCTTTGCTCCGTCACACCCTCAGGAAGACCCGGCACCGGCGTTTTGGAAACGTGTGTCATGTGACAAAGAAACGTGCTACATCATCGGTCATGTGATGGGTCATGTGACACTCCTAGGCCCCTTTAAAACCGGAGAGGGAACGCTCATTCAGTGCTTCACAGCTGACCCAATCAGGCACTGTTCGGCATCTTCCTGTCTCCGCATCGTGAACCTGGACTACGGACTGTTCTTCTTGGATTCCTCTGTCAAGCCCTTAGATATTGTTTTGTTCTGCTGTTTCAGGACCTTTGAACTGTGTTATTGGACTCCTTTGGATTACCCCCTGGTTACGACGAACTTGGCTGGCTTTTGACCTTGGAACTCTTAACGGATTGTTTTCGGATTTTCCTCTTTTGTTACCTTTTGGAGTACCCTCTCCATACAGATTTTGCAGTGCCTATTTCTACAACAATCTACGCCTCACCGCTGCCGCTTGCTACACTCTGCAGCCACACGGAACACTTCCATTTTCATCTTTGTTCTTCCTGTCCCCAGACCCTCGGTAAGCCTCTTGATATTTGTTACCTCGCTATTCAGTATATTGTTTGTCATTGTAGTGACGCATTGCTTGCTTACAGCGGTCGAGGGGTCACCGGTGTTCCTGGTTCCTGGCGTTCTTCGGCACTCAAAAAACCTGTGGCCTCAAGAATTGCTCAGGAAGTTATTTGTATCTTTCTGAGCGGAACTTGTGGACAGAGGACCCATAATCTTCACGACCATCAAGTCATAACAGTGACCTGCGATCGGGTGACCACCACAGCAGCCATGGGTAGACCATCCGTGATCATCCCCAACTCGACCAAATCGTTTCCTAACAAAATGTTCGCAGGCACGTTGTCCTGAACCAGGACCGGAAGCTTTGCTGTCTTGTCTCCAATCGTAATGTTGACTAAGGCTACAGGCGATAATTTGGGAGGCCCACCAGCTAACCTGGCGGTTCTCAGAGGAGCACCTACATAGTCCTCTGGCTTCAGCAGGGTCCTGTCCACCACTATCATGCCTGCCCCAGTGTCTCTCAAACCAGTAGAAGGCTGGCCATTCAAGAGGACACTTCTCAAAAACATATGCGTGTTCTGTGGGATAGTCGCCAGTACTTCTGCGTACTGATCCCAGGCCCCAAGGGACACTAAGGAAATCTCTATGGTAGCACCGAAGGTGATCCCAGTAGAGGATGGGATGACAGTGGCCTCCACCACAGGTACAGAGTAGGGATAGGTCAGGCTGACAGCCTGGACTCCAAGTGCCTTACCCTTACACTTGGGGTCACCCCTTCGGTGGTCCAGAGCCCCACAATCCCAACAAGTGCCGGGGGTACGGGGTACAGTACTGGAACCACTGGGACCCTGCTTTTCAGCAGGCGAAACCACTACTCTTACTCCCACCCACAACAGACCTATCCCCAGTAGGATTTTGGGTCTTAGGAGAGGAAGGGTTTGGTTTACCCGACTGTGACTGCTTTTGGGACTCCTCAGCTTTCTCAGAGGCCCCCTTTTCTTTGAGACCCACTTTTCAGCCAAACTAGCCAGCTTAAAGGGGTCCAAAATGTTCTGGTCAGCAACATACTAACGCAGCTCTGGTGAACAGGCTTCCGAAAAATGCTCAAAAAACAAGAGGTGGGAGAATTCAACAAACGTTTTCACTTTGTATCCATCAATCCACCCCATCATGTTCATGTGCGTTTCTTAAAATCCCTGAACCGTTTAAGGTATTGCGTTGGTGTCTTGCCAAACTTGGCAATTAAAGCAGACTTCATGCACTCATACTGACCCCTTTCTTCCACACTCAGTTTCAGAATACAGTCATATCCAGTTTGAGGCACTCTGCTTAACAAACACTGAGCCCAATCTCTCTTATCAACATCGTGAATTGCACAAGCCATTTCAAACGCTTCAATCCATTGGAGGATATCAGAACCCTCCGCATACACACCAACCAAATCCTTCATAAACTTGGTTGCTGGGGACCTGACACTCTCAACTGGTTTAGCTGAAGTCTCCACTCGAGCTTTCTCTAGCTGGATTCGCTGACATTCAGTGTCCTTGTCTTTGAGTTCAAGATCCCTATTCTTGAATTCCACTTGCTGTGCCAAATCCTCTTTCTTAAGCTCAGCATCTTTTTCCAACTTGCGATATTCCTTAATAACTCAAGCTCCAAGGAAGTGTGGGGGTTTGGAACAGAGGCAACAGGAATGGTGGCATTCCCAGAATCAGATTCGGCGACGACCCTCGGGGTAGAGTCCTCATTGGTTGCATCCCCCCTTCAAGGGTTTCACAATGAGTCTGGTAGTCCACCAGGGCAGCTATCAGCTCAGCCCTAGACTTATCCACAAAGTCTAACTCCCTGGCTTCACAAGCACTCTGGAGAGCCTCTAAGCTCATCCGAGTCAATTTACCATTCGCAGTAGATTCCATTGCTGGTAATTCAGTTATCTTGTACACAACTAAACCTTAATTTAACAAAGTGCAGATATCCTTCGTAAGTGGCACGGTTATACACTGATTCTTAAAACCATATGCATCCCACCGCTGCCAGCAGTGTAAAGGACCGGAGTGGGGTGTCTGTACTTCCGCTCTCTATATGGTAGAGGAGAGGCACAGAGGACCCCAGCCAAGATTCTCTATTGTGGTAGCAATGGACGAGCAATCAAGGCCTAACTTCTCAGGAGGTGATGCAGGCTGGTTCTTAAGTACAGTGTAGTCCCCAATCACCCACAAAGGAATGTCCGCACAGTGTATTGGTTGAAACACAGACTTTATATAATTAATATTCAAGGTTATATACAATATCACGGTAACGCACTTTGTACTTGTGTTGCCTAGGGATCTAGGCCCAATGAAGGACGCACACACGGAGGGATTGGAGGAACATCTTTATTCTTTTACAACTATGGAGTACTGCTCGCTTGCGGCGCACGTGCCCCAGAACCCCCTTTCTTCAATCAGGCTCCGCCTTCCCAACGGCGGGGGCTCGAGAGTGTTAAATCCTTGAGCCCCGGGTAACACTACCCCCGAACAATATGTCCAAACATCAACTTAACACTCTGTGCTTAAACAACACCTTAACACTCTTCAACAAGTCTCATCGGTTTCCTTATGATTCGTCGCGGCCTCTCGCCTTGAGTTTCAGGCTCTGAAACCTCTTGAGTTACCGCTCTTTGGCTCGTCTCTCCAGGATCTCCCTCTGGGGGAATCCACAACTCATCCCAGCTGCGTCCGCGGTTCTGGGGAGACGGCCCTCTGTGGTATTTCTGCACCTTCTCTTCTGACGTAGTGCCTGAACTGTTGACAGTTCCTGGTGACAGCTCTGTTCTGATCTTCAGCTGTCACCATCGTGCCTTTCACTGCGACTATCCTCATGGGACCTGGAGCAAAACGCGGATCCGTCTTCCTCGTAGTTGGCTGTTGTACCAGGACCTCATCACCTATGCGAAACTCTGGTGTCACCGCTCCGCGCCGTGCATCAGTATGGAACCTCGCATTCTCTTTTGCCTCAGCATCCCTTTGAAGTAGATCCTCGTCGGCCGGCTCTGCACTTGACAGGTTTCGCGGAATGCGGGTTCGCACCTCGTAGCGAAACATGAGTTCGGCGGGCGTCTTATTTGTAGCATCATGAGGAGTGTTCCGGTAGTCTCTTAAAAGACGATACAATGCCTGATGCGTGTTGACTGCGTCAAGTCGTGCTCTCTGTATTGTCTTTTTGATCGACGCCATAAAGCGCTCAGCCATTCCGTTCGCTTGAGGGTGTCGGGGGGTTATCTTCATATGTCTGAAACCCAGGTGCTCTGCCAATGTCGTAAACTCATGCCCACAGAACGGTGGTCCATTGTCAGATTTGACCCATTTGGGGATCCCCCACTCGCTGAAGACGTCCTCTATCACCGCCGCCACCTGGGGAAATGCCGTGGAGTTGACCACCTTCACTATAGGGAACCTCGAATGTTCGTCTATGAACAGTAGGAGGTAGTCGTCTGCGTCAGTGGGCCCATAGAAGTCCATGGCTATCCGTTCCCACGGGCGATCAGGTATTTGAGTGTGTTGGAGTGGGGGCGGACGTTCAGCAGGGGCTGTACACTGGCAGGCATGGCAGTTCCGTACCCACTCATCGACAGCGGCATCCAGGAAGGGGAACCACACATGGCACCTGAGCTGTTTCTTCGTGTTTTCGGCTCCTCTGTGGCCTTCATGGGCGACGCTGACCACCTCACTCCTGAGCGTGGCGGGAATGACGATCCTGCACCCTCTTAACAGAATGTTATTGTCTTTCACTGCAAGTTCCCCATGCACCCGAGCCAGCCGCTCAATCTCCTGTTTGTTCACTCCTGGATGGGCTAGTATGGATCTGTGATGATCTTTCCATTTGCTGGTCGACGTGAGGCTGATCGCCAGGGCTGTTGTTGGGTCAGCAGCGGACGCGGCGGCAACCCTTTCTAGGGACAACGCCGGCGGCAGTGAGTGGGAGGCCACGTACTGTACATAGGCAACGTCACCCTTCCGGGTGAGCGGGGCTCCAACAGGGTGTCGTGACAGGTAGTCCGCAGGGTTGAGGTCACCACCCGGTCGGTGTACAATGTCATAATCATATTCTTGGAGGCGGATGCCCCACCGCTCGATCCTCGGTGGCATCTTGGTGTGCGGGTTGCCAAATAGGGATAGAAGCGCCTGGTGGTCGGTGATCAGAGTGAACCTCTTCCCGATGATGAAGTTGTGAAAGTGTTCACATGCCCAGACCGCCGCCAAGCTCTACTTCTCGGCCTGGGAATAGGCCAGCTTTGGCGTCGACAGCGCTCTGCTCGCATAGGCGACCACATGCCTGGGGTTAACATCTGCGCCACTGGTTTGAGCCAAGATGGCGCCAAGGCCGACTGGGCTGGCATCCACCACCACCTCGGTGTGCCATGCTGGGTTGAAATATGCGAGGCGGTGGGCTTCCGTGAGGGCCCGCTTGATGTTTGTGAAGGCTTGTTGACACGCTGGTGTCCAATCGAACGACGACTCCTTCTGCAGCAACTTTCTCAGAGGGTCTGTGAGGGAGGCGTAGTGGGGTATGTACCTCACACAGTAGCCCGCCATGCCAAGAAACGAGCGGACGTCCGCCACCTGTAGGGGTTCGCTGAGGTTGGTAATCGTGTCGACCTTGTCAGGGTCAGGCATCATGCCTTCCCTGGAGAAAATATGTCCGAAGAATTTGAGTTTCGTTTTGCTAAAGCGGCATTTTGAGATATTCAGTGTGAGGCCTGCCTTTTGAAGGGCTTCACAGGTGTCGTGCAGTGCCATGTCGTGGGCCTCCTTGGACGATCCGAAGATGCGAATATCGTCGCTGTAATTCAGAGCCCCTTTTATGGGTCTGATTATCTGACGTATCGCTTCCTGGAAAATCTCCGCAGCGGAGGAAATTCCGAAGTTCAGTCTCCGATACCTGAAAAGGCCGTCGTGCATCGCGAACGTCGTAATGGCCCTGGAGTCGGGATGGAGCTCCAGCTGATGGTATCCTTGGAGTAGGTCTAGTTTGGAGAACATCTGAGCGCTGTTTAGCTGCACGATCATGTCTTCGATGCATGGTCCCGGGTGTCTCTCCCGTTGTATTGCTGTGTTGGCTACCCTCATGTCCACACACAGGCGGATCTTTCCCCCTTCCTTGGGCACTACCACAAGGGGGGAAACCCACGGAGTCGGCCCTGTCGCCGGTTCTATGATGCCGTCGCGGAGGAGTTGGCGGAGCGCCTCCGATACTGCCTCCTGAAGGTGGAACCCGACCCTCCTGGGGTGCTGCGGCACTGGACGCACGTTAGGGTCGATGTGTAGCTTGATGGGGGGCCCGTGGAGTTTTCCTAGCCCCGTGCACAGTTTGGGGAAACTTCTCGCGATGTCGTCCTGCGAGACGAGCGACTGAGTCTGGTGGACTGCTATCGACCCCGTGGTGTTTCTCAGGTCTGGGCTGCTCGAGGTAGTGGTGATCACGTCACCCGCGTTCACGTGGATCTCGATCAGACCCAGGCGCGATGCTGTGTGGTAACTGAGTAAGCATCGACTCTTGGCGAGGGACCGGATGACGTGAATGGTCGCGTTCACTTGCCGCCCATTTAGAAGGAGACATTGGGTATATTGTCTCACTGTCTGTAGCGGGGTGGCAGCCCCCCATTGAAAAATTCTGGACCGGGATGGGTCCAGCGGCGGCGGGTGTGGTATCCGGTCATAATCCTGCTCGCCCATAATGTTCACCGTGGCACCAGAGTCGATCATAAACTGAAATTGGCAGTTCCCCATTTTGATCGGGATTTTCGGGGCCTCCCTGGCTTCTTCGTTGTCGAGTATGAGGTTGACGAACTCGTCGTGGTCGTATTGATCGTACGGTGCGTAATAGGCCATCACCTGGTCGTCCTGGCAGAGTGTCTCAGGCCTGTAGTCCGCAGGAGGGTCGTCGTATTCATCCGTGAAGTGTCTGGGCTGTTCGGCCTGGTCGTACTGCGGAGCGTATCCTGCCGGTTGGTATTCGTCGATCGCTCTGACGTAGCGCCTCTGCCCGAACCCTTGCTGGTAAGGTCTGGGTTGACTATACTGCAGTGGCTGTGGCCGGAAAGGCATCCTGGTGGCCACTTGGGGTCGCATCGGGGGGAATGGTACGCCCTCCCTGCAGACGGATTGAAAATGTCCCTCTCTCCCGCAATTAGTGCATCGTTGGGACAGGGCCGGACATGACCCTGAGTGGGGGAAGGACATTCCGCAGCGGTAGCACTGTCTTTGTTGGCGTGCGGCGGGCATTGCAGGGGTCGTCGGTAGTCTGTATGGCTGCGGGCCCCTGTCCCCTTGACGGGACGGCTGTATGGCAGCTATGAGCTCACCCGTGTCTGGATTAGGGTTGCCGGAGCGTCCCATGGATGAGGCTTGCGCATCCACCCTCTCATGGATGCGAGCGAGTTCACTCACTTCAGGTATGGTGAGAGGTTTTTTTAGCAGCTGCTTCTTGAGTGCGGGGGAGAGGCAGCCTTCGATCACCCTCAGCCGTATGGCTTCCTCCAGCGAGAACGCGTCAAATTGGCAGTTCATCCCTTTCACTCGTAGACGTGTGATGAATTCATCTACAGTCTCTTGTGGCAGTTGGGTGCACTGGTTGAACAGATATCTTTCGTAGTCCCGATTGACCTCGATGATCAACAGTTTGTCTAACGCCCTAATCAGATTGGGGAAGGTGTCTTGTTCCGCTGCCGGAATTGCTTTTACGACGGTTTTGATTTCCCCCCCTACGAGGTTGAGGAAAATGTCTCTTATGTTGGGGGAGTCCCCGTCGCCGGATCCCCTCACAAAGTGATGAAAATCATCCATCCAGTCGGTCCACCTGGGCCCTTTGGTTGCTTGGGGTGTCATGGTGAATGGTGGGGGCAACCGCAGCTGTATCGACTTCGCCGCCCGCGGTGGTTGAGGTCCCTGGCTGGAACCCGGGTTGGAGGGTGGAGTGCTCATGGTGCCTGGGAGTTAGGCCTGGGCGAGGTTGGTAGGCCTCAAGCGGGTCGGCGTGCGCCCCGGCGCCCTTCGGATGTCCGGTGGTCCGGGCGTCTTCTTCAGCGAGGCGGTTTCGGTGGAGAATTCTATGGTCCGGGAGGGAGGACGTGGGCGGGATCGCCTCTGCGGGGTTCTGGAGGAGGAGCCTGAGCGTATCCGGCGGATTGCCGTGTTGCGCGGAGGAGGAGCAGGAGGAGGAGGCTCGCAGGGTCTCCTGCAGCACGAGCGCGGAAGCAGTGGACTGCTGCTGGAGGAGGGCTCCGGTGTGCGGGAGAAATCCTCGTCGCCAAATGTTGCCTAGGGATCTAGGCCCAATGAAGGACGCACACACGGAGGGATTGGAGGAACGTCTTTATTCTTTTACAACTATGGAGTACTGCTCGCTTGCCGCGCACGTGCCCCACAACCCCCTTTCTTCAATCAGGCTCTGCTTTCGCAACAGCGGGGGCTCGAGAGTGTTAACTCCTTGAGCCCCGGGTAACAACTTGGTTATCTATAATGGCAAAAATATACAGTTCTACGTGAGACCACAATTATTATCAGATCTCATTAAAGTGCATCACCTATACTGTCAAAATATCACACAGATCAATAAAGAGGAAACCAGCAGTAGAGAGAGGAAGGAAAGCAAGATGGTTGAACAATTGGCAGAATACTGGTCACTACCGTTAAACACAGCTCAGTGTGGAGATGCCCCCACCTCGGCAACCTGTAGAATATAGATACAAGCCCAGTCCATATATTGTTCACACTAGACTTCCCAATAGGTCTGCAACCCCAAAGTACCTGGCGTTGTAGCGTTCCTCAGCGGGGAACCGACGGCCCTTCTTGAGTGCCCTCCCTTTAAGTCAGGAGTCACGGGTCGTCGAACGTCCGACAGAGAACAGGATGAGCTACGACGGTGAAGTGGCAGCTTCGTTCCTAGCGGTGCTCATTGACGGGGAAGCGTAAACGTCTTGCAAGGAAGAGGCGTACGGGTCGCCTCGGTGTCGATAGTTCTGGACCGCAATGAGTTTGAAGAACTGTGGCCCAGCAATGGCACCGAGTCATTGGCGTCTCTGTGGTCTTTGGGTGGCGGGAAACCCACCGGTGGATGCTCCTCGGCGCGTCGACGGTCAGGCCTTCTCCAGCAGGATACAGCGGCGACGATGCGGACGAGAGCGCATCGTCCTCGAAAGTTCTTAGGCAAACGGGAGCACAGCGACCGTGGTGGACAACAGTCCGGGCGCTTCTCCTTGGGATTCCGCAGCAGTCCCCGTCTCGGGTCGGCAGCCTGTCAAAGGTCTGTCTACCAGGGCGCTTTGGCAAAGATCTGCTGGTGCATGATGATCCCTCATAGCTCGGGAAGAGGGCTCCTTACCTGGTCCTCTCTGGGTCAGTCCTTGGAGACACAGCAGCTTTCAGATTGTGAAGGAGAGCAACAGCACTTCTTCTCATCCAGCGGGCTTCAAGGTCAAGCTTCAGTTACTCCAGTTACTCGTCGTCGTGGACTTCAGCCTCAGAACACGATTCCTAGCAGTGAGAGGTCCCCAGATATACTGTTGATCTCCCATTCATTCCGCTGGGTCATACTCAAGCATTCAATCACGACTAAGGGCATTCAGGCAGGCAGGCAGCCAATCAGGCACAGGGTGCATTCAGGTCATTCACTTCTCTCCAGACACTCACAACAAGTTATGTGTATTGGGACTAGTACCCAGCCATTCAACACTCCACACTGCATTCATACCGGTTTTGGGCAGGGCTGTCTCAGTCATTGTGTCAAACAACAGATACTAGACACCCACAACATAGAATGCGTATTCGTCACACACTCCATTCACCCAGGTCCCACCCACAGGCGTACCCACAACAACCGGTTGTTGGGAAGGCTCCAGCTAGTCTGGTCAGCACTTCCCCACACTACCATATATGGAACTTCCACCCAACAGCCAGTCAGGGGGAAGGGACAGAGTCAGGGCTTCCCGGGACTTCGGGAAGATCAAGGTAGCAGGCGATGGAAGGCAATAGGCCATGGGGGCCATTTTGTCTCCATCAGGAATCTACCGATTCCAATGACAGGGTCTGGGCATCCCAAAATGGAGGACGCTCAGGGCACCGGTCAATTCAGCACAGAGCTGCCACCAGCCCGTACCCTGCTCTGTGGGTCACACACAGGTGCCCAAAAACATACACCCCTACCCATGGGTGCCATAAGGGTATCCCATGCATCTGTTCACCAAAACCACAGGAGAGAGCTGCACCGCCAGGAGTCCCACATGAACTCCTGCGCGGCAAACACGACAGAACACACAATAAAAAGCAGTAAAGGACAAGGATACAGAGGCCCTGTCCCTCCGATGCATTTCCAGCATCACAATCAACGGGTTGAAGATTTGAAGAAAAGCAACCACAGGACTCACTTTTGGTGAGAAAAATGGCATGGGGGGAGAATATGTGACAATTTTACCTCAAGGGCATCGCCACATGGACCTGGAGATGCGATCCCGAGGTACTTGAGACCAATGATATCCCCAGTCAAAGTCACCCCACCCAGCGCAGAAAGGTCAGAATCCGGAATCCATGACTCACACAATCTATCATTTGGGCAGGAGGAAATACTGGGTGGGATCCAGGAGACTCGCCTACTGATCCGGGTGGAAGAAGCTCACAGAAAATTCTCTACACAGCTCCTTATGGTCAAGGAAGAGATCAAAGATGCCATCCCTAATCCTGGCTACCAGACCTTTGCCATCAGAATGGCAAGAGGAGAACTTTGCCTCCTACAATTCACCTTTCCAACTGAAGGAAAACGTGGGCTGGAATAAGACATCTATTGGTGTTGGGCCAGCAAGACCGCAAGGAAGACCTACATTTTCTACTGGAGTACTGTGGAACCCCCAAAGAGGATCTTCATGGGGAAGCAATGGCAATCCCCCAGTTAATACTCACCAGGACGGAATGAACTGCAGCCCCTTGCCAACACAATGGGAGGAGTTGGCTGGATTTCTAGGTCCTCCTCTCTCCTATGGATCCCTCAGATACACTCGCTTCACTCCAACCCACTATTTACATGGATGACTTCCTCCTGGCCTACTTCAATAAACAACTCACTGGCCCAGTACTTAATGCACTCCTCAGTACTGTGAAGACCTTTATCAGTTAAGGCACATTTCCAGACATGTTGAAAATGGGTCTCATACAACCCTTTCTCAAAAGACCCTTGCTTGATCCAGAGGACCTAGCCAACTACAGACCCATCATTAGCCTCCCAGTCATCAGGAATCATATTGAGAAAGTAGTTGCGACCCAACTTCTTGCCAATGTCGACCAGCTTGACCTCTCTGCGATTGCCAGTCTGGCTTCCGCCCCAAATGCAGCAGTAAAACTGCACCCATCCAAGTGGTGGATGATGGGCTCAGAATCACCGACACTGGGGACTCGAGGGTCCTAGTCCTCTAAGATCTCTGTTAGGAACTCATGGTGGCAACAGTAAAGACAGACACAAGTGATCACAGTTCAAGAGTGTTTATTGAACTATAAATGCAGGGTGGAATAATGCCTAACCTAAACTTAAATCTAAGATGGGACAAGCATTGACCATCAAATGAAAAATAAGACAGCCCTTGTGGCGTTGTGTCAAAATAAAAGGGCCTCTACTAGAGAAAAATCTATTGCCAATTCCTTACAACTAATTATAGAAAGACAGTGGAATAGAGTTTCAATAAAGAAAAGAAGTGTTCCAAATAATAAGTCAGGATGTGATTGCCAGGTGTCTCCTTTCCCCACGTTTTCAGCATGGAACAAGGTGGGACCTTGAAGCACAGTACACGCTCGAGCTTTCCCAGCACAAGCCAACAATTCAGTTTTAGCTATCCCGTTCTTCGATGGTAAAGTCTCTTTTCAATAAAAGTCTCTTTCTCTCAAGGGCCTGATGTATTCCACAACAAACAAACAAACAAACAAAAAAGTTCTGTTCCACAGTTCACATTGGGTGATGGTTTCACCCCTGAGTCCCCCTCATCCGGGCACTGACCCCTCACGTATAGTATTCAACCAATTAATTGAACAGTTCCTGTCTCAATGAACTTTAGGCGATTACTTTTTTCCCCGGATCTCCCTTGACCGGGCTCTGACCTAGGGGGACAATTCACTTTCCCCTCGTCTTCCAAAACCTCTTACTTTCCCAAGTCTTAAGGTCTTTTTAAACAGTACTTCAGGCTTCGTCCCTGGTTGTCGGCTTCCCTCTTCCAGGTTCACCCTCACCAACTTCTACAGACAGTTCACTGTGGACACCCCTCGGTCGGGTTCCCTTCGATCAACACACTATTCTGGTTGTCGACTTCAGTCCGCCGGGTTCACTTTCACCAACTTCTACAAACAGTTCACTGTACTTTGGGACTTTGGACTTCGCCCCTTTTTGTTAGCATCCCTGCGCCGGGTTCACTCTTGCCAACCTTTTACGAAACATACTCTTTACATACTGATTTCACCATGCAGGACTCGCTTCTCTTAGCTTCACAATCATCTGTCGGTCAAAGACTTTCGATGGTACAGAGGATTTTACAAGACCCCTGAATGACCACTTTGACCTCTCTTTGCCTCTTCCCAAGGCCTTCTTGATAAGGTAGTTTCTACCATCGGGTAATCGCCCAGAGTTTACTGCGTGAACACCCAAGTGGTGCCGGACTCCTCTGTTACTGGCTTTCCCCCTCTTTTGTCAATTGTATCGCTAACCTTCTCATAAGTTCACATTAGCCGTAGGCTATTTATCGTTCAACACAATTTGGTTTCTTATAGGATCTTCCCTCGACTCACCGGCTGTGATTAATTGCTTGGCTTTCTTCTCCTTCAAGTCAAGGTTGGTACCATAGAGACCTCTGTCTCTCCCTGGCTTGGTTATCAGCGGAGGAGGGTCTCATGTACCGTAGACATCTGCTGTAACACACACTGGCTATTGTTCGCAGACTTATAATTCTCTCTATGGAGGTTTCACAGGGTTTGGTCAGAAAGGGCAAGGTCGCTTCTCTACTTGTCACCCTCTCGGTCTGTGCCGTCTT
Organism: Ambystoma mexicanum; assembly: GCF_040938575.1. Classification (NCBI taxonomy): domain Eukaryota; kingdom Metazoa; phylum Chordata; class Amphibia; order Caudata; family Ambystomatidae; genus Ambystoma; species Ambystoma mexicanum. The sequence continues at coordinate 88,521,444 of NC_090939.1, read as the reverse complement.
TCTCCTCCTCTTGAACTGCTGTGTTGAGTTAGCTCGCACATTGTGCAATCTGCCTTACTCGTCTTGTGCTTTCTTGCTCCACCTTTCATCCATGTGGGGAAAGGAAAGGGCCATCAGGTGTGTTTGTGATTCTGGTTAATTGCCTGACCTTGCCTGACCCTCGGGTTAGAACATGTCAGGTAAACGGCTTTAGTGTCAGTCCATTGTTTGTCATGATGGGAGAAAGTGGAAAAGGGGGTTGTTAAAGTTTCGAGATATCCCGCGGGGTAGGAGGGGAAAACAGTGTTGTACAGAATTATAACATTTGAATGAGGGGGTTTGGTAAATTCAAAAGGTCAAGATTTGTAAGGTGGGTGGAAGAAACGGGGAATTACCAGGATTATTGTCCGAAAATAACCAGGGGGGATTGTGGGAACGGTAGTGTTTGGTCCACGTAGACTGCGAGTGTGACAAACCATAATCAGAGGGAGGTGGAGAAGAATGTCTGGGGGTGTTTGGATAGGAAACAGAAAACCAGGGATTCTGTGAGTTGTGGTTTTTAAGTGTTACAGGGTCTGGGCTCCTAGGGGTTTTGCCAGATATAGGGGGATCATTGGATTTGGGTAAGGGAAATTCTGTGGGTGGAAGAGAGGTAAACGTGGAACAACCCATAAAGGTCTCAGGGACGTCATCCTCCTCGCCTTCGTCCCTGGTGTAATAGCACCAATAGCGCAGTGTAATCACCATGGATATTCCCCCAAACATAACCCCAGGTTCCCCTACCCAGGTAACCCTCCCCCACTCGTCCAGCCCCAGGGTTGGGATCTGAGAGTGCCAGCCCATGCCTGGCCACCTAAATAAGGTATTCTTGAGGTCTATTTTGGAGAATACCCCCAGGTTTCTCACACCTCTCAGCTGCCTTCGACACAGTTGATCACCAAATACTCCTCTCCCACCTCACCGACAGGATGGGCTTCTTTGGAACTGTCCTAAAAGGGTTTGCATCCTACTTATCCGGTATGCACCAGGTCGTACAGATGGGCTCATTCAGATCCAACCGACTCCCAGTCACGTGTGGGGTTCCCCTAAGGTTCCATTTTCTCCCCAATCATCTTCAATCTATACATGGACACCTTGGGAACTCTCCTAAATGACCCCCACATAGCCATCACTCAGCAAGCAGTCCTTCTCCTGCCTTCTCCTGACACGCCCTAACCAACTGTAACTCGTTCCGTTAGAGGCTCAGAATGCCCCTACCGTCCTCCAGTTCCCCAAAACACAAAAAATGTGCCTCTTTCAACAATATGTGCCAGACAAAATCTCTCTCTGCCTCCACCAACAGTACTGCGCTTCTGTATTGTATAGCCAAATTCTGGCACAATCCTGTTATAAAGAATGCCACTGCTCTTGAGCTAGGTTCGCACTATAAGCAATAAAAGGGTATCTAGTCAATTCATCTAAACCCATTCCATATAATGCCACACCATCAAATTATATTCAACGAAAAGCACTACCATTGAATTACCTTTTCATTAACTATAATTCGATGGTATCATCGAAACTGGGGTTAGGGTTAGATAAAGGGTTACATTAGGGTTATGGTTAGGCTTAGGGTAGTGGCTACGGTTAGATTAAGGCTTACATTAGGGTTAAGGTTGGGTTGGGGTTGGGATTGGGGTTGGGGCTGGGGTTAGGGTTAGAGTTGGGGTTAGGGTTACAGTTGGGGCTAGGGTTAGATTTAGGGTTACATTAGAGTTAGGGTTAGGGTTAGGGTTAGGTTTGGGGTTAGGGTTAGGGTTGGGGCTGGGGTTAGATTAAGGGTTAGATTAGGGTTAGGGTTGGGACTAGGGTTAGATTAAGGGTTACATTAGGGTTATGGTTAGGGTTGGGGGGCGGGGGTTTGGGGTTCAGGGATGGGGGGTGGAACCCCCCCAATATACCAAAACAAATTTAAAACGTTACAAGGAGCTGGCCAGTGCTGACATTTCTGAACTGGACAGCTCCATGTGACGTTTTAACGTTACAAAAAAATGCATTCAAATGCTATCTTTTACATGTAAAAGTGCATTTCCATTGAAACCAGTCCATTTATAGTTTCGATGGACTGGTTTTGATGGAAAAGCACTTTTACATGTAATAAATAGCATTTAAATGCATTTTTTTGTAACGTTAAAACATTGCATTGGTAAACATTGCTTTGGTTTCGATGGTGTGGCATTTCGATGCTTCAGTTTCGATGAAATGACAAGGAATCAATAAAAGCAATAAAATACTTTTTGTTCAACGTCTTGGTGCGGTTAAACCTTTGACTGCCTGAGTCCAGTCATTGTGACTAGAACATATGGCTTCAAGACAAGCTGTGGCAATGAGAGATCTTTTTTATTGGATCCTCCTATTCTTGGGTTATCAAGCGGGAAGTTTGATGGACACCCGAAGCAGCTAAATGAATTTCTAAGCACCTGCATGGTTCAATTTACATTTAAATCACATCTGCCACGGATCGAGCCAAGGTGGGCAACATTATTGATTACAAGAGTGGAAATGCCCCAACCTGGGCTATGCCTCTGGTTACGGCCACTAGTCCCTTGTTGAACCAATTTGATGAATTTGTCACCACCCTGGGGGATGTTTGATCAGCCTGAGTTAACCTATTCTGCCCAGGTAGCTGTGCTTGATTTACAACAAGGGAACATAGATATCTTGACATATGTGACAAAAGTTTATACAATTGGCAGATGAAACTCAATGGGCAGAGGAAACCCAGTTTGCACTCTTACGCAGAGAGCTGCAGGAAGATTTAAGAAATGAAGTTGCTAGAGTGCCACGACCAGCCACCTTCACTGACCTCATGATCATGGTTTTGCCGATAGATTTTATGCTGAAGGTATTCCGCCTGGAGAAGAGAAAATACCACCTGAGCAATGTTCTGTATATACCTAGATCTGACCTTCTGCCTGTCCTACGCACCCTGGTGTCGTACGCGGTCCACTATCTGTTCAAGAAAGGTCTCAACACAGGGGTCTAGGACTAAATATGAGCTGTGGAAGTAAGGAACGCTTTGTTTGTGATTGCCCATTCGCCCCAAGCGCAAGTCGGCAAACAATGCCTTTGGATCCTAGAGGGGATAGAGGACTGGAGGACAGTGATCATTCCTTCGATTCTACCAAACTGCCTAAACGAATTCTGGTATTTTTCAGATGGATCTTTCTGTAATCAATGTCACCCTTACTGATAAAAAACGGTCAGCTTGGGCACAAGCCTTGGTGGCTTCAGGAGGAGCGGGACTGTTCATGGATGAGAAGTGGGCTACAGAACACAATATCCAGAGACAAGCTGAAAAAATCCATACTCCAATTGAAGAGGTGGATGGACAACTTCTGGACTTTTAAAGGAAAACACGGTTCCCCTTCACAGGAAAGTGGCTCATCATATTGGGAATCTGGCATTTGACCTCATTGAAGCTGCACTTTCCAGCGGTTTTTGGGTTACCCTGGTTACGGCTACATAGCTCATATTGGTCTTCCTGCACAATATTTTGGGGTTCTGAGTAGGGTTGCCACCTTTGTTTGGGGTAAAAGCAGGACTTTTAGCCACGCCCACACTTGCAAAGCTCCACCCCTCGACACACCCCTTTCATAGATTCAAAAACTGTAGTACAATAGCAAGGGGAAAGAAAAAAGCATGCTAGCAGTTATGTTTTTAACTGACCTATATTTGTTTCTTAAAAGCAATCTACATTATTAAAATAAGAAATAATTGTGTATGGCCAAAATGACATTTCACAAAATGATATACCATACATTTTATTTACCTGAAGCTGACCTGGTTCCGACGAAATGGATCCACTTATGTAAACCCAGACCTGCCTACAGTTAAAATCAGACATTTTGGTATTTGCGGTGTGCGCCTTACACCGCAACTAGTTATCAAACATTCTGCTATTGACATAATTCAGGGGGAAACGGGTGGGAAGTTAACACGCACACACACACTCATGCCAAAATGTTTAAGTATCTAGAAGAATTGTAACAATTGTAACCTATAATCATCACTTTTAATTCATTTCATCTTGTCAAATCTAAGTATATATATACCAACAAAAACATTGTTAAAGGTTGTTAAAGGGACGTTATGGTTAAGTTGCACTGGCAAAAACCTATGAAATTCAATGGAAAAATGTTGTTACAGGGACGTTATGGTTACAGGTAAAACCGAGAAAAAAAACTAAATTCGACAGTTATGGTAAGCTAAGCAGCCATAACTCCCACCACCAGTGTGCACTGCAAGGACTAACAGCCATGACATCAAAGATGCCATCACAAATCTCATTCATGACATCACTCATGACATCACATGTGTGGCTCCCTCTGTTTTGTTCACTACCATAAGTAGGGCAGATGCTTTTCTTCACTAACAGTCAGGAACAAACAATTCAAAAGGTTCTCTATTTGTGTACGGCACCCTTCTCATATGTTCTCACACTACTTTCCTTACGGGACGCTCACATCATATGATACATATACATATAGGGGAAGAGGAAAGCGTAAAACACAGCACTGGTTTCTGTGCATGCAGATAACGAGTTATTTTATGAACAGTTTCTGGTAATACTGCTCCTTTTTAGCTTACTTTAATGCCCTTGTATATGGTCATGTTTGTATGCATTGTGGTGTCTTTATGGTTTCTGTGCAGTAGTGCAATTATGTAGTCATAAAGGCAATGGTAGCTACTTCTTACATGTTTCACAGTACCCGACACTCTAAAACTAATGCATTCATGATTTCAGTATGTAACATGGAAAGATGTTGAAGGTTACACTTCCATGAGGCATGGTGCAGACAATGGCGACGTTTGCACATGAGTTCCTTCATGTACAGTGAAGAAGTGTGTAATACAATGGTGTGTATAGCAATGCATTCCTCCATTACCTACTTCTCTCATTATAGTTCTTCCATTATTCTTTGATAGTTTTCTGCCACCATTACAATAACAATCCCTTGTGGAGGCTTCCTATTAAAACTAAATGCACATGTGATGTCATGAGTGATGTCATGAATGAGATTTGTGATGGCATATTTGATGTCATGGGTGTTAGTCCTTGCAGTGCACACTGGTGGCACGAGTTCCATAACTGTCGAATTTCATTTTTTTTCTCGGTTTTACCTGTAACCATAACGTCCCTGCAACAACATTTTTCCATTGAATTTCATAGGTTTTGTTAGTGCAACTTAATTATAACATCCCTTTAACAACGTTTTTGTTAGTGAATTTCATAGGTTTTTAGTAGGGCACTGTAAGCAGAACGTTGCTTTAGCATAGCGTTTTCTGTAAAGAGGATCGGTATTTGGTACTGCAACATAACCATAACGTCCCGTTAACAACGGTTTGTTCCTGATTCCTTGGCTGCCCTCGTGATAAACGTGTGGAAAGAGCAAATTGTCTGCTGTATGTATCCATTTGAGCTACCCCTTACTTTTCCGAATAGTCTTCTCACACTCCTCTCCCTCCTGTCACTGGCATCACCCTCCTGTACCTACCACTTTCTCTGCCCCCAGAAATGTCCACTGCAACTCTTCCCTCTCCTTTCAGAAATGCTCCAGAAACCTCATAGGCCTCGCCCCCTTCAGGTTTGCTGCAATGTCAACAATCGCTGTCATTGGGCCTCATTATGAGGTGGGCGGTAGGGGATTACCGGCACCGGTAAGGGCACCGGTGCTGGTAATCCCTTACCGCCCTACTACGAGTTCCCTTTGCGGGTCCTTCCTTAACGCCTGGTTTTTGCAGGCGTTAAGGACGGGACCCGTAAAGGGACACCGGGGTCAATAACGCTACCGCAATTTGCGGTACCGTTATTGCCGCCTTCCCCCTTCCCATTGAGCCCTATGGGGGCTCAAATGGGAATGGGGAATGGCCCTCGTGAATGGGGAATTACCGGTCCCTCCTACCTCGGAATGGACCGGTAATTACTCCATTCACCAGGCCGGAGTCGGAAGGGTTTTGGAGGCAGCCATGGCGCTAATAGCACCATGGCTACCTCCAACCTCGTAATGAGGCCCACTGTCTCTACAGGGGGTCGGGTCTGCGTTCTGCTTTCTCGAGAATGCAGTGAGTACTTAGAGTCTGCCTGGCTCTTGTGTAGGCATTCCGTAAATTGGCCTCATCTGGTAAATGGTATACCTTTGTGGGCTTATGATGGCAAATGCCTATTGGAAACCTACATGCAAGCCAAAACGGTTGGCTTTTCCAATGTTTTCAGTGCAAAGTACAGATGTGACAAAACATATACTGCTTATAAATGAAATGGCTCAGGGGCGTGGCTAACCGCCATGTAGAGTGGACGCATCTTCGGTGAGCTCCGCTCGATGAGCATCGATAAGCTGCCATACGGGACACCGAAGCCTCATCCGAGCCCGCCGGGGCATCACGAGTATTGCTGAAGCCTGGAGGAGGCTCCGGGACCCCCCACACACGAAGGTTGCAGTCCGTGAGACCTGAACGCGGCTGCGAAAAAAAACGCGTAACACGAAGCCAAGATGGCAGCCTCCCCTTGCTGAGCCCAGAGAGGCCTGCGCTGGCCCGGAGACCCGCAGAGGCGGCGAACCTTCACAGCGCCTGAAGCGGAGGAGTATCGAAGAGCGGTTGAGGAGCCCCGCGGGAAGCGGATGCAGCAGAGGCACTGCCTGCGCCGCTGGGGCGCACCGACGGCTGAAGAGGCCCGCAGCGGAGACCAGTGGAGTTCGGGGGACCGGACGCTGGCTGCCCCACACCCGGACTAGCCCCGCCGGAGGGGTTCATCGGCGCCGCCTGCCCTGCCGGGCCCGCGCCATCGGCCGGAGCAGCTGGGGGCATCCGCTGACCCCGCAGCGGTGACCGGCGAGATTGGAGACCGGACTGGCCCGGCGACCCGCGGAGGCGGCGAACCTTCACAGCGCCTGAAGCGGAGGAGTACCGAAGAGCGGTTGAGGAGCCCCGAGGGAAGCGGATGCAGCGGAGGCACTGCCTGCGCCGCTGGGGCGCACCGACGGCTGAAGAGGCCCGCAGCGGAGACCAGTGGAGTTCGGGGACCGGACGCTGGCTGCCCCACACCCGGACTAGCCCCGCCGGAGGGGTTCATCGGCGCCGCCTGCCCTGCCGGGCCCGCGCCATCGGCCGGAGCAGCTGGGGGCATCCGCTGACCCCGCAGCGGTGACCGGCGAGATTGGAGACCGGACTGGCCCTGCCCGCTGAGGTGAGGGAGGAGAGTGGAGGACCGGTCTGGGTGCAGACGCCTGCTCCTGGACTTGTCCCACCGGAGGACCCACTGGGGCCGTCTGCCCTCCGAGCTGACGACCCGCCCGGCGGCCCGGGGGTGGAAGCGGAGGCGAGCGGGCCCGACCGGAGACCGGGAGCGGTCTGGCCAAAGGGGGATTCCCCCCCCCCTTTTCTGGGGGCCTGGCCCCTCCACCTGCCTGGGGACCCGAGTGAGACCGCGGCCGCTGACCGGAGAGGAGGGGGTCGACTGGGACATATCCTCATCGCCAGACATTAGGAAAGAAGCCCCCCCACACGTGGCAGAGTGCTGCCCCGGGCCAGGCCAAACACCGCACCCCTCCCCGCGCAATACATCTATATTTCAGACGGCGCTGGCATTGAGGCGGATTGGAAGTGCCCCGAGGAGACTGGGGGAGCTGGCGACTGTCCCCCCGCGGTGCAGAACCGCACACCAACCGGGAACTGGGCGCACCTATCGCCCTCACATATTGAGGCCGAGACCACACCCAGGGCCACGTCCTGAGGCCTCTACCGTGGAACCCGCCCCGGAGCCTGAAGCCCACAAACCACAGGAATGTCTGGCCAGGATAGATCATCGGGAAGGGGAGCTAAATCCAAGCAGCGACAGACCACCCTGGACGCTTATACAGCCAACGAATCCCCTGACCCCGGGTGCCCGGGCACGGCGGCGGCTGGCGGGGGGACAGACCCTACTGGAGCAACAACCGAACCCAGCAACACCCAACTTCTGGAGGCTATCACGTTATTCCAGGCGACAATGGTAAACAAAATTGATGCGGTGGCCATAGACCTGGGCCTCCTACGCCAGGACGTCCGCTCCCTGGCGGGCAGGACCGAGGCACTTGAGACCCAGGTACGAGAAAACACCGAAGCGAAAACCCAGCTCCTGCACGACGTGGATGGCCTGCGGCAGAGGGTCAAGAACCTGGAGGACAGGGCTGAGGAGGCGGAGGGGAGGGCTCGCCGGAATAACATCCGACTGCTTGGCGTACCTGAGGGCATCGAGGGCCCAGACCCCACCAACTACGTAGAGAACCTCCTGCTACAGGAGATTGGAGCAGAGAAGCTATCACAGGGTTTCTCCATCGAAAGGGCACATAGATCTCTCGCTAAGAAACCCCCACCAGGCGGCCCACCTAGGCCTATGATAGCTAAAGTATTAAACTACAGAGACCGAGAGATCATTCTAGCATTTTCGCGCTCTGGGGGCCAGATCCTGAGGAACTCTGCCAAGATAGCGATCTACCCTGATTATACCTTCCAAGTACAGATGGACAGAGCTCAGTTCATACACACCAAGGCTAGATTGAAAGCTGCCGGAGTGAAGTACATGCTTCTGTACCCCTCTAGGTTGAAGGTGATATATAAAAATAGAACCCTGCTATTTGACACCCCGGCGCTGGCTCGGGACTGGATGGACGAGCAGCAATTACCGGACATCGAAGATAAAAGACGCAAGCCGCATTGAACCACTCTCCACGACTACAGAGGAACGGCTCTTACCCCAAGCGCGCAGCAACATAAATCGAGCCCTTTGAGCAGCTGAATTGATCTTAATACGCGGAACACCGAAGCAACAGCTCCCTCAACCCCCAGGAGTCTTCTTTTCTCTTCTCAGGGTACAATTACCCGCCCGTAGGGCACCCGAAGACCATGCTTGGTCCCAAGGAGCGGAAACGGGACAGTCATGACGGGGATCCCCCCGTTGGACCAGTTCTATGTTGGGGAAGTTTATCAGGGGGGAGGGAGATACTGGGGAGTTACACCCACGTTGGGACTTTTGAACAAGAAATACCGAGACCTCAGAATGACCTCACTACAGATGCACCTTTAATAGGACCCTGATTGAGTCAGTGGGGGAACATTGGGCACGACCACGCTCATGGCTGAAACGATAAAAATAATGACGTGGAACGTCAGAGGCATGAACAGTTACGTAAAACAACGCCGGATCCACACATACCTGCGTCGCTGCAAGGTCGGAATCGCTATGCTCCAAGAGACACACCTAATGGAGGAGAAACTGAAGGCGCTAGCCAAAACATGGCGAGGGACCATGATCGGATCCGCCTATTCCTCATACGCAAGAGGGGTCCTGATTTGGATCGACCCGGCTGTCCCCTTCAGGATAACAAGCACCAAGACGGATGACGAGGGCAGGATGGCAGTTGTGCAAGGTACGATAGAGGGGAAAGACCTGTGCCTGGTTAGCACTTATGCACCCAATCACGATGCCACTCCCTTCTTCCACTCCCTTTATCCCAGACTAGGCCCATATGTAAATTGTGCTGTGATTTGGGGCGGCGACCACAACTGCACCCTTGACCCTCTCAAAGACAGATCCGATGCCAGACACTCCCGCCCATCCCCCCCAGCCAAGATATTGTCCAAACTAATGACCCAACTATCACTCTGTGATCTGTGGAGGGAACTAGACCCAGAGCGACGAGAATACTCCTTCTTCTCCCCACCGCATAAAGTCCACACCAGGCTGGACTACATGCTGGTCAGTCAAGAGCAGCAAGCCACCTTTCGTGATGCACAGTATTTACCTAGAGTACTATCAGACCATTCCCCCTTGATAGTCACATGGGAGGTATATCCGCCCAGACCCCCGGTCCCCACGTGGAGACTGCGAGCCGAGGCCCTGCTGGATGCTGCCTTCTGGGATCACATCCAAGACAGCACAGACGAATACTGGCAAGACAATCTAGGCAGTGTAGATTGTATTGGCACCGCATGGGAGGCATATAAAGTGGTCATGAGAGGGGACATGATAGCATCGGGGGGAGGGGCCCTGAGATCCATTGTGAACTCCCTGGTGGACGCAGAAAAGATGCTGGGGGAGCGGGAGAACAGGGTAGACGTGACCCCCGAGAGTCTACAGGAAATAATTAAACTGCGACAAGCCTGTCTATCCCACTGGGAGATGCTGGGGAAATTAAATTTCGCCAAACATAGAGAGAGGTCACACGCCCTGGGAGATAAACCCGGCAAACTCTTAGCTTGGCTATACAAAAGGGAGACCCCTAGCACCCCCATTTGCCACATACGCAAACCCGACGGCACCACCGCGTACACGCAAGCAGAGATTAACCGAGTTTTTTCTGAGTTCTACCGTGACCTCTATTCCCAGACCCCTCCCTCATCCGACACTGGGATCGACGACGCCCTAGACTGCATTAAGTTACCCAGGTTAGACCCACAACTGGCCGAAGCCCTCGACGAACCGATTACCCCTGATGACGTGAAGGCAATAATTAGATCACTTCCCTCCGGAAAGGTGCCGGGCATGGATGGCCTCCCTGGGGAATTCTATAAGACATATGAGGAGACCCTCGCCCCCCTGCTTGCACAAGTATATAACGAGGCTTTCGTGCGAGGCTCTCTCCCGAACTCCATGAGTGAAGCAATAATAATCCCCATACTAAAGCCTGGTAAAGATGGGACAGATTGCGGGTCGTATAGACCTCTCTCTATGTTAAACGTAGACAGCAAAATACTGTCAGCTCTGCTTGCCAATAGACTACGCAGAGTGATTCCCCTTCTAATCCATCAGGACCAAACGGGCTACGTGCCCGGGCGTTCTATCACTGAAAACCTACGTAGATTACACCACATCATATATAGTACCGAGGGGAAATCCCAGAAATACGCCGTAGCATCACTTGACGCCACCAAGGCCTTCGATTCGGTTAGATGGGAATGGTTGTATGCCACCATGACCAGGATGGGGATCGGACCCGCCTTCCTTAAATGGACTCAATTGATCTACACCAATCCCACTGCCAGGGTGCGCACCAACAGGACTTATTCTGACAAATGGCCCCTTCACAGAGGCACACGACAGGGATGCCCTCTATCCCCCATGCTCTATATCATAGCTGCAGAGCCGGTGGCCGCATATCTCCGACAGGAATATGGCGACGGAGGCATTGAGCTAGACGGGGTGTCACATCTTATCTCCATGTATGCAGACGACATGCTGCTCTACCTACACGACCCCGAGCTCCGTCTGCCCTACATCCTGGAGACATTGGATTGCTTCCACACACACACAGGCATACAGATTAATAGGGATAAGTCCTGCCTCTACCCCCTCGCTGCACTGCATAGCGGGGAGTACGGATCCCTGCCCCCACACTAGACCTCCAGTGGCAAGTAACATCCTTTAAATACCTTGGCGTTACCATACACCGTAACCCGAGCACCGAACACATTCTTAACACGGTTAGGGCAAAGGACGCTCTCGCAAAATCCATGGAATTTTGGGGGAAGCTCCCTCTCTCTGTAGCTGGGCGGGCGGGACTCCTCAAAATGGTAGCGCTTCCACGCCTACTACACTGCTTCACTAACGTCCCCTTCAACATCCCCCCCGCTTTTTTTAGAGACCTAAACAAGCTCTGTAGAGGATTCCTGTGGCAGGGGGGCAGGCACAGAGTGGCACTAGACATTCTCCAAAGACCCTATGAGAAGGGGGGATTGAAAGTCCCCAATTTCGAACTGTATTATCTGGCTAGTCAACTGAGGCACGTAACGCACTGGATGGCGGATGAAGCCACCACTGATACCCGACTCCTCCAACCGGCCCTGCCGCGATTGCTACTTCGAGACCTCCTTTGGGTCGAGAAAGGGGCTCTACAACATCACCCTTACCTAGCCAAACTTGGAACTCAGCTCTGGAGGCGAGCCTGCAAGGCAGTGGGGGTAACAGACCCATATTCCCCGCAGATCCCCATTGCGGCCGTCATGGTGAAAACTTCATGGGGTCATGTAGACACGCGCACTCAGTGGGAACCCTATGGGGTGGCGGTACTCGGAGACCTCACCCACGAACAGGAGCTCATGACGTTTACTGACCTCAGCGAGTCCACGGGCCTGCCCACGGGTCAGTTCTTGCTCCACAGAGCAGTAATGAAGGCCCTGATGGAGAGATGGCCGGAGGCCGTCAACCAACTCACGCAGAACGAAGCCATCGAATCATTACTGGACACTGCCGAAGGAGGCCATGAAACCTCCAGAATATATGAAGCCCTGCTGCAGAGCACGACAAAGGACACACTGAAATGCAAAAGCAGATGGGAGAGTGAAATGGGCCTCGAATTTGAGGACAAAGCATGGGAGGAAATAACCCATTACCATAAAAGAGTCTCCAGAAATGCTCGCCTCCAACTTATTCAATTGTACATCACCAACAGAGCCTACCTCACGCCCCAAGCCATATCAAAGTTCAAGGGAGCCACGATTCAGACTTGTCCCAAATGCCACGAGCCAGGGGCGGGTATGACCCACATGTTCTGGAGCTGCCCGATAGTCCAGAGGTTCTGGGCCCGAGTACAAGAAAAAGTAGCGACTGCTGAAATTGAGGTGATGATCCATGAACCAGCAGCCTGCATATTGGGGAGTTACAAGCGAAACAGCAAGAATAAGCCCCTAAACAGACTCACTGACTTGATATACATAACAGCAAAAAGGCGCATAGCCATGGGTTGGAAGAGCGCAGGAGGGCCAAGCGAAGCCCTTTGGTGGGACGACCTCAAGAGATGGATAGCTGCCGAGACTGCGGCTTGGGAAACGGCGATCCAGACACAAAGGCTGGACTCCAGCGCAGACTTACTCCGATGGGTGGCGCTAACGGTGCCACTTCTCCACCCAGTAACGCAGGACGGCGCCTCGAACAGCACTGCCAGTCCCGGCCCGGCTCGTGCCTAAGGATATCTGAGGACTTCACTGCGGTCTCGGTGGGAGGGGGGTGGGGCGGGAAGGTTGGGTACGTTAAGACATGTTGTTTTTGATCCACACATATTGCATTGTCTAACCACTGTTTATATGTGTTGAAAAACCAATAAAGAAATTTAAAAAAAAAAAAATAAATGAAATGGCTCAAGGCACACTCAGTTCATATTGTGATTACACCAGTAGCATATTTAGAGCTGCAATTAAGCCATCAACTCTCCAAATACTTGTTATAAATAACAATACTGTGCCTGTGAAAGCATAACGTTTGATATTACTGCTTGATAGAGTAGCTGAAAGAGATCCCAGGAGGACACATTTTAAGTGGAGAAGTGAGCCGGTAGTGCGTGGGAATGGACATAGGGATTAGAATAGGCAAGGGCAGTCAATGGGTGGGTAAAGAATCAAACAACACCCACAATTTGTATTTCCACCCTCACATCCCTTCTCTCTGTACAATACCTTTGGCTTACAGGTGCCACATAATAGCCAAACAGTTTTAAAACTTGATTTAAATGTTATGTTATAAGTGGGGCCCAGTTAAATATAAAGTGGATTGCTGAAACATATTAAATAAGCACGCACCAGGTACACAATTAATTACAGTTTGGTTAATGAAAGTCATTGGGGGTCATTAGGAGTTGGGCGGTAAGGGATACACCATTAAGGAGACCGGTACCGGTAATCCCTTACCGCCCAATTCCGAGGTCCCTTAGCGGGAACCGTAAAGGACGTGTGGTCTGACCACACGTTCTTTACGGGACCCGTTAAGGGGCCTTGGAGTTAATAACGGGCCTGCAATTAGCGCCTTCCCATTGAGCCCTATGGGGGCTCAAATGGGAATGGGGAATGGCATTTGGAATGGGGACTTACCGGGTTCACCTAGGGTGGAATGTCCCGGTAAGTCCCCTTTTCCACCAAACCGGACACGATTTTGGAGGCAGCCATGGCGCTAATGACGCCATGGCTACCTCCAAAGTCGTAATGAGGCCCATTGACAGTGAACACAAGACCTCAGAGCAGTTTTTCCCAAGAACGCAAGGCACACCAGAGCAATCCTACCACTTCACAAAGCTGATTTAAGGGGCGCTAAAAAGTGCACTACAGTACACACTTCCAGTGAGTGATGAACATACGAGGAAGTGATTGTATGTTAAACTAATGGCAAAAGGAACTGTCACCTCCATTCTGTATTCAGGCAAATACACAAATATCTACCCTAGTGGTGGGTTTACATCCCATTGTGTCCTTCGAGGGTGGTCGGTGGGGCCATGCATATTAGGGCGGCCTGTAGTGAGTGGGGGCAAAACTCTGAAAAGTTGGCCTCTATGAGTCTATCCATGGGCACAACACCATTGGGCTAAATGGGCTCCTGCCCCTGCCCCGCCCTCTGTGAAACTCTGGACCATGCCTGATGCGACCCCGCTGCAGGGACGTCATTTCACCAGAATCCCAGAGGTAGCGGAAGTGACATCACACAACCCTTGACCTCTGATGACATCACACAAAGTGATGTCATTCGGCCCCACCCCGAAGTGACATCACGGGAAGTGATGGAACATGACCCTTCACCCCTTGACAAAACAGGAAGTGTCATCACATAGCATTGTACCCAAGTACACTACGAAAAATATGGTTACAATATCACTGTATTGTGATATACATTTCACACAGGAATGGATCACCATATGTATTGTTAAGATCAGTGTGTATAGGCCCATATTACCAAATTACTGTGAATGCAAGCAGACGTCCATGGCAAAATGATAATGATGTGTTATTATATAGCACTTACGCTTAAGCGCTTTATATAGAACAAATATGCATACAATATCACACAACAAAACAAGAAAGCCAGCCACTCCAGAAACAAGAGCCACAATGTGCTGGCCACTGCCCAGGAGCTTCATTAAAAAAAGAAAAAATAATGTATTTCATTTTTTAGGTGTAGCCAGTTAGACCACAGGGGTAGCAAGGGCGACCTCAAGCGACCCCCAAATGACGTCCCTGCCCTGCTGACCTTCAGAGCCATCATGAGCAGGACGAAAAGCAGATGGGAATCCGGGTCTGTGTATTTGTAAAGACTGGAGGGTGTGTCTGTATGTCTACCCACTATATGGTTGGGGTAGAGGCACAGAGGCACTCCACCCAAGGCTCTCAGTTGGTAGCAATGGACGAGCAGCCAAGGCTGAGTGTAATGGCATGAGTAGTGTATGAGAAGTGCCTGGTGGAATATATCTATTAGACCATCAACCTGTAGGTAAACACGAGGGATGTCACACACCTTAACACGCACATGCACGTGCAGAGAATCCGGGGTAAAGTAGGAACGGAACTCCAACCATTGGCATGCCAAAATAAAAATATTCAAATGGCCTCCACTGGCTCCAGATCCACCAGATGGTAGTGCTAGCCCCCAGATC
The DNA here is from genome assembly GCF_040938575.1 of Ambystoma mexicanum. Taxonomy (NCBI): domain Eukaryota; kingdom Metazoa; phylum Chordata; class Amphibia; order Caudata; family Ambystomatidae; genus Ambystoma; species Ambystoma mexicanum. The sequence continues at coordinate 88,506,034 of NC_090939.1, read as the reverse complement.
TCCTTTGCCTGTGTAAAAGAAAATAAGGTAGTGACCTCTACAGGTACTGGGTGAGGCTAAACTATGCTATATGAGTAACAAAAATAAAAAGTTTACACCAATGGAGTTGTCAGCCCTGGGACAGGGTAGCATTTATATTATAGAAAATAAATAAATAAATGTAGCTGCTCTACCTTAGGAATACATTGTACAGGGCACAGAATAAATAGTACACTATTGCCATCCAACAATCCCATCAGCATTGCAGTTCATACATGGCTGCATGACCCTGGCACACATGTGCTTGATAGATACACGCTAGATACATATTGTACTTACCTACATTATTAGAATGTGGAATCTTAAACAACCCCCCAAAACCCAACATAGATTAAAATCCCCAAATACCTTAGTAATGGCAGGATATACACATCACAAATTACCCACCATGTGAAGTGGTCCTTATTCTTACTCCCTGTCACCATAATACATGCAGCGTAAACCGAATCTGACCCAATCTTAGGGTAGCTGCAGTCTACCACATTACAAACTGCAACACACACAAACACGTACACTGGGATGACAGCCACAATCCTGCCAAACCCACAAAACATCAACGCACGTTACAACACAACACAATGGGTTGGTTCCTTTACCTCACTGGAGAAAACAAAAGTACAGCCCTTTGCCATATGGGTGAAAGCAACAGATCTCTCAGGCTGTTTCCCCAAACATACGGGGTCACCCTAAACAGTAAAGACCGCCCACCTCCAAAAAAACTGGCTAACAGCTGCGCCTGCCTCCTCGGCTCTCTTTAAGAGTAAGGGCCATGGGGCATGTCCCTGGAGCTGCAGAACTGAAGTACGAAACACTGCACCTTCAGTTGCCTGCAGATAAAGCTCTGAGCAGCCAAACCCACTAAGGCCCTGCTCCGTAAAAAAGTAAACATGCAGCTCAACAAAAAGGTTACTTGGAAAAGCAAACCCCGGGTCACACATCTGCACTATCTATGACTGCATGACCGGGCTTGGACAGCCTCGAGACTAACAATATACAGCAGAATGATTGGCGAAACGTCTCCCTCGCGACTCGGCTCATAGACTAAGTGCTTGAGATTCCTCCGAAAACAGGACTCTCTTACATGAACGGCCAACTCTCTCTCTATAAACTGCTAGAATATATATTCACACTCGTGATCCTGCCCTTAGAAGATTGCTTTGGTCGGTTGGAACTTGGCACGCTCTGGGCATTGGCCAGCACTATGCCAGGGTACCCTCTCTTATGCGTGATACACAGCAATCAGGCTTCCCAACGGTCACGAAGAGCCTCCGGACCCTGGGCAATGTTGGTGGACTTCTTGGGCTCAAGATATCTGGACACTCGTCTTCAGGACCCACGAAGATACTGCTGTAGGACGGCAGGCACTCAGGACTGGCTTCCAGGATACTTTGGGTGAGGAGCAGGAGTTGCACAATGTCCCCTCGAAGCTACAGCAAGAGGTCGCCTGTCCAGATCCTCTCTGGAACAGTCCTTGAATCAGCACAGGAGGATTTGGATTTGTTGAAGGGTTTCAGCTGCAGACTTCTTCCTCCAGCTGGATTCAGGATACAAGCTTCAGGAATACTCCAGGTTTCTTCTTCTGGTTTCTGACTTCAACTTCTGACAAGGAGGTAAGTATGAGGTCCCGTGGTATGCACAAATGTCCCCCATTGACTCAGGCCGAGCTAGGCTCAGCCAGCCAATCACACACCAGTGCATTCAACAGGCAGCATCCAATCAGGCTCACAGGCATTCAGACCATTCACCCAAACCTAGACACCCAAAACAGTGAATGTGTATTGGAGGCAACTTCCAGCCTTTCAGAGCACACACTGCAAGTATCCCAGTTTCAGCCACTGCTGGCTCAGGCAGACCACATACATCGTGTCACACAACCAAAACCAGACATCCACAACACAGAATGTGATTTCACTCCTCTCTCCATTCATTCAGGTCCCACCCCAAGGGTGCACCCACAACAAGCAGTCCTTGGGAAGGCTCCAGCCAGTCTGGTATGGGCAGCCTGAGAGCCATATATGGTCCTTCCACCCAACAAACATTTGGGAGAAAGGGACAGAGTCTGGGCTTCTCAGGACTTTGAGAAACAAGGAGTAAAGGCAAAAGAAACCAAGAGGCTACAGTGGCATTCTTGCTTTTGTGTAGGAATCCATTGATTCCTATGGCAGGGCCTGGGTGTACCAAAAATGGACGATACCCAGAGCTACTGTCAAGTCAGCATGTAGCTACCACCAACCCATACCCTGCTCTGTGGGCAACACACAGGTACCCAAAAACACACACTAGCGGTACCAAGGGGCACCCCTACACATGGGTGCCATAAGGGTATCCTATGGGCCTTTGTTCACCAGAAGGAAAAGATGAAGAGTTGCACTGCCAGGGTTCCAAACTGGACTCCTGTGCAGAAAACACATACAGGGAATTGGTACGACTAGAACAAGGAGGCCCTGTCCCTCTAAAAGAATTTACAGTATCATAAACCCCCCCCGCTCGAGACTGAGGTTAGGGTGGACTAATCTCCCACAAGATTGTCACCCTCATCCGCACGGTCAACATACCTTCTGGAAAGGCCATCTGCATTGTCATGACTCTTCCCTGGACCTTGCTCAATTGTGAAGTCTTGCCCTTGCAGGCTGATGGATCACATGAGCAGTTTGGGGTTTTCACCCTTCATCTGCCTAAGCCACTTTAAGGGCTTATGGTCAGTTTGGATCAAAAAGGCTGACCCAGTAAGGTACGGTCTAAAACGCCTAAGGCTCCAAACTATGCTAAAGCGTTCCTTTTCAACAGTGCCCACCTAGGTTCTCTACCTTTCAGTTGCCTACTGATGAAAATAATGGGGTGCTCTCTCCCTTTGTCATCCAACTAGGACAAGACAGCTCCAATTCCTGGGCCACTGCCATCAGTTTGTACAATAAAAGTTTTGCTGTAGTCAGGGACACACAGTGTCCTACACAGAATTTCCTACAAGCCATCAAAGGCCCTCTGACAGTCTTCACTCCAATGAACCTTCTTAGGCTGCTTGGGTGATGTCAGAGCTGTCAGATGGGCAGTTATGGTGCCATAGTCTGCCATGATGTTTCTGTGGTACCCTGTGAAGACCAAAACAGCTCTCACCTGGGTTTGAGTAGTGGGGGTTTCCCAATCATGTACAGCTTGTACCTTGTTGGGGAGAGGTTGGATTTGACCCCCTCCTACCTCATGACCAAGGTACGTGAGCTTCCCTTGGGCTTTCTGGCACTTGGTGGCCTTGATAGGGAGGTTGGCCCTTTTCGTGGCTGTCATAGCACAGAGGCAGTCACAGGGGCAACGCTGGCGCCTGAGCCCTAGAGCATTTCCAGCCACAGTACTGGTTTCACGTAAGAACGTGCCACTACGGTTCCATGGGCTACGGTCTAGTCTTTATTCAAGATGGCCGCAGCCTGTATTAAAGAAATGCTTATAGGCGTCTTCCTCCGGGTGCGTTGCAACCCTTATAGTATCACTCCATGGGCAATACGCTAAGCCACCTTTGCATGCCTGTTGCTTTCCCCTTTGCTATCTGCTCTGCTGTCTCTGTGTCTCCCTGCGTGTCATTCATCCGCGCAGCCTTTTCGCGTCCAATGCCTCATCGTCAGACGCCTTCCTTTTGCTTTACCTAGTTCTTTCTCCCGTGTCGGCAGCCAACTCTGTTGCTAGTATTTGTGCTCTCTTCCTACCTCCGTTCCCATCTCAAGGAACGTGTTTGTTGCTACCGGCTCTCCCCTACGCTTGCATGTCCTCTTTACATGCTTACAGCACCTTTATCTCATACTTACGAAGGGAGTTGTTTTCTACTATCACGTTGCTTCCTACAACACTCGGGACAGCCGTTTAGTTGTCATCTTCCCCCTGGACCTCCACAGATCTCCCTCTCAGAGGAATCACTCTCACTGTACTCCAGATTCTGGACTCACTCAAAACTGTCCCGAAAAACACCACCAAGAGAGTTTTTGTCCCGTCGTGCTTTTCCCTCTTTATTTTGGAGCTGCCCTCCCTGACCACCACACCAAGCTCCCGTAGAGTGTTCCATAGGAAGCCGTGGTGGTGGCTGGAGAGGACATACCCTACCTCTTCAAGGACCGCCTACTACAAGACCAAGGCCAAGAAGAAGGAGAAGGGACTTCACAAAAAGAGGACAACTCATCCTCATCAGGTGAGGAACACGAGAGATTACAACACCAAAAGAAAGAAAAGAGAACCATGACGCAGATGCAGGAGTTAATCAATGCAGTACTAGGGCCATCTGCAAAACTTCAAACTTTGAAAGCTGAAAACGATACCCTGAGACATATGATTGCTGCCAGAGATACCAGCCACATCGACTTCCCTACATGGATGCTCACTTCAGGCAAATTTGATGGGACCCCCGGAAGTTTGAAGGAGTTTTTGGATGCCTGCATGGTACACTTTCTATTTAGAGAGATTACATTTGCACTTGACAAGGCAAAGATAGGGTACATGGTTAGCAACCTCACTGGGAACGCTCTGGCTTGGGCAACCCCTCTGGTCATTGCTGAGAGTCCTGTGGTAGCCACTTATCAAGCCTTTGTTCAAGCCATGCGTGAGATGTTTGAAAGACAGGAGTTGACTTACAATGCCTACGAATCTTTGCTTGCTGTTAGACAAAGAAACCAAGACATTCTTGCTTACGATACTCGCTTCAAGAAACTGGCACAAGAGGCAGATTGGCCTGAATCAGTCCAGTACACCATTTACCACCGTGGTTTGGCCGAAGACATCAAGGCCGAGCGGGTTCGAATCACTAGACCCACCTCACTGGCGGATCTCATCTCTGCGGTCTTACAAATAGAATACCGCTAACTGGAGTGCAAGAAAGAAAGAAGAAGAGTACGACGGTCTTCTCAGCCAGTTTGTTCCCAGCCTCTACCGCCGTCTAGGGAATCACTGCCTCCTGGAGAACACATGCAGGGGGGTACCACCCGTGGTCTGCTCACTTCCGCAGAAAGACAGCGAAGGCGCAGCCAAGGTCGTTGAATGTATTGTGCATTGGATCAGCATGTTCTGAAGGACTGCCCTGAAGTGCCACCTAGAAGACAGGGAACTAACGTCCTCGACCTCAATAGGGTCGTGATGCCAAGGATTGCTTGTGAGTCCCTATGTACACCTCGCCACGTCCTCCAAACCCACAGATGACCGGCTTACGGTCTTGAAGGTTCTCATTCATGTCACACCTTCTGAACCCAGAGCCGTGCTGGCTCTGTTAGATTCAGGGGCGGCAGGCCTTTTTATGGACAGCTCTTGGGCAACCCAAAACTGGGTTTCTTTGAAAAAGAAGGCTGATGTTCAGACAGTGGAAGGAGTGGATGGTCGCCCTCTGTCATGACCACCACACGCCTTGGGTAATAATAAGCAGCGCTCATGAGCCTGAGGGTTTGTAGCGCTATATAAAGGCAAAATTATTTTTTTTTATTATTATTTTATTATTTTATTATTTTATTATTTTATTATTGTATTATTATTATTATTATTATTATTATTATTATTATTATTATTATTATTATTATTGGGACCAGTTACCCAGCAAACCGTCTCTCTTTGCATGTCAATCAATCAACACTTTGAGAATGCCGTCTTTGATATCATCAAGGCAGCGCATTTTCCGATCATTCTGTGCATACCCTGGCTACAGTGCCATAATCCACAGTTGACTGGCAGAAGAACTCTGTCGTATTGGTGTCCCCAACGTGCAAAGCCCATTGTTACTCAAATGAAAGCCTATCAGAATGCCAGGTGGCTTCTGTCTTTGGTCTGGTTCTCCCCCGCCCATTGATCCAAGAGATCCAAAGAGTCCCGGATGAATACCAAGCTTTTCTTGAGGTCTTTGAAGTCAAACAACCACGCCTTCTTCCTCCACATTGTCCAGATGACTGCTCGATAGAACTTAAGCCAGATTCGGTAGTACCCTTTGAACGGATGTACCCATTGTCTCTACTTGAAAAAGAGGCTCTCAAGTCTTACCTTGCTGAAAACCTAGCTAATTGACTTATCCGGGAATCACGATCCCCAGCGGGTGCTTCTCTATTCTTCATTCCCAAGAGAGACAACAAGACACTTCGTCCTTGCATTGACTTTCGAGGTCTAAACCAGATTATGATCAAGGACTGTTACCCAATGCCTCTAATTAACGACATCTTAGAAGCAGTCCAGACCACCAAGATCTTTACAAAATTGGACCTGAGAGGGGCTTACCACCTTTTAAGAATAAATGAAGGAGATCAATGGAAAACGGCATTCCATACACAGTTCGGGCACTATGAGTACCAGGTCATTCCATTTTGCCTGGTAAATGCTCCTGCTATATTCCAACGATTTATGGACAGATTATTCTCTGACATTCTGTTCCGATACGTCATAATCTACTTAGATGACATTCTGTTTTTTTTCTCCATCCTTACCCACCCACAGAAAACATCTTAAGGGGGTCCTATGGCGACTGTCCCAAAACAAACTGTTAGCCAAACCTGAAAAGTGTTTCTTTGAGGTCAAAACTGTGCCATATTTAGGTTTCATTCTTACCCCCGAGGGCATTCAGATGGATCCCAGAAAGACTACTGCTATCTTGGACCCAAGTCAAAGACATCCAATGTTTCCTCTGGGTGGCACATTTCTACCGGAGATTCATCAACTGTTTTTCCGAGACTGTTCTACCCATTACCCATCTCTTAAAGAAGGACGTACCTTTTTGTTGGGACCAGTCTGCCAACAACTAATTTCTTTCACTCAAGAAGGCCTTCTGTTCTGCTCCAATTCTGGTACAACCTGATCAGCAAGAGCCATTAATTGTTGAGACTGACACTTCAAGTGGGGCTCTTGGAGCGGTTCTCAAACAAACTACCAAGGATGGCTTGGAGCATCCTGTAGCATATTAATCCCGTACTTTAGGAACCAGCGAGAAGAATTATTCTGTCATCGAGAAGGAGCTGCTCGCTATTCAGGAGGCATGCATCGAATGGCGACATTTGTTACTCGGTGCCATCCATGAATTCGAAGTCAGAACGGACCACAAGAACCTTCAAGTTCTCCAACAACTGGAATGTAGGAACTCACCACAAGCCCAATGGGCCTACTTCTTTTCTCAGTACAACACTCCGAATCACCTACATACCAAAGTCACAGAACACTGTGGCTGATGCCTTGTCCCGTAGAGAAGGAGACACGCTGGAAAAGAGCGAAGAAACAGAAAAGATCCTGAGGGATAAGTCCTTCATGTTTGTGGTATCGTCCTTTCTGGACAAGGTCAGATAGGAAATGGAACTTACTTCTGGGCCAAGTACTTCCAAGGAAGATCCTCTACTTGTCTGAAAAGATGGACTGTGTTACTACAATGAGAGGTTGTTTGTTCCTTCCATGTCTCTTCAGAAACAGGTCCTTTCATGGGGCCATGACAGTCTTTCAGGCGGTCACAAAGGGGTCGCTGCTACACAAGAACTGTTGTCTCGGGATTTCTGTTGGCCTACTTTACAGAGAGATATCAAGGAGTATGTGCCAATCTGTCCTGTGTGTGCTGCAAACAAACATTCCGCGGCTAAACCAATTGGTAGGCTGAAACAAGCACCTGTACCTCTGGCCCCTTGGATTCACATCTCCACAGATTTTATGGTCGAATTACCTGCCTCCAACGAGAAAACCACTATTATGTTTGCTGTTGATTCCTTCACCAAGATGGCTCACTTCACCCCGCTTCCTGGTTTACCCACGGCTCCTCAGATGGAAATCGTGTTCCTTAGGGACATATACCATCTACATGGACTGCCTGTATCCATCACCACCGATAGAGGAACACAATACACGTCCAAGTTCTGGAGGGCTCTCTGTTCTTCTCTGGGGATTGATCAAGCTCTGTCTTCAGGGTATCATCCGGAGACTAACGGTCAAACAGAGAGGTTGAACCACACTCTCGAGCAATACCTCCGGTGCTTTACCACTACCACACAACATTCTTGGTCAGACCTTTTTCCCCTCGCTGAATATTCCTACAACACACACTGCCACTTCTATGAGCCCATTTTTCTGTCATTCCGGGTACCATCCCAGGTCCTTCCCTTTGGTTGCCAGTCCTCTTACTAATGTACCTGCCCTGAATGACTACTTATCTCGTATCAAGGACAACCACAAGACAGAGTATACCCACTTAACACTGTCAAAGGAAAGAAAGAAGAAGTACGCCGATAAACACAGAAGACCAAACCCAGCATAGCAACCCGGGGATAAACCTTCCTCGTTGGATTCACCCATCTAAGTTACCATGTAGGTCCATTCACCATCACCAAGAAGATCAATCCAGTGGCTTTTCGATTACAATTACCCATCTCATGGTAAAGAATACATCGGGTGTTCCATGTCTCCCTCTTGAAAGAATACAAGACAGATCCACATCTACGAAAGATATGGAAGATGACTACCCTACCACACGAGGACTCCATGGAGTATGAAGTGGAGAAGATCTGTGACTCCAGATACTTTAGGGGGTCATTACAATATCTGGTTCATTGAAAAGGGTATTATGTTCAGGAAAGCACTTGGGAACCTGTGTCACATCTCCGAGCCCATCGCCTGGTCCGCCAATTTCACAGACGATTTCCTCAGAAGCCTGGACTGGGGAGGACGAGACGGGGGCATGCTGTCACAGCACAGAGGTGGTCACTGTGGCAACGCTGGTGCCGGAGCCCTAGAACATTTCCAGCTGCAGTACTGGTTTCATGTAAGATCGTGCCACTACATTTCCACAGGCTATGGTCTAGTCTTTATTCAAGATGGCCGCCATCTGTATTGAAGAAATGCCTTGTAGTATCGCTCCACGGGTAACACGCTAAGCCACCTTTGCATGCCTGTTGCTTTTCCCCTTTGCTATCTGCTATACTGTCTCTGTGTCTCCCTATGTGTCATTCATCCATGCAGCCTTTTCATGTCCGATGCCTCGTCGTCAGACGCCTTCCTTTCGCTTCACCTAGTCCTTTCTCCCACGTGGGCAGCTAACTCTGTTGCTAGTATGCATGCTCTGTGCCTTCCTCCGTTCCCCTTTCAAGGAACGTGTTTGTTACTACTGGCTCTCCCCTACGCTTGCATGTCCTCTTTGAGTGCCTACAGCACCTTTACCTCATACTTCCAAAGGGAGTTGTTTTCTACCATCACGTTGCTTCCTACGGCACTCGGGACAGCCGTTTAGTCGTCATCTGCCCCCTGGACTCCCATGGATCTCCTTCTCGGAGGAATCACTCTCACTATACTCCAGATTCCGGAATCACTCAAGACTGTCCCAAAAAACACCACCACGAGCGTTTTTGTTTTGTCGTGCTTTTCCCTCTTTATTTTGGAGCTGTCCTCCCAGACGCCAAGCTCCTGTAGTGTGTTCCATAGGAAGCCGTGGTGGCGGCTGGAGAGGACAGACTCTACCTCTTCAAGGACCGCCTACGAGACAAGACCAAGGCCAAGAAGAAGGAGAAGGGAAGAACTTCACAAAAAGAGGACAACTCGCCCTCATCAGGTGAGGAGCACGAGAGTGACCTGCAACACCTGATCCAAGTTAGTCAAATGCTCTTCCGAAGTGGAACTGTAGACAGCAATGTTGTCCAGGTAGGCCACATAGAAGGCTTCCAGTCCACTGAGAGCATGAATGACCAACCTTTGGAAGGTGGCAGGGGCATTTTTCAATCCAAATGACATGATCCTAAACTGGTAGAGCCCATCAGGAGTTGAGAAAGCCGTTTTCTCCTTGGCCTGGTCCATCAGAGCTATTTGCCAATAGCCTGATGTGAGGTCAAAGGCACTCACAAACTTGACATCACCTGTTTTGTCCATGAGCTCATCAGCCCTGGGCAATGGGTGAGCATCACTCTTGCTGACTGCATTGACTCCTCAGTAGTCCAGACAGGACCTCCAATTTTTGTACCTGCCTGAGAACTGGCCTTGGGAACAAGGACCACAGTGTTGGATCATGGACTGGCTTAGGGTTACATGACAGCCAAGTCCAACGTCTTGGCGACCTCTGCCTGGATGTGGTTCTTCAAAGTGTCTGACATCCTGTAGCCTCTGCTTTCAACAGGTACATTGTCACCAGTGTCAATGTAATGCCTGCACCCTGGGGTGAGGCCTGGTGTCAGTGAGAACAGAGGGGCATACTGCTGGAGCAAAGCTCTGCAGGCCCTCTGCTGCTCTGATGTCAGATCTGGAGAGAGATTCACTCTCTCCACTGAGCCATCTTGGGGGCTGATATCTAGCAGGTTAGGAAGGGGCTCACTCTCATCCTTTTCTTGCCCTGAAGCTAGCAAGAGGTATGAGACTTCTCCTCTTCATTGGAAGGCTTGAGCCTGTTAACATAGAAAACCTGAGGGGTTACCCCAAGGTTACCCATGTCAACCAGATAATTAACTTTTCCCATCTTGGAGATTATCGTGAAGGGTCCAGTCCACTTCTCTGCCAAAGCTCAAGGCTTGGAGGGCTCCATAACAAGGATCTCCTGGCCAGGAGTCCAATCCACCTGCAAGGCCTTAAGGTCATGCCAATATTTGTTCAGCTCCTGGCTGGTCTTAATATTGGCTGATGCCCGGCCCATCATTGGTGCCATCCTCATTTTAAGGCCTAACACACAGTCCTCCACTTGCTTGGCAGGACCTGGAGGTGTGACTTCCAAAGCCTTCTCTAACTAAGGCAAGGGGCCCCCTCACTGAATATCCAAAGAGGAGCTCAAAGGGGCTCAATCCAACACCCTCCTGAGGCACCCGTCAGGATTGGGAGTTCTGCTCACCTGTGGCTTTGCTTGAGGGGTCTTGCTCTGGGTTGATCCCATGCGAGTCTTGTGCTTAATCCGTGAGTGGTGGAGGTAAGGGCGAGACTCTCCAGATGCCACACTACCTGACTGGATAGTTCCCAGGCCGTGTGACCTCTGGAGCAGAAAGCCAAGATATTTTCACAGGAGAAAAAACCTCCCCCAAAGGGGAAGAAAAAAACCTGTGCAGTTCATTGAAGTCCTCAGAAGTCAGAGATTGATGGATAACCAAGAAGACCAGGTAAAATAACCAAATTTCAGGAGCAATACAAGAAAAATCAAAAAGGAAAAATGCAGCTAAAAGGAAAAAATAGACAGCAGACAAAACAAAACAGCAGCCAAGAACACAACTGGAATCCAGGAAGAACCAAAGTAAGGACAAAACAAGGGCAGGCAAGAATGAATTCAAGAACTCCGAAGGACTGGAGAATGGAGCAACGAAGGAGAGCTAAGAAGGGAAAATTAATTACATGCATTGAGAGGCGCGGACTCAAAGATCACAGAGTCTTTTAAACGCAACAACCGGAAGAAACGGAGGCAGCATACAACTGTGGCCCAAACACTAGACCGCAGCAAGTGCTCCCATAAGAAATAATGGGGCCATCTTTGAGGTAAAAATGCCACCCGTGAATCACAGAGAGCATCACCAGGCCGACCAAAGGGACCAGGCACAGCAATTCATGACAGTACCTCTCTATAGCCAAACAGCAGGCATGGTAAAATGAGGTCCCTGTTCCTCCTCAGGGGCTCTTCCAAAGCACCCAGCATGCCTTTGAGAGTTTTATTAAATCCCTCAAACAGACCATTGTTCTGGGGGTGGTAGGATGTAGAGAATCTATAAGTCACCCCACATTCCTTCCTCATTGCTTGCATGTAGCTAGACATGAAGTTGGGTCCCCTGTCGGAGACTACCTCTTTAGGGACACCCACTCTGGTGAAAATGCCCAGGACGGCGTTGGCAACCACCTTGGCAGTTATGGTCACAAGGGGTATAGCCTCAGGGTACCTGGTGGCATGATCTACCAGAACCAGGATGAACCTGTATCCACCTGATGTGGGAGCGTCTAAGGGACTGACAATGTCAATGTCATCCCTTTCAAAGGGTGTGCCAATCACTAGCAAATGCTGCAGTGAGACAATGACACTGCTTCCAGTTTTACCAGACAAATTCCTCAGACCCTCAAGATAGTGGCACTATCTTTGACCTGTACAGAAATCTGCCCAAGAGGGCCCTCCTTTCAGCCAACAAGCACTGACGGTCAGGGTGATTCTCTGGGGGTGAGTACCTCTCCCTGAGGAGGGTCCTCTGGCTCTTCTCCCTCGGGAGTTGAATCTAGGATCACCACTGGGCCCAGTCATTCAAGAGCTTGGTCCACAGTGGATGCTGCTGATGCAGCAGGTAGAGAAGGGGCCCACTTCACAGAGGGGGCCTTCTTGTTCTTCCTTTTTGCCTTGGGTTTTCGTCTTTAGCGTGGATCACTGATTATCAGTCACACCCTGTTTCGCCTAAGACCTAGTGACTGCAGCAGCAGTCAGGGGTAGCCCATCAGAAACCAGCCCCAACTCGGCTAGGTCATCACCCAACAACACCTGGGCAGGCACCTCATCTTGTACAATTGCATGAATGTGTGCTGTCTTGTGATCCACTTGAATGGTGACTTGGGCTACAGGGGCCAGTTTGGGAGGCCCACCAGCTCACCCGGCGGTTCTCAGAGGAGCACATAAATAGTCCTCTGGCTTGAGCAGGGTCCTATCCACCCCACTGTCATGCTAGACCCACTGTCTCTCAAGCCAGTGGAAGGCTGGCAATTAATGAGGACACTTCTCAATTATCTCTAGGTATTCAGTGGGATAGTAGCCAGTACTTCTGAGTACTGATCACAGGCCCCAACAGAAACTAAGGAGATCTCTGCAGGAGCATCAAAGGTGATTCCTGTAGAGGAGGTGGTGGCTTTGGCCTCCACCTCAGATATAGGGAAAGGGTAAGTCAGGATAACGGCCTGGACCCCAGGTGCCTTACCTTTGCACTTGGGGTCACCCTTCCTGTGATCCTGGGCCTCACATTCACAACAAATGGACTAGGACCACTGGGAGCCTGCAGCAGGAGAACCACTTCTCTTGCTCTCAGCCCCATGGGACTTTTCCCCACTAGATTAATGGACATTAGGAGAGTGATGGTTTGGTTTATTTGAATGTAGTTGCTTTTTGGACTCATCAGGTTTCTGAGAGGTCCCTTTTTCTTTGTTCTTGTCCTTCCCACTGGGATCCTTTGGGGATGCCCTGTGGGAGACACATTTGTCAGCCAACTTGGCCAAATTGAAAAGGCATAAGATATTCTGGTCAGCATTGTACTGATGTAGCTCTCGGGAACAAGCCTCAGAACAATGTTCAAAATCAAGAGGTGAGACAAATATTTCACCTTGTATCCATCAATCCACCCCATCATGTTCATATGTGCAGCACTCACCAAATCTACCTAAGACATACTCTCTCTCTTCGTACGGTCCCTGACCCTCTTAAGGTACTGGGCAGGTGCCTTGCCAAACTTGGCAACCAAATCAGCTTTCATACACTCATAGTGGCCCCTTTCTTCCACACTCAGTTTCAGAATACAGTCATAATCAGTCTGAGGTACCCTACTTAGCAAACACTTAGCCCAATCCTGGTCAACGTCATGGATATCACAAGCCATCTCAAATGCTTTAACCATTGGAGAATATCTGAAGCCTCCACATACACACCCACCAAATATTTCAAGAACTTTGTAACAGGAAGACTGACACCCCAACTGGTCTAGCTAAAATCTCCACCTTAGTTTTCTCTAGCCGAATTCTTTGGATTTCAGTGTCTCTGTCTTTAAGTTTCACTTGATGTGCCAATTCCCCCTTTTTTTACCTTCAAATTTAGCTCCGGTTTCAATAGTTCAAGTTTCAGGGCATTGCCCTGAAGAGCAGTGCTCGGTTTTGGAACAGAAGTGGCAGGAGAGGTGGCAATCCCATTGGTAAAATCTTTCCTATCCTCAAGGGCAAAGTCCCCATTGGAATCCCCTTGAACCCCTTTATCAGGAGTATCACAATCTGCCTGGTAATCCACAAGGGCAGCTATAAGCTCTGCCCTCGACTTATCCTCAAAGTCTAATTCTCCCTCTTCACAAGCACTATGTAGAGCTTCTAAGCCTATTCTGGATAGTTTACCAATAGCAATAGGTTCCATTGTTTGTGGTGATGTCTTTTAGTATATGCCAGCAAAAGTTTAAATCACTAGAAAAGACTGAGTCCTAAAATCAGAGATCCCACCGCTCTGCCACCAGTCTAAAGACTGGAGGGGTGTATGTACTACTAGCTAGTATATGGTTGAGGTAGAGGCACCGAGGCACCCCAGCCAAGACTCTCAATTGGTAGCAATAGATGAGCAGCCAAGGCTGAGACTCAAGGAGGTGATGCAGGCTGGTTCTAAATCCCCAAGCCCCCCACAATGGAATGTCCACACACTATGTTATGTGCTAACACAGTTATTTTATTAAGGATAAAACGTCAAGTGGATATATACAAATAAATAAGACTCACTTTGTACTCAGAAATCTAATCAAATAGTTAACTCAATATATAGAGTTCTATGTGGTACCACAGTTACACTTAAATTCAGTTATAATGCACCAACTGCTGACAGTTATTAAAAAGCATTACAATTATTAGGCAATTGTTAACCTCATAGACATTAAAATAGGCATGTAGGCAGAACTTGGCAGAATGCTTTCTTTGAGAATAAAAAGGCAATATTGTGTGAGAACCCCTACCCCCCCCCCCACACACACACACACCTGGGCAACCTGTAAGCTGTACTTTGCTTTTAAAACAATGCCTAGTCCTCAAATGTTCAGTAATTGTCTGCTTTTCTTTCTACAGATCCCACCACCCCAAAGTACCTGGAAAGCAACAGGAGAGCAGGATCCAAGTTGAATCTGGAATCCTTGGGTGAAGCTTGAAGTTGGAAGACGCTCGTCCTTGTCACAATACCTTGGGTGCCCTGGGAGGCAAAGTGGTGGAGTTTCTCGGTTTCACTCGACGATGCCCCTTGAGGATAGACCCTGTCTTGAAGAAGGAGGTTCTGGGCCGTTGATGTTGAGCAGGAGAAGGGAACCAAGCAGTGTCAGAAAGGCAGCAGTGAAGGTCTGTTACGGTAGACTCCTTGGACAGGTTGTTACGCTGGCTGTGGATGTCCCATGAAGATAAAGATAATACTTGCTGTGGACCTCACCAAGGCTTGGGTACATTCTTTGGTGTCCGTGGATGACCGTCGGTGGCGGTGGGTGTAGTGGCAGAAGTAGGTGTCGGGTTTCTTCAGTTTGTGGTTTGTCGCTGTCCGGTTCTTCAGTGCTGCGGCCACAGCTCGGGTGACATGTTGACTTCTGGCGAGTTAGACCCATGCACTGGACTCCTCTGCAGACCTCCACCAAGTCTGTACCCTCAGGACTCGATCTTCAGTTCGGAATGGCGGGAAACACACCGGCAGGCATTTCTCTGCAGGCAGCAACACTGGACTTTTTCAGCCATGGAAAAAGTAGACAGATGTTGTGGTGGCAATGGCCATTGAAGATTTCTTTGGTTGGTTGGAACTTGGCAGGCTCCGGGAGTCGGGCAGCACTATGCCAGGGCACTCCCTCTTCTGGGCTATACACAGCAATCAGGCTTCCCATTGGTCATGAACAGCCTCTGGACCCTAGACGATGCTGGATTTCTTGGACTCAAGATGTCTGGACACTCCTCTTCAGGACCCATGAAAGACACCTCTGCAGGATGGCAGGCAGACAGGACTGGCGTCCAGTTTACTTGGGGTGAAGAGCAGCAGTTTCACAATGTCCTCTCGTAGCTACAGGAAGAGGTCGCCTGTCCAGGTCCTCTCTGGTTCAGTCCTTGAATCAGCAAAGCAGCCTATGGAATTGTTGAAGAGTTGCAGCCGCAGACTTCTTCCTCCAGCTGGATTCAAGATACAAGTTTCAGGAATACTCCAGGTTTCTTCTTCTGGCTTCTGACTTCAGCTTCTGGCACAGAGGTAAGTGAGGGGCCCCTTGTTATACACAAATGCCCCCTTTCACTCATGCTGAGTCCACTCACACACTCGTTCATTCATCAGGTAAAATCCAATCAGGCTCACAGGCATTCAGGCCATTCACCCAAACCTAGACACCCAAAACAGTGAATGTGTACTGGAGGCAAATCCTAGCCTTTCAGAGCACACATTGCAATTATCCCAGTGTCAGCCAGGGCTCACTCAGGCAGACCACAGACATGGGCCCTCATTACATGTTTGCCAGTACACATACCGGCACCATTTTCCAGACCGGCATACTAAGAGTTCTGTGGGTGGGTGCCGTACAGTCCGCCAGGTCTGACCTGGCCTCAGAAATGCACTGAAACACCGGCACCATTACGACATGGTGCCAGTGTTTCCGCGGTCCCCATTCCCGTGGAGTCCTACGAGACTCCACGGGAATGGGGATTAACAGAATTGCTGCGCTGGATTTACCGGACCACCGGGATTGTAATGCCCCGGTAAATCCGGCAAGCCCGACTCTGGAAATTCACTATGGGTCCGGTTTTACTGGCATGGCTACTGCCAGACTCGTAATGAGGGCCATTGTGTCACACAACCAAAACCAGACACCCACAGCACAGAATGTGATTTGACTCGTCTCTCCATTCATTCAGGTCCCACCCCAAGGGTGTACCCACAACAAGCAGTCCTTGGGAAGGCTCCAGCCAGTCTGCTATGGGCAGCCTGAGAGCCATATATGGTCTGCTCTGCAGCTCACAGATCACCGAGCCTGAGGCACCTTTGTCCGTTGGCAAAGTCTTATAAAAGAATTGTGTACTTTTCATGCCATCTTTTAGAAACATAGAAATATGTAGCATATTTCTATGTTTCTAAAAGATG
Organism: Ambystoma mexicanum; assembly: GCF_040938575.1. NCBI lineage: Eukaryota > Metazoa > Chordata > Amphibia > Caudata > Ambystomatidae > Ambystoma > Ambystoma mexicanum. The sequence goes on along the minus strand of NC_090939.1, from coordinate 88,489,257 downwards.
GCTTGAAAAGTACACAATTCAAACCATCTTTTATAATGTTTTGTCGATGGACAAAGACGCCTCGGGCATTCCATTTTGTGCCAACATCCTTAATAAAAGAAATGACAGCCAGGCAACATATTTATTTTTCATCTCCCGTTAACGGATTTTTCTTTATATGATTATTTCTGGAGGCTTAAGTCCCTCGGGCCACCGCATTCTGCATTTCCTTCCTCTCTCTACTGGTGCTGCATCTTGTCGCCCCTTGAGTGACGCATGCCCTTCACACTTGCTCGTGAGTGTGTCAGTGGTTTATTTAACACGTGCCACCCTCCAAAAAGGTCAGTGGAGGGCCGGGTACTTTTTGTCTTTAAAAACAGGCAAACGATCTCAACAAAATATATCGGGGTACAGATGCAAGCAGCAGCCACACGAGCCTCTTCCTTGCATACACCCGCCCGGCTGCGCAAATGGGGTCCACAGGTTTGCATCGTTTCATTTGCAGTAATTCCTACTCAGGTCATTCTAAAACAGAGAGGAACGGTGTCCACTGTCTGTGGAACACTCGAGTCCCATACACACTCTGTTTTTTTTCTTCAAAACAAACGATATTGAATGTATTATTGTTTGTTTTGACAAAAACCCAGAGTGTGTATGGGACACGAGTGTTCCACAGACAGTGGACAGACACAGTTTCTCTCTGTTTTGGATAAGTGTGTCAGGGTTGCTACACACCCCCTGCACCTCACTATAACCTTAAACAAGTGAAACTCACACAACAATTAGGTGTGCGCTTGTATAATTCTTTCCACATGCTCAGGTAATTCCCACAGAAGTGCAGTACAGAGAGCAAACAAGTGCCCTATCAGTCATTATTTATTTTTTGTGTGCATAGCTTGATATGATATGATATGGTATTTGTAACGCGCCTATACACAAGTGTTTCAAGGCGCGACGAGGCAGGGAGGGAGGGAAACAAGGGGAAGACAGACAAACGATCCTACTAGGCCAGGTGTCATTCAGATCGTGCAAGTGCAGAGGTAAGGGGAAAAGGAGAAAGTGCAGGGGGAGGAGGTGGGGGGGAAAGTGCAGTACAAGGTAAGTAGCGTAATAAAATAATAAATAATAAATAATAAATAAAAGGGCCAGCTGGTGGCAAGTGCGAGGTAAGTGCAGAGCAAGTGCTGGGAAGGGGGCTGTAGGGATGCAGTGACAGTCCCACAGTGCAGGAGGAGCCAGGGAGGCAGTGCAAGTGGAGAGTGGCTGGGCCCTGGACCGAGGTCACAGAGTGGCCCAGATGCAGGTTTAGTGCAGAACTTCAGTGGGGAGTTTAGCAGGTTTAGCAAGGGAGAGGGAGAGAGAAGGCAGAAGCGAAGAGGAAGGTTTTGAGGTGCTTCCGGAACCGGAGATGGTTCTCCTCAAGTTTCAGGGAGGCAGGAAGGCTGTTCCAGAGGGAGGCCCCTGCTGCGGAGAGAGATCTACCCCCAGCTCGTTGCTTCGAGAAGCGGCTGACCATGAGGGAGTTGGAGACGGATGAGCGAAGGGCTCGTGAAGGCAGATATTTAGGAAGAGAGAGTTGAAGGTATTTAGGCCCCAGGCCCCAGAAGGCCTTGTGGACAATGCAGAGGGTTTTGAACTTAATCCTCGCAGCCACTGGGAGCCAGTGAAGAGATTTCAGTCCTGGAGAGATACGGTCCCTGGGCTTGAGGCCAAGGACAAGTCTCGCAGTTCTGTTCTGGATAAGTTGCAGAGGGCGGAGAGTGGAGGCAGGCAGATTAAGATAGAGGCTGTTACAGTAGTCCAGCCTTGAGAGAACCAGGGCTCGGGAGACAGTGAGCTTCTGGGGGAAGGAGAGGAAGGGAAGAATACCTCTGAGGAGGTGCAGCTGGTAGTGTGACTTCTTAGAGACTTCAGATATATGAGGAGAGAAGGAGAGTGTGGAGTCGAAGATGACCCCGAGGTTTTTAGCTTTGCAGGTAGGGGCAGGAAGGGGGCCAAGGGAGGCCGGCCAGAGAGCTGCAGGAAAGGAGGGAGTGGGTGTGCCGATGAGTAGAATCTCAGTCTTACTGGCGTTAAGGCAGAGGTCATTGGCGGCACACCATTCCTGGATAGCAGACAGACAGTCGGAGATGAGGGAAGGAGAGGAGGAGGCCTAGGGTAGCCTGAAAATGAGCTGGGTATCGTCCGCATAGCACTGAAAGTGGGGGCAGAGAGCGGCGATGCGGTGGGCAAGGAGTGCCAGATACTGGTTGAAAAGCCAGGGAGAGAGGTTGGATCCCTGGGGGACACCACAGGTGGAGTAAAAGATGTCAGAGAGGAAGGAGCCCATTTGGACCTGGGAGGGTCGACCGGAAAGGAAAGAGGTCAGCCATGCCAGAGCCTGACCAGTGATACCCAGGTTATCACGGAGACGGTTGAGCAGGATGGCATGGTTGACAGTGTCAAAGGCAGAGGAGAGATCGAGCAGAATGAGAACACAGGGAGTGTTGGAATCGAGGTTCAGGAGCAGGTCCTCACGGATGTTCAGGAGAGCAGTTTCCGTGCTTCTGGCCGCTCTGAAGCCGGATTGATGGTCATGAAGATTACCAACATATTCAGCATGGAGGTTAAGCTGGGAGATGGCCAGTTTCTCCAGGAGCTTGCCCAGGAAGGGAGTAATGGAGATTGGGCGATAGTTGGCCGGGCAGGAGGGGTCGGAAGAGGGTTTCTTGAGGAGGGGGTGCACAAGGGAGTGCTTGAGGGGGGATGGGAAGACTCCAGAGGCGAAAGAGTGGTTGCAAAAGTCAGCTAGGGCAGGAGCCAGGGAGTCGATGTGGTCCTTGATGGTTTTGGAGGAACAGGGGTGAACCTGTTTAGACGAGGCTTTCATAGATCGGACTTGTCTGGAAACCTCATCAGCAGAAAAAGGTGGAAAAGCAGAGAAGGAGGGCGGAGGGGTGGCTGCAAGAGAGCAAGAGGAAGAGCCGGGAAGAGAGGGAGGGAGGAGAGAGGAGGAGAGCGAGGACAGGATGTCCTGAGTTTTTGAGATGAAGTGCGAGGCCAGTGCAGTGCAGAGGGCCTGGGAGGGGACAGGAGAGGTAGAGACTGCAGCAGGGTGGCCAGCTCCTTGCAGATTTTAAAGAGTTCGGCCGAGTTGTTTGATGCCTCAGAGATGCGGGCTTGGATAAGGGCTCTCTTCTTGGTGAGAACGGAGAGCCGGTATTGCCTTTGGAGCAGGCGGCAGGCCAGTTTGTCAGAGGATGAGCATGAAGCACGCCATTTCCTCTCTGCCACCCTGCACTTGCGTTTTAGGGAGACGAGATCCGAGTCATACCAGGAGTTACATTTGGCTTTGGGCTTCAGGCGGATTCTCATGACGGGGGCAAGGATATCGAGAGTATCAGATATAGAGGAATAGAGCATGGAGAGGGCTGTCTCAGGGTGGGAGTCAGCCAAGGGGGGAGAAGGGGGCGAGAAGGTAGCAGCGAAAGCCTCAACTGACACGCGCTTCATGGGTCGGATGACCGAGAAGGTGGGTGGCAGTGAAGAGGGTGGCTTTGCCTGTGGGGTAGGGAGGGAGAGGTGGGAGGATAGGAGAAAGTGATCGCTTCAAGAGAGAGGCGTGGAGAGAGGGAGGGAGAGGGGAAGGTCAGAAGAGATCAGAGCATCAAGAGTGTGCCCTGCAGCGTGAGTAGGCCCAGACGGGAGAATAGAGAGTGAGAGAGAGTTGCAGAGTTCGCGAAAGAGACCAGTGGGGGGACAGGAGGCATCGAGGTGGATGTTGAAGTCACCGAGAAAGAGGAGTTGGGTGGTTGAGGACAGGAGTGAGGAGGAGAGGTCAGCCCACTCAGAGAGGAAGGAGGAAATTTGACCAGGTGGCCGATAGATAGTAGCCACGGTAAGGGAATGGCTAGGAGAGAGAGAAAGTCGGCAGACAAGACATTCAAAAGAGGAGTAGGTCTGCGTAGGAGTGACAGTGGCATGAATCCACTCAGGGAAGATAAGGGCAACACCACCCCCTGAACGGTTGGGCCTGGGCACGGAGAGGATCTTGTAGCCGTCAGGTAGGAGTGTGTCGAAGCTGGTGGCAGAGCTGGCAGTGAACCAAGTCTCAGTGAGACCGAGGACGTCGAGGTCCAGTTCCTCAAGAAGGCGACAGATATCAGAGGAGTGCTTGATGGCAGAGCGAGAGTTTAGAGTGGCAATGTGGAGAAGGTTGCCACCCTTGAAAAACTTCCGGGGAGGGGTACAGATCAGAGGTACGCCCTGCGGAGGTGTTAGAGAAGGAGTTGAAGAGGGAGCAAGAGAAGGGGCAGGGAGGGAGGGGAGAGGCAAGGTAGCCGAGGACAGAGGAGGGGGGACAGCAGGAGCGGAGAGGAAGTTGATGAGGCAAGGGAAGCGTCTATCAAAGAGGTGAAGGTTGGCCTGAGGGCCTTGGACCAAGACGGTCCCGTTAGCATAGACATTAATGATGGCTTTGGAGGAGTGGAAAGGGGCCAAGAGGACATCCCAACGGGTGCCACCATTAATGGGAGAGGTGGAGAAAGGAGAGAGCACAGTGACCATGTGAAGGGTCCATAGGTCAGGTGAAGGCACGAAAAAGAGAATGTCAGTGAGAGTTTCCTTGGAGCAGGCGCTCGTGTAGGTGTCAGCGATAGGGAGGCCTGGGTTGGAGACCAGGATGTCCTTTTTAAACTTTTTCCTACCGGATTTAGTGAGGAGAGCAGGATAGTCAATGGAGAAGCAGTTAGAGTAGATAGGCGAGATAGAGAGCACCATGGAGTAGGAGGGGAGGCGGACGACACGGGTATGCAGACAAGAAGAGAGTGGAGGGCACTAGTTTACCACAATGCAGAGCAAACAGTAATGCGTAATAGGTCAGGGCCACCTAAGTTTGAGAATCCTGCGAGGGGAGAAAAGCACCCTAGTTTAACACAATGCAGAGCAAACAGTAATGCGTAATAGGTCAGGGCCACCTAAGTTTGAGAATCCTGCGAGGGGAGAAAAGCACCCTAGTTTACCAATAAATTGGAATAGGGGGGGCGAGGCATCATGCGGATGAGGTGAGCAAGGTGAGGAGGGGTGGGCCGGAGAGCGGAGAACAGGTGGAACAGGCGCCTGGCGTCCCCTGCGGACACCTGCAGACACACAGGGAGCCGCAGTCGTAGGAGCCGCCCTTTGCCTAAGGGGCCCTTGGCCTAGGGGGCTGCCGGGCAGGGGGGGCTGCCCAGAGGGAGTGGGATATAAGCAGGGGGAGAGGAAGGGGAGGGGGGTGTGGGCGGGAAGGGAGGCGGGAATGGAGAGGGGAAGGAGGACCAGGAAGTGAGGGGGAGGGAGGGGGCAGGGGGCAGCACACAGACGCGCACGGAGCGCTAGCAGCACAAACAACAAAACGTTACAAAAAATAACAGGAGGCTTAACTGGAGCCCAATGGGGCTCGGGAGGCAGCCTCAGCAACAAGCCACACGGGGCTACGGCGACCGCTCCGGCTCAACAAGGAAGCGAGCGTGGTGAGCGGTCGAGCCGTAGTCCCGGAGCGGCTGCGAGGACAGCCAATCAGAGGGGGGGGTGGGCGGGAAGGGAGGCGAGAATGGAGAGGGGAAGGAGGACCAGGAAGTGAGGGGGAGGGAGGGGGCAGGGGGCAGCACACAGACGCGCACGGAGCGCTAGCAGCACAAACAACAAAACGTTACAAAAAATAACAGGAGGCTTAACTGGAGCCCAATGGGGCTCGGGAGGCAGCCTCAGCAACAAGCCACACGGGGCTACGGCGACCGCTCCAACCCGCTCCGGCTCAACAAGGAAGCGAGCGTGGTGAGCGGTCGAGCCGTAGTCCCGGAGCGGCTGCGAGGACAGCCAATCAGAGGGGGGGTGGGCGGGAAGGGAGGCGGGAATGGAGAGGGGAAGGAGGACCAGGAAGTGAGGGGGAGGGAGGGGGCAGGGGGCAGCACACAGACGCGCACGGAGCGCTAGCAGCACAAACAACAAAACGTTACAAAAAATAACAGGAGGCTTAACTGGAGCCCAATGGGGCTCGGGAGGCAGCCTCAGCAACAAGCCACACGGGGCTACGGCGACCGCTCCAACCCGCTCCGGCTCAACAAGGAAGCGAGCGTGGTGAGCGGTCGAGCCGTAGTCCCGGAGCGGCTGCGAGGACAGCCAATCAGAGGGGGGGGTGGGCGGGAAGGGAGGCGGGAATGGAGAGGGGAAGGAGGACCAGGAAGTGAGGGGGAGGGAGGGGGCAGCACACAGACGCGCACGGAGCGCTAGCAGCACAAACAACAAAACGTTACAAAAAATAACAGGAGGCTTAACTGGAGCCCAATGGGGCTCGGGAGGCAGCCTCAGCAACAAGCCACACGGGGCTACGGCGACCGCTCCAACCCGCTCCGGCTCAACAAGGAAGCGAGCGTGGTGAGCGGTCGAGCCGTAGTCCCGGAGCGGCTGCGAGGACAGCCAATCAGAGGGGGGGGTGGGCGGGAAGGGAGGCGGGAATGGAGAGGGGAAGGAGGACCAGGAAGTGAGGGGGAGGGAGGGGGCAGGGGGCAGCACACAGACGCGCACGGAGCGCTAGCAGCACAAACAACAAAACGTTACAAAAAATAACAGGAGGCCTAACTGGACCCCAATGGGGCTCGGGAGGCAGCCTCAGCAACGCGCACAGACGCGCACGGAGCGCTAGCAGCACAAACAACAAAACGTTACAAAAAATAACAGGAGGCTTAACTGGAGCCCAATGGGGCTCGGGAGGCAGCCTCAGCAACAAGCCACACGGGGCTACGGCGACCGCTCCAACCCGCTCCGGCTCAACAAGGAAGCGAGCGTGGTGAGCGGTCGAGCCGTAGTCCCGGAGCGGCTGCGAGGACAGCCAATCAGAGGGGGGGGTGGGCGGGAAGGGAGGCGGGAATGGAGAGGGGAAGGAGGACCAGGAAGTGAGGGGGAAGGAGGGGGCAGGGGGCATCACACAGACGCGCACGGAGCGCTAGCAGCACAAACAACAAAACGTTACAAAAAATAACAGGAGGCTTAACTGGAGCCCAATGGGGCTCGGGAGGCAGCCTCAGCAACAAGCCACACGGGGCTACGGCGACCGCTCCAACCCGCTCCGGCTTTATTGATGATGCTCGACAGCAGACTCAAGGAGTCATACATAGAAAGGGGGCACTTGGTGTCAGACCTGCATAGCTTCAGTGTGATCACTAGGTGTAAAGAAGCGCAGATTCTAAAAAGATACATGTGGGAGCTACTGTATTCATGTTTTTACTACCCTAAAAATGCCCGAATTAGGGAATGCGCTTTTCGTTTTTGCTCCTTTTTGCTCCCCTTTGGTCCCTGGTTGGGAATACTCGATTTTCCTTCACTTCAGATTTGTGCTGGGTTTTTGTGCTGCACTTTCAAGGGGGTGTTTCCAAAATAGCACTTTTCCCTTCTGGTGTGCGACTATGATGTGAAGTGTTATGAATTATTTTTTTTTAATAGATACAGGAATGCCAAAATCAAACCTCATATCTTTCACATTAAGATGGATGGACAGTGCTGACATCTCATTTCCTGTTTCGGTTTAATACAAGCAGTTACTTAATTATGCAGCTTCTGAAATTTCTTACATAAAGCTATTTGTCTTTTGTTCTATTTTGTGCCAACATCCTTAATAAAACAATGACACCCAAGCAACATATTTAGTATCTCCGATTTTGATTTGATAGGATTTCTTTCTGGAGGCTTAAGTTTCTCGGTCCTGGCCACCACATTCTGGATTTACGTTCTCTGTATTTTTCCAGGGCAAGCTATCTCTGAACGGAGGGATAAGACGGCCTGATGTTGGTACCATGTGGTTTTTCAGTCAATAATACACATACTAATGAAGTTATGGAACACTACCTGGCAGAGTCTTGCTTCCTTTGTGAAATGTGAAGACCCTTGTCTGTGCGAGCTGCTTGACTATGACGGCTTACCCACAAGCAGATATTAGGTGCCATTCAATACGTTCTGTGTTTTTAGCACCACAGACGTGGCTTCAGTTTCTCATTTTATTTGCTATGGTGTGTGTACTTTTTCAAGCCATCTTTTATAAACATAGAAATATGTAACATATGTCTATGTGGATTTTTGAGAGAATTAAGGATAGAGAGGACACATTCTCAGAAGGACCGTGGGACTAAGGCCAGAGGATTGTTGGGATGATGACACCATCCAAAGGCCATTGGACGGTGAGGAAGGGAGGCCCGCCACCTGCACAAGCGAACCTCTGATGTCAGACCAGACACGCCGCACTAGCTGCCGCGATACAGCTACATTAGGTGTGGGCTTGCAGGAGGTCAACAATATGGGGGCCAGTACCTGGGGAGGCGCTGGTGTCTGAGGTCGCAGAGACCAGGCGCATAATTGTTATGGAGTTGGGAGACTGCACAACGCAAAGGAGAATTCTGCCGAGAGGCAGATTAGTATCTTGATGTGCCACCACTCTGAGACCATTGCTACCGCCAACCAGCTGTGCGGCTACAATGCCGACAACCTACACCCAAAGCACTACACCAGTGTTGGGTCGGAACATCCAACTGCACAAGCACTTCCCACCCAAGCAGGAAAACCAGCAGTGGCACCTGTTGCAGGACAAGGTGTGTCCAGGCTGCTGGGTTCCCTCTGCTGCACAAAGAGTCATGCACACTAGTGGCAATGCCAAGGCATTGACTTGTACATAATTTGTGGTGCATTCCTTACTATGGTTTGTGGACTTTTCAAGCCATCTTTTATAGACATAGACATATGTAACATAAAAGAAGCCGCTCACTGGTATTAATCACGTTATGAATGAACAATAAAATAAAAAATACATAAATACATTTGTATATTTGTTTGCATGCCTTACTATGGTTTATGTACTTTTCTTGCCACGCCTACCATAGAAGCCACGCCCCAAATGAGCCCCCCCCACTCAATTTCTTACCCAACTTAAAGCACTGTTACTGTGACATGTAAAAAAAGAAAGGGTTCATTTTTATCTGGATGTCAAATGTTCTTAAGATAATGCATTAGAGCAGGTTTGTGATCAAAATCTTTATATAAGGTGACCTTTTAACACAATTTCTTTTGGAGTGGTTTATTATGACCTAGCTTAAAAAGCATATGTAAGATGTATGTGTAAATGCATGTTTTCCTCTGCACCACATTTTAATGTATACATTATGGTAGAGAGCGGGCATGGAATGGAATTGCATTTTCCGCCCCTCCCCCGTCCTCTCTGTCATGTCATACAAAGGCACAAGCATTTACGCCATCATGGCATTTTCATGCTGGCACAAACGCTTTGGATTCTTATGGCATCCGCCTTCTTTTTGAACTAGCAAAAAGCAGGCAGATTACAAAGGACCCCACTGCAAACACTGCCTGCCAAGCACAAATGGCAAGTGGCATTTACTCAATTTGCACTACAGAGTGAACACATGAAGCCCTACAGGCGATCAAGTCTGTATTTACACCTTTGCTTTGCACTTCATAGTGTAAATGACTACATTTGCATTCAGGGGACGTGTTTGCACGTAAGGGGAAATGTAACAGGTCCCTTCCATGTAATTCAACATGTGTATGTAAAAGGACCCGCTGCATTACTTAAAGTTCTGAAAGGGCTATCATTTTGCATCCTAGGACTTGTAGTTTTAATATCAGGGTGTGGGAAATAAAGGTACATTGATATTCTTTTGGCTTAGCATGTTTCTATAAGTATTTACATGTTATGTCACTTTGATATGAGATTTGAGAATCTTTTTTAATTTAAAATTTTATTTATTTTGCATTTTTAAAGCGCTCACACAGCCCGCGGGCATAGAGGCGCTGTTACAGGAATTGTTTGTTTTTTACTTGCGTAATTGTTTTTTCTTAGTTGCGTATTTATAACGGCTTAAATACCCAGAGATTGCTTTGTGTTGTCTTGTTTCTCTGTTGAGCTACCCTCCCGGGACAAATATGAACACTATAAGACAGTATGGCCTTGAAACCAATAATATTGTACACCCCACAGTCCTGCATAAATTAGAGGCTAAATTTTGGAGAGGCGTGTTGCACCTCCCTCAATGTGTACCTGGTCCTTGGCTACGGCATGAATTGGGTCTGACACCCTTGAATGCTGAATATTTTTGGAGGCTCTGTGCCTTGTTTCGCAAGTGCTTGACCTATATAAGAACTGACAACATATTAGCAACACTATCAGCTTGTATGTTGTCTTCGGAGCATGCATTTGTCAAAACGTGGGTTTCATATATTTACAGAATTTTGGCCAGAGCTGATATAAGTTTGGAAACTCTTCTTGTCAATCCAACTCGAGCAAAGGTCAAATTGTTCAGGTTGGACTGGATTGATGCGGGATCTGAGTGCCTCTTGTATAAAGACTTTCAAGTATTAGCATGTGAGCATAAAAGACTGAAAGATTTTGCAGCGTACTTAAATCAAGCTCCTACCCCACAATTGAGAACAGCCATCCTACGTCTGCGGTTTGATCTATTTCTTACTCGTGATGTATTGTCTAGACGAAGGTTGTTGGATCCAGAGGAGAACTATTGTAGGTTCTGTGAGGATATTGCACACAAAGAAACCCTTAAACACATCACAACTGAATGTCCTGCATTAATTAATTTAAGAAGCAGAAATTGCGAGAAGCATATGCCATACTTCAGTGCCATACCCCCTGAAACCCCATGGTCGGTAATACTGTCTACTAAATCTATAAGTATTCATATTGCTACTTATAACTTTGTATCGGCTTTGAATTTGGAATCAAGTTTATCCTCATTAGTAGCTTAGGAATGTAAGGGCTTTAAGTCAGTGTGGCGTAGTCTCCTGACTGCAGAGGAAATTATGTTATTAGGATGTTTTGTGTATTAATCATGTATAATTTAGGAAGAGACATTGTTTGGTGCACTGTTCAGTCTTAAACCGAGATATTCTTATTATCTTTTTAATACGGTGAAATGATTTGTGGCTATGATTGACATTTTATTTGGTTCTGTATAGGTGTATTGTTTTTGCTAAGTCTCTTGTTAGGACAAATCTTTCCAATTCCCTTTTATTACAGTGTTATGAAATTATTGTCTCGTTCATTTTTACTTGATGTAAATCAATGTATTTAATGTGTAAATGAATTTTGTTTAATATTGAAAAAGTTGAATTTTTTCAGCTATATTCAATAAAGAAAGAAAATGTATAAGACAGTATTACAATAGTGCTTGATAGCCAAAACATATATATATTTGTAGGAAGTACAGCTCAGAAGGTATGTGGTTAGGTGCCCAATTTTCAGAGGGGGTTAAAATACCAGGTTCACTGCTTAAACAAAGTGTGTAATCTCTCTATGACTTGAGGGCAAAGAGTGGAATCCTTCGAAATGACTCGTTTCACACTATTAAAAAGGGTGCCTTGCAACGGGGCACACTTCATTACTTTAGAGACAAAATGGCATCTCCTCCAGCTCCTCCATTAGTGGCGCACGGGGGGCATCACCTAGAATTGCTTTATCGTTGCAGTGGCCTTACCTCACATCCCATATCACTTAAGCTGACAGCCAGAAATAAAGTCTCGCTATCAGTCACTGCATCAGAGATTGAAACATAGCAGACTGACATTAATTTCCTGCCCTGTTGCTGTCAGTCACCAAAGTTGCTTGGTCCATTCAGAGGGAATGAGTGAAACTCTATGTAATGCCATGTTATGATATGTAATTGAGTCTTGCATAACACACCCTTTTCCCATGTTCACAGTTTCTTGGAGCTTCAGGATCTGTAAGTAGTGTGCTAGTACAGTAACACAGAGCAAGAATGCCTTGTTGCAATGTTGATGAAGCGGTTGACAATGTGTACGTTTTAGCTATTTTGAGACTTGTCTAGATCAGTGGTTAATTTGCACTCCAGGTTGGTAATGTTTGTGTGGTTGACTGTGTCTGTCAGAGTGGTATTTAAGTAGAGTTGTGCTGGTGTATCTATGGTGGGTTAGTGTTGTGTTTAGGGAAATTTAGTGTAGACATGTGTCTTGAGGTGTTGTACATTGTGTAACCTATGTTGTTTTGCCGCTGGGGTGGTGTGACGAGACGTGCTGCTGGGTTAGGGGATGCTATGTCAGGTGACATTATGCCATGACACAAATTTATAAATACGCCATTCTCCAAACGAAAAGTGCCACTTATAATGAGAGAATTGCCAAAGCCAACTCAGGCACCAAGGAGCTCTTTGCAATTCTACGAGAATTTGACTTGCCAGTGCCACCTGACGAATTGTGTCTTAAAGACGCTGCCTGGTGCACAGAAATACAAAAAGCACACCTCAACAAAATCACCCTACTACAAATGAAAATTGAATCAAAAAAGAATAACCTAACACCTTGCCAAACTCAGCAGGACTTTATATATCCACCCCAGAACACCAATACACAACTTGAATTCGCCCCAGTCACAACAACAGAAGTCTTGAAAATTATCACAAGCCTCAAAGCCGCCAGATGTCAAGGTGACGTCTGCCCGACCTCGCTCTTTAAAGGAATGGTTTGGTCAAAATGTTGTATTGCCCCTACGGGTCGTCCATATGTTTGTAAGCCCAAGTCGCTCGATTTTAGAACAATTTCCTATGGACCTTACCCGAGTTTTCGTCCATTAAACGCACGCGAAAACAGGCATCAGGGAGCTGCCATTTTGTGATAATCCTATCATTTCCCCCATCGCCCTGGCTGACCTGCTTTTGCGGCACTAAATCATATCCCCCGCCCCTGAGCCTGTCATCAGCAGACGCGTACCGCCCATTTTACAACGCCAAAGCACGTCTCGTGTCAACATTCGCTGTGCTTCAGCTAATGACGTGTCGCCATGGAAATGGCAGGACGCCTCTTTCCTCAATAAGTATAAACAGACCGTTTCACAACACACAGCAGCAGATTTTCGATTCCATTCCTCTCTCTGTGTTACTTTGAGTATTCTGTGACTCGTTTCTGTGCTCTGGTCAGCTACCTTTGTTGCTTGTAGCCCGTGTGAACAGATACCAGTACCACCGCTATAAATTATTTTAGTTTGTTTAACACACAATGGCTACAATAATGCCCTACATGTACGAGCCCGAGTATACCGAGGAGGAACTACTGGAAAGGGAAACACGTGAAAACGATGGGTCTTCGGACGGCAGTTGGGAGGACGATTCAACAGCTGAAGAGCCTGGACCTAGTCGCATGGACAGTGTTTCCACCTGGTGCACATGCAATTGGTGTGAGCTAATGCCAACCGAGGACGAGAACTGCTGCTGCTGTGAAAACTCGGGATGCGTGGCCTACATTTCGGAAGGCAAGCCACGACTGCAATGCATCACTGAGCTGCCAGACTTCAGGGCAGCCTGCCTCACACGGTCCGTGTTGAGGATAATGATGGTGCTTATGCACAAACTTCGGGCAACTGTTCGTCCTCATAATCCGAGTAACGAGTAAGTGTAGTCTACTTGTCAAGCCACTCCATCTATGGTCTTCTACTATATCCAAAATTACATATACATATCATTGTAACGCATGAAAGTCGTTCAATAGTGTGCAGTGCCTAGATAGCATTTGTCCGAGCAGAATGCCATTAGTTACAAGAATTGTCATTGACAACAAACGTTTATTAAACTTATCTTAGTCATTTAAAAACAGTTTGTTTCATTCCTTTTCACAGGTGGTACAGGCTGGTGGCCTATCGTTCCTTTACATGGTGGCTTCACGGGAGGCTTGGACACCGCGTTCGAAGAGTGATACCCGCCTGTGCCGTTCGTGCCATAAGAGAAACGTTCCCGAGTGACAGCGGTCAGTACAGGGGTTTTTCTCTCGCTGTGCTGCAACCTGACCTGTACAATGTTTAAAGTCTTGTATTTTTGTGTCATCAAAATAAGATACAAAATAAAACACCACATATATTTTAACAACGGTTGTTTCAATTTTTTAAATGAATCAAGTGTGTCTCCATTCAAGGATGGACGTCAGACATCTGTGCTCTGAATGGGTGAATATCAGGTCGCTATGAAGCAGGGTGGTACTATCTAAGCTAGCATAATATATTATCGATAATGCATGCACTAAATAACACTTGTTCAAAGTCTTTCAGTCGGTTATGTCTCTATAAAAGTCACACATATATCTATACTATCAATTAACATTGGATTATACAGGCCTTAGGTCAAGGGTCTTGCCCACTATAATACACTGTTTGAAGTGTGGGTCTGTGCTCATAAGAATCTCCGGTATGTGGCATTTGTTATTGATAGGCAACGATATACTGCAGTAGGGGTCTAATGTTAGTTGGGGATCTGCTAGGTGGGCATCATGGCGTGGTCCGTGGTCTGGCACATGAAGAGAATACCTTGCAGGGACACAGGGTCAGAATGGCAGTAAGTTTCCACTGGCAAGGGTGCGTGGGCAAGGACACGTTTGTGGAGATGAACGAGATATGTGCTTGGTTCAGGCTGGTTCACATGCAGGACCGTGATCTCAGAGGAAGAGTGATGTGTTACAATTATTAGCTGTTGCAAATACCTCTGGAGTTTTCCAGTCAGAGTGGGAACGAGGGTATGGGCCATGAGCTCTGCGCACTGTACTATCGCCGTGGGGCCTGGTCACCAAGATGGAGTGGAAAGGGGGTACAAAAATGGATGCCCCGTGTCCTGCTCAGTGTTCCCATCTACGCGAATGTCATCCAAAGTTAACATCACATAAGGGCAAGGGGCGAACCCACTACTGGAGGCACGTGGTACGAGTTTCTACTGAGAAGTAAAGGATGAGAGGGGCCTGATGGCCCCTCGCTCCCACACACTTGCCTGCAGGCCCCAGGCCCATCCATCCCACCCCCCCTCTATCAAAGGAGGTTCGCACCCGGGGATGAGCGCTGGCATGAGGGCTGTAACGGGTGCAAACGGCCAAGGTGCAAAACAGCATGTACACTTCAAAAGGTATCCCACGCCCAGGGGCCATCGCTCACATGGCCTCCTCAGAACCCGTGTCTCCAGGCAGGCCTCCCCTGAAGCAGGCCGCCCCCCTGCAATAAATATAAGTGTGTCTCCATTCAGCAGTCTTCCTGTGCCTTATCTGCACGCCCCAGGCCCATCCATCCCACCCCCCTCTATCAAAGGCGGTTCGCACCTGGGGATGAGCACTGGCATGGGGGGCTGTCACGGGCGCAAACGGCCAAGGTGCCAAACAGCATGTACACTTCAAAAGGTATCCCACGCCCAGGGGCCATCGCTCAGATGGCCTCCTCAGACCCCGTGTCTCCAGGCAGGCCTCCCCTGAGGCAGGCCGCCCCCCTGCAATAAACATAAGTGTGTCTCCATTCAGCAGTCTTCCTGTGCCTTATCTGCACGCCCCAGGCCCATCCATCCCACCCCCTCTATCAAAGGCGGTTCGCACCCGGGGATGAGCGCTGGCATGGGGGGCTGTCACGGGCGCAAATGGCCAAGGTGCCAAACAGCAGGTACACTTCAAAAGGTATCCCACGCCCAAGGGCCATCGCTCACATGGCCTCCTCAGAGCCCGTGTCTCCAGGCAGGCCTCCCCTGAGGCAGGCCGCCCCCCTGCAATAAACATAATACCACGACATACACACGTCATTCATTCACAAACACACCCCTGTTTCTAATACTTTATAAACCACTTGATATGTCTCATGAGAACATCTTTGTGCTTTGCAAGTCAACTCCTGAACCTTCTACCTGAGAAGCACTGAGATCTATGCTAATCTGCTCATTGTCGTGCTATCTGTGACCGCTTCGAGCAAACTCGTCAGTGTGCTACCTGTGGCCATCTGCCTGTTCTCCTGCAACATACTGCTCGGCCTGCTGAATCCAACTGTTTGTTGGTCAAGGTAAGGCCATGTATCCTAGTCATATTTCGGTCATTTTTACATTTCTATCTATTTGCGATTACAGTACCCAATAGAGCTATGGTCATTGATCTCATTGCTATTGACTTGAGTTTCAATTGTTATGCTATCAATAGATCTATTTATTTTCATCTGTGTCAATTGTCATCGAATTGCATCTTTCGGGGGTCCAGTCTATAATGTAAGCATGTTTCCTTTTCGTGCAAGACAGAACATCCAAGGGACAAGTCACATGTTCAGAGTTTAGTCACATAATTTAAAAAATGTCTGTAATTTACGCAAATACTAAGCCGCACATGATGAACTGGTATAGTTCCGGCGACCAAAACAAACCTTGCATTGAGCATGGTATGGTTCATTTACTTTTTTATGACATTTTTATTCATCAAGGGTTTATAATAATCTTGATATTTACTTTTCAGAATTTTCAACAATGCCTGCCTGTTCGATTGGCGGTTGCCCTTCGAAGACCCATGCTAAATCTGAAGGCACTACAATGCATGTATTCCCGAAAACTGTTGATCGAATAAGAGAATGGGTCAGACATTTCCGATATCCACTGGATGAGCTGGAAAGTAGAGTCCAACAAGTCTTTGAGGACAAGAGGGGTGATCGATATCGCATCTGCAGCCGGCAATATCCCTCGAACGTGTACACCACATCTTGGGTAACAAAGAAGAATAAACGACAATCGACACGAAAATTGCTCGCAAATGCTATTGCCACTTTATTCGTCCACATTCCGCCACTGGTGAGTCAAGTGTCCGTTTTTAGCTTTAGGCCTTGTGGTAGTGTGTAGGTAGCCGAATGGATTCATTGATATTTTAGTTGTTGTTTCCAATTTGTAATACTTTCGACATTGATATGAGTGTATAGCTTTTTGAATAATGACATTTATCAATATATTATTTTTAGATTTCATAACCCACAAACGAAATCTATATATGGGCACAGGGAACTGTGCTATATTGCGCATTACTCAAGTATTCTGTCTCCTTACATGGCAATTTTAAATATTGGCATTTCATTATCAAACAATAATTTACCTTTACAACTTCTTGACTAGCCCTTGAATCTGAAGCAAGAACATTCTACTTCCGTGACGTGCTCGCAGTTATCAACCACTTCTAGCGCGTATCAGGTAATCATACTTGGCTATTCTGCTACAGACTTGTTTTATGCATGTCAAGTAATAGTTTTTATGTATCGTGTGATTATTTTACCCATTGTTTGGTTAGTGCTTTCCAATTGATATACACCTTAGTTGTTGTCCCCTGGTGTTTGTTTTCAGTTATAATTAGTGTTATCCATACTAATGCAAGTACTGTTTTTTCGGGAGATGCTGAAGCGTCCACCACATTGACAACAGCTCTAGATAATCTTCAGCAGCACAAGGTATGGATACTGACAGCTCCATCGACTGTGATCATCAGGACTGGAACACTTGTCGTTTGATTGTTCTACACCATGTTTCATTCATGGTTAGCCATTGATATGTACCTGTGCAGTCGACCTCAAGTGTGTGTTGTGTTTTCAATATTATAATCCTTACTAATGCAAATACTATGTTTCAGGCATTTGTTGAAGCGTCAACCCACGCACTTGATGCGGAGCCTGACATTCAAGTAATTCCAGGGGAAGCGGGACCATGCGGATACGAATCGGCGCAACAGCTTTCGGAAATGCGCACCACATTGACAACAGCCCTAGATATTCTTCAGCAGCACGAGGTATGGATACTGACAGCTCCATCGAGCGTGATCATATAACGTGATTCCATTTGCTATACTTTCTTCCCTATTAACGAAAGTACTGTGTTTCAGGGAGACGATGGAGCGTCCACTACAATCACAAGATCCCATTTAGGTGATGCAGATGTAAAGTAATCGGAGAAATAAGTCGATTAAATCTGATCATATTTAAATATTCCTTGATTCTTTTAGACAATGCAACATTTGTGGTTATCTCTTTATATGTACCTGTGCCGTCGACCCCAAGTGTGTGTTATGTTTTTAATATTGAAAACCATACTAACACAAGTACTGTGTTTCAGGGAGTTGCTGATGCCTCCTCTTCAATACAATCATTCGTGGCAGTCCATGCAGATCCAGAGGTATGGATACTGACAGCTCCATTGAACTAGGTCATCAGAGCTCAAATACTTGTCGTTTGATTGTTCCACACAATGTTTAAATCGTGTTTGGCTATTGAGATGTACATGTGTGTTCGTCCTCACGTGTGTTTTAGGGTAACAATATTTTGATACACAGTAATGAAAATACTATGTTTCAGGGAGTCGATGGAGCCTCATTCCGTGCTGTCTATGCGGATACAGAAAACATAGTCGTTGCAGCGCAAGAGGAAGGGGAGACATGCGGATACGTATAGGAGCAACAGTGTGCAGATGTTGACGGTCGAGTCAAAAAGGTTGCAAAGAAAAGAAACAAAAATAAGGTTAGTTACAAACAGTTCATAACTTTAGACATTTTTTTGTGCTGGGGACTATTTTATGTTTTTTTCCAGTCAATTGTACTATACTTTATCTTGTGTTTAAACTGAACATCCCTTTTCCAATCTGTCCTCTAGTTAACCATGGGTCTACGAACTATACATACACAGACAGTGAAGCGAATGAGAGATGTTACTTGCCAGACCATTTACACTATGCAGGCTATGGAGGAACTATTAATTCAGACGCAGCGTGTTGAGATCGGGATGCTCATGTCCAATGTACAGAAAATGAAATGAATGTGTACGGAGAATCCGGCAAAGTTGTATTGGACCATTGCTACAGTGCGACCGCACCACCGCAACAACATGATACTGGATGTATTGAAGATAGCTCTGAAGTAGTCGCAGATCAATTCACACAATCTACACCCGCCAAAAAATTGCCACCAAAAAAGCTGTCGACATTGTTGTGTTCTCCCATCAATGTTGAAGTAGCGGAAGTTGAAATGACAGAGAATGAACCAGCAGCAGCATTCACCGACGCACCAGAACTTGATAGCAGCGATATTTCTTTCAAATGTGGTGATATGTCCTCAACGTCACAGGCCGAAACAACTTTGACGCAGGATGACAGTCTAACGAAAGAGGGCAAATACATAGTATTCGACAGTTGTTTGATGGATATTATAAGTATGCTGAAATGTGGGCATTCCGTCCGAGGGAAAGTACGTGGGAAGCCATTGATTCATGTGACTCGTCAAAAACAAGGCAGTAACGTCACAATACATGCCGCCTGTTCATTACATAATACGTTTTCATGGTCTGCACAACCGATGCTGGGGAAACTGCCAGCATGCAATCTACTGTGTGCAGCTGCATTACTTTTTATTGGCTCCAGTTTTAGAAAGTTAGAGTCTTTCTTTCAGTTTGTGGGACTCCATTTCATTTCAGTACGACAAATACCAACGTGATTATCTGTTTCCGGCCATTAGTGATGCTTGGAAAATTGAAAAATTGTCTCTAGCAAGTACATTCGAAGGCAAACGATTCAGGCTAGCTGGCGATGGACAGTGCGACAGCCCTGGATTTTCTGCCAAGTACTGCACCTACCACTTTCAGGACATGGACAGTAAGAAAATTGTGAGTTCGGTGGTCGTGCAGGTAACACAATGTACATCCTCAGTGGCCATGGAGAAACTAGGATTTATAAAATCAGTGGAATATCTGCAATCGAGGGGAATGCACATCGACCTCATAGCCACGGACAGGCACGTTTCAATTGCCAAGACAATGAGAGAGCAGTTCCCACATATTAAACATCAATTTGGCGTATGGCATCTTGCTAAATCAATCAATAAGAAAATCTCGGCTGCAGGGGAAAAAAAAGGTTTGGAAAGTATTTCAGAGTGGTCCCAGTCTATCAGCAACCATCTTTGGTGGAGCTCCAAAACTTGTGAAGGGTCAGTGGAAATACTACTTGAAAAATGGTGGTCACTGATGCACCACTGTACCAACGTGCACCGCTGGTCAGAAAACCTACATTTCCACCAATGTGAACATGGCCCTTTGTCCCCAGTGGAGGCACGGAAGAAGAAGTGGTTGAATCCATCTTCACTGACACACAAAGCCATTGAGAAGATTGTTTTCGATAAAACTCTATCAAGAGATTTGAGGGGACTGACAGAATTCTGTCACACCGGAGGTTTGGAGGTGTTCCACAATATGTGCCTAAAGTACAGGCCAAAGCGCTTGCATTTCAGCATACAGGGCATGAGACATAGGACTCTACTAGCGGTCTTGGCCCATAACGAGAATCTCGGCCGTGAACAATCTAGGACTAAGAGTAATGTAAGGATGCCTCGCTACACTAAGGCCTTTTCAAAAAGAAGTAAGCAATGGGTGATCAAACCAGTCTATGAGGAAATGGAGTTTGACTTTGTCAAAAGTCTTATTGTTGCTGTATTAGAGAAGCACAGATATGGAATTTTGAACGTTTCTGTGCAGAGCACTGATCCATTGCCACCCAACATTGCCACTGTGCCATGTCCACCCAAAGGAGAGCTGGTTGTGAAGTACAAATCCCGGTTTAAATAATTGTAATACGATTGTCTTTTTGTAAATAAATGTTATTGTACAGTGTGCATACAAAGTACGCTAACCCTAACCCCTACCTTCACCATCCTGGGTGCCGAACAACTTGGGTGCCATCTTTGAATTCTCTCTCTATTCACATCATTTGCTGACCTTGACTATATGTGCATGTATATATTTTTTTTGATGTAACTAATTTTCGCAATCTCTTGTAAATGCTGCGCACTGTTAACCGAGGGGAGGCTTGCGTATTGCAAATAATAAAAATAACAAACAATAAATCTCACTTTCAACTCAACTCCTCGGGTACTTTATACTTTCCCTGACCTTCCCCAAAAAATTAAAAGTCTCAATAGTTATGGTTCTTTGGGATTTCAAAGCTCGCAGACAATGAGGACAAAATTGGGGGCCTTAGAACGCGCCAAGCGAGCCGTTGCAGATGGGAGAGAAGCCAGTTCACATTTGCACATTGAGGCGTACTACATAGATGGATTCGAAACTTCAGGTTCTCACAGATGGCTTTACTACGGGATGTTGCAAAGAAAGAATGTATGCTCATTTCTAGTGAAGGTCAGCAGCTTTGATTTTCAGCTCGCGCCCTGAAGAGGCCCACAACTCGCACTGGCAGTATAAGGTTCTATTGTTTTTTGACCTTGAGAGACAGGGACCATGCCGAAAGAACTTCATTTGAAGGGGGAAGGGGGTGCAATAACGTAAGAGACGATAAGGCAGAAAATTCAGAAACTAGACCGAGTTTCATGTTAGTTAGGTATACGAAAAATCGTTGTCAAGAGCACAGTGGGATTTACAGACTGCATTACGCAGAGACACAATGAAAATTGCAAATATAATGTAAGTAACTCTTTAGACGCTTTTGTACCGGAATGAAGAATTAATGAATGGATGCATGAATAAATGAATGAATGAAGAGCTTGGAAAACGTTTGTGGGATCGTCCTTGTAGCGGGCACATGGGCATGCAGGTCCACATTCCACACGCTTGTAGACAAAAAGTCGTTTCTCATTGTGTACTAACCTCGATTTATTTAGTTAGTTTTCGCATTGATTTTAGAGCCGAGCATTCTCCATTGCACTATCCTTGAAAGCAAATAGTTTCAGCTCGGCCGTAATAAATAAAATGAATAATATTAATAAAGATTGGCTGGCGAGAATAATTATAAATGTTATGTTTTCAAAACAGGTATATCCTTCCCTTTTGCTACTGCCACCAGTTTCAGACACCGGCAGATGGTTTTTTTTAACCGCCAGCTGCAGCTTAATGTAAACAACTGCACAATCCTGATGATTTTATGGGACGATCGCCAAGGGCCCATATGCCCTTATGCGGTACTAGCGGCTAGAAGCAACATATCAACCTTTACGCTGGCCTAGTGCCTACTTGATGGAACAGCCTTGCGGTTCAACGTGTGACAAAAGTGCTTCTTTTAATGAAAACCAACACCCTGTGTACCATAAAGGAACAGCGCGTGACTCACGATAAACTTTTACGGATTTGCGGATAAAGATAAAAGAAAATAAATGGCTTTCGGAGTTCATATGGCAATTGCTGAATATTCTATAAACATTTAATGTCAAATAAATGTACTTTACCAAATGTACCATGTTGCTGTTTGACTTTAAAGTACAGTTTCATATTCCGAATTGTGGCGCGCTGTGTTGTGAGTTGATCTGTGTTGGTTTCCGGGTTCTGTGTGAAGTCGCGTAGAAGACGACAGGACGCGTTTGCCTACGCAGCACAGAAACGTCACAGGGAGAGGTGGGGAATATGAATGTTTTGATAATGTCAGGCTCAGGGGCGGGGGATATGATTTAGTGCCGCAAAAGCAGGTCAGCCAGGGCGATGGGGGAAATGATAGGATTATCACAAAATGGCAGCTCCCTGATGCCTATTTTCGCGTGCGTTTAATGGCCGAAAACTCGGGTAAGGTCCATAGGAAATGTTTTGAAAATCGAGCGATTTAGGCTTAAAAACACATGGCCGACCCGTAGGGACAATAAAAGATTTTGACCGAACCATTCCTTTAAAGATTGCACTGCCGAACGTACCCCATTCATCACAACCTTGAGCAATGTCTCATCCGCAATGAGCACTGTCCCAACCAAGCTTAAATATACGTGGGTCCTCCCTTTACTGAAGAAACTTACTCTAGACCATAACATCCCCACAAACTACTGCCCCATCACAACAGTACCTTTCCTCGTAGAAATATTGGACAGAGCAGCCTATCTGCAAATCCAAAACCATCTGGAATCTAACAACCTCCTAGGCCTTTGCCAATTGGGTTTCCGCCCAGGGCATGGCACTGAATCAGCCCTCCTGGATCTAAAAATACAAATGGACGAGATTAAAGATGACAGCAACCTCGCGCTCCTCCTCCTACTGGACCTCTCAGCAGCTTTTGATTTAGTAAACCAAAACATACTATGCAAACACCTCTCCTCGGCGGCCCACTTTTCAACCAAAGTCATACTTTGGACACAGTCCTTCTTAACCAACAGAACTATGAGGGTCTTCTCACCTACCGCAGCAGCACTGCCAGCCTCCGTCATCTGTGGAGTTCCTCAAGGCTCCTGTGTCCCCCCTACACTCTAAAATATCTTAACCAAGCCTCTATTCGACCTTCTCTATGACTTGGGAATCACCTACACTAACTATGCAGACGATACCCAAATCCTCATCCCTATTACAGGTATGTATGACAGACTCGAAATCACTAAATAAAATGTACCAAACCATCCAGGCCTGGAGGGCCCGGCATGGCCTTTGTTTAAAGGATGAAAAAACAGAGTTACTCCTCATAGGCTCACAAAACGATCTAAACAAACTCTGCAACTCCTTCTAATCCTTTGCTATTGATGGGATCACTATCAATGTCTCCAAGGAAGAAAAATCCCTGGGCATTTTCCTTGATTCAGCACTCACCTTAGCCAGACAAGTTAACGCCACGGCATCAGCGACAGCTTATATCTCAAAACTCATCAATGCCTGTAGACCATTCCTGTCAACAGACAGCTGTACCACGCTTGCCACGGCTCTCATCCTCTCCAGGATAGACTATTGTAACGCCCTCTGCGAAGGCTCTAACATCATAACACTTCAGGGGATTCAAAATAATGCTGTAAGAGCAATACTTAGCATCCCAAAAATTAAACTTATTACATCAGCGAGACAAATGCCCACTGGTTGCCGGTCCACAAACAGATCCTGCTCAAAACCCTCTCCTTGACACACAAATGTCTGTCCAATTCAGACTTGAAAACCTGGCTGTTCACACTAGAGCGGCTAAAGTAGCTCTCTCTCACAATCCCCCTGAAATATCTTCTATGTCCAGAAATGTTTATTGTATGCATTACTCTGAATTGTTACGCATGTATGTACTCTATTTTGCACTGTCTCTACAAAAATAAACACCCAGATGCCTCAGGGTTAGGTGCACTTTACAAATTCAAAATAAATAAATAGTATCTAGTCAGTTTCCTGTGACCTCCCTTCTGACTACCAATTACCACCCCAAAGGCACTTCAACTTTAGCGCTGATCAGTCCTACATGGGATTATGGTACAATTCAGCAGGATATGCAACATGAACTACCAACTGACAATCCAACCGTGCATCAAATCATAACCACAGCAATACCATGGTGGCAGGTATCATCAAAATGTGCATTTTGTATTTATACTCTATTATGTTTTTGCGCAATGTCACAGGCTCAATGGGCATTAAATTGCATCATTGGGTGTTAATTTGACACTAGTTCCCAAAAATGTTCCTTTGGGATAACCGAATAGGTCACCATACAAGTGAATGTGTGCCACTCATGAATAATCTGTGAAGGTAGACCCTCCCCTTACATTTAACTCATTATTCACCCCCTCGCCGCAAGTTTAGGTCTTGTGACGCCCGAGTCTGCCATCCTCCGAAAACAGCGAACTTCACCCACTACGAAGAATCAATACAACGAAAAGGGCCTATGTTTAACTTAGATGAGTCTCTCAAAAACATGGACCACGATTGCCTAAAATGCATTATTGACCTATATGAACTTGCATGGTATGACAGTCCCAAAAAGTATTACTGCACCCCCCACCCCCTTTTAATACAGTTTGAGAGACATTAGTGATCCATACTTACGGTCCATACATGCCAACCCTCCCGATTTAGGCGGGAGACTCACGACTTTTCAGTTAAAAATAATGCCTAAAATCATTATAACCCCAATGCAGTTTTATGGGAAAACTGCATTCTCCTGATTTCTGTTGTGAAATCTCCCTCTCAGGGGCTCCACAACGTTGGCCTGTCTGCTTACCAAATGTTCTCTTTGAATTCCAACTTAGTTTTACTTAGTTTTTGTCCTTCATAAGGAGCAGCGCTCGCAAGTGCGACTGGTCTTGTCACTGCCAGCCTCTCTACTGGCGCCAAACGCTTCTCGTGGAGCGCGGGCTCGCGAGACCCCGTTTTCGAGATCTCGCGAGACCGCACTCCCGCGATCATGTGATGTCCCCATAGGGGCTCCACAATGAAATCTCCCTCTCAGGGGCTCCACAATGTTGGCCTGTCTGCTTACCAAATGTTCTCTTTGAATTCCACCTTAGTTTTACTTTTTCGCTCTTCGTGAACTTCAATTCAAATACATGGAACCATATGTCTATAACATTGGTGTAAATGTGTTCTTTTTTTATATTTACATTTTTATTAAGAAATACAAGATGGCAATCAGTGTAACATCATATTTTACAAATTACAGTTCATACAGTACATACCGTTTTTAAAGCCATATGCAGTGTGTAAAGGACATTTTAGAACTCTAAAGCTGTAACCATTACATTTTTTTATATGTATGTTACATTTCCCCCCCCAAAGGTAAAATACTCATTGGATACCAAATCTAGCAATATTTAAATGACTTCTACCTCGAACAAGTAACAACGCCTCAATGCCCCTGCGCGGTTTGCGCGCTATATAAAATTTAAATATAAATAAACAAATTTGTTTTGTATTGTTTTAAAATTGTGAAAGGTTTATTTGTAAACCGTAAAACAAAAATACTATATATATATACATATATATATATATATATATACATCTCTTGAGGAGGACGGCTATAGGAAGGATATCGCCACAGTGCGCGCAGAACCCTCTGGCACTACGTGCGGACGCATGCGCATTCCCAACGTGGACACGCCAAGCAGCACGCACGCTGGGTGTACGGCTGGCGCATGCGCACTGTTCAGGCTGTCAGATTTGCCTTTCGCAGGTCACAGTGTTTGCAAGATGGCGGGTTACAAGCCGCATAAGTTGGCTTCTATGCCGCAGACTTTGGATCCGGCGTCGTACTTTGAGCTGACCCCCCAGCAGAGGCGAGCGCAGGAGGAGCGGCTGGCACTAAGGGCTCAGCTGAAACGGCAGTACCTGCTCCAGCTGAACGACCCGCACCGCAAGACCATCGTAGTGAGTACGAGGGGGAAGGGAGATTCTTGTACATGGGGGGGATATGAGGGGCGAGGAGCATGGGGGGGGCACATTTGAAAGGAGGGCCCGTCAAGAGAGATACAGCGGAGTCCGTAAGGATGAACGCCAGGGGGAGGCAGCATGCACAGTGTTTGAGGAGAGTGCAAAGGGTACTCCTCTGGCCCAACTTGCTGCTGTGTCGCACACATATCTTTACCTTTTTACTGTTTCTCCCCATGATCTGTCTCTCACTGCAATGTGTACCCTGTAACAGCGCTTTGATGCCTCCGGGTTTAGAGTGCTTTATGAATGCATAAAAAATAGAGGGGCAGGACTCCTTGCGAGAACCACAAAATAGCACAGGGAAACAAGGAGGCAGGCCACAGTGAGTAGGGGCAAGAGCAAGTCCATCTGCCCATGTCACAAGGCGAGACAGCTTTCAAGAATACAATGAAGAGTTATAGCAATTGGAAGCAGAAGCAAGGGAGACCCTAGAGAGGAGAGACCTAGTAGACGCTTCTTGCAGAGACCACAATCGGGCGTAATTTTTAAAATGTATTGTTCACCTGTAATGCTCCTATACACAAGTGTTTCGAGGCGCAACAAGGTGGGGGACAGGAAGGGGTAAAGTAGCGATCTTAAGCAATGCAACACCCATATCATGAAGGGATAACCTTCAGAGTCTGCAATGACGGGCGCAGCAATGAGAAGGGTCAGGGAGAGACCACATATAGCAATCCTTATGAAGAGAGAGATAGTGGAGCAGCCTCAGAGAACATGAGGAAGGACATGGTAGAAATCCTGGAGACTCCATACTGAGAAGGGTGGGAGGTGAGGAGGATATCTCGTAAGGAAGAAGGGATAACCTTCAGAGTCTGCAATGACGGGCGCAGCAATGAGAAGGGTCAGGAAGAGACCACATATAGGAATCCTTATGAAGAGAGAGATAGTGGAAACAGCCTCAGAGAACATGAGGAAGGACATGGTAGAAAACCTGGAGACTCCATATTGAGAAGGGTGGGAGGTGAGGGGGATATCCTGTAAAGAGCATAAGGCAGAGGGCCATGGTAGAGGCTTTGGGTATGAGGGTCTAGTTGAGGACCCATGCCAACAAGCCCAATTCCAGTCTGGAGGTGATAGTACAGTCCTGGATTAAGTTTTGCATTTTGGGACTTGCAGCCCTCGGAGTATAATGGGGGAAGTTTAGGGTTACACATCCCTGAATGCACAGTTATAACTGGGACTGGACTAGCATCTCTCAGCTTGATTTGTGGCATGTTGGCACGTATGCTAGGGGTAGACTGTAAATACCTCAGACTAGATCATAGGAGTGTCAGCAACCATGAGGGAGAGGAACACAAGAGGGGCAGCCTACAGTAACTGGCAGAGACTGCAAGGAGGAAGGACAGGGGAGATTCAGTGCGCAGAGACTATAGATTGGAGGGACAGCAGAGCGGAAGTCACAGAGAGAACACAATGGGGATAAAGAGACTATAAGATGACACCCAGATGTTCTAAAACTATAATTGCTACTTTTTATTCTCAACAGACATGCCTTGTGTTGCAGCTTCCTTCTGGCCATTCCTCTATTAATTTACTTGCCACAGTTATAAGCTTTACAACCATTATTCACTGCATTCACACCTCTGCAGCCTTGTTCCATTTGAAGATTTCTCTTCTTGATCTTCAAATCTATGCATGGGCATGCCTCTTTCCTCCTCTTGCTGCCTCATGATCTCCTACTGCATCCTTCATCCAATGCCCCACTGTCCCCAATCCCTTTTCTCTTACTCTTGCTTCTGGTCCATCTCTCTCCTTGCCCCTTACCACTGGGACTCAACTCCTGACATCATGCCATGCTAACATTCAAGGCTGCCCTCAAACAGCATTTCCTTTTCCACAAAGGTGCACCTCTGCTATCCCATCTCTTATCTTCCTTCCATCTTTATACAGTGCCAGCAACAAAAAGAATAGCTCTAAAAGTCAGTTAAATATATAGTTAATTACTGTAATCTATGCATAATGCCACAGAATCTTCATACATCGGCTGTATCGTCCCTACCCTAATTACTGACCCACTATTTATTTATTGGATGTTTGTAAGGCACCTATACAACAAATGATGTTTCAAGGCACCACAAGACAAAAGAGGGGAGAGGAGAAGATAACAATAATGGGCCTACTAGGCCTTGTGATATTCAAAAAGTGCAGTTACGAGAAGTGGGGGGGGTGAGAGGGGACTGGCGGTCTGGGCGTCATGCGAAGTGCAATGACAAGAGGGAGGTGCAGGGGAAAGAGGAGTGAGAGCAAGTGAAGAGGGGAGGGTGGAACAGTGCCAAGAGGAGGCCAGGAGGGGAGGGTGGAGCAGTGCTAAGGGGAGGGCAGGAGGACAAGTGCCAGGGATTGCATGGGTTGCAGGGGAGAGGGACCACATGCTAAGTGCGGGAGGCTGGTCCCCTGTAGAACTCGCAGGGAACTAGGCAGCCAGTCACTGCGTCCGACGGGGGGTGTTAGCAGGGGATGGGGAGAGGGAAGAAAGAAGAGGAGAGTCTTGAGGAGCTTCCAGAACTTAAGGAGGTCCGGTTCATGCCTGAGAGGGGCAGGGAGACCATTCCAGAGGGAGTCTCCTGTGGAGGAAAGAGATCTCTGCTTAGAGGAGTTTTTGATCTCCATGGATTTGGAGCTAGAAGAACGGAGGGCTCTAGCAGGGAGGTATTTTGGAAGAGCGAGTTGGATGATGCAGAGGGCCTTGAACTTTATCCTACCAGGAGCCAGTGGAGAGATTTTAGGGCTGGAAAGATGCGGTCCCTGGGCTTGATGCCAAGGATAAGTCTTGCAGTCCTATTCTGTATTAGCTGGAGAGCGCAAAGGAAGGATAAAGGAATATTGAGGAAGAGGGTGTTGCAGTAGTCCAGCCTAGAGGGGACCAGAGCTCTTGGGTGGGGGGAGGGGCCAGGTGGGAGAAAGGGAGAGAGAAAAAACACACCAGGTGTGAGGGAAGGGGACATTACATACGCAGTTCTAGCATAACATAAAGATCAATATCGGTCGGTAAGTCATAGGGCCACTTCTGTCCCCTTCTTAAATATCGGAATTACCACTGATTGCTTCTAGGAAGAGGGTGTAGGTCCCGGTCACTTACTAATGGTCATTGAAAAGGCTAAACGCTTCAGATGGAATGAGACGTGTGTGTGTGTGTGTGTGCTATAAGAACAGTATCTTAGTTCCATCGATCACACAGGCCTCTATGATGTGTCTTTGTAGATGTGTAATGGTCAACCTTGTTCCATTGCTGAGTCCCCGTGATGGCATAAGATTGCGTAGTAGCATAATTACAGCACCCACTTTCAGTTCTAGCTTGTGAGGAGGCATTGGTCCTATAGCGTTTTGCTCTTTAGAGACTGAACTGTTGAGCCGGTAATTAACTGTTCATTGACGCTGGAATTGCTGTTGAAGTGGGGGTGAAAAGAAGTTCTGAATGTTGCGAGAGTGGAAGGTGAAGGGGACAGCGTTGAACCTTGCTCATTCTGTTTGTTGAAATGATAGCTGTTTTTAAAGTGGGTGCACTTTGCCATTTGGACAGTAAAGGGCAACCTAACGCTGAGAAATTGCATCAGCCGAGTACAGAAACATACCTAGGCGCTATGTTATGTATATATAGCTGTCCAGCTCTGAAATCTCTTCATTAGCTCCCAGTGGCGGCAAGAATACACTTCAAGACCCTCTGCATTGTCTCCAAGGCTTTCTGGAGCCTGGGACTGCACTACCTCCAACTCTCTCTTCCTAAGTATCTCCCATCTCGAACTCTCTGCCCATCCACCTCCAACTCTGAGGGTCAGCCGCTTTCCCAAGCAGAGAGCTGGGGGCAGATATTTCTTTGGCCGGGGCCTCCCTCTGGAACAGCCTCCCTGCCTCTCAAACTTGAGCAGAACCATATCTGGTTCCGGATGCAACTCAAGACCTTCCTCTTCGCTTCTGCTTTCTCTCTTCCTCTTACCCTGCTGATGACCTACCTGTTCCACGCACTGGTTACCTGCCACCCTCTGAACTTGGGCTGAGGTCCCTGCCTGTCCAGTTGCACCTTGCACTGCCACTTGGCTCCCCTAGCACTTGTGGTCTGTATCTGTAACCCTACAGTCCCCGCTCTCTGCACATATGAGCCACCCTTTGGCTGCACTTTCTGATTACCTGCACTGAGCCACCTGGTGGCTGCACTTTTGTTTACCTGCACTTCTCCACCCCCTCCCCCTTTTGCACTTCTCCCCTTCCCTGCGCTTGCATGATCTGAATGACACAAGGCCTGGTAAGATCGTTGTTTTGTCCTCCCTCTGTATCCCCCTCTTTGTCATGCCTAGAAACACTTGTGTACAGGCGCATTATCAATGCCATATATCATTCATTTATTTATTTCCATTTGTAAAGCGTGCCGAATCCGGAGGTATCTGGGCGCTGGTGCAATACACGTAAGAGGTACATACATAGAAGAGGTAGTTAAAGTGTGTAATATGGGAGTTGTGGGCATAATCTGGAATAACCGTGACAAGGGTGGCGCAATTTGGTGTGTATACTTGATGGTCATATATATGATTCTGAAACCACCACCAACTCGCGATTCATCCACTATGTAGATTGTTGCAGCCTCTGTGATGTGAGTGTTACTGTTCGAAATTCCATGCTTTTTTATCAGTAAATGTCCCGCACATAGTGTGTTGCAAATGCCTTTACCTGCAGCATAGCATGGTGATTGGAGTCCTCTTGGCGTTTTGACAGACTGTAAGGATCTGCTTGAAGCCTGCCACAAAGTGCAACTTTTGATATAACTCCGATTTGGCTGCTCCTCTGCCAAACTGGCCTGTCGCCTTCTCCAAAGGCAATACAGATTCTCCATCTTCTCTAAGAAGAGTGTCCACATTCAAGCCTGGATCTATGCGGCCTCTAACAACACAGCCAAACTTTCTGAAAGGATCTGGCCAATCCTACTGCGGTATCCTCTTCTTCTGCCCGGCCTTGGCTTCTCATTTCACCACTAAAACCCAGGACATCCTGTTCTCACTCTCCACCACTTCTCCTCACTCTCCCCCAACCCCTCTCAGGCCTGCCATGGCCACCTCTCGTTTTCTCCTCCTCTTCTTTAACACTTGAAGATGTTTCCAGACAGGTCTGGTCGATGAAAGTCTCATCTGAACAGGTGACCCCCTGCTCCTCTAGAACCATCAAGGACAACAGCAGGGTTTGATGAAGGTGCCAAGAATAGTTGGACCCACTATTCCAATGGGTCAAAGCGCCTTTGCAGACCTTCTAGGACGACCAGATGCAGAGTGGTCCCACGGGACGACAGCGGGCTCAGGGTGCCAAACCTTCCAGCGGGACACCAGCAGTTCCTCGACTTGGCTTCTTAGCTTCAGGATACTTGGATCCTATCCTTCGATCAGTGAGAACTCCAGAGATTGATATGGTATGGGTGTTTGGAGCCTTCTCTTATCCAAAATCTCTTTTGCGCCAAAACGAAGAGGACCCAGTGGGAGATCTGGTCACATGCAGGCATACCATACATGGATCAATCACGGACCACGGTGGTCCCAGGCATTCACAGCACCTCAGACTCTCTGGCACCCAGGATGTGTATTGGAACCAGACGTTCCAGCCTACATCCTGGTAGCATGCAGAAGCCCGTGAAAGCTTGGCGCTTGAAGGGAAAATGCATGACCAAATAAGTACTGACCCGGGTCGGCTCGGCCTGGGGAAGGTGAAGGGGGCAAGATGGCCAAAGGACAGGACAAAGTACCTCGTGGCATGGACATTTTGGAGCCGGGCCACCTAACCGTGCCACACGCGGTAATCGCGGTTTACCTGGCAAGAAAGGGTTAAAAATATGCGGAAGGATAAGCTGCCACCAGCCCTGTCCAAGGCACATCTGCACTTCTCCTTAAAAATCCTTTGAGAGTATCTAGGTTCTTTGGAAATGACAGGAAGACCAACGTACGCACTGTACTGTAAGGTACATTGTACACTTGTTACATGTTGCAGAAATGTTGCAACACTGGACTAAGGAAAACAGTCTCCCAGTACTGACTGTCTTTAAGGGTGAGTCAGTTTCCCCATAAGAAGTGAGTGAAAACACCCAGAGGAGTGCAGCAGAAGGTAAAGTCAGACTATGGCGTTTAAGCAAAGCAAAAAGTTGTGGGGTACACAACTGGAGGGAAAATTACACATTAATTGGAAATCTTTCCTAACAGCCATTGATATGAGGAATCATGGTAAGGTGTGAGTCTACCATAAAACCCAGTGGTTTCACCAGCTGGAAAATGCCATGAGAGCCCGGAATGTTCTTGTGAAGGAACCAATTTAAAAAGATTGGTTGAATAAATGGAATGGGACACTAAAAGAAATTCTGTCTCTGCCTGGTTCAATTTAAAACATTTTCCCCCACCCAGGCTTCAATCTCAACCAGACACGTCCCTATACGTGACATATCTTTCTTTCTGTGTAGAGAGTCTCAGATATGTATTGACAGCATATTGGTGCATAGACTTACCCAGTCTTTCGCCATAAACACAGCACTTGCCACATTCTGGCTGCACTATCACTGTTTATTGCCTCCTTTTTTTTATTTGTATTTATTATTTATCCCCTCTCCTCTGCTGTGCACTTTCCACTCTCCCCCTTCCATGCACTTTTTCCCTTTTCCCCATCCCATGCACTTGCGCGTTCTCAATGTCACTGGGCCTAGTAAGATCGTTATTGTTTGTGTTCTCCCTTGTTTCCCCTCCCTTGCCTAGTCACGCTCTGAAACACCTGTGTAATGAGAGCGATACAAATAAAATATATCATATCATATCAAATTCAGTAAATTTGCCAATGGTTCCATATAAAAGTTAAACAGCATAGGCAAACTAATTGAACCCTGAGGGACCCCAAATGTGAATCCTGAGCGATTTCTGTCCCATTACCACCAACTGCTGTCTGGCATACAAAAATGACCGAAATCATTGCAATATTTGTCCTTGAATTCCCATCCTATTCTTTGGTGCGTCAAGCAAGATCTCAATGGTATCGAATGCCGTGGATAAATGATAAATCGAATATGTGAAGACAATAACCCCCCCCCCACGTCCCGATCATCAATAATGTTTAAAGTAGCTGTTTCTGGACTGCAGCCCAGTTCGAAAACTGGATTGGGACAGGGATAATAATTTTTGATTTGGCTATTCATTCAGTAAGTTGGTCAGACACTGTTCTCTCAAAACATTTCCCTAGAAATGGTGAAGCGGAAACGGGCCTGTAGTTGGCCATATCTTCCATATACAAATTAACATTTTATTTTAATAGTGATTACACATGCAGAATTTTCAGTGTCATGGAAAATAACCACTCTGACGAAAGGTGGACCGGTTGGTTAAAAAGTGAAAGACAGGTAAAGAAATCCTCTTATCATCGATGCTGAGCAGACGACGTCCAAATAAAGAGTAGCTTTGGTCATTGTCATTAATGCTGTGGGAGGATGCAAAAAAATCACAGTAACATAGGCTTTACAGCTGAGTCACGAAGATGTCATGTAAAATTGATGTACTTCTTTCTGTATTAGAATCCTCTCTGTGGTGCGGTGGGGGCGCAGCACATGGTTGCCATTTCTTGTAGAAGCGTTTGTTTTATTGGAAGGGGTTCTTCTTTGCTTTCAACAAAGCAAACCGGGCTTAGGACCGATTGGCAGTATGATTTGGCTTCAGATATATTTACATAATCGCGGCGCTCCTATTTCAACAAATTTAGATTCTCTTCAGATGGAAATGAACGCCTTCTCTGTTGACAAATAGATTGCCTTTTTGTATTTAACACATCGGAGAACCAATGAGCTGAAGGTTTAGCTCTTAAGGTTTTTGCCTGAATGGGAGCAACAATGCTCATACAATCTTTCAAATCATCATTTGAACTTTGTAAATACCTCATAAATTTTGTCGACATCACCCCCCTTACCATTCTAATCATTATCTTTTCTGTAATTAAAGAAAAACATGTCTGATTAATTTGGTTCCATTCAAGATTCGGGATTGTTGTTCTTCTCTTGTCCTTGAGAAAAGACTTTTGTTGTCAAAGAAAAAGAAAGAAAATGACTAGTCAACTTTACATGCTCAATGTTCAACTTGTGCTCTATAAGGCTAATGACAAAGTCCAAAATATTACACATAATGTGTAGGAGATGAACAATTCTGCTGGAAGTCACTTGTTTACAGGACGGATGCCCTAGGGTTTGAGTAAGAGCAGGATGAGTTTCCCCTAGGGACATTAAAATCTCCCACAGAAAGGCAGCACGCATTAATCGCAAAATCCATACATTTAATTCCCTGGTGGGTTATAAATCACATAGATATGGAATGATACTGATGCATGCAAAACCACTTTAAGAGCAATTCATTCAAATGGCTTCAAGGAATGTATCAACACGTGGTTACAGTTAAGTTTAAAAAATAATCCCCCACACCCCGCCCAGCGTTCTTATCCCATATTGTTATGGATTTATGGATATGCTGTACTCGTTGTACTAAAATCTAAAATATCGAGGGTGTACCCCGAGTGTGCCTGAAAGCAAGTTTCTGTAATAAACATGAAGCTTGGAGAGTCAGAATAGCATCTGAAATTGCTGCAGCATATGCAACTGCTGATCGAGCTTTAATAACATTGAACAAATCTACGTCCTCTCGTGGGCTGCAAATCAATCCTTCTTAATTAAGAGTCATTCTGCAAGCTCTTACTATTTGTCACTGAGACAAAATGGTGAATTATCTACGAGGATGGGATGCACATTTAACATATGATCTTGTAGTACACAATTTATTGTGAATGATTAAAGGCACTAAGGATTATGTAAAGCAATAGATAAACCGCTTCTTTCCCTTAATTTACTTGATATACCAAACTGGCAGAGAGACCCTTTAATCTTTCTGGTATAGAAGATCAGATTCATAGATATGAGATACAGAGGGAGTATCAGCCATCTTAACTCACTAAAAATAGACAAATGCTCCCCAAAATAGGAACCAAAGTTTTATAAGCTGTCCATCTCTGCGCTTTGATCCACAACGCTCAATGGATAGGATTGCACCAGTAGTACACGTAGTTCCTCAGGGCGAAACTCTTATTACTGCTTGAGCTGAAGCGGTAAACCTGTATCCTTTAATGTGCATGAATAACTTGTGCAAAGACATATTTATTACATAACCATTTGTTTTACCATTAAAACATGTTTACTTTCTTATTAAGTACTCCCATTGGGACTCGGACTTAATGTTTGACTAGCTAAAAATCATTTTACTCCTTTTAAAAAAAAAAGAATTTTTTAATAAAAAAAAAGTGAATAAAATACTTGCACTTCTAAATCTTATCTGACGCTCTGCCAGGGCAAGATGACTTATGAGATTTAACATTAAGAGGAAACCCCACGTTTTGGGCAGAGATTTTGCCTTTTGTATTTCGGCAAATAATATCTACATCTCCAAAATCTGGCACAATTCTCAAGTGTGTCTTCCAGTTTATTTATTTGCCACTGGATGTAAAATCTTTGCTTCTGTTGCTTCCAAAAATGGGCTACTAAGTCTGGTAGACTGATGAAATTCCAAATTGTTTTTTTTGTAAAAACATGGGTATGACCGTTGGCGCTTTAATCCTTTTTGTTTTTCTTCCCCCTCAAATTCATGCACAAGCAAAAGGTGATCTGGCTGTGTATATTGCATGCATGGACTTATCTGCAGCCTTTGGCTGCATGATTCGGATGAGAAAATGTGTGAAATGAAAGGCCAGAGGGGCGCCGACCTCTCAAAAATGCTAATGTTGCTTCACTCCCATATGAAAATCCAGGTGAGGCTGAATTCAAGAGGGGCTTTCTCTACAGACATTGGGACCCATTGTGGTCTTAGACGGGGCAGTTTATTTAAGTTATATATTTCGGACCTTGGAGAAGCATTGGAACTCCTTTCTCCCAAGACTGGGACCACTTAGAATTAAGATGATTGCCATATGCTGATATTTTGTTTTATGCTGCCGGTATTGGGCTACAACATAAATACAATTATCTGTGAATGAATACGTCAAAATCTAAAATCATGAACTTTGACATTCAAGATACTTGCACATCACAAGTAGAACGTTGCCTCTACACAATTGGAAGTGGAACAGTTTATCTGGGCTTTCCGTTCAACAGAAGAAGCAACAAGCAAGCTTTAATTCAAAGGGTACCAGGGAACATACATTCAAGCTACTAGTCAGAAGTAAAGTCACTTGCCACCTCAATTCTATACATACCCTCCTCACACATTTCCTACGAAGAGTCAATTTTACTAGCCAATGCATCCTGAGGATATGACTAAAAACAATGCTGTTTTATTTCACAAATAAAAGCCTAGCTTCAGATATGGATGCTAGTCCTGTCTGCTGCTTATTAATTACTACAAAATGAAGATAATGCTAAACCTTATGGACTAGAGTTAGGTCACTTACGAAATTGCATTGAGGGATTCATCTGGAAAAGGGTATTAATCTACCACTCTGTGCCGAGTTTAGTTGTCCATCATGAGTTAGGTCAAAATAGAGAAACTCGCGATTAAAAACGTACAAGTGATAAAGAAGTTCAGAGCTGAGAACAATTCAGTAATGGGCCCGTCTCAGAAGAGCCTTCACAAATGCATACAGGCTGTAGATAAAATGTAATTATAATTCCATATAAAACCTGATATTAAAATTCAGAAAAATGGGAATTAAATATTTTCTGCGTATATGGAAAACACACCAGCAGAACAATAAAAAGTGGGGGAGTTTCTTACATAAGCATTGCTGATCCCATATGTACTTATCCCACTTTCTTCGTTATCTAGAGGGAGCAAATTCGACCTGGTTATTAGCACCAGTCTACTGCACTCAGACTTAATATTACATATTTCACCTCCATCTTCTGAATTTACATGTCAACTAGTATAAAGTTTCAGCGAAGATCAGGTGTTTGCTTTTTGCCTGCTTAGGTCTTTTTCCTTTTTGCCGTATTCTAATTTTGGATCCATGATCCTGATATATACCCTTCCCTGCTGCATTTATTAAGGACCGGGGCAACCTTCTATTTCCTCTAACTATTTTCATATTGGGATTCTCTGAGGGTCACAGATAGGTCTTAAGAAAATAGCACACCTAGCTTTCGCCTGCGATGCTAGGCACGAACCTTTACTTGTCAAAAACGGCTATGGGAGTTTGACAGGTGTAGTACAGGGTTCAAAACTAAGATTTGATGAGCAGGAGCTGAAACAAGCTCCTGGGTGTCTAACGCTCACCTGGTATCCACTGGGACGTCGCTCCGCCTGTTCTGACCTCTTACAACCTCAAACCCTTCCCTGGAGTCTACTCGACTGGAGACTGGGCCTGAAACACAGGATTGGTAGAGTTTAACTCCCTATTGTCTGTGTGTTTGAACCCGGGGTCCAACCCTTCCCTTTAATCCACAGCTCACCTTGTTTTCTTGGAAAGTGTGCTCTCCGTCCTGCTTTCAGCGCAGGGGCGCGTTGATTGATGTGGGCTCGTTGCTGCCAAGTTACTTCACTGGCAAGAGTCCGACAGGTAAGTATAATGTAGGTGCGATTTCTCGCCGTCACCATAACCAGTACAATGAGGGACCCTGCAATAACTCAGACAGAAAAGAGCCAAGTAAACATTACTTTATTAATGCACAAGCATTCGCGAATGGGCCGCAAGTTCAAACGTCTCGCTAAGCAAGTCGTCGAAGTGCCGCGCCTTCCTCTACACATCGTGCTCTTTTATACTTTTCTGTTTACATTGCCTTGCACATAGCACACGTCCACCCCAGGGCGGATCTCCAGTTGGAGTTTATCTGAAGTATCCAGTTGGAGTTTAACGAACAACCATTGCACATTTGCTATCGTGGTTTCTTGTTATCCCGGTCTTCACATTCTTTCATGCCCCTTTGTGCCCGTATCTCTGTGCTCGAGGCCATGCTTACTCATTCCTTCCCCCCATCCGTATTCTGCAGATAGTTTTAGCAGGCTCAGCATGCTTCGACATACAGTGACCAAACACAATTCTTCTGTTAAAAACAAGTTCTTGCCGGGTCAGCAGGTCTTAAACGCCGCTGTATAAAAGAGAAGGCCTCTTCTTTTAGCAAAACGAACATTCATTTAACGCATATGGTGATTAGTACAAACTCCAAGTGTGAGCACAACGTTACATATGCATGCGTACCTTCAATCCACCCTTTGCTCACACTTGAGCATCAATCTAAGCAGTCCTAGCATAAGCAGATGGCAGGAAAGCAACATCATTACATAATGTATGTACCATAATCTTCTCCAGGCCTCCCATGTCAAAAAATTCCTGTTGTACATGGCTTTTATCCATTGGATTTAGGCGCGTTATGCTGGAAGAACACATGGAAACACAGCACGACACACATACCGGGAAGCATTGGATGCAGAGACAAATTCCTACAACTATTGCCGCTAGAACCAGTATGGGTGTAAGGAGCTGCCACCCGATTTCTTTTAGGAGCTTCATCCACCAGCTATCTCCTGACCCTTCCTCCTGGTGGATACTATCCGCTATTTTATGTAGTTTGTTTATTCCATCTAAGATTCCTGTACTTTCTTCTGGTATGTAAACACAACATTGGGACCCCACCATGAAACAGACTCCGCCTCTTTCTGCAGTGAGTATGTCTAAGACATACCTATTCTGGAGAGCCACTAGCCGAATTGCTTTCATTTCATAAGTGATCTTCCATTAGGTCTGCGGATTCTTAGATTACGAACTCAAGGGCCCTGCTTAGCTTTTGGATTTCTTGACTGTTCATAAAGATGCCCGCTGGAGGAACCAGGGCCCCCATCAGATCTATAAACGTTTCCCATCCTGTAGGTTGATACGTAGGAATTTTTGGGTTTACTGCTCATTTATTTCTGCTGTGTATTTCTTTATGCAGAGTAGACGGGGCATGTACCATCACAGCCGGCATTATTCTGGCTATGTAACATACCCCAACAAAATCTTTCGCTAACCACAAATAAGCCCTCTTGTTACAGACGTAGGCATGTCCTTCTATCTGTAACAATCCCTTCGTGTAGTTATTTAGATTCACCATTTGACTGCACCCCGAGATCATTCTTTGATTACCTCTTGCGCTTCTCTTAAAACATATATTCTTTGGCCTAAACTCTTGTGTGATGGTGATAGGGGGAGGAGGTTCTCTTACTATCTGTACCATAGCAGGTGCAAGCCCGATTCCCTCAGTTTTGATTTTATAGGGTATCTTTTCCATTAGAAGGGTTTTGTTCTCTCCTCTAACATAACAAGCGGTATTCGGTATCATGTATTGCTGTGCTGACACTATTCTCATGTAAATTAATGTACACCCGGCATCCTCAGTAACTGGCGACGCGTACATTGGGATGCCTTCACTGCTATGTCGGGGCATGTGGGTGCAGATCCAGCAATCAGTTTTATTCACTACCCCATATGTTATGTTTATTATCTTCACGTGTTCATCTTTAGCATAGTCTTCCGGGTCGTGTTGGTCATAGGCATCTCGATTCCTGCTCTTGACCCGATCTATTCTCCCTGTTCCGTTTGACACGGGTAACAAGTTCTTTAATTCATATCTAGATGGATGTTCCAAATACCAGAATAATATGGCGAACGCTATTAATACTACTATCGAGCATACAAAAAATAAGATTTTGTTCCTTGTGGTGCAAAGTGGTGTTTTTCTCTTACCTTCTGTGTTTGGGGAGCATACATTTATCTGCTCAGGAATTAAACCAGCATATACGGGTGCAGACATAATTCAGTATGTGGCTCAATTATAGGTACGTATGCGTATCAGATGCAACCTAGCGATATAGCTGTATTCCCTATTTAAAGCACCAGTGTCCTTATTACTCTAATAGTGGTAGGTCTCACTGAAAACCTTCATCCGATCTGTCCCACGCCTCGTAGTGCCTGTCCCTAAGGGGAACGCCGGAGGCCCTTCAGGCTACAAGCCCGTTGTCTTCAGTAAGGCACAATCCTGCTAAAACCAACAAGAGAGTCCAAATGTTCATCTCCCTAATGATCAAAGTTCAAAACAGTGTCCTTACACGTTGCTTGGCACATACACGTCACGGGATCGGAGACGATGGGCACACCTACTAATGGCGTCTGGCAGTACTGTTGCAACCTGGGGTTGGTTGGTTCCCTTTTCTGGAGGAATCAGTAGTGGAAGCGTCTTCTTGACGTGATTCACGTGGTACCAGTGCGATTTGCCATCAACTTTTACCGCAGTTTGTGTCGCGAGGAGCACTTGAAACGGGCCCTTCCATCTGGGTTGCAGTCCGCTGGTGCGATCGAAGGCTTTTATAACAACCCAGTCACCGGGCTGCACGTCGTGACCTTCTCCTATCAGAGGAGATGGAGCTACTGCGTTCACCTGTGCATTAATAGAAATCAGTCTATTAGTTAACCCAATACAGTACTGTTGTAATGCAGGCCATGCTTGCTCAGACAATCTCTTAGGTGATATGGGGGTCCCAATACTTGGTGGACGCCCCATAACAATTTCGAAAGGAGATAAACCATGTGTACGCTTAGGCATAGTACGCATACTCAATAATGCAATAGGCAATGCATCCGGCCATTTCAGTCCCGTTTCAGCACAAGCCTTTGCCAGGTTGTTCTTCAGTACCTTATTTGTGCCCTCTATAATCCCAGCTGATTGAGGATGAAAAACTGCATGGAAGCGTTGATCAATACCAAGGGCCTTGCAAACTTTGCGTACTACTTCACCAGTAAAATGAGTCCCATTGTCAGACCATAGATATCTGGGGACCGTATACAAAGGCACCCAGTGTTTCAATATGCATTGTGCTGTGGAGGTGGCACTATTGTCCCGCAGGGGATATGCTTCCACCCATCCTGAGAACCCACATCTCATCACCAAACAGTAGGAATGTTTATTTACAGGCTCCAGCTGTATAAAGTCCATATACACCACCTCAAAAGGGCAGGTGGGTAACTTACTGTGGCCCGCCGGGGCTGGTACACCTTTCCCCACATTGTATAGAACACATATTTCACATTGTTTTGCCCATTGACGACAATACATTCCCGATCTTTTGTTGTACCACACAGCACTCAAAACTTCTTCCATAGTCCTTGCGTTAACGTGAGTTGGACCATGAGCCACACTCACTATCACAGGTAAGTATGCATCAGGTAGTACCCAAGTATTCGTATTGGTATGTGCCCATAGCCCATCTACCGTCTCCTCGTATTGATCATCCTTGTGCCAAGATAGTCTTTCTTCAATGGTTGCATCTGCTTGGATTTCCTTTACGCGCTCCTTCGTCCCTTCCATAGTCACATCCCTCCCCACTATGAGTTGTCGGGCCTCCCACTGTGTATCCCTTGTGGCAGCTAGTTTAGCCATCTGGTCGGCTAAGGAGTTTCCTTGCGTGACATAATCTAGAGTCCTTTTATGCGCTGGGCATTTCACTATGGCCACCATCTTGGGCAACGTAAGGGCTTGTAATAATTCAGCAATCAATTGGGCATGTTTAATAGTATCACCTTGGGAGGTTAAAAACCCACGCTCTCCCCAGAGTTTACCAAAACTGGAAACCACCCCATGAGCGTAGGCTGAATTAGTATAAATTGTCACTTTCATACCGCTGCTTAACACTAATGCTCTCGTTAGCGCAATCAATTCTGCTGCCTGGGCTGATTTTTCACACACTTTCCCACTCTCAATCAACCGCTCCCCTGTGGTTACAGCATACCCTGCATTTGGCAGTTTGAAACAGGAACCATCACAGAATAATATACCCTCATTATCAACCAGCGGGGTGTCTTGCAGGTCTGCTCTACCCTTAGTGTGTTCTTCCATTTGGATCACACAATCATGCCTAATGTCATTAGGTGAGACGGGCAAAGGAAGCAGTGTCGCTGGATTCAAAGTGTTACATCGTTCGATTTTTACATTACTGGCAAACAGAATCATCTCATACTGTGTGAGTCTAGCTGTGGTCAAATGCTGTGTATGCACTCTATTCAGGAGAACGTCCACCGCATGTGGGACTTTTACTGTCACTTCGCTCCCTAGGATGATACCTGCACTTTGTTTTAGGGCTGCCGCTGCTGCGGCCACTGCTCTCATGCATGGGGGTAGGCCTCGAGCTACTGAGTCCAGAGCACTGGAGAAATATGCACATGGTCTCTGTTTACCCCCTTGTTCCTGCGTTAAGACTGACACAGCGCAACCTTCCTGTTCATCAACGAAAAGGCAAAATCTCTTGGTATAATCAGGTGTGCCTAAGGCCGGTGCGTGGCATAGAACATCTTTCATAGCTGCCAGGGCTTTTTCCATCTCAGGTGTCCATTCTAATGGTCCGTTTTCTTGTACTTCTTTTAAGGCTTTTAGCATGGGCTGGATCAATACAGAGAATTCAGGAATCCAGTGCCTACAATAGGATAAAACACCAATTATCCTTCGGAGACCTTTTGCCGTGTCAGGGCCTTTTATGGACTGTATCAAAGCAATGCGATCAGTAGACAGAGTTCGCCCCTCTTCGGACAACTCAAAGCCTAAATAATGGACCTTTTGTTTTACATACTGCATTTTGGCTAGGGCTACCTTGTGCTTATTCTCTGCTAAGTGCATTAGCACCAATCTGGTCACATAATGGCATTCCTCTTCGGTGGCTGCACATAATAGCAAATCATCAACATATTGTATCAGAGCAGTGTTAGCGGGTAGGGCTAGGTTATCCATCTGTGTTTTTAGTGCTTGGCTGAACTGAATATGGCGGGACTTTCTGTATATCCCTGCGGGGCTCTAGTAAATTGGTACTGTCTATCTCGAAGAGTGAAACTAAACGGGTACCTGCTTTCTTCGGCAATAGGAATGCTGAAGAAGGCATTTTTCAAATCAATTACCGTAAACCATTTCGCTGTTTTGGGAATTAAAGTGAGTACACTTGCAATATTAGGGACAACTGGATATCTGGGTTCTACTATTTTGTTTATCTCCCTCAAATCAATAATGAAACGATAGGGTACCGCTTCATCACCTTTCTTGTGTACTGGAAGGATAGGAGAGTTACAAGGGCTATCATTTGTTGGCTCTACCACCCCTAACCGTATCATATCCTGTACTATTTGATATAGTGCCTGCTCTCCCTCATGTGATATGCGATATTGTTTTATCCTGGGCAACCTGGCACCGGGCTTTAGTTTGATTACTACTGGGGAAACATCCAACACCCCTACATCATTCCCATGAGTGGCCCATAGTTCATTCGGGATGTCTTGGAGTTCCAGGGGCAGGGTTTGCGTTACTCCTATCATACCCATAGGTTTGCTTATAGTCATTCTCACCCCCTGAGGGGAGCAATATATTGTGGCCCCTAGTGTCTTTAATGCATCAATACCTAACAAGTTTTCTGGGCAGTGATTGGTCAATAGCCACCCATTCTCCTATTTTACCCCATGAAGTTCCGCTTCTACTATTTCACTTACAGGAGTCTTTATTGGATTTCCCCCAAATCCAACTGATACCTTGCTTTTATCCGATAATGGGACAGCAGGGACGGCTCTGATATTCACGGAACTGTTTCCAGCTCCCGTGTCTACCAGACATCTCAAGTTTCGGTGGGGGCCGATCCTAATGGAGGCATAAGGCCCCCTCTGATCTATAGGTACTTGTACCACTCCCGCTGTCTCATTTCGGCCTCCTCAGGACATATCACTTGTGTTATCCTGGAAGTCGTCATTATAGTATACCCCTTCCCCACATCCTTCGCCCTGGCATACACCTTGTACTTGTTTTGTGTGTCGTGGCTGATACAGTAGATTGGGGGGAGGCGGGGCCGGCCAGGGAACATCCCCTCTTGCTTGTCCGTCAAAGGCATTGGGTTGAGGGGGTTTAAACATTCTATTGTCTTGGTTGCCTTACCCACCAGTCCTATTTCCTGGGGCAAATGTTGTCTGTGAAGGGGGCCGTACGCCCCTTCCTCTCCCACCACTCTGGGGACACTGGGATTTCCAGTGTCCGGGTCTCTTGCAGAAGGCACATACATCTTGGGGTAGCCCATCCCTCCTCCCATATAGCGCACCTCCTTGCACTGTACCTCTACCTGTCCCTTGGCCC
Source organism: Ambystoma mexicanum (assembly GCF_040938575.1). Lineage (NCBI taxonomy): Eukaryota > Metazoa > Chordata > Amphibia > Caudata > Ambystomatidae > Ambystoma > Ambystoma mexicanum. The sequence goes on along the minus strand of NC_090939.1, from coordinate 88,445,251 downwards.
CCTATCATGTTGCTACTATAGCCCTGTGACGGGCCATTATTATTGTAGTTATACCTGCCTTGGGGCCCTTGATGCAACTGTTGCATCAACACTTTGGTTTTTAGATCCTTCTCTTGTCGTGCCTTTTGTCCTTTACTCTTTCCCCTCTTTCATAATACCTGGCCATTTCGAGGAGATCCCGGGGGTTTCTAGTCATCCACGTACTTTCTGCCTTCCTAATGTTCTCCTGGATTGGCCCGTGGAGCCCTTCTATAAAGTTTGTGGCAAAGTACCGTTGGCCCGTCTCGGACCCTATCTCTAGCCCACTGTGTGCTTTAAATGCTGCTTCGTAACGCAGGAAGTACTGTGCTACTTCCTCACTTGCGCCCTGTATCACAGCAGACAGTTTCTCCACATTCACATCAAATGGGGGTAATACCTTTTCTAGAGCCCTCAGGACTGCCATGCCATGCCCCCTTAGGGGTTCGGGATATTCCTCATGCAGTTTCCTATTTTTACTCGCCTCCATTACATCTTTCCATTTTATTGTATCATTGTCTTTGGCACGAAAGGGGGTCCATATTTCCTCTGGGACAATAGCTAACAATATGTTATCTACATCCTCTACAGTAAATAACCCGGGTCTGAATAGCTTTCCTACTTCTTTGTAGAATCCTGCCGGGTCTATACGGGGGTCGGGGATGGACTTGGTGATATGCATCAATTCTATTCGAGATAAGGGGACATACACATAGGTGCGCATCATGTTACCAGTAACTGCATCTATGGTGGGTTGACACTCTCTCATTGGCATTGATAGTAACTTTTCCGTGTTTGTTTGTTCACTTACAAGGGCCTGCACTGGTGATGAAGCAGAGGACTGGTGACTAAGGTTTTTCTCTTTTATTTTTTTATAATCTTTTAACAGTTTCTCCACCTTAGCCATTCTCCATTCTTCCGCCCCAGAATCATCCACTCTTATATTAGGTAGCAGTTTCTTATCCAATTCCGTCTTAATCCTATTCCACTGGGACACATATCTAGGCTCCTTTTCCTCTTCTATATCATCCACCCTAATAAGAAGATATTTAATTACGTTTACTTGTATAGGCCAGCCAAGGCCCTCCATCAGACTCACCAGGGTGGACATGGACTGCGAGTGTATGGATGCTATCATACGATTAGCTACGTTTTGGCCCGCCTGGTCTGCATCTTTGAGTTTAGCCTCTCTTTCCCTCACCTCTCTTTCCCATGCCCTCTTTTCCTTCTCCCATTCAACACCGCCCCTTATGACTTCCGCTATTATGTCGGACATACATCCCCATAACTGAACACTGGACGCAGTCACTGGTAATATTGCGACAGCGTCCTGATATGCTGAGGGCAGATCCGCAGTACTCTGTCCTCTCAATTTACAGTTACCCTCATGAAAGGTATATAGTTTAGTGGCCACTGTCCTAAATTCCAAAGGTGTCAAACGCCCCAATTGGTCCCGTAGGCTGTCATTGAGGGGTGTGCCATACAGCCCGGTCATAAGGATTTGCAAGTCTCCATCTCTATCCTTTTCTACAGTAGTCGTTCTCCTATGGTCTATCAACCTATCTGGGTCTCCATACTTCATTGGGAATTCCGCCCTCTCACCCTCACCTTCTCTCGGAGGAGCCGTAGCCCCTGGAAATAACAATTCAGTCGTTGTTTGTTCTGCTTCTAGTCCTATCACATCTTCATACCGAGGCGCCGGCAAGGCAGGATACATACTCCCGCTATTCTTAATCATCATACGTCTATCCAACTGGTCTAGTTTCTCATCCTTCTTTTATCTCTAGGTCACGTAATTTTTGATTTACTGTTCTCTTCTGCCCCTTTGCCTTTTGTTTGTTCTGAGCATTGCGCCTGCGCATTGCTTCTACCCTCCATAGTCGTATAGCCTCAAACTGTGCGGGTCTGACCCGTCTTTTTACTAATTCTATTTCTACTTTGGATATGCGGTCCACATCAAAGGACCCGGTGTCTGGCCATTTATGCTCAATCGAATCTTTTGTATATTCAGACCACTCCCTTAAGAACAATGTTGAATTCAATCCATGTTTAATCAACATATCAAATGCAGGGGTTCCTTCAAGAGGGGCATAGTGTCTCTTGCCTATACCACTCTTGCTGGAAGCCGCTTGACCCATTTTGTTGGTATACTGCAATTGCCTAAAAACACTCACCTTTCCCAAATGTGCATTAATAGGCTAACATTAACAGTACATCCTCCTGACATATATCGCCATACCAATATCAATACATCACCGTTTCATCATTATTATTACATAGACGGACATACCACCGTCCTCTTCATAAACCCTAAATCGTTATTTCCTTATTCCATCATGCATCCATCCATACCACTTACCTTAAGGGTCCCGCCAGAGTGTTCCGGACCCGAAGGGAGACAGCCTGCTGTTCCACCGCCGACGGAGCCGGAAAAACAAGGATGACGCGTTGGTTGCAATCAAAGGTGCGGATTCAGTTGTTGGGGCCCCGTGATCAATTCCTTCTCCGGTACCGCCGCGGCGTTCCTCACCCAGTGACGGACTGTCGCTCCTTCGCATCCCACTTCTGACAACAAAATTGTGGGTGCGATTTCTCGCCGTCACCATAACCAGTACAATGAGGGACCCTGCAATAACTCAGACAGAAAAGAGCCAAGTAAACATTACTTTATTAATGCACAAGCATTCGCGAATGGGCCGCAAGTTCAAACGTCTCGCTAAGCAAGTCGTCGAAGTGCCGCGCCTTCCTCTACACATCGTGCTCTTTTATACTTTTCTGTTTACATTGCCTTGCACATAGCACACGTCCACCCCAGGGCGGATCTCCAGTTGGAGTTTATCTAAAGTATCCAGTTGGAGTTTAACGAACAACCATTGCACATTTGCTATCGTGGTCTATCGTGGTTTCCTGTTATCCCGGTCTTCACATTCTTTTGTGCCCGTATCTCTGTGCTCGAGGCCATGCTTACTCATTCCTTCCCCCCCACCGTATTCTGCAGATAGTTTTAGCAGGCTCAGCATGCTTCGACATACAGTGACCAAACACAATTCTTCAGTTAAAAACAAGTTCTTGCCGGGTCAGCAGGTCTTAAACGCCGCCGTATAAAAGAGAAGGCCTCTTCTTTTAGCAAAAAGTACATTCATTTAACGCATATGGTGATTAGTACAAACTCCAAGTGTGAGCACAACGTTACATATGCATGCGTACCTTCAATAATGAGTCTTTTGAACAGTTCTCTAACTTCGTTCCTTTCCTTCCTTGGATGATGGCCGGCGTCCGGGGATGGCGACGTGCTGCTGAGATGAGTAGCGCTGAAGGTGAGTGAGAGCGCAATGCGACCCTTTCGTATTTGTATTGAACTCTTTTTCGGTGTCTTAGGTGCCGCGACGTTTTCAGCATGGATGCCGGTTATGAAGAAGCGCGGTATGCGGCGCCTCTAGATGTTTCCACGCTAACCTGGAGTGTCTTTTCCCTCTTGCAGATGGATGAGAGTTCCGGGGACAGAGTTCACCCAGAGCGGCTGGGATTCAGGTAAGCGTTTGAAGCTCGTACAGTCTTTAAAAATAAGCGAAGATTTGCTGAATGCTTACTAATGCCTTTTTTCTGTTCTTTTCCCTTTTCCTTAGGAAGCGGCGTGCCGGGATGGGAATGACACCACCAAAGATGCCCGCAGAACAGAAGAAGCGATGAATGATGGGCAGAAGCGCCGCAAGCTAAGGCTGTTCCTAACAGTGTTCTTGCAGGAGCTGAGCGCAGAAAGATGCAGGCCTACTGGAGACCGATCCGAACACAGTGAGTGTCACGCTGCAGGTGCAGAAAACACAAAACATGTTTCTCAGCCTGGGCATGGCTTTAAATAGTCTCTGGGTATCCCAGGTGTCTCTGGGCTGAACCACACCCAAAAGACTAGACTGCACATGCAGTTCTAGGAACCGAAATATGTGGGGGCATCCATCTTGTCCCCATCAATGCACTATAAATCCAATCCCCAATGTTATCCTATGGGAGTGAGTGAGTCTGGTGCCACAAGCGCCAAGTCTGACTCCAAGTGGGTCTTTGGAGGGATGGAGAGGCCCTTGAAGGCCATGTAGGTGATCGTGGCCTGGCTCCAGCCTGACATCTTGGAGGGCTGCGGACATGAGGAGCAGGAATCGTGACAGTGTTGGGCATCACCCAGTTAGCAGGAGCTACCACTGGGGAACCGGGAGCCAGTGCACAGTGCACTTCACATCAAACTTCACATGGCATGAACACTGTGTGGTCATATGTAGGAGCACTTATATTTTAATGTATTCTAGATGTGTTCTAATTCTTTTTTTTTTTTTTTTAGATGTACATTCTCAAACTCAAAGGTAATGTCACATGGGCATGTTTGTAAGGCACCAATTGGCCTGGGGTGCCAAAAGTAGCTGTTGGTTTTAAGCTAATCAGTCTTTCCTAAGGTAGAAACGGGGGCTAAATGGCTGCCAGCAATTTTCGAGCCCTGATGGTACAAAAATATTCTACTTATGAACAACATGCTTGTGAAATAAAGAAACAAATTGAGTATCTTGACAATCATCAGTGTTCATGTACATTGGATATTGTATCTACATTGGAAATCGTGGGCAGTTGGAACTTTGACACCAGGACAGCTGTAGACCTTTATACATCTAACTTTATAATGTGCCAAAAATATGATCTTATAAATTAGAGCTTTAGAAGTTTATTCATAACCGTTCATTTCATTGGACGCTTTGTTTCTTTATTCATGGCTTTAGTTAGATTCGTCTGAACCATGATTTATTTTAACCTCCTGTTTGGTTTGTCTTTCTTAAGTAGCTATTATACAACATCCTCAAATAGGTCATATTATGTGAGCAAAATTGTTTTATTTTTGTATTTAATAATTGTGAAAGGATTGTATCAGCCATTGCTCACATCCTTCCCTCCAGGTCCAGACTCTCACATCACAAACCCACTCTCTGCCAAAGTATATCCCTGTGTTTAACTCTTCCAAAACGGAACTAATCGTTTTCTCCTGGCCACTGACACTCTCCACTGCCCCATCCACTGTACCTCTTTCCCCCCCCTCCCCTCATTTCCTTACCTCCAAAGCTTAGAACCTAAAGGTCCTCTTTAACAGCAAACCTAAGAGCAACGTGTTATCTCTATTGCTGCCAAGCATAACCTCCTGATGACGTGCCCACACATCACTTTACTAAACCTGGTCTTTATATCTTTATATAGCAGGCTAAGTTACTGCATTAGTCTGCTCCCGGGTATCCTTCTAGTCTTTTGCCCCCTCTACAAAGTACTGGATTTTGCTTCCCTGCCTGCTTCTTAATGTCACCCACATGACCCACTACAAAGCATCTTTTCATGCACGTTGGCATATCATGCATAAAAGGTGCTTGAAAACGGGCTGGTCCTTTTGATCAGCGTCTGCACTAGTACTGGCACTGTATTTTTGTTTTAAGTCTCTATCCGGGTAGGGTTCGAATGTAACCCCTCTCTCGCCACCACCACCACCACCATGGATTGGCTTGTGCTTCCGGTGGAACTTCTTCCTGGTCAATTTAGGACATCTACGGGTAGGAGTGGATATCTTCATGTATATCTTAAAGTGCACCTTGTTGCCCCTATCCTCCCATCCCTCATGAGCCATGAACACGGCACCCAAAAAAATGCCACTTTGACACACAGCTCCACTGGGACAACTAGTTATATGCACGGGCATTGTCCTCGCGTGCCACTCTGTACCAGCACACTCATGAAATAAAATACCTCATCGCCACGCCACGCACATGCCTGATATGCTATTCTTAGAGATATGGCTGAACCGTCACCATGCTAGATTATTGCTGATCCCTCCCTCCTTTTCACCTCACACTACCTTATCCACCTCAGAGGCCGTCTGCACTACATGAGGATGCATTGCCAACATATACACTCTCAGTAACCACACCCACACTACACATCCTTTGAGGCCCTCTTTGTTGCTCCCCTCCCTCACACCCACACCCCACATTTATTCCACCACATTTACTGCCTCACCATCCCCAACTTCCACACTGAATGGTCTGACTTCATTACCAACAACCACTGCTGCTCCTGCTGTAGCATGTGCCTACGCGATTTTAACCCAAGTAGCTTCCAGCCAGACAACGACCTCAAGCTGATTAGTGTGTGTATATCTGCTGTGCCACTATGAAAACACTCACACACACACACACACACACACACACACACACCCCCACCCCCCCAATACTCTTCAACGATGACACAAATGGTAATTTGCAAGCTACTACCAGCCAGGCATAAAAAAAAACGCTCTCCCCTTCTGTTTGCCACGTGCACACAGAACACCATTTCTTACTCGCCAGGAGTCCATCATCACTTTCCAGTTGCGTGTATATTGAGGGCCCTGACCACATTAGGCACCCAGGCAGTGGGCCAAATAGGCCTTCTTAAAAAAACAAACCACACCACCACAAGCTATGGTTCAACAATTCTCTTCTGCCGCTCCAAATACAAGATGTTCAGGCGCAGCACCACAGCTGCCCCTGCTGCCAAAAGCTCCAATCAGCCACAGAAACATTTTATCATCCATTCACTCTCCAAACCACCGTCCACCTCAGTATGCAACTCTTTGCTGGACTACCTCATCTCCAAAATGCACATCAGACAAGCTCTCCTTGAGGAACTGTAGTTTCTGAGGGGAGACAGACTTGCAAGCATAATGCAGTACAGGCATGGGGCAATGCCAGGTGGTACTCGTTTCATGCATGCCGGCACAAAAACGTAGCGATGGGGACTGCAGTCCTCCCAGTTCTCGCACCCCATCTCTGGGATCGCTGTTTTCAGCCCAGACTGGGAAGGGTTATCGTCCCTTCTTGACAGGGTCAGGTAGTTGATACTGTCCCACATGGAAATCACATATTATGCACCTCCTGGGGTAACCAGACAATAATCATAAGAGGAAGGAGAACGGTATGGTGCGAAATTACCAAATAGAAAAGGCCGACCCAAAAGACCTAAAACGCACACCATGAAAAGTTCTAACTACCAAAGGTTCGAACTTTTCGTGTTGTGTTTGGGTGTTTAGGTGGGGTCAAACTTGGGGCTGTGGGGGGGGGTCTCCCCTGCTTCTAAAGTGAACGGGAGTTACGGGGGGCACCCCAGTCCCCTGCCAAATGAGAAAAAAAACAGGGGCTGCAGGGGTGTCCCCCGCAATACCCCACTCACTATGCTATACAGAATAGTGAGCAGGGGTTGCAGGGGAAACCCCTGCAGCTGCCCGAAAAGAAAAGGACCCTGCAGCACCGGTTCCCGATCACGGCGTCTTCAAAGGTAAGTTGGGTGGGGGTGTGATTTGTAGGGGTTTTTAATGTATGTTGGCATGGGAAATGTACAAACCTTTTGTGGTTCGTACATTTCTCATGCAAACTTTCCGTCGCTGACTTTTCAGCGGTGGCAAAAGCATGCAGATTCTGGAGAACTAGCCAGAAAGTGGAGGCAGTGAGTGGCAGGTATAGGATGGGGACACGAAGGACAAAGTAGATTATTTGTCATTCTGTGCGGTTCTAAGTGCAGAGAAACGGCCCTCTGCGGTAAATGCTGCTCTGTAAGCCTACGCGGGGAGAGTAAATCATCCGCAGGAAGTTCTTAACAATGTAACCCCCTTATCCTTCTGGCAAAGATGGGCGCAGGCATAGTAATATGGATCAGAGCTGACCTTCCTGATTCGTGTGTCCTGGTGTCTTCTGCAACACACATATATGAATAGAGCTCAATTGCTTATTCTTTGCTTGAACCTCTCCTGCACATATGCGCTTTACTCGGCCTGGAATATCACACTTGGTTGCTTGCTGTCCTCTCCAATAGTCCACCCTTCATTTTGGAGCAATGACACACCTGTACCGCCTGAAAAAAATCTGTTTGCTGCCATGGGTCAGTGGCCCATTACTCCCCGTACTGACTTCTTGATTCGAATGGGCACCCTCTATTTGCAGCTAGTTGGCGACATTGGTCTGTGATGGCACAGCACTTCAACCTACCGTCATCCGAGGTACCCAGGGCAAAAGTGTACAGCCTGCCCATCAGAGCTGGCTTCAGGGTCTGTGCACCCATGCTATTTGGGGGCTGCAATTGCCTAGTTGCATTTTGCAGCTACAATATCCTGATTTCTTTTCATCGCTGTTAATGTTTTATTTTGGTTTTGTTTTGGTCTAGAGCAGCCACAGAACTCTTGAACTATTTGTATGTTTTAGTTGCGGCATCATTTTAAGTTGTGTTCTCCATCTATGTTGCTCTGGTTCGGTTTTTGCAAAACACAAACCTACTAAATAAACATGTCAATGTGTTTGGGAAACGATAACCTAAATGTTCTTTACTGGATGCTGCTTTGATTGCGTTTTTTGTGTCTACACGTAGAAAAAGTCCCATCTAAAAAAACGAGCATTGGCAATGCCAACAGTTTGCACTTTTGTGTTTGAATCGGGAACGGCAATTGGCAGGCACTTTGCGGTATTAACTGGCCATTGATGGTTGCAGGTGCGAGTACCTGGGCATTTAATAGCAGTGCCTTGAAAAGCCTAATACTTATACACAAGCCAACATTGTTGACTTTGCCAATGCTTGTTTGTAACAGGACTTAAGTGAAGGACACGTATGGATAAGACATTTCTATTACATTTGGCACATTTGCAGCCCCAATTAAGTCATTAACTCTCACACAGCTTTGGAAAAACACTGGCAGTGCAAAGTTTGATGGTAAGGCTTGTTGAAAGAGTTCCCATGAGGAGGTGTTTTGGGCGTGGCAGAATTGGGTGGGAATGGCCAGAGAGTAGCATGGCCGTGGGCAGTCAATGGGTGGGCCAATAAGCAAACACCTACATGCTTTGTGTCCCTCCTCACTTGCCATTCCTTCCTATCTGTACTCTTGGTGCTATATTCATGTTTATGGGTGGTGATAAAGCGCCACCTAATAGCCCAAACTAATAAGTTGTGGTTTCCTGACGACCAGATAAATCTGATTTCTCTGGTGTCCAGGTCTCTGCTTTTGGGCTTTTCTTTTTTTTGGGCATCTTCTAAACTGCTTTGCCGAATATTGCAGTTGTATGTTGTAAAAGTTAGACATTTTGTTGCCTATGGATTGGGCTTCTAGTGACAGGTACACATGCAGAAACCCATATAGTGCAAGTGTCTCTTCTTCAGCCCTCAGATTTTCATTAAAGCCGTTCCTCTGTATCCCGTAAAGGTCACTCAGGACACAGGTGCACCTCTCTGCCTTTTTATCCATCTGAAGTCCAGAGGAATCGTTGTTTGGTAAAAGCATCATCCACAGTGAACTTTTCTTTAGGGGCGAGGAATTGTCATACAGTCGCTGGATACCTTTTTAGAGTCAAAATGCACTTTAAAAAATGGAAAATAAACATCAGTCTTGGGTACGTGACAGAGGGCTGAATATACAGGGTGGAAAATCCCTCATAACCCCTTTAATTCTATTGTGACCTATTCCCACTCTAGAACTGTCCTACATCCTTGTATAGAATTGTCAGTCTGCTGCAGCTAGTTGTTTATTTGACTGCCGAGGTCTCAATGATTTTAATGAAGATTTTCCAGAATAACTTTTCTATTAAAGACACGGCGGCAAGCATTATGCTTTTCTTTCTGTAATATAATGTTAACACAAACCTCAGCAACAAGGTGTTAGCTAAGCAACTGTTTCAGAAGTCATTAAACTTGCTTGGATGCCGAAATCCACCTGATCAAGGAATAACTTAACCATAACATGGAAACTTGCTGGACTCAGTTTCCGAGGAGCTCTTGTCACCTCCCATAACCAATATCAAACTAGTCCCTTAAAATCCTTTAGCCCTCTGTCTGCTTCCGCTTTCGATCCTGCAAAAGAGGAAGGCGTGTCGAAAGAGGATTTCCATCTGCATTCCCATTACTCGCAAACGCGTCTGTAAGTCTTTGGCACGGCGGCGACCGCTTGCGTCTCTCCGCTGGGCTTGTCTGACGAGCCTGCCAGAAATTGTCCTTTTGGAAATGTGGAATACAACCTCATCTGGAGAGTACATGCGGCCCGCCAGGTCTAGCCTGCACGTCAGATATCCTCCTGTAAGATACTAGACATGGTAAACTCGTAGGTTTTCCAGGGAGTGCGGTACGGGGAAATTCGTAATTGAGCGCCCATGAAAATAAATTCAGAACAGTATTAACGTCCAACAGTCTGTCTTAGGCGGAGTCTCCAACCGGATGCCCTTGAGTATCCTACGCACCAGCTGTGTTCTCCTTCCGGGGAGCAGTCCACCAGGTCGTGCCCTGCCGAGATTGTCGACCAATACGCGTTCACCGTCCTGTAGGCCAAACCCTGTTCCAACAGCCAGAAAGGAATTTCCGCTATAGGTGCTGAAACCAGAGGGAGACAGTTCCACGCACCAGCACGCCCGGGCTCGGGCATACCTCTTGAATGCTGCTGGAGCCCAACGCTCTGCAAAGAGGCTAATTGCCTTACATAAATCCCTGGCACTCCATCTCGATCGGAAATCCTCCAGGCTGCCAGGGTCAGCGATTCGCTCTGGAGGAGGAGATGCTGCTTCCCGCTCAGACACGACAATAGCTCCAGAGTCCGGGGTGTAGGATTTGAGACTCCGGGTTCCAGAAGGACTAGATACTAGAGCTCAGTGGTACAAACTGGGGCTACGAGAAATAAATCCACCTGCTCTTGGTGGGCCTTCGCCAGGGTCCTTGCAACCATAGCGGCGGGGAGGGAAAGACATACAGCAAACCTTCGCCCCACCTCTGCAGGAATGCCTCCGCCACCACCGCGGCTGGATCGAGCCTCCAGCTGAAAAATATTGGCAACTGGGTGTTCGGGTGGGAGGCAAATAGGTCCACGATTAGGGGACCCCACCTGTGTTGCAAGTGAAGGAAAACCTCTCTGTTCAGCTTCCAGTCGCTGGAGTGTGACCGGTACCTGGAATGCCAGTCTTCCACTCGTTCGCTAGACCTGGCAGGTACTCTTCGCTCACTGAAATCTGGTGCTGAAGGCAGAAGTGCCAAAAGTCCTTGGCTAATTCCGCAAGTGGCCTGGATCTGGTGCCACCCAGATGATTCAGTGTATCTGACTGCTGATATATTGTCCATTTTGAGCAATATACAGCAGCTCACTCTCTGTGGCAAAAGAACGAAGCCCACTAGGAGCTCGAGGCAGTTGATATGCAGATGCAGCTCCTCGGGTGACCATTTTCCTCCGGTGGCGATTGGGCCCGTCTGAATGGCGTCTGATTCTATAGCAAGGTCCGGCGCTGACTGTTTCCTTGCTCAAAAGCACACAAGTCTCCCGCCGCAAAGCATGTACTTTGGCTGTTGGGAGCCACAGTTGACTGTCCTTGGTGTCCACCACAAAACTGAGGAAGTCCAGCCACCGAGAGGGGACTAAAGCTGACTTCTCCAGTTTATTAGGAAACCCAGGCTGTGGAGAAGATCTATGGTGGTCCTTACTTGCTGCCTAATGAGGGACCTCACTCTGCGACATAATGATACTGGCCTCCAGATATATTACCAAACTCATCCCCCTGTCCCGGACGGAAGCCACCACTGGCCTAATCAGTTTGGTGAATGCCCAGGGTGCTGATGAGAGCCCGAAAGGCAAGCTCATGCACTCTGTCAAGCCCCATCCAGGTGAACCTTAGAAACTGTGTGCTCCGGGCAAATGGGTATAATCGGATGAGCATCCTTCAGGACAAGGCGGACCAGCCAATCTTTGGGTAGGAGTAAATCTTTGAGCTTGGATGCCCTCCATCTTGAACTGAAGGTATAGGACGCATTCGTTCAGGGCTTTCAGATATTACTGTTCGAACTTTCTCCCTCCCGTCTAGGAAGATGGGGCGGAAAAAGTCTGACCTTTGCACCAACGGATCTTTTCACTTGACCTCCAGACTGCGCACTTCGTGTCTAATGCTGCCCTGTCAATGAGCTTTATCAAGAGCCGTAAAGGTGCCGACGAATGTGGTCTTTTCTTCTACAAAAGGGTTGCCGTACAGGAGTCCTTAGACAGCTGTCCCCAACTCTGACGTGGGTACCTCACCCAGCTTTGGGTCAATCTTCATGACCTTTGCGTCTCTCTGCGTATATTGCACAATTGGCATTGCCCAGAAGGCACAAGGCCCTGTCCTCTGAGTCCATCCTGATAGGGTGAGCGGGTCTGTAGCCATGTCAGTCACCATGGCCTCTTAAGACCGGTGCAGGATCTTAGCTAATGGCCCAGTGATGTCCAGGACTTTATCCTGGCAGGAACTCTATGCCCGAGCTTTTCCTTTCTTGGGGACTTTACTGTTTTACCCTGAAGGGTAATGTTCTTATCCAGAAGGGTAATCATCCTGGCCTCTAGCGCTGGAGTAAGTGCCACTTTCCCCTCGATCTCAGGCCGGGGTTATTCCACCCTGAGCTTAGCTCAAAATTGTATATCTAGTGGCTTCTGCAGTCTAGCTCTAATATACTCTTCCGCCTGTGGCGGGGGAGCCCAATCTGAATAAACATTTGCTTTGAGTTGGCCTTTATTTCCCTCTGTGGCTGTCTCTCATTGAGTATGGGGGCTGTTGGGTCTTCAGATTGGATAATCTGTGTGCTTTCGTCCAGATTCTTTTCCTCCTTCGTCATCTGAGGTGAAGGATCCTCGTCGTGTCCTGTTGTACATACCATCCCCCCACCCCCTAACGCCTTTTTTTTTTTTCTTTTTTTTTTAATTTATTTTTATTATTTTTTTAATCCTCCGCTGGCACAAGAGCTCAAACTTCACCGGCAGGTAACAGCGCTCCCCCAGCATGGGAACTCCTGCAAGGGCAGCCAGAGCAACGTGAATTTGGTTGGGGCGCTTTAGCCTAATAACAGAGGAACTGACTGTGGGTGAAGTATGACAAACGAGTTGACCTCACAGCTGGGGTAAACCAGAAGCCGGTGGTCTGAGATCAGTCCAGGCAAGAAGGAAACGTGGAAGGGACAGAAGTGTTCCCCAGATAAAGCATAACCTGGTCTAAGGTGAAGTCCTTGGTTGAATATGCAAAAGACGGAGTGCACTGGCCAGCATGGGCCATGGAGGTTTTACAAAAAATTGTGCACAAAGCCATTGGAATTGGGAAGGAGGAAATTGGAGAGCTGCGGTCGGTTGTAACCCACCTTCAAGATGGCTGTGTTTTGGTGACCAGTGACAAGAGACAGACTCCGAATGAGCCATGGGAAAGCCGGAAGGGTCTTCGCTCTTCCCGGACCAGCGCCTCTTGGGAGCCTAAGCGGCCGGGGCGTCTTGTGGTACCAATGATGGCTCGGCTTCCCCTGAACAAACGGCGCTCTCTCAGCCCACGAACACCTGCAGGGGCAGTCGGGTCTCTGGCACGAAGGGTTGCGGGGAGTTGTGCCTACTAAGGACTTTGTTGGGGAAAGGGGAAGCAGGTTTTGGACATGGAGCAGTCACTGGACCTTCTGAACTATTTTCACAATTGTTTGCTGTGTTTTTTATTATGTGTGTGAAAATAAATCTGCAGCCCTTTTATGCCGAAAGGAAGGGGGCAAGAGTAATGTATGTTGGCATAGTAATGGAGAAATGTCCGGGTTAGGAAAGAAACATGTCACCAAGCACCGGGGAAGGGAGAAATAGGAAAGATTCCTGCACAAGTAGGCTAGTTTCTACCCTGACTGGGAGTGGCTGGTGACTTGCTTGTGATGGAGCCGTGAAAATTGCGCGTGGTCCCCGCTGAGGCGCAGTGCCTCGTTGACATGTGAGGGCGGGGCAGGGGGGGACACTTGCGGAGCAGCCACGGACAAGAGACCCGAACTGGGGCATATGCCTGGTGGACCAGAGGAGATGGAAGTCTCAGGCTGCGTAGTGTGGGCGGCCTGGGTGAAGGTGTCGGCATGCCTGTACGGGAAAGTCCACCATCCCCAGGGCCAGACTGGGCAGGTGGTGAAGCGTGAAGAAGACTCCAATGGCATCAGCGGCTTACATGGGCTGGCCAGCACCACCAGGGGGACTGCGCAGCATCCGTTCTCCCTGCGGCCAGACTCGGAGAAGTGGCCAGGGCAAAACTCAACTGGAGACCCTGTCAGGTCCCAGTTCTAACGCAGAGGTAGCATGCATTCCTGCCTCCCAGCATGGGTTTCTGGGACCTGCACTACTACAACATAGGTTAGCCGCAACCCCAGTGGGGATAGAGGGTTGGGGTCCACAGATTGGATTGATATGGGGTATTGGGGAAACCGGGTAGAAGAATAGGGAGTGGTTATGGATAGTTAAGAGGGAAGTGGGGAAAAGATATGCTCCTTGCCTCGTTTACTGCTCTTGTTGACTGTTGCATTCACACTCTTATCACTCATACATGTAGGTCTCAACACTATCCCAAGTGCTGCTCCTACACCCACTCACACCAACATTGCATTACTGTTGGGCTAATGCTTTGTAACCCCCAGTTCCTTCACTGGGAAATGAGTTTACCTCTTACGTCCCAGTTCCTGCACTGGGCAATGTTAGTTTAAGTCCCAGTTAACTCACTGGGTATGTGACTCTTAGACCTGCAGAGGTTCCCTGCTACATTGACAGACTATACTGGACTGGTGCTAAACAAATGAACGTGTACAGAAGCTTTTGCATGTAAGAGAAAATACACTTAGCTTTGCTTTCCGTCTTGCGATGTGCGCTTTGCTCCCTGGAAGCATAGGGATGCGTGAGCGGTACAGCCGTGTCAGCGTCTGCAGTCTATGAAAAAACACACAATTAGGCCGAAGACAATAGACAGGAGGTATACACTAGCAAACGCCGGTAATGCAGAGCAATCCGAATTATAATTGTTCCCGACTCCCAATGCATGCAGGAGTTAATTCCCCATGCGATTAGTATCGGATCTCGATTAGCAGATGCAAGCGGGAACGCTGCAGTACTTAACTTGCCGGCTGCGGGGCCTGAGAGAGGATCAGGCAGGGCGCGAACCTGTGGTTGGTTTCGCCTTGGACTGGGAGCACTGCTGGAGTGTGTCTGTCAAGCAGAAGTCTCAAGCGCGAACAAAGCCTTGGTATGTGCGCGTGCGGGTGGAACGGGCGGGGTCCAAGAAGGCCTTGTTCAGTATGTGTGTCGTAAGGGTTGCTGGGGAAGGTAGTCTCTGCTCCAGCTCCCACGCACCACACCCTGGTTTGCCTTTGTTCGTGTTTGTTGGCTTCTGCCTATTCTGCCAGTCTGCACATGGGGCATATTACACCCGCTAGGACTGTGGCATCTCCTGGATGTTCTCCAGAGTGTTCAGTCTTATAGTCATTACGTAGTCAAATAGTTGCACTGGCCCTTACCACATCACTGCTGCTGTAGCAGAGTTTTGGACAGGATGGACTGGTTAAGCATGGCCGAACAGTTCATTGACACAGACACCCACCCCCACACCCCCCCCCCCCCTCTCTCTTTATGCAACGTCATTTGCTAGCTGGCAGTGAGCACACATGCTAAAGCCAAACCTAAAAAGGTCCTCTGTCTATAGTACTGCCGCACGTTAAGGCATCGTGGGTTTCTAAAAAGGCTTCTCCCTGTTTAAGAAACAAACATGGTTTTATTTACCGTAATTGAGTTAATGTATGTCTGGATTGCAAGAAAGCAGCCTTTTTTTTCAATTTAAATGGATTATTACTCCCCTAAAATTACTCGTTGGGTAAGGAAACAGTTTTGAAGACCTAAAATCCCTTTTCTCAAAACATCCGCAAATAGCGTCAAATTTTGTATGTGAAGCCCTGAATGATAGCATTGGGCTTTGGAGAAGCATTATGGTTTAGATTTCTTTTCGGGTAAGGAATTTCCAAAATATAATGCATGAACTGAAAAGACAGGTGTTTAAAATAATAAATTAAAATACAATTCTTTGTGCTTTGTTTTACCAGCGTCCGGCAATGCTCCAACTTTTTACTTGCCTTTTCTATGATCTGATAGTGAGCGGTACAGTAAGAAACATGCATTTTTAAATCTGAATCTAATCGTTTTTAAATGGTTACTGCACACATTTGGGGAAAATGTAGTTGTGTCCTGCTGCGTAATGCTAGATATTAAATTACACATGAACAAGCTGAAGATCGTCAGTCAATTGGAGAAGATTGTGATTTTTGTCTGGAATTCAAAGGCTGTGGAAGCTTAGTTTAGTTTGTAGGCATGAATCCTATTGCAGGCTATTTGTCCAAAGTTATGGGGTTGTAAACCTGTTGCCGAGCTGTCCTAGAAATGTTTGTGTGATTTTTAGTACACAAATATTTGTTCTCCATAGTACAGTGATGTACATAGAAATACTATACTGTGTTTATTACTAACATTTTCTTTGACTTACTTTGTAGGAAGATCCTGCTTTAACCCGTTGGACCCATGCCAGAACGGCAAACATCTACCCAAATTTCAGGGCAACACCCAAAACGTCTTTGCTTGGATTAGTCTGGGGTGTTGGCCCACTTGTTTTCTGGTACTACCTCTTAAAAACCGATAGGGTAAGTGATTTGACTAGAACGTTTCCACATATAACTTTTAAATAAATGCACAGGATTCTTTACGAAATCTTATCCTACATTATTTGATTTTGTTCTCCTGTTTACATCACAAATGTGCTATTCAATCTTAGTCCTTGCTTTTATTGTGATTGTACTGCTCAACAATCCTAAATTGTATGTCGACATTGCATCTAAACGAGGTAACCTAGAGCTTGAAAAGTAGGTATTTATTTGTTTCAAACTCTGGTTATTGATAGTTGTACATGATCATATTACAGGTATCCAAAAGAATATCGCATTACCAATTCTGGGACAAAGCTCATCATTTGGGGGGAAAAAAAACCTCAGTGGTGTAACGCATTATCCAATAAGCGACAGTCCGATATCTATACTTGGGCACAACCCAAGTGGGAAGCATCATGCCGCGTTAGGGACATCTCGTCCATACATGTCCAACAATTATCCAGTAGTGATCTCCAGCATTAACTCTGTTGATATTTTATAGATAATTTGGGGTGACATTATGGATATCCATGGGGGCCTATCATCAGAGGGGCAGAACACTGACAGAGCGCATTCCATGCCTCAATGCTGGTGGGGGTTCCCCTAAGGCCTTTCTCATGGCTCTATTCCACATTATAGTTTCAGCCGTACTCCATACTTTCAGGTCATTCCACTATAATGGATAACTTGGGCCAACTGTCTGCTTCTATGACAATTCACATTTTTGCATGGACGCAAGCCAGGTCCATTAACTTAATCACATGCCCAGTGCACAAGATAATATTTTGAGGTGGGAGTATTATACTCCCTATTTTAAACTTTGAGAGTAAATGTGATTTTTTTTTAAAGAGTAAAAATGACTTTTCTCCTTTGCAAGAGAGTAAAATGTATGCGACATCCAGCCGACGCATGCACAAACTTTATTGAAATCATTACCGTATGGCAGCGTTCTGCATTGTGACAGAATACACTTTTCATTATTTCTCTAAGGTCTGGCCATTTGATCTCTCCTGTATATATTTAAATGTTGAAATCACAAAAACCTAGCCAATTGCATAGTAAAGCAAACATGAATTGTATTGTGTGCTTTGAGGTTCGATAGCAGAATTGTCATTTGATGAGTCCTCATTTCCTGGAGCTATTACTACCTAATGGTATGCCTATGCTATGATACAACAGTGCAGAGAGGCAATGACTCCATGCTAAATTCTATATCTAATCTAAAGGTCAAATGGTTATTTATATAGCGCTTTTGGCCAAGTGCTGTACATAGAACATATTTATCAAAATTATCACCAAACCAAAGTCGATTCTCCTTTATCGACCTCAAAAGGATGAAAGGCTGAGTTGGACTTGCCGGGATTCGAGCCGCTGAGCTATTTTATTGGCTAACATCCTTCAGAGGTCGGTACCGACTGAGGTATAATAATCACAGTACGTAGATGTGGGACGAACAGTTTATGAAGCACTACATGAAGTTAAATACCTATCTGGATTATCACCGGGACAGGTTTTGCTGTGTTTCTATTTCAATTACAAATGTAACTTTCATTTGTTTGTTTTTGAACAGCGCTTGCACTTCCTGGAGTCAGGGTTTGGATGTTTTAATTGTAGTCTTGAAGATTTGAGAGGCTAGAACACCTGTGATTGGTGTAATGACAATCACTCACCCTTGAGCAAAGACTCTGCTGCCACTGACCATTTATAGTAATGTACCCCATTGACTGCAAGGTTGAATGGATGTAATCTAGACTGTGCACAGTCATCATTTTGCACACTTATAATTCTAGTTTAAATTATCAGTGTAAAAAAGATCTACCTCTGCATGATTATGCACACAGCACCAGAACTCTGAAAAATAAAATTGTGCAATACTGGTTTGCTTTCACTGGAAAAAAAGCATAATTTGTTACAAACTAGTAATTCTCAATTGCAACTTAGTTTTCCATCTTATTAATTATACAATCCTAAAATTCTAGGAAATGTATGCACAGTGCTTCTAAACCTTTCCTTTTATCACAGTGTGCAGTTTCTTTTTTTGAAAGGCTTCAGAGAAATAGATTCTGTTTCAGAGGTGGCTTGCAATTAATCCATGTAGGTAAAAATCAAAAGAAGCCTCCTAGTTTCTATCAAGTAAGATGACCTTTGCACTGTCCTTTGCTCTAAACCTGTGTGTAAATGTACCCAGGAAAATAATAAAGCTGTCATATTTCCAAGATTTTCATGCATAAAGGCCTGGTACCCACCTTATCTGGAGCCATGCACATGCCTAATTGTATCCGGCCGCTGTAGACACCCGGTAAGCATTCCATCGGACACCACTGGTATCTGCATTCTCAAGCGTCAACTTAATTTGGTGCCAGAAGGCCTGTTCCTTCAGCCACTTCTAAAACATGTGTATATTATCAGCAAGAGCATTACCACACCATGGGGAGTTGGGCTGTGATTGTTCATTAAATTTAGCAATTCTATGGTGCATGGTTGTATTAGTTTAAATCTACCATTTCTGGAGACATGCTTGACAAAGAGTAGTGCACTCTCCAATTGCTTAGCCCCTAATAAATGGCCTAGGTCCAATTTGCATGCCGGTTTAGTGTTTTGACTCCCTGGCACACAGGGCAGATGCAGTGCACCATACATGCGTGACACGGGTCTCCATCCATCCTCTAGCTCATATAGCAGCATCAACATTTTGTCAGGTTTGGGCTCCTGAACTTGATAAACTAGGTAATGAAAGATGAATAATCCTACCAATAGTCAATGCCCTCATGTGTGTACGGTATGCATCCACAAAACAAATTAAGATTATGCTTTTGTGGATCCATTCTGCAGCACAGTATCTAAATGTGTACTACACGTTTCACGATTATACAGCATCCAGCATTGAAGCGTGACCATTCCAGTAAACGCTATACATCACAACACGCCATCTATAGTTATTGGATTGGTCATTCTTCACTAGTGCAGCCAACACTGAATTGGCATCAACTGCACACGGCCACTGCACACTAGTGAGTGATGTTCAGGACCCCGTACACTGATATGGTTCCCAATCATTACTCCATTGTTCCGGTGTCCTGGTACATACTTTCTGCTGCCTCTTCTAGCTCCTTCTTCTTGGGGCGGAATAGTACTCGTGTGGGTATTTCGGGATGTGGGGCAGTAGCCGGAGTAGGCACATGTCGGGTTCATGTATCCCGTGGCTGGGCAAGTGGTAAGTGGGGAAAAGCCCTGTGTGCAGGGGCACAGACCCATTCCCCGGTGTTGTCACAGACATTGCATATAGGGTGTCCCCTTCAGTGTCCCGAGTCCCACTCCACCCCCACGCCCCCCATCAGGGTCTTCCACTTCCTCTATCATCTTCCATCGATCTAATCTCTTTTGAAGTTGTTTACACGTATACTGAGCAGTTAAAAAACAACCTCATGTGATCTAATATCCCTCTATCATGGCAGTATTCTGTAATTTCAGGTTTGTTTGCTGAAGGCAATGGAATCCTACGCTTGTCAGGGCTGAGGTAGCCATGTGGCATACTACTATCCGTGGCACTCCTTGACATGTTCAACAAGGCCATGAACAGGAGTAAAAGAATAGGTTGGATCCCAGACACAGATGAGAAAGGACACAGCTAAACAGATCCATAAACCCGTCATTGCCCTAAAATGTTGCCAACCTTCATGCCCTGGGAAGAATGTGCCCTGCAAGGCCATGGGATGAGGGCTGAGCGTCTTTGTACCATATGATCCCAAAGAAGGAGGGAACAGGCCTCCGACCCCCACGAGTCCCTATTCTAAGTTATGGCACCCAAATGCCCTAGCTTTAGGACCCCCTGAATTCCAAGGTACCAGCAAGCCACAGACCACTAATCATTAACCTGTTAGACACCCGATCAATCAAAAAGATCAGAAGGCAGCGCTTTCCTGCCTTCCCTTCTAGGTCACGTGATTTGTTCTGCAAGATGCAAGAAGGGATGACATTATAGCCCAGAACGAGGGTGGAAGACCTTGGGAAGATGCCGGCCTGTCCAGGAGCAAGTGAAGTATGTGAGTTAGTAGGACCTTGACTTTCCCGCTGGGCCCGTCTGCTTGTACCGGGTGCACTGTTACATAGAGATGTGTTTTTTTTAGTTTGCGGTATGATTGCCACTTGGCTGCCTTCTGACCGATGACTGCAGCATCATCCTGTTGGATGCATGGGTGAATTTGTGGGTGGGTGCGTCTGGATGGATGGATGGATGGAACCAATGGCCTGGCATCGCCTATGGAGCAGATAACCTATGTGTAGGGGCGCACCAACCAGCTGCACAGATTTCTACTGTATGTAATGTCACTGATGACGCTGTGCTGCTCGGGCAGAATTTGCCAGAAAGTTCAGCGGCAACAGAGTTCTTTGTTGGCGCTTTACATTTTCATGTGAAAATAAACTTCTCCTTGCAAGAGGTGTATTTGGCCTTTTTCCCTAGTGGGTTGTATTTTTTTCTGGTGCGCGTCTAGGGGCATTCCTACATTTGGTGACCCTGACTTGATGAGAGGCTTCCAGGCCGCTTCTCAAATGGGGTTGTGCCCACCTACAGCAACCATGCTAAAGCGCGCAAACTGCAGAGGTATGCAGGGGCCGTTTTTACACCATACCTGTGTGCTGTTTGGAGCGGGGCGCAGCTCCTGGGGAAAGTGCAGGCCCTTATTGGGACCCGTGACGGAGAAGCTCTCGTGAACACGCAGGTGTGAGTACACCCCTTGCGAGAGATAATCGGGGGTGGGGTGTGTGGAGAAGTGTGGTGTGCAGGAGGGAAGGAGGAGTTTGGTTAGGCCATGTGGCGAAATTTAGCTTTTTATTATTTTTTGGTCATTGAGTATTTTACGGAGGAAAAACGGGCGTGTACGGAGCCCTTCCGAGTGAGGGAAGATGATGGTGCCATTTGTTTTGTAATAAGGGGAGAAAGTAGGAGCTCCATCTAAGGGCTCATGGAGTGAGCACACTTACCACTAGCCCAGCCATGGGGATATATAAACCCGACATATGTGCCTGCTCTGGCTACTGCCCCGCCTCCCGAAATACCAACACGAGTACTATTCCGCCCCAGGACAGTAAGGTACAGGAGCTTGAAGAGGCATTGGAGGCTACGTGGGTAGAATTGGCTCGATTGAGGGCGACTCGTGAGGGAGGAGGAAAGTAGGTGAGTGGGGTTGAATGAATGGAGAGCAGGAGACCTTTTGTTTAGGTTAGGTAGTACGGCCATAAAGGATGTGCATATTGAGGAGAAGGGAGGTGGAGACGGTTGAGCGGGAAGCACAGGATACGGGATGGTGAGGTCCGACAAGGACGCAGTTCGAGAGCTGCGGGAAGACTAATGGGACACTGGATGAGATGGAGGAAGATTCACAGCATGGGCCGTAAATAAGGCAGCGGTTCGAAGGTTTGTGGGGCCCACAGTTAAGGAATAGGTTTGGTTTGGTGGCAGTAGCAAGGAAAAAGGAGTGTTGGACGTAAAGGGAAGAGTGCAGGTACCCAGATGCCATTGTTGCATAAAGGACTAAGCAGAACAGTGTCCTGGGCTCAAATGGATAAGAATCTGATCAAGCTGCTCACGCCCCTTACTTTCGGGGCTGGAAAATGGAGAACAGACAGCAGGGATTCCTTTAGCTGTGGGGGATATGAAAAATCTGCTTGTTGCAATAGTGGGGGGGTCAAGCTGGAGATGTGAGTTAAGGCAGGGTATCCAAGGGGTAAAGCCGGTTGATGATGCACACGATGGCACGCCCTATAGCAGTATCAGGGCGCAGGTGTGGGACGTGCTGCAGCGTACTTAACCAACACACCAGACTGGCAGTCTATCATGCAGTATACCATAGGAGATGAGGACCCAGCGCAATACATTAAGGTTCAGGAGATGTGACGTGCAGAGACAGGGGACCAGTGGGACCGATGTTTTGTCGTTAAAAGGTGTTTGCCCAAGGAAGTTCCAAAGGCGTTAGACAAAATAGTGGGCATTGAAGCAAAAGGGTGGGCTGAGATTCAAACGATAATACACCATTGTCGGAGAATAAAAGAGCGATAAAAGCAAACGGTCGAGAGACTGCAAGCTGAGGAAGCGAAACTGGTACAGAAAAAGAGAGCAGTTGAAGGGGTGGTATTAGTGAGTGTACAAACCGAAGTGGCGGAGCAGACCTCGGAAGTGAGGATAGCTGCATTTTGTCCAGGAGGAGGACCAGGACAATGGGGAGGTGGGCCTCAGTACCTCTATCCAGAGTTGCAGCAAGATGGAGGTCAGCAGCGCACGAGGGGCGGGTTCAGAGGGGGATTTGGAGGGATGGGACCTCGGAGCAGGTATGGGACCCTTGCAATGCTGGATCTGTGGGAAATGGGGACATGTTGCACGGGAGTGTAGGAGCAGGCAGGAGGCGGGATACAACCCATATAAGCACTATTGCCCACCAGCCCCAACCACAAGTAAAGCTCCCAAGGCCAACTTCCATACCCTATGAAATACATCAGGCCTACACTCCACTGCCACCGTGACCCCCAGGTGCACAAGTGCAACATCCACAAGTGACACAACCATTGATGCCCAACAGAATACCATGTTCAGGTGTAGTATGCCAATGACTGCGGTACCAAATGGCACCGTCGTGCCCTACCAAGGGGTGAGTGTGGTGGGAAACAACCCTTTCATGTTCCCTGGCACCAACACACATCCTTACTAGGACAGCCCACAGAACACTTGCGTGCCCAGTCCTGTCCATGACAGGCCACCCGACGAGGAACCCTTGCTGGGTGCTGAGATTGGTAACGGGCAGTTTGTCTTCATGGTTGACACAGGTGCCACTAAATCATGCATCGTTAAGCAAAACATGCCATTATCAGGTGAAACTCTTGACACGCAGAGCTTCTCGGGCGCTGTCGCCACAGTTCCCTACACAAAAGAAGTTGATATCAAAATAGGAGGAAAAATAGTGCGTACACCTCTGAAAAAGTTACCCCATACATTTGTTGGGTGGAGATCTGTTGAGTACGTTGAATATGAAAATCTCCTTCATGGACCAAGAAGTAGTGTGTGCCATCCCAGGCATATATGTCATAAGGGCAATGATCATCATACATGCAAAGGGGAGGAGAGGTAGTGGTTTGCGATATTCCTGTTGACCCGGGCATGTTTGTGTATGACATAACAGTGCTTCTGGAGGCATCGCCCCAAATTGGCAAAGCTTGTTGACTATACTGTCCCTGGATTTACAGGGTCGAGTGGTATCAGCTAAGAGGATTGTGGTAATTGGAACGGACTTGGAAGGGTGTGAATGGTGCACAGTGTTGTATACAGCCTACAATGCCTCTTAATGAAGTGACAGATGCAGATTTGTTTGAGGATCGACCAGATGGCAGTATTGTGCTAGCGATTTCTATCCTAGGCAACATTATGGTGCAGTATAGGAAAGTGCAATGTCTTTTGATGGCTCTCGTGGCCATGCCTCCATTCACTGAGACTGAGAGGCTCTGGACAACAAATGCCCATGATGTAGGGCTCTTACGAGTGTCCCCAGTTTGAATAACACTCAAGCCAGGCGTTGTGTTTCCCTGAATAAGGCAGTATCCTTTATCAAGAGAAGCAGAGGAGGGCTACGGGACACGATTGTTGCCCTACCAAACCAGGGGATAATTGTGCCATCTACCTCCACATGCAACACAGCCATATTCCTGATAAAAAAAAATTTAAAAAAGTAAAAGGGGAAATTTGGAGACTGATCAGGATTTGCTCCCTCTTAATGACATTGTACAGGCAGATTTTTCAGTGGTCCCGAACCCTGCGACAATCCTTTTGTAACATCCCCAAAGAGGAAACCCGCTTTGTAGATCTCAAAAGGGCGATATTTTCTGTTCCTTTGCACCGACTCGCAATATCTGTTTACGCATGGGGTGGAGGGCGTGCTTCGAACATACCAGGCTGCCTCAAGGGTACTGTAAATCCGCCAGCATTTTCCAACCGGATATTGCATGCCGATTTAGGCAATATTCAGGTGCCTAGTACCGTCATTCATCAGTGTGTTGATGATTTTCAAGTGTGCAGTATTAGCGAGCACCTGTGCTGAAAAGGCTCCATAACACTCCTACAGCTTTTGGCCCGCAGGGGATTCAAGGTTGATGAGGCCAAATTACAGTACTGCCTCCAGGAGGTGCTCTACTTGGGTCAGTTGATTATTGTGAATTGCAAAAGAATCATCCCATATTGCATCGCCTGTGTGTGACTACCCCACAGCCCAAAACAGTTAAGGAAATGCAAACGTTCTTGGGACTCTGCAATTATTGCAGGGCATGGATAGTTGACTATGCAGTATATACCAGGCCCCTTCTACAGGCCCCCAAGAAAGCACAAAAGGGGGACAACAAAATAGTGTGGATGGAAGACCTGCAAACACATTTCAATGACCTCAAAGAAGGTTATATTAACAGCACCGGTGTTAGCCACCCCAAACTATATGCAAGAGTTCTATTTATTTTCCCAATCCAATGGGCAATTGATGACTAGGGTGCTCACACAAGAGTACAATGGCCCACAAGCCATTTGTCTATTACAGTGCTATACTAAATTCAGTGATGCATGGCCGATTTGCATGTGAACAAGCACTTGCCGCTGCATTTGCCATTGAGAAATGTTTGACTATCATTATGGGATGCTCCGTAACATTGTACATCTAGCATGCAGTTTTAACCATTCTAGAACACTCCAAATCCACACTGACCATGCAACGAGCATCTGAATACGAGATTATTTTGTCAAGCCCAAACATTCACATTGTACGATGCAAAACTGTTAGCCCAGCCACCTTTTGAACAGAAATGTGTTTTGACAAGGACTTGGCAAACCACGAATCTGTATGTTTTGAGGGGGGTATGACATCCCAAAAGCACATGACAAACCTCTCAAGGGCGGGGGCGGTGTCTTCATTGACTGGTCAGCAGCAATCGACCAGGACACACGCTTACGGCATACTGGTGCAGCTGTTGTCCGGCTAGTGGATGGGGAATACGAAACACTAGTGCAGAAGCGATTGTCAGTGCACTTTCCGGCTTAAACTGCTGAGCTCATGGCGCTTATTGACGTGCTACAAATATCCCAGGGGTGCCACGTGACCATTTATTCCGATTCAGCATATGTCACCACCACAGTGCATGCAGGCATTGCACAGTGGAAGAGGAGAGGTTTCAGGAGAGTAGGCGGATCTCCAGGTCAACATGCTGCATTATTGGATGGGCTTATTCAAGCACTTTCCGAGCCATCTGTAGTGGCAGTCGTCAAATGCACCTCCCACACTAATAACACAGATGAGTTCTCACTCAGTAACGCTGCCACAGATGCAGCGGCAAAACAGCAGCTTATTTTACAGTGCCCCAAATATCAGAGTATCCTGTGCTAGCACCCTCCACTGAGCAATTGCCAGCACCTTACAATGCCTTACCAATTGCACAGCTGATTGAGTTATAGGGTTGAGCACCACAAGAAGAGAAAGGGCTTTGGGTGAAAAGAGGGTGTACAGTCCCCGACTGATTTGTTATGGAGGCAAGAGATCACTAGGAAAGCGAATTACTGGTCGCATTTGATCAGTTACACCATCATCACATGTTTCCAAACCGCAAATTGCAGTAGGTATACAGGAAGACTGGTTTGTCCCAAACCTACAGGAAAATGTGACTAACATGGCTTTACATTGCACTACGAGTCCGTTATAAAACAGGCTGTACACTAAGAACTATTGGAGGCACCCTGTCCGACTGGGCCGTGCCACGAACTGCATATTGATTATGCGGACATCGGCGAAAGGTGCAGTGAATCTCGTTACCTTATTGTGGTAGTGTCCCTTCTCACAAGGGGTGGAGGCGGGACCTTGCACACATCCAGATGGTAGTGCGCTGCAAAAACTTTAGTACAAGGTTTTTCCTCGACGGGGCATGTGCAATGTATTAAGGTCAGAAGACGTTTCGGCATTACTGGGCATCAGGCATCGGATGTGCACCATTTACCACCCCCAGGCCAACAAGGCTTTAGAAAAGCTAAATGGCAAATTAAGAGCAAGTTGCCGACTGTGCACCGCGTTAAAGAGAAATTGGGTGCACTGTTTGCCACTTGCGTTGTTCAGTTGCGCACACAGTCTAGCAAGGACCACCAGGTGGCAACGGGGCACTACATGCACACCCCGCTCTCCCCTGTTTGACGAGCGTCAAACGCTCATAAGGTAGTGTCGCTCTTGGGGGAGCAATTTGTCATCCGTGTCGAAGGCAATAAAATGTCTCCCAACAGATTGCGACTTCCTCGGACAGAGGAAGCAACCAGCGGCGCAAAGAAAACACACCAGCAATGTCACCCTCTTTGTCATTGTTCCCCGGTAATTGGATATACATTAAATTTCGGCCACCGGTGGAAGCAACACAAATATAATGGTCCTTTTCAGGTCATTTACGCCACTGCTCTTGCTGTTAAAGTGAAGGTGCTATGTTACTGGCTGCACCTCTCTGATGTCCGCAAATCATTGCTGCCCCAGCATGCACCTGAACATTAAATTGCCCCATATCCACAGCACCCAAACCCATCCTCCATTTTATATAGCCTGTGCAATTCTTTTGCAACAAACTAATATTACCCAATACCACTGCAAAAAACTGCTATGCATTCTATTTTGCACAGGGACTCTAACCGTCCCCCATACTCTATCGTATCTGTCCCCTCCCCCCCTTTTCTCCCTCCCTCTTTTTTCCCCTCCCCCTCCCCTTCTCCCTTTTTATTTCTTATGTTTTAATAAGATTGCTTTCCAGAAGGACTTTACTGGCTCTAATAGTTCCATTTATACTAGGAAAAGTAACTTGTATGATTAAATGTCTTCATATTGAAACATTTTATGAAGAATGCACTTTTTTATAATGAAAAATATAACACATTTGTGGGGTGGGGGATCCTCCCCAAATCCTGATTTCCCACCCCTAAAACCCACCTGAACCGTTTCCCCACAAGATTTAACCCTTTACCCCACCCCTAAGTGCATTCTTCATAAAATGTTTAGTTCTAAAAGATTCAATATATGTTCATTCTTTTATAACGTTTTCGTTATAAAGACTGCATACGGTCTATGTTTTCTTATCCTTATTTAAGCGTACTGCATTATATTGCTGGACTGTTTGCAATGCGTATGTTTGGATTAGGTATATATTTAGGATTTATTTTTAAATGGAGAGGGCATATAAAATAGGGGGGTATAGAAACAAATGCTGCTATTAATGGTTCTATTAAGGATCTAAATTCGACCAAAAGTACAAACATATGTGTTCCCATTTCCTTTAACGCTCCACTGTAGCCACAGATCTGCATGTTGATGATCAAGTGAAAAGTGGGAATACTATTGATGACTATTATTTCCTACAAGACCCCTTCTGATCTGACTTGGTCCTTTGCAAATGTATATAGCCTAGTTCTAGCACATAAAAAGAGGCATTTTAGGGAGTACAAGTATGACGAATACCGCGGGCTTGGCCTAGATACAATAGAGGATATGCATCATCCAGAATTCTCAATTATTTGGTACACCAACATGAGCTCGGTGTGGAAGAGAATGGTGAATGAAAGTTATGTTTGTTCATTGATACCACACACATCGGGAACACCCAAGGTGTTAATATCACAAGAATTACCAAATTGTAGCAGCTCCATGCCTAGTTGATCTGGCACTGTGTAGGCTGTGAGGCACCTTATAGTGCAGAGTGTGCAATTAGAAACCATGGATCCTGACCAGCTGCAATGCACAAAATCCTAAAAGCATCCAGTGTGTGCGGAGGCCATACCTGAATTTATGAGGAGTAAAGTACGCGGTCAGCAGATGGCAAGAAACATCAGTGAGTTGCGCAGCAGGAGGGCTTCTGGGATTCGGAGATTAAGTGTTGGCCCAAATGAATAAAGCATGTGCAGCGTTCTAGAACGAACATATCGCAAAACTAACATGGATTGAAGCAATGGAGAAGCCCATAAAAGTCCAACAGCAAGAGACTGATGAACTGTGTTTTTACAATAAAGGAACGGTTTTCGTAAGGACCAACCAAAGATGCAATAAAACATTATTCATTCCAGACCTCAAAAAAGGCACAGCAGCATTAATGGACTACTACTGGGTGTGTGAACAGCAGGCATTCTTGCACCTCCCGCCATCATGAAGGGGCTACTGCTCGCTGGCCATGTTGCACTCGGCGCTTCTCATCTCTGAAGACCACCCTGCTTTGGGGTTGAAGAACTTGCTTGCCCCAACCCTAGCTCCAGCAATAAGAGTCCACTGTTGCAGCCCGCCAGCTTCCGTATATTACGCGAAAAAGAAAAGAACACCAGGTTGCGCTGGAAAAGATCAAATTGCCTGTCTCAAGACTCCTCTGAATTAATACCCAGTGAATATAGACTGCTCAGCAAAGAAGAAACCTTTTTCGCACTTCTACTATTGCCTGAGGTTCAGACTGTTACAAATGCCAAGTGGCTCGAAATTGTGTGATTGGAGGTCGTACAGCTGGCAAATGATATGGAACAAGGCCTCAACGCAATTAAGGTTGAGATGCGTGCCATAGGGTTGTTGACCCTC
Source organism: Ambystoma mexicanum (assembly GCF_040938575.1). NCBI lineage: Eukaryota > Metazoa > Chordata > Amphibia > Caudata > Ambystomatidae > Ambystoma > Ambystoma mexicanum. The sequence goes on along the minus strand of NC_090939.1, from coordinate 88,416,134 downwards.
CAGAACAGATATATGCTTGACCTGCTCACGGAAATGGAAGGAAGGGTTTGCTGCAAAATTGGTGATTCCTGCTGCACTTTCAGATCACGCATGCAAACCGAAGCTGGCATACAGCAGGGGGATTGGTTTGGCAACCTTTTCTCTTGGGCACCATCCTGGATGGGGGCCACCCTGAAGATTCTGATGCCAGTCATCGTGTTCATGATGGTCCTTTTTTGCACCCGTCAGCTGGGACTCCGATGTTGTGCCAAAGCTGTACCTAGCAGTGCCATGATGGTTTCAATTGGGGTATCGGATGCACTGTGCGGTACAAAAGACTGCTATTGAAACAGATGATCCAAACAAACCAGGAATGGTAGTGATAGAGCAACGCTTACATTCTTCCTGCACGATCACTACACCCCCACCTGACCCCGAGCATTATACAGAGCATTGGGTTGATTTTAGCAGGAGTGTGTGTGTGTGTGTGTGTGTGTGTGTGTGTGTGTGTATGTGTAATCTTCCATTCATGGAAATCTAATGAATGGTTGTCACCCGGATATGTATTAGCTTATAACTGGGTTTCAACCATCATCCCTGTGATATGTAAGAACGAAGCACTTAACGCATGGGCTCGTATGTATATGTAGACATTGCATGGACTGTTAACTATTTGTAATGTGCAACTGTTTAATTCTTGGTTAAAGGTTCATTGCTAATTTTATGTGCAAACATGGCCAACTGCTTTTGCATGTTCTGGGAGTCACATTAACATGATGTAAACACAAAGAAAGGACTATGCGTTCTATTATGACCATAGAGAACAGTCATTGTATATAGAGCGCTATCCACATTGTGTGCATTGAATGTGATCAAGCAACAGGTTTGATGCGAAATGTTTATTACAAGCTTTTTATCTCTGCTGAGGGATCCATTAATAAAGGAGTGCGCCACTGAAGGTTTTGATTTCTGCATTTTTTGACATATTTGGAGGTGGGGGTATCTGCAACATATTTTTGCACATGACTGTTTTTGTTATAGATCTTGTACCCCTGAGGAGTATGCCCAATCTGGCCAGAGTTTGGGTCCTGTATGTTGCACGGGTTCCAAAGGAGGGATCACCACATTATATAGAGGCTGGAGGAGGAACGCCAACGAGGGACGAATATAGGTGGGCTTATTGGGGACTTTCTTAATGTAGAATTAAGACACTTTCTTCCTGCACCCCAAGCGCTTCAGAATAAGGCAAAGGCCGCCACAGGTACTGTGACCCTGAGCTATGCCCCCTCACCAGGCTAATATTAATCCTAAGCGATGAAGGCCCCAGCTGAGGTCTGTAAGGGTATTGGCACATAATGCTAGTAGTAATACATTGGTGGTCAAGTAAAAGTTTTACTTAATAGAGAGTAAAGTAAATGGAGAAACTCAGTAATTTAAATGTGGTTTCATTTTGCAGTGTTTTAAATAAGTTTGTCTTCGTTAGTTTAGGATTTTAATTGCAACTTAATTAAAATGGAGTGGGTTTAACATCCATTAGGCATCATGTAAAAGTAAATGGTTTATCTATAAGAAAGTGAAGCATATTTCCATGTGTTTAGCTTTCTCTGGTGTTAAACATGACGTTGCAGCAGAAAAATGTGCCAGCTCCCCCACACACAAAGGAAGGGTCTTGTTTAAAGAATCTTTGCCACGAAATTGCATTGTGGCATTTCCACGTCTGCTATTGAAGTTAGAATGTTAAGAATACAGCCAATACCAGTAGTTCTTGACTGCGCTCTGAACATTCTGATTGGTTAAGGGGAAGTCAATAACTATCTCTGTGCTAATATACTATTCAGTTTTTGCGACATCAGACCTTGTGTAAAGACCAGCATTGTGAGAATGCTAGTGCCACCACAGTGTGCATTTTTGTACTACTGGGGCTAATGGAGTGCACGTGTTTTTTTTTGTTTTTTTTTTTTTTTTTTTTTTATTTTTTTTTCTGGGGCTTCCACCAAGACAAATCCTGCTGCGGTGCTAGTTGAAACCAGCTGTTCTACTGGCACGAAAACAAACGCAAATCTGATCACTGCCCCAGCATCCAGACCACCGTGAGCCAGTCACAGCTCAGGCGTTTCAACAGGCATGTGTCATGAAGACCCACCCCAAATGATGTTCTGACAAGAAGCCTTTCCAAGACTTGCCTCCTTGCAGTCGGCACCTGGCTGCCCAGCCCACAAGTTAATGGCAGGCACAGACTGGCATGGTCTTTACTGCAGCTTCCACCGTTGGCTGCAGCCTCTCTGCCAGTCGTGGCTCTAGGGCACCATGGGTAGCACTGGCAGCCCTTCTTTCCGGCATTAGCAAGTGATGGTAAAACCTACCCGAAAAACAATCTAAATCCAGACAATGATGGGTTAAGTGACCATAATGAAAATTGCCCATGGCAGGGGGCCTGACTGAAACTGGAAATATCTGCTTAGTGTATGCAGTAGAGACTGGCAATATGATGGGTATCAAGTACATGGGTTTATTGGTGATCAGCAGTGATGTGCTTAATAGTCCTACTGAGCATCAGAAGACCTATACCACATTTTAAAGTGTGAATGTTCTTTGATTGCGGAACTTTAGTAAACCTCTGATCATTAAAACGTTACCTCCCTCCCCCACACCAATATTCTACCAGGAATTGTCTTCAGGTCAACCCACATAGCCTGATTTTTATGGGGGGGGAGGCAGGTTTGAGATATTACAAAATTAATAAAAACGACCTCCGCAGGCTTGAGAATGCCAGTGCTCCAGCTGAGATTCGGGAGTATTTTACTGCCCAATTTGTTTTTAAAGTGGGAGCCAAATGATTTTTTTAGGCAGTGAAAATGTCAGTCTAATTCCCAATTAGAGTATCTGATCAACAAGTAAACATGTTTTAACTGGGGAAAAGGAAATGTTTTTGTAAAATGATTTCTTTGCACCTTCATACATATTAAAAGATGCGTTTACTTCTGATCGCTGCGTCCATTACTGGTGCAAACCTATCCATGCACCTGTGTTGGTGAAGGCAGGGAGACCATGTTCTGTGCGTCCATTTCCTATTTTTTAGTTGCAAGTATTTTTACTCCCTAATAATATTTTTGGGCATTATTTTGCCTATGTTGAGGGCGTAAACATCGCTGATACACTCCTTATCTTTAGGGATGGGTAATGCATTCTCTGTGAAACGTGCCTCACCTAATCCTCTTCTCGGGCTTTTTAGTATTACATATTTATTTTTGAATCCCAAGCAACACTTTGTATTTTGTCAGCAAATGGTTTGTTTACCTCTACAGTTTAATGCAGCCTTCCCACTCCAAGTGGGCACTGAGGCACTCGCATGTTGTACAGTATAATGAAATATGGCGCATAACGCAAATTTAGTCTTAAAGGCAAAAGTAAAGCCAACAAGATTGTCTTCTGTTCTGCAAAATGCAGTATAATGGTAGGTCCAGTGGATTCAGTGATGGGAGGCAAGGATAAATGGATGTGTTTTCAAAGCTGTAGAAAAGCCCATCAAAGCTGCAGTGTGCAGAGGAAATTCTAAAGGCATGGAGCTGATGTTGGGGAAATGTGCCTTTTTAAATTTGGCACATCGAAATGCACTAGATGTTTACTGCACAGAGACCCGCCCAACCTCAAATGATGATCAGCCAAAGAAGAGCTGCAGTAGGACACATGCATTGTAAGTAGGTAACACCTCATGAACTGAATCCTATACTTTAAAGGTAAGGTATTGTGTTGAATGCCTTTGCATTCACTATCAACCTTACAGATGTGTGAAAAATGCAGTGTGGTCAAAGAAACAGTCCATAAAGGCATGTATTTCTGCTGTTGCTGTCCAACCTTGAAATGAGATCCGAGGGGACAATCGCAAAAGTAGAAAGAAATATGTTATTTATAATAAGATGTGATCAGGTAGAGAACTAAACCACACATCAGGACTACTCAATGTATTTATTGTGATTCTGGTTGAAACCAGTCAACCTTGCACAAACTATAAAAACATTCACAACAGTTATTACAATGTATATCCAATGTATGAACTTTAAGCATACACAAAATAGGACTAAACGGAGTAGAATAGTAAAAGAAGCAAAAAGACATAGAAAGACATACAATAAAATCAAAAATTTGCACCACATTATTACAAGGAAGTTGTCTGTCACTTTTAAAATCGCTCTAAAATGCATCCATGTAAATACAGAATCTAGAATACCTAAAACCTTGTACCACGGCGATAATTGATATACGCAATGTCCCTAAATAAAAAACGCATACAAAGTCGCATGCCAATCACATATTTCATTTCAATATTATCAACCATAGCTCCCCTCTGTGCAAATACACAATGGAGAAACCAATACAGGCAGACGGATGTATAGTTACCACACTGTAGCCTGTAATAATCGCAGATGTTTTTAACACTGCAGGTGGTCTCCACGCCCCTCTGTAGACGTACGCAACAGGGAAGTGAGCAAATGGAAGGCTGCAGTGTGTTACAGAACAGTTTGCTTTAATACGGGTGCTTCACCTACAGCTCTGATGATGGCTTAGGGCATCAATGGTCACTCTAAAAGGCTGATCAGATCTAAACGTTTCATAAGGGAAAGCACACCCTTGACTCATGTCAAGACTATGATCAAACATTCAGTTTCTCTGGGTGTAGAGCTTGGGGTAACCGTGAGGCATTTGGTCTTGAATGGAACAGAGTTAGTCCCTGGGGTGGTGGATCTCTGCAACTGACACCTTCTTTTCTTTTAAATGTAGTTGTTACATCTTTGTACTCCTGGATGGACACACTGGAATCCAGCAGCCGTTGACCCAGTGACTCCTGTAGATCAGTGCTGGCTGTCAACCAAGCAGGGTTCTCCCCAGAGAATATGTTTTCTTTGAACAATGGGCACATAGCCAGACGACTTGCATTCGGTTATGCAGGGCAACTACTGACAAAATCCAATAGATGAAAATCACCAACAGTGCCCAGGAGCGTTTCCCAACACATTTTCATGATGTCTGCCTGCACAATATATGCCAGTATAAAAACCTGCTCACCCTTGCTGTGGCCAAATCATATCCATGCAGGCAGCACCAATATTCCCAAATAAGAAAATAGTGCAGTTTGTTTTGCACATAATACTACTGTTGACCTGGCATTAAAAATGCAATGTCAAAATAAAAAGAATTCAAGTTTCTGCACGGAAGTAGGCCAGTCTTGGCACGCAGTGACACTTACCATGCTTGCTTTACCATTGATTCCCAGCACAAAATGCCATGCCACAGTAAGAAATCTTTCCGAGACTGGGTGCAGCAACATATGCAAGTCTAGCCACGTCATGTTATCATACATATCCAGAAAAAGGCCATGCCATAGTAAGAAAACATGATCTTCCTGACTGCGCACACTGCATGCAGCCAGCAAGAACAGGTTTTCTTACCTTGGTGTATTGCATGTCCCTCCAAGCCCAAACCTTTACGCACCCCCCCCCGGTCACCCTCGGCTAGAGAAGGAGACTGACACCCCCGCCCAAACCACAGACACGCGCCCATACATCTTCTTTTAATCATTCACACGGCACCCACAAGAACACCTACTCACACAGACGCGCCCATTCCGGAATGCTTGCAAGTTCCATGTAAAATAAGAAAAGTGTCACTGTGATGGAATGACGCTACTGATTTTATATACGCAAGCACAGAATAAGAAGGGTGTCTTTGCACTCTTTTTTTGTTTACATGGAGAGCAGAATCAGGTCCTCATATACAGGTCCGTTTCTTGGCCGGGCGAAGCGGGCAGCTACCCGGGGCGCAATTGCCCCGGTCCCTGGAGCGGATGAAATCCCCCAGTTTGTGGTGCCTCATGATTGCCGTGGGCAGAGTTCAGCAGCACACTAGCGCCATAGCAGGTGCTGCCGCTGCCTCTTCTGACTGTAATGTCACGTAGTAAGCAGGTAGTACGTGACATTACAGAAGTCAGAGGCTCCCTCTGATCACATTCACGTCACTAGGGGTGGGGGCACAAAAGGGCGCCTCTCCTGATGGCCATCCGCCTTTGGAATCCTGCAGGACTCACACGGTGGAACAAAGACGGCTGCTTTCGGTTCTGCGTTCCTGGCCTCCCGGATCTTGCCAAGCAAGAAGATCCCCGACTCGGCACCAGAAAGATGATCGGTGCAGCCCAATGTTTCTTTCAACTCCCAAAGAATGCCGAACGCTATGCACAGTTTAACTGTGCATAGCGTTCAGCAGTTTTTCGGACGTATTTCATGCTTTATTTACTCAAGACAATTTTGCTAAGCCCCTTCTGTTTTTATTGTGGCTGTTCCGTGCCACTGTAAACCCTGCCGATGTAGCTCCATTAAGCTCGGTGAAAACATCGCATATGTTTACAAAAAAAAGTCCACGTGTTTCCCAAGTGAAAAAGAGACTTGACAGCCGTATCAACCTCTGCCCAAGTCTCTCCAAATTCTTTCTTGCAGCCTTCGAACGAAGCAACCTCTCCCTCGAAAAACTGCAAAAATGCTCTCAAATTTTTAAAAATGGAACTTGAGGAAACCGGTCATGATTTGTGCAGCTCAAAAGTTGCTTAACGCACTGTAAATCAATATCAGTCTTCCGCACCATCCCTGCCAATCCTTTCTGGCATTATGCATTAACACTGACAGCACACAGGATGGCTTTGCACAGTTGTACTTTCCTCGGTAATGTTCACTGATGAGCACCGTGGTGCACCTGCACTCCCTGTTCCCCCTTCAATCATACAGGGCAGAGTACAGCAAGCCATGAGCAGGGGTGTCTGGAAATGTCTGGGGGCCTCCATGGCTGACATCCGGGGTACACTCTCTGCCTACTGTACCTCAGCAATAGCAGTGCACTCATGTGGCGCAGTTGAAGGTTTTCAAATGCAAAGGGCAGTGGGAAAACAGAAGCTGCATTTACATATTTATATCCCCAGTGTAAATGTTATCGCACCCTTGACCGTTTAGAAGGACAAGACTTGCCTTATAAAGTAATATATTGGGTTCCACAGAATTCATAACATTTTTAACATCATCCATTCTGGAGTAGAGTTTCCTAGATTAACACAATGCTAACAGCTTTGGCTAAACCAAGGTTTTTTTTTGGCTTTTGTGGAGACTTGTGGAATCCATATTTCCAGGCACTGTGAAATAACAGACCCACACCGAGATCAGGATGCATGTTTATTCTGCCCGGATGTACACTTGTAGAAGTGTAGTGCATACGTATCAGCACAGAAAACGCTGGCCCATCCACACATCAGGCCAGCTTTCTCCAACTGTGTATGGCCCTCAATGGAGCATGCAATTGCAGCATTGTTCACACAATTTTGCAGCTGCAAACACGTGCGAGTAGCATGCAGTTCTGCGATGTTAAAAACGGCTGAACTAAGGTGCACTACATTGTGTGAGGTCAATTGTTAGTCTAACACACTTTGTTATGGACTGGGCTACCTGGGTGTCATTTGTTTAGCAGTAATTTATTGACTTTGGGTAGGAGTTCCTTAATGGTGTAGTTTGGGAGTGGCGCGCAGGGAGTGGCGTGCAGGATGCGGTGGAGGAGGCGCGCGGGGCAGGGTGGGAGTGGCGCGTGGGCCGGGGGCACATTCCTAGTGTTTCGCCCTAGGCACCAAATGGACTAGAAACTGCCCTGCTCATATACACACTCCTGCACCTTCTTTCGTCATTCACTCTGCACCCACCAGGACACTTACGCAGAGGCACTCTGTCACACATGCAACCTTTACATTTCAAATCAATTTCTCTCTCACACAGACTTGCACAGATTTTTTTCTTTTATTTTAAAAGCTTCCCTGGCCAGCCGCAGGTCTCTTCTCTTGGACTTCACTCTTTCTCCAGATGTCATCACGTTGGGGGTGGGTCGAAGGGAAGAGGGTCCAGAGACTCCCTTCACCCCTCCTCCTGACTATTCTTGTATGCGGTGGAGGGCGGGGTCAGCATTCTGACCCCGCCCCGGCCTGAGACTGACAGGCATTGGGAGGTGCCAAGAGCCCTTCAGCATGCCTCATTCGCTGGATTTTCCAGCGCCTAGGAGGATCTTGAAGGGCATGACGTCGCCCATGGTTTCCCACCTGTCTTTCACAGAGCTCTACATGAGTGAAGACGGGCTTTTTTTTTTTTTTTTTTTTTTTTTTTTCTTTCTTTCTTTCTTTCCGGCCATCGCCCATGAAATGTGCTGTCCAGGGCACAAGGGACACTACTAGTCTTTGCCTTTGTAAAGAATTAAATGTTGAAATCGCTCGCTCCATAAGTTTATTTTCCTTGGTTTTTTTGTGTGCGCTGGTTTTCTGGCCTGAAGGGTTAAAAAAAAAGTGCGTGGGGCCCTGCAGTAGCACCCCATGGGTGAGCCCCCCCCCCCCACTGCTGTAGATGTGAATAATATGGGAGGCAGCATCGATCCCGTGGCACGATCCAAGGTATGTGAAGGAGGCAGCTTGCAGGCTCCAACCTGAGATTGAGAGGCAGTCAAAGTTGTCAGCCAGTGCTGGGCACCCCCTCCTAGGCCCATGCCTATTGATCGACCATGTCTTATGCTGCAGTGAGATGCAAGAGCAAAAGGGCATCACGTCCTTGTTCGTAAAGAGTATTTTGCACCACCCGATTGCCGAATCATGTGAAGCGGATGAGCTGGTATTTACATAGCCTGTGATGACAAGTGAGGGGGTGGTGAACCTCTAGCCACGTGGCTTGGATGGGGAGACTAGAAGTGGGGCACACGTTGGCAACCTCAGATGGGTTAAGTAGCCACTTCTTGAGCAGTGAAAGGCTCTAGGCAATTGCAGTCCAGTGTAAGCTTTCTAAGCCTTGTGGAGGTCCATGGGCTGTGAAGATTTGCTCTCGTTTGCGTATTCCGGTGCTAGGCAAATGGAGGCTTGCATATTCAGCCGCAGGTTTCCAGATCAGTGTGGTACCAGAGCTAGGACAGATTGGCAGGAGGTGGGCAGGTGCTAGGCATTATGCAGTGCAACTTGAGAGCCAGACTGGAGTAGTTGCCAACTGTTTGCAGAGGTGAAACTGCTGTTCTGCAACGGATACTGGAATCGTCTGCATTTTATGTTGCCTTCGGCTTTTCTGTGGGTGCTGCTCTAAATACATGTTTACTTTTGCAGCTTGTTCCTAGATCTTCCAGCAATGTTGTGTAAAAGAAACGCACACCTCCCATTTGGGTTAGGCCTTGTTGGAAATCCTTTATTTCAGTTGCCAAAGCGCTGCGGGTTACTTGCCCCACATGGGCCAGCTTTCTCCCCCCTCCCACTCCCCCTCCATGCTCACATTTGGAGACTTCAGTGGTAAATGCAAGAACATACTGGAAAACCTAGCGACAATCCGTGAGGCAGTGCAAAGTGAAGGCATTACATTTTCAGTTGGTGAAGATTCGAGGCTGAGGGCTTCATTAGTATAGAGAATCTTTGTTTATAGCTGTGGTGGGGTGTATCCGGTTAATGTCATGCATCGTTGCGCTTTGAAGTATGATAATGCCAGCCAGCAAACACCAGTATTAAGAAATGCACTCCTTAACAATTCTCAAGCAAAAGCTGTTCTCCTTGATACACTTGTTAGCACAGCAGTTTAGCTGCGGTAAGTAAACGGGCGAAAGGTTCCACAGTGATTTCTTGCAACAAAATCAGACCGTATCCTAACTCCGCAACCCAACTAACCCACTCCACCTCTGCTCCTGTTACCCCCATATCTGTGGACCCGCGTAAGCAGACCTTTCTGGAATGCAATCCACACCTCCTACAAACGAAAGGTTGCATTGCATGGTCGAGTCCGATGGCTGTTTCCATTTAGGTCCCCCAAGTACCGCGTGGTGGTTGATGATGTAAAGCCCCTCCTGGGCTCGTGCACCGTAACGGGTGGTGTACACCCGACAGATACCATGTGATTATGTTAATAAAGAGGCGAGTGGTGCTCCCGTTCACCAGTCTTAGGCCACCATGGCTCCTGCCTGCAGCATGTTATTGCAGCGGGTGCCAGTGCTGGGTAGTCAGGCAGAGGCCCTGCCTACAGAGCCTGTCGCACTGAGTGACAGGCCCCCGGCAATATAACAGTTGACTTCAGCATATTTGTCAGCAGGTGAGGGGTGTAGATAATGCACCCAGCCCTCAACTCTTCCTTTTCCCTGAGGGAGGTACTCGTTGGTTAGAACAGATTCAGTGCCGTTCCAGATGCAGAGCTCCCACCCGGGGCTCTGCATTGGGATGAACGGCAACATGGTGTCTAGCTGCTCAATGGAGGCTTCAGGCCTCGCTTCGGGAGGAGGAGCGCCGGGCACGATCGTTGTCCTCACTATCCGCTCCGCCGCCGCATCTGATTCTTTTCCTGGTCTTTTTGCGCGAGTCCTCGCAAGTGCACCAGCCAAAATGTTTTCAGGTCTTTTCTGAAACGTCTACGCTTGTAAAACCGGGCTGTGCACATAACGTGACAGGAGTCCTGTTATTACTCGACAGCAGTAGCCTTTGGGGTGTCGGGATTCCAGGAAGGCCTTTATCTTCCCTGTTAACTGCGGATCCAGCAGGAAGGGAATGTGTTTGCAATTAGTTTACCACTGGCATCTGGAATGAGTAGTGGGTCTTAATGACTGGGGTGGGGCGCAGTGAGAGCTTCATAAAGTGTGTGTGTTTCTGGTGGGGAGGCCCGCCCGCCTGAACGAACACTTCTTGGTCTGTTTGTAACTCTCTGCAGAATTCACTTCAGTGAACATTTCGTCCTGCTTGGACATGAGGTGTAAGGGCCACGCCCCCTAACCCTGCCGTGGTATTCCATATGTATTTATAAGAAATTAAAGTGCTTCTTAAACCATGGTTTATCTTGTGAAATAAGTTAAATATAGACAAATGTTTAGTGTTACTACATGTTTGGGTTATTGAGAGGGGGACTCCTCCGTATTCACTTGCTGGAATTTGCCCATTGTGGGCATCGCTGGGCCGTCTTGGCCTCTGTGTGTTTCTCATAATCTGTTACAAAACATTGATGAGCACTTTTCTGTTTCTCTGCAGGACCAGCAGGAAAAGGCCATCCAGGAAGGCAAGCTCACGCGCCGCTTCCAGCTGTCCTACTGAGTTCTGCTAGCACCTAGCCACAGGAAGATTCTCTGTGCATAGCGTGGCTATGGCAACGGAAGTCCTTATAACAAGCATCTATAAAATTAATATTATTTATGTAACACGGCTCTGTCTTTCTTGACTCTTGGGCATTTGTCATTAATCTGCATGTAATAATGGTTTGCCTCACCTACTGTGCATGGAAAAACCTAACGGTATTATCGAGTTCAGGAAAGGGCTATGTCACTGGTACAGTCCATGCACAGAAATGCCAACGCTTTGTTTTTTTGTTTAATACATTGGAATCTTGCTGAATAAGAGTGATGCGCTCTGCATATATGGAGAATTGAGGGTTGAATTACTATCTGTGCCTGGCTAGTAGCTTACAGCGCAACATTTTTACTCCGGACACAGTGGGGTTGGCGGGTTAGAATACCGAAAACATGTAGGGATCCATCTAGCACTCTAGGGATTTAACTGTATTTGTTTCCTGTGTGGTTTTCCCCACGTATTGATGTGTTGGGAACACCCCCACCTGCCTCCCCCTGGGCCACTTGCCCTCGGCTGGCTGTGCAGTTTGGTCCTCACCCCCAGACTTGCTTTGTGGTTAGGCCCCCCCACTCCCAACCCCCTCCCAGGCTTTCATTCTTGGAGATTGTGTTGCCTGGGTTCTGCAAAAGCTAACATGGTTTCAGGGAGCAAGTATTACTTTTGTTGGTGTGCTTGCCAGTCTCATCAGAGTCTGGATTATGGCCCCCCGCCAAGCATCTGTCGTCCTCTCTCTCCCCCCTTGAATCCCTTGGTCTTAATGCTTTGGGCCTACAACTATTTGGACCCAGTTCAACAAGCTTCTCCACTTCTGTAGCGGTCATACGTTGGCTGCACCCTCTGCTCAGGACATCCTGCTTTTGCCTCCTCTCAGCACAACCCCTCGAGTATTTGGCCTTATTGACTTGGGCAATCCTTTTTCGCTTTGGACCTCTCTATACACTTTCTCCATCTCCAGCTTCCCCTTTCCTCAGATTTAGTTGCTCTCCTGTTCTGGCTCTGTCTTTTCTGTTACTGACAATCCTCCCAACACCAACCTCTCCCTCATAAGTCTACATCTCTTTGCCATGCTTCTTTTCCCTCGCCTCCCTCCTTCAATGCCAGCCCTTCCCGCTTGTTGTTTTTCCTAGCTTTCTCTTCCTTGGTCTTTCCCTCCTCTAGTACCAATCTCTACTTCCTCCCCCCTATAGTACAGCTATGTAAGGCATGGCTGCAGGGCACAGCACATCTTTTTTGCTGCTTATTTGCAGTGCTGCCTCACGGGTTGTCGGGTGGCCCCTTCAGTCCTCGGAAGGGAGAGCTTTAAAAAGGCTAAGCAAGCGCACGAGAGACGTGACCATGGGGGGGAGAAACGCCCATAGAGTACACGTGCAAGGCCCTGCCGTTGTACTATGGGGAGGGGGGGGTGCCCCGCTCCTGGCCAGAGCAGGGCTGTTTTGACAGGAGTATGCTAGAACACATGTCTATCTTTCTGACAGCAAAATACAAAGGGAAACCACTACAAAACAGGAGGAAAATATTGAACCGCTGGAAGATGTTCGAGAATGCATAAAAGTGCAGGGGAGGGAGGTGTGTGCAACGATAGTAGAGGTGCAGGCCCAGACAAAGGTGAGGCGGGACACCAGGGACTATACCCTTAAGCAGCCTGTCCTGCAGTGGGATACACAAACCCAACGTACGTGTCAACCGGTTCAAATGTACCGACATCAGCAACGGCACCCCCTCCTCCATATGTTCCCCCTCCAGGGATCACAGCACAGGCCGATGTGAGCTCAAGAGACCTAGAAGTAGCACTGGCCTCACGAACCGAATTAGCCAGACTACAAGCGACATAACAAAGGCAGACATGCTGGTGCCACTGGCGGCGAATGAGTGGAAGTTAGGAGACCTTTTTATCCAGAAAAGACAATGCACCCATAAAAGTACAGCGACACAGATAGCTTGGGTTCCGTGGGCGAGATGAATTCTCCCATTCTTGGGAGAATGTTGGGTTCCGTGGGCAAGACGAAGACGAGTGGAGCGAGTTCGATGAGATTGGGGACGGTGAAGATGAAGAAGCTGAACAGGCGCCTCCTCTGGCCCCCTCAATTTGCCCTCCACCCCATTACCCTTTTCGGAGGGCAGGTTGAGGGAGAGGTTTGGCAAGATGGCAGTAGCAAGGAAAAAGGAAAGTGTAACCAAGGGTGGACGGAACAGACTGCAAATGCCCCTAATCAACAAGTGGGCAGGGAGGCCACAATATGTACTGTGTGGACCGATGGACAAGAACAACCTAATAAAGGTGCTTATGGTGCTCACGGCAGGTGCGGGAAGCAGATATACACTTTTGAGAAGCACACCATGGCAGTACCCTTAGCAATGAGAGAAGGTCTATTGGTGGCCGTAATTGGGGGATCAGGCTGCCGATGTGTGGGTGAAAGCAGGGTACCCGAGAGTAACACTGAACAACGATGCTCACAATGGAGCGTTGTTTAACAAGGTCAGAACAAAGGTTTGGGATGCGCTGGGGCAAGCGTTCCCAGACATGCCAGATTTACAATCAATTATGCAATATACAATGAGGATGTCGCACAATTCATTCTTAAAGTCCAAGAGATGTGAAGGGCAGAAACTGGTAACGCCTGGGACCAGTCAATACCCTTTTTCTACTTTATAGTAAAACAAGGCCTGCCCAAAGTACAAAAGGTGCTCAACAAGAGCGTAGTGATTGAGGCGAAGGGGTGGCCTGAAATCCAAAGCATTATAGTGCATCATTGTAGGAGAATATAACTGTGAAAAAGAAACACTTCAGATTTGATGGGCAGAGGAAGGGAAACTGGTACAGAATAATTTAGCCAAGGTGGCCGTAGTGGCGTTGGGACCGATGCCCACCCAGATGGAGGTGGGAGGGTATACCCCTGGCCCCACAAATGCCAGAATAGCTGCGGTGTGGGCTGAAGGAGGACAAGGACAGTGGGGTGGAAACTAGCAGTTCCCGGGGCCACAGTGGCAAGGAGGACAGCAGCGAGGATGAGGTGGGTTCAGGGGAAGGAGGTTTGGGGGAATGGGACCCAGAGGAGGGGAAGTGGGACAATGTTGCACCTATGGGAAGTGGGAGTATTTCTCGAGGGAGCAGATGGGATATGGCTATGGCCAGCGGAACTATGGCCCACCAGCCCAGGGCACTCCTAAAGGACCTCCCCCCAAGAATGACCTCTGCCATATGGAACACACCAAGCTTGCACTTGGTTACCGCCCCACAGATCTCAGGCCCTCACCCACTGCAACACCCTCAACAGGTAGTGCATCAGTATCAGCCCCACCCCCACCCCAACATGCAGCAGGCAGGGAACGCTAATGCCTTCAGCAGCACGGCCAATGGTACAGTGGCCCCTCTTCGAGGTGCTCTAGTGGAGGCTCGGGGGGGGGGGGGATCCTTTCTCGTTCCGAGAAACAGACACTTAACAGGACACCCCAGAGAGAGCACTTGCGTGTCCAGTCCCGTTGATGACCCTAAACCCAGAAGAGGAACCCCTGGTGGGGCGGAGCTGGGAAACAAAATAATTCATCTTTATGGTAGATTCAGGCGCTGTGAAATCGGTGAAGGTGACTTCCCGCTATCTGGCAAAACTCTCGACACGCAGGGATTCTCAGCGGCTGTTTTGACGGTTCCATATATGAAAGATCTAGATGTAAAAGTGGGAGCAAGTGTAGTACAGCCCCCACTATTGTATTCTGAGACCTCTCCTGTCAACTTGCTCAGTAGGGAGCTGCTTAGCAAGTTGAACATGACTATCACATTCACAGACAACTGTGTTGTGTGTTCCATGCCACGCACGTGCCCATTGAGGGCGATGCTCGTGATGCACACCATGACATGTGACGGTGCGAGGCATCCCCGTTGAGTCAGACATGTTCATCTACGGCATAACCATGCTTACACAGGCAGTGCCACAAATTACCAAAACCTGCTGGAGAGTGCCAACTGATTTTATTTGCTGTCCTGTCCCCAGAGCTAGTGGCAGGCACCATACTGTCCTTAGATCTACAGTGGTGGTATCGGCCAACAGAATTGTGGTCCTAGGTACAGACACTCGGGAATACCGTCCTGATAGCGACGGCTGGGAAATAATACTTGAGGTTTGTACTCATGGTACAGTATAGGAGATTGCAAAGCCCCCATATGGCCATTGTAGCCTTGCCCCCATTCACCTACGGCGACTTCCAACATGTGCCGATACAGTTGTGGACAACTAACCCACACAATATAGGGCTCCTAAAAGAAGTGACCCCATTAAAAATTAGAAATAAATGGAGCAGTATTACCACAAGTGAAACAGTACCCACTCTCGAGGAAGGTGGAAGAGGGGATAAAGGACACACTACAGGCCTTGCTACACCATGGGATCATAGTGCCCTCTACATTACCATGCAACACGGCCATATACCCTGTTAAAAAGGCAATCGAGGGGGGTAGTTGGAGAATGATTCAGGATCTCTACCCCCTCAATGACGTAGTAAAGAATGAATTTCCTCTCGTTCCAAACCCGGCCTCCATCTTGTGCAGCATCCACAAAGAAATGACGCACTTTACAGTGGTCGACTTAAGAGTGCATTTTTCTCAGTGCCATTGCACCCAGACTCAACAGTATCTCACAGCATTTAAACATGGCGGAAAGCGATACGAGCACACTCCTTTTCCTCAAGGGTAATGTGAGAATTCTGACATATTTAACAGGATATTGCACGAAGACCTAGGTAACATCCATTTGCCCAGCACAATCATCCAATACCTAAATGACTTCTTGGTGAGCAGGACTGCAGCATTGGCTCAATCGCCTTGCTGCAACTGCTGCCACGCAAGGGTTATAAGGTTGTTGAGGCCAAGCGCTAATACTCCCAGCTTGAAGTACTCTATCTAGGGCAGTTCATTTCAGCGGATGGCAAGAGAATTATACCTGACAGAGCAGCGACAGTGCGTGCCATGCCTAAGCTAGTTACAGTAAAAGACATGCAGAAATTCCTGGGGTTGTGGAACTACTGCAGGGCTTGAGTTCTGGACTATGCAGCATACACAAGGCCACTCTTACATGGCTTCAAGGAAGCACAAAAAGGCAGCCAAAAGCTAGAATTGACAGCAGACGTGGCGCAAAGTTTCAATGACCTAAAAGAATTGTTTTCCACAGCTCCAGTTCTCACCACCCCAGACTACACTAAGACATTTTACATATTTTCACACTCAAATGGCACCCTTATGACCGCTGTACTGACACAAGAGCACAATGTGCGGTACACTAGGCTCAGTAATGCAAGGACAGTTTGCATGCGAACAAGTCCTTGCTGCTGCTGCCTTCGCCATCGAGAAGAGCTCCACAATTGTAATGGGGTGCTCAGTGACATTGTACATGGAACACTCCGTATTTGCAATCCTAGAAAGATCAAAGTCCACTCTCAGCACTCAAAGGGAGTCGGTTTATGAGATTATTATCTCAAGCCCAAATGTCCATGTTGTAAGATGCAAAACAGTAAACCCTGCTACGTTCCTAACTGAACTGTGCACAGATGAGGATTTACACCAGCACGACTGTGCCACTTATGAAGGTGAAGAGGACGACATCCCGCCAAGCCAAGGATAGTCCACTAGGAGAGGGTGAGGTGCTCTTTGTTATGGGTCAGCGACGATCGACCAGGACATGGAACAAAGACCTACTGGGGCAGCAGTGGTGCGCTTAGCAGGAGAGGATAAAACACTAGTAATGAAAAGGCTACCCATGCACTACTCAGCACAAGCAGCGGAGCTCATAGAAGCACTTCGATCATCAAAGGGTTCTCATGTGACAATCTGTTTGGATTGCGTAAAATGTCACCACAATGATGCACGCTGGTCTCTCGCGCTAGAAAAGAAGGGGCTTCTGATGAGAAGATGGATCACCAGTGCAGCATGTAGCGTTACTTAGTGCCCTGATTTCTGCCCTGACACAGCTATCTGTAGTGGCTGTCGTCAAATGCGCTGCTCATACCAATAACACAGACAACATTTATTTGGGAAATGCAACCGCAGATGTGGCAGCCAAAGCAGCAGTGTACCTCCCAGTACCCATACCTGCTGAATATGTTATGACCATTTCGAACACGACCAGAGAAGGACCCATACACGGCGTTGCCCATAGCACAAATGTAGCACTCCAATCTAGAGCACCGCAGGAAGAGAAAGACATTTGGCTTAAGCGTGGGTATATACAATCACTAACTGATCTCTCATGGAGGCAACAATGTACAGGAAAGGCAGTAATGCCCATGGAACTACTACACGCAGCCTTTGAGCAACTTGCACTACCCCTCTCACGGCTCAAAACGCATTGCAGCAGACCTACTGGAGGACTGGTTCATACCAAATCACCAAGAACACCTCTCAATGATGTGATATTTTATTTATATGGCGATTATACAAGTGTTTCAGAGCACAAATGGTCCTATAATGCACTACATGTCGAGTGTTCAGCACTGGAATGACACTTCGCACATTACCAGGTACCTTGCCCCACCCCATTGGGCCATTCCACAAACTACATATTTATTATGCAGACATAGGAGAGAGATGTGCAATGGAGCTTGATACCTCATTGTAGTAGTAGTGTCCGTTCTTGCAGTGGGTTGAGACTGGCCCCTATGCCCACCCAGATGGCAAACGTGCTGCAAAATTCCTTGTATGCAAGGTGTTTCCCCGATGGGGAGTGTGCAATATTTTAAGATCCGATAATGGCACCCATTTTTTTAATGAACTCTTCAAGGAAATCGCAGCACTATTAGGTATTAAACACTGCATGTGCTCCATTTACCACCCCCAAGCAAATGGTATTGTGGAATGAATAAATGATCTTCGCAAGAGTAAGCTTTGCAAACTCTGCAACACCCTAAAAAAGAACTGGGTGCACGGTTTACCTGGCCCTGTCCAATTTGCGCACACTCAACCATGCAAAGACTACCACCTCTCACCACATGAGATAGTAACGGGAAGGCGCATGCACACTCCCATCTCCTCTGTGAGGAGAACATTGGATGCTCATAGAGCTGCAACACTTCTGGGCGAGGAGTTCAAAGAATACTTGATGAACTTAACATGTGTGATCAAATGCACCTCATGACAAATTGCACCACCTCTCCCAGACGACACCCAAAAACTACCGATCAACTTGCAGACACAACGCCTGCCCAACCACTGTGCCAGGGGAGCTAGTGTATGTAAGGAGCTTTGTGTGCAATTGGAACAATCACAGATTTCATGGGCCCTACAAAATGTAGTGCCCCCCCCCTCGCAGTAAACGTGAAAGGGCTTCGATATTGAATACACCTTTCAGCCATTCATAGGGTACCGGCAAATTCATCACCAGTACCCCCAAACCAACACAACCAGTCCACCTCACCTTACTTAGTTAATGCTGTCAGTATAAGTGCATGTGAAAAGATGCCAGACATGCATTGCTGCTAAAGGCATAAGCTCTGTAAATGAAAAATAAACTCTCTCCTTTCTCATCCCTCTTTTCCCCTTCCCTCGCCCTACCATCCCTATTTCATACACGTTTTTGTTCCCATTAAAGAAGATGAATAGTTGAACATCAAATTGTTCATTGCTTAACGATAGAAATGTTGTTAGTTCTACTAGAATGTATTCTTATCAAGGTGGCTTGCACTTTACTGCTATTTTGTTCACTTTCCTTATGCTAATGTTGGGAATATATTGGGGTTCATCTTTTATCTGTGCAAGCCATCTAAAAGAGGGAGGGGGGAACTGAACAAAAGCACACCTCTCAATATTACTAAAATGCCAAACACAACTGCATGTGTGCATAACACGTCCCAAGCAAGTAACACCAGCACTCGTATAACCGTATGTACGAGTAAAATGTTTGAAATATTATTTCCCACTATTTAAAAACCTCTTTTTGTAGCACAAATAGTAGAAGTAGCACCACTGCTAGCAGGAGCATATCACCAAGGAGGTATATAAATCGCACCATGATAGTACAAAAAGGCGCGAAGACCACAATATGACTCATACCATGGTGTAGACCTGGATGCTGCCGTAGATATGTTATCCCGAGCACTCAAATAGTTGGTATTCTGACATGAGTGCAGTGAGTAGATGACCAACTGATAGTAGTAGCTATGTATGCTGGTTGATACTGCACGCATCAGGGGCACCCAAGGTTCTAGTACCACAAGAAGTAGCAATTATAGAGGTACAATTCCTGGTTCATCTTGCGCTATGTAGGCTAAAAGGCACCTTCTGGGCACACAACGTGCGTATACAACTTGTCGATCCAGATACCCAGACATGGAAAGCTAATTCGACAAACACCCACTGTTTAAAACGACCATATTTGGTGATCGAAGGAGCAAAGTATGTCATTAACAAGTGGCAGGAAATGACCCTCACTTGTAGAGCTGAAGGCCTCCTGGGATACCAAGAAAAAACAGTGGCCCTTGTGGAAAGAACATCTGCACAAATATGGACAGAGCATATTACAAAACTGACACGCATTGCAGCAATGGAGAAGCCAGTGAAAGTGCACCAAGATAAGAACTACGAGTTGTACTTTTTCAGTGAAGGAACGGTCTGTCGGCGCCGAGTGATGCAATGGAAATGGAACATTGTTGATTCCAAAGATTCTAAAGAGAGGCACAGTAGCACTGGTGGACTACTATTGGGTGTGTGGCCAACAGGTGTACTTGCACCTCCCACCATCATGGAGGGGCTTTTGTTCGCTGGACACACTACACATTGAAAGGGGGGCCACTGCCCGATTAGGCACCAACTGTGTCCCAAGGCTCACAGAACAAAACGCGCTCCCACTACCATAGTTTTGCATCCTCCCCAGGAAGAAACCATATGACCAGCTGCGAAGGAAAAAAAGAGAATATCAACCTATCTATACAAAGACTCATCGACACTGCTTGAAGAAATACCATAAGAATACAAGTTGTTCAGTTCAGCAGAGACATTCTTTGCATCATTATTGCTACCCGGCATACAAGCATGAGCTAATGCTAAATGGCTCCAAATTGTGCGGTGGGAACTGGTCCAGTTGTCGAATGACACTGAGCAGGGGTTCAACGTCGTAAGGGTCAAGCTGCATGCAGGGATGCTGATGACGATGCAGAACCGTCACGTCTTGGATATGCTGACGGCAATGGAAGGAGGTGTGTGCAAAAAGATTGGGAGTTCATGTTGCACGTTCGTGCCTTCTGAAGATGCAGAAAATGGGACCCTGTTGCACGTCATGGCTGCAGTGCATGACCTAGGGGCCAAGATGAAGAAAGAAGCTAGTGCTCAAGAGGAGAACTGGTTTACAATGGTTTTCAACTGGTGGTGATGCTGGTGCCTATCATCGTGTTTATCCTAGTTCTATTTTGCACGTGCCAACTGGGGCTTTGATGTTGTGCGAAAGCAGTCCCTAATAGCGCAATGGTGATGGTTTCAATTGGCGTTTCAAACATACCTCATAACACAAAGGAGATAGAAGTACAAACTGACCACCCTATCCCCCGCATGGTCCCGATACCCTATGGAGATGAAGTGGACAGGCTATACCACACGATCATTGTCCCTTCTCCAGACCCTGAAAACTATAAAGAAGCATGGGTAGATTTAGCAGGGGACAGGACGGGTCTGTATCTATATGACATGTACGCCTAAAGAGTATGCGCAAACAGGAGACAGCCTGCGAAATATATTTAGGGTGTGGATGCCAATAAAGGGAACGCCCCCATATGAAGCTGCAGTGAGAAGGGAAAATTAATGCAAATATGCAGAGGAATTAGTTACTGTCGAAGTAACTAAAGGGGGGGAATGTTCGGAAGGAAATGGGCCTTTCACACACCCGCAGGCGCTTTAGAGTGAGGCAAATTCCATAGATAGACGTGCGATGTACCAGGGGGGAGAGGGCTGTGCTAAGAAACCTGGCACAAATACAATATTGCAGGAAATATAGATGCATAGACTTAGTGCGCGCATATAAAGAGACGCCATTTTATAGTTATGGTAGACCCATTCAGTTCTACATGGCTGCGTGGTAAACGTAGGCCCGGCGGAGAAAGCTGAACAGGCCCAAACACTGAGGGCAGATGAGCCTGCGCTGCTAATTCCCATAGAACCTTCCTTTTGTTCCTTAACCTTTGCAATTACTTGTTATCCCAGAGAGGAATGTGCCATGCAAGGCCATGACAGCACCAGGCCTCTTGTGGCGCATATTCATCACAGCCAGGCCAACAGCAGACCTCCAACGCCCACCCACCAGGAGTAATGGCACTCACCACTGACCCAGTCCAAGAACCCCTGCATCCCGCAATAGTGGGCAACCTCGGACCACCAGCAATAAAACCAATGGCCATAAAAGATCTAAACAAACACAACCATTTGACCTTATCCCATAAAATACACCCTTTGAAGTACGAGGTACAGGGTGGAATAAATTATAGTTCAAAACAAGGGTGGAAGACATTGGTGCGTAGAGTGTGGCATGAACCAAGCAGAGTGTCATGTTCCTCCCCTTATGCCAGTCAAGTGTCCCAGGTGCATGCCATAATGATATAGTAGTATTATCGTTCAATAGTAACCCTGAAACAGCAACATGTGAAAAGCCTGACCTTCAGTCCCTGGAGAGACAAGTCCAGCTAACCCTTCGTGCGAGGAGACAAGCGGACGAGACTGCAGCCAATCATAGCCTGGCATCCCCTATGGAGCATGCCCATGAATAGGGTCCTACCAACCAGCCGTGCAAGTTTCAACCATGTCACTGATGACGCTGTGTACCCATATAATGTGTTCATGAAGACTCTGGCAGAATGCTCTGGAGCATCCGAGACCTTTGCTTGCACCTTTACTATTTGTCTGATTTAAAACTTGTTATCCTTGCAAGTAATCTCTTGACCTTTTTTCCCTAGTGGGTTGTATTCTTTCTGCCGTGAGCGTACCGGGGCATGCCTTCAGTGGTTTGAAAAGGTACAGAGCCTTCTAACCCACACGCTAAGGAAGTTTAAATCAGTGCATGCGACTCCGTAGCTCAAGTGGCTGTTTCTATGAACCACAAGGTTGTGCTTCCCATAGCCATTGTCGCCTACCTTGATTATGGTAATGAGTGGAGTCTCCAGACTTCCACTTTCCCACATCTGCCAACTCCAATATCCTTGTTGCACATAGGGTAAAATGGGAAACGTACAAAAAGACTGTATCCATTCGTACGAATGGTACAAAAGACCGAAAAAGGCCTGAACCATTCGTATGAATGGGGGAAAATACTGAAAATGAGGACTGGGGACAGCGGGGGTGTCCCCTGCTCCCCATATTCCACATTTTTGGATTTGGGGGGTTGCAGGGGTGTCCCCTGCATGGGGGACAAACCCCTATGTAAGAAAAATAAAGGAAAGGACCCGGTGGCGCTGGTTCCGAAGCACGTAAGTGAAGGGAACCAGTGACGCAGGGAGTCGGCGATGCCAAAAGCAAAAGGTAAGTAAAGGGGGGCCGGGGGAGTATTTGTAGGGGATGTTTGGGGAGGCATTGGTTTTGGGTTGTTTGACCGTTAGCTACGGTCTTTTAGGCCGCAAACTTTTCCATTACAGGCAAACAATCCAAATCTGGTAAAATGCATGTATGTATTTGAGTGGGAGAGTCTGAGTGCGAGACGGTCTGATGTTCGCAAAGAGAAACTGAAAGGGGACCCATCTGCAAGAGGCCATAGGAGCATGGGGAGCACACCAGGTTGCAAGGACTTTTTCATATGTTTGTAGGACTTCTAATACTATAGGAAGGCTTACATGCCATTGTCATGTCATGCTTTCCCATGTTATGACTGATATGAGGATTAGGGTTTGTCTGCCTATTCAGCTCTCAGACTGGTCCCTGCTCTAACACGCTCAAATTCTCTGTTCCAGCACAATATATATGCATTCCGACTGAGTCACCCACGCATGGCAATTGAACACTCCTTCCATCAGATCTCCAACATCAGAACACTGCACCCCTACAACCAACTTCAACACCTCGGCCCAATGTATTCTGGTACCACAGGCAGAAGTGGCTCCTCTTTGGACGCAAATGCCTCTCAGCTTTTGACACACATCACCTCAAACCTAACCTGCATGCAGAGCTCAGTGTTTCTCCGGTCTGCATGCATCAAAGTGAAATACCTTTAAGACGAGATGTTTGGGAGAATATAGTAGATGATGTGCTGGCCAAGTCATGGGCTCTATTGGGAATTCTTCGGGGGGAGGGTGCGCTGAATGTCTATTCAGCATTGTGAGAGTTCCATGCTGCCTGGCAGGACCACATTGCAGTTTCAGGGAGTGGGACTATAATGCAGGTGTAACATTTTGAAAAGTTGGCCTCTGTGCAGAGAGCAGAGATTCCCTTGACATCTGCTAGTTTTGTGCTAGTTGTGAAGGTTATTTTGTAGGAGGTAGTCTGGGGAGAGGACATATGTAAGGAGGACTCAACTAGTCAAGCCATTGTTTCCAAAGTGGGAACTTTGGGATTACTTGACTATAAACTGTGTGCCTTGATTCTGAGAACGTTGTTACATTTGGCATTTAATTTGCCTGCATTCAGAAAGACCAGGCTTTGGCATTGAGTTACCGTCGGTATGTGGGTAGTGTGATGGATCTGACAATATCATCACTCCTTTTCCTGTGATGATATTGTTGGAGAACCACATGCTCCACATTCTCTTCCAGGGATCTTTCCTCAATCCCCCATGCCTTAATGGCATATTGTTACACTCATCCCCCACCTCCTACTAGATCGATTGTGATTAATCAGCAAACTCCCATTAAGCGGAATATGTTGACAGCTAGGACGAGGAAGAGGTAGGGAGTAGTGAGGATCACTTACCAGGAAGCTCAATATACACTAAGATAAAGATTGAATCTAAATTGTAGGAATAACAATCTAGAGTTTTGATCAGGAGATTGGAGCAGGTAAGGCTGTCGGTTGTCGTACACTTTTGCTTCCAAGGGAACATCCTTCATAAGGCGAGAGCTTGCTCTGTCTGAGCAGGTTAGATGCCAGTCTGCTCTCCATAACTTTAGCTTCGCTTTGTCCGGGTTTTCCAGAAGGTCGTGATCTTTATATTGTTTGCATCAAGTACTCCAAGACATAGTTTACTCCATTTGGAGAGAACCGTATAGTCTGGATCGGTGTTTGGCTTATGTAAGATTTTGAATTGTGGTGCCAGATTTGTTATTTGAGTCTTCCTGTAGAGGGTTAGTAGATTCCAACACACTCTAGTGTGTATGGATATCAAGCCCAGTTCGTACCTTATGTTGCAAGTGGGGCAGCCCTTAGGAAGATGCAGGGCTCTAGACCAAAAGTTGTTCTCCAGTGTATTCCACAAGTCATGTGGGCAGTAATCATGTTTTCTGCACCATAGAGGAGTGCCGGAACAGCCTTTTGGCGATAGAAGTCCAGCATAGGCTTTATAGTCAATTTTCCAAATTTATTATTGATGATGGCAGCTTGGCAAGCTAGCTGTTGACATTTCTTTTTTGTTGCTTTGACCCAGGGACCATCGTTTATGTTAGAACTTATCATGGAGCCCAGGTACTTAATGTAGGGCGATGTTCTAAGAGTTGTTTTTTCAAGATGCCGGGCCTTCCTCCTTTGTGGGTTGACAGATTATGGAGGATCAATATTTCGTATTTTTGCTTATTGATACAAAGCCCGTTCTTGCTGATGTATATTTCTAGGGCATCCAACTTGCGTTGAAGCCAAATAGGCGTAGCATCTAAAAGGATCAGGTCATCTGCATAAGCCAGCCAATATGCGACCATGAATTTTAGGAGGAAAAGCTGCCACCGCGTTATGTGTCTCCAATGTCTGAAATAAAGAAATTTAAGATAATGGCCACCAAGGGGCAGCCCTGTTTCACGCCTTTATAAGTTCTGATTGATGATGATAGCGTGCCTCCTCGATCCAGTCTGATTTGGATGGTCGTGTTGGGGTGCAATTCCTTTATTGCAGCGAGAAGGCTAGGTGGACACTTCCAGGCTTCCAGTTTGTCCCACAAAGTTTGACAGTCTTCACTGTCGAAAGCATGGGAAAAATCAATTGCCGCCATGTAAATTTCAGAGTTAGTTCTGATGGTTTCCATTTTTAGTAGGTTCAGCAGAAGAGTGTAAAGGCCACATCCTACACCTTTCACAAAGCCAGCTTGCCGACAGTCAATATGGTTGTTTTCAGTTGACCGAGATAGCAGCATTTGTTGTAATTGGCTTGCGTAGATTTTTCCCAGTACGTCGAGAAGGGCAATGGGTCAGTAATCTTTGTATCAGACCCGTTGCCTTTTTAAAAATGGGTACAATGATGGCACTTTTCCACGATTTTAGTGTAGCACGTTTAATTATTATTTCGAACAGTGTGATGCAGAAGTCTGCCCATGCACCAGGATTTTGTTTTATGGTATAGTTCGTGAGACCGTCTGGTCCCGGGGCTCTTGAAGCACTAGATTTATTAATTGAACTCAGGATGTCGGCTTTGTCAAATTTCAGCTCCAAAGGCACCAGATTTTCAGGGTTTTCAACGACTTCAACTTTGCTAGTGCTAAACATTTCTGTGTAATGTTTCACCCAGGTTTCTTTGGAAATGGGTGAGGCTTGTAGCACGGCCCGAGGAGCAGCAAGGTTGTTTATAATGCTCCAGAATTCAGAGGAGTTTTTGTTCTTGAGTTTTGTCAGCATCTCCTCCGATTCGTTCTGTAAGAGAACTGCGTTGTGAGCCTTATTCCAGTTCTTGTATTTCTGCACTGCAAGTTTTTCTTCTGCACGGTAGTGACCTGGGTCTTCGCAAGATAACTTTCTTATCTCACCACGCAACAAACGTTTATGCTGCAACATTTGAATATCAGTTAATGCTGGGGTTTTAGCCCTGGTTGGTGCTTGTACCACTATAGATCGGGTACCATCCTTATTCTTTAAATTTAAATACTCAAGTTGAGCTCCATACTGAGACTGGGTACCATCCTTAATTCCTAATTTAAGCATGTGAATCAAGCTCTCTCAATGTTTGATGTGTTAGATGATATTAAAGCACACCATATTAAGCCAAAAACTGGTGGCAGCTCACTTCCCTTATAGGGTGACAACCATTCATTGAATTCTGTCAGATAAACAGAGACTAATAGAATACTTCTCAAAGCTCTACCTCAGATCACGAGTAAGTACCAATGTAGCTATGCAAATAGCAATAAGTAATTTGCCACACAAGTGTTTATATCTCTAAACTTACTGCTTAACCCAGCGCATCATACCCATCTCTTCTCCACTAGGTACCCCATCCAGTGATATTTTACATCAACCTTAAGGATACTACAAAAACAAGTATTTAGAGCAAAACGAACAGGGAAACGAAATTC
The DNA here is from genome assembly GCF_040938575.1 of Ambystoma mexicanum. Classification (NCBI taxonomy): domain Eukaryota; kingdom Metazoa; phylum Chordata; class Amphibia; order Caudata; family Ambystomatidae; genus Ambystoma; species Ambystoma mexicanum. Next base: position 88,389,632 of record NC_090939.1, on the reverse strand, counting down.
CATCCCCTGAGGAACTGCCCCCAAAAGGGACGGGGATACACGTGTCGGGAAAGAAGGGAAACCAGGGGAAAGAAGGGAAACAAGATGTCCCAGTAAGATAACTGAGACCAACATAAGGGAAACGGTATGTCCCAGCAAGACAACTGGGACCAACACAATTGAAACTACTGAGCACTACGCCATTTTCAAAATGGAGCACCAAGCTCTTTTCTAAAAGGAAACAGAATCAGTCTTTAACACATTTACTTTTGAACAACTAACACCTAATTTGGTTTGTTATAAACTCAACCTACAACAAAGCTCCAGTGAGGCCACTGGGACCAATACATCTGCAACTGTAGAGCACCTAGCGCTCTCTACAAAACATCACAAGCTCAAATTGGAACAAAAGTCCCAGTGACGTAACTGCGACTATCTAGTAAACAAACTTAGCTTGGAACAAAGCCCCAGTGAGGCAACTATTGGAATAAAAATGTCCCAGTGACGTAACTGCGACTACCCAAAAAAGCTCACAAGAAAACAAGGAAAATTTCACCTACAAGTCATTTTTGAACAAACTAAAGGACACAAGTAACATTCAGGTGGAAACTATCAGGCGGAATCATGTTTGACATGACTAAACAGCAAATGAACTGTTATTGACTTGCAATTTTTGAAGATATAAATACAATAAAAAACATGTTGAACTAAAGCATAACGTGGTATTAGAGTTTTTCATTTCTTAGTGGTACAAGCGCCAACCAGGGCTAAAACCCCAGCATTAACTAATTATCATCATCGTGACCAGTCACAGGATATAGCCCAGCTGGCAGCTGACCATATATTCATACAGAACACAACAAAATTGGGAACAGCGCCTAGCAGTTGTAGACTGGAAAATAACCTTATATTCTGAACACTTGGATGTCAAACTTATGTTTGTGGCGGAGCTTATGCTGTTTGAGGCCCTGTTTGTGTTCCGAAAATTGAGACAGAAGAGGCTGATATTCTAACGTGTTAGGTGTTAACATCATGGTTGATACAATCGAGGCAACATCGGTAGTTCTGAGTTTAAGTCTTATCCTGCCAGAACGAAAGGAAATGGCATGAGGCCATAATGTTTGCGTTGTGGTGTTTTGGATGTTAAAAGTCATTTTCAACATATGGTCGCTGTGGCCCATCTTGGTGACCTCTAAGCAACTAGCCTTTGTTGGGAAGGATTCTGAAACCAAGAAATAGTCCAGTGTTGCGAACTGCTGGTCTCGGCTCCATGTAGGGTTAGCTGGAATGTCACCAAACCAATTCCTGTTCAGGAGTGCCAGTTTACAGGAGTCAATTTCTGAACACCATGTATGGGCAGCTAATTCGTTGGCCTTCCTTCTATGAGACTTGTGGTGTTAGTATCCAGATTCAGACAGTTGATGTTTAGATCTCCACAGATTATTATTTGTGCGACACACGAGTTTTCTAATATCATGTCTACAATAGTGGTAACGTGATCGATGAATGTACAATTCCTGTGGCGGTAGATTGATGATGTGTAGGAACACATGCTCGCGAGGTCCGGGTATCATCACTTTGGTGGTCTGAATGTAGGGGGAAGACGTTCTTCGTCTCGACAATTCTGAGGCCAAGTTCTTTTTTTTTACAGCTATTAAAAGCCCAGCCATTGGTCTTCCTTTTGGCGGCTTGAGCGCAGGATTTAGAGCTATCTCAAACAGAGGTGAGATAGGGCATTCAGTTAGCCATGTTTCCTGTAGACATATCAAGTCTAGGTCACGCATCCATGGTGTGTGAAACAGGTGGATAAAGCCACGCGTGTTCCAGCATCCGAATGTCATAGACAGACTAACGGTTCCTGGCGTTACTTGCTCTGTTTCTTGTTAAGAGTAGAAAAGAGCCATGCCCACTTTCCACTGTCAGATGTACATCTTGTTGAGGCCTCCTGGGCAGCTGTGTCAGACTTTCTACTTGAGCCCTCGATGGTTATTTTCATTTGCTCGTCCGCTGTGAAGTAGACTGCCTCCACGATTTTAAGTGTGGAGTCGGTTTCAGGCAATGCAAGTGACTCTCGGCCTGCTTGGGCTCTTTCTTTAGTGTCTGTTGTGAATGTCCTCACAAGATTTTGGGGGCTTTGAAGCACGCACCATTAGTTGAGGGCTCAGGTGACGAAACAGTTGGGGCTTAGTGTATAGTTCAAATCCCAAGGACAGAAGAGCTGGGCCTGCTTCCAACAGTATGTCCCGTATTATTCTTGATACGAGATGCAGAGTCACCATATAGTTTCTTATTTCTGAATGGAATTCCAGGATTTTCAGATCATCGGGAAGAATCGTTCTCAGACTAGGCACAAGATGGAAAAGCCTAGTTATGTAATGACGATTCAAAATCAAGTCATCAGATGAGTCTACTCTTTCCAGAATCAGTCTTTGATATAGAGAGACCTTTTTTATGATTTTGCAGTTTGGCGTGTTGTGTTTTGTAGTAGTCTGGGTTGCATCAGAAGTATGAACATGAAGATGAGGTAAGTCTAGCGTTGGGAGCCTCGGATGGTAGTTTGACAACTCGTTGGTTTTGTGGGAGACATGAGTTACCTTAGATGGTTGAGATTCGCAATTGGTTGCAGGAGCCTTCATAGCCATGATTTTGGCTCGCTTTTCCTCCATTGTCAAAAAGGGGGTACCCATATTTGTGTTCTTGTTTGGTGCCAAGATGGCTGATTTCACTAGCATACAGGTTCTCTGGGGGATTCGATGATAAAGGAGCTCTTGGTAACTCGGGAAGTGAGGGCTTGGCTAGAGTATTACTGCATAAGTTTGAAACCGCAATTTCTGTCGAGTCAGAGGCTAAGCTCTTAGTCGGATGTGCCTGCTTTATTTGAGGGACCTCTTCTTCGTCCTCATGTTGATAAATTGATCAGGTCAGATTCGTCGTTCTGAGACCTGTCAATAGGAGTAGAATCGACGTTTGAGCTTAAGGCTTCACACACGACTTTCGATTTCTGAAGATTAAGTTCCTTACACCCAGTGTTATTGTGGACAGTTAGGTTTACAGTTTTTATGTTGCGCAGACATTTTCTGGAGCCGTTCCCACGCCGCATTTTGGTAGCTGGTTGGTTTTTAGATTTTCTTTTAGTCGCTTGGGTTTTTCCAAAAGCAAAGGTCGTGGTTGGAGCCGCTGGATGTTGAGCTCCTTTAAAGATGTCAAAAACCCCCAAGTTCTTGGAGGAGCTAACGTCTGCCGGGCCTGCTACATCATTGCCGTCTTTTGCGCTTTTGCCAGGAATCAGGGGGGCAATGTTTGAGGATGAGGCCATTTGAGGGTTTGTGAGGGCAGGGTTGCTAGATTGGCAACTATTTGCCAATGCTTCGCCGAGAGAGGATATATCGTGCAATGCTGAGTCCTTAACAGGACCGTCTGACACAGCTGGGTCAGCATTTATAGGGAGACCTGTGTAGAGATGGTCAGCCGAGCCACTGGCACTAACTGTAGTTTTTTTGTTTTTGGATTGAAGGTCTTTAGATGTCAAGGCAACTGTGGACAAGTTGGAACCTTAGAGCGAAACGGTCTTTGTCGTTTTGATAGTGTGCCTCTCAAGTACTGTCGAGCTGAGTGCAGGCTTGTTCAGGCAACGCGTCCTGTCATGAGAGTCCGCCATAATGGGATGTAGTCATATTTGACTCTGGTTGAGGGAGCGCAGAGAGCTCTTGCATAACTATTAGATCACGAGTTACAGAAGGAATTGCCGTCAGACCGCGGTCGGCTGGAAGTGGCTTGGTGTTGACTGTGGTTAAGACATACGCCAGTTCTTTGTCTTGTGAATCTGTGCCACGGTGAGCTGACTCGATGTCAGTGTTTTGCATATGGTGCTCGGGCTTTGTACTAAAGAGTTTCAAAGCTTCTTTAGCTACTTCGGCAAGAAGCTTTTTGTCATTGTTCTTATTTTTGGTTTGGCCAGAAATAGTATTTATCGTGGACTCCATTTTGCTGCTTAAGGTGGTTAAATACCCTTCCTCTCAACATCGGTTAGTTTAGTGTTGAGAAGTGCAGTCAGTGTTGTAAGATCTTTGATGTTTTCATTAATATGTTCGTAAGGCTTAATGAAAGGAGCAATGGATATGCCCATTGATGCCATAATGGTCGCCTGAAGATCTCTGACCAAGGTTGAGTCTCTAGAGGTCGTAGCGTTCAGATTGGTGATTGCCTGTTTGTGCAGTCAATGACATCTGCTTATCCTGATTTTCGGGTAGGGATGCTCCATTATTGAGGAATCAGTGGATGACATGTCCGATACAGAGGTGCCTGAGATCCGATGGTCAGCAGCCTCTGAGGTTTGGAGTCCGGGCTCAGGTGCTAGGGGCACAAGGCCATTTTTTGGTGAGCACTGAGCAGCTTTAACCACAAGGTCAAGACCTGCAGCCTTAGCGTGGGGTGTTTTCATTTGAGGGGTACAGAGAGGATTTACATGGGCTGAGGTTTCTGTTCAGTGATTTTGCCGAGCCTTGTTGACCTTGGCTAAGTCAGATAGCAGCTTGTCGACAATGTCCAATAAATTGCGGCGGTTTTTCCGTGATGTGTGCAGGGAGTGTTGCGCTCGTAAGTTTAGGATGTTCAGATGGAAATAGAATTAGAGGGGACAGGGCAGATTGATTTGCCTGAACATCAACAGACAGTGTGACATCATGGAAAACCTCGTCACTGTAGAAACCGGCGGCTCTCTCCTGGAAATTAGCCGAAGCGCTGAGGTATATTGAGCGGCCAGGGAGGTGAGTGATCCGGAATGAGTGTTGCTGCAGAGAAAAGGGGATACAAAGAGTAGTGGCAAGGGTGCCTAGGGTAATTGGGACCCAGAGGAAGGGAAGCCAGAGGCCGGGAGATAATGGCCTATCTTTTATTTGGTATGATCAAAAGTTTATCTTTACAAATGCACATAATTCATACATATAAAATGATACAGACTTATACAGATCTATACAAAAGCGCCCTTACAATTCCAGTGACTAATAAAAAATTCAGTGTGCCAAGAGTATTAAAAGATCACTAAGATGAATTCTCATTTACATATTTTTTTAAAAAACCCAACACAACTAAGAACCTTAAGACCTACGTGGTTAAAAAATATTTCATGACCAGCACTCATTCTAATCCAAATTGCATCCGGAGTGGGCGAGCAACTGATGTCAAAAAAGCGACTCAAATATTTCATTCTTATGTCTATCAGGCCACACATTCTATTAGGATATGCCGCAATGTTGAATTTTTTCAGAGCAATTACAAAAGCTATATATGCCCAAGCACAGGTCCCTTGGCAGAGAATGAAAAAACAGAACTTAACCTGTGAATAACAAGTTTAGGCAGAAGCTTCAGAACTGACCACGATATAGTGAGCATGGGTAACACGCCAAGTACTTCGGCAATTAACCCAGAGCTTTATCCGTAACCGAAAAGGTGGAGTGAAGGCGATACTTTCTTGCTTTGTCTATTGTCTCAATCCAGTCTTTCTCTAAAATGCTTTTCCACTTCCATTGGCTTAACATTAAAATCAAACAGACTTTTATCACACCTTTGCAGCAAAGATTCAACAACTTATTTCACCTGCGACATTAGCTTAGAGGAATTGGCATTTAGAACACAACACACATCCTCGTACAAGGTTCCCTGGTGAAAAATACTATTTTACCATACATAGTTAGAATACACTAGCTAAACCATGCCTGAAGGGATAGAAGACCCAATTTGTATCTTAGTGCGGGCATGGGCAGCGCTAATGCTAAATTCAATGTTTGCGTCCATATTCTGCCCTCGTTTTTCCCAGGATAGCTCGTAACAGACTGGTTCTTTTTCTGAGTCATAGAATGACCGGGAGGACCTTCCTTATATAAAATCTAATTAGTGGTACCATAGAACATTTACAATATTTACTCGGGGCCTTTTTCATTTAATAAATTAGCAAATCTATCTTGGCCTCCAACCCACCAATAATTTTCTGTGTGCAAACATTGGCTAAGATTGGACAGCCAAGATGGACAACTTCTTTCTCAATTGGTACCTGAATTCTATCCACAAACCACTTATGGTTAAGTCCGTTTTTGGGGCACTTTGTTAACTGTCAAATGCTGGATTTCTTTTTATTTAATGACCAGATCATTCAAACGAACATAATCTCCCAAAATAGTTAACATTTGTTCCAAACCAATTCTGGTCCTATCGAGCAGGACCACATCGTCAGCACATGCCATCCAGCATATGCTGTAGTACCCTATCTTGGGGCTAACGAATACCACTTGTTTTAATGCATCATCTAGATCGGCCAAGTATACGTTAAATAGACGGGGAGCTCAAATGCATCCCTGCCTAAGGCCTCACAGTACTTCTCATTTGTCATATGTCCTTTCTCATCTAGTCTGATCTGCACCCATTGGTCCTTATGTATATGTTCCAAGATGGCCAGAAGCACTGGCGAAATTCCCCACAGCCATAGTTTGGAATTCTTTGGAGAAGTCCCCCAGTGCTGCAAAGAGGCAAGAGCCCTTAGTCGACCACACTTTTTCTCTTAATTGGTCAAGATGATTCTGTTCAGATTGGTACCCATGCCCCTACGGACTGAAACCTGAACTTAAAAAAAAAAAAATGTTTATTCTCCGCTATCCAGGCCTCCAGCTTCTCCAATATCATTGCTGCAAAGACCTTGCTATCTGCATCAAGAAGGGGGATTGGTCGGTAATTTGCTGGATCACAATTGAAGATCAGGACAAGAATCGAGATATTGCATGTTTCGGGCATAGTTTGATTAGCCGAGATGTTTTTAAAGTGTCGGTAGAGCAGAAGTGAACATATTTCCCTCTTTGACTTTAGGATTACATTTGTGAGGCCATTTGGGTCCGCTGCCTCCAAATTTGATGCTTTTGTAATAAGGCGCACCACATCATCCAGCTTAAAAGAACCCTCCCATAAATGCATGGCTTCAATTTCCAGGTCATTGACCACATCCACATTCAATTTATGCCAATGATTCCACCAAGAGCACTCCGAAACATCATTACATTGGAGGGCTATCCGTTGGCGAATAGTATCATGTATAAGTGACAAAAATGTCAAGAACTCTTTAAAACCAAAGCACTTAGCATTTTGTCACCATCAGTCTGGATTTGCGTGAGCCTGTGTGACCGCAATCAATTCACATATGGCCTCTCTAGTTGTTTTGTTTCCTAATTCAAAAGCATTACCATTAAGTGCACTGGATCTAAGCCAGCAGATTTGTTGCCTATGGAATCCTCGTCCTCACCCAAACCTCTCTATCAAACTGATGTATGTGAGATGTTTTATTATAGCAGCGGAATCCCAGTCCTTCTTTACTCCACATAAAGGTCTTAAAACCAGCTACCGTGCGGGCTTGTTCGAGGATCTTGAAAGCGCTCTCTCAAACAAATTGGTCCACCCCTTGTGTCAGAAGTGCTCCCCCTTTACTAAACTTCGTTATCCGTTTGCCCACCTGATTAACTGAGAGAGAAGTATGTACCTTTTGAGACCTTCTATTCAACCCCCAAATATATTTTATCTATTAATTTATTATGGTCACTCGCTTCCAATTCATGCTCCATGAATGAGGAACATGCATTAAACCCACATCTTGACATGTAGATGTAATCCATTAAATTGGATTTCGAGCCGCATTTCCACGTTGCCTTTGCTTTTAGGTCCACTAATATATTATCATTTGCTCTTAGTAACTCTCACTCCCGGGCCCAGGCACTCCATTTGCGACTATTACTAATTTTACTTAAAGAATGGCTATCTAGAAGACAATTCGAATTAAAGTCGCCTGCAACATGTACCTCATTGGTTAACCAGTCGCCCATAATTTCTGATTGTTTTGCAATAAACTCATCTATTGGTGTTGTGGTCGGATTCCAATAGAGATTTATAATGAGAATATTCAGGTTCAGGGTCTGTATAGTAGTTTCTACTTCTGCTGCCAACATACCCATAATACTTTCCGAGATCAAGGATAAGTTCTTGATCTTTGAGTTTTTAATACCAATTTGCAAGCCTCCTGGTGGTCTGACACATATTTGCCTCTTAACCATCTGTTCTATGATTGAGTAGCTTTTCACCCAAATCTGACGAGTCAGCCAAATTAATTGAAATAAAACATCATCCTCCTCCCCAAAAATTGCCTTTGATTCATCTGATTGCAAGAAACTATTATGGCCTCTCGTGTTCCACACTAAAATTTGAGATTCACATTATATCAGAGTGGCGACTGTGTTTCGATGGATTTCACCACCTCCTTTTTGAGAAACCCCATCAGCCAAGCCCAACCCAATTGATCAGAGTTAGCCAGGCCTCCACTGACCTATGATGCCTCCTTGACAGGATTGCATTTTTAATAATTCCACTCTCTGAGCCTGACTGGCTACAATGCCAAACTTACCCACTTCTTCTTTTGCTGTCAAAATAATGTTTACAATGAATTTAGAGCAAAAGACCACTGCCACAACATTTGTTCAACCTGCCTCTGGAAAACTAATATCGATGTCTTGTGACGAAATACCATCTGCCCCCTGGGATTTCTTGCAGCAGTTTCAAGATAATCGATCAACTTAATAAGATTTCACCGTTTGCCTGTTAACCAACAGGTCCTGAGTCCCAGTAGCATTCTCCTTTATCTAATGCGAGACTAACAATGTGTTTATACCCCCTTTTTCCCCTGCTACCAACCATTGTTTCCGTCAAGTTAAATATAGGTGCCCATCGTGTAATATTACACTGAGTATCCTGGCTCATACTATATGCCCCCCCCCCTCGGTCACATGTGCAGAAAATTGCCCCAGTATTGCAATAAAATATTAAAGTATAATTTTCAGGGGGTCCGGGAGACTGCAGGTCAGTGTGTCCATGCATTGCCCGGAGAAGGAGCGTTCAATAGTAACAAATAGAAAACATGGACTCATATTTCTTAACAAAATACAACGGCTCCGAATTGAAAAGTAGGCACAATATATTGGGGCTCTGGAAATTGTACCAAGAAACAAAAGGGGGGGGGGACAAGTGACTCCCATACAAAAGCATTACCTATGTGTTGTGACAGTATGCAGTAATACTGATGACTCCCAGATGGGGAATAACAGAAGGGTCTGCATGAATCAAAATCATGCTTTTTAAAACTTTATATATAATATTGCCAAACTCTCAATCAGAACCATTCTCTCACATAGGCTTGTTCACCCATGTGCAAATGTGTTTTATGAGTCAAAGGGACAGTTCCGCCTATTCCTGTATTGGTTCCTTGGCAGTCTAGTACCATGGAATGTGGGTAGGATGTGTTCACAAAACGATTATCCCTGTAAAGGGCTGCCCAGTGATAGTGATTTGGCTGTTTCATTCCTGGCTAATCTGTCAACTGCATGGGCTATCTTCACCACAGTTTGAAGAACCCAATTCATCTCTGAAATGTCTAGGGGCCGACAAGTGATTTATCATTTGTGAATCATCCAAAAATGGTTGGACAAACTAAGCGTCTCAACCAGAACATATGTATTTAATGATTAACAAGGTGTCATTTGCACAAGAAATGACTTACAAAGTAGGGAATAATTGCATCCAAGGCAGTCCTAGGATAAGATGCCTTTGTTATGATATGGTATTTGGAGAATGATTTGAGTGAGTCACCTATACAAGGTGGTGAAGGGGTAAGAGTGAGAACATATACCATGGGTAGGGACTGAAGGACATACCAATGTTTTTAACTGACAGGCTGAGGCAAGTATTTCCAAATTATGTACTGTACAATGGTCCTGAGGGCAGAATGCAGGAGAAGTGGATCTGCTGGTTCATTTTGATTGGTGGGTGGAAGTGTTGGGGGGGGTCTCCTTCCATTGATAACATGTGGCATTTCAGCCACGCTTTTAAGAGTTTCACTGAAGAGATGGCTTTGATGGATTGAGATAGAGCGTTCAAGTGTAGTGGGGAATGGAGGGAAAGGAGCAGAAGTGGGAGGAGGACCAGGAGACAACAAGGTGGACTAATAGGTTGAGAAGAGACAATTCACAGAGAGGTTGAGAGCGCTGTGGAGAGAGTCAAGTGCCCCCACCTCAAGCATCTCGGCCATGTTGCCTATATGTTGGGAACCAGAATGTGAAATATGTGCCGTGCCAGTGAAAATACCAAGAAGAATCCTGGAAGCAAGGTTCCCGTTGAGAACACCATACCGGCATACATGTCAGTAAGAGGGCCATTTGAATGAAATACCAGAAGAAGTGTGAAAAATGAGTAAAAGAGCAGATTGGTAACGTCACATGAAGTAAGACTGAAAACACCAAGAAGAGATGTAGAGACAAAAGAACATAGATATTCTATGGGGGCGTAACAGAAAATATCAAAGATAAAGTAGCATTTCGGGATCGAGATGAAGATGTTTATGTTACAAAAATGATGAAGATGTCAAGTCATTTTACACGTGTACAGATGCAAAGAAACGCAAGCAGACAAAGTATTCTTAAGGCTATTATGTAGTGGATAGATTGCGGAATGCGCCATAGGAGTGAGTGAACTATGGACGATGATTCCACTATGCATTATAGCAGAGCTGGACCAGAAAATGGGAAGCTTTTCCAGTGTCGCAGTTAAAAAGCAATTGAATTACAGAAGTGAGTCTAAGAAGGGCGAGGCTGGAACAGCCCCAAGAAGCCAAGGCCGCTTTGGGCTGGAATGATCAGACAGTAGCTACAAACGTGAGAATCAACAAACTGTTCAGAAGACGTGCACGAAAACAAGGAAGAAGTCAGAGGTTCATTAAATAATAGTATTTTAAATACACCAAGAGCTCAAAATCATGGTCTTGAGTCACGTGGATGGGTGAAAATGGACAATCATGACGAACCACACCTACGCAAGAAAACAGAGCTTGCCTCTACTCCCTCGTATTCTCCAGAGCAAGGAACATTTCCAAGGCCAAGTTCAAAGCCTTAATTGGCGTGCAGACCACAGAGGTGATGATAGATGACATGCTAATTGGTGGGAAGCTATGGTCAAGACCAACCGACCAGCCTGCGTGCTGCTAGCGTAGGTGGAAAAGTACTGACGGATGTAAGGGTGCCAACCAATTTTAAAGGGCCATGTAGTAAAGAGCCCTATAGTTTGTGTGACCAATGGGACGTCGTGTATTTGATGACGTTCATAGTGACCTGTTTGGGGGGAGGGCTTAGTTGCCCCGCCTGATTCTAGAGACCCTATCACTCTCTTAAACAAGTATGGAACCTATATCTATATGTTCCCTTAGACCCAATCACTTTCTCAATAGGTTTTTGTAGGTTGCAACACAGGTTGACGCCAGCAATGACAAGTTTTTACTATATAACTCGTTTTTAATTAAAGTTTTCTAGCTCATGCTGTGAGGCGTTGGTTGATGTCCGTTGTACTCCCTGTTTTAGATAATTGTTATTAAAACAGTTACACGTTACCAACTTCCTGAGTTAGTCTGATTATTGATGTTTGAGGATCTTCTGCATCCCCATCCATCTCAAAGTATTGCTACCTCGTCTTAAAGGGCTGGGTCGGTAATCCTGGTTCACGTGGTAGCAGAGAGATGATGGTTAAAGAACTGTCGACATAGAAAGCTTTGGGGTCCCAGTAATATCGGACGTCCTCCGCCATTCAGCTGAAAGGACGTGAAGCTCCCTGTAGATAGCGGAAACTAGCTTAAAGAAGCTTGCAAGTGTAGGTGGGACAGGTCCCTCGGTTTCAACGGAATTCCCTCCCGATTTCTACAGGAAGCTGAGTGGACGGAAGGCTGAAGGGGCTGGTTGAGGAGGAGACTATCCCGTGAGTCCGAAGTCGAAAACGCGAATGGTGAGTAGAACTGAGTGAGGTGACAGAGAGGGATAAGGGGAAATAAGTGACTGAGGGTGGTTGGGGTAAACAACTTGAGATAATGAATAGTGAATGGCTCGAGACGATAAGCGTTAAGTTATTAAGTAATTGACTTGAGACGAGGATCGTCAAGCAATTGAGAAACTGAGACGAGGAGCATCACAGTTAGATTAAGCCCAGTATCCTGCGTCACAGCACGTTTTCAGAAGGAGTCGCATCCAGATTGGATGACGTAGACTATGGACACATTTAAGGATTGTCTAAAGGGAGCGACTCAAACTCCGTAGGAGTATTTTTAGGGGCAAGGATAGTCACAAAGAGCGTGAATAAAGGAATAGTCAAAAGGAGCGTAGACTGAGATTTACGTAGGCCGGCCAAAATCTGTCAGTTTGTCTGTTTTATGTGTTGTATAAAGTATATGTGGTGAAGAAATAGTGAAGAATTTAAGAGACGTCAAAAAGAAAGCACTGAGATTTGAAATGTCATGATTTGTTTATTTAGTTGAACTGATGATGTTTAGTGAATAAGTAGACTGAAATAAAATGTGATCTAAAAGGCTTGGAGCTGCGACCATTGGTGCACGCTCATATTGTTATTTTTCGGAAACTTATTTATAAAGTGTAAAACCTAACAGTGAGTATTGACAGTCAAGTGTGACGAGTCAAAATGGAGGATATTACTGCGCTTATACATCTATGCAAGCAGTTGCCGAAACACATAGCCTAGCTTAAACAGTACAGTGCGGAATGGGTTAAGGGCACAACAGATAAGATGTTCAATGCGATGGCCACAAGAGGGATCACTATCAAAGGCAGTTTTGCAACACATGACAATATATTTGCACGCTGCATACACAGGAAGAAAGTTAGAAAAGAGGTTAGCAAGCTTAGAGATCTGGAAGTTGTAGCAGGAGGAAATGGAAGAGCCGCCTCCTGAAGATTGGATGCTTAACCAGTGCAAAGAGGGGGGTGAGGAGCCTTCTGCTTTCCCCCGCCGGGCCTGAAATAAATGGCGATAGTACGAAGGATGACAGATTGTACCCATTAAGAGAGCTTAAGGCAGCAATAGGATATAGCAATCGAACATGTGAGTCGCTTGCGCATAGCAGCGATGAGAGTCCCGAGAAGACTCATCTTGATGGACTTGATGGAAAGAGCATTGAGGAAGTAAGGCAAAGGGACGATCGAGACGAACAAGATGAAAAAGGCAGAGAACGAGAGGAACGATTGAAAGGAGATGAGGCTAGAAGAAAGAATAGACTGAGACGGGAAGAGCTGTATCAAGATGAGCAGCTAAAAAAACAGGAAAGGGCAAAGGAGCAAAGGAAGTACAATAGGCAGAAGGCAATTGAAGAATGAGACAAGCTAGAAAGAAAGAGAGGAGGAGCAGAAATTAAGAGATAAAAGAATACAGAGACTAAGCGATAAGTAGGGCAAACTACAGAAGAGAGGTGAAAAGACAGGAAGAGGAAAGGGTAAGAGAAGAAGCAAGGAAGTGAAGAGAACTTGACGAAGAAATAGAACGTAAGAGAAGACAAAGAGCACGTGACATTGATCGCGTAGAAAAAATATTAATGGAACCTAGTCCAGTATTAGCATAGGAGGACATAGAAGAATTCTTCCCGACACATGAGCCAATACCAGGTCCGTCTAGAGCAAATCTAGAGGATGAGTTTGATACAAGAAGCATTGGGGACGCAATCGATAAGGTCTATCATGATATGAAGACTAAGGGCCTCATTACACGGTAGGCGGAGGACCAAGGTGCTATTAGCACCTTGGTCCATGCCGGTAAAATACCGGCACCCCCTTGGTGGAAAAGGGAATTACCGCCCTATTCCAAGGTTGGCGGGGCAGTAATTCCCCCTTCCCCATTCCCATTCTTGCCCCATAGGGCATAATGGGAATGGGGAAGGCGCTAATTACGGTGCCGCAAATTGCGGTACTGTAATTAGCAACCTGGTCCCTTTTGCGGATGGGTTTTTAACGCCTGCTAAACAGCAGGCGTTAAAGTACCTACCCGCAAAGGGACCTCGTAGTAAGGCGGTAAGGGTTTACCGGTACTGGTGCCCTTACCGGTACCGATAAACCCTTACCGCCGTCCGTGTAATGAGGCCCTAAGAAAGAACCGAAAGGAAAGGGTAAAAATGATTGACGCGAAAGTACGCAGTTGCACAACAAGGACGGAGGCTTATACAATTCCGAGCATAAAGAGTTGTCTCTAGACAGGCTAACTCTGACTAGAGACAAAAAGGAGGGAAGTCATACAAGTTGGGGACAGGATATGTCAGACGAGGATAGACAAATCTTCCATGGGGAGGAGGTAGATAACATATGTGTTCCTGAAGGATGCCCTCCGATGGGCAAAGTAGTAAGATGGTCAGATATAGATCTACCCAAATCCCGGGCGTCAGAACATCTGGTGCGGCAAGATCGACCCAGAGGGCAATCCAATAGTGAGAGGGGAGACTCGCCACCTTATGTGAGCAGGTTAAGGTTGCTACCAGGAAGAAGGCAGTGCGGACCCATTGTCCCTGCAATGGACAGACAGACGATGGGGGATGAATGTGAGTTTGGGATCTTGCAGTTTCCTTTGTTAGAGAAAGGAGGAGCCAGACTGCAGTATATACTATGGCCACAGATGGATAAGGATAATTTAAGGTGTAAACTTCTGAGTTTAACTTCCAGTGCTGGGAAATGGACACATGAGTTAGAGAAAATGACAGGAGGAAACACGTTAGGTATAGGAGACATTAAAGGTCTTCTAGCCGCTATTGGGGAGAGAACAGATGACATTTGGTTGAGAGCAGGATACTCGAGTATCACTGGGCAGAACACTGGTCATGATGGAGCGCCGTTTAATAATTTTGTCTTTGACGAAATACGAGGTCATATTCTAGCTGGGCTCAGGAGACCCTTCACCTAAGTCTCCAATTCACTAAATCAGTGACTTCTGTGTTCATTCAATTTGTTCTCACACCATTCTGATTATCGCATGAGTTGTCCCTTTTTGCATGTGCGTCCATTTAATTTGTTCTCATGCTGCTCTAACCACCTTATTACTTGGTTTTCACATGTTGTAGTGAATTTATTTTGTTCTGAAATAAGCATATTGCTGTTCCATTGCACAACTTTGTACTGCCTTGATTACTTCTATATAAAAGTCAAAACAGTTAGCGTATCAGCTAAAGAATAAAAAGCTGGATACCTACAATTTGAATATTCATGTGTGTTTTTCACTAGTAACCTACTGATGGGATTTTATGCTCACTGTCCCATCTAGATGTGTTCTTACAAGGGTTCTAATAAAGTGTGCATGTAAATAATTTAGTAAACATTTAACTCTATAGGGTAGGACTACCCCCCTGTCACAGTGTTTTCATAACCCTTTTAGTCCTTCCCAATCCTGGGCTGCCGCTCTCTGTCCACATAATAACTGTAGAGCGGCAGTCTGGAAAGCACTGCGAGTGCAATATACAGGTACGTCGGATATGGGAGCTATAATGGCACAGAAGATGCCGTAAGGGGAGGATCCTCTTGTTTACATTCAACATTTTCAAGAGCAGTGGTCTTTGGAAATGCGGGAGCCATGGGGAAAATCTGCATCTGTATTCTATCATATATTATGTCAGGGGCTGCCAGATGCAGTGCAGGAACAGCTCAAGAAACTGGTGGGTATGGAGGCAAAGCCATGGTCAGAAATACAGCTGACTATCGTGCATTATTACAGATTACTGCAGGAGACAAATTGAAAGAAAGATGATGTTAGGAAAGGTGAAGAAGCAAAATTAGTGCAGAAGAAATTGTCAAAATACGCTATAGTAGGGGCGATGTTTACTAGCGGAGAAGGGTCAGGATCACGGCAAGCATGCCACAGGTGAATAACCAAAGGCAATTTGATCAAGGTAATAATGGATTCATACCAAGGGATAGAGGAGGCTTCCGAGGTAGAGGCTTCCAGAATAATCAGGGACATTTCCAGAATAATCAAGGTGGGTTTCAAGACACGCAGGAGGATAGTCAAGGCATGCAGGGAGGGCAAATTAGGAGACCTCTATATGTTGGACATGTGGATTGACAGGGCACATTGCACGCATGTGTGGGAGCCAAGGATTTGTGCAGAATGGGCAAAGAGGGGGGGGACCACTCACCCGCCTGCATATAGTCAACAAAGTAGAGAAGGGTTTGCCCAAAATCAGACAGTGAGCAAGCATAAGTGCTGAGAATGCAACACGATTTGAAAACACAGCAGACAACAGTGAATCTGCCGCAAGGGCACTCACAGCATTCACCCATGCAAATACAGCATGGCACAAGCACAGGACAGATAAGTGACTCCTAGAATAGAGGGTGTCACTGTCGAGGGAGGGAATCCTTTCACAGGCATGGGAATAAGCATGTACCCACAATAGGACAGCTCACTGGGTGACTTGATGTGTTCAGTGCTATCTGTGATTCCCAATCCTCAAGAGGAACTGCGGGTTGACGTCACTATAGGAGGCAAATCTTTTTCTTTTTTGGTAGACACGGGTGCAACACGCTCATGTATACGAGAGGGGAAATTTACATTATATGGGAATGCCATGAATGCTCAAGGTTTCACAGGAGCTACAAGTAGAGTTCCTTTCACTGAAAGATAGCCAGTCTCTATAGGAGAATGTGATATGTCTGTACCATTATTGTATTCAAGACAGACACCAGTTAATATACTAGGTCGAGATTTAATGACAAAGTTAAACATGACGATTTCAATTACTGATAAAGGCATAGTGTGTTCAACGCCAGGAATGCATTATTTAAACGTGAGTGAATTTATCATGGCATTTACAGGGCAAATGGCCATACGAGGAGTACTGTTAGAACCAGAGGTCTTTCACTATGGGGTACGCATTTTGTTAACATGGCTACCTGGTTTAGTGGGTAAGACTGTGAGAATACCTGAGTTTTTATTTAGGCCAAGGATAGTTATGGATGAAGAGGGGGGTGTGGGGTGGCCAGCGCGCATGGAGTGAGGACGTGTTCTCCTCGCGCTCCTGCCCGAGATCCTACAACGGACCGAATCGTTAGACCTGCTTAAGTTAAACAAGCACGCCTGAAGTATCTACGGGAAGAAGAACCGTTTCCCTACCCTCGACGAAGTTTCCGCAAGGAAATCGGACCGAGATAACGGTTAACCGAAGCGAACAGAGAGGAGGCACCGGCCCAACAAAATGGCGGCGCCCGCCGCCCCCATCTGAGACGCACCGCTGGAGGGCAGATAGCCTCCGGAGGCGAGAGAGGAGGGCCCACAGCGTCCAACCCAGTGATCCGGCGACACCCCGGGGGGGGCGGACCCCTGCGGCCGGCTGTGACCCGGGTCTCTATCTCCGAGACCGAGTGCCCGGAGGAAGAGACGAAGGGGGGGGACCCTCAGCGCGAGACCGCGTGCAGGAGAGGCGCTGGCTGGCGGGAGGCCGCGAGAGACACGGAGAGACACGAAGAAGAGAGAAGGCGACGGGCGGTTTCCTCCAGAACATCGGCGGGCTGACGACTCCCCATCTGCAACGACCGCCCTCGCAATCGATCCTACATACATGTCCCCGCTGAACGGGAAAAGGCAGCGGAGCACGCCCAAAGACAGGCGATGTCGCCCCCCAAAAGCAAATTGAAAACCGCGACCATGGACTCCTTCACCAAGGTCAGGGCGAAACAACAACAGGGGACAGAGGCAGCAGACGACCCGACGGCTAAGGAGGACGATCCGACAAATACGCAAGTGCTACAAGCCATAGCGGCGCTACGGATGTCCATCGAAACCAGGATTGATGAAATCAAGTCGGACATGCAACTGATGAGACAGGACGCCCGTAACCTTACAGAAAGGGTGGCCACAACGGAGGCAACGCTCCAAGACAATGTTAACGACACCACAGAACTTAAAACTAAGGTCCAAGACCTTGAGTTGCAAGTGGCGCGGCTAGAGGCGCGATCAGAGGACGCTGAAGGACGTGCCTGCCGCGGCAACATCCGAATCCTGGGGGTACCGGAAGACACGGAGGGCCCAAACCCGACTGAATTCGTAGAAATGATGCTCTTGCAAGAAATCTGAGCCGGCAAACTGACCCAGGGCTTCTCAATAGAACGGGCCCACAGATCACTTCAGAAGAGGCCCCCTCCGGGCTCCCGACCGCGCCCTATTATTGCAAAAGTCTTGAAATTTCGCGACAGAGAGACTATACTGAGATTCTCAAGAGAAGGAGGGGAGATCGAGAAACATGGCGCCAAAATAGTCATTTACCCAGACTATACCCCCGCGGTGAAGCGAGCACGGAACTCATTTGTACCGGTGAAAGCTAGGTTGCGCAAGCTAAACCTCAAGTACATGCTACTGTACCCGTCCCGCCTAAAGGTACTATACAAGGGGAAAGCTATCTTTCTTGAGACTCCGGCAGCGGCAAATATGTGGCTTGAGGACAACCTTGCTGATGATAAGGAAAGCACTGCACATGAAGTCACAGGCCATTGAAAGCACCAAACGACAGGAAAATGAAGGTTCGCACAACTGCCGAATGAATACCGGACCGCTTGAGATCTACAACTCTACGTACGCCATGACGGGCAGGAGTGCACCGACCCATGCGAATAACAACGAAGCCGACGCACCCCCCTGCAACACGTGGAGGCCGACTGCTGACACACCACCCGCACCGGGAAGCCCGGAAAGGCCTGGAAGGATCGGGTGCCCCCGAGCGCTGCAAGTTTGAGGCAACTGCTGTGGGCAGTTTTGAGTTGAAAGGTTTGTTGCCCTTATTCACTAGAATGAGGATTGTTAATGTTAATAAGTCTCCAATTGACACTGAGAGGGAGGGGGGAAGGGAGGGAGGAAACGATGAGGCTCGTGCCCCAACCCCAACACAGACCGACCCCTGGTCAACAGGTCCAGGCCCGGGGGCGGCAGAGGTGGGGACAACAGATCCGTTACTAAACCCCTACGGCTGCGACCACCATACAAATAATGACATGGAATGTAAGGGGCCTAAGGACTTATCTCCGAAGGAACAGGATTAAAACCTACCTGCACAGAAAAGGGGTAATGATAGCATTACTACAGGAGACCCACTGCACGGCGGACTTGGTGGCCAAGCTACAAACACATTGGGGAGGACAGGGGTTTGGTACCACTTATTCTAAATACGCAAGAGGGGTCTACACCTGGATTCACCCGCAGCTCCCATTCCGGGTGGACAAAACTGAGATAGACCTGGAAGGTAGGTTCATCGTAATTTGGAGATTCATTGAACAAGAAGCAGTAAGCATCATGAACTCCTATCTCCCTAACAATAACATACCGTCCTACCTGAACTCACTGTACCCTAGAGTTGCACAGTACAGGAACAATCTCTTTATTTGGGGGGGGGGGATTTTAATTGTGTACATGACCCACTGCTGGAAAAGTTTGACTATACTGCCAGAACAAATAGAGCACACGTTGAGGCCGACAGACCGGGCAGACTACTCGCCTGGCTCTGCCGTAAAGAGCACCCCAAACACCCCACCACCTCACTACAAGATGAGGATGGAAACACCCACTGCACGCAGCAGGGCATAAATGACACTTTCACTCGCTTTTACACCCACCTGTATTCACATGAGGAGCAGGTCCCCCATGAACGGTTGGTAGAAACACTAGAAGAGATAGGGCTCCCCAGGCTGTCCCCTCAGCAAGCCGACTCCCTAGAAGCAGAAATCACGCCCGAAGACATTACCGATGCAATCAGATCCCGGGCCACAGGCAAAGCACCGGGAACAGACGGGTTCCTCACAGAGTTTTTTAAAATGTATGAGTCCTCCCTGACCCCCCTATTACACGCAGTATACCAGGAGGCATACGAAGAAGGGATACTACCCGAAAGTATGAGGGAGACGCTCGTGATCCCAATCCTCAAGCCCAATAAACCGGCAGACCAATGTGACTCATATCGCCCGATTGCAATGTTAAATTATGACGTTCAAATCCTGACTACGATCTTAGCGAAGCGGCTGTCTAGAATAATAGGAGACATAGTCCACCCAGATCAGTGTGGCTTCGTGCCGGGCCACGAACCTACGCAGGCTGCAGCACATTATAGCACAAACCGATAAAGACAAGGACTCATACGCGCTGCTGTCCCTAGACGCAGTCAAAGCGTTTGACTCCATTTACTGGGAATGGCTTGTGGCAGTGCTTAGGGAGTTTGGTTTTGGTCCCGGGTTAATCAGATGGATTAACATCTTGTATGCTAAACCTAAGGCAAGGGTGAAATCTGGGAAGTATGTGTCGGAGGCCTGGGATATATGCAGGGGGACTAGACAGGGTTGTCCACTATCCCCAATGCTTTACATACTGGGACTAGAACCCATAGCTGTTTACTTTAGAAAACAATTCTTCGATGCAGGCATTAGACTGGGAGACGTGGATCACATCATCTCGCTCTACGCGGATGACGTTCTCATATACGTCAGGGACCCACACCTCAACGTACCAACCATGTTAGAAGTGCTGGACAATTATTCCAAGGTCTCTGGGATAAGTTTTAGCAGGTCAAAGTCTTGTATGTTCCCCCTAGCGGCCCTGAAAACAGAGAGTTTAGAAGCACTCCCTGAAGTTGGGATCCAGTGGCAGAATACGTCATTCTGCTACCTTGGAGTACACATTATGCATACCCCCGAGCTAATGCACGAATGAAACACAAAGGCAGCACTCCCCGCCCTGCGCAAATGAATGACGTTCTGGGCGAAACTCCCCCTCTCGATGATGGGCAGGGCTTCGATAACTAAAATGATCGTTCTCCCGCGTTTCCTTTATGGGTTTCAAAATGTACACTACTATATACACAAGCCCTTCTTCCGACTGCTTGAGACCATACTGCGAGAGTTCCTATGGGGGAAAGGCAGGCATAGCCAAGGCGGTATTCAACTTCCAAACCTAGAAAAATATTACATAGCAGCACAGCTTAGTTTTGTGACCAAATGGCTAGATGATGAACTCACATCTGAAACACCATTGCTACAGGCCATGCTGCCCCAATTCCATCTGAAAGAACTGGTCTGGGCACCGTCCAAACTGCTGGGAAATCTACCCTTTTTGGCTGACCTGGGAAGGAAAATTTGGCACAGGGCGAAAATGCTCACTAACTCACGGAACTCCTATACCCCAGAAGCCCCCCTGATCGCAGACCTATGCACAACACTTTCGGATTTGAAACATATCAGGCTCTGGGAGAGGGAAGGGGTCTACACCTGGGGAGATCTGTATGATGAAGGCACTTTCAGGGAGTTCACCTCACTGCAGGAGACGGAAGGCATACATACCGGCCAGTTTCTGTGGTACCAAAGAACTCGTGCTGTGGCCCGACGCAAATGGGACTCGTGGCCGATGGAACCAGACACAGACCCACTCCTCACCTTGATGTACAACTTGGGAGAGGGCGGTAAACCCGTTTCACAAATATATGGCCACCTGATCGACATGCCAAATCCTCGGAGCATGGAAATGAAAAGCAAATGGGAGGATATAGGCCGGGAAATGACTGAAGGGGAGTGGAACAGAGCTCTCACATTCCCCAAAACGGTGTCCAGAAACCATAGACTTAGGCAGATTCAGTTGAACATACTACACAGAACTTACCTGACCCCGTGCCGCATAGCCACCTTCAATCCCCAGGCACAACCGACCTCCAACTGGTGCAAGGGGGAAAGAGCGGATCTGATCCACATGTTATGGGAATGCCCCAGGACAAGGACTCTGTGGGACAGGGTCCAACAAACTTGCGAAAAAGCAGGCCTGAGTAAATATAATTGAACACCCGGCGAGTGCCTCTTAGGAACCTACCCCAGACCAGCCAAGCTCAAGCATGCAACAAGGCTCATGGACATATCGTGCATACTGGCCAAAAGAACTATAGCAATGGCCTGGAAGAAACCCATGGGCCCTCAGTTCAAAATATGGCACAAAGAGACTGAGCGGTGGGTGCTGGCCGAGACCGTGGCATGGGAGTACTGTGTGGCCAGATCCACGGATGACTCTAGTATGTCACTCGAGGCATGGAAGGAACTCACCAGACACATGTTCCACCCCTTGGATGATAAACCCCCCTGAATCGGAACTTAATCCAGGCCCATGTGAGACCTGTCATAAAGCCAGCAGCAGTGGAAGTACGGCGGAGGACAGAGACCTTGCGGAAGCCTTTCCCCTATTGTAGTTGCCGGATGGTACCCCTTCGCTCCCACCCTCCCACCGAAACAGTTAACGATATATGAAACGGACAGAATATGGAGACAGTTATGGTTGTTTTGTTTTTGTATTTGTAATTTTTTGACGTTAAGTTAAACATATGTTTATAACTATTTGAGATTGGCTCCATTGTACACAACTTGTTTGATATTATTGAAAAATGGCAATAAACAAATTTGAAAATAAATGGATGAAGGGGGGGGTGAGTCTTTCCCCTAGAGTTACAAGGAGCTATTGTGGAGGACTGGTTCGTACCAAACCTGCTAGAACACTTTTCATTTTATGTAGTAAACTGCATCGTATGTCAAAGGTTTACTGCTGGGCACACACTGCGTACAGTTAGAGGAGTCATCCCGTGACCTAATGGTCCTTTTCAGCATTTACACATCAACTATGTCGATATGCTGCAGATCTGTAATGGATACAGATATATGCTAGTGGTAGTATGTCCCTTTTCAAGGTGGATTGAGGCTGGTCTGTGTACACATCCAGATTCCACCTGCGCAGTGAACGAGAAGTGTTTCCTAGGTGGGGAATATGTGAAGTATTAAGAACAGATAATGGCCCTCATTTTGTCAATAAAGTCTTTGAGCAAATAAGCTTGTTGCTTAGTATAAAGCACAAGTTCTCATCAGCCTATCACCCACAAGTGAATGGAATCTTTGAGAGACTGAACGGTCTGCTTAAAGAAAGGATAGCTAAATTAAAGCTTACATTGAAGAAAGGATGGTTACATTGCCTGCCCCTTGCATTGTATGTGTTGAGAAATCAACCAGGCTCTGACCATCATCTTACACCCCATGAAATAGTGACAGGGAAGCAAAAGAGGACACCCCTCACTCCTCCATCCAGAACCAGAAGTGATGCCCAGGCAACAGCAGAATTGTTAGGAACGGAATTAAGTTACATACCTACTTAACGTGTATGGCTACAAGTATCTCAGACATTTCAGATCAGCTCAAGCGGAAGGGGTGTTGGGCTCAGAATGCAGATGGAGATCATACAACAACTGAACCTGAAAAATGATGTCTTCCCAAACTTTTCCCCAGAGATGAGATCCTAATAAGAAACTTTACGAGGAAGTGGCACGAGCCCCAATTTAACGGTCCGTTTGTCGTGGAGGACGTAACCCCATCAGCCGTGAAGGTCCAAGGAAAATGCACGTGGATTTTTCTTGGAGAAGTACAGATCTACACCGCAGAGTCCCCTTCACCCCCACCCCAAGCAGCGCAGAAGAACTTCAGCACATGCAGACTAGACCAATGACGAGGAAGAAGGATGCAGAGACTGTCTAATAGACAGATAAAGAATACATTGGACTGTGGTTCTGTTAGGACACTCTTTGAAATGGCTAAACAAGGAGTGAAAGAAAAGTTATTTGTTCTTGAGCCACAGGAGCTTGCTAACATTGGACTGAGACACATTTAAGTTTTGTTCGAGAAGAAAAGATGCCAGATCTGGAGTTCCTTTTTGACGGCTGGAAGAGGGAACAGTTCCCTGATTCCTTTCTCACTGAGTTTCTCTTTGGAGGCACCCATGGTAGTGCCTGATGGCCACGTTCACTGGATCATTCTTACTGTTTTTCTCTTCATTCTTCGAGCACACCTGCGCTTGTGGGGAAAATTACTAGTGTTGATCTTTTCCTTCAGGATCCAAAAAATGGTCCAATTGTAAGGAGATTGCTCACAGCTATTATAGAGCAGGTTCTCCAGCTTCCTGAGTACAGTTTGGAAAACACAAATGCCCCAATCGGAGGACAATGCTAATAGACTAGTTGGAATTGTCTTTTATTTTCTGATTGAAGAACGTCCTCATCTTGTTGGAAGGCAAACTGACGTTCGTACTTTCCTGAGAGATCCGAGAAATCTGGTGGTGCTTAATCAATTGCTATGTGACATTATCGAGCAAGTACGTCTGTTTGCTGAGAGAATATAAAGAACTATCCTGAATGAGGCTTTCTAGGGAAGATATCCATAACCTACTGTCCTTGGTCTTTTACTACTTACTGGAGATGCACCCTCATTTTGTTTTGCGAAAGGACGACTCCTTTGTGTACATCAGGAATCCTGTTAATCGTCCTGCAATCAGCCAGCTGCTTGAAGAAACTTGTGGAGCAGATCCAGATGTTGCCAGAGTATTTAATGATGTTGCTCGAATAAAGTTTGTTTTTTCCTTCCTTAAGAAAGATTGAGAATGGGCAACATAGACAGCAACAACAACGTGGCTATCAACAAGAGCCGACTGCAAGCAAGGAGCCATTGCTGCGTCAAGTGGGCCTATTTTGTCATTTATACATGCATCTTATTCACTGTGATCCTTCTCTCGCTTACAGTCTACTGTCTACTATGTGAACCCTAGTAAAGCAAGGATCCCTGTTTATCTTCCTATACAGAAGGGGGGGTACAGATGTGGCAACTACAAGACAGCCGAGAACTTATGTAGTTGTCCCTACTCCAGAGGTACATTTAAAGGCACCTAGTCCTGTGATAGATAAATCTAGGCTTCCTTTTGGGGGGAGGTCACATATGGAAGTTATACAGGACTCCTGGTACCTTCATATTATATCAATAAGATGAGGCTTCTGGAGCTTTCTCCTACACAAGTAGCACACGTAAAAGCAACAGGTTCACTGACAAATGTTCCTATGATTCCCCCAGTGAGAAGGAATTATGCTGACACACTTCATGAGATGGTTATAGAAGCTCATGAGAAAAGGAGGAGACCTAAAAGACGTACTTGGGAGGATGATCATGAGTTGAATGATTACCTGGATAGTACAGCTCATTTGGCAAATAACATATGGTAGCAGCATATGAAAGAAGTGGGAAGGAGGACCTCAAAGGAGGGATGCTTTGTATGTGCACTCCTGCCCTATAGTATGGGGAAGGCTATTGAAATAGATGTCCAGACAGCACATAGTCTATTGCACATTGTGCTCTGCCGGACAAGAGTTCAGTTCATGGGCCGAACAGCCTATCACAAATGAGCAACTGAATGGATGGATCTAGAGGAAGATGATTATGTCCAAGACACAAAGACAAGGCTAAGAGAGCATACCAAAAATCACGTGATCAGATACGAACAGCCTGGAGTAAAAGGAGCTGGAATCAGATGGGAAGTAAACAGAAGACTTGAGAGTCCAGGAAAATCTACAAAGGTAGTTCGAAGATGGAAGAATAGAGGCCAGATGCAGATTTGGGGATCGGTGCTTTCACCAGATGGTTGGGAAGAAGGTGTGGTCATCTGCAGAGCGTGGGTAATCATTGGTTTCCATCAGCCAACCATTGACCTAGTACAGAATGGATGCAAACCTTTATGGCCGAAACTTGCTAAACTATTGACATGGGTCGAAGACAAAGGAGGGCCTTTGCCGATAGTGCCTCTAGAAAGGGCAAAGCTGTGTTTCAGAAACAATGGCACAAGAAAGGTGGGGAGAATCAGAATTGTGGTCGAATCTTTGATGTATGAGAAATTAACATTGGGACAGCAGTGATCATGGAGCACTACTGGGCTTGTGGATCCAGTGCATATATGAAACTACACAAAGATTGGGGAGGACGATGTTCCATAGTTGGTGATTCCTAAAAGTGATTTTAACATTGGTAGCTTTCCAAAAGCAGATGCTCACCTGAGGAAGAAGAGATCTGTAGAGCTGATAAATTGAATGAAGAGAGAGAACTATTTCTCAGCCAAGTCAATAGAGGCTTTTGATTCTATTCAATATGAGCACAGATTGTTCAGCCAGACTTCATCGATAATTATGATAATCTTTATGCCAAGGATCAAGACAGCAGCCAATACTAAATGGTTACAGATAAGCAGATGGGAGTTGTTACAGACAATCAACACTACCATATAGGGATTCAATGCTATCAAGGAAGAGCTGAGAGCCATATGACTGATGACTCTTCAGAATAGATACGGCCTGGATATGATCACAGCTATGGATGGAGGTGTTTGTGCCAAAATTGGAGAATCATGTTGCACGTTTATATCTTCTCATGATGACGAGAATGGCACCTTGACAGAGGTCATAGAGGTGCTGACGAAGCTACGCGTCCAAATGGTAGACAAAGTGGAAGACCTTGCTGATGACAGTTGGTTTGGATCGCTCTATTTGTGGGTTTCACAATGGATGGAAGATAAGTTAAAATTCTTTGGAGCCCTGTTGGTGATGGTCATGCTTTGATTCTGTCTAATCAGACTGGCTATTTCACAATGCAAGAAGACTGCAAAGAAAGCCATAGGGTTGAAGATCATGAATGATGTTGAATCAGGATGGAAAACCAAAGAGCTAGCAGATGAAGAAATCAGAGACTACGTAAAAGCCAGCATCCATGCACCTGAGAGAACAAAATTCCTGTACCCGAAGAACCATATGAAGAATGTGGGGAAATGGATCTATTGCAGTCCAAGTGGACAATGCGTGCTTGTGACCTGGAAGAAAGATGAACATGTGAAATCAGCTGGATGCCTGAAAGCAGTAATAGGAATATGGGTCCTGAAAAAACATTTCTTCAGAAATGGATGTCTAGACGTAAAGGATGATGGGAGAGTGGTTAATGAATCACCCAGAGGGGGGAATGTAGAGAGAGAGCCAAGTGCCTACACCTCAAGTATCTTGCCTATATGTTTGGAATCAGAATGTGAAATACGTGCAGTGCCAGTGAAAATACCAAAACCAATGAGAATCCTGTAAGCAAGAAGTGTGCAAAATGAGCGAAAGAGCAGATTGGTGATGTCAAACGAAGTAAGACTGACGTACCCAGAAGAGATGAAGGGATTGAGATGAAGATGTTTCTGTTACAAAAATTATGAAGATGTCAAGTCATTTTACACGTGTACAGATGCAAAGAAATGCAAGCAGACAAAGTATTGTTAAGTCTAGCTATGCAGTGAATAGATTGCGGCATGCGCCAATATATATATATATATATATATATATATATATATATATATGGGTGTGTGTGTGTGTGTGTGTGAGTGAACTATGGAAGATTCCACTACGCATTATAGCAGAGCTGGATCAGAAGAAGGAAAGCTTTTCCAGTGTGTTGCAGTTGAAAGGCAATTGAATTACAGGAGTGAATCTAAGAAGGGCGAGGCTGGACCAGCCCCAATAAGCCAAGGCCGCTTTGGGCTGGAATGATCAGACAGTAGCAACAAATGGGTGAAAGAACAAACTCCTGTTCAGAAGACTTGTACAAAAACAAGGAAGACGTCAGAGGTTCATTAAATAATAGTATTTTAAATACACCAAGAGCTCAAAATCATGGTCTTCAGTCACGTGGATGGGTGATGACAAACCACACCTACGCAAGGAGACAGAGCATGCCTCTACTCCCTCGTATTCCCCAGAGCAAGGAACATTTCCAAGGCTAATTTCAAAGCCTTAATTGACGTGCAGACCACAGAGGTGATGAAAGATGACATGCTAATTGGTGGGAAGCTATGGGCAAGACCAACCCACCAGCACCTGGCGACCAGCCTGGGTGCTGCTAGCGTAGGTGGAAAAGTACTGACGGATGTAAGGGTGCCAACTAATTATAGAGTGCCACGTAGTAAATAGCCCTATAGTTTGATGACGTTCATAGTGACCTGTTTGGGGGGAGGGCTTAGTTGCCCCACCTGATGCTAGAGACCCTATCACTCTCTTAGACAAGTATGTAACGTATACCTAGATGTTCCCTTAGACCCAATCCCTTTCTCCAATAGGATTTTTTTGTAGGTTGCAACGCAGGTTGACGCCAGCAATGACAAGTTTTTACTATATAACTCATGTTTTTTATTAAATGTTTCGGGATCATGCTGTCAGACGTCTGTTGATGTTCGTTGTACTCCCTGTTCTAGATAATTGATATTAAAACAGTTCAACTTTGCCAACTTCCTAAATTAGTCTGATTATTGATTTTTGAGTATCTTCTGCATCCCCATCCATCTCAAAGTATTGCTACCTCGTCTTGAAGGGCTGGTTCGGTAATCTTGGTTCAGCTGCAAGATGCAGTCAGCGACTGGGCGGAAAGACCTTGGATGGATTAATGGATGAGTGGCAGGAATGAATTTAAAGGGCCCTTTGCATGTAGAGCCATCCAGTGTAGTGACTGCATGTCGAGTGGAGGACTATTTGAGAAGGTAGAATAGGGTGCTTGTCACGAAATTGAGTTTGTTGAAAGGAGCAAAAGAGTAGAGGGGTAGACCCGGAAATCGGCTCGCGCAGTAGTCCAGTTTGCTGAGCACAACAGTAGAGGTTTCAATTGCATGGTGTGTTTTGATGTGGGAGTTTTTGTTCTAACATTAGGAAGGTTGAATCTGGCTTTGGGGGCACTGGCCATAATGAACTGACATTTTCAGGTCACTGTCAAAGAGAACCCCCCCCTGGTAGCAGCCATGGATGAGCAGGTCACAGAGATTGGAGATTGGGATTGGTGTTTGTGTTGTAGGCAGGGAGAAAGCAGACTTCCAGATTTGAGAAGATTCTGAGGCAGAATAACGCCATCCAGTGGCACACTGTGACTGTGTTTATGCAGTTGGTTCTGTGTTCAGAGATTGGAAGGAGAGGAAGGAGCAGAACATCTGAGTTTCATCAGCAAAGAGGGGATAGTTAAAGCCAAATATGGAAGTGAATTTGCTGAGAGAGGTGATCTACAGGGTGAAGAGAAGTGGATGTAGGATTGATCCTTGAGTAACATCCAATGGGAGAGGTAACAGGGAAAAGGTGCTGAAGTCCCATGAGAAGAAATGGCCAAAGGTAGATTAGAACACCCAATCAAGTAAAGTGTTCTTGAAGCCAAGAAGGAGACCGTGCTGAATGCAGCGGAAAGGTCTAGAAGGATGAGAACGGTGGAAGTGGTAAAGGAATTGGTCATGTGGATGGGAGCAATCTCAGGAGAGTGTTTGAACTGGAATCCAGATTGGAGGGGGTCACCAAGTGAGTGTACCTCGAGATAGTGGAGTATGTGAATGAAGACAACCCTCTGTAGGATTTTAGAGTGGTAGAAAAGGAGGGAGATATGACTGTTGAATTAGTGGTTGTAGGGGCCAGCACTTATTTTAGGAGAGATATGCCTGACTGCTTTGTAACAGGCTGGGAAGATATGAGTCGAGAGAGGGGTTGAATAAGGCAGAGAGGTGAGTGGAGGTGATGGGTGCAGGTTCCTTTAGCCTTTCTCATGCAGAGCAGGATGGACTAGCTGAGCGAAGGATGGGTAGTTTGATAGTTTGCGAGTGGAGAGAGGAAACAAGATTAATATAGTAGGAGGCTTTGGCTGTGTTGAGAACTGAGGTCAGGGTGAGTCTTCATAGGCAGCAAGGAGAGTGTCTGACCAGTCTGTGTGAGAGGCGTAAGCAGCAACACCTGTTTGTCCTCAGCATTGATCAGTGTTCATGCCTCACCGCAACCTCATTTAAGCTGGCATGTACTTCTCAGTTCTTCAGTGAAAGAATGATTGAAGATTTTGAATCGACACTAACAACTGGGTCTGGGTAACAGTGCAACATTTTGTAGGGTGACGTGCCACCACAAAAGGGAAGACACCCGCTAAAAACAAGACTTGCTCATGACCCCAAAAGAGGGGATTCAGTCCGATCTACTGAGTCCCATCCCATCTACTGCAGACACCACTCACGTTAGCAGAGTTTACGGGGGATAACGTATTCATTGAATGACAACCGTGGCACTGTTTCTTTTGCAAGAAACCATATTTATTTTAACTCCACAATTGCTAGCACTAGTTGGATCTGTGTCAGACAAACCACCAGCAGATGGACACAGAGGATTTGCGGAGGGCAAAGCAGTGCAGAAACGCTTTGTAGACAGTTGGCGGTGCGCCATTTCCATATTACAGTCCGGCTAGGAACACCTCGCAATTCCAGGCCTACTACTCCTTCCTGAATAGGTCAGTCCTTCCATAACAGCCTATATTATTGATCTGATAGCCATGGGCAAGGCGATTCTGAACATCTGGAGGATCGATCTGTGTTTTCTTATATCCTCATTGAAATGTGTATATTGGGACACTGTCCATGCTCAGAACGGCTGCATCTTGCTTGATGTTGAAGAAGAGTATGAGGTACAGAACATTCTGGATTATCAGCAGAGGGTTTCAGTATTTGATTGGTTAGAAAAGGTGCAGCCTGGGGGATTATGCCTGCAAATAGATTTTGGAAAGTTTTGAAGCGGTTCTTCTGCTGAAACGCTGCATTCTGGATTTCAGACGCTACTTTCTTCTACATTTCAATGATATTCATGCAGTGGGCTGCTTCTATCTGGGCTCTGTAGGTTTCAATTACATTCGTTATAAATTAAAACTATATTGCGTCTTCATATTGAGAAGTAAATGCCTTGCTGCTTATTTTCTAAGTCAATGCTAAATGAACGCGGGGGCCACAAATATGTACACTTTCATGCGTGCAGTCTCCTTTATGCCATTTTGCTCTGTTCCGTGGATGTGAATGGAACATAGAAATCCGGACAGTACTGGGTTTCCATATTGCATTCCCTCCAATATCAAAGCAGATCATAACACTGCCCAACATGTGTGTGCTTAGGGGGAGGCATTCACATGGTTTCCTACGGAATCTGACTGTCAGGAGCAGGTAGTAAAAGCAGGCGGAATACCCAGAAATCCATTGAATTACTTACTGCCTACATCAAAATCGCGTACTGGTGAACATGCATTCTGATTTGTACGCCAGAGCAGAATGGGGTGGTGGAGTCAGTAATTTGGATCCATACCACCACCCTGCCTTCAAATCTCTTAAGATGTGGTGGCTAAAAATCATGCATATGTGTCTTATAATACTGCATTATAGAGAATGGCTCCCTCAATGTCTTGCCATCATTCCTATTCTTCGCCTGCAGCTTGGGAGCTGCTACCCTGGACCATCTTGCACTGTCCAATTTCCCCTAACACCCCAAACCTTTGAGTTCCTTGGAGAATGTGGGGTAAGGGTAGGGACAGCTTGTGTTTTAGACACACACACAGCTCTTGGCAGCAACAGAACTAGAAAAAGCCAAGTTTGGACAAAGTTGAAGAATTGACTATGAGACCACAAACTGACTGTTGGATTAGGTACAGTCTGAGATTTCACCAATAAGGTGGCCCCATTCAGCTATCAATATGTGTTGAACATTGTGGCAATGTAATCTATAGTCACTGTCGTAAGGCACAGCCCACATCTGGACAACCAAGAGCACGGCATTGCATTTAGTTCAATGTAGTCCCTAAATGTGTGGTGTATCTGGAATTATGTCATAAAAAGGGCAGTGATCAGGTTTGTGTATGCCATGACCAAGGTCAAGTGCACAGACAGCCAGAGGCCCCAATCTCACTCTCTGAAGGCCATGAAGATATTACACTTAGTCTTTGCTGACATGACCTGTTGCCTTTAATGTGGGAAAATATCTTTACCCTGTAATCTAAATGTTCTCTGTGCAAGGTAATAGACCAGACCCCTGACAAGTACCACCACAGATTCCCATGGATTGAGGCAATACTTTTTATTCATGCATAATTTTGTTAACATAATACTGATGCTGTTACAAGGTTCATATTTCTCCTGGGAATAAAAGCAAATTCCTACCCTAACGCTGACATCGAGCTGTGATTGGTCAGCAGAGCCCCTGGGTTTCTTTGATAAGCTTCAACCAGTTGCTCAAGGTATGGGGATGCTGCACAAGGGGACTGAGAAACACCCATATATGAAAAGGATGTTTCGGTGGAAAGGAAGGCTTGTGAAATGTCTGGCCCTTTTACTGTGAAGCAGAGTTCTACAGCAAGGACTGAAAACGTACTCTTCCCAAATGTGGCTATTGCTCGGGCAGAGTTGGCCACATGTCAGGCTGGGGCCTTCCACCACAGGCCACTCAACCAGCACCAGACAGCCACACCATTCCTCTGGCTACTGTACTGAGCTAGATTTTACATGGTTACTAATAGATCCGAGGACCTGGCGTAAGCCACTGAGCCACCACCCACCCCAAGTAAAGTCAAGTCTAAAACTTTTTCAAACTGACATTGTTGGTAAAAAAATGTTTTAGTTCTCCTGCCACACATGACTCACATTATCATCAATATGCTTTTGAGTAATAAAAGGTAACTGGGCACTCTAATTGTTATGGTAACATAGGGTATCCTCTGCTTGGAAGCAATGGGTGCCTCGCAGTCCATCCAACCAATAGAGATGGTTCTACCCTGGTAACTGGCCGAGCCGATGTTCTTGGTTTACTATATCGTCCCGTTTCTTGCAAAACTGAGTGTCAGTATCGGGCAGAAATCCTGTGCACAGGAGACCAGACTACGGTGGATGAGGACGTGGCCCAGGGCAGGTCTGCGGAATGCTCAGACATCGCTTGGTTTCCAGTTTGGATTGAAGTGGCTCTTAAGGGGCTCCCAGCACTTGTAGTAGCTTTTATCCAAGCGGTTGCAGATCTTCAGCCCCCACTTGGTCACGGCCATGCTGAAGGAAGACTCGAACATGAAGGCCTGCGGTGGGGATAAAGAGACAGACATGGAAATGTAGAACTGGGTTGCGGCGGGACAAGAAGAAAAACTGAAGCATCAAATTGAGTACAACATGACTCCTCTTCTAACCTTACATTTCAAAAAGTATTCCCCTGAGTAATTTATTGCAACAACAAACAAGTGCACAAGGCAACAGTGCGGCCATCAGGAGTCCTTCGGGCAGGTGACTTACAGTAGGTAGTTACCACTTTGTACCAGTTAAGGATGGCAGTAGAGTGGAACAGGAACTGGGGGGGGGCAGGGGTGGTAGGTATTATGAGATTGATAGGCACAAAGAAGGCATGTGCATGGGTGTAGTGAATACTAATAAACAGAGTAGCATGTACTAGGTTAGTCAATATAAGCTACATTGGTGGAGGTGGCGAGTGTCCATTGAGGGATACTGTGCGGGAATAGTGCTGGGGCTACTTCCAGGGAGAGGAGAGGGAACTTGAGAGTGGCTGGGAATGCAAGGATCCTGGCGACGAGGAAGGTGACGAGAAAGGGGTGGAAGCGAGAGGATGCATAGAGTTGGCAAGGGGCAGAAAGACTGATTAAGGCAAAAGAGCAGAGGTTACAAGTCGTGGAAAGGACAGAGCCAAATAAGGGGGAAACCTCAAAAACGGATTTGGGCAAATGTCGAAAGAAACTGAAGAGGTTTCTTTTTAAATTCTGTTTATTTTGTATTATTCTGTATCTGGTTTAAAACAAAAAACTTTACAAAAAAAGCACAAAACAAATGATCAGCGACAAACACCATAAATAGAGAATAAAAGCAGCAGAATGCAGTTTCCAGTACATTAATTCTTCACATTCATAGACTTGATAAAAGCGGCCACCGCTAGGCCCTCTGAAACAGAATTTTTATGTATACATCTCATCCAGTAATAATCACAATTAGATAACTTCATTGCATCATTCCAATCACATACATTTAAAATACATTTCTTTCTAGACATAATTGGTGCTTCACATTCAAGTTGTAAATGTCTCGAAGGTTCCATTGGTCCCTTTTTACAGAACCTACAATTGGTCTCCTGCTGAGTGGTAATGTGTCTCCTAAATAAGTTCCAGCATAATCTCAATAGGATCATTCTACAATGGTGATTTGGAAAATGAGACAGCATAAACAATGCCATTCCAAGAGGGATAGGGATGGAATAGATCAGTGGTACTCACCCAGTCTTGGTCATATAGGGCTTTCCTGACTTTCTCTGGATTAACCAAAAGAGAATCCCTGTCCATTTCCACCCTCCTTAAAATACGAGAGCACCTCACTGAGAGAACGAACCTGGTGTGCCGCTGCTCCTCCTTGACTTGTAATTGAGTAATTGACTTGACTGATTGCTCCTTGTATAAGGAGTTCGGGCTTGGGGAAATCGGTTGTGAAAATAATGACAGTAGCCGCCATTGCACTCCAGCTCCCATTGAAATACTCCCCAATTCAAAACTGATCACTGCCAAGGGCATGGAACTTTCAAAGTTTTATCCCATCATTTAGCCTTGATAGTATCCAATACCTTAAAAATAGATTTATCCAAACCGTATATCAGCTTGGGGACTATCTTGCCTTCAAAAGAATTTAGCACCGGTCTGATCGAGAATTATCCATATTTCCTATCCACTTTTAAGGCTTGATTAGTTAACAGTTTCCCTTTATTCACCAGAGACTCTCTAATATTCCAAAATCCTGGTTGTGCACTTATCAGAAAAGCCAGATAAATTAGGGAATCGATTGTACTTATAGGCTTATTGCCCAGCGACCAGAATTTGGATTCATACTTTTCCCCTGTGATATTGCTAAGATCCTGGTCTTTCCAGGGTTAATAACAAGAACATCATCCT
Source organism: Ambystoma mexicanum (assembly GCF_040938575.1). Classification (NCBI taxonomy): domain Eukaryota; kingdom Metazoa; phylum Chordata; class Amphibia; order Caudata; family Ambystomatidae; genus Ambystoma; species Ambystoma mexicanum. The sequence continues at coordinate 88,355,184 of NC_090939.1, read as the reverse complement.
TAGCAAATTGGGAAAATGTTGATAACAACCGTTGAAGACCGACTCGGGAGTTTTCAAAATATTGAGTGCCAGAATGTTTCAAGGCCCTAATTTCACTTTGCAATTTCCTCTTAGCAACCACCATTTCTACATCATACACATGTGTGGTCTTCCCCAATACTCGGGTAGAAATTCTGGGATTAGATTTCACTCTCCCATAAATCTATCAAAGTTCGGGGAGTTAAAAACCTTTAATTTCCAGTCTAAGGGAGTCCCTCTAATGTCATGGTCTAACTCATTATTCATGATCTCAATGTTTCGATTAGACCATCGAATGGCGTTCCCTGCACAGTTAGTAGCCACATGCTGCATAGTATCTGTGGTTTAGGATCCATTAGAGAATTAAATTCAGCATCCAGAATTGCATGGTCACTCCAATTGTTGAATTCAATTGTAAATTCAGCACAGCAGTTTAAAAGATGAGAATCTGCAAAATTGTAGTCCAAAGTTGAGGAGCTCTGCCCCCACTGCCAGGTTGATTGTGCCCGTGCCTCTCCCTGAACAATTCTGTTAATCAAAAACAGGCTCATTACTTCTACCAGCCGTTACGGTCCTTGGGGTCCTTAGATATCATAGCCCCAGTCACATCCCAATTACCCTCTAGTGTTTCCGACAAGATACAGTTTGAATTAAAATCGCCTGCAATAATAATTCTTCCTTCCGGAAAGGAGTTTGACCATGCCCAGAGAAGCCCCAACTGCAGTAATCAGACCCCCGGATGCTCGCCCCCACCTTACTGGGTTTAGCAGGTTGAGCAAACACCCAATAGCCATCGATGAGAGGAGTGTCCAATAACCAAATCTCCTGGATTAAAATGACATTTGCCTGTTTTAATGCTTTCAAGCCTCAGTATTTCCGAACAAGTTTTGGCTACCTCTAGAATTCCAGGAGACCAGCTTCATAGATTCTTCTCGTGAGTTCCTGTCCTCTGGGCCACATTCTCTATGGGAATTTCCTTTGCCACAAAGCGGATGTGGCCAAGTCCAAATTGGACTTATTACAATGCTTTTGCTCCCCGAGTCAATTAATTAATCTTCAGCCAGGATTATTGGAATCAATCCTAATGTGAAGTTTTCCCCCTCCAGGCAAATGGTTGCCTTCGATTTCCCTTTCCGGTACGTTTTGGATGTCAAATCCCAGCTCTTTCAATTGTAATCTTTCAGAGAAGACCAGTTCTTTCATTCTTTCACCAGGTGCGATCCAAAATAGAGAATACAACTATTTGTGTCTGCTCGATTAGGGAATGCCACTCGGTCAATATCGACTGATGACAACAGACTCCTTGATGAAATGTCCCTAAAGATAGTGAGAATATTCACTCCATTCAAGCAGACAGGAACTTCCGGACCCAGAAGACTACTCATACTGAGTTTTGGCTGATTATTACTTTGTCTGCAGGTGGAGGCTTGACTGCTTAGTTATCATTTTTCTCCACCCTCGTGATCCCACCCAGTGTCGGCATCCTTTGCTTGTCGCAGCACACTATAGGGTTTAGTTTTATTCGCCCCCACCCCTTGGCCCATCCTCCACATTACTCACTTTGCGCCTGTATAATTTGTCTAATAATCGGCCGACCCCCGAATTCAGTGTTGGATATGCTGAAGAGGGTAGAATTGCAAAGAGAGCCAGTGAGGAGAAGTGTCATGTGCAAAGATCTTTTAATCCTAAAGATTATTTTAAGATCCCCAAAGAAAGGGTGTTTGAGATGCTAACTCTGGGCCTCATTACAAGGTTGGCTGTGCACTAGAAAAGTGACCGTAACACAATTATCACCACATTTACTGCAAAGCCAAATTCAAAGTTCGGCAGTAATATGAAGGAAACCCCTCCAGCACGTTGCTGTATGTTTTTCTCCTACAATTTAGTACCTAAAAAAGTGAGGATTTATTGCAGGCCGAATTACCGCCCACAGCTAATGCTCCACATCTCCAATGGAGTCCTATGGATTCCATTAATTGGCGGTGTCCTCCAAATCTCCAGCGGAGTTCTGTGGATTCCATGAATTGGGGATGTCCTCCAAATCTCCAACAGAGTTCTGTGAGTAACATGAATTGGGGGTGTCCTCCAAATCTCCAACGGAGTTCTGTAGATTCCATGAATTGGGGGTGTCCTCCAAATCTCCAATGGAGTTCTGTGGATTCCATAAATTGGGGGTAGCAGGAGGTTAATGCTGTTACTGGAACTGCTAATTTGCTGGATTTACCACCAAAATGAGTTGCTGCAGTAGTGATTGAGCTTGCCGGTATTTCCTCCTCAAGTGCTGCTTTTGGGTCTGGGAGATGTTCTGTCGTCTTTATTCACAAGTTCATTATTGTGTTAAGCCACCCTACTGGTTCATCAACAACTCTCTATGCAAGGAACCAAAAGAAACATTCCTTTTATTTTTGCTCTTTTGTGGGTTTACTCAATAGCAAACTTTAATATTCGGCTATGTGCCGACAGACTGGCCAAGAATTCAACTGAATATCATTTTATCATAACTTCTGCTTTCAAACTTGATAAAGACATTTGCATAAGTTGTGTTTGTTTTTTGCTGCCAAGCGTCTTTAATGCCTCTTATTTTTACAGGCGCGACATTTAAACCCACGCATTAGGGTGGAGTTCAATTCATAAAATGCTCATTTCAGCTTTACTGATTAGGCTAAGTATTCATAGAAGTATTTGGCCGAAGGTACAGATCTGAATTTTGGAGGCCTTACTACGGTTCTATGTGTTTTCATTCAATGCAATTGATCGAATATGATTTGGAGGGATTTTCTTTTTCTCTCCAATTTGTTTTGGGGTGCAAATATATGTGGGCGGAGACACCCCCATCCACCTCCCTATATTAATCACAATTACCCCCATATATATTTGCAGCCAAATCAGTTATTAAAAATTAGACCAATTCTTCTGCGTTGTAATCTTCCTATCCCCTTACTGCCTGTCAAAGCTTAAGTTCAGTACTCCTTTACTCTATCTGGTGGAGGAGACAGGGTTGCTTTTAGTGCAGGCTTGACGTTGGCAGCCTGCACAACTGCGATTTCTGCAAAGGGTAGGTAAAAGGGAAGGTGGGGCCATGTAGCCCTGACCATCACAGAAATCAAGAAAGCATTCTGATGAGAAGTGACTTCCTACAAGTAGACAGGACTGCATGAACTTTTTAGGACCAATCAGCATCCAGAGGACTAACACAGGATGAGAGTTTTATGGTGTGCACAGAAGCTGCACTGGCATTAAGTGTGATTTCAGCCAATGTACCGAGCCCGGGGCGCACACCTGCATCTTAAAGATCTTGAATTTAGAAGATGTTCCCTATGCTTTCTTTTCCAGAATATGCGTAGTGCCTATCGGCAAAATAATAAAACTTAAGATATGCAGTGTCTAATCTACACATACAAACACACACCCAGAAGAAACCACTCAAGGCTGCATAGATAGAACCGGTGATTCGGAATTACCCGCCAGTGCAGACAACGCCATCCTAGAGGCAGAAGGTGTGGCACGTAGCAGATCAGAGGACTCCGCAGACCAAGTCCTAATCCTCTCTGTTTTAAGAGTTTTAGTCACAGTGTTGATGTCGAAGCGAAGATATGGTTGCTACCATGCAAAGTACAAAAGTGAAGCAGAAGCCAGTCCCATGGCCTGGATGAATTGAAAGAAGTGGTCACAATTGTAGATGCTGGATTAGAAATCATTGTAGGGAATAGTAGGAGGCAGCAAGTTTGCAGGAACCATTGACACAAACAAAAGCAGAATGTCCTCTGCGAACACATCACTGTATTTTTAGTAATTTCTTTGGTCAAGTTCTGCTCTGGCAATACCACCAAATTGTAGAGTCTGTACGATCCCCCCTTTCAAGCGGCAGTGATCTGCTTTTCCTCTTTTTATGCCCTGCATCATCAAAAAGGCTCCTTGATGTAGAGCTGTGTGTCATCCGCATACAGGTGCAGCTTGATAAATTGCCCGGAGTGGATGACCCCAAGAGGTTTCATGTAAAAATTTCAAAAATCAAGGTGAATGGGATGGTACCTTGTAGGACAGAGCAGCTGATGGGCCCATTTCGACATAGCAGTGCTCGGATGTCATGAATAAGCTGCCCTAGTTGGGTATGGGATCTGCGATTCCATGCATGAGGATAGGGTATAGAGCAGAATCTTGTGATCAAATGCAGATTAGAGTTCCAAGAGGCGTAGATTACCATTGTTGGGTGGAGGGGGCAACTGACGATCAGGGTGGTGGCAGACTCGTTCATGCAGCATGGTTAGCAGCCAGGTTGTCAGGCCTGGAGGAAGCTGTGGTGATCAATGCAGGCTTAGAGCTGGATCGCCAAGGCCCAGGAAGGAGAAAAGGATGATCGGTTAGCAATTTGCAAAGTCATCATTGCCTAAGTGGGATTTCTTTAAAAGTAGGGATGATATGGGCATTTATTGGGGAAGTAGAAGGGATCTGACCAGAGTGAGGAATTAATGAGTGCACAAATGAGAGGTGAGGTTGCAGCATGGATGATGGCCGTGGGTAGTGCATTCAGTCATATGAAGGGTTTTGAGAGATTTTAGGGTTATGTTGCGTGCTGTGGGCAATGCATACCCATCGTATGAAGGATTTTGACAGATTTTAGGGTTGTATGGAGTGCTGTAGGCAGTGCATATTCGTTGTATGAAGGGTTTTGAGAGATTTCAGGGTTGTGTGGCGTGCTGTGGGCAGTGCATACCCGTTGGATGAAGGGTTTTGAGAGTTTTCAGGGTTGTGTGGAGTGCTGTGGGCAGTGCATACTCGTATGAAGGGTTTTGGGAGATTTCAGGGTTGTGTGGCGTGCTGTGGGCAGTGCATACCCGTTGGATGAAGGGTTTTGAGAGATTTCAGGGTTGTGTGGAGTGCTGTGGGCAGTGCATACTCGTATGAAGCATTTTGAGAGATTTTAGGGTTGTGTGGAGTGCTGTGGGCAGTGCATACTCGTATGAAGGGTTTTGAGAGATTCTAGGTTTGTGTGGAGTGCTGTGGGCAGTGCATACTCGTTGTATGAAGAGATTTGAGAGGTTTTAGGATTGTGTGGAGTGAAGCGATGGTACGTGGGTGGAAGGTGTGGCAGGAGGGGGATGTGTCGGATAGTGTTGATCTTATCAATAAAGAACAACTGATGGGCACTGGTGGAAGTTTTGAAAAAGTGTAAGATTGCAGGTGATGGCAGTTGGTTAATACATTGTTTCAAAGAGGACTATTTTATCACTGCCGGTCATAGAAATTGATTTGATATTAAAAAAATGCATTTGAGGTTGGCGAGCTTGGCCGCCATGCAAGGTTATTTGGAGCACTCAGGTTCTCATGGTTCTAGTTGGCGGCCACATACCCTTTCCTGTACCCTAATTTCACATTTTATAGTGTTACAATGTTGTGTGAAAAGGGCAGCAGAGTGTTTGGGTCTGAGCTTATGCAGCCGGATGAATGAAGGTCAAGGTGGGTATGGGCTGTCATTCAGGTCATGGTGAGTGCATGTGTTTTTTGCATGATTGAGGGAAGATGAAACAAAGATTTGTGTGGAAGGTGTGAAAAAGGGCATTGAAAACAACATGTGATCTGGGAAGTGCTCCTGGGAGTCTGTGGGTGTGGTTCTGAGAAAGCGAGGTTCAACAGGGTGGTGACATTGGGCCGTGTTTCATGGTATTTATAGTGGGGTGTCGAGGAGGTTAAAGTCCCCAAGTTATTTGTTGTCGGTGTTGCGGATGGCGGTAGACAAGGTGATGCAGGTGAAGATCATTTTCTAATCTGCAGTGGGGTGTGGAGAGCTAGAAAAGGTGGAACCTGGTTAGGAGGGTGAATGTAGAGAGACTGGTGTGCAGTGAAACATTTGTAGGTGCATTTGGTGAATGCTTGTGAGACTTCTTGAAGGATGGTGAAGCGATCGCATGTCCCCGTCTTGTTAATGGGTGGATGTTAAAGGACGCGGCTAGGATGAGTTCATTGAAGCTGGGGCATATTTGTGTGATATTCATGTATTTACTGAGGAGGAAACAGTGGAGCTGGGTTGTTATGTGATTGACCAATGGGAAAGTGGCTATTGTGGGTAGATGGTGATGCTTGTGGTTACGAAGGTGGACAGATTAGGGACTGGTTGCGGTGAGAGGCTAATGTTGGTCTACCTGCCTAGACAGAAGGAGGGAGTGGTCACACGAGCCATGCGTTCTGTATTGACCCTAAGCTGTTTGGATGCCCCTTGGAAAGGACCAGGATGGCCACTTGTAAGGAAGGGAGGGTGGTAGCAGCAGGGCAGTGTGGAACCTGTATGGGATTGCAAGCATGCAGGTGCCCTTCCAGAGCCCCTCTTGGACTCGATCCTGGCACCTCTCTGCTTCTTCACAGCATCCACTGCAGAAATAGCTTCTTAGTTTAGTTTCTTTATTTGTACCGCACACCGAACCCTTAGGTAACTGGGCGCTTAAAGCTTATACAGGTGTTACAGACAGTTTTAGACAATAACAGAAATAGCGACAAAAAATTAAAACAACAAAACAGAACTAAGTGCAGTTCGAGCAAGGTTACATGGGGGTTGGAAGATGAGAGAACCAGGTACAGTACCAAATATCTAGGTAACAGCAGGAATGAGAGCATGCAGGTGAGCACAGGGAGGAGATACCTGATCACTCCAGTTTCTTGCCGAAGAGCCAACTCTTTACTTTGGCTCTAAAGGTCCAGAATGAAGGGTCCAATCTGAGGCTAAGGGGTAGGGCATTCCACTGTTTGGCGGCTAGCACAGGGAAACTGCCTCCCCCACCTTGTTATATTTAGAAGAAATCTGTGAACGAGCAGACAGTGTGACTGCATGGCTCTAGTTGGTTGACGTTTGTTGACTTTGCCAGCCAATTATTTAGGGCGGAATTTGAAAGGCACTTGTGGGTGATGACAAGTTTGCGAAAGGCAATTCTGTCCCGTACCGGAAACCCGTGGGCGTCCTTCCTGTAGCTAGTGATATGCGTGGATCTAGGTATACTTAATGCCGCTCTTAAGGCATTATTTTGAAGGACCTGGAGTTTGTTGAGTTTCCTTTCGGAGGTACCTAAGTAGAGGGTGTTGCAGTAGTCGATCTTGGATAACACTAGAGCCCTGGCTAAGGTAATGCAACTACATTTACTTGCTTCTTGAAGGAGAGTGTGGAAGTATACTCCCAGGGTTTTAATTTCTTTGGCCACTTTAATTAGGTTTCCATCGATATTGATGGAGGCATAGCGGGGTCTAATTTGTTCAGGCCGGTTTGGCTGCCTGCTGCACACTTGCTAGACTAGGGTGGCTCCAAGGCGTCTGTTGTTGAATGCACGTTATTGTACATCATTTCATTGCAATGACCTTAGGACACCCATTCTCAACATGCAGCTCTGTCATACCTCCCGTAGGTCAATTGCAATGGGAGATATTCTCATTAATCTTGTACCAGCAAAATCACATGACTGCAGTAGTTTTTCAAAGGCTCTATCTGGCCATGCGAGGAAGATCATAACCTACCTCTTGCAAAGAATGCACCCATTGACATAGTAACAAATCTGAAAGAGTCTTCATCACCCACAAATATTGAGTAAACATGGACAAAACTGCTGTATGGAGCCTGAAAAACTTGCGGGCATGAAGAAATATTTTGGGGCTAGGCAGAAGGGTATTCCACAATCCATCATGAACCTGGGATAAAGGTTCCATTCCTCGCTGGACACAATGGAACTAACACTCGGGTAGGGCTGAGGTTCTGTGGGGGGTAGGCCAGAGCGAGCGCTGAGAGGTGGGGACGGGGTACCAATTTTTATTGCCCTGATCTTGCAGAAATGAAAGATGTGTGCACAGTTTCTAGGCCTCCCGCCATCCAGTTCATGAAGTTGGGGTCACAGAGCACATGGGAGATGACATGGAATCTGACATCACAATGAATTAGGAAATCACAAAGAGGACTGATGAAGATGCTGAGCAAGAGGGTGGAAGCCGGGATAGTTATGGAAACCCACAGGACACTGACGTGGGCAGTTGAGAGGAAGCCCCATTTGAAACACTGTTTTCTATTCAGCAAAATGGAAGCAAGCGGGCATCTGTGACTGTGGCTGTCAAGCATTGTTTTCCCCAATGGGCCCCTTATGAGCCACACAAATAAGCCGCTCGATTAGCAGCCTGGTGGTAAGTTGAACCGAAGGCCAGAGAGAGGTCTAACCGGGAATGCTGGGTTGTATTTGCTGATGGCTGTCCCTAGCAGACGGTCTTGCATCCTTGAGTGTTGTTCTTGTACCTTGGTCTGGCATGGCCAGATATCATTTGTTAAATATTTTCAGTTCTTGCATAGTATCTAGATGACTCAATTTAAAAAGCCAGACCTTATTCTAGTGACTTATGTAAGGGGGCTACTGGGATCCCTTACCCCAGGAATAGTGTGGCTTGCAGATGGACGACTATTCAATGAGCGCTGCAGGAAGGTTCTCCGAGATTTTCTAACCTATCCGCTGTGTTCCTATACTTGACACACTACTATGGTGCTTCCAGATTCCCATCCCGCTTCTCCCGGCCCTTGACACTGTCAGGTTCCTAAGCCGCTGTCCTGTAAACACCCTCAGTGCACTGGCTTCTACACACTGAGTCTGGCTCGCAGGGGTTTTGCGCTGCTTTCTTAGTGCCTCACCTGCAGGTCTCCCATATTGGCCCGTATTCGAGAATATGCCAACACATATGTAGGATCTTTGGACAACAGAAGAACTTGTAAAGGGCACGCCCTCAACCATCCTCCTCCCAACGACACCACGTTTACCAATAGTGAGGTCATACGAGGTCTCACATACCATAGTTCCGTCAGCCACTCTCTCGGGTACCAGCTTGGTGTTGCTTGCCTTCTCGAAGCAGTCCTTATCCGGGCCATGGGGGGTCATGATGCTGTGCAAGGAGCCCCCGCCGGGCTGGAAACCCTCCTCCTTTGCTTCATAGTGCCCCTTGATCAGTCCCATGAACTCGCTCATACAGTTTCCTGGAAATCAAACCAAATGTTGACATACTTTTTTTAATACTGCTTATATAATGACTCATCCATGCAAATCTATTCATATATTGGGGGAATCGAGGAGAATGGCAAGTTGCAAGCTAGAAGCCGGCCATAAACAGTCACTCGCCAGCCCAATTCTATATATACACAGACAGCCCACCATTTCATACTCGGCAAGAGTCAATTATCGCTAGCGAATGGCAAGTTGCAAGCTAGAAGCTGGCCATAAACAGTCACTCGCCAGCCCAATTCTATATATACACAGACAGCCCACCATTTCATACTCGGCAAGAGTCAATTATCGCTAGCGAATGGCAAGTTGCAAGCTAGAAGCCGGCCATAAACAGTCACTCGCCAGCCCAATTCTATATATACACAGACAGCCCACCATTTCATACTCGGCAAGAGTCAATTATCGCTAGCGAATGGCAAGTTGCAAGCTAGAAGCCGGCCATAAACAGTCACTCGCCAGCCCAATTCTATATATACACACACAGCCCACCATTTCTTACTCGGCAAGAGTCAATTATCGCTAGCGAATGGCAAGTTGCAAGCTAGAAGCCGGCCATAAACAGTCACTCGCCAGCCCAATTCTATATATACACAGACAGCCCACCATTTCATACTCGGCAAGAGTCAATTATCGCTAGCGAATGGCAAGTTGCAAGCTAGAAGCCGGCCATAAACAGTCACTCGCCAGCCCAATTCTACATATACACAGACAGCCCACCATTTCTTACTCGGCAAGAGTCAATTATCGCTAGCGAATGGCAAGTTGCAAGCTAGAAGCCGGCCATAAACAGTCACTCGCCAGCCCAATTCTATATATACACACACAGCCCACCATTTCTTACTCGGCAAGAGTCAATTATCGCTAGCGAATGGCAAGTTGCAAGCTAGAAGCCGGCCATAAACAGTCACTCGCCAGCCCAATTCTATATATACACAGACAGCCCACCATTTCATACTCGGCAAGAGTCAATTATCGCTAGCGAATGGCAAGTTGCAAGCTAGAAGCCGGCCATAAACAGTCACTCGCCAGCCCAATTCTACATATACACAGACAGCCCACCATTTCATACTCGGCAAGAGTCAATTATCGCTAGCGAATGGCAAGTTGCAAGCTAGAAGCCGGCCATAAACAGTCACTCGCCAGCCCAATTCTACATATACACAGACAGCCCACCATTTCTTACTCGGCAAGAGTCAATTATCGCTAGCGAATGGCAAGTTGCAAGCTAGAAGCCGGCCATAAACAGTCACTCGCCAGCCCAATTCTATATATACACAGACAGCCCACCATTTCATACTCGGCAAGAGTCAATTATCGCTAGCGAATGGCAAGTTGCAAGCTAGAAGCCGGCCATAAACAGTCACTCGCCAGCCCAATTCTATATATACACAGACAGCCCACCATTTCATACTCGGCAAGAGTCAATTATCGCTAGCGAATGGCAAGTTGCAAGCTAGAAGCCGGCCATAAACAGTCACTCGCCAGCCCAATTCTATATATACACAGACAGCCCACCATTTCATACTCGGCAAGAGTCAATTATCGCTAGCGAATGGCAAGTTGCAAGCTAGAAGCCGGCCATAAACAGTCACTCGCCAGCCCAATTCTATATATACACACACAGCCCACCATTTCTTACTCGGCAAGAGTCAATTATCGCTAGCGAATGGCAAGTTGCAAGCTAGAAGCCGGCCATAAACAGTCACTCGCCAGCCCAATTCTACATATACACAGACAGCCCACCATTTCTTACTCGGCAAGAGTCAATTATCGCTAGCGAATGGCAAGTTGCAAGCTAGAAGCCGGCCATAAACAGTCACTCGCCAGCCCAATTCTATATATACACACACAGCCCACCATTTCTTACTCGGCAAGAGTCAATTATCGCTAGCGAATGGCAAGTTGCAAGCTAGAAGCCGGCCATAAACAGTCACTCGCCAGCCCAATTCTATATATACACAGACAGCCCACCATTTCATACTCGGCAAGAGTCAATTATCGCTAGCGAATGGCAAGTTGCAAGCTAGAAGCCGGCCATAAACAGTCACTCGCCAGCCCAATTCTATATATACACAGACAGCCCACCATTTCATACTCGGCAAGAGTCAATTATCGCTAGCGAATGGCAAGTTGCAAGCTAGAAGCCGGCCATAAACAGTCACTCGCCAGCCCAATTCTACATATACACAGACAGCCCACCATTTCTTACTCGGCAAGAGTCAATTATCGCTAGCGAATGGCAAGTTGCAAGCTAGAAGCCGGCCATAAACAGTCACTCGCCAGCCCAATTCTATATATACACACACAGCCCACCATTTCTTACTCGGCAAGAGTCAATTATCGCTAGCGAATGGCAAGTTGCAAGCTAGAAGCCGGCCATAAACAGTCACTCGCCAGCCCAATTCTATATATACACAGACAGCCCACCATTTCATACTCGGCAAGAGTCAATTATCGCTAGCGAATGGCAAGTTGCAAGCTAGAAGCCGGCCATAAACAGTCACTCGCCAGCCCAATTCTACATATACACAGACAGCCCACCATTTCATACTCCGCAAGAGTCAATTATCGCTAGCGAATGGCAAGTTGCAAGCTAGAAGCAGGCCATAAACAGTCACTTGCCAGCCCAATTCTATATATACACACACAGCCCACCATTTCTTACTCGGCAAGAGTCAATTATCGCTAGCGAATGGCAAGTTGCAAGCTAGAAGCCGGCCATAAACAGTCACTCGCCAGCCCAATTCTATATATACACAGACAGCCCACCATTTCATACTCGGCAAGAGTCAATTATCGCTAGCGAATGGCAAGTTGCAAGCTAGAAGCCGGCCATAAACAGTCACTCGCCAGCCCAATTCTATATATACACAGACAGCCCACCATTTCATACTCGGCAAGAGTCAATTATCGCTAGCGAATGGCAAGTTGCAAGCTAGAAGCCGGCCATAAACAGTCACTCGCCAGCCCAATTCTATATATACACACACAGCCCACCATTTCTTACTCGGCAAGAGTCAATTATCGCTAGCGAATGGCAAGTTGCAAGCTAGAAGCCGGCCATAAACAGTCACTCGCCAGCCCAATTCTACATATACACAGACAGCCCACCATTTCTTACTCGGCAAGAGTCAATTATCGCTAGCGAATGGCAAGTTGCAAGCTAGAAGCCGGCCATAAACAGTCACTCGCCAGCCCAATTCTATATATACACACACAGCCCACCATTTCTTACTCGGCAAGAGTCAATTATCGCTAGCGAATGGCAAGTTGCAAGCTAGAAGCCGGCCATAAACAGTCACTCGCCAGCCCAATTCTATATATACACAGACAGCCCACCATTTCATACTCGGCAAGAGTCAATTATCGCTAGCGAATGGCAAGTTGCAAGCTAGAAGCCGGCCATAAACAGTCACTCGCCAGCCCAATTCTATATATACACAGACAGCCCACCATTTCATACTCGGCAAGAGTCAATTATCGCTAGCGAATGGCAAGTTGCAAGCTAGAAGCCGGCCATAAACAGTCACTCGCCAGCCCAATTCTACATATACACAGACAGCCCACCATTTCTTACTCGGCAAGAGTCAATTATCGCTAGCGAATGGCAAGTTGCAAGCTAGAAGCCGGCCATAAACAGTCACTCGCCAGCCCAATTCTATATATACACACACAGCCCACCATTTCTTACTCGGCAAGAGTCAATTATCGCTAGCGAATGGCAAGTTGCAAGCTAGAAGCCGGCCATAAACAGTCACTCGCCAGCCCAATTCTATATATACACAGACAGCCCACCATTTCATACTCGGCAAGAGTCGATTATCGCTAGCGAATGGCAAGTTGCAAGCTAGAAGCCGGCCATAAACAGTCACTCGCCAGCCCAATTCTACATATACACAGACAGCCCACCATTTCATACTCGGCAAGAGTCAATTATCGCTAGCGAATGGCAAGTTGCAAGCTAGAAGCAGGCCATAAACAGTCACTCGCCAGCCCAATTCTATATATACACACACAGCCCACCATTTCTTACTCGGCAAGAGTCAATTATCGCTAGCGAATGGCAAGTTGCAAGCTAGAAGCCGGCCATAAACAGTCACTCGCCAGCCCAATTCTATATATACACAGACAGCCCACCATTTCATACTCGGCAAGAGTCAATTATCGCTAGCGAATGGCAAGTTGCAAGCTAGAAGCCGGCCATAAACAGTCACTCGCCAGCCCAATTCTATATATACACAGACAGCCCACCATTTCATACTCGGCAAGAGTCAATTATCGCTAGCGAATGGCAAGTTGCAAGCTAGAAGCCGGCCATAAACAGTCACTCGCCAGCCCAATTCTACATATACACAGACAGCCCACCATTTCATACTCGGCAAGAGTCAATTATCGTTAGCGAATGGCAAGTTGCAAGCTAGAAGCAGGCCATAAACAGTCACTCGCCAGCCCAATTCTATATATACACACACAGCCCACCATTTCTTACTCGGCAAGAGTCAATTATCGCTAGCGAATGGCAAGTTGCAAGCTAGAAGCCGGCCATAAACAGTCACTCGCCAGCCCAATTCTACATATACACAGACAGCCCACCATTTCATACTCGGCAAGAGTCAATTATCGCTAGCGAATGGCAAGTTGCAAGCTAGAAGCAGGCCATAAACAGTCACTCGCCAGCCCAATTCTATATATACACACACAGCCCACCATTTCTTACTCGGCAAGAGTCAATTATCGCTAGCGAATGGCAAGTTGCAAGCTAGAAGCCGGCCATAAACAGTCACTCGCCAGCCCAATTCTATATATACACAGACAGCCCACCATTTCATACTCGGCAAGAGTCAATTATCGCTAGCGAATGGCAAGTTGCAAGCTAGAAGCCGGCCATAAACAGTCACTCGCCAGCCCAATTCTACATATACACAGACAGCCCACCATTTCATACTCGGCAAGAGTCAATTATCGCTAGCGAATGGCAAGTTGCAAGTGCAAATTTTGCACCCTGGATGTCTAGTCCTGTCGCTCTTTCAGGATTTGCTACTGTGTAGTGAGAGTGTATAAACCCAGGAGACAGCAGTGTAATATATTGCCTGTTTCTGTAGCTTCGCCGGATTTCAGGAAACCGCTCAACATCTACTGATGGAATGTGGAGAGTATGGCCATTTATATGTGAAGATGTTGGGTTCTTATGCAGCCGACTATAACAGTATTAAGAGCGAAAGCTTTTAGCGGTACTGTTTGAACATTGAACTCAAATCTATGCATATTGCTTTGTTTAACATCTGGAAAGAAATATCAATAACTGGAACATTTTGAAAACTTCCCAGCGATTCCTGCTCATGGTGTACAACACCTGCCTGGGAAGTTTGTCCATTTACTGCTCTCTTTCTATTTATTTAGACAGTATAACTAGGTTATTTGCTGCTACTACTATTTTGATATTGTTTGTGTTATGATTCATTAATTCTTACACTCTATGGGACTGAGATTAGTATGGCATGTGTTTATTTAGTTATTTATTTATGGTGTATATTGTTCTTGCTGTCTTGTGTTATGTTATGTTATGTTATTTTGCATTTATATAGCGCCTTATATACCATTGGTATGTTCTGACATTGTTTTTTTTTCAGCTTAAGTTATTAACACAGCGCAAGATTATGGGCCTCATCACGAGTTGAGCGGTATCCCCGCTGGGATACCGCCCAACTGTATTTGCGTTACTGCCCACCTGTCTGCTGGTATTACTGCTGGATCACGGGTTGGGCAGTGAATGTAATTCCCCATTGGGTCCATTGGACCCAATGAGGAATGTTCGGTGAAATTACCGCTGGTGGTATTTCTGGCGCATTTACCCCCAGCTTAGAGCTGGCGGTAAATGCTGCCATACTCATGTTTGGGCGGACCCTTAAATGCGGCGGTAATAGCGTTACCACCGCATTTAAAGGCTACCGTCCAACTCGTGATGAGGCTCTATGTAAGTAATGTTGAATTAATTAATCGATTTCTAAATCTGTATTTATATTATGATAAAGCTCATTGAGCTATAAACAGAATAAAAAAAATATATTGCCTGTTTCTCATAAATGCCAAGTACGCTGGAGCTGGCAGGATGATGGAGACTTTGTTTTCTGTGACTTTCATTAAGCACCTGGACCTCTACCAAATGATGAACCAATCAGTTACCTGCTACAATATCAACACACAGGCCTGCATTTGCCATTGATCCCAAATAGGTTAAATGACCATACTCCTGAGGTAATGGTAAATGGGGCAGTTTGCATGTGGAGTACCCCCGGGGTCTGTACTGCTATCGATATTAAACAAACTACTTCTATATAATGTGAGATGGTGTGCTTGGGGCATGATGTAATTCTACAATGTAAGAGCAGCAGCACCCTTTACCCAAGTCCTATTCGGTCCCCTGGGGTGTGATTGAGAGGAAGCTGTGATCACATAGAAATCTTTGGGATTGCGTCATGACATATGGTGAACTAGTTGTCTGAATAATTATTGCCAGGGGCCGTTTAACTGCCCAATTAGGGCGCACCCCTGCATGTCTCCCTCCCCGTGATGTTGCAACCGGTTACTAGTCTTTCCATTAAAGTTTTTCCATCGAGGGTTCGTTCCATCAAATCCTTTTCATTGGAAAAATGTTCCATCGAATTGCCATACATAAAGTGCTAAGTTTAGGGTTTCGTTATATAAACACTTTACATTTTTGCATGGAAATTCGATGAAACATTCATAACGTTATAACGTTACAGGGAGCTGTCCAGTGCTGAAATATATAATCTATTTCAACACTGCACAGCTCCCTCTAACTGGTGGTGTCTATTGTTTATTGTGGGAGGGGGGTTCCCCCACAAATGCCCCCTCCAAACCCCCAGGGATCCCCTGCCCAACCACCATTTTAAAATGTAACCCTTTCCTCAACCCATTGAATTTCCAACCCAAACATCCATACATCTATTTTAAAGGTATGTTTGAGTTGGAAATTCAATGAAAAATCATTCAATGAATATGCTTTTCGATGGAATAGCACTTCAATGAATGAATTTCGATGGATAATGATTTGATGGAAAATATTTCGATGGAAAGCCTGCATACCGTTGCAACCGTGCAGCCAGGTTTACAGCCATGGACAACCGTCGACTACTGTGTTGTAAGGTGGACTTTAAACGGGAAACCCATCCCCTGTCCCTCGCGTTGTGGGTCATTTCTTCGGTCATTCTTTAGGAGTGTGCACTTTAAGTTGTGCCCATCAATGGATTAAATGTTCCTTGTAGGCATCTCGCCATGGAACCCTGACACTACCTTTATGCTCAGCAGACTAAGGGCACCTTTTCCACACAATCATCGGGCACACATGGTGCTAGGGCTAGCATTGATCCGACTGAAGGCAACCTATCCAGAGGGAAGCCAAGAAAGAAGACCTACCCAGAAGGTTGGCCAACACAGATCCTCTGCCGACATGTTTACTTATTCCATGCATTCAGGAGGCATGAGGAGTACTGAACTCTATGTTCATCAATGACATTGGAGGTCCAGCCTGTCACCAGGCATAGAACCTTGCATATTTTAAGGTGGCAGGCGCAGGTAAAATCCTGGCGGTGATGATAAGTTCGGGAAGCCGGAAGGTCAGCTCAGGGGCAACAGGTTTGTCTTGGAAGCAAGATAACGCAGAGAACAGAGGTTCGAATATGGGTCTCCCGTATTAAGCGTGTTTTAAAAGATGAATGAATAAGTTGTTAATCCTTCTCTATATATCCCATTTCCACTGAGTCCTTCGTCAGACCTTAAGGACTCAAGCGTATCTGTAAGGATCAATCGGGTGCGCTCGCTGCAGACATACCAGGTTCTTCTTTTTAAGAAGGGGGAGTTCTTGGAGGTTGAGCAAATGCAAAGGCAACACTCTGCTCCTAAAAATAAATAGAAAATCCACTGATCTGGTGGATCAGTATCATTCAAAATGGGGTCCTAACAACCCCTGTTATTACAGCGCTTAGAACCAAGAGGAGTCTGGCCTGAAGCACTATTTAAGGACACAATATCATTAATGTTGTTATCGATTACTTCAGCTGGAATACGCGCTGTAAGAAATCGTCTTCACTCCTCCCAAATCTTGCCCCCCCCACTCCACTAATGAACATGTTACTAGTATTTTCTGATTGAGCTGCTGTTATGCTTGCCATCTTACAAATAGAAATAATCAGGCCATGCCTTTCATTTTTTAAATTCTGGAAAGTTCAGGCGCGGGAGCCTTGAGCAAGAATTTTGTGCTAACTCCCATGTATTAAAATTGAGCATGGGAATCCCAGCTCATCAAACAGCATTTACTAAGGGGTCTGAACTAAGAATTGTCTGGCACGGCTTAAAATGCATAAGTCCCTTTCATAAGAAATGCGGCCTATGCAATTGATGGAGCGGCCTAACAAACGGGGGCGAGTTTTCAATCCATTATTAAATGCACCTTGCATGAAAGGGGGGGTATTAGCACCTGGAAGTCATAAATGGCCTTCTCTGAACCCACAAGGATGCTCGGAATGCAGTCATTATCTCTGATATTGACCTCATTCTAAAGTGTGTGACTTCAGCAGCAGCCTTACAGCTGGACTGGTGTTTTATTTTTTCAAAAATTGCTGATATCATTGTAGACCCAAGAAGGAGTTACGATCGCTTCCTAAAAACCCATTCACTGAGGTATTGCCCTTTAACAGTATCCTGAGCTTGTGTGTTGTTCCACACCATTGTGGGAGACCGGCAGACCCACATGCGAACAAGGGGGGGGGGCGCTAGATCTTGTCACTCTAGCGCCCCCCAACATGATATGGCCTCATGGTTTCATTACCTCGCCCTTGCCGGAAACACCTAGGACTACCACTATACCTCCCGTTGTGCTCAGATGTCTTCTCATTAATGCACGATCCGCTGTGGCCCATCTGAGGATGTTTTTGCGTTCTTGACAAACTAATGTCTGACAACCTCTGTATTACAGAGACGTGGTTTAACCCTGCTTCTGGCCCTGATATTGTCCAAATGCTCCCTCCCCCCCAGTATGGTATTGACCGTCCCGCCCCCAGAAATGGGGGTGGAGTCGCTTTTGTATTTTAAAAAATCCCTCAACTGTTCTATTATTGAACTTGATCACCATCTACTCCTGTGAGGTTTCTCCTGAATATTCTATACATTTTCCTATTTCTTGTCGCCCGCCAGGATATGCCACTAATCACTTCCTCAATAGTCTTGCACAATTGTTTGCTGATCTATCTCTAATTAATCCAAAAATAATTATTTCGGGAGATTTTAATCTTAATCCTAATAATCCCCTTGATCTCCAAGATGCTCAGTTTATTTCTTGTCTCACCGACTGTGGTCTTTTTCTCAACAACCGTAGACCCACTCACTCTGCTGGTTATCAGCTTGATCTCATTATTTCAAATGTCCCGGAACTCGCCTCTTTTTCTCCATGGCCAGATCACTTTTTGCTACCTTTTTCATTTTCCCTCCCTCAGTCCAAAGGTAGACTGAACCATTGAGTGAAACTTCAACGTCGCTGGCTGAATGTCCCACTTAATATTATTGCGGAGTCCATTGAAACTCTTATGGGTGCTAATCCCTGTGATTCCCTGATTGAGGCTCTACAGTCCACTGTGCACTTTCTAGCCCCTTCTAGGCTTTCCGCCATTCGTGCCAAACATTCCACTCCTTGGTATTCTCCTGTGCTACGAACACTTAAGCAAAAACGCAGACTGGCTGAACGCAGGTGGCACCGCTCTCCAGACTCATCTGTTAAACTGACTTATGTTCAAGCATTTATCAACGTTCTATGAAAAATGCCAAAGCTCAGTATTTTGCTAATTGTATCCTCAGCGCTACCTGCGCCTCCAAATAACTTTTTCAGGTCGCCAAGGAACTGACCACCCCTATTCGTCCCCCACCCCCTCACTACGCTGCTTACGCAAACACACTGTGATCATATTGCATCCTTTTTTAAAGATGTTTTTGTATAGTTGAGGAGCAGACATGCATTGACAGACCTGCTCTCACTAATCCTTCTGATGTCTGCCCCCACTTGACTGTGCCCCCTCGTAACACCTTTGACTTTATAACAGTGACTGACACCGTAGTATCTACAGCCCTACTTAAACTCAAATCTGCTTCCCCTATTGACCCTATTCCACTGCGTATTCTTCAATCTCTTTCTCACAAACTTGCCCCCTTATTTGCAGCAGCTCTTCAATACTCTCTCTCCGCTGGATACATTCACCATTCGCTTAAGCATGCTACAATTTCTCCTTTGCTGAAGAAACCCCACCTAGATCCTGCTGCTGTGGAAAACTACCAACCGATATTTCTTCTTCCTGCTGTTATGAAACTGTTTGAATCGGTTGTCACCCCACAACTCTCTGTTTTTCTTGAAACCCACCATCTTCTTCACCCTTTCCAGGCAGGATTCTGGCCTGGTATGGGCACTGAATCCATCCCGATGGCTCTTTTTGATGACATTGCATTACTTCAGGACTACGGAGAGTCATTCTTCTCGATCTCTCTGCGGCCTTTGATACTGTTGACCATCACAGACTACTCCATTGTCTGAAGGAAGCTGGAATTTCTGGTACCCTTTGAAGTGGTTTTCATCTTTTCTTTCCAACCGAACCCAGACTGTTTCTCTTCCGCCTTTTACTTCCTCTTCTACCACCCTGGACTGCGGGGTCCCTCAAGGGTCAGCCCTTGCCCCCTCTTGTTTAATCTATATATGTTGGCTCTTGCAAAATTAATTTGCAGTCACGGTATACATTTTCTTTCCTATGCCGATGACACACAGATTCTCTTCAAACTTAATGCCCCCTCTACTGGTCCTCCTCAGAAGTTGAAGGACTGTCTTTCAGCAGTTGCTGACTGGATGTCCAAAAAGGGACTCAAGCTGAACAGTGATAAAACCGAGATTTTGTTGGTCGGCTCTACTTGCTCGGGACCATCTTGGACCACCGACTACTGGCCCCTCTCTCTTGGCCCTTGCCCTGAACCTTCCTCTACTGTGAAAATGTAGGTTTTAAAAGTATGCCCTCTGGCTCTAGGGCAGCCCAAATCTCAGCAATCTGCCAAACTCAAATTACTGAAAAAGGTTCTCCCTTTCTTGCCACCTGACTCCAGATCAAAAAATGTTACTGCTTCCATCATGGGGTCAATCGACTATTGTAACAGCATTTACTTGGGCTTCAGAATTCCAGCTTCAGCGACTGCAAATTCTTCAAAACTGTGCAGCAAGTCTTGCTCTTAATGCCCCTCAAATGGCCCATTCCCAAGATCTCCTTCCCCAACTCACACCTGGTGAAAAGCTGCATTAAGCTTCAAGCCCTGGGTCTTGTTTATCGAGCCATTCATGGTTTGGGATTCTGAGTTTTTGCAATCTAGATTGACACCTTATAGACCAGGCAGAGTTCTTCACTCGACGAACCAATTTCTGCGTAGTATTCCTCGTTTTCAACTGACTCGTGCCAGAGGAAGGCCTTTCTCTGTGCTCGGTCCGACTCTGTGGAATGCCCTCCCCCTTGACATCCGAACTGTTCCTGTTTTTTTTCTCCTTTCGTAAACGTCTTAAGACTTTTCTGGTTTAATCCCTCGTTGCTCCCTTCCTCTCTACCCTCTCAGTGCCTTGATGCCTTTTGTGGTCTTGTCCGCGCTCTACAAGTGTCAGTACAATACAATACACTCTTTTGAATGTTTTAATGTTTCTAACATCTCCCCGGGGTAACAAGCAGTCACTGGCTGGCCCGGGGAACTAGCGAAGGAAGCTGGCCAATGGAGTGGGAAGAAGGAGGACGGGAAACAACATGGTGTGAGCTATTCGGGTGAGGTCAAGGGAGCAGGACGACCATGCGACGAGATGGAGAAAGGGCAAAGCATAGCTGTATGGAGGAGACATATTGAAGGTGTGTGCAAGGTGGGGTATTAGTTGGTGGGAGAGAGTGGTACTGGCGTTTAAATGTGCTCGAAAGAGTGACAGTAGTGGGAGAGTAGAGCGTGACAGAAGGTGTGGGTGGAGTGAGTAGTAGTTGTAGTGTAGAGAGCGGAGTAGTTGTATTATGAAGAGGGGAATATGTGGAGAGGGGAGTAGTAGTGGTGTGGAGAGAGAGAGAGAAGTAAGGGGTAAGATCAGAGGATGGAAGCAGGCAGTGGAGAGAGGAAGAGGAGACGTTGCATGGAGAAGGAGAGAGGAGAGGAGGAGACCAGGGAGAGTGACAGCAGGAGCTAGGGTGAGGAGCAGTTGGGCCTGAGAGGGAAGTGGTGCCCAAGTGTCTGTAAGGCAACAGATATCCAGCCCAAGTCATCCTGGGGGACTAAGACAGACAGGGCATTTGCTTTTAGGCCATCAGCTTTATTAACACAGACTTTAGATAGTAGGGTGTAGTAGTGGGGACCATCCTGTGGCTGAATCACCCCCGACTAGGGAGCGACGGTCCAGCTATAGATTAGACCTGGAATGATGGTCCTTAGAGAGCTCCTTGACAACTAAACAAATAAAACCTCCTGAAATACTAAAAAGTTAGCAGGCGCCCCTCTCTCGAAAGGTGCCTTCCTGCCTTCTGCTCTTTTTCACCACTTAGCAAGCCCCGCCCACCAGGTGCCTTCCTGCTTCCCGCTCTTTTTCACCACTTAGCAAGCCACGCCCACCTGGTGCATTCCTGCTTGCTGCTCTGTTTCCCTACTTAAGGAGCCCTCCAGCTTCTTTTCCTTTGCAGATGGGAAGCAGGTGCAAGTGGATCTAGGTCACCTGGCCTAAGCCCCGCCCACCTGGTGCCTTCCTGCCTGCCGCTCTTTTTCACCACTTAGCAAGCCCCACCCAACTGGTGCCTTCCTGCTTACCGCTCTTTTTCACCACTTAGCAAGCCCAGCCCACCTGGTGCCTTCCTGCTTCCCGCTCTTTTTCACCACTTAGCAAGCCACGCCCACCTGGTGCCTTCCTGCTTGCCGCTCTTTTCCCTACCTAAGGAGCCCTCCATCCTCTTTTCCTTTGCAGATGGGGAGCAGGTGCAAGTGGATCTAGGTCACCTGGCCTAAACCCCGCCCACCTGGTGCCTTCCTGCCTGCTGCTCTTTTTCACCAC
Source organism: Ambystoma mexicanum (assembly GCF_040938575.1). Classification (NCBI taxonomy): domain Eukaryota; kingdom Metazoa; phylum Chordata; class Amphibia; order Caudata; family Ambystomatidae; genus Ambystoma; species Ambystoma mexicanum. The sequence continues at coordinate 88,333,044 of NC_090939.1, read as the reverse complement.
TTAGCAAGCCCCGCCCACCTGGTGCTTTCCTGCTTGCCGCTCTTTTCCACCACTTAGCAAGCCCCGCCCACCTGGTGCCTTCCTGCTTGCCTCTCTGTTTCCCTACTTAAGGAGCCCTCCAGCCTCTTTTCCTTTGCAGATGGGGAGCAGGTGCAAGTGGATCTAGGTCACCTGGCCTAAGCCCCGCCCACCTGGTGCCTTCCTGCCTGCTGCTCTTTTGCACCACTTAGCAAGCCCCGCCCACCTGGTGCCTTCCTGCCTGCCGCTCTTTTGCATCACTTAGCAAGCCCCGCCCACCTGGTGCCTTCCTGCTTCCCGCTCTTTTTCACCACTTAGCAAGCCACGCCCACCTGGTGCTTTCCTGCTTGTCGGTCTGTTTCCCTACTTAAGGAGCCCTCCAGCTTCTTTTCCTTTGCAGATGGGGAGCAGGTGCAAGTAGATCTAGGTCACCTGGCCTAAGCCCCGCCCACCTGGTGCCTTCCTGCCTGCCGCTCTTTTTCACCACTTAGCAAGCCAGGCCCACCTGGTGCCTTCCTGCTTGTCACTGTGTTTCCCTACTTAAGGAGCCCTCCAGCTTCTTTTCCTTTGCAGATGGGGAGCAGGTGCAAGTGGATCTAGGTCACCTGGCCTAAGCCCCGCCCACCTGGTGCCTTCCTGCCTGCTGCTCTTTTTCACCACTTAGCAAGCCCCACCCACCTGGTGCCTTCCTGCTTGCCACTCTTTTCCACCACTTAGCAAGCCCCGCCCATCTGGTGCCTTCCTGCCTGCCACTCTTTTTCACCACTTAGCAAGCCCCACCCACCTGGTGCCTTCCTGCTTGCCACTCTTTTCCACCACTTAGCAAGCCCCGCCCATCTGGTGCCTTCCTGCTTGCCACTCTTTTCCACCACTTAGCAAGCCCCGCCCACCTGGTGCCTTCCTGCTTCCCGCTCTTTTTCATCACTTAGCAAGCCCCGCCCACCTGGTGCCTTCCTGCTTGCCGCTCTGTTTCCCTACTTAAGGAGCCCTCCAGCTTCTTTTCCTTTGCAGATGGGGAGCAGGTGCAAGTGGATCTAGGTCACCTGGCCTAAGCCCCGCCCACCTGGTGCCTTCCTGCCTGCCACTCTTTTGCACCACTTAGCAAGCCCCGCCCACCTGGTACCTTCCTGCTTCCCACTCTTTTTCACCACTTAGCAAGCCCCGCCCACCTGGTGCCTTCCTGCTTCCCGCTTTTTCACCACTTTGCAAGCCACGCCCACCTGGTGCCTTCCTGCTTGCCGCTCTGTTTCCCTACTTAAGGAGCCCTCCAGCTTCTTTTCCTTTGCAGATGGGGAGCAGGTGCAAGTGGATCTAGGTCACCTGGCCTAAGCCCCACCCACCTGGTACCTTCCTGCCTGCTGCTCTTTTTCACCACTTAGCAAGCCCCGCCCACCTGGTGCCTTCCTTCACCATCACTGTCTTGTGGCCAATGCTGGATTTGACTTTTATGGACTTCATTCATTCACGTTGCGTCACTCTTTCTCAACTCTCATGCTGGACTTTCTTTGCATCTTGTACTCATGCTGGCCCTGAATCATGCTGTTCCCATCTTCATCTTGTATCCTGGCTTGCAACATTATGTGTTACTACTGACTTCTGCAACTGTCTTCGCTCTCCACTCTTGCTTCTCCACTCTTTTTGACTGCTTACTCTCTTTTCTCTCCTCCTTTCCCTTCTCCCTTTTCCTATCTCCTCCCCTTACTTTCTTCTATGCACTTACTATATCAGAATTGTCCCTGGACCTAATATGATAGCAACCTCGTCTGTTTCCTCCACCCTCCCACTACTGTTTTTTTCCTCCCCACCATCCCTCCAGCACTATCTGAAATGTCATCAGGCCTAGTATGATAGTCGCTAGTTTTGTTCCTCCCCTCCCTTTCTGCGCCCCTCTCCCTCACCTTTTGTTTTTCTCCGGCTCTACCAGAAATGTCGTCAGGCCTAGTACGGTAGTCGCCTGTCTGTTTCCATTTCCTTCCCACTCTCCCCCTCCCTTCCTTATCTATATCTTAGCTCTTGCACTATCTGAAATGTCGTCAGGCCGAGTACGATAGTTAATTTCACATCCTGTTCATGGCCTGTAAGAATGTGGTTGTATTTTCCCTTGTTTCCTCCCTTGCCTTGAAGCGCTTTGAAACACATTGTGTATAGGCGCTATATAAATAAACAATCATATCATATCCTATCATAGCATGATAACCTGTTCTGTGTTTTTTTCCCACTCTGAGAGTCCGCAGCCATCGCTTTTAGCTCACTGTACTGTTCACAAAGAATGAATACCTATTTGCATATCAGTCTTTGTTCCGTGCACAAGGGCAGTCCAGCACTGAAATGCCACCAGGCAAACCTCCCTTGAACAAGAGCACCAACAGCAACCTCCTGAACTGTCTCTGATAGCTGGTGTGTTCTTGAGGCCATCTGTGACAGCAGGGAAACACCTTTGGCAAGGACGATAGTCCTGTACACTAAAACACACGGTCTGGACCCAGGCGATGCCATCCAGAATGCCTTCGATGAGCACCCTGCTCGTGGTGTGTGTCTCTCTGGCATTGCCTTTGTGTCCACCCTTAGAGTCTGTCACACAGTGGACACTGATCACTGATCGATAAGCAGGGTTGGGTTAACAAAGGGTTTTATTAAGAAACATGCGCAGGAATGGCCTGAACAGATTAAACTACACGTTGTTAGGATGGTGCATCTCCTGGGTGAAGTAGCGCTCTGGGAAAACGGATCCAAAAGAAAATGTCTCCCGTGAAAGCAAAGTGTCCCAACAAAGCTTCTGCCGTGAAATCCACACAAATCGTCCGCTTGCACTTCCGGGATTTAACGGGGCCCTGCACTTTATTCCTCACCGTTCTCGGGGTCTCTTCTCCTCAGGTTTCAGTCTCAGTTTCAAGGGTCCCCACAGTTCTCAAGTGTTTCCTATTGCTCCCGACTATGAGTTCGGTACTTGGAGCCGGATCTATGCGATTACTGTGCATCTTTTACTGTACGGCCGAAAATGTCGGGGAGACCCCCACACCCCTGGACCTCCCACCTACATCCCCCATGCCTAATTGATAGCCCTTCTCCACTTACCATCTGTAAAAGTGCTAAATATCAGAAGCAAATACCCCACATTCTCGGCCTCGCAGTAATCGTATTCAGTGTTTTGTAGCGATGCGGTAATCGTATTCAGTGTTTTGTAGCGATGCAATAATCGTATTCGGTGTTTTGTAGCGATGCAGTAATCGTATTCTGTGTTTTGTAGCGATGCAATAATCGTATTCGGTGTTTTGTAGCAATGCAGTAATCGTATTCTGTGTTTTGTGGCGATGCAATAATCATATTCGGGGTTTTGTAGCGATGCAATAATCGTATTCGGTGTTTTGTAGCGATGCAATAATCGTATTCGGTGTTTTGTAGCGATGCAGTAATCGTATTCTGTGTTTTGTAGCGATGCAATAATCGTATTCGGTGTTTTGTAGCGATGCAGTAATCGTATTCTGTGTTTTGTAGCAATTCAATAATCGTATTCGGTGTTTTGTGGCGATGCAATAATCATATTCGGGGTTTTGTAGCGATGCAATAATCGTATTCGGTGTTTTGTAGCGATGCAATAATCGTATTCGGTGTTTTGTAGCGATGCAGTAATCGTATTCTGTGTTTTGTAGCGATGCGGTAATCGTATTCGGTGTTTTGTAGCGATGCAATAATCGTATTCAGTGTTTTGTAGCGATGCAATAATCGTATTCGGTGTTTTGTAGCGATGCAATAATCGTATTCAGTGTTTTGTAGCGATGCAATAATCGTATTCGGTGTTTTGTAGCGATGCAATAATCGTATTCAGTGTTTTGTAGCGATGCAATAATCGTATTCGGTGTTTTGTGGCGATGCAGTAATCGTATTCTGTGTTTTGTAGCAATTCAATAATCGTATTCGGTGTTTTGTGGCGATGCAATAATCATATTCGGGGTTTTGTAGCGATGCAATAATCGTATTCGGTGTTTTGTAGCGATGCAATAATCGTATTCGGTGTTTTGTAGCGATGCAGTAATCGTATTCTGTGTTTTGTAGCGATGCAATAATCGTATTCGGTGTTTTGTAGCGATGCGGTAATCGTATTCGGTGTTTTGTAGCGATGCAATAATCGTATTCAGTGTTTTGTAGCGATGCAATAATCGTATTCAGTGTTTTGTAGCGATGCAATAATCGTATTCGGTGTTTTGTAGCGATGCAATAATCGTATTCCGTGTTTTGTAGCGATGCAATAATCGTATTCAGTGTTTTGTAGCGATACCCTGATTTCTGCAAGTGGAGTCGAGTCATGTATGGCCGGCCTTCCAAGACGCAAGCAGTGGGTGACAGGGGGCTGCCCTACCGTTGGGTGGGTCAGGGTACTCGCCTGGTCCCTCACTGCCTCTCTTCTCTATCAGGGCTCCACTCTTCCAGCCACCTGCTCCAATCTCCAGCCCCCTTCCATGGATGTCGCATCAAGCCTCACACCCACTTCCCTCTTTTAAACAACACTGATTGTGGAAACCTGACTGCCATCTGCACGGGGTGCAGTTTGGAGTTCGCAAACAAAGACACGTCTGTGGTGGCAAACGCATGGGATGGTGGGGAAAGAGTCTGGCGGCAGGTCCTGAAAGGGCACTCCTCTGCATAGGCCGCAGGTTACCTGAAACCAATGCTGCCCACTTTTGCAACGCACACCGTACACTGGACTGCCTCTTGAAGTATTTAAAAATAGGTGTTCTTGTTACCCGCCTCAAGGGTACTGAATGCATCCGCCTCGAAAGGAAAAACGACGGAATCGGTCCTGCTGGGGTTCACACGTTATTAACAAATACAACACTAATAACGTCCTCCGCGTGCTTGCTTAGCTCGTGAACAAAGTGCGGCAGGATGTAGGAACCAGTTGCGAAGACAAATATAGACTTTTCTGATAGTTTAAACGAAAGCGAAGAAACCGACTATGGAGACCATCTTGTTTTGCTGTTTCACTAGTATGACCACTGGATGGCAGCATTAGACCAATAATGTAAAAGCGAGTTCTCTTTCTCTTTTTTAAGTTTAAAGATTTACGGAGGATATTATTTTAAAGAACAATGACTGATTCCGCTCCAGCAGAGATCTGTCTTGAGATGAGCAGGATGGGGTCAGGGCCCTGCTCCCTTTAATCGGGTACATGCGGCTAATGATCCACGGTGTTTCTGCCTATTAGCAAGGGTGGGCGATGCCCACTGTATGGGCTTCATTCATGAGCGCTGTGGGGTGGGGGCCTGGGGGCACATGTTACTAAAGCCACGGCAGCGGAGCTCTAGATCAAACCGACCCAGAAAGACAGGTCGCAAGAAACACTCGCCCCTTTTTGCTATTGATAATGTGAACCCTAGTCATAGTGTGGTCATGTATATGGGTGCCGAGAGGGCAATTCATGGGCAGTGCCCCACAATCCCTGGGATCTACGGGGGCAACTCTACTGGCCACTATAACCAGAGAGGCTAGAAGCAATCACTTAAGAGACATTTACAGAAAAACACAAAAGAAGATTTGGAGGCAGGTGTGGCCTGTGGCCCAACAGAAGCAAGGGCCACCCACCGCAGAGAACACATGACTTCTACACCCACCCCTGTGGTCCATTTGAGTGGTGGCTGGAGAATGGTAAAGCGGTGGGCAGTACATGTTTCCTCTGAAGTGGCTGAAGTCAGCAGAGTGAGCGAGCCCACACCATCCCGGCAGGGTTTGAGGGGTTCTCCCTAACATCTTCAAAATAAGGGGTCAAATAGTGCATCTTACAGAATTCATATATATATATATATATATAAAAGCCACAGAATGTACATTCAGTTCGACAGGGAAACTTGGGAAAAGGCTTCAATACATTTGATGTCGCGCCAGTAGGCGGGAGCATTTTGCAACACATGGCCATGCTGGCGGCTGAGAGCAGATGAAATCATGAGGCATGGTACAATAATGTATGCTAGCATTCTCTTGTCCAATAAAAAGCACATGGCCGCTCTCAACAAGTAAGTGTACCTAAGACAATACGAGCCCTGTCTCAATATATGCCAGCGCTGCCACCTTCCAAACACGATGTGCCGAAGAAAATCACAAGGCTTACTTTAGGATGGCTGTGCCCAAAATCACAAGGCTTATCTTAGGATGGCTGTGCCCAAAACCACAAGGCTTACCTTAGGATGGCTGTGCCCAAAACCACAAGGCTTATCTTAGGATGGCTGTGCCCAAAACCACAAGGCTTATCTTAGGATGGCTGTGCCCAAAACCACAAGGCTTATCTTAGGATGGCTGTGCCCAAAATCACAAGGCTTACCTTAGCATGGCTGTGCCCAAAATCACAAGGCTTATCTTAGGATGGCTGTGCCCAAAACCACAAGGCTTATCTTAGGATGGCTGTGCTCAAAACCACAAGGCTTATCTTAGGATGGCTGTGCCCAAAATCACAAGGCTTATCTTAGCATGGCTGTGCCCAAAACCACAAGGCTTATCTTAGGATGGCTGTGCCCAAAATCACAAGGCTTATCTTAGCATGGCTGTGCCCAAAATCACAAGGCTTATCTTAGGATGGCTGTGCCCAAAATCACAAGGCTTATCTTAGGATGGCTGTGCCCAAAACCACAAGGCTTATCTTAGGATGGCTGTGCCCAAAACCACAAGGCTTATCTTAGCATGGCTGTGCCCAAAATCACAAGGCTTATCTTAGGATGGCTGTGCCCAAAATCACAAGGCTTATCTTAGGATGGCTGTGCCCAAAATCACAAGGCTTATCTTAGGATGGCTGTGCCCAAAACCACAAGGCTTATCTTAGCATGGCTGTGCCCAAAACCACAAGGCTTATCTTAGCATGGCTGTGCCCAAAATCACAAGGCTTATCTTAGGATGGCTGTGCCCAAAACCACAAGGCTTATCTTAGCATGGCTGTGCCCAAAATCACAAGGCTTATCTTAGGATGGCTGTGCCCAAAACCACAAGGCTTATCTTAGGATGGCTGTGCCCAAAATCACAAGGCTTATCTTAGCATGGCTGTGCCCAAAACCACAAGGCTTATCTTAGCATGGCTGTGCCCAAAACCACAAGGCTTATCTTAGGATGGCTGTGCCCAAAACCACAAGGCTTATCTTAGGATGGCTGTGCCCAAAACCACAAGGCTTATCTTAGGATGGCTGTGCCCAAAACCACAAGGCTTATCTTAGGATGGCTGTGCCCAAAACCACAAGGCTTATCTTAGGATGGCTGTGCCCAAAACCACAAGGCTTATCTTAGCATGGCTCTGCCCAAAACCACAAGGCTTATCTTAGGATGGCTGTGCCCAAAACCACAAGGCTTATCTTAGGATGGCTGTGCCCAAAATCACAAGGCTTATCTTAGGATGGCTGTGCCCAAAACCACAAGGCTTATCTTAGGATGGCTGTGCCCAAAACCACAAGGCTTATCTTAGGATGGCTGTGCCCAAAATCACAAGGCTTATCTTAGGATGGCTGTGCCCAAAATCACAAGGCTTATCTTAGGCTGGCTGTGCCCAAAACCACAAGGCTTATCTTAGGATGGCTGTGCCCAAAATCACAAGGCTTATCTTAGGATGGCTGTGCCCAAAATCACAAGGCTTATCTTAGGCTGGATGTGCCCAAAACCACAAGGCTTATCTAAGAATGGCTGTGCCCAAAATCACAAGGCTTATTTTAGGATGGCTGTGCCCAAAATCATAAGGCCTATTTTAAGAATATATGCCAGTGAAGTTTCCCTCTTAGGATGGTTGTGCCCAAAATCACAAGGCTGGTCTCAATAATATCTGCCAATACGGCTAAGTTAAAAAAACATGTGTATGCTGCTTGTGCACAATACAAATTACATAGTTTATATCAACATCAATATGCTAGCACTTCCACCATAAAATGCATTTAATGCTGCCGGTATTTGTATTGTATTTATTGAATTTAGGAAGCGCTTTCTCCAAAGTGCTGTACAGATATCAAATGGCACACTAAGAGGGAAAATAAGGAACCATTAATTAAGAGGAGAACAGAAAGCAGACAAAGGAGAAGAGCGGAGAATTAAAAGTAAGAAGTTCGAGTGTCTGGGGGCAGGAAAGAAAGGGAGCAGCAACACAAAGGAGTGCAAGGAAGGCTAAGGACCGACAGCCCAGTGAATGAGAGGGGACATATAAAGAAACAAGAGGAAACATGAAAGGGGGTAAGACTGTGTATGCATTCAAAGACAATGCACACGAAGTGAAAAAGGAGACATGGTTCGAAAGGGAGCCAAGGAACTCACCTGAGGGAACTGGAGATAGAAGTGTGAGGTGAACAAGGGAGAGAGCACAGCTTGAAGAGCTGAACATAGATCGTGAAGGAGCAAGAAGAATCCCAGCAGCCAAGTTGAGAAAGGATCAGAGCGGAGATGAGGAGTTTGGTGGCTTGGATGGAGAGAACTGCACGGGCTTTCGATAGAGGAAAGAGCTGTAGATGAACAGGGCGAGCAGTGTTGGAGAAAAGTGAAGAGCCAAAGGTGACACCAAGGTTGCCCGCATATTGGGATTCAGGAAGAAGATCGTTGAGGGGGAGCTGAGCGGGAAATGCAAGAGGAGGGGAAAAACAGAATTTCCGTTTTAGAGGGGTTGGGATGGTGAAACCGAGGATTGTATGGAGTGTAAGCAAGCCATATTCTTAGCATTGATAGCATCAGAGACAGAAGAGAAGGATAGGAAGGCCTGAGAGTCAGGATAGTCCAAATGGTTTGATAATGTCAGCAAGTGAAGAAGGGGGAGCAGGAATAGAAGAGGGCCCAGAATGGACCCTTGAGGTACCCCACGATGTAAAGGAAAGATGGGAGAGGATTGATTGGCCAGCCCAGGAAATGGAAAATGAGCGATCTGAAAGACAGGCTGGAAAGCATTTAAGAACAGAGACAGAAATGCCTGAGGAAGGCAGAGAGGATAGAAGACGGGGGTCCACGGCGATAGAGGCAGCAGAAAGATCTAGTAGAGTCAGAACAGAAGATTGCCAGTGTCGAGTGAAAAGGACGAAAACTAGACACAATCAGAAAGAAGAAAGCGTTATGGTCAAGATAGATAGCAAGCTGGGAGTAGACGATATGTTCAGGGAGTTTGGAGAGGTAGGGTAAAAGAGAGATGGGATGAACATTAGCAGGGGAAGAGGAATCAAGGGTGGGGGCGGGTCGTTTTAAGAATGGGGAGAAATCACTGCATGCCCTTTACCACCGCTCTACCCCGCGTGACTTTCTCGGCCCCAGACTTGCCCCCACCATTCTCCCTACTTCAAGCCTGCCCCATGCTGCTCTCACTGGGCAATCAAGGCACTGCCCCCATGGCCCTCTTACTCATCACAGTCCTTCCAAAGAGAGGAAGCAGAAAAGCTAAACAGGAATACAAGACATGTGGCTACCACACCGCTATACCAGTGAGTTTATCCGTAGATAAGCAAAGCATAGTTATCTAGTGCCCAATGCAGTCCTTTGCAGGGGGGCCACCATATGGAAAAGGTCTGCTATATCAATAAGGCCAGTTTTTGGCTCACCCAACTCTATCCTTTCTCTGGCCTCTGCACACGCATTCAGCATTGTTTGTTCAGGCCCCGAACCGCGCTGTCGATGATGGACTCTGGCCAGGCTTTTGCCCCAAACTTAATGAGAGCCTCTCTGACATGCGCTTGTGATGGGATTGTCTGCACTCATCCCATTGTATCAGGTCCTCAGGAATCACCTGGGTCAGAATGGATCTTTCATTTGTCCGTATGGACAGTCCTAGGGCCATTGAGCCCATCTTAAGGTAGTCCTCAGGTAGCACATCAGACCTCATTGTGTGACGCGCCTGCCAATATAGGCAGCCCCAGAACATTATGTAAAAAACACTCTGTATGGCCTGGAGTCGTTGAATATTATCCCATTCCTCCAGATCTTGCCACAGAGCGCACCTTGACTTAATATAGGTTCAGCATTAGCTCCACTGGTTGGGTCCCAAAGTGTGTGAGCATCTAAATGTTCCGCCTTTGGCCTGTCTCATGGAGGCGGGCTGCTTAGTAATGTGAGGAATGCCGCTAGAGTTAGCCTTACATCTGGCGCCAAGATGGTCCAATGTTCTTACATGGGCCATTATGCTTCTCTTGATGGCGGCGGTGTAAGATTTTCTTTAGCTTGGTCTAATTATAAGAATAGTAGACTTGTTTATATTAAGTTTTAGCTCCTGCTTGTCATAAGGCGACGGCTGGCTAACTTCCCTGGGGATTTTCTATACTTTCGCTAACCTATCCTGTTCTTACCTGACCCTTCACTACACCGGGTTCCTAAAATGTTCTCCTCCCACCAAGTGACTATCCCTCCAATCTCTCACTCTGCCTTTCCACCTCCACCCATCGATCTCACCTCTCTTCCGACTCATGTTCTTACTATCGGTATTACCTCCAACTACCCCTCTACCTCCATTATCTTCTCTTCCCTCCTTCCTCCCACTCTACTCCCTTGCCTCTTGCTATTCTTCTGTTATAATCTCTCTCCCTCTCTTACCTCTACTCCTATTCTCCTACTCGCTGTCGCTCCTCCTACTCTCCCTCTACTACTGTTCTTACTCCATTGTTAACACTATCCTATTATTACCTTTACTTCCTACTACTACTGTCAGTCTATGTTTCTCCTCACTAGTGATATGATATGTTATTTTATTTATATCGCGCTCATACACACGTGTTTCGAAGCGTGACCAAGCAAAGGGAGGGGAACAAGGGATAATAAAAACAAACAATCTTCCTAGGCCCAGTGACATGAAGAGCACGCACGTGCATGGAAAAGGGACAAGGTGGAAAGTGCGAGGAAGGGGAGAAGTGGAAAGTGCAGTCACTATCCCCCACTACTACCAGTCAAACCTCTACTACCAGTTACTCTCTCTCACTGCTACGCTACTCCTGCTACCCACTGTCCACTCCCAAATACTAATACTACCTCAGCCACTACCACTCCACTACTCCTACTCTGCCTCTACTCCTCACACTCTCCACTCTCACACACAAATACTCCACAGACACCCTCTCTGCAATAGCCTCCGCACTCCCGTCGCTCTCACCTCCTCTGGTCTCTCCGGCGTCCTCCACCACCTCCTGTCCTCACCCAACTAATCCACACTCAAACATTCACACACATCTCATTTAATACCCGACCCCCTCCCAGGGTTGGCCAATTTACCTTTTTCAAATCACTTGCCTTCCTTGAGGGTGTGTGTCTGGGGAGGGCCTGTTGAGGGCTGAAAAGAGCTTCCCTCTCACCAAGCAATCATGCAACTTTCTAACCTGGACACTGATGGGGTCCAGGGTGCTTTGGTTTTTAGGCCTTCTTGGAGGCCAAGTTGTTCCTCAAATGTCCCTGGTGGCATAGTGGGTTTTCATGGCCTGCATGGATGTCTTTATTCCGTATAAATTAATCCCTGGCTCGTTAGCGGTTCCATTGTCTTCAGGAAGGCAGGTTGTTATAATTTTTAAAAAATCCCCGGTGGGCTAGTCGTTTGTTCAACTCGCAAATGCCCTTGATATCGCTGATCTCATTACCACACAAAATCTTGACTTAATCGCCATTACGGAAACGTGGCTTCACGCAGCCTCAGGCCCTTTATTGGCACTTGCCATTCCTAATGGATACACCATTATCAGAAATGACCGCAATTCCAATCTCTCCAGAGGTGGCGGAGTCACATTCATCAACAAAGACCGATCCCTAACACACAACTCTGCTCTGCAGAGTCCATTTCAGTCAAACTCTCTCTTTCCCACAATAGTACAGCCACCTTGCACCTCATTTATAGACCCCCGGGTCCACTTGTACCTTCTCTAATGACATTTCTACCACCCTGGCAGACAATACCAAACCCAACTCCCAAGTTCTACTCTTGGGTGACCTTAATCTCGGATTACTAGATCCTAATGATTCTCATGCTAGTGAGATCGCCAGCAATATCTCAAATCTAGGATTCTCTCATCGCATCCTCGAACCTACCCATTCCAAAGGGAGGATGCTCGATTGGATTGCTGACTTAAACTGTAACACGCACATCATCTCTAACGACCCTTGCGCCTGGTCTGACCACCACATAATCATTTTTGATATACCTACCATAGAATCCCACATCAAACCCATCATTGCGCCATCCATCCCTACCAGAAACAAAAAGGATATCACCAAGGCCAAACTTATACCCTTGATCCTGCCCATTCTTAATAATCCTGCCCTTTCACCAGACGACCCAACGGTCATGGTGGACATCTTCAATCAAACCATGCTCAAAGCTATCAACACTATAGCACCATTCAAAACTAGGAAACCTAAACAGCGTGCACATCTCAACTCTTGGTTCACGCCTTACTTTAGAACACTCCGCAAAGTAAAGCGGAGCGCTGAAGCACTTTGGAAAAGCCTACCCAGCGAGACAAACAAAGACAACCTCTTTTTAGCAACCCTTAATTACAAGGAAGCAATCCTACTAGCCAAAAAAGAGACCTACAACCAACGCATCTCACAGGCGGAATCCAACACCAAGGAGTTATTCAAAATTCTTAAAGAATTAGAAAACCCATCCTCCACCCCGGATAACTGCATTAAGGACAGCACCTGGTGCGAAAACATTCAAAAAGCTCTCCTTAATAAAATATCCACATTACAGGCCAAAATTAATATTAAACAAAATTGCCTACAAAATAGCAATTTGCCTTCCACTAAACCTAGTAACCCCCCATTCACACACACCCCTTTTAGCTTTACCCCTCTCACCATTAATGAGGTGGAAAGCATCATCAGCAAAATGAAACCTTCCAATTGTCAAGGTGACTCTTGTCCCGCACCTATCATCAAGGAATCTGCACATGAGCTCGCACCTTTCATCACTGAATTTATCAACTCTTCATTCCACTCGGGCATTGTTCCCGATAATCTTAAGGACGCCTGGGTCATCCCACTGCTAAAAAAACCTACACTGGACCCTAGTATCCCCACCAATTACAGACCGATCACCACGGTCCCCTTCTTATTGAACATTTTGGACAGGGCAGCGTACTTACAAATTCAAAAATACTTAGACAACAACAACTTGCTTGGCTCAAGACAATCTGGTTTCCGTCCCAAACATGGGACGGAAACAGCACTACTAGATTTGAAAACCCAAATGGAGGACCTAAAAGATCATGGCAAATTAGCCCTACTATTACTCCTCGACCTATCGGCAGCTTTCGATCTGGTCAACCATGAAATCCTCTGTCGCCACTTGAAGTCTGCCGTCCACTTTTCCACTAAAGCTACCAAATGGATCAGCTCCTTCCTGGACAACAGGCAAATGAGGGTATTCTCACCCACAGCTGTTGCAGAACCTATCCCGGTGCCTTGCGGGGTACCCCAGGGCTCATGCACCTCACCTACTTTATATAATGTCTTCACTAAACCACTGTTTGATGTCCTTGATTATCTGGGTGTCACCTACACCAACTACGCCGATAGACTACCTAGTGGATACAAAAGCCTTGAATGACATTTATCAAGTCATCCAAGCTTGGATGGCCCAGCATGAGCTTTGTCTTAACGACGATAAGACAGAGCTCCTCATCCTGGGCTCCCAACAACGACTGAACAGACTTGACCCTGCCTTCAAGACGTTCATTATCGATGGTAACACTATCAAAGTCGCCTCTGACATCAAAACGTTAGGAATTTACCTTGACTCCACCTTATCACTCAACAGACAAACCAATTCAGTTGTCTCGGCATCCGCTTACACATGTAAGCTTATCACAGCATGCCGCCCCTTCCTCACCACACAGAACTGTACGATTCTAGCCAGGACACTGGTTATGTCCAAACTAGATTATTGTAATGCCCTATGTCTTGGGTCTAGCCAACATAACCTGAACAAGCTGCAGGTTACACAAAATAATGCAATTAAAGCTGCCCTCAACATCTCCAGATCCGCTCACATCTCTGAGACTAGGAGAAGTTTACACTGGCTATCAGTGACACAAAGAAATCAGTGACACAAAGAATTGCGCTGAAATCACTCACGCTCACACACAAATGTCTGAACAACCAGGCCCCCACCTATCTCTCCACGCGCTTCTCGCACTACACACCTACCCGTCTACTCAGATCGGCTCAAGCACACGCTCTGACCATCCCCAGATACAAACTGCAGAAAGCTGGGGGAATCAGCTTCCCTGTCCTTGCTTCCAAACTTTGGAATTCCATTCCCGCACCTATGAGATCCGTACATTCCCATACCATTTTCAAACAAAGAACCAAATTATGGTTAGTTTCTAATTTTGTCTAAACGACCATTGTATTACATGCTCATATTCTACCTCTGCTTGTATATTTCCTCGCTACTTGTAGATATTGCGATGTGCACTTTGTAATTAGTACTTTTACTCTGTGACTGTAGATACTCTTGTACATTATACTGTTTCTATTCCAAAATGTAACCTGTACTGTAATTTTGCACCCTTTGCCAAGATATGCGCCTAGTTGCCCTCGGGCCTGGTTGCGCTATATAAATAAAATACAAATACAAATACAAATGCAAATCTCCAGTTGACACTTTCAGCTGGAGCCGTGCTCTCCATTCCCCGGCAGCATCCGGTGTGGTTGCGCACGCTGCACCCCGCAGGGAAGCGCATCGCACCACTGGGTAATGCGCGTCCCACAACACCGCCCTCCTTTCTCTGACCCTGGGCTCAGTCTCAGTCTTTACCGAGGCCCTCCTGGGCCCGGCAGTGCTCCTCTTTGACAGCATCTTCTGGTGTTGGGGTTCCGGCTCCTCGTTGCGGCGGGGACACTGCAATCTCAACGGTGTCTCCAGGCGGTCTCTCTGCCTCCACAGCACAACCCTAGTTCACCAGCAATGAGCCCTGGTTCACCTAGTGTGGCCGCTGTGTGTGCTGATTTGGCTAGAGAAGGTATGACAACTCTGGAAGCACTGAAAGAGACCAGATCTGGTCAATTATTGCTGGTGCAATGGCTAACATTCCTTCCGACTCCCCCCCTTATACCCGCGCCCCCCCTGTTTCTTCAGTCCCAAGGGGCTCCTGCAATAAAGTATCCAGAGTGGAGTGGAAAGAAGAATTTTTTAGATTCATTCATGCAGTATACGTCTCAATGTTTGCTGCTGATAAGAAGGATTCGTTGTTATACCGTTGTCTGAGACAGGAGGAAAACATTGTATACAAGTGGCTCGCGGAACCCCTAGCTATAGAAGGTGAAGATTTGAATTCATTTAAAATAAGTTTTTACTGAAACTGGACAAGCACTTAGTAGTGAAATAGAATAAGATACTGGGCCGATACCTCTTCGCCATCAGGGAACAGAAAAAGAATGATCAATAGAGGAGTTCATGACGGTGTTGTGTGGGTTGGCTGGTAGGCGTAACTTTGAACATTGTAAAGAAGAGCATCTTAGGGACCAGTTAATGATTAAGTGCTGTACTCATAAAATCTGAGGGGCTCTGTGGAGAGAAGGGGACATATTGCTAGAAAGGGCCATCAAAGTGACAGAGATTGTGGAGCGCACAGATACATGCATAAAGATTCAACAAATGAAGTGGAACACTGAAGTGACAGCGTGAATGCCCTAGAGTAGGTTGACAAGGGCAAATCGTTGTAGGATAACTGTTGACGAGAAAGAATTTGGAACGTCCAAAGCAAGAACTGTGATAAAGCAACGTGAATAGCTGTTACCGTTGTGGAAGTACAGATCATCTAGCTAGTGACAAGGAGTGTTTTGCATTTCATGCAGTGTCACTCGGGAATGTGGTAAGAAGGGGCATTTAGCTAGGTGTTGCAAGCATTGGTCTGGATACAAAACGGTGCAGGAAATCACGTCTTCATTTCAAGAGGAAATCTATGTGGTGAATCCATTGATGCTCACCCCAAAAGGGTAAAACCACCTGCTACAAATGACGTCAATTGGACTGGTGTAAAGATGTTGAATGGCAGTGGGGCTGGCTACACCTTGATGAGTGTGGACATGTGGAGGTCGAACTGTTGCACCCTTCTGGAATCCAAGGATGCAGCGAGTACTTATGGTGAATCACTTATAGAGATTCTAGGTGTATTCAAAGCTAAGTTGTGTTTCAAGGACAGAGAGGCCAAAGGATGTGTGCATGCCACTCAGAAAGTCAGGGATTTATTTTGATGGGATGCACATGCTAATCTGGGAATACAGTTAGATCCTGAGCACCCCAGCAAGTATGGGCAGTGGATGTCAAAGGATGGCATCCTGATGTTTTTAAAGAGGAGATGGTATGTTTGAGGGGAGTTGAAAGTGGGGTCTATACCGGTTACGTCAAATGCTTGTGTAGTCCTGGTCGCTCGGGGGACAAAAGTAAAATATTTCATTGGGAGGTTGGAGTAGGAACGAATAATAGAAGAAAATAAAGTGGCAGAATGGGTGAGCCCCATAGTTATGGTGAGAAAGAGCAATGATGTTGTGAGATTGTGCATAGATTTGAGGGCTCTCAATAGAAATGTGGTTCTGGATAGATTTCCTTTTCCCAAAATAAACAAGTTAATTGCATAAGTGTCAGGAGCGGAAATGTTCTCCATATTGGTCAGCATACCACCATTATCAGATTAGACGGTGACTCAGTTGGGTTAACAACTCTCCCCCTGAACATCTAGGCCATCACGTCGCCCCTCACGTCATCTGACTCACTAGCCGTCGCCCACCCCTCTACTCCCTGCCACCTGGTACAGCTGTACCCTCCTCTGTGCCCCTCTGTATCCTACCCCATACTATAAATCTGTTGTTGTTACCTCTGAAAAGCACTCTGTTTTGCATCTGTAATGTTGTACACCTCTGTAAAATGGTCTGTTGTGTATCTGTATTATTGTACACTTCTGTAAAGTGCTCATTTGCTTTTCGAAGCTAGGTCCGCGCACAATAAATACAATAATAATAACAACTTTTGTCACGCTTTTTAGACTGTATCGATTCAAAAGGATGTCGTTTGGTCTACCATCGCGTCAAACATGTTCTGGAGGGTCATGGATAGGATTTAAGGAGGCAAGGCGGGTTTTAGATGTTACTAAGATGACATTTTAATTAGGGGAAAGAACCAAAAGGAATATAACGAGAGATTGAAGGATGTGTTAAGGATGTTGAATGAAGCTGGTTTTTGCTATGTCGTTGGAGATATGCAAGTTGCCAAAGAACAAAGTAAAAACTATTTGGGGCATGAATTTTCAGACTTTACGGCCCAAAGAATCACGCCATAGAGGCAGTGCGGAAGATGAAGTCACAGACAAACAAGGCAGAGGTATCGTCAATTGTAGGAATGATTGAATATTACGGGAAGTTCTTAAAGATTCTAGCTGTAAGGACAAAAAGGATGAGAAATATGACCAAGAAAAATGTGTATCGGATGAGGGATGGGAACAGGAAGTTAGGGATAAAAAACAGAGTCTCATAGAAGCTGCAGTGTTGAAATGATTCAGGGAGGAGTTGGAGACATATTTGTATACGGATGCAAGTGATGGTGGCATAGGTTGTGTGCTGATGTAAAAAGCAGGCCAAGAGATGAATACGATGGTGTTTGCCAAACGCACGCTACGAAAATGCTGCAAGTAGATATTCTGCATTGGAGAAGGAGGCCCGGCATGTGTGTGGGGTGTTTAGAAATGTAAGTCATACATGTGGAGCCAGCGATTTAGAAAAATTACAGACGATTTTTAGTAAGAGAGGTCTGGATGGAATTTCCAGGAGGATTGTTAGGCGGACAGCAGGAATGCAAGGATTGAATTCTGAAATATAACATATAAAGGGTGTACAGAACATGGTGGCAGAAGCACTGTCAAGAAATGCTATGGTTGTTGAGGGACAGTGCAGTGTAAAGCTCCAGAGGTGCGTTTAGCGCAAGTAAACACAAAATATACACAAATTCATGTGTAATCCTGGAAAGGTACTGGATAGAATATTGTGAGATGGACAAGAGTTATAAAAGGGTGTGAGAATTTTATGTGAGGGATGGCCAAGTGAGTGCGATGATGAAGAACCTGGAGGCTATAGACGCATAAAGAATGAGTTAGAAATGGAAGGAATGTTATTGATGAGAGAACATAAGAGTGCTGGTCCCTGAAGGTATTAGAGAAATCATCATTTAGGTAGGGCATGAGACTCTTTTTGGTATTGGCAAAACAAAAGCTCTGAGTAGAGAGGAAAATTGGTGGTATCGATAAAGATATTGAGAGATAAATAAAAGAGTGTAAGAGCTGCAAGGTAGATGACAAGATATTGTATTTTTGTATTTGTATAAGTCAATTCTCTTCATGAATCATGGAGCAGAGAACAATATGAAGAACAATTTACCATGAAACAGACAGTAATATAATTTGAGCAGAGTTGGACAGTGAACAAATCAGCCGTTAACTGTCAGGCAGGTGACTGGAGTAGGTGGGCTTTTAGGGAAGTGCGGAAGGAGGACAAAAGAGGAGATGGAGCGGAGAGAGAGAGGTAGAAGGTTCCAGTGAAGTGGTGCGAGAAGGTGGAAGGAACGGAAACGGGAGCACAAGGTGCGGGTAGAACATGAAGTCTGAAGAGACCAGCAGAGCGGAGAGAACGAGAGGGAGAATAGAAGGAGAGGAGAGACGCAAGGTAGGGGGGAGCAAGACCATAAAGAGATTTGAAAACAAGACAGAGGAAGTTGTATTTAAGTTGTGAATGAAAGGAGAGCCAACTGAGAGAGGTAAGGGATGAAGAGATAGAGTCCTGGTGGGAGAAAAGAGAGAACAGATGGCAGAATGGTAGATAGATTTAAGAGGGGCTAGATGTGAGGAAGGGAGGCCAAAGAGGAGCACAGAACAATAGAAAAGCTGGGAGAAGATTAAAGAAGATATTAGAAGTTTAGTGGCGTGGAAAGTAAGAAAGGGACGAATTTTGCGTATGTTGTATAGGTGGAAGCGACACAACCGGGAGGTAAGAGAGATGTGGTGAGTGAAGGCGAGGTTAGTGTCAAGGTGGAGACCAAGGTTGCGGGCGGAGGAGGAGATAGGGAGATGGGAGGGAGGAAAGAGAACAGAGGGAGAGGGAGGGAGGACATTAGCAGGAAAGAATATAACTTCAGTTTTCAAGGTGTTCAGGGTAAGAAATATTGCAGACAAGAACGCCACGTATGAAGGTAACTCCTGTCCCAGATAGAGTGTGAGATGTAGTGGCAGTATATATATTGGGTATGAAACTCCTGCTAGAATGTGGGTTGTACAGGCCACTCTCGATGATAAATCAGGACTGTAAAATACTGGCAGCACTGTTGGCGGCCAGATTGAAGAGAGTGATTGGCATGTTGGTGCACCCGGACCTAGCGGGCTACGTCCTGGCAGGAGTACATCCTGGAACCTGCACCGATTGCACCACGTCATGAAACAAATTAAGGGGGAGGATGCAGAGTATGTGGTTGCCTCCCTAGACGCAATAAAAGCGTTTTGACTCCAGTCGATAGGATTGGCTACACACGGCACTGCAGCGCTTTGGAGTCGCCCCGTGCTTTGCGTGATCAGAGCAGCTGTTATATGCCTGACCATTGGCCTGAGTTAAGACAGGAAGGCATGTCTACGAAGCGTGGGAACTGGGAAAGGACATCAAACATGGGTGTCCACTCTCCCCCATGATGTATATCTTGGCACTTGAGCCGCTGGTAGTCTATCTTAGAAGGGACAATAGGGAAGCGGGCATCCTGTTCGGGGAGGATATGCATGTGGTCTCGCTTTATTCGGATGATATACTGCTGTATGTACAGAACCCTGACGAGAACCTGCCACATATATTGGCCGTGCTGGATAACTTTGCAAGGCTATCAGGAATCACCATTAGCAAAGAAAAACCGAGCTTGTTCCCACTGGCAGGCCTGTCCGGGGTGGAGCATAGGCGGCTAACGAACCAGGGGCTGCAATGGACGGCAGACACCTTCAGATACCTAGGGGTGAATATATACCATGAACCAGAGAGGGAACATGAGGTAAATACGTTGAAGGTGCTTCATGGGGTTGAGAAGTCAGTGGCCTTTTGGAAGAGACTCCCTCTGTCCGTAATGGATCGGGTGACGCTCCTCAAAATGGTGGTGTTGCCATGTCTACTGTACCATTTTGAAAACGTTCCTTATGAGATACCTAGAGAGTTCTTCCATAAATTGGACTCCACAGTGAGGGTGTTTGTTTGGGGTGGAAAGAGGTGCAGAATTTCACTGGATGCGCTGCGCAGAGACTATAAAGATGGTGGTGTCAGGGCACCACACTTTGAGGTGTATTACCAGCTTCAGTTTGTTGTAGAGGGGCTGTTGGATGACGAGTTCACTAGACACACGATTTCTGGGGTAGGGGGTCACGCCATTCTACTTAAAGGAAGCGCTCTGGGTGAAGGCGGGAGAGCTGGATGATGCGCCTGGGTCAGTGGTCGAAGTGTACAAAAAGAAGTAGTGGAACTATGTTCCTTGCTGGCCTGCCCCTGCGCCCCACAAACCCCATTGCCACAACCCCTCCCACACACAATACACCCCCCCAAACGCTTGCACCTGCTGTTTAAGGGAATGTTCAGTGCAGTGCACTGAAAGTGAAGGTTTCAACTTCTTCCTACACTTTTATTTTAAAACAAAACCATTCCGGAACGGTTTCTTTTTAAAATAAAAGTATAGGAGCTGTACAAGGTAATTTAAAAAGTATAGGAGCACCGCTCCCGCTCACTTCGGCCACTGGCCTGGGTTGGTGAAGCTGGGGCAGGCACTGCATCACAGAATGTGGAAACTGGTGGGATGACGGGACCCGTATTCTGACAACATACCCTTAGCTGCGATCAGAGGCAGGTCGCGGGAGGTGGTACGCACCATCAGACAACATTGAAAACCACATGGGATAATTACGTTGGTGGACGTGACTCATGAGGGTGTGCTGAGGAGCCTACCCAAACTGGCAGAGCAGTATAGTATCTCGGATGGGCAGTTTCTCACATATCATAGGATGTCCAAGATGGTAAGGCGTAGGTGGCCTGCAGTAAGGACGGGAATTACTGGGGATGACATGCTAGACACAATATATGACCTGGCGGAAGGAGGCCACGCCATCTACAGGCTCTATGAACTAATGATAGAAACAGTGAGCAAACCAGGGGATGTTGGACACACCTTTACTGACAGGGAATGGGCTAGAGTGCTGTTGTACACGAGGAAAGTGTCGAGAAATGCCAGGTTTAAGTTGACACAGCTGCAAGTTACACATAGAGCATATATGACACTGTATGCTGTTTCATTATTTCAGAAAGCAGGGCAGCAGAAATGCCCAAGGTGCGCAAATGATAAAGCGGACATACTGCATATGTTCTGGTCGTGCCCAGTGGTCAGATTCTGGGAGAAAATTTAAGATAATGTCAAGTGTGAGGAACTCATGGTGGTAACGGTAAAGACAGACACAAGTGATCACATTACAAGGGTGATTATTGAACAATGTTTGCAGGGTTGAAAAACACCTAAACTAAACCTAAATCTAAGATGGGAGTGAGCGTCGACCATCAAATTGAAAATAAGGCAGTCCTAGTGGCGTTATGTCAAAATAAAAGGGCCTATGCTAAGAAACCTATTGCCAAACCTCACATCTAATACAAAAAAGGGGTGCAGGATAGTTTACAAGAAAAGAAAGAAGTATTCTCAAATAATATGTCAGGATGCAGTAGCCTGGGCCTCCCTTCCCCACGTCTTGAGCATGCGGTAAAATGGGAGCTTGAGCACAGTACAGTCTGGGGATGACAGTTCCGTTCCAGCTATCAGGGCTGTTGGTGGCCAAGTCTCGTTTCACTTGAAAGTCTCTTGCCTTCGAGGACCTGACGTATTCAAATAACAAAACAAATAAACTGTCTCTTTTCCATGAGCTTTGGGTGACTACTTTCCCCTCTTCTGGGTGCAAATCCATAGAAAGTTCCTTAATGATATCAAGACCCCGGATAGCTAGGTTCTCACGCTTTCGAGGGCCTCTCAGGTTCCAAAATATAGTTAATTTAACAAATGAAAGTTTGTTTGCAATGTTCGCTGGGTGATGAATTCACCCGTGGGTACCCCTGTTCTGGGCACTGACCCTTCGCACTTGTTTACCACAGTTTCACGTAGGGTGATCGTTTCAACCCCTGGTTCCCCCTCTTCTGGGCGCTGACCCTTCTCAAACTCAGCAGGATCGCCCTCGTCGGGCTCGGACCCTTCTCTTCTCTTTAGCGGGTTTCACTTCCCTTGGTTTCTCAATGTCTTTTCAAACAGTTCATAGTGGACATCCCTCGGCCGGGTTCACCTCTGTCAACACACTGTTTCTCAGGACTTTAGACTCTGCCCCCTCTCATCCAACAATCTTACTGTCCTTTTTAACAGTTCAACGTGGACATCCCTCTGCTTGGTTCACATTGTTTCTTGGGGCTTTAGACTTGCCCCCTTCTCATCAGCATCCCTAGGCCGGGTTAACTCTTACCAAGTTCACATTCACCAATGGTTACAGCATTCACTTCCCTTGCTTTCTCATGTGGCGGGATTTACTTCCCTTGCTTTCTTTATAGTTGTAGATCAAAGACTTTTGACTGTACAGGGATTATGCTTAACCTCTTGTATGACCACTTTGACCTAACTGGGCAGCTCTTCCTTCTGCAGCCTTCTGGTTTCTGCAGTTTCATTCACACGGGAATCGACCAGAGTCTCTCGAGTTAGCACCCACGTGGTGCCGTTTTCCCCCTGCATCTGTTCTCCCTTTTAACACTTGGAACAATTCTTTCACAGTTCAAATTTGCCACTTTGCGATTCTCAATCAACACAGCCCAGTTCTTATCGGTTCTCCCCTTGACTCACCGGCTGTGTTGAACCGCTTGGCTTTCCTCTTCATTGGAGTATAGGGCCGGTACCACGGTCGTGGGAGCTTCCTTCGCTCCTGCTCATCGGCATAGGCTTGCCCTGTGTACCGTTGACATCTGCTACAAGACACTCGAGCTATTGTATGCAGTCTTAGGCTCTCTTTCTACGTGGTAGGATAGGGAAAAGGTGTTGAAGGAAGGGGGATTCTCCGTCTCACCTGTCGGTGTTCCACTACCACTCACTGAGGAGCCCCCATCCAGGTGATCCTCCCTCACTGGTCCACCCCCAGGTACTGGAGCCAATAGAGATGGCTGTGTCCTGGCCCCCTGGATGACAGATCCCTGGGCACTAGCCAGGGAGTCACCTTCAGGTTACTAACATTAGATAGCGGGGATAGACATGCATGAGTGGCCCCTGGAATTGTGCTTATTAGGACTGTTTAAATTGAAGCGCTCTCAGACTCCTATAGCCAGAATGAAAGATCTTATTTGCGTCCTGGCCGAACGTCGGATCACCATGGCATGGAAATTTCGATGTAGGGGCCCCGGGTGGAGGCATGGTGGGAAGACCTCAAGAAATGGGCGACAGCAGAGACAGTGGTGTGGTACAGGGCGGCTCGCAGAGGGCAGAACAAGGTTAGTGATGACATTGCTGGGTGGAATGCTCTGGTCCTACACATGTTTGCACGATCAGATGAACCTCCCCCGTGAAGCTCAGGTCGTAGCAGACTGAGCATACAAGCCAGCGGGAATGAACGATGGTGGTAAACGGATAGGGGCAAGGGATATAGAGGGCGGGCATGTGGGCTGAAGGGGAAAGCGTGCTTAGTTAGAAGTTTGTTTTTTCTGTTGGGGCTAGGAGGGAGGCGGGGAATGCAGGGCGTGAGATGGCCCGGGGAAGGGGCTGCCCCCGGGAAGTATATAGCAGGTGTGATTACCTGCAATGTATGATTATTAGAACAGATGGGCAGTGATCCTATGATGTGTATGTGCGACAACCTTTCTCCTTGCCAGTCTAAGCAGTCGGTTGTTGGTTGT
This sequence comes from Ambystoma mexicanum, assembly GCF_040938575.1. NCBI lineage: Eukaryota > Metazoa > Chordata > Amphibia > Caudata > Ambystomatidae > Ambystoma > Ambystoma mexicanum. The sequence continues at coordinate 88,309,149 of NC_090939.1, read as the reverse complement.
ATTATAAAAATGCCAATAAAAGTTATTTAAAAAAATATATATATTAGGTACACTGAATTTGAGAGGAGCTCAAGGAAATTACATCGTAGTAGTAGTTGACCTGTTGTCGAAGTGGCCTTGAAATATGCGTGTTAAGAAACATTAGTGTGAGAAAATGTATACAGTTTCTGGAAGCTGTTTTTTGGTAAGACGGTTTTCCAAGAAGTTAATTTCAGACAATGGACTACAGTTTATTGCAAAGGAATTCAAGGAATGTCTAGAGGAAAATGGAATTCAATGTTTAACGTCAACCTTACATCACCCTATGGGTAATGCTGTTGATGAACGGTTCAATAGAACTATTATGGATGTAGTAAGAATTGCGTTTGCCACAGGGGGTGATTGGGTACTGTGAGAAAGCAGAAGGTGTCTCAACCGTTAGTCCCCAGAGATCTCTCTCTTGGCGAGACGCGCTATACCTCCCATTGTAAAACCTTTACCCCATTCTACCAGGTAGGATACGTGGGAACCTTACCCCCCCACTTTCCCTTCTCCAACACTTTCACACGGACAGGCCGCTCTGGGAGAAAACAGAATCACACCCGAGCAGTGTACCTGACATGTCCCGCTACTATGGTCAGACGAAGTCAGGCAATTGCTGACAATCACTCACACCGTACTTCAATTAAACTTACCAACACGGACAAAAGGCGGAGCATGAGAGCACACTCGGAGCGAGGCAAAGCACACAAAGGAACAGCAGTTTTCGAGTCGGCAGCTGAACGAGGGGAGAAAGGCAGGAAACCAAGAAGGGTTTGCAAGGAGAGAAATACCCTTGACCTTTTCGGAAAGAAACCGATACTTTTCAGAAACCTTCTTAGCAGAAAGCATATGGCCAGAAAACCAGACTCAAGACTCCTGCATTGTGTGTCAGAGATACCATTGAATTGGTCTTGCAATGAGTTGCGATGAATGTGCGATGAGTTTAAACAAAATCCATGGCACATTCGAAAGTCTTCGATTTCGATATGAAGAGGATCCAAGCCCAAACGAGGGAGATCCATTGCCTGAGCAAATATTTTTGCAATCTGGTCAGAGTGCCTTGTCTGACAGTGCTATGATGTATAAGAGTTCTGGAAAAAGGGTTTTGTTGCGATTGGTTTGTTCGGATACACAAAGAATACTCCACCCAAATGCTAGGAAACTGGCTGGACTTCTGTTTGTGTTGGCTCGAGGACAAGTAGCGAGAGCCTGGTGAACGGTCCACACCAACTGTGCAACTATGGCTCCATGATAAATCATTCTATGATATGGAAGAAGCGTATACAAGCACTCTACATATGTTATCAAGACCAACGGACATTTGGAACCCCTAGAAAAAAGTATTTGTTAAGAGTGTAAACCTTGATTTAAGGCAACCTCGGCTCCGGGTGATCCATGTCGTTTGATGTTGGAATGCTTAACAGATATGATATTGGCACAGGGTTTCCCAAAGGGTGCTCTCAGATACTTAATCTAGTTATACTTAACACACTGGCCAAGGAGCGTTATGGGAAAAAATAAACCTCCTTTATATGTGGCCTTTGTTGACCTTTCCCGCGCCCTCGACACAGTTCGTCGCAACTGCCTATATGTCGAATTGAAAGGTGGTCTTCCTCAGCGGTTATTGAGGTGTATTGAGGGACTACATACTGACACTATATTAAGAATACACCTACATATCCAGACGTGAATGGGCACTTCATAAATAAATGAAGAATTAATGTGGTCCTAAAATAAGGTTTCTTGTTGGTCCAAACTATTTTTTAACATACACCTCGCAGAACTCATTGGGGTATGGAAGGGTCATTTTACATTTCCCCCAAATGCAGTGTCACAAACTACATTTCACATCCTCTGCAAATGACATGGTGCTGTATGGACCAACTCTAATTGGACTACAAAGATGACTCAAAATGCTGTGGATAATCACTTGGTAATAAATACAAACAAAACCAAAATCATGACTTTTTATCCCAAGAAAATATCTTTTAGGAAAAACATTTTACATGGTACGTGTCGAATGAATCGTTAGACGCCGTGAAAGAGGTTAAATACATGGATTTGGAGATCTTCGCAGGAAAATTTAACAGCAAATTATTGATCAAACATTCAAAAAGAGTGGCAGCATTGGGCAACCACTTGTAAGACAAAATCGCAAAATGGGAGGATACCCTCTTATATCACTGTGTACATATACAAACAAAAATTCAGACCAGCTGACACTTACGGTCCAGAGCTTTTGACTACCAATATTGACTAAGATTTAACGAAAATGGAAGGGAAACTCTGGCATTCCGCCCTAATAATGTAATGCTTCCAGTAATTAGACTCAAAATGGGACTTGTGGCGTTGTGTGCAAGAGCAGCCTGATCTAGATAATGCATTTCTTAAAGGGTGATATCAATCCCCTTTTCAGACTAACTATCTCAGAAAGAAGCAACAAACAGTTTGATAAGTTTAGGGAAATAAGCAAGAGGTTCTTTGAAAACATTGAGTTTGTTTATAATCAGGAACTCAACTTAGAGCACAATTTAAAGAATCTAAGGGGAAACGCAAACAAATCGGATTGCCTCAATAACTGTTTGTTGGTGACAGCTTAGCCCCTTTGGGGAGAATATTGGAATTTTCCACCACAGTCGGACGTTACACAGGTTACACACAAATACATTGTACACTTCACGCAGAAAAAACAGACATATATTTCTAAAATTTCACCTGAATACTCCTTCTGAAGCCTAAAAGATTCTCCAAATGGGAAACATCTGTATTTGTACTATCTGGTATTAGCAGAGGACAGGATTGAAGTCTTCGGAAAATACATGTAAAACACAAATGCATTGATCTCGGATAAACTCTGTAACAGATACATGAATGGCCATCAAGTTAGCTTATCTTAAGCAGTAAAAAGATTTTGGCTACATGTCCAAGATACGATTAACTGTGGCCCTTTTTTGTCTATAATGTATATTGTAATGAAATTGGGTTATTTTAATGGTGTATGAATTGAGGTAGCAAACATTGCATACATTAAGACATGTTTAAGGAAAACTGCAATTTTATAACTTCAGATTTGGCATGTATTTTAAGTGTATAATGTGTCATATAGGTGATGGGTACAAGGTTAAATTAGTAAACAAATGACAATTAATTGGGAAATAAACTATTGGCATGTAAAAAGCTCATCATGGTCCTGTAGCTTTCAAAAAAAGGTTGAGGCAATATGTATGAGTGAAATATGTTAACAATAACATCTCCAGGTTCTGTTAAAAAAGTATGTTTAAAAAAGGTTTAAAAAAAAAGAAAATAATCTCCCAGGCTCAGAAACCCCACACATAAACAGTGCACCTTGATCATCAACAACACAATTACAACATCAATTCAACTGACTATCTAGAGGAAACATCTAGATAGATGCCTGCTACATATAGTGAACAAGACCTACAAGTGTACGACCTCACCATATCTTTAACACAGTCATCGTGTTTGGGAAGAGCACCGTATCAAACCATTAAAATGGTAGACAGGAAGAGATGATAGAAGTGAGTAGATATATGACAAAGAGGGATTTAAATGAATTCATCCATGAGCCATACATTCATACTTCACCTACATCGTGGTATGAGGAGGCATAACTGCATCACCATCGCTCAGGCTCAGACCACGAGAAAGGAATCAGTGTTTTCTAGGGAGCGCCTTGTGCTACAGATACATGTCTATTTCAATAGGAGGAACACCACCTTGATGTGTTTACTGCACACAGAGTTTACAACCCATCCGTCTACCAGCTCCAACAGTGTTAGGCTTTTCTTCTGCATCAGCATTGTCGAGTATGGTCTCAGCAAAGCAGTAGGAAAGATGGAGGAATGGAATGAGCATCCATGCGCACATGTTTTGATAATCAGCAGGGAGTTACTGGTTCTGTTTTGACAGTGAATAACAACAGAGCTACCCAAAGTATCTTAGTAGGAACAAAAAGCCTCACAAGCACTGACATCTTAAAATCCCGGGTGTCCCCTGACGCCATTCCCCAGGCAGCATCTTGGCACTACAGAAGGGTTTCTAGAATGAGAAAAAGGGTGAAAATGTGTGCATCCTTCCTGCACTAGCTCCTCTTTCTCAAAGAATAAACTGTCAAGAAGGAGGGTGTGGATGTAGCTGCTTTGCTAGGGCAGTCTGTCCTATTTGAGCTCAGTAAATAAATAACTATCCCGCCACCCTACCCACTTTAAGAGTGCAGAAGTAAGACATCGACACAGTGGTGGCATATTTATTGCTATAAACTTTTATTAAAGAAATAAGAGTTGGAGAAACTATCCCTAATAATAAGAGGGGTTTCCCTACCTCAAATAATAAACTAAGGGCTCTGTCTGATTTGCGATAGGCACTCTTCTTCACTCCGCGCCTCTTCTTTGTCTCAGTTTTCAAGGTACAATGTTCACATGGGTAGTCCATATTCTTCCTCGTCTCAGTGTAGGCAAGGGAGTTGGTATTTTCTACCCTACAAAAATACAGCAAAGAGGGAGGGGCTGCGTGACCCTGAATAGGATAAGAGGGAAAGGGAGTGGGGAAAGGGGTATTTATATACCGCGTTCTCCCTGTAATGTCGTCCCTCGTCCCATAAGGGATTTCCCCTCCCATGTGATCCTCCCACGGTGTACCACCCCCAGGGGGACTATTGTACTGGGGCCGCACCACCCTGGCCCCATGGGAAGGGTTACCTTCCTATGGGAGAAGTGACGACATCCAAGGATTCGTCACACCACCCACCATCTCATCCTCAAAAATGAATTCTCTGAAGCCCAGAACCAATCTAGAGTTCTTCAAGATCACCCAGTGTCTGGTGAGCCTAGTAATCAGGTAAGTGCTCTGCTTCACACGCCCTTCAACTGGAAAGATAGTGAAACTCCGTTCTGATACCCCAACTGCTGTGCATTGACTTCTTCTGCACTAGAGGCCGACTCTCTCTGTACCATGTTTTGGTTAACTCGGGATGAGTAACGAGATGGCTATATTGCCTCACTGGCATGGCTATCAAACATAATGTACGCTGAGCAGCAGAACCCCAGCTGATGGCAATAAAGGGAGCAGGCAATTACTGCTCCCTAAAACACCCTAGATACTCAGGTACATAGGTGGCTAGCAAGTTTTTTCTAGGGACAACAATCAGCGTGTGTTTCACCAAAGTTCCACCTCTTATTCCTGCTTTAAATGTGCACTCACTTGTGTATATCTAAAAGGGTTCAACCACTGGCAGCCAGTTCAGGTGTCTTCGAGTCCAAAGTCACCTTTGATTCGCAGCAGTTGCTTGTCAATGGACAACATTCAATTTTAAAAGAAACACTTACTGTGGTAGTAAGGTGGCCGGAAAGTGTTCTCTGCCACCCCCCATCGGGGAGGAAAGATGACGAAGTCTGCAATGGCAACCCCGGGGCGCGTTGTCTTGGCTGTCAGAACTGTGAAAATTGAGGGATCCTGCGAGAGGGCATAAGAGGCAGAACATGAAGAACAGGACACGTCCATGAGCTATTGAGCTCCTTCTGAAAATCACTTCACATGAAACTTTGTATTTAACTATAAGCCTCCAATTGGGAGTCTTTTTTATCAATCTCAGGAGAATCGAAAGTGGAACTTGGCAGAGCCAGCAATAAGACTTGCCGCTCTTAGCATCAATTATGTAGATGATGCTTTATTCAATTGATCATGATGTCAACTTCAAATCAGTATCACAACTCGCTGATGGAAACGCAAGTCATTATATGCTACATGTAGAATCCCAGACTTTTCGGACACAATTAGTGAAAGTATGTTTTCGGATTTTGTCTCCTTTTTAGGGGAATGAAAATATACACTATTCTCACAAACTTCACTCCTTGTATTCTGAGACACTCGTTAGTTCGCCCGTTCGTTCGTTCGTTCGTTCGTTCGTTCGTTCGTTCGTTCGTTCGTTCGTTCGTTCGTTCATTCGTTCGTCCATTCATTCATTCATGAATTCATTCATTCATGCGTTTAGGAAAGTTAGTGACAGGATAACCTCTCACCATAAGCTTCTGACGGTAGGTATTCCTCAAGCAATGTCAGCAAAGTGCTGATGCATGAGGAAAGCAACAGCCAATCAGCAGATATGGTCCTCAAGGCCAGCCCCTGTGGACGTTTGGCTCTTGTCAGCGATAGAAAAGCAGAGGCAGTCTAGTGGAGTGGAGGAAGTACAGAAGATAGGGAAAAAAGAAGGAAAAGGAAGGAAAAAAGCAGAGCACGCAGAGGCATAGAAGGAAGATCCAGGCTATGGGAATAGAGGACCTATCACCTACCCCATGGCCTGGATAGAAAAGTTCTAGCAGCTGAAAGCCAGCAACGGCATCCTGAGCCCAAAGAAGAATAAAACGAGAGACCTTGCTACCTGGTCCAGGATATAAAGATGAAGAGTGAGGAGAGGGTGACATGCCCAGCAACCAGCCCATCTGCGATATGAGAGGATGCCTGACCCAGGGGGTAAATGTGAAGACTGGGGAGAGGATTCCGTGCGCAGCCACCAGTTCGAGGGAGATATGAGCGGAGAGAACTTGGCGCCTGGCCCATAGTGTAAAGGGGAAGATCTAGGAGAGGTAGATATGCCCAGCATGTCACCCGGAAGAAATGAGTGGAGGCAAAATGGCATCTGGCCCAGTGTGAAAAGTTGAGAGAAGAAGGTGACGTGCCGAACAATTCACTCAGAAGATACAAAGATGTGAATGGCCCACCTCCTACCAGCTAGCAAAGCAATCCAGGATCAGATCCCACATACTGGCACATTTTCAATATACATAGACTAACAGAAAGTAAAACATAGGTTTTGCATAAGAATACATTAGAACCAATGTTTCACTCCTGCAGTCTCTTCAGGCCTCCTGCATTCTCCCAAATGTGAAGAAACCCTGTGCCCCATCTGGAGAGGTGAACTGCAAATGCAAGTGTGAATCTAGAGGCTGGTGGCAGGCATCATGCTCTGGTAAAAAGGCTCTCAAGCCCCATAGTGCCCCGGCAAGACACATAGTTTGCATTTAGAACTCAGGCAACTTTATAAGTAAAAGGAGGTGGTATCACGGACAGCTAACCCCACTCCTTACCCCATTTCCCATCCACTCTGCTATGCCAGGATGAAGGTCAGAAGGGAATATGTATTTCAGGTAAAAAGAGAGTGGAAGAGAGGTTTGATTGTGTTTAAAAATAGAATAGCAACAGGCAAGAGCCTTATTAAGAGTATGGAATAAAGGTTAAAGCAGGCACCACTTTCTTTGCTCATCATCTGCCGGTACAATCCCATGTCCAGAACGCCCCGATGGTTGCTTTAAATCCCACTCCAACTTCTCATGTACTGCACTCCTTTGTTACCTGTCACCATCATCCCTTGCAGCACCTTATCTTTGTATTCCGGCCATCACGATTATAGAAAGTTGTCTCTGTTTTGTAAAATTTTGTTTAGTTTAGGTTTTACAGAGCGCTTTGCCACCTGAAGGTCTCTTGGTGCCAAACCATTACGGACTAGCAGCAATGCAGGGAAACAGTGGAGAGAAGAGAAAATGTTGATTAGATGGCCTCTGTAGAGAGGTTTGTTTTTAGGGTTCTACTAAATGTGAGATGATACTGGTGGGAACAGACTTACCGGAGGAGATTATCCCCGCATGAGCTGTTCTGACTCGATGGCAGGCACCCCGGAGCTGGATTTTGAAAACTTTGGATTTTTTAGAAGAAAGTGAGCATCAGATCGTGGGCCATGCTGAGGACATTTAATATGTTTCTTAGATCAGTAGAGTGGAGCAATATCGACATTAATTGAAAAGTTTGGGGCTTCGTGACTGACAAGGCTTGTTGCCCCCAAAATAAATCGCCTTCTTTTCTTAATCACAAAGATACCCGGGATCCCCAAGCAGATGTTCCTAGAAATGAAAACTACATTCCCTAGGTGTATCTTGGGTGAGAAGCAAGCACCGCAGGATTGCTTTCCCAATCCTGTTCCTACCACCATTGCTGGGTGCAGTGAACTTCTCAGATATAGATTCTTACTACTGAGCTGCTGCCTCAACACCTGAGAAACTCCTCCTGAAAACAACGGGTCGACCTAGACAATATGATTCTACTCCCGGTGTGAGCCTGACAGTACCAAATGCAGCTCAGAGCCACCCAATTCTCAGAATGTTATGCAAGGTCTTGAGGGACTGCAGGCACTCTGCTTTTATTACATCTTGGCCCACTGTATTTAGCAATATAGGGGCCCCACCATTCGTTAAGGTTCTTCATGACATAATACGATTTCAGTCCTGCTTTAAGGCAGGTTTAGAGAGGGCAAGATAGTTATCGGAGGATGGAAAATTCATTAATTTCCTAGTGATGGAACTGATCACGGGACAATGGTCTGCTTTTCTCTACTTGCGGACTCAATCAGTTGGGTGGAGTTTTTGCGTGAAATACCGTCAGTGGAATTCACCACTTCCGCTGTTGGTATTTCCGAAAATCCCCCAATTCAGAGATTACAGCCGGGCTAGGTGAGATTTCTGAAGTATTTTCAAAGGTATTGCAGAAATACCATTTCAGTCAGCAGTAACTTAAAATATTTCAAACATTTTTTTCAGCCATTTCCACCTTCAATTTGAAGTTGGGTTATTTTAATGGTGTATGAATTGAGTTCAGCAAACATTGCATATATTAAGACATGTATAATGAAAACTGTGTAATTTTATAAATTCAGATTTGGCATGTATTTTAAGTGTATAATGTGTAATGTCCGTGATGTGTACAAGGTTAATTCTGTAACCAAATAACAATTAATTGGGGAAAAAAACTATTGGCATGTAAAAAGTTCATCATGGTAATCTAGTTTTCAAAAAAAGGTTGAGACAATACATATGAGTGAAATACGTCAACAATAACATCTCCATGTTCTGTTTAAAAAGTATGTTAAAAAAGTTTTTAAAAAAAAAAAAAGAAAATAATCTCACAAGCTCAGAAACCCCATCCACACATAAGGGAACAATTGAGTATTTACAGTAGTGGCAAAACAATAGAGGTGATGGCTTGAAGGTTTAGAATGAATCTTAACTGCTGGCATCGCTCTGGGCAACCTTTCAGACCACCGTTCTTCGCCTGACAAGCCATTACAGAAAGGGGAAAGAGCATATGCAAATCAGGCATGGTCCCACCCCAAAGTCATCCCAAGTGCTTATGTCACCCTGAGCGGGATGGGTATGCCCGGTCGTGGGTCCGGTCGTGGGTCGCAAGCCTGCTAGGCCTAGAGACCCAAGCTACCCCTCATTGATGATGCACAATGAGGCGGAAACATGCCTGGTGATGCGTGTGGCCTTGTGCAGAAGGCACAGGACCGTGAAGTTCTGGATTGTCCCTTTTGGGGTGGAACCAGGCCTGATTTGCATATGGTCTTTCCCCTTCTGTAATGGCTTGGCAGGCTGATGCTCTGGAGGGTTGCCCGGAGCTGTGCCCGTGGTTATGATTGATTGAAAACCTTCCAGGCACCAACCTTTGCTTGCGTATGCAAAATAATGGCTCATAACACTACTGTAGATTCTTTTATAGACAAAGGGACAATTAAGACCCTTTTATGCATTACATGGGTATGGTGGTGGGAGGTGGCATCAGGGATGTATGCCTCTTCACCCCTTCACCATAGCCCATTGTAAAACATTTTTCGCTGCATTGAAGTTAAGTGGCCGTGCTTTCCTTCTGTACAGTAAAATAAAGAATGAGAGCCAATTTGGAATTTTTACCTGCACCTTTTAGGTGGAGGTAAACAAGGGTGGATATAGGCTTGAAAAGAGTGTTCTCCAAAAATGGATGGAAAAGGAAGGTCTCACGCCCACTGGCAAAGGTTTGAATATAACTTCTACCAACATACTACGAAGAGTTTAATGTCTTCTATCTATATGGTCCTGATCATGGGCCAGACCGAGGGCTCAATTGGGGTTATGGCTAAAGCGGAACAAGACCTTGGGTTTATGTTTTCTGATAACATTTGGAACACACTTTGTGAGAAGACCTTTCGTTTCTCCATCTCTAAACAATAGTAACTATGCACTATTATGTTACTTCACAGAGGGTCACTCCCCCCAACCAGACCAGCCAAGAGGCATCCAGGCCACAGTGAGAACTGTGTGAGGGGCTGTTGTGCAAGAGTCCCTCCGTGGCATGTGCAGTGGTAGCATACAATGGTTTTCCTCTGAGGGTCTTTCTTGGGTCAAGGACAAGGATGGCAATGAAAGGACTCTAGACCCTGCGTTAAATTCTTTTTGGTGTTGTTTTTTTAGAGAAGGGTGAATGTTTGACCTCCCAGACAAGGTTCAGCAATTGTTGACTGCAGCCAGAGCTTGCCTATACTCAGTTTGGAAACGTTCCAAAGCTCCTACCGAGGATGAGTGGCTAAATAAAGTTACAATCTTTATTACATGGATGCCATCACTGCCTGGTGGAAGGGAAGTCTCCTACACTTGAAGGCCAAATGGTTACCATATTGCTCAATGTACGGGTCGATGTCCCAGTCTTCCCTATGAATTATCTGTGTTTCATTGGGAGTTGATGTGTGGAGGCTAATTTTGTTAGAGTTTTATGTATCCCTGCCTGGCCCTAACAGGGAGAGGCTTGGGAGAGGGGATGGAGGGTGACTTTGGGTTTGAGTTATGCTTTCCAGGCTACATTCCTCTGTGTACTGTGGAGTGTTTCTTGCAGTTACACGAATCAGAGTGATTTCTAATGCACCTGGGTGTCAGGTATGCAGTTAACTTGTTCTACTGTGAAAAGAAAGCCATTTTGGATTATAAAAAAGTGAACATCTAATAAAAACTCATTTTAAAAGAAGGTGATGGGTGTGGGCAGCATACCTACTTTCATGGTTTGTGTGCGTTATTTATAGGCCCCCTTTCAATCCAAAGGCTATGGTATTTATTCCTCAAAGGTATTTGGTGAACAAGACGTGAAGGTAATGAATTGATTACGTTTTAGTAATCTTTAATACCCCTAGTCCTTTTCTTCCTAGTCACAATACTTACAACCTGGCCCTGCTCTCCTTTTGGAGGGATGGACCCAGAATCTGCTTAGGAAAATAACAACTATGGTATTGTGGAACAGTGGCGGCATATAAACCTCTAGTAGGGGAGGAGGAAGGACATTAACATTTGGAAAATAATTAAGGAAGATGACCAGTGTTGTTACTGTATTGCTGATCATCAAGTCGTGACTCAAGTTGTCCTGGTTATCTGAGAGTTCAATATCGCCGAAGGGTGTGCCATGATACAGCGTGTTCTGCCGGTCCTCAGACTGTCCAGCGACAATCAAGGGCATGAAATCAGCCTGCGGCGAGGATGCACCTCCCCCAACCAACAGGATCACAGAGAATCAGGCCACATATTAGAAACATTTCCAGAACCTACCGCGTGGTCAAAGGCGACGCAGTTGATGACCATGAAGTTTTCCAAGTTGTACTTGTATGGTGTGTAGTTTCCATGCCAGGCCACCACATTGAATGGCGAGAAATCCTAGAAAGGTGACAACAGAAAAGGTTGATACAACTGGCACATAACATGCACCAAGTTACGTTTTCACAACTGTTGCAGGAAATTCTGATTACCCCAGCAGCCACTAGTCTTAAGCAATCTGAAGAGTTCTTTTTAATCTCAAATGTAACAATACTTTTTGTTTTCATTGAAACCTTTTTATCACTTGCTTGTCTTCTTCAAAGTTTGCAGGAGGTTGATTTGCAAGATGGTTTATGTAAAGACTGGAGGGGGGTTTATCTGTGGTTGGGGTACAGGCACATAGGTACCCCTCACAAGGCTCTCAAAGGGTAGCAATGGACGAGCGGCCAAGGCTGAGACTCACAGGGAGGTGAAGCAGGCTGGTTCTTGGGTACAATTAATGCCCTAGGCCCCACAAAGGAATTTCCACACACTATGTTATGTGCTAACACAGTTATTTTCGTAAAGAGATATTAGATTTAGGTGAATATATGCATATAAATAAGGCTCACTTTGTACTCAGGAAACTCTACTTTAACAATTAACACAATATATACAGTACTGTGTGGTACCAAAGTTATTCTTAGATTCAGCAATAATGCACCAACTGGTATATGTCACAAAATGCATTATAATTACTAAGCACTGTTTCAACCTCAAAGAACAACTGTAGTAATGTAGGCAATTACTTCAGAACACTGGCAGCATGCTTTTTGGAGTCAAAAGGCAACACTTTATGGCGATCCCCCCCACCTGGGCAACCTGCTATAAAAGGTAAGTACTACTTTGCTTTTATATTAATGCCTAGTCCTTATGTGTTCATTGTCTGTCCTTTCTTCTACAGGTCCCACCACCCACCAAGTACCAGGCAAGCAGCAAGGGAGCCTCGACCCTTGTGTTACCCCTGCAGTAGGTTGCCCCTTCTTCATCGTGTGGGGAACCAGGAATGAGACACAGACACAGAGGACTGAAAGTGGTTGCTACAAACTTTAATTTAAATGATAAACGCATTGGAAAAAAGCCTCACGATCCCTATTCTAGTAGGGGTTTCCGTACGTCAACCAAAACTAAGGTTCTGTCCTGTGTCAAGATGTCAAGCAAAAATGTCCTCTGTCCGAAATCCCATCCTAGCCCTCACATTCTAGAAACAAACTCTAAGCTAGTGAAGGATGTGTCTTTGGAAGTGAAGGATGTGCACACATGTTCCATTTCAACAAAAAGGTATACCTCCAACCAAAGTAGCTAGTGTTAACGGTTCCATGGAATGGCTACCTTCCCAGGTGTCTTCACAGCAAACAAAAGTTAAAAGAAACAACTTCTTAGAAGCCCAAAAGGATAACTTCCTCCCTTTGTCACAATTCACTCGAGGAGAAATTACTCCTTTCCCCAGGATTGTTATGAATTTCAGTATTACTTAAATCCCAAAGGCATGGATCTTCTTAGTGATTCTCCTTTAAAAAAAGAAAAGAACACAACTTGATTGCGAGTGCCAAACTTGCAAAACACCTGGCATACTTTCCTGCCAGGTTCTTTACTCGCTTTCAGTGCAGTTTAATCTTCCTAAGGACATGGGTATTCCTTAGGATTCTCCTTTTACAAAATGCAGTTCTCTTTACCCACTTGAATACACCTGGTATACTCTCCTGCCAGGTTCTTTACTCACATTTAATGCAGTTTACTTTTACACAGTTGAATGTGCCTGATATACTCTCCTGCTAGGACTTTTAAACAACACATTATGCACAAAAACCAAAGAAGTATGTATCTTCTCTTGATTTCTTCCACCTTCTTACAATCTTATCTCTTATTCTATTTACTTGACTTTATTTCCCAGTTTATCAAATACTGAGACTGTGAAAGCTACTGAGGAGGCACAAACAGGATATCTCATTCCCCACTCTCTATAACAAAAAATCGCCTTCACTGGTTTCTTATAACAGTTCCCTGGCATCTCAACCCTCGACTGTGGGCTTACCGGTATTGTGTTGCATTCTCCGCTTCACCCGCTCTCGTTGCTGCCTGTTTTTGTCTTCCGCGGTGCTCAGGCCGCTTTCCCCAAGTAGCGGTACGGTACTTCTGCAGCACCCCGGCTCTCCAAGCCGGTGCAAAAGCGGTTAGTCAGTTTCCCCTTCTGTCTGCGTCACTCTCGGGTGTCGTTTGCTTTGCGTCCCCTTGGCAGAGCTCTACAGCAGCAGCGCAGTGTTGCTTTGGCGCTCCGGCTCGTCACGCCGTGCAAAAGCTGTTTGTCAGCTTCCCCTTCTGTCTGCTTCGCTCTCGGGTTTCATTAGCTTTGTGCCCCGTTGGCAGCTCTCTCAATCAGCAGCGCAGTACTGCTTTGGCACTCCGGCTCTACACGCCAGTGCAAAGCCCCTGCATTGGCTCCTTGTCTCGTCTCGCCACCACGACTCCGGCGCCCTCTCGGACATGTCCCCAGTCTGGACACCGTCTTCTACCTGCATGCGCCTTCTTCCTTCGACTACATGCCATGCACTGATCTTCCAGTCGGCGTCTGGAGGAAAACACTTCTCCAAACATTCCCTCCTGCTGACGGGAGCTGCCTGCTTCTATCGGCCTCTCTCTCCTCTCCGTCAGCTGTCAGCATTTTAAATGTTCCGGCAATGCATGCTTCTTTCTAACAACTAGAGCGCAGCTTTGGCTTCTGTGCTCTAGTGAGCCTCATAACTCAATTCCTCTTCCTCGTCCCAGTATTTTCAAAGGCTTCATGCACATAGGTTTGAAAATCAGTTCTTGTCATTCTACTGATTAAAGAATTTTGAAGGATGCCATCAGCAAGTCTTGTGGACTGTTGAAGGGAATTGTTACAATAGGCCATTAAGGCATGAGGCATGGATGGGATGTTCCTGGATACCGCTTCTCATCCGATGATGTATGAGCCGCTCCCCCAGTGTCACCTTCCCCCATGCGATCCTCCCTCATACAGCCACCCCCAGGGTCAGGATCAGGTAGTGGCTGTCGCCCCCTGGACACATGAGGACAGGTCAACCCCCAAGAAAGTAGTGATGACATCAGATTCATCACGCGTGTCACAGTACCATGGGTGCCTTGGAAGGCGAAGTGGTGGAGTCTCTCAACTTTATTCGGCGAAGCCCCTCGAGGATCGTCGCCTTCTAGAAGAAGTTGTTGCTGTCGAGCAGGAAACAGAACCAAGCTGCGTTTGAAAGGCAGCTGTGGTGGTATGTTGCGGTGGTCTCCTTGGTCAGGTTCCTATGCCGGCTGTGGATGTCCTACAAAGATGCAACTCCTTGTGGACCTCAACAAGGCTTGGGAGGTGAGAAGATGAGTCATTTGGTTTCTTACGATGACCTTCAGTGGCGGTGGATGCAGACAGAAGTAGGGGTCGGTTTCGATGATTCACGGTTTGCCGCGGTTTGATTCTTCAGTGCTGCAGCTGCAGCACGGATGGCAGGATGGCTTCTGGCAAGTTGGATTCGAGAACTGGACTGCCATGCAAACCTTCACCAAATCTGGACCCTCAGGACTTGTTCCTTGATGCAGAGTGGCGGGAACCCTACCGGCAGGCACTTCTCTGCAGGCAGCGATTCCGGACTTCCTCAGCTGTGGAAAAGTGGACAGATGTCGAGGATGCAGTGCCACCTGAAGATTTCTTTTGTTGGTTGGAACTTGCCAAGCTCCGGGCATCAAACAGCACTAAGCCAGGTGTAAGGGTGTCGAATAAGGATGCTGACACAAAGGTGACATGGTTGTGGTTATAATCTTTTATTTTTAGGTATAAAAGATCCTCACTATCCATAACTTCTAATAGGGGTTTCCCTGCCTCAAAATTAATACTAACAGGATTTGTCAGAACGTACGACAAAGTAAATTCCACCGTCCTGTGTCAGAACCTAATTCTGTCCCTCACTCTACAACTAAAAAAGTAAACTAATAGAAAGTTCCATCTTGTAATGGTTGCTTTCTCCTGCTCCTTGGACGGGGTTCCACAAAATGTTCTCTCAAAAGAAAATACCAAGTGGAATGACTCCCTTCCCCTTGCTTGCAGGTTACACAATGTTCCCTCCAGGAGAATGGCTCCCTTCTTCCGGTGTGGCTCTGTACAAATTCCAACAACACCAGGGAAAATGAATCTCCTCCCCTGGTATGGTTCGGTACAATACACAACAAGGCCAGGGAGAATTACCCCCTTCCCCTGGCTTCTTCACATCAATTCTCAGATGAGAACCAAGATAATGTCTCCTTTCTCTTGGTATGTTTTGGCACAGTTCAACATAGGGCCAGGGGGAATGACTCCCTTCCTCTGGTGTCTCCAGCTCAACTCTTAGTCCATGACCAAGAGAATGGCTCCCTTCTCTTGTCTGCTGTGGCACAAGGCCAGGGGGAAATTGCACTTCCCCCTGGCCTTGTGCCACTGGCGTTTCTATCAAAACTGCTGATTTGGTACCAGGAGAACGACTCCCTTCTCCTGATATTGCAAGATACATTTCTTTCTCACTGCTTCCAGCTTGATATGCAGTTTGCCACTGGACTTGTTTTCAGCAATGTCCCAAATCCTGTGACTAGTGGACTTAATTACACCAATGCTTCTTTTTTACTAGTGTTGGAGGCCCAGGCCCTTCTTACATGACCACTGGTTTCCTCTTCTCCACTGTTACGGTGGACAGGGTCCCAGACCCTTCCCTGCTGACTAGTTGGTTTCTCTTCCCCACTGCGGTTGTGGACAGGGTCCCAGACCCTTCCCTAGTAGCCAGTGGGCTCCTCTTCCCCACTGTGGTTGTGGACAGGGTCCCAGACCCTTCCCTGGTAGCCAGCAGGCTTCTCTTCCCCCATTGGTATGAGGAAGAGGAGGAGTTTGGATGCACTCTCAACCTTTTTGGAGTCGGTCAGCGGTATGCCTAGTACAAAGTCAGGTAAGGACTGCTTGAGTGCCTCCTGCCTGCGGCTCCACGTACCCTCAGGGTCTTTCGTACCACCCTTTAGCAGCTTTTGGGTTTCAGTACGTCACCATGGCTTCCAGGGATGGCGATCTGTCTCCTCAGCTGGCTCGGCTTTCCCCGTCTGCTTCTGCGGTACCTCATGCTGCTGGGCCGTTCGCCTCTTACTGTCTTCAGTATCATGCACGGGTCTGTTCCTGCCGTACCCTGTGCAGACTCACGTGGCAACCGCTGGCGTCCTCAGTTCCTCTTCTGCCCGGGTCAGCAACCACCTTGTCTTATTGCCGGCATTGGGAGAAGTCTTTATTGTTTCCTGTGTGCTTCCTCATCTTTGTGTTTTCAAGGCTATTTTTTTCTTTTGCATCACAGTAGTATATGATTCTGTTTTCAACAGGAAGGTTGGGAATGGAAGGATGGGCTATATGATGTGGGGATTTTCTACTACTCACTGGGCTAACCCCAAGATGGTCGTCCTTGTCCACAAGGAGCAAGTTCCTCCCCATGAGGTCCTCCCACATTAAACCACGCCTAGGTGGACTATCGGGTAGCAGCCTTGCCTCCCTAGCCTCATGGGAAGGCGATGCTCCTTGGAGAGAAGCAACAACGCGTAGACAATTGTAGCACAGGGTAATCTTCTCCCGGGCGATACACCGCAGGCTGGCTTTCCAATGGACACAGACAGCCTCTGGACTCTGGACGACACTTCAGAACCCACGAAGATACCTCTACAGGACGGCAGGCACTCAGGTCTGGCTCCCATGACACTTCGGGTAAAGTACAATGTCGACTCATTGTTACGGCAAGAGATCGCCTGTCCAGGCCCTCTCTGATCAGTGCTTGAATCAGCACAGCAGCCTTTGGATATGATGAAGAGTTGCAGCAGTAGACTTTTTCCTCCAGCTGGATTCAGGATACAGGCTTCCAGAAAAACTCCAAGCTTCTGACACACAGATAAGTCAGGGCACTTAGATGGAATTGTGAATATTGGCATGCTCACACTTAGATAGAATTGTGAACATTAGCCTGCGTCACATCTAGATGGAATTGTGAATGTTGGCATGTCCACACTTAGATAGAATTGTAAATAAATACTAGCATGTCCACACTTAGATAGAATTGTAAATATTAGCATGTCCACACTTAGATAGAATTGTGAAAATTAGCCTGCGTCGCATCTAGATGGAATTGGATTCTGGACATACCGGGATAGGGGTCTGGACATTGGCCTGCGCCGCATCTAGATGGGATTGTGAGGGTTGGCAAGTGCCACACTTAGACAAAACTGTGAATGTTAGCATGCTAAAGGTCAGGTAACCCACTAACCAATATAACCTCAAACTCTGCATACTCATCTCACTCAAAAACTCACACAACCATCTCTCGCACTACAAGCCGCATGCACTTCACAACACTGCAACAACACACAAGCCGGAACAACAGCACACACGGACTAACACCGATCCAATACCCGCACCAAAGCTCAGCACCCGGTGTATACCGAGTTGAAGCTGCCAACTGAACACCATTCCTCCCACTATCCTACTCCCTCTTCACCTTACTAACCCATCCGACCTTATCGTTTACAGATCCGCCAGAGCGCCTGGGGACCAATTCCGTTGGTGACGGTGCACGGTACAAATACCTTTAACATTTAACATATACACAAATTCCCCTATTCAAGCAAGCTGAGGTAGGTGAGGTAATCTCGTGGGTAAGTAACAACGAAGCCAGACATGTAGTTAATGTATGTTTACTTGGTAAGTTACACGGTTCATACACAATGCGTAGATCTTATAATGGTGAACACTGGACATCCCACCCGGCAATCCTTAGCTCCGTCAACCGTCTCCCTTAGAATCTTCACCCCCACACACGTCACACAGCCACCAGCTCGCGCGCTCGCACATACACGCGCTGGAGCTTAATCACAACACCAGAGCTTAATCACAACAGTAGGCTCAGTCAGCTAATCACACGCCAGTGCATTCATGCAGCACCCAAGCAGACTCACAGGCATGCAGTCCATTCTCCTAAACCCAGACACCCAGAAATGTGGATGTGTATTGGAGACAACTCCGAGCTTTTCAGAGGACACACTGTATTCACTCAGTTTCAGACAGGGCAGGCTCAGGCAGAACCACAGGCATTGTGACAGTCAGCCAAAACCAGACACCCACAACACATAATGTGAGTTGACTCCTCTTTCTATTCAGCAGTCTCTGGGGAGGCCTCATACCAATTAAGCAGAGGGCAGCTCCAAAGCCATATTTGGTCCTTCCAACAACATCCAATCAGGGGGCAGAGTTAGCACTTCTCAGGACTTTGAGAAACAAGAGGGGATGGCAGAAAGCCATGAGGCGTACAGTTGCCATCTTGCCTTTGTTCGGGAATCCATTGATTCATATGGTACGGCCTGGGTGTCCCAGAAATTGAGGAGACCTAGAGCCACTGCAAAATCAGCATGTAGCCGACACCAGCCCATACCTTGCTCTGTGGGGCAACACACAGGTGCCCCAAAACACAAACTAGGGGTGCCATCGGGATATCCCATGGGTCCTGCTCACCAAAGAAAAAGATGAAGAGCTGCACTGCCAGGGGTCCAAACAGGATTCCAATGCAGAAAATATACAGGAAACGCACACCAGGGAAGTCGTAGGATAAGGACAGGGAGGACATGTTTTACTAGAGCATTCCCAGCATCACATTTTACTTTGTGTTGAGGCCTACTGTTGCAGAGACAACTGAAGACCTATTTTCAAGTGCATTTGGGAAATTATCAAGAATAGGACTCACTTTGCTAAAATGTCCCAATCATGAGACATGTCTTTACGTTCCATTGGTCTCTGCAGCAGTTATCCCACCCCACTCTGACCCCAACCTTCCAGTACCACTCATTTAACGGAACAGAGTTGCTAAGAGGCTCTGAAAGATGTGTTGCATATTGACATCGACTGCCTTTTCACTTCTGGCTAAAGGAAGTTTTATCTGTCTCTAAGCGCTCTTGGAAGGCAATTTTATATATATGTACAGGAGGCAATAAATAAATGCAAATTGCACAGAGGGGATTTGGTATGTGTGCATTTAAGTGCAAACAGGCTCCCTTCATTCAAGTTTTGTCATCTGCACTACACATTGTAAATAGGCACCATTAAAAGCAGGCCGGATTGCCTTTTATGCAATGTTTTTGCACTTTGCAGTACAAATCGAGTAAATGCAACCTGTCATTTACGCATGGCAGGCAGCGTTTATTTTCCAATTAAATCATCTTACAGGTGTAAAAAGAGAGCAGATCCTACAGAAATCCATTGGCTTTATGCCAGCATGAAACTACCCATGCCGGCCGGACACCAAGTGGCTTTTAGATGCAGAGGGAATAAAATAAGGCAAAAAAGAACTCTGGTTCTGTTCCCTCCATTTGCCTCCATACATTACAAACATGACCTGGAGTGTAAAGGAAGGGTGTTAAGACAGGCATAACAACTTTACACTTTCCTTTAACACCTTCTTATGCTATGAGGCTTGGGCAATGAGTCCCTCCTACATTCTATATCAGATTGAGCCTGGTGGCAATCACTGCTCTGTTAAGCATAGAGTGCCTGTCATTGGCTCATCGCATCTTAATACTGGCTTCGTCCATTCCCTCCTAGACATCCTTCCTTCATCCAGAAATATCCTCACCCAGAAACAAGCATTTAGAAAGACAATAGGTCTGACTTTATGGCAGACAAGGTTTTCTTTTAATAAAGAAATAGAAATAGAAGGGGTAATGCCCCCCTCCTTGGGTTCTATTGTATTAGTACCCAGCACGTTGTACCGGGGTACTAATAGTAATTTTTCTAGCATTGAGAAATGGTATTGAAACCGTATCTCAGCATAAGAAAAAAGTACATGTAGTCCCTTTCTCCGTTTCCATAGCAGCCATTAAAAAAATAGGAAAACAAGTAAACAAACAAAATGGCTATCATGGAGCAGGGAGAAGGGACTACACATAGTCCCCTCTCCATTTCCATGGCCTAGGGACGGAACTCTGTGGGACGTGGAGCTCGGAAGGTGCCAGCATACCCTCCAACAACACCACCCATGTATAAGCACCTCCATTATATGCCTCCTAAGGCCACTCCCTCCCTCCCAATGCCACTACCTTCTGTAGCCCAACCCTGCTATAGTGTGACTCCTAATCCCATTACTTGTAGTACCATCTGCACCAGTGTACCCCCTATAAGCTATACTCCTTGTATTGCCAGATGCAACAGAACCCGTTCCAGTGCCACATACACACCGCCAAATGCAGCTGCACCCGCACAATCACCACCACTCACAATAGCGCTAAATGCAACAACACAACTTCAAATGTGTCACTTTCAAAAAGACCCATATCCAATACAACAGCTCCTATACAAAAACACTGTACATCTTGTGATTCTCAATACATACATCCCAAATAAATGTGCTGCCATATCACATTTCTACTCTCGTTGTGCACCCAATAATGCCATTTGTAATACCAGACCCCATTACCTGCTCGGCTGCAAACAGCTTGCCCTGGTACTTGTTCAGTACTGTGTAGCCACCTTTCACGTGGCGATCTTCATACCAGGCAACTGGAGCCAAGAAATCTCGAGGGTTCGCCAAACCATTGGCTCCTTAAATGAAAGGACAAAAATAAGTAACAGGCATAAGAACTCTGAAGAGCTTCATTCTTGCAGCAACCAATATCAGTAACCTCCTTAGGTTTACCCAAGAGAACCTACCAGCTGGGCGCCACCAAATGGCTACTCAGCGCTTTGATTGAACCAAAAGAGCCTTGCAACATTTGCTGTGAATGAGTAGCAGATGCCGGTTTTTATTAATTTAAGGGTTTTAAAATGGGGCTGACCCATCCGGGGTGCAGAGTGCTAATTGTGGTGGTGTGGCAGGTTGGTCTAGGGTCGGGTGTTCACTGTTCCAGGTTCATGGGCGGGGGCTCGGGCTGGGCTGCAGTCGCTCACAACCTCTAATCTGGCTCCAAGGCAGGGCAGATGGCTATGGCATATATCTGCTCCTCCGTGAGGACCTCTTGGTGCTCTTATCTGACAATGGCTTTCCTTTCACCACTCTTCTCTCACGCAGGGCTTACCTTCCAGGGGATATTCCCACATCAGGATCTCCAGGCCACATGGTTTCTAACAATCATTGTTCGCATGATGAGATCTTTCTGACAATAAAAGTCTGGGTCTAATTTTAGGCATTGCTTGGTCTCCAACTTGCCTATATGGCCTTGGGCACACGCAATCCTGTTTGGCCCATGTGTTTTAGTGCTAATTTTCACGGTGTGCAGCATGTTTTCAGGCCCATTCCCTGCTTGGCCCAGCTTCCTGGTTTCGCCCTCCCGCCCGCCTCCCACCATGCCCCCGATCTGAGATTGGTCCATGGTGCCCCCATTGTGGTACTGAATGCAGTTCTTTAACTCAGAGGATCTGCACGCTTCCCATCTTGCGGCCTCCTCGTGTGGTGAGTGTTCCTGGCCTTGGGCACACACAATCCTGCTTTGGCCCATGTATTTTAGTGTTAATTTTCACAGTGTGCAGCATGTTTTCAGGCCTGTTCCCTGCCCTTCCCAGCCCAGCTTCCTGGTTTCGTCCTCCTGGCCCCTGATTCATTATTTGATTGGCTCCCCACCAGAATCATAAGTGGACTCCCTAGGGCAGCCCTCTGCCCGTGCAGCCCTGCGGCTAAGGGCCTGAGGCAAAGAGCGGCTCCAGAAAGTGTCAGCAGGTGTCCGCAGGGGAAGCCAGTGAAGCCAACGACCAGCCGTCAACCAGCAGCAACCACAATAGTAAGTGTGGTAAGGGTGGGGAGTAGAGCAATTACTTGATGCTGGGAAACCCTGCCACTCAACTTTACCTACGTCATAACTGTGAATATAAGCAATGCCACACCAATTTATAATTGCGAACAATAGCCTGCATCAGATCTAGATAGAATTGCCATGTTCCAACTATGGATTGTGATCATTAAGTAGTCCAACATTTAGAGAGAGTTATGAACCTTAGCCTGCGCAAGCCCCAGCATGATTTTGATTGTTAGCAATGCCACACTTAATTAGAATTGTGAACTTTGGCCTGCGCCACACAGCCTTTACCATTGAGCACCAGGTGAGTGGGAAATGCAGCCCGAGACCCTCCAGGGTTTGGTTGGGCATTCTTTAGGCTCTTGTCCCAGCCCTGCATGTCCCACACTTTGACAGAATTGTGAATGGTAGCATATCCCTCACTTAGATAGAATTGTGAATGGCAGCATGTGCCACACTTAGATAGACTTGTGAATGGTAGCATTGTCCCACACTTAGATGGAATTGTGAAAGGTAGCATGTGCCACACTTAGATAGACTTGTGAGTGGTAGCATGTGCCTCCCTTAGATGAAATCATGAACATTGGCTTGAGTCACATCTAGATAGAATACAATTCTCAGCATGTCCCACACTCAGATGGAATTGTGAATAGTAGCATGTACCACACTTAGATAGAATTGTGAATGGTAGCATATCCCTCACTTAGACCGAATTGTTAATGGTAGCATGTCCCACACTTAGATGAAATTGTAAATGGTAGCATGTGCCACACTTGGATGGAGTCGTGACCGTTGGCCTGGGTCACATCTAGATAGAATTGTGCATGTTAGCATATGCCACACTTGGATTGAATTGTGAGTGGTAGCATGTCCCACACTTGATAGAATTGGGAGTTGTAGCATGTGCCTCACTTAGATGAAATCATGAACATTAGCTTGAGTCACATCTAGATAGAATACAATTCTCAGCATGTACCACACTCAGATGGAATTGTGAATGGTAGCATGTACCACACTTAGATGGAATTGTGAATGGTAGCATGTACCACACTTGCATGGAGTCATGATCATTGGCCTGTGTTGCATCTAGATATAATTGTGCATGTTAGTATTTGCCACACTTGGTTACAATTGTGAGTGGTAGCATGTGCAGCACTTAGATGTATGAATGGTAAACATGCCCCTCCCTTGGATAGAATTGTGTCAGCATGTGCCTCACTTAGATAGAATTGTGAATGGTAGCATGTACCACACTTAGAGATGAAATCGTGAACATTAGCCTGAGTCGCATCTAGATAAAATTCAATCAGCAAAATGTCCCACACTTAGACGGAATTGTGAATGGTAGCATTGTCCCAAACTTAGATGGAACTGTGAATGGTAACACATGCCACACTTAAATGGAAAACTGTGAATGGTTGCATGTCACTCACTTAGATGAAATCATGAACATTGGCCTGAGTCGCATCTAGATAGAAATACAATCGTCAACATGTCCCACACTTAGATAGAATTCTGCATGTTAGCGTGTACCACACTTGGATAGAATTGTGAATGGTGGCACGTCCCACACTTAGATGGAATTGTGAATGGTAGCGTGTGCCACACTTCGATGGAATCGTGACCATTTGCCTGTGTCGCATCTAGATGGAGTTGTACATGTTGGTATTTATTTTATTTTATTTTTTACATTTATAAAGCGCTCACACAGCCCGCAGGCATCGAGGCGCTGTTACAGGAATTGTTTATTTTTCTTAGTTGCGTAATTGTGTTTTTATTATTATTTTTTTTTGTCTTAGTTACGTATTTATAAAGCGCTTAAACATCCAGAGGTTTCTAAGCGCGGACCCGGGGATCGAACCTGTTGTTGCTTCGTGCCGTCTTGCTTCCAAGACGCGCACGCTGCCGCTGAGCTATCCTCCCTGGATGTCCCACACCTGGATGGAATTGTGGATGGAAGCACGTGCCACACTTGGATGAATTTGCGAACATTGCCTTGAGTCGCATCTTGATAGATTGTTGGCGTGTCTTGCGCCTGGATGGAGTTGTGAGTGCTGGCATGTCCCGAACTTGGATGGAATTGTGAATGTTAGCATGTGCCACACTCAGATGAAATCATGAGCATTGGCCTGAGTCGCATCTGGATAGAAGTGTGAATGTTAGCATGTCCCACACCTGGACGGAGTTGTGAGTATCAGCATGTCCCACACTTGGATGGAGTTGTGAATGGCAGCATCTAGTGCCGCACCTGGATGGAGTCATGAACGTTGGCTTGGGTAACATCTTGATAGAAAGGTAAATGTCAGCATGTCCCACACTTGGATGGACCTGTGGATGGAAGCATGTGCCTCACTTGGATGAGATTGCGACCATCGGCCTGAGTCACAGCTGGATAGAGGTGCGGATGTTGGCATATCCCACACTTGGGTGGAGTTGTGAACGATGGCCTGAATCGCATCTGAATATAAATGCAAATGAAATTACTAGCATGCTGCCACATGTGTCATTGTGTACCCTGCTTTCCGGTTCCCCATGCTGTTGCTATATATCCGCATGGCCCCTCCGGTCGCTGTAAGCCCAGCCCCGTCTCTATGTGTCCCTGTGTCGCTGTGTTCCCCGCCATCCTGTTCACGTGCCTGGTCTTGGGCCTTTTAAAGATAACCATTATATCACATCACTAAGCTTACTCTCTAATATACACCATCATTCAACAAGAACACAGCTATACCCCAGATTAATTCGGCCTGGCTGTGAATACTACCACATGAACACCTCATCACCCTAATAAAACGCAGCTAGCTGAGCACATTCCGGCCTAGTTGCTCACATATGCGTCCTTCAGGCCTAACATAGCCAGAGCCCAGTCTGGGTGTCCACCCACCAGACTGCACACATCCAACTGATATCTCCAGCACCACACCTAACGCTAGTATGCAGCTACCACCCAGCAATTACATCAGCTGCACACCTATCTGGTGCACCCACGCACCCTATGACACAATCTCTTTCCACTGACCAGAACTACGGTTCCTGAGGGCGTTCAGCCTACCAGCGCTTTGAGGTCATACCAATGATATATAGAGCGCTATATAAATGCCAAGTAACATAACATAACATAGGCATTAACCCTTAAAGGGCTAAGGGCAAGTATGCTCATCCCATAAGGAATTGTTAAATGCTCTGCCCACTACAACAGTTAAGTGTTAGTGTAGTGTCTAGATAATAAAGGGAAAACAGGCTCCTCAACGATGGACATAACACTCAAGTCTGGGTGTAGACCCCGCGATGGAGAAGGAGCTAGTGACGATGAAGAAGTCTTTGCTTTCTCTGGCGCTTCAAGTTTTCAATGGGGCCACTTCATGATGATCACCATCATCAAAAGAAGTGCTTTGACAATTGTCAGAGAAGCTGCATTTAAAACCCACAAAATCAGCTAAAACAATTTCATTATAGCTGCACAATTACCAAAAGATCCCAAAATCAGAAACACACAATTATAATAGCGTAAATAAGAGCAAAGCCTTCTTCTACAACGCCCCACTTTCTACAGAAACCTTGCTACAGCAAATCAAATATATAAGGGAATGTTGTGGTTTTACACAACTTCTTTTCTTTGTGATAAAGATGTCTAATACCATGGTTGTTAAGATAGGTTTTGAGATTGAATCGCCCGATACTTTTAACATTCCAAGATACTTTTCAAAATTACCGGCATCACCCTGAAGGCAACCACCGCACGGACGCCTGTCTACCTTGTGGACAAACGTAGCACCTCCTCAGTCTGTGTACCTCCTCTAGAAGCCAGATCATCACTAGGCTGGAAACTAAACTAGACCGCAGGGAAATGACTAGGCATAAGTCTTTCTCCTGTTAGGCCCTGCCCTAGTGGTACACAATCCTAGTGGCAATCCGGACCACCCCAACAATCCAGCAGATCAGGAAAGAATTGAAAACTGTGTTCTTTAAGGAATTCATAGCATCTTGGGTAACACTGTCCCCGGTTCTACTACCTCTCCGGGCCCATTGTGGACAGCACTCCACTGCTCATAGGTTTGCGCTGTATAAAAACCGAGTACATATAATACATCTTAATCCTTGGATACGGTCTACTTTACCTGTGTGTATGTCTTTAAGAGGCTATTTACCTGCACACCTGGATTTCTGGATTTTGCCTCTCTTAGGTGTGCACTTTAATCCCTGCATCCTATTCTTTTTGTGCACCTGTATTCCTGCATCCATTTTAATCCATGCTCACACAATCTTGGGCCTCTGTGTAGAAACTCATGATGAGGAGGCTAACAATTGCCCACTGTTATGCTGTTATCTATGTGACGCTGCCACTGTCGAGTGGTTTGAACAGGTGCTGCACCGGTGAGCCACCTGTTGCGTTTCCTGGTGGGCTGTGACTGCCATCACCTCAATATCCCATAAACCACACATTCAATCTAATGTCTAAATTCCGGTACACAGGATGCCCACAATACATTCTGGAAGAATAAGTGAAACTATCATTACCAATAGGCCCCAGATCAGGCAAATCAAAATGTGCTCCATAAACTTCAAGGATGTAACCTCTGGTCTCGCCAAAAACCTCCACGCTGAAACGCATCCCTTGCTGCAAAAAAAAAAAAAAGAACTGATTACAGGACAACCATCTACATAAAACATTATGCAAATGATTTGTGCAATGCACACGCCATTAAAAGCAGCAAACCCTACACTCTCGCTTCTCTCCCAAAAGAACACTGCATGTTAATCTAGCCTTATAGCTCACGGGAGGGGTCATTATTGCAGGATAATGACCTGCTACCGAGTTATGGCCTTAGGTTGAGGAAAGGCCATTATCCCAAGTCTAAAAGACTATCAGAAAATAGTGGTGGTAGCAATGAATGTTTTGGATTTTTGGTGGTGAAGTAAAAATGTTAGTTTAATAGTGAGTAGAGTAAATAGAAAAACAGAATTATTACATTAAATGTGGTTTCATTTTGTAGTGTTTAAGTAGCATGGTTGTCTTCATAAGTTAAATATTTAAATTTCAAACTTGGTTAAACTGGAGTGGGTTTAAAATGAGCATGCAGTAGGCGTCGTGTCGAAATAAACAATTTACCTATAAAGAGTGAAAGACTAGTCCCATGTTTTAGATTTCTCTCTGGTGTGTTAAATAGGATGTTGAAGTGAAAATGGTCCACTTAGAAAGGCAGTGTCTTGTTGAAAGAAACTGGGTCTCATGACAAGTTTGGGAGCATTCTGGCAGTAAATCTGATGGAATACCGCCCAACTGAATTACCGTTACCGCCGGATTACAAGTGGCGGTCGGGGTGTAAATCCCCATTTTATTTAGTCCACTGGAATCAATGGGGCTTTTTTGGCAGAATTACTGTGGTGTAATTACGTCGATTCTGCAGATTTTTCAGCAGTGAGTGGGAGATTTTTCTGGATGTAAATCCTCCACTCCAGGCCCAACCTCATAATTTGGCGTAGTGGTCAAGTTTACGGTAAAAGATTTACCACCAATTTATTTTAACACTTAACGCCATACTTGTAATGAAATTGCATTATGGCGTCCCTGTCTGCTTTTGAAGTCAGAATGTTCAGAATGCAGTCAATACCAGTAGTTACTGCGTGTGCTCTGAACATCCGATTGGCTGAGAGGAGGTCAATAACGACCTCCAGGTGCTAATATCCAAGATTTAGACAGAACGTCCACACAATATCTCAGTACTGAAAAAAGCCCCAATCACATTCATGTCTACCTGTTACTCCATGACTGCAAGACCTATTGTTCTCTTTTCAATTTCTTGGGCTTCCAGATGTTGATGTTATATGTGCATAGATATAGAGAAAATGGGATGGCACGTTGGCCATATAATGGCAGAGACCTACTGGAGTTATTACGATGAGCAATATACTTAAGGGGTCATTACAACGTTCCCGACATCCCAACGATAATTTCGGTGGAATACCAGGAAAGCTGCATTACTGTCTCCGCCGCCCGCTACCTGATATTCGGCTATTACTGGGATATTACGGGTGGCAGAGTGATTGTAAGTTCCCATTGAGCCCGTAGGACTCCATGGGATGGGATTGACTGAACCACCGGCACCAGCTTTACCAGTGATTTAGTCATTTATCTGCCAGTGGGGGCCTGATCTATCGACAGGTCAGGTCTGCCGGGAGATCCGTGGCCCACACCGGCAGACTTATACGTTGGTGGTCCTGAAAAAATGCTGGTGCCGGATTTACCAGCATTTATTTCCGACCGGTAAAGTTATAATGAGGCCCTTAGTCTTACATCCCAGCCTCGAATTTGTTAATACTCACTGGGCAATTCCCAAGCAGGCAAACTCCAAAAGGTATTGGCTCTTGCGTCCAGAACAAAACAAGTAAATCACTGTATCGATCACCTTTTGTAATTTTAATCCTGAAAACCCCTTTTTAGTACACCCGGGCAATGCTTGCTTTTTAAGGAGTAGGAACAGAGCACTAGCTAGCGCTGCACATTGGACCCGTGCACATGAACATTCTTGTCAAGCACCCAAGACCCTACCTCTGCACCGCCTATTCAGTTTCTCAGCTCCTCATCTGCCAAAAAGCAACATGGAAGTAGGGCGGGCACCGTACCGCTGAGGGCAATGGGAGCAGAGTGTGCCCCACTGCTAGTCATGGGTGACTTTCTCATTTAAAGAAAATTGTTTATATAAAACTTGTTCTTATTTTCATATTAAAGCATAACGGAAAAACATATACCATTGCTAGACTGAATATCATGAATACGTTACCAACAACACATAAGAGTCTCAGAAGGAAAGACACAATCAGGGTGAAATAATAAATGGCTGGGAATGCAAGGTGAAAGCTAGTAACATTCTTCAACCCACCCCCCTCTCATTTACCCCAAACCTTCTGAAATGTAGAGGAACAGCCTCGTGCATTATAAATCCTTCTCTCCAGGACCAAACACCTGTCCACTTCAGAAGGCCACCGGCTTAGCCGGAGGCAATCCGCAGTACCCCACATCGAAGCGATGATCCTTTTAGTCCCAGGGTTACAGATAAAAACACTCTCTCATGAGTAACTTTCTCAAAGAAAACCCGAACCACCAGAACATTGGGTGGTTTGAGGTCCCACCAACCTTTGAAGTTTCATGTAAATTAGGACAGCAAAGTTAAAGATTCTCATATGACAGGGCCCTGCTAGGGGGGGCAGGCTGCCATCCACAGCAACAGACCTAAAATATGTCCCAGTACCGTATCTGGGCATGGCATGTTAAACAATTTCCTATTTCCAGAGTGCTTGCGATTAATGGTGTCGTGGTGATGTGATGGTGTGCTGTGAAAAGGAGGCAGAGAAACAAATGGAGCCCTATTTGATAGGAAAGAAGTAAACCATTCTAAAGCTCTATTCTGGATTGACAACCTAGATAGGTGGCCCAATAAGGTGGGGACATTGGACGGCTATGCTGCTGGTAGGCATGAGCAATGCTCATGCCCGTGTAGATGGTGGATCCATGTGTGTTCGCTGGGCTTGTTTCTATCCTAGGAGTCAGCTTCTGCAGGAGACTTGGCTCTCCCTTATGGGTGGGGAGCAGATGTTTCACAGATCTGGATATTTGGCTAATCTGAATGTTCATTGGCAATGATGAGTCAAACCAGACTCTGAGATTTCTAACCTTGGAAACCATGTTGGGCCAGTGGCTTCCAAACCACAGCTGTAGGATTTCAGATGTTTGATTGTTAAAATGTAACTGTTCTGACCTCATCTAGGTATTGACTTGCCCCATACTAAGTTTAAAACTAACGACACCCCTCTCCTACGGGTCACCTAGGCAGGGAGGACCGGGTGTCCTCAGTGTACATGTAGGACATTAGCCTGCACACATGTATGAGCGCTGCTAAAGACTTCATGCAGATGTTGAACACAAGTGGACTCAGTGATGAGCCCAGCGGAATTCAGCAAGTAAGTGGCTTTGTTGATGTTTCACAATGAGGCAGCAACATCAATTGAGCCCAATTTGATGGGAAGGATGCAACCCATTCTAAAGCTCTATTCGGGAATGAAAAACTAGATACATGCCCTAATAGGGTGGGGGTGGTGGAGGGGCATCAGACCACTTATCCCATCGTAATCCACCACCCTTCTAAAGCTGCCACTACCAAACACACTCAATACTATATCCAGGATGAAAAACCGGCCGGCGAGTCATCCAGCAGACTGAAGTCCTCCAGAAAAGAATGGCCGCCACCTCCAGTAAAAAGGTTTACTCTGAGAAGGTGTTACTACAGCTGATTTGAGCAGATTGGGCATCAGTCCTGATTCAAATGACATATTAATCATCCTACAGAGATCTGTCAGCATTAATACTCTTGGCCTGCCTTACCATAATTTACGCATATACACACGCTTAATCTACTACTTATAATTTTCCCTCCATCTAAGATCTACGTGCCTTCTTTTCCCTTTGAGCACTGGAGAACGACATGGCGTATCGCCATCAGCATTCAAGCCCTTAGTATGTGGAGGGCCACGTGCTCCATAGTTTTTGCCACTTTTAGTTAAAAGTTGTCCACTATAAAAGAGGGATCAAAATCATCATTTTCTGTGATGATGGTAAGGAAAATGAGGAAGAAACGTTCAAGATTTGCTAAGGACATATTAGCCCACGTATGGATTATCCTACTTTTCCTATCAGCGACTCCAGCCTTGATAGGATTAGTTACCTCTGTTAAAAAAGGGATTCGTTCCAAGGTATAAATATTAGGTGACCAACCTTGACCACATCTGAATTACCTAAAACACAATGTAGTGTGTGCCCCGAAGTGCTGTTGGGTGTATTACTTGTTGCACAAAGCCTAAATTAGAGAGGGCATCTAATAACATTTTAGCATTTGGATTATATGAATGTTCCAACCAAACATTCAAGTCTCCAAAATCAACAATTGTGAACATGACGGTGCAATTTGAGCCACTACATTACATAACTATTAAACAAATCTATTGGGGATGATACATTATCAGCAGATCAATAGAGGACGTAGAGCTCAATACACATTTTATGTGTACAACTTGAGTTGTTCCTCAAATTTCTAAATTCTCATGCCTGCTGAGTGCTGGCGTCCTCTCCAGTGCCTGCCTCTGGGCACTCTTGCCTTCCCCCTGAAGCCACTTATAGACATACAGCATCAAGCACCAGTATGGGGCTTTGCCATATGCTGACGTCCAGTCCTGGTGCACAGTCCATAGTGGAGTGGGCATGCATTACTTATTTCCTCTTATATGGTGGGTCTACTTGTGATTTCCTTCCACTTGTGATTTCCTTCCTGTATTGGCTGGTGTAGTTCTAGAGGACTTGTATTTATTTAACCCTTTGTCTCACACCTCATCTTTCATACAATCTGTTCAGCAGTCTGTTGCTATCAAGTTGAGCAACTTGCAACATTGTTGATGGAAGATCTATGTCAGGCATCAGCAACCTTTGCCTCTGAAGAGGTTTTAGACTACAACTCCCAACAGCCCTTGCCAGCATAGTCAATGATGGGAGGTCTTGGGAGTCATAGTCCAGAACATCTGAAGAACTGCAGGTTGAAGACCCCTGACGTATGTGATTAAACAGAGAGGTTCCATGTAAGCTATTCCATATAGTCACTTATTCCTGACACTAATGGTACTGTAGATCATTAGACACACTCAGGGAGGTTGTATATCCATAGTCTATTAATACCCAGGATTAAGGCTGGGGCAAAACCCTTGGTTAGAGATAGTTATATAATTATGTCTGGTGGTGATTTAGTTTGAAAATACATGTGGTTTCATAGGATTGAGCAAATGTCTTTTTATATTTTGGACTAAAAGGTAAGGATGACTCCGGAAGTGGAGTCTGATGAGGTGATCCCATAAACAATGTTTATCTAGCAACACAGAAGTAGGACAACTACACCAGAGAATATGGTTGCCATGCAAAAACACACATTCAGGTAGTAACTAATACAATAAAGACATGTCATTAGGGTAGATGTAAGGGTGGTGATGGTAAAAAAAGCTGCAGATTCAACAAGATAACATTGTAAGCATTAGCATATAGTAATATGGGACACACAATACGCTGGATACTGGGATACACGTGATGATGGTATATAAGCTGCTAATGCATACATCAGTATAATGGAGGGAGAGCCATCTGTGCTGATTGCCTTTGAGCCTAGCAATTGAGTACAGTGATGTTGGAAGGATTCTCTTCTGGAGCAAAAGGAAAGGTTGTGACACATGTGTTATGTGTCTTGAGTTGATCAATATTGAAGACATATGAAACAAGATGTTGATGTAATCACAGTAATAAAGTAAGGGGCTATCAATCCTAAAAAAGGGAAATCCACTAAACATTGGTCTGATTTGTCTTTGATATACGCCATATGATTAATTGAAAGGCTGCAATAATACAGAATGAACTTGAGACTCTCATTAAAAGGATGATATGTGCATTAATATGTTGTAATGCTTTGAGGCATATGTGAGTGGTGGACTTTAATTTGGGCCTCATTACGACCCAGGCGGTAAGGGGTTTACGGCAGCGTAAACAGCGCCGACCCTTACCGCCTGATTACGAGGTCCCTTAGCGCCATGGAGCTTTTAACACCTGCTTTTAGCAGGTGTTAAAATCCATGGCGCTAAGGGACCATGGAGTTAATTACGCCACCGTAATTTACGGTGGCGTAATTAACGCCTTCCCCACTCCCATTATGCCCTATGGGGCAAAAATGGGAATGGGGAAGGGTAAATGGGGATTGGGGACTTACCGCCCCGCCAAGGTCGGAATGGGGCGGTAAGTCCGCCAACCACCATGGCGTAAACGTAGTTTACGCCATGGTGGTAAAGTCACGGCCCAGGCGGTAACTTACCGCCTGGGTCGTAATGAGGCCCAAAGTGTCTTAATGCGCTATGCAGTAAATAATATGTATGGCATGAGACATTTAACATCGGTGATCATTTACACATATGCCACTCAGGAAAAAAAAGGAAGTGTTAACCTTGTTATGGTAACTAGACGGACTTCCAGTGCAATATTGTACCACGTGACCCTGACTTCCGATGCTTTGTGATGTTTTTATGTGACAGGGCTGCAGTACTGGAACTCCTGCAGCGCGGGCCGGGATGTGGAGTGACGCTCCCATTCTGGGACCACTCGCTTTCCTGGCAGCTTTATTCCCAAGTACAGGGCACAACAGATTATGTGTGTTCTCAGTCACAAAAGCGCTGAGATTGAAAGCGGACCTACCTTTTGCATCTCATCTGGCACTGCGAGTTCTCTCCCAGACTCTTGCCAGCAACGACCACTGCAACGCGCTTCCTGGAGGAGGCGCGGCTTCGTTTGGACACGTGATCTGATCACGTGATCTGGGGCGGACTCAAAGGACGGAGTTTGCCGCCCGTTCCGCTGTGTTCTCAGTCACAAAAGCGCTGAGATTGAAAGCGGACCTACCTTTTGCATCTCATCTGGCACTGCGAGTTCTCTCCCAGACTCTTGCCAGCAACGACCACTGCAACGCGCTTCCTGGAGGAGGCGCGGCTTCGTTTGGACACGTGATCTGATCACGTGATCTGGGGCGGACTCAAAGGACGGAGTTTGCCGCCCGTTCCGCTGTGTTCTCAGTCACAAAAGCGCTGAGATTGAAAGCGGACCTACCTTTTGCATCTCATCTGGCACTGAGAGTTCTCTCCCAGACTCTTGCCAGCAACGACCACTGCAACGCGCTTCCTGGAGGAGGCGCGGCTTCGTTTGGACACGTGATCTGATCACGTGATCTGGGGCGGACTCAAAGGACGTAGTTTGCCGCCCGTTCCGCTGTGTTCTCAGTCACAAAAGCGCTGAGATTGAAAGCGGACCTACCTTTTGCATCTCATCTGGCACTGCGAGTTCTCTCCCAGACTCTTGCCAGCAACGACCACTGCAACACGCTTCCTGGAGGAGGCGCGGCTTCGTTTGGACACGTGATCTGATCACGTGATCTGGGGCGGACTCAAAGGACGGAGTTTGCCGCCCGTTCCGCTGTGTTCTCAGTCACAAAAGCGCTGAGATTGAAAGCGGACCTACCTTTTGCATCTCATCTGGCACTGCGAGTTCTCTCCCAGACTCTTGCCAGCAACGACCACTGCAACGCGCTTCCTGGAGGAGGCGCAGCTTCGTTTGGACACGTGATCTGATCACGTGATCTGGGGCGGACTCAAAGGACGGAGTTTGCCGCCCGTTCCGCTGTGTTCTCAGTCACAAAAGCGCTGAGATTGAAAGCGGACCTACCTTTTGCATCTCATCTGGCACTGCGAGTTCTCTCCCAGACTCTTGCCAGCAACGACCACTGCAACGCGCTTCCTGGAGGAGGCGCGGCTTCGTTTGGACACGTGGTCTGATCACGTGATCTTGGGCGGACTCAAAGGACGGAGTTTGCCGCCCGTTCCGCTGTGTTCTCAGTCACAAAAGCGCTGAGATTGAAAGCGGACCTACCTTTTGCATCTCATCTGGCACTGCGAGTTCTCTTCCAGACTCTTGCCAGCAACGACCACTGCAACGCGCTTCCTGGAGGAGGCACGGCTTCGTTTGGACACGTGATCTGATCACGTGATCTGGGGCGGACTCAAAGGACGGAGTTTGCCGCCCGTTCCGCTGTGTTCTCAGTCACAAAAGCGATGAGATTGAAAGCGGACCTACCTTTTGCATCTCATCTGGCACTGCGAGTTCTCTCCCAGACTCTTGCCAGCAACGACCACTGCAACGCGCTTCCTGGAGGAGGCGCGGCTTCGTTTGGACACGTGATCTGATCACGTGATCTGGGGCGGACTCAAAGGACGGAGTTTACCACCCTCGCGGCGTTAAGCCCGGCAGGAGACAAGCCCAACGGCTGTTGTGCGGCTGTTTGGCGGCCTGAGGCGCACCCAACAGGTAAATAAATATCGCCTCTTGCGCGCACTAACACCATCAAACAATAATTGTAACATCCGTAATGAGACTGCGCAGCTCACCTCTTGAAGAAGACATGGACGTACAAGATGGGTCTTACCTAGAGGCAGGGTGCGAGCCAGGGAGGGGGGCATCTATTGTCTCAGACGCAGATCCAGTAACCTCACAGGAGACTCTAACCCATATAGACGCACAACAAACTCCAGCGGGAAGATTCCCCAATCTTAACATTCAAAAGATATGGAAAAGAGGGCTAGAGTACACTCTGACAACTGAAAAAATCCAGACAAGAATCAACGATCACTTCCCTAGGAAAAGGAACAAGAGTACCAATGACCTAGAGGACATTATTGACACTACCTGGCAATTATCAACACATAAACCCAATACCCCGGCCACAAATACACCTACAGAGGGGTCAGAAGCAAACGCTACCTCAACAAACAAAACTCAAGGAACCAGGGCAATCTCACCGAGAAACCGTAGCCAACAAGAAGAGTCATTGGCCATCTCACCAGAAGGGCCTCCAATGGCATCTGAAAACACACTGGCAGCCCTGAGCTATGTTCTAAATTCTCTGGTCTCAGTTTTCGAACTCCTAAGAACAGAGGTGCAAACACAAGCAGGCCATCTCTTGGAAATGTCGCAGGAAATTGCGAAAAACGAATCATCTATGGTTGCTGTAAACAATATCATGAATAGCATTCTGATTCCAATTCTAAAGGAAACACAAACAGAGGGCATCAAACAGGGGCTAGACATCGCCCAAATTCAAAGCCTACTGAAGGAGGGGGCAAAAAGTAATTCAACCACCCATGAACTCTTAAAGATAATACCCTCGGAAATTCAAAAACTGCAAAACCAGAACGAGACTCTAAACGAAGAAGGGCCAAAAGATCTCTTCGATGACACACCACTCTCGGACTCAATCTTGGAAGAATTTCGAAGGCTGGCAAATGTCGATGTCGACTATATAGAAGTTATCAACAACAGCCCTCAAAAAACCCAAGAGGAGGAAGAAAAGGAAACCGACAGTTTAAATCAGAATATCGAGGCACGATAAGATCCAAGATGGCCGCCGGGATAGGGAGACGCACATAGGTCGCGCTCCGCCCGGGCCGCCGCAGAACTGACAAATAAAGCACCGCGGAATCGTGGAATATATCACGACGACAACCCCGAGAAGTGCAGGGCAGCACTCGGCAGCGGCAGACGACCTCGCTCTGCGGGGGACACCCAGACGCGGCGCGCGAGAGCCGAGCGGAGCGGCCGCCCCTCCCCCTCCGGAGCCGCACACGAGCTCCCGTAGACGAGGGGAACCAGCAAGGAGATTTAGGCGGCCACCGCAGCACCCAGCCAACGGCGCCGCGGCACCCGGACAGCGCACACGAGGGAGGGGGAGGGTGCCAGCACGCCCCCCGCCCCCACCCCCCACCAAGAGGCAGACGAGCGGAGACCGGGGCGAGGGCCGGCAGAACACCGGGCGGCCTGCGCGGACGAGGGGAAGGCCAGGCACCACGAAACTCGTCGTCGGTCGCCCGGAGGCGCACATCAAGGTGAGCGCACCCCCCCCTCCCCTCCACAACACCAGTAGACTCGGGGGGACCCCCCCAAATATCATACCAGCCCAACTCCAGGGCCGAGAAGAGAGGGGGAGTGCCAACGAAGGGGGAAAACGAGATCTCCCCCCGGAGCCGCTCACGAGATCCAGCAGAAGAGGGCAACCAACAGGGAGACACAGGCGGCCGCTACAGCACCCAGCATACGGCCCGGCACCCGGACTGAGCACACGAGCGAGAGGGCACTAATAGACTCGGGGAGCCACCCCCCCCCAAAACATCATACCAGCCCAACCTCAGGGCCGAGAAGAGAGGGAGAGCGCCGAAGGGGGAAACAAGGACAAAACAGGCCTGACTGCAGACGGAGCCCTCTCGAGGGCACCCGCCCGCCATACGCAGGAAGACCCTCAACCCCACCAACAACCCCACATACCGGGGGAGAAGCCACCGAGGACTATAACCAAGACACACCCCCCGAGACCCCCCAAAAGCACACCGCCATTCCCCATACCCGGAGGAGAAGAGGATCCCCCAAGGAAGACATGTCTAAATCAAAGGGGAAAGGGAACACGCTACTCCCGAATTCGCAGTCCTCAAAACAAGATGCGAACCTTGTCCAAATGTGGTCGACTGAATCACAGATCCACACCAGGGGGAGACCCCGGGAAGACTCCCCAGAGGACCGCAACCACACCAATGCAACTCCAGCACTTCCATCAAGGGAAGACATGCACTCATGGTTCGCGGAGCTACAGGAAAGGTTTATGACCACAGTCCAGGACCAGTTCACCTCAATGAGAAACGAAATGAAACAGGTAGTCCAAGAAGTGAAGAGAGACATCGCCCAACTGGAAGAGAGGACCGACACGGTGGAAAAAATAATCCAAAACCTAGAAGAAGAGACAGCCCAAAACAGTGAGACCCAGGAACACCTAGCACGCCTAACCCACAACCTAGAGACCAGTGCGAGGACTTAGAAAACAGATCACGCAGATCTAACATACGGATCAAGAATATCACGGAGGCAGTACTCGACAAGGACCTCAAGAATGCAGTACAGGAAGTCTTTACAGACATTCTGGGGGCACAGGAAAAGGACACCATAGGGATAGACAGAATCCACAGAGTGGGCCCAAAAAGAACAGGGGCGCCCGGAGAAAGAGAAAGACCCAGAGATGTTCTAGTAGCCCTATCTTCATACCCACTAAAAGAACTTATTTTAAGAAAGGCGCGTCACCTGGACCACATCAGGATGAACGGGACGGACATACAACTGTACCAAGACCTGGCCTCGATCACACTACAGAAAAGGAGAGATATGGCACCGCTAATCAAGGTACTGGTGACAAAGGAAATTAGATACAAATGGACATTCCCCTTCGGCCTACTGTTCAACTGGGAAGGCAAACAACGAAGAGTGACAACGTGCGATGAGGGACTGCAGATAATGGACATACAAACAGAGGACACGGCGGAACCGCACGACAGAACAAGGGGCGGCTGGCAGAAAAGGCCGAGAGGATGGGAAGAGATACGCAAAAGAAAGAAGCAAAATGGGTAATCATACAACTCAACATTAGCCCACGGAAAATACTAACTGGCGGCCCGGGAAGGGCCCTCTTGGGATCGCAACTCAGGAAAGTCTGAGATCATGCGGGGTTTAGGACCCCCTGCGAAATTGTTACCGAGTACTTTGAGGGCCGGGAGCGATAGGCGCAACGCCCTAGCAACCATAGGTACCCGGGCCCTCCTCGGGAAGTTATACGTTCAAAAGTTGGAAGTTGAGGAGTTGGTGAGGGAGGGGGGGAGGGAAAGATTCCGGAAGACGCAAAGTTCTCACATCGTAAGGAAAGGGGTTATTACCAATCTCACAGTACGAAATGGGAAAACTTAGAATCCTAACATACAACGTACGAGGATTGAACTCCCCGATAAAGAGAAAGAAAGTGGAATCCCTGCTGAGGAGAGAAAAGGCGGACATCCTCCTGCTACAAGAAACGCACATCAATGCACAGGACAAGCAGAAAATGCGCCTCAGGGGATATCGGATATGGGCACAATCGAATGCCATGGACAAAAAAGCGGGAGTCCTCATAGCCATTAAAGAAGGGGCAAAGGTCACTCTAACGGACAGGCACACGGATAAAGAAGGGAGACTAGCGATGGTCAACGTCCACCTGGACGGGTCCCATCTAACTCTGGCCTCAATCTATGCACCAAACACGGGACAAGACGGATACATTCGAGGGGCTCTGGAGAAGCTAGAGGGCTTCGCAAAGGGAGAGGTGATTCTGGGAGGAGACCTCAACCTGGCATGGCAACCACAAATTGACAGAAGCACAGCGGGCCCCTCCACACAGGGCGCCCCCTCCAAACGACTAAAACAAAAAATGGACCAACTCGCACTCTGCGATGTGTGGAGACAGCAAAAGGGCCAGCAGAGAGGCTACACCTATTTCTCTCACGTCTACAACACGATGTCAAGAATAGACTATTTTTGGGTTTCGGTGGGCCTAATGGGGAAAATCCAAGATATTGAAACGGGGTCGATATCCCTGTCGGACCATGCCCCATTGTGGCTGGACTTAACAACCCCAGAAAAAGGAGGAGGACTGTGGCGCTGGAGGCTACCACAGGATATCCTACAGGATCCAGCAATGGGAGAATCGATTAGGGACAAGATAACGGAATACTTTTCACAAAACGACAAAGGCGAGGTCCCACTAAGCACGGTCTGGGAGGCATTCAAAGCAGTGACCAGAGGCAACATCATAGCCCTGAAAGCCTCCAAAGACAACCAAAGACATCGCTGGGAAAAAGAACTCGAAAAGAAAATCTCAGACATACAGGAAGAAATTATATCCCACCCTACTAGAGCCTCAAAAAAGGCCCTAAAACATACACGGGCAATTGGAAATGCTTCGAACAAAAGTTGCGGAGAGATCCCTCCAATTTCTAAAACAACGGCTATACATTAAAGCCAACAAGGCGGACAGACTCTTAGCAAGACAGCTCCGAGAGAAACAAAAATCAATAAACATAATGAGCATGCAGGACAAGCAGGGAGGACTACATACACGAACCTCAAGCATAGGGAGAATCTTTATGGATTTTTACCAAAATCTCTACACCTCGGAACAACCGAACGAAGCAGACCAGGACGCTTATTTGCAATCCCTCCCCTTAAAAAGAATCCCAGAGGAAGACAAAATAGCACTAGAGAACCCGATCACGGAGGAGGAAGTAAAAAAGGCAATTGCGGCACTCCCAACAGAAAAGGCACCCGGACCAGACGGTTTCACCGCCCCATTCTATAAAAAATATGCAGATTTGCTTATCCCCGTCCTCACGAGACTTCTAAACACCTTTAAAGAACAGGGCAACGTGACCCAATCAATGAATGAAGTGAAGGTCCTGGTATTCCACAAAAAAGGAAAAGACCCATCCCTCCCCAGTTCATACCGCCCCATAGCTTTGATTAACATTGATGCAAAAATATACACTAAAATTTTGGCAAACAGGCTATCCCCACTCCTCCCGTCTCTAATAAACCCAGATCAATCAGGATTTATCCCAGGGAGACTCACGCATGACAACCTGAGAAGAATAATACACCTGGTAGAGAAGTCCGAGATCACCCAAACACAAGCAGCTTTGCTCTCATTAGACGCCGAGAAGGCTTTTGATCGGGTGGAATGGTCAATACTATTTAAAACACTAAAACATATGGGCTTCGGAGATCAGTACATAAAAATGGTGAAAGCCAACTACACCTCCCCATCTATTAGGGTAGCCATTAACGGGGCGGTCACGGACAAAATAGAAATAACACGAGGCACAAAACAGGGATGCCCACTGTCCCCTCTGCTATACGCCATTTTCCTGGAACCACTTCTAACTAGAATAAGGGAGACAGTGGCCATCACGGGAATAGAAATGGGAGGCACACAACACAAAGTAATAGCATATGCAGATGACATGCTGCTAGTCCTTAAGAACCCGGAAACAGCACTTCCCCAAGCTATTAGAGAGCTAGAAACCTTCGGGGCGATATCGGGCCTCAAAATTAACAAGAACAAATCAGAACTCCTGCTCTTGTCCGGAGGGGGGCAGGAAACGGAAAGAATAGCTATCTCGCAAAACCTGAAAATAGCCGATAAAGGAATTAAATACTTAGGGGTCACACTAACTAGTAAGATAGAATCACTATATAATGAGAACTACCCCCCCATACTGGGAAGGGTAAAGAGAGACCTGGAGCGCTGGAACCCCCTAATGGTATCATGGTGGGGTAGAATTCAAGCCATAAAAATGGTCATCCTTCCCAGGGTGCTTTACTACTTTCAGGCTCTCCCAATCAAGGTCCCCAAATCATTCTTTAGAGCACTGACCAAAGCCATCTCATCCTATATATGGAACAAAAAGCCCAATAGGGTTTCCAGAGCGACCCTCACTGCCCCAACAAAGGAGGGGGGAATGGCCCTTCCACACTTTCGCAAATACTACATGGCAGCACAACTATGGGTCCTGAGAGAATGGCTGGGGGACAATCAACAAACAATATGGGTGTCCCAGGACAGAGCGGTAGCCAGAGCCCCGTTGGAGGAAATACTTTGGAAAGCAAAACAACATAGGCACCCCAACCTCCGCATAAGCAAAATCATGACAACCACCCTCGAAGCCTGGGACGAGCAGACAAAGAAGGGCATCATGACCACAGTGGAGGGGCCTTTCACACCCATCTGTCGAAACCCACAGTTCCCACCGGGAATGGAACAGGGAGCCTACGAGAAATGGGAAGCAGCAGGTGTCACAAAGATAGGCGAAATGTTCCAAGACAAAGAAATAAGGTCTTTCGAAGACTGCAGAGAATTAATAAATCTAACGGAAGCAGACAAATACAAATACGGACAGCTAAGACACTGGCTCTCAACCTCAGACATCACAACAGCTGCCACAAGGGATCTCAAGCCATTCGAGAAGTTTCTAATCACCAACTCAGGAACAAGAAAATTGATCTCCTCGCTCTACACATTCATTAACACCATTGGGGAGGAACTCAAATGGTCATACATGGTCAAGTGGACGAAAACGTTGGGGGAGGAAGTCCACAAACGCCAATGGGAAGACCTATGGGACTCCATACCGAAAATGACCCGATCAGTCCAAAAAAGAGAAATGTGGATAAAGATAGTAACCCAATGGCACTACACTCCAGAGAGACTACACGCCATGTACCCACAAACAACAAACACGTGTTGGAGAGGCTGCTTGGAGGTGGGCACATGGAGACACATCTGGTGGGACTGCCGGGAAATCAAAGCCTTCTGGTCCGAACTAAAGGTGGAAATTGTAAAAATATTTCCAGAAGCCGAACACCTAGGCGAAAAAGTATGGCTTTGCGGATTCAAAGATCAGGCAGCTAAGAAATTCAGGAAATCACAATGGCGGGGTTTCATGGGCCTACTAATACCCGCCTGGGCGTCAATAGCCCAAAACTGGAAAAAACGAGAGCCCCCACTTATGTTTACTTGGCTCCAGAAAGTATGGTCACAACTGACCATGGAGAAGCTAACACATACTCTACAAGGAACGAAAGAGACCTTCACAAAGGAATGGGGAGAAATACTTGAATATTTACAATCAGATTACATGGAGCAATGGTGCCCTCATAATATAAGAATATCGGACTTAATGAGAACATAAACCTGCACAGAAATGAAGAACTAACGAGATCCTTCCGGGGTGGGTGGGGGGTGGGAGATGGGTGGGAGTTGGGGAACAGCCTGGGGTTCACATTGTTGTAATTGAAATTGTTAAATAAACCTTTAAAAAAAAAAAAAAAAAAAAAAGAATATCGAGGCACCACAGAGATTGAGAAGGAAAAAATGTCACAAAAGGAACAAAAGGGGCAAACAAATAGAGGCTACCTTTTCTCAACCTTCAGGTGGAACAATGAAGAAACCCAAAAATCAGAAAAACGAGGCAAAAAAGAAAGTAGGGACAAATACATTCCTGAAAAATCTAACTACTCCCACAGCTGAAAAGACAGCTGATTCCATCGCTATTGCTTCTCCAGTAATCAACTCTTCACAAACTTCAAAAGTACATGATGCCCTCGTAAGCAAGTGTGCTCCTGAGAGAATCCAGGGCAAAAAGACGTGCTCAACGGGCAGGGAGAGTCCTAGTAAAATCAAGGTTCAAACATCAAACTTCGGTATGCAAACGGATCTTATATTTCCATTACCTGCAGCTTCCGACAACCAAAAAAGTACACCGGTCTCTACAAAAATCAAGATTGCTCCAATATTTCTAAAACAAAATTTACATAAAGAACCAAGAAAGGGACTTAGCGGGGAGCCCAAGCAAGCATTTATAAAAATGGCCCCCATCTTTTATAAAAGGCCCCCATCTGCATTACAAGAAAAAAATACATCTCCCGTGTCAGCCATCAAAGATGTGACATCACCAAGCCTCTTATTCAGTGAAGTAGACTGTTGGAACGGGTCCGGGAAATTTAAAAACCTGGAAATGTGTCCTCAATATGGAGAAAGAGAGAAAAACGAACAAAAACAACAAACCCCTACTGCAGGAAAAGAGGAAGTAACGGCATCAAACTTTACAATCCCAAGATTGTGGCTTAGACTAGAGAATCAGAGTACAAAGACGTCACTCTGTAGATCCGTCTTATTGTCAGAAATTCAAAAGAATTACAATCTCTTTCTTTTCGATTCAGAGGACATTGAATACCTAGCCTTCCCATTTAGGGAGGATAAATTCTTTGTGGAGATAGCTCTTACCTCAAGAAAGGCACAACAGGCGCTTATTAATAATAAAGACGATCTGGCTAAAGAAGGGCTCTGGGTTTATGAATCAGAGGAAGAAGGCATATCTGGAAATCACCGGTGGCATAAACAGACAGGAGAGGAATCCGC
Source organism: Ambystoma mexicanum (assembly GCF_040938575.1). Taxonomy (NCBI): domain Eukaryota; kingdom Metazoa; phylum Chordata; class Amphibia; order Caudata; family Ambystomatidae; genus Ambystoma; species Ambystoma mexicanum. The sequence continues at coordinate 88,265,453 of NC_090939.1, read as the reverse complement.
ACCCACTGCTGTGGGTACTGCCGGAACTGCTAGAGGGCTCCAAAGCAACGCAACAAGTGGTCTCAGATTAAAAGACGATCTGATAACTAAACTCCCAGAAATCATCTCGCAAATCCTCCAGAAACTGGGCGAGGAGCAGAACAGTCTTTAGTCGGAGGGGCCTTAGATTAGTCTCCTGGAACACCAGAGGCCCAAGCTTTTTGAAGAAAAAGCAACTCAAAAACGACCTCTTAGAGCGCAATGATATCTTATTATTCCAGGAGGCATGGTTAGCTAACCCCATCGAGATAGAGGGCTTCACAGTGCAAAACCTCAAGGCCTCTCAAAAAGCCAAAGGAAGACCAGCAGGAGGAATGATAATAGCAACCAAAAATTCCGCCATTACAAAATGTGGTTATGCTCTGCAATAATCCAGTGGGCATCCAGGCCTGTAAAGCAGAGACAGGACAGAGCGACTGCCGGGCCAATCTCATTCTGGTAAACATCTATTGGAACCCAGCCATTTCCAAACTCCGAGAATACATAGAAACTCTAAATGAACTATTCTCCACGGTCAAGATTAATCACATAGGAGCACAGATCGTTGTAGCAGGGGACCTGAACACAGATCTCATTAGTGTAGGAAATAGGAGAAATAGCTTACCTAAACACAGTACCACACAGAAAGGTAAACAATGGTGGGACTTCTTTCAATCATGGGATCTCGACATGATATCTGAAGACGATAGCAGTACGGACAACCCCGGACCAACATGGCGTCAGGGAAGGTTGCAATCAATAATAGACTACATCTTCGCCTCACCATCACTTACCCTGCACCCACATCATCTCACCTTAGATTGGGAAGGGGGAAGTGATCACGCGAGGATGGAACTCTACTTTCCTGTAATTCAGTGTTCTATAAACCCACGCATCAGACAGGACTTGGAGGGCTCTAAGGGGAAACTGAAAGTAGTCAAGTACAAACATGGGGGGGAAAACTTGAACGATCATTTAGCAATAGTTCATCCCTCAATAGTGGCCGAAGAGTGCCATCCAGAAAGATTCGGAAAGTTTATATGGTCCATTTGCCGACCAAGTGAAGTACAAATAGTGGGGAAACAGACACATCTCCATCACTTCGACGAGGAAACTTGCAAAAGGAAAAGAACTCTGCGACAAACACTGCGAAGCATAAGACAGACCAGAGCAGAAGATCCTCTAGGCTGTATTCAAAAACTTAAAAAAACCAAACAAATTTATAGAAACTGGTCCAAGAATCACAAACATTTAAAAATACAAGAGGATGGGGAGAGAATGCTTTTGCTTCTTAGTACAAATAACTGCAGACATTTTTGGGCAGTTCTAAATCAACTTGAAACTGGCCAAAATAGTTCTCTTTGCAACTTAGTGCCGGAACACAAGTGGGTAGACCATCTGGCCAAGAACTTCGAAGCAACAGGCTCAAGAGACATTAGCATCTGCAACATCACCTGGTCTCTGGAATTTACCGAAGAGGATATTGAAGAACTCATAACATCATCCTCTACCTCGAAAGCAGCAGGTCCGAACGGCCTCACATATCAGGTGTTAAAAAATCAGCCAAAACTCTGGTCAAAAATGCTATTTCATCTCTTTCAAGGAATCCTGAGGGAAAAAACTTTTCCACCGTCGTGGAAGAACACAGTGATTATTCCATTCTTCAAAGGGGGTGATAGGCTAAGTCCAACATGCTATCGACCCATAGCCCTCTTGGATATAGACAGTAAAATATTCATGAGAATATTATTGAGGGAACTCTCTCTATGGGTGGACTCAAATGAGATTCTCCCCCCGCACCAAACAGGCTTCAGGAAGGGTCTTTCTACCAGCCTTAATGGCCTTACACTGAACCTGTTGAGCGAAAGCTCAAATGAGAAAGAAGGCTCGCCACTGTATGGGGCATGGGTAGATCTGTCCAAGGCATTTGACCTGGTGGACAGATCACTCCTCTGGCAGAAACTGAACAACTGGGGAATTCCAGCCCCCCTGCTGGCTATGCTCGTCGAACCACATAAAAATACTACGATTAGAGTGAGGCTGGATGACGTCGGCAACCTATCAGAAGCAATCCAGGTCCTTAAAGGGGTACGACAAGGATGCTTGGGTGCACCACTGTTTTTCAACCTATTTCTATCAGACATTGGAGACTTTCTGGCCTCGGCGTCACTCATCTGTCCCAGGATTAACAGCAGAAGACTACACTGGCTGGCCTATGCGGACGATCTTGTTCTTTTGGATGGATCAGCATTAGGACTGCAACATCTTTTATCCAAACTCAATGAATATGCCAAGTTAAATGGCCTAATAATCAACCCACTAAAAACCAAGGTCCTGATTTTCAAACATCCAAGAAAAAAGGTAACATCAAGGATCTGGGTGTTGGACAACGAGGAAATTCCCCGAGTAGATGAGCTCACATACCTGGGATATGAAGTCTTAGCCCATCCAACGGCAAACAAGGTGAACTCATCAATTCTCAACAAGACCTCGAAAATTATTGCGCAAATGAAAAACTTAAACGGAAAATTTTGTAAATTTTCATTGTCACCACTCAAGAAATTCTACGTAGGCAAAGCAGTTCCTGTCCTCCTCTATGGATTGGAGGCTAAACCTCTGCTGTGGAACTACGATTGGAACAAAATTGAGGGCCTTATTTGGAAATCGTCCATTTCGCTACCAATGTGCACATCGTCAGTCAGTCTGAGGTTCGAACTAGGCTTGACCTCATTGAGCTGCCGTGCAGAGTGGAAACTCCTGTCACTCTATCGTAATATAATCACAGCCAGCAAGGCCACCCTTTTTTTCGATATAAACCAACACCTAAAGAAAGCAAAATCAAACCAACTATCGAGCCTAGAAGAAAAGATTGGACAGATCCTGCATAAGCTTGATTTACCAACAGAAATCCTTCTACAAAACCCCTTGAAAGTAAAAAAAAAACTAAAAATGGCTGACTGGATCGAAACAATCACAGGAGTCAGAAACCTAAAAACACTAAACTCCTTCTTGATAGTAGACAGGAAACTTGGAACCATGCCACGTTACCTGGAAAAATTCCCAGATCGTGAGATAAGAAACAGCTTTCTCAGACTGCGACTGAACCTAGCCTACACAGGAGAAATATTGGCTCAAAGAAACCAGGGAGAGAAGGCAACAAAATTCTGCGAAATCTGTAAAACTTCGAACCTCCAAACTTTGAAACATCTACTGCTGGAGTGCGAAGGCACATGGGCCATAAGAGTGTCTTTACTGAGGAGATTTGTAAGCAGAGAAGAGAGTCTAAATCAAGATGCATTCTGGAACAGACTGATCTCTGGCCAGGAAATCATGCTCACTGCAGCGATAGTGAAAGTCTCAGAGAAACCTACTATACTAACAAAGTATCAAAAGATGACATGGCCTACTGAGCTTCCTGGTTGACATTCTTTGGCCCCTCCAGTTATTCTAGTTATTCCCTGGTTTCCGAGATCCTATTGTAATTTTATCTAAGGAAATGCACTATTCTTTTGTAAAGGTTTTTCTTTTAAAACCAAAAACAAATAAATAAATAAATAAAGATTATGAGAAGGGGAAAGAGTTGAGCAGAAGGCCCAGGCAAAAATGCAACAAAAGATTTAAAAGACTGCAAAGACTTTTAGGTCTTCGGTCAACCCCCTTAATACAAAATGGAACAATTTCTGAGAAACATGGGAAGGTGGAACAAAAAGAAAGTGGAGGGCGCCTCCTACCAATCAGGCAGCAGGAAGAGAAATATAAACTAGGATCCATGCTGATGCAGAGAACTATCAGCATCCAGCAAGACTGAGCAGCTTGGGTAAGCGGATGCGAGGAGTTAACGGTTGACACTGAACCACAAGAGCACGAGGGAATTTATGAAGCCGGTTGGAAGGCTGCATGTGGAGTGCGGCGTGAATGTGGAATGCATCTAGGGACTAATGCTCGTTTCAGAGAAGAGATTTAATATCCTAACAAAGCCAAGGGGCTAGGAAGGCCTCTGCATATCACCTGTATCCTGTGGGACGAATCAAGGGAATTCATCCCTTCTCCACAAGGGGGAGCCCCCCTCTGAGGTTACGGAGGTGAACCCCCTACGCAACACCCTCCCTTGGTGTCGAGGCAAGTGGGACCTCACCGGCAGATACTCCCCCCTTAGGGGACAAGGACTCCCGTTCCTGTGAGGAACTCCCTAAAGCTATGCACGCTGTGGCCTACACGGGATGCTCGAAAATACCAGAGACGTTTAAACAACAAGACTGGATCGAAGAAACGCGTAATAGATGTCATTATCACATAGAAGAAGAACAAGTCCCTTTAAATCGAAGCATCCAATCCACTGGGATGAGTGCATTGAATAGCGTGTACTCGACAAGCAACAGAGAGAGGAATGCATACGCAAGCAAGGGAAGGGCCCTAGCTTTGGAACACCTGGAGAAGGCAGAGTAGCCATGAGCCCGAAAGCCTGCGAGTTTCAAACTCGCACGATACTGAACAGGGGGACGCCACAGGTACGGCAATCCCAAGAGTGAGAAGCAGAAATGGCAGGTGCCCAAAGGAAGGTGGTGGCGAGACTATGAAGGATCCGTGGTGGACAGCTGGTCCACAAACCATTGCAGATACCACTGCAAACATACAGGAGCAGGGTGTCCGGTCACTCAGCGGAACACAATGACACTGCTGGCGAAAATAAATCGACCGCATCACGGAGGAAGAGAGAAGCTCCCAGAGGAACAAGGTTCCTGAAGACCTTGTCCTTCACAGTCGATGGTAACAGGGAGAACAGAAATAACGGGAGGCCCAGACAGTATCATTATCCCAGGCAAGAAACAAGTCCCAATAGAAGGCATGAGGCAAAGTTAAATCTGAAACTGATGAACTTAAAGTGTTGTGATATAAGAGAAAGAATTACTGAAAATCTGAATACAGAAGGGAAAATAACAGTGAATAACAATACCCTGGGAAAAGAAGAAACTCAATATTCTTTGCGAGAAGAACATAACATAACAGAGAGAGACCATTAAGAGCCAGAGTTCAGAGGAACTAAATCAAGCAGTCCAAAACATGTTGAATTATGATTGACCAGGAGGGAAAGCCTACCAGGGAAACAGAATTTTCCAAGAATATGCTGAAACCAGCAACCAGGATTACAGATCTTAGAAACAATCCCCTAAAGGGATTCACAAGCAGGAGGAAAAAGCTGTTAGTACGTTTGAAGAGCTACCGAGACTGATCCAAGAAATCACGAGAGACTATTTGAGGATTATGTATTAAAAAAGAATCCTACAGACTGGTACCAGAAGTACCTTGAAGGGAAGGGAGACATTCTACTGACCCAAGTCAGTTTTCATAGTGGTAGGGTCAGTTAGGTTGGTTTTGGACAGCAGACCTATTTCTTTGACATTCACGAATGACTGAAAACCACCTTTGTTAGTAACATAGACAGGTCCCCCCCATAGTGATAGGGAAAGTTATACCATATCATTTTATTTTAATAAAATCTCATGAAACATGTTCTCAGAATGTCCGCGTCCTCCTCCTGACTCACCACACTGTACAAAGTCAAGGAGCAGACAAAGGCGAAATGGTTGCTGAATCCTGACATTGTCAAGAGTTCAGAAAAGCCTTTTTGTGCTGTGAGAAAAGCAACACGCTGAGGAAAGTCTCCCATGATAAAGCCAAGCGCCAAGGAAAGCAACTGTGGCACACTTTTAGTAGATGCTGGGAGAGCCTTTGTGAACCATTTGCTGTATACTGATAATTCCAAGAGAGGCTCAGGAAGACTCTGTGAGCCACACTCTGTAAGACTGCCACTTCCCAGGAAGAGTTCCGGGGCAATGCAGAGATTCCTGGGATCTGGGAATTCTAACAAGGAATGTAGAGGCTCATACATAGGAGAGTTACACTCCTGAGAAGATACCAAGCCTGAGACAATTGGTGAATCTTAACAAGTGAGAGGTTAATGTCAAGCCTCTGAAGACTCAGAACCAGAAATAAGAATTCAGTGGCGTTTGCTAAGGCTCGAGAAAACTGGACCAACAGATCTATTTCATGCAACAAATATAAAAAGAAAAACATACATAAAAAAATGTATTTTTATGTCAGTTCACCACATATCACTGTACGATTTTGCAAATTAGGTTGGCTACGCAGCACCACAATTCTGCATTTTGGGCCTGCACATTCCATTTCCAGAATTCGACAAGAGGTCGGGGTAGCCCTAGACATCAGGAACTGGGGAAATGACAAGGGGCTTTCCAAGGAGGTGTTCCTGTGGGAGATATTCTGAGTATCAATCGGTAAATGCTTTAATTAGCGTAATTCATCAAAGCACTCTAAACCACATCAAGCATATGTTCAAAAAAAGTATTTGGCGTAAATCAATTTAATAGAAAAGGTAGAAATAATCAATACATTAACTGAAAAGAACCAGGTGTGTAAAAGCAGAAATGTTTCTAAGCAAAGTGCAAGTGCCAGCAAAAACACATTTACTAATGTTATATCTTGCAAAAGACATCAAATTTACAGAAAACACAGAACGAGAACAGGCATAATACATTCAAACCAATTTCTAAGTGATGCAATAGCCATTTTTTGTATAAAGGTACTTATTCCATTCGATGGCCAGCAGCAGCATTTCAGTACTGCGCCTCACCCAACTGCCCTTTGCTAGCAACCATAACATGCTCCTGTGTCGCCAGGATAAAAGAACTAGAATAAAGTCATTTAGAGAAATCCCAGGTGTGAAATGTTTGGCACATCTCTGCGGATTCCTTCGCCTGCTGCAGCAATCTACGTGCAACACGCAGTGCAAGCTTGAATTCCAATTGCAAGACTTAAGTCTCCCAAGGTTGATAACACGAGTACCAAAGAAGTGCATAGCAGCAACACATGTTCCTTACTCACTGTGCAACTGCAAGGCTGTGGCAAGAAGCACTACATGAAAACACGTTAATGATTAGTCAATGTGTTATCAGCCAGGCCTAAACAAAAGGACTTCCCTTTACTACATGCAGGGACGTCATTTCACCAAAATGACTGGGGTAGCAGAAATGACATATGCGACAAACTTATTGTGACAATAAGTAAGACAGACACAAGTGATCACAGTTCAAGGGTGTTTATTGAACTGTGGGATGTTTTTCCCCTCTAGTCCAGGCCCTGCAACATTACTGTGCATTGCTATCATCAGGAACATCAGAATGGCCACTGGAAAGCATTCTGCTCGCTAAAATTACCCAGAAATGCGCAGTAAAAATCTGAAAACTAGGCCACCATCCACTTTTGCCTATGTCAGTGGTAACACAGGAGACCACTGCCAAAACCCATCATTTGGCTGCCCACAGAGCAAGGCTGATTGCAAAAGAAACACAGTGCTGTGTGAAAATCCGTTTTTCTTGGTTGTCAAATTTGCAAAAAACATGGCTCACAAACCGCCGAAAAGACCCAACCTCCTTGTTGGGTGTTAAACATCATTCTACTTCAAGAATCCACATAAATACAATGTCCACAGACGTACACTTATCAGAAGAAAATCCACATTGAAGATTGCTTACTGGAAAGAAATCTGTCAAAAATGGGTGCAATACCGTTACTCGCCTCTGTCAGACGCTGGCGATCTCTAAATCTGACAGGAGAAACTTGTGTCTAAAAAAACTAAATATGCCAAAGAAGGGACTTCCATCAAATGCCATATAGGGTGCCACACATTGATTTCCATGTTGAAAAAGACTGGAATTGAAGATATGTTTGCTTATTAGGTAATACTCTTGTTCTAACCTTTGCTTCTTTCCTTCTTTCTAGGAGCTCCAGGTTCAAGGCGGGCATGGCAAAAGTCTGGATGCTGCTGCTGGCACGGTGAGCGTTACGCTGCTGGATGCAGAATAACGCGAAGCGTGTGCTGCTCTTCGGGCGTGGTTTAAATAGCCTCCAAAGTAGTCCCGGGTAGGTTTTCCTCCCCGATCACACCCGAGTAACAAAATAGTCCCTAAGGTAAAGTAGTCCCTTCCAGGCTTCACATGGGCTTGGATCTTCTTGCAGCATGGTCTGCATCAGGTAAGTTTGCAACTATGAGCCTGGCGCCTATGGCGCCAGGACTGATGTCCCATATGAGCCTGGCGCCATAGGCGCCAGGACTGAACCCAGACAGCCCCTAGAAGGGGTTGCTGGGTTTTCTCAAGGCGACATGATGCCTACTCCCGGGGCTGATGGACGTGGTCTGGATGCCCGGGGGTATGCATCATGACACTACTTCTTGGCTCATTGAGGCCAGGGGGATTCGAAGAGAGGGACGTTATATAAGGGTACATCATCCAGAATTAAAAGAACTTTTGACATAAAAATATATAAATAAGGGTTTCCATTGGGCATCCCCTACTAGGCATCGACTTAGTTGGAGTGCTGGATTGAAATCACTTACAGAACAATGAATTTGGTATGCAGGTTGGAAAAACGCCTAAACCTAAATCTATGATGGGAGCAAGCGTCGACTATCAAATGAAAAATAAGGCAGTCCTAGTGGCGTCATGTCAAATGAAAAGGGCCTATACGAAGAAACCTATTGCCAAACCTCACAACTAATACAAAAAGGGTGTGGGATAATTCTCAAGCAAAGAAAGAAGTGTCCTCAAATAATATATCAGGATGTGGTAGTCTGGGTTTCCCTTCCCCACGTTTTGGGCACAGGGTAGGATGGGATCTTGGAGCACAGTACAGTCTCGGGCTTCTCCAGCAAGAGACGACAGTTCTAATGGCAGCTCTCAGGACACACTCTTCAGCTTTCGGATATCAGGGTCGTTGATGGCTAAGTCTCGGTTCACTTGAAAGTCTCCTGCCTTCGAGGACCTGACGTGTTCACAAAACAAAAGTTCCTTAACAAATGAAAAGTTAATTTCCAATGTTTGCTGGGGGATGGGTTCACCCCTAGTTCCCCCCTCTTCTGGACGCTAACCCTTCTCAATTGTTTATCACAGTTTCACGTAGGGTGATGGGTTCACCCCTGGGCAATGTTCCCTGTAAGGTGCGCGGCTGTGCGGCCGCGCACCTTTGATTCTGGAGCCGCGCATATCCTTTTCTTTACCCCGCAGTGTGCTTCCCAGCCCTCCCTCCCTTCATTATTCATTATTATTCATAATTTTTAGGCCATCCCTAGCAAGGTGAGTGTGTGGGTCACCTCCTACTCCATAGCCCACCGGCTAGAAATGGTCTGAGTGCCCTCAAAAGAACGTACTGTGCGCCCGTAGCGCGGTTTCCCCCCTTGTCCTTCCTGCTTCCTTGTGTGCCTGACCCCGCCTCTCTGACATCCCCCGCTCCTGATTGGAGCAGAGATTCCACCAGCAACATAGGCCTAAAGACCTGCTGCATGCGCGGCCTCTGAGCCATTTTCGCGCAATCCCTGCCAAGATGAGTGTGTGGCCACCTACTACTCAATAGCCCACCGGCTAGAAATGGTCTGAGTGCCCTCAAAAGAACGTACTGTGCGCCCGTAGTGCGGTTCCCCCCTTGTCCTTCCCGCTTCCTTGTGTGCCTGACCCCGCCTCTCTGACATCCCCCGCTCCTGATTGGAGCAGAGATTCCACCAGCAACATAGGCCTAAAGACCTGCTGCATGCACGGCCTCTGAGCCATTTTCGCACAATCCCTGCCAAGATGAGTGTGTGGCCACCTCCAACTCCATAGCCCACCGGCTAGAAATGGTCTGAGTGCCCTCAAAAGAACGTACTATGCGCCCGTAGCACGGTTTCCCCCCTTGTCCTTCCCGCTTCCTTGTGTGCTTGACCCCGCCTCTCTGACATCCCCCGCTCCTGATTGGAGCAGAGATTCCACCAGCAACATAGGCCTAAAGACCTGCTGCATGCACGGCCTCTGAGCCATTTTCGCACAATCCCTGCCAAGATGAGTGTGTGGCCAACTCCTACTCCATAGCCCACCGGCTAGAAATGGTCTGAGTGCCCTCAAAAGAACGTACTGTGCGTACTGTCCATCCTTCATAGTCTCTGTGGGTATTCGTCATGATGAATTGTGTTCAATTTTGTATTGCAGCGAAATGCAATGCACAACACTGTGATCTCATTTAGGAGTATTGAGTATGAATGTATGCTTTTGATCTCCCATGAATTATTCATGGGGATGGGTATGACGGCGCTCTCATGGGGATATGAAAGGCTGCGGGAGGGTGAGAGATTGTGTTTCAAATTCAAATGCTCATGTCACACATAGCATCCATGTCCGAATTTGCCTCGTTGACTCCATGAAGGTTGGCAGGCGGGTGTTGCACACAATAACGTGGTCATGCACAGATATAGAGAAGATGGCATGCACATTCACATCTGAAGCAGAGGGTTTATAACAGTAACATACAACATACTCGTCACGATCGAAGCATGGCACACGTGTGTACTGAAGGACTGTAGAAGCACAGAGGTCAGACCGGCTGTGCACATTGTTGTCACATGCTCTGTACCGTCCAGGGGCTTCATCTTTGTACACTGTAAGCGGGGGCTCTTTGTGTATGCATAATGTGTTTGGGCCTGGGGAGGACACTGTGTGTGTCATGTGCATACTGTCAGCGGAGCAGCACAGCATCCTGTGTACAGTGGCAAGGACACAGTGTATACCAGTTGCTGCTCAGGTAATGCTGAGTGCTTTCAAGGATCTCGTCCAAGACGCCCTGCTTATCTCCCAGGGTTATCGCTCATTGGATGCCTGTAACCCCCTTTCATACTGTAAGGTCAGAGTGTCAAGATGCAGCGGAAGGGTTTACACCTGTGAACCTTTGTTGGTCTGTATCCAAACTTAGTAGCCAGTTCCCTGCTCTGCGGCTTTGCTTCTGCTTGTGGTTGTGTGCAGTTCCTATGTACAACTATTTTTGTGTTGCTTTGTGTGTCATACCCCACCTTCTATTAAGTCGTCTTTGTCATTAATCATGTTCATGTACTGTTTATTTCATTAAACCAATAGAAAGCATTTCCTTTATATTCCATTCATTTAGTGAATGGAGAAGCTGATGCTGTGCTAATATTAATTTGTGAGGCAGAATCTGTGTTCCACTACAAGAACCCCTCTGTTCTTGACTTGTACCAACCCATCATAAAACGAAAGATCTTGCTAATGTTTAGAGATGTAAAAGGATACAATTTGAGATGAGCTAAAGTCTTGGGAGGAGAATAAAGCACCCAAATGTCCCTTGAAGTAGAGCTTGTTGTGCCGTAAATTCACATTCCTCGCTTGCACACTGTGGAATCTGATCACTAAGCATTGCTCACTGGTGGGGCGCCGCGCCGGCGCCGACCACCCCCGGTCTGGCAGCGCATCACTCAGTTGCGCACATGACTGAAAAACAGCCCGCACACAACTATTCTTTGGCGCACACAGCCCAAAGAAATTAGAGGGAACATTGCGCCCTGGGTCCCCCTCTTCTGGGTGCTGACCCTTCTCTATTTTCTCATCTCTTTTACGGGATTCACTTCCCCTTCCAGTTCACTTTGGGTGATGGTTTCACCCCAGGGTCCCCCTCTTCTGGGTGCTGACCCTTCACTTATGTACGCCTCAATTTACTTGTCAGTTTTTTTTTCACTTAAAGTTTGGATGAGAGCTTCACCCCTGGATCTCGCTCGGTCAGGCTTGGACCCCTCTTGACTGTCAGTAATCAGGTGATGCTTCACCCCTGGATCTCCCTCGGTTGGGCTCAAACCTCTTTCGAATGCTAGTACTTGGATGATAGCATCATCTCTGGCATCCCTCCTTCGGGTTCACTCTTGCCGTTTCTTTGACTTTTGCTTTCACTTTTCTCAATCCTGGGGTGACAAAGTTTCACCCTTGGATCCCCCTCTGCCGGGCTCTGACCCTTCTCGAGTCTTAGCCTCCTCTCACCGGGTTTAGTGTGGCTCTCGTGATAGTGGCTTACTCCTGGGTCCCCCTCTTCTGGGCGCTGAACCCTCTTTAATTTCAATAGTCTCCTTTTTTCACAGTTCATTGTTTGTGGGATTAACTTCCCTTTCTTTCACACTGCTTGTAGATCAAAGTCTTTCGATTGCATGGTGATTTTGCTTGACCCTCTGTATGACTACTCTGACCTATTTCGCTGGCCCTCCTACAGCCTTCTGGTAAGTGTAGTTTCTCTCATATGGGGCTCGACCAGAGTCCCTTGAGTTAGCACCCACGTAGTGCCGGTTTCCCTCTGCAGCTGGTCTCCCCTTCAACATGCTTTACAGTTCCTTGAACTTGGTTCAAACTTGCCACTTTGCGACTTTCAAACAACACAGCCCGGTTCTTATCGGCTCTCCCTCCAACTCACCAGCTGTGATGAACAACTGGGCTTTTACGAGTCAAGGCCGGTGCCACGGTAGCAGGAATCGTCCTCTTTCCTGCTTATCGGCGTAGGCTTGTCCCGTGTACCATTGACAGCTACTGCAAGATACTTGGGCTTTTGTTTGTGGTCTTATGTTCTCTTCCCTGAAGGTTCTGCGGGCTTGGGACGAAAAGGGCAAGGTTGTGTCTCTCCTCGCCACCCTCTCCACTCCTGCCGCCTTTCTCCTTCTCTTGAATTGCTGCGTGATAGCTGTTTCATTATGCTGTCTGCCGTTCTTGCATTGCCTCCCCTGTACTCTCTTGCTCCACCTTTTATCCCTGTGGGGAAAAGGAAGGGTTGTCAGGTGTGTGTGGTCTAAGTCAATTGCCTGATTTTGCCTAACTCTTGTGTCGGGACATGTCAGGTAAATTGGTTTTACATTAGTCCACTGTCTCGTGTGTGATAAAGTATTTGTGTTGGGGGGGTAGTCAGAGAATGTAAATATGCTACGGGGTATGATGGGGAAGGTTTGCGCAATGGAAGAGAATGACTGGGATGTCGAACAGAACATAGGGGACTGTGGGAATGGTAGTATTCTGTCACAGTAGATTGGGATTTCGGAAAATTATAAGCAGGACAAGATTGGTAGGGTGTGCAGCGTACGTGGGAATAGCTGGGATCGAGAAATGAACAAAGGGGAGTATGGGAATCTTATCTGAGCCTGTTGGGAGTGTGGAAAACAATAATCAGAGGGACGTGGAGAAAGACGGTTGGAATCATTCAAGTAGGTTTTAGAAAAGCAAGGATTCTGGGACAGGTCGTTTCTGGGATCAATGGAAATTGGGATCCTAAGGGATTGGTTATATACGGAGGGGTTGTTGGCTTTCACAAGAGGACGTTTATTGGATTGAAGGGAGGTTGATTTGGTACAGCCTATGAAGGCTTCATAGACCTCGTCTTCCTCGTCCCTGTCTCCTACATAATACTGCATCTCACCTGGGGTATTCCCCCAAGTATGACCCAGAGTTCCCCGACCAAGGGCTTCCTCCCTCGCTTGTCCACCCCCAGGGTTGGGATCTGAGAGCAGCAGCCCTTCCCTGGCCACCTGAATAAGGGATATTCAAGGTCTTATTGGGAGAATACCCTCAGGTTTCTCACATATCACACAGCCCTTGACCTCTGATGACATCACCCATTCGGAAGTGACATCACTTAAAGCGATGGAACACGACCTTTCACCCCTTGACAAAACAGGAAGTGGCATCACATTGCATTGTTCCTAAGTACACTACGAAAAATATGGTTACGATATCACTATAATGTGATGGATTTGATACAAGAATGGATCACCATTTGTATTGTTAATATCAGTGTGAATAGGCCCATATTATCGAATTACTGTGAATGCAAGCAGACGTTCAAGGCCAAATGATAATGAACTGTTATTATATAGCACTTACGCTTAAGTGCTTTATACAGAACAAATATACCTACAATATCACACAACCTGTGTTGGTACTCATTTATCGACCTCAGAAGGATGAAAGGCTGAGTTGAGGTGTTTAAGAACAGACTCAGTCAGTGACTCACCCCCTGAAGCGTGCCTGAAATAAACCTTTAATGGGTCTAGCAATTATTGTATAGAATTCCAGAAAGACACATGATTTGGTATACCTATTCTTTCTTATTTAGGGTCAGTGCTGAGAGTGCTAGACTTGTGGCACTCCTGTTCTTCTTCTTCTCCTTTTTTTAAGGGGCCTGAACAAGAAAGGCAGCCACTCCAGAAGTTAAGGGCCACATGGTGCTGGTCAAAGCCCAGGAGTTTGCATTCCAAAAAATAAATAAAAAAAAAAAAACGTTTCTTTTAGAGGTCGCAGTTGCGACCTCTGGTGACCCCTAAATGACGTCCCTGTTCAGCCATGAGTATGGTTTCCCAGTCTGTGTTTTCCTCTATCAAATCTGAATGGGCACTGGGGGGTCTTATGAGACATGTAGTCATCTTCCTGCTGTATGAAGAAGAAAAAAAACTTGGGCCTGGCATTCTGTTGGCATTCTGGGGCTATGCTGGCTGCTCCCCAGGGACGGGGGGATAGTGGGGCAGGCTTTCTGGTATTCCTAGTTGCCTTATAACCTATCAGGTGAGCAATGTGACTGTCCACTACTATGCAGTGGAGGTTCCAGGGTATACCCCCTGTACCTCCTGCGGGTCTAACATTTGCTAGTTGGGGGCGATTCACAGCCCCCAGAGCATTCACACTGCCAGCTATACGTGCCAAAAAGGGAATTTAGTCACAAGGCATACACACAGACATGCACCCTCCCTAGTCCATTATTTCTCACCATCATCCCCACACTCCCTCGACTTGTGCACTTCTCACTTACACCTCCACATAGGCACCCCTTTTTATTCCAAGGGTGGATTTCATAAGATCACAATACTCAGGGACAGGATATTAAGTTAGGGGGATGTATGTTTCTAGTGTAATATAAGCACCACTTTCGTGATTTCACTTTGTGCAATAATGCCTCCTGCCTCCAGAATCGAACAGCAACAGTTGGCATGTGTAGTAGTAGTAGTGCCAAGTTGCCAGTGAGATGGTATGATGAGACCAGGACAAGCTCAGCCCCTTCACTATAACGGAACTGTACAGAAACATTTTTCATATACCACCCTCCCTATTTAAGCCCACTGCATCTTCTTCTTCACACATTCCCAGCGGCAGTCGGCGGAGGAGCTATGGCCGGAGGTGAAGCATTGCATTGACAGTGCGCGGAGAGCAAGAGCGGTGTGCACAAGGGGGTAGTAGAATCCAGGGTGGGGTGGGTGTCTGGATGCAATGGGACTGGGAGCTGAGTGGGGCATGGCGCCAGGCGCTCACCTGAATCACGCAGATCTCATTCGGTTCCACCAACATCTTGCCAAATTCTGTCAAGATGAAAAGCTTCCCCTCTTGTGGCACTGCAGGAGAAAAGCACAGACAAACGTATGAGTTACTCACAGTGAATTGACAGAATACAAAGGTTTGCATCCTTTTTAAAAAAACATTTATTTAACATACTGTGGGTAAAGGCATGAGTACAAAAGACACATTTCAAAAAGACATAATGGCAGGATCTGCAGAGTGCCATGCTTCTCACAAAACAGTAGATGTCCAACATCCTGGAAACACATCAAGAATATTTCCAACCTTTATCCCCCCTTCATACCAGCGTACTTATAACAATGAGACGTGCCGCATACGAGGGGTTTCGCCACCATTGTCGGGTAACTTTCCGCAAAGTCAATGAAAGGATTCCAGATGTTAACATATTTGTCATATCCCTCCTCACAAAATGCAGTGATTATGTCCGCCACCAAGATATCCCATACTTTCACTGTTTGCATCCTTTTGTATTGGTCAATTTTCCTCGGGTACTGTGGTGTTTGTGTGAGTGTTGTGCTTGGATGCTTGTGGAATGATGCAGGTCTCATGACATGTCGTAGAGTCGAGGGTAATGGCGAGTGAGTGATGCACGAGAGATGGTACGTAGTGAGAGCTGTATGAAGGTGATGGATGTGCTGATGCTTTCAATGAGACAGAGAATGCGAGTACGAGATGCCGGAGACCCGGCCTACGCAGATGAGAGGAGAGCATTGTGCGGAACGAAAGAGGAATGAACTTCCTGGTGGTTGCGTGGCCACAAAAGTAACATGGTGGGCAGGATGCCTGAAGAAGGGTAAGGGAAGCGTGTGTGGCTTCCAATCACCAGCACCCGCACAGAGCAGGAACCCGATGAGGACCCGAGCATAGGAACCCAAGAAGCGAGAAGAGCGAGAAAGCAATCCTGAGCAAGAACCGAGCCCCGTCGCCATCCTCACCACAGAGAGAGGTACCAGGGGAACCGGGAGGCCGCCCGGGACACTATTATAGACCAGAAAAAACTTGCCCCAGTCCTAAGGACGAGAACATACAACACAAATTGTGTAATTGGCGATGTGAAAGAATAACGAATAACCCAGCAAAGGAGGAGGGTTATTATATGAAGGGAGAAACTCATCCCAGTCCACAGGACAGGATATCAAGCAGGAAACCAAATAAGATAAGAAGTGAAAAGCCTAGAAAACAGGGGGTTAAGCAGCCCAGGTGGGGAACCAACAGAAACTGGAAACAAGTTCCCTGGGTGGATGGGAAGCTTTCTTTGCAGTTCAAGACGGGAGGAAGTCTAACGCAGAATCATATAATGAGAACCAAGATATAAAATGCCTAAATGAGCAAGCTAACCAAAGAGAAACTGTTAGACAGAGAAGTTACCACCATGGATGTTTAAAGAGGGGCCAAAGCGTAGCTTAGGAAATGGTGGAAAGTAAGACTGGGAAGAATATATGAGTGATAATCACAAAGTGAGGAAATGTCTGAGAGGAAGATATTTTAAACATAGGACCAGAGAAACTACAAAGTATAAGAGTACTTTTGAAGACCTAAAAGAATTGATCTCAAATACTATCCAAAGAGATTATATCGGGGAATATATGCATCACAGAGAAGATCTATAAACACGCAGACTATCAAACGAACTGAAGAGACCTGGCGAACACAAGACATTCCCTTGGTGTATTTAAATTATTTAAATCTAGTGCTCAGGTCAGATAAGGTTTGTTTGGAATGAGGACATTTTTACTTTGACTTCCTGACCACTGACGAGCACCTTTAGTTTCTTTAGATAGGTAGGGTATTCCCTCTAGTAATAGGGAAAGTTAAGCCTTCTACTATAAGTTTCATTAAATGGTTTGAATCACGTCTTCCGAGTGTCCGTCTCCTTCCTCCGACCCGCCATACATTCTAAAATATCCAAATTCAATGTTATTATTTGGAAACTAAAATCATTGGGCCGCATTAAGAGTTTGGTGGTGGGGTAAAAAGTGTCTGATAGAGAATTCCTGCCACTTTTACTGCACCACGAAACTCCAAGTATGCAGGAAAAATGGAGGAGGAACCTCCAGCATTTGGTATTTCCTCCACTTTAGCTCAAAGAAATGGAGGCATTACCCCAGGCATTATTACCACTGGTGGAAATTCCTCCAAACTCTGACTGAATACTGTTCAACTACAAAATCGGGAATAACAAAACCTTTGAATATGAAGGATTTACCTCCAGGTCAAAGATGTTAACATGGAGGTAACAGCAATCGGGGTTGGAGGATTTACCACTGGTAAAATACTCCAAACTCAGAACGATGCCCATTCACCCTTCACTGTTTAAAGATGCCCAGGGTAAGTAACATCACTCATTAACTGTAGTACCTTTTTCAAGAACTTGAACATCTATACAACCAAAGCAAAGGAAACCTCCTTAGGGAAAATGTTGGAGTACTGCATAGTATCTGAAACAAAATGAGTGCAAATGAAAAGTGTATCAAGTTATGTAGAAAATCCCAAAAGATTAGAAGTGTTAGCTGGTGTTTAGATTGACCGACCCTACGCATGAAAGCTTATACCCAAGCATGGGTCCCTTGTTCGCTTTGCTTAGAACACCAAGCTGCACCTTAGTGATGGGGCCCAACAAGGCAGAAATCTGTCTGGGGTTGCTAGTCCTTGGTTCGGGGAAGACACAGATCTATTGGCTTAGGCTGGACTGACCTTTCTAGGTAAAGGGTCAAGATTGATTTAATTTCCCCTTCTCTCATGGTTCGGATAGTCAATGGAAATAATAGAAATGAAGCAGACCACAGCAATTCACTGTGATTATGTTAATTCAAAGAATTCCAGGCTGCAGTTTTTGTTCCCTAATCATTTCTGTGTTTTGGACACTGATATCTGGCGGCGATCTCCGAGTATCAGGGCCGTTCCACAGGATTCTTTCTGCTTGGTTTCTAAGGATGCTTTCCAAATGTTCTGCAGGATCACTAAAAGACTCCTGTCTATTGTTCGATAGCAGTACATCACACGCTTAAGACATGAAAACAGAAAGTTTACAACAGCAAACAACTATGGCAATAAGAATAACAGCAAAAAGGTTCAGCTCCCCGCTCAGTGGCAATGCGCTTGTCTTGGAAGCAAGACTGCGCACAGCATCATTGGTTCGAATCCCGGGTCCGCGCTTAGAAACCTCTTTGGCATTAATCATGTTATAAATAACGAATTATACAATTAATATGACGAAACACGAGTCACAAAATGTTGCTGCACATATGTGGTGTAAATGTTATTTTTCATCTAAAGATGAAACACTGAAGCAAGCGTCTGTGATTTGAAGGTACAATTCTGATGTCACGCAGAACCAACAGCGGATGTCTGAGCCAGCAAGGATATATACTGGGAATGCTGGTCTGGCTGCTACGAGGCGTGCTATGATTCTATATATTGCCATTGAAGGCGCCCTGGCTATTTTACTGGATGTCAGTGTGCTGAGACAGCAGCTGCCTACCACCTCACTGAAGCGCTGTATGACTCCCCGCCTCTCCTGGACTCTGGATAAGCCTCCACCACAGGCAGAGATCAACATCAATGCTACAATTAGCTGTACCAATCTATACATGTGAACTGGTCAATAAATAAACAGAATACTCTTCACTACACCCTTCCAAGCTGGGAGTCCTTACTGTGTTGCCATTTCTTAGTGCCAGTTGGTATGGTTCTTCTATTACAGTTCAATTAATGACTTCTACAAACCACTGTGAACTGCCAATGCGGGGAAGAATGGGGGCAGAAGGGGAGCTGGATCCATGTGCAACTGGGCAGTGTCAATGTTGCTGTATGATGTGAAGCAGAGACCGCAGGAGCACTAAAAGACGATACTAGTGACCCGTATTCCCACTGCTGAACCAAAAGGAGGTGGATAACCAGGATCGCTGGGGAAGCAAATGAGCCATGGTAGAGTGTAGAAACCAGTGTCCAAAGGGAGCAAGGCAGGAAGTAGAATGGAGAGCAGTGTTGTAGCAAGTTACTAGAACCAAGATAAGAAGCAGCGTGACTGGGGACCAGGAGGAAAACACAAGCAGTAAAGGTCACTCAGCACAGAGACTGGAAGCAAGTTAAGGAGCAAGACATCAGGAGTCAAGGAGAAAAGGTGGGCGAGTGGGTGCAATGCATGAAGTGTCTATTACAGAGTCAGACACAAAGAAGGACAGACCCAGGCTTTTCCTATTCCTAAGATGTTGGAGGTCCACCACTGGCAGCACCATGGCTTTTTGATAGGAAAGAGCCAAGTACTAGGAATACTGGATTCATTACAAAGAAAGCCTTAACTTTCTAAAATACCCCCCACTTGCAGCCTTATTTTAACAGCATCCGTGGTCCGCTCAAACAGGTTTGAACGTTTTCCCATCACGTACAGAAAAATCCCTTGAATCAAGGGCATGCGCACGTTCGCACACAAAGGTGATCAAAAATGGTTACTGTCATGTCAAAACATGGCAGCTACCGGTTCACAGGGTCCCCATAGATTCCACCTGTTTTCTTCTTGAATTAAAAAAAAAGTGGACTACATAAGGATCCTAGTCTCTCTCCCTACTTCAAAATCTGATGTGGGTGGGTACGCTGCCAGTTTCCCGCACAGACTGAGGAAACGTACAGAGAAGATGTTCTGCTTTGTATTGCGCTCCACATACAGAAACCAATCCAAAATGGCTCAGAGATGGGGAAACTTGGGGAGAGCTTGTCTCTGCATGGTTGCCGGACCCCGGCCCATTTTACAGCCCAGTCAATAATGGACTTCTAAGTGTTTTTAGAACTACTGAAGTCTACCAAGCAGCAGTACCTGGGGCTCTGAGATGAAACAAGAGGAGGGCTTACTGACTCCATGAAGCAAATTAGTCCCTGGATGGGGCACACAGCTGCAACATCCTGTACACACACAGACTACAGCATTTTAATGCAGCCCAGGGACAAAGAAGATGGCAAGAGGAAAGCAGTCTTGCAAATGAACAACAAACACAACAGCAACAGTGAAAAGACAAAGAAATAATTGAAATTGAAGAACTCACCAATTAGCAAATCTCCATCCGAGTTATAGAAACACCTATAAAACAAAGGCAAGAAAAATGGTTAAGTGGCAGTGACCAATGATTGATGATCAGTGAGCTAGAGGCCTGCATACTGTAGGATTCTGTTCATGGAATCAATGCACTGAACAGCCTGGGATTGAGCCTCTTTGTTGTCAAGAGCCAGGGACCCAGATAAGGCTATGTTTTTGAACGACAGATGCAATGTAAGGAATGCACTTTGTTGACCAGAGTCAAGGTAGCCTTTGTTTCAAAGCCTGCCTCTATGGATTACAGGGCTGATGGGTGAGGTATAGTATGTATCTCATATCAGTCACAAGAAAGAGATACATCTCTTGAATGACATCTGGGGCAATGGTCTGAAACTTTATGGCTTCCCACAATGATCAGCTTTCTTATTAGTCAATATTGAGTCTGCCTGTAAACTAATAAGAATGTATGTATCTCTGTGTGTCTACAATGTGGTGGCTGTACTTCTCTCCAGTCCCAAATGTTTCCCTTTGGTGTTACATTTATTTTAAAAAAAATGGTGTTTATCAAATTTCCTTGATTTTACAAAGTGATGTGAAAGTTTACATTTAACTCAATGTATATAAAAAAGCGAATGTTGCGACGGCTTGCTTCTTGATAAATTGTACCTAATCTTGGTATTAAACTGTGGGATTTGTACGCGAGAAGCAGGACCATACTGTCTATACTCTACCATGGATTGTTGAACAGAAGCTTCGGACCGGCTTCAAGAAGATGCTTGTAAGTGAACAGCAAAGGCTTGAAAATTAGTTAATTTTCCAGGGCAATTCCAATTTACATCATTCAGACGTCTATGCCGATGTAAAGGCGTACATCAATTTATGATGCAATAAAAATCTTGTCATAGAAACATACTAAAGCCGACTCGTAATGCCAGAGAGAACCCAGAACAACTGCTTTGAAAGGATTTGGGGTATAATGCAACTGATGACTGTACAATTTAAAATACAAAAAAGGACTTAAAATAAAGAAATTCAAGAAATAACGTTGTTCAAAGCAGTAAAATAGAAAATTATCTGGTAGTTTTCATTTATGAGTGAAGTGCATAGATAGGAGAACAGGTCCAAGTCACCATCACAAATTGCTTTCTGCACCCAGCTTAAAGTATGATTATTAATGAGCTGGGGAGCGTTATTAAGTAATCTGCACCCAGGTCAGACACATATCAAAAACCAAAACTAGACACTTAGGTGCTTGAAAAAGAGTTTGAAAAGGAAGAATAAATAGTACCAACACAAATGTTCTCCAAGGACAAATAGTCTTGGTTCCAGAGGGTGATCCTCTTCTTAAATAACGAAAAGTTCTGAAAAGCAAAAAGTCCCACCCATTTTCCTGTCTGTTGTGGTTCAAAGGGTCTCCCTGATTAATTGAGCTCTCTGTGGTTCCTGATTAAAGGCAGGTCACCCTTGAAGTTGTGGCGAGAACACACTTTCTGTCTCCATCAAATCACATACTCCTACCATCTGAATGGGGTCCCCCTGCAGGGGTTGCCTACTGTAAACAGCTGTCCCAGACATGACATTTCACTGCCCTTGATACTAAGAAGCGAGGGCTGTCTTCAGGTTGACACAGATGCATATCAAATGTGTTGGGTGTTTCATGTCTCTTGTCAGTCCTGCGACCGGGCCTCCTGTGGGCCTGCTTGAATTAACTGTGTTTAGTATGCGAGGCTGCCAATGCAGAGTTGGCAATGGACAGGGCGGATCCATGGAGCTTTTGTTATTTAATTAGGCTGGCCATGGCAGGAGGAAGGTTTTGCCCACCCCCTTTTGAGATGCCTTGATGTACTCCTGGGTGTCACATTCCAACTAAATGTGATGGGGAGAACTGCGCCTGTAGGCTGTGCCCACCCAGAGTACACAGGTCTAAGTGTATGTTGTGCGGTGAGCATAGGAAAATGTGTGCAGATAAGCCCCACACATTTTCCAGAGGTTGATCTACAATCATTCAATTTCATTTTAAAAAAGCCCAGGTGAGCGCACACCCATTGTGAGGATGTTCGAATTCCTCACACTCCTGCCAGGGCTTCTTGTATTTATGCCCTTGTAATTGCCTATTATACTCTCCTGCCACACCTTCTTGTATTCAAACAATGTTTCTCTGCACTCCCCTAGTTGGACATCCCCTTTGTTGCATAAAATATCTTCTTGATATATCCTTCCATTTGATTCCCCATGTATTTGCATTCCATACATTCACATACTGATAGGGGTCTTATTTGCAATACACGTTCTTGTTTCACAATTAGGCTCTTTACTTTGTCTCCTTCTGCTATTCTAATGACTATTGTTCATGTTTGGCAGGGTTGCCGAGACACCCCGGGGTTCCCACTATCCTTGGGTTGACTCAATGGTTCTTGTTGGTGTTTTTGGGCTTGTTCACGGTCAAGTGGCAAAGGTGTACCGCCTGCTTTCCTCTCATGACTGCTTTTGCTTAGTTCTGGTGTCTTCCGTGGCTTTGCTCCAGCACGCCCGCTTCGGTTCAGGTTCCGGTAGATAAGGTACTGCTTTCTGCGGTCGGCGAATGCCCAGGAGTCTTCCACCAGCACCTGGCATTTCTGCAGGACGCCTCGTCCTTGCAGCGTTTCTCTTCTCCCTAGATGGTGAGCCACCCGGCTCCACCACACCGGTTCATGCTTTTAAGCTGCTCAAGCCTCATGGAGAGGTGAGATGTTCTCTCTCCAACAGCAGCAGCCTCTAACACTTTGCCTCCGGTCTTTAAATTTCCCGGGCACCCAGATGTGTTGGGAAAACAACTAGAGCGCTCACAGGGCTTGTGGCTTCTTCCGCTCTGCACTGCTCTTTCCCTCTTCCTCGTTCCAGCTATTGGGTGATTCTGGGAAAAGGAGTCCTTTGCTGACAATTGATGCAATCAGCTTGGAAAATCACTTTCACTCGTTTTGAATGGTAAATCAGTTCTGTATGATGAATAATTAGAACTGTAATAGGTGGTCTTGTAGTTTCCACATTTTAGAACAGGGTTGGAAGTTTGGTCCCTATGCTGAGGGGAAAGGTTTCCCTATACTCCGTAGGGGAAGGTGTGGATATATGGTAATAGGCCATGAGGGTATCTTCAACAGCAAACGGGGGATACCATGTCTCATTCAATGAAGCCATGACATCTCCCCAGAGGCTGTCTCCTCCCATGTAATCCTCGCTCATATAGCCACCCCCAGGGTCAGGATCAGGATCAGGTTGCGGCTGCCGTCCCCTTGCCACATGAGAGGAGGTCAACGCCAGGTGATCAGTGATGACTCCATTGGATTCATCACACTTCCTTCCAGTAGTTCGGGCTCTCATGATGCTCTCTTTGGAGTTAGGTTTTCCTCAGCCTTGTCTATGCCGCTTCTGGGCCTCCGCTAGCCCTGTGGATTTTCAGTATGTCCCTCCTGGACATAGGTATACCAAAGACCCAACATGGGTATTGATTTCATACTGGCTTCCCCTAAAGGCCCCTTCAAGGCCTTTGTTTCACAACTGGTTTTCAGAATGGGTCCCTCCTGGCCCTTAACTGTACAATGGTTTAAACAATGGGTCCCTTCTGGAGGTTGGCTTCACAACTGGTTTCCCACTGGGTCCTTCCTATCCCTCACCTTCCCAGTAGTTTCACAACAGATCCTTCCTGAACCTTGGCTTCCCAACCAGTTTCACGATGGGTTCCTTTCAAGCCTGGGTTGCACAAATGTTTTCACAGTGGGTCCCTCCCTCCTGATCCTGAAAGGGAGGGTGGTGGCGTGACCACAGGAGAGATGCAGTGGACCCTTTCGTCCATAAACAGCACCTGGACCACAGCAGCATAGCGGACCAAGAACAAAGCGAAGGAGGGTCAGCTGAGCAACAAGCTTGTATGTTACCAGCGAGGGAAGCTATCCCAACACGAAGAGAAAGAATCCCCGGTCCTCGCAGTACCCCAGTGGTGTTACCCCTACAAACCACAGGTGACGGGGAAAACTGGAGACCCGGGGATGGGGGACGAGAGAGTAAAACGCATACTCATCTCAGTCCACTGGAAGATTTAAAGATACAGAGAGAGAATATTAAGCACTAATGGGACACTCATATTTGTCTATGTCAAAAAGAAGACATAAAGATACCGAGAGAAAATAACAACTACAACTGGGGCACGCCTACTTGGCCCAGTCAACAACAAGTTATAAAAATACCAAGAAGGAGTGACAATCATTATTGGAACCTTCCTACTTGTTTCAGTCAGGACGAAAGAGGGACATTACTAAGAAAGAGTGATAAACATCACTGCAACTTTCCTACTCGTTCCAGTTTAGAAGAAGTAATAAAAGGAAGTGAGAAAGAGTGTTGGAACTTTACAGTTTGCATTCAACAAGAGGAAAAGGAAAATACAAAAGACAAGTAAGACTGTTGTGAGAGAAAAGAGAAAGGTGTTGAAAGATCCTATGATAGAAAAAGGATAAATGAAAAAACAAAAGAGTAAGAGAGAAATAAGAGAAACCACGTAGAGTACCATATTGAGAACTGGGACAATCCAGTAGTCAAACACTATAGATTGATGTGAGTGGTGGCAAGATGATTTCTAAGCGTGCAGCACTGAACTTAACATGGGGAAGACCCATAAAACAGGAGATTGGAGTAATTCTCCTGCCCTTTAGTTATTATTGTAGTGATAGGGTCAGAATAGATTAGCTTTGGACAACGGACTGAAACCAATTTGGGACTTGCACCGACGACTGACGAGCAACTTAAGTTTGTCAGGTAGGGAACACCCATAGATTAGGGAAACATAGGAGTTTGCATCTCTTTGTTAAATAAAAATACCTTAAAATGAAAAGTCAGAGAGTCTGTGTCCTTCTTCTGACCCGCACATTTAGAACTGATCTAAAGTTGGTGTCAGAGTTTTCTGCTCTAGAAGCAGCCTGCTCTTGAGAACGCTCCTGTGAAACATGATATCATCTTCCACATGCTTAGAGCCTGCGCCCTTCAACAACTGGAATAAACTGCTTGTCGAGGAGGACAGATTGTACTGGTTTAAGCTCCACAATTTGGCCTTTAAAACTGTTGTCACAAAGAAATTAATAAAATGCAACCAGACAAGTAAGTATTGGTTTAGAATGTGTCTTATTTGGGATTTCACAAAAAAAGAGATCTTGATCTGGAAAAGAATGTATCTTAAGGTTTAAATATGGAAGCAAATAAATCACCCTAGAGATAAGTCTCCCTAGCAGCATTCCTCTGTATTGCTGCGACACGTATCTGGTGAGTATGCCATTAAGGAAAAGAAAATGTTTCTTCTGTGCTCCCTCCGATTTGGGAATGCCAAGTCTGGCCTTTAAAGGCTTTCCAAGCTCCTTGGACCCTCAATAGTCTTCCATTATGGAATAGGGTCCCTAGGTCGCCTCTTGTAGTCCACCCAAGTGTAACAAGGTTGGACAGCAAAGTGTACAAATGTGATGTGGTTTCAAAGTGAAGAGTGAGTCAAATTACATTTACAGGTCTGTTCTTTTCTGACTTTGCAAGAAAAGGTCTTAGAATAGATCATTGCGCGAGAGAGAGAGAGAGGGAGAGAGAGAAAGCTCTCCCGCTGTCACTCACAGTCTCTGAGTGCAAGGCATAAACTAGTTTTCAAAAATTGATTAGCAGAGTTTGCTAATTAAAATGTACTTGATTAGCAAAAAACTTATTTGATTAGCAATTTTGTGCTGATATTTTTTATGACACCAGACGTTATTTGTACCCAAGACTAAAATGAGCAACAATGTAGAATTTTTGTTTATCGCTGAAGACAGACATTAGTGAGATGAGTGTGTGTAAAATGTAAAGGTTAGCTGCATGAATTAACCCAAGTAAATAGATATGATAAAAAGGCTCTGAAAACAGTTTTCGGTGCAAGGCTCTGTGCAACTGGGTGCAGTCAGTGTTGCAGGGCAGTGTCCCCTATATTGTATGCTTGACCCATCAATTGCTGTGTAAGTCCAGAATTTTCATAAATCCAAAAAGTCTACCATGTTTTTTTTAAAAGACCTCTTTATTTATCATTTTGGGGGGGTGGGGGGAGCTGGGAAACAGCACAGAATCAATTTAATCGGGAACGGATAGCACAGGTTACCTAGTTGTACACAGTTTGGGTCTACAGAAGTGAGGTGCCCAAGTCCCTGCCTCTGCTTTAGAGAAGCACTTGATATTTATAAAGTGTGGGTCTGTGGGTACCTTGTGTATATTCTATGAAGGGGAGCCAAGTAGCCAAGTAGGAGGGGTACCTTCCTTCCACCAGGGCCGTAATCTTTTCTGATGCAAGCATTTCTCACCATTTTCCCCACCACATGTTCAGGACAGGGAAGGGTGGCCGTTTCCCAGTTTCGAGCCAGAACGATTTTGGCTGCGAGCAAGAGATGGGTGAGTAGCTTCGACCTGTAGCCCGTCAAAGGGTAGAGTCCTTCGCCACAGTGCCCCAATAAAAATATCAGCGGATCCAAGGGTAAGTGAATAGTTAGGCAGGTCAGAATATGGGAAGGTACGTCATTCCAATAGGATTGCGCTTTAGGTCATTGCCACCACATGTGATGGTAAATTCTGCTCGCCTGCCAGCCCATCCAACATGTCTCGGGATATGAAGGGGCCATACGGTGGAGCCTGTCTGGGAGTAGTACCGGCAGTAACACAGTTTTAATTGGCATTCTTTGTCTGTGGTGCACCTGGAAGCTTTGTGGTTTAGCTCCCATATGGGACGCCATGAGTCCCCCCAGATTTCCCTGCCTATATCCCTCTCCCATCCAACCATGTAGGGCAAAAGGGCTTGTCGGTCAAAGCGGTCTAACAGAGTATAGCACCCCGAGGTCCTTCCCTTGGTCCTGTCCGCCAAATATGTGAGCTTCAATGCGTGCAGGGTTCTGTTAGCCCTTTGCCGGACCAATGGGTGGACCCCCCAATGTCTCAATTGTAGGTACCTGACACTTCCCCCTCCTGTAATGCAAACACCTGCTCCCACTCTTCGAACGTCATTGGAGACCCGTGGATGTAAAGTTGTCGAAGTTCCCTCATAAGGCCTGCCGTCCATGCTGCAAATGCTGATGTCCGATTGCCTGGCAAGAATGCGGGGGTTATGGAACACGGGTGACAGTAGTACCCCAACATTTGGTTGCTGGGTTCCAGGATTTAAGTGTATGCAGGGTGGACGCAGGAGCTCTCGTTTAAGCTGGCTGCCATTAAGATGGCTGCCACATACCCTGACAAATGGTGGCTGTTTCAATGGGACCAGTGAGGCAGACTGTTTCAATTATGCCCACCCTGGGATTTCCCCAGACTGGCCCCATGTAAAAGTGTGAGAAAGGTGTGAGGCGAGATAATAGCAATAGCGGTCCGGGACCCCCAAACCAACCAGGCATTCCTTATGCATCAAGACCTTCTTGGCCAGCCTCAGTTTGCGGTGTTGCCAGATGTAGCTTAATAAGTTCCCCTGTAATTTGTGTAGTTTTGTGAGTGGAACCGCGGTGGGCAGGGCCAGGAAGTAATAAAGGAGCCTGGGAATGGTGGTCATTTTAATGGCTGTGATACGCCCGAGCCACGACGATGTATTTTTTATGCCACCTTTTCAAGTCCGACTTCACCATCGCAACTTCACCATCGCAAATAACGAGGGGAAATTGGCCGAATATATCGCTCTGGTAGGGCTGTGAATATTAACCCCCCCCCCCCCAAGTACTCTAAAGGGTCTTGTTTCCATTTGATTGGGCATAAGTTTGCCAGGGTGTCCTTGTCCAAGGGTGTCAGCCTGACGGTAGTTCACTGTGAACCGTAATGCCTGCTCAAAGTCTACCAGCTTGCCCATTAAGGCTGGAATTGACCTCTACACCTCTGTGAAGAGAGCAGCACATCGTCTGTGTGTAAAGATATTTTGTGCTGGCTATGATATGATAGTTTATTTATATAGCGCCTATAGACCCGGGCCACTAGGGGCTCCAGCGAAAGGGTGAATAAGAGGGGGGACAATGGGCACCTTTGCCTCGTGCCTCGGCCTATGTGAATTAGTTTATTTATTTATTTCTTGTAAGGCGCCAAATGCCCATGGTCCTCAAGGCGCACACATTAAACAGACAAACGAACAAACAGAGACAGAAGAAGCAGAGAGAAAAAAGAGTTTGCAGGTACTAGCAAAAGAGGCGTGTCTTAACTGCTTTCTTAGAGCAGGTGTCAGAGCAACAGATCTTATCGCAGTTGGGAGAGCATTCCACTGCCTGGATACCTGCACAGAGAAACGGCAACCGCCAAACATAGACAGTTTGAAGCGTGGTTGCTTGAATGTGTGATGATCCCCAGACCGTAGGGAGCAAGCAGGTTTGTCGGGGCTCAGTTGGCTCATTAGATAGACTGGAGCAATAGAGGACCAGCATTTATGCACCATAGTACGAATTTTATGGGAGACCCTGCGCACCACAGGCAACCAGTGAAGCTCCCTTGTGACCTTGGATACATGATCATGTTTTTGCAGACCAAAAACAGCACGGACTGTGCTGTTCTGGACCAACTGTAGAGACTGGATATTTGGCTTTGGAGGCCCTGCCAGGAGACTATTACAATAATCCAGTCTCAAGTTGACAAGAGCTGATGCCAGAGTGGAACTGTTCTCAATGGATATATAAGGCCTAATCTGGTTGAGAAGTTTAATCACATATTCATAGGATGACCTAACGTGAGATACATGATCTTTCATCTTAAGCTCAGCATCCACATAGACGCCCAGTATTTTAACAAAAGTGGACAATGAGATTTTATTGTTGGCGATAGTAAAGTTCATATAAGCTGTGTCAAGGTTATTTAGCCTATGAGCATTTGCCAGAATGAGAAGCTCAGTTTTGCTATCATTGAGAGCAAGAGAGTTTGTCATCATCCAGAGCTGAATAGCTGCATAGACTTCATTTAGTATCTTAGACTCAAGGTCATGGTCCCCGGATAGCTCAAAGACCACCTGGGTATCATCTGCATAGTTCGCATAGCAGACACCCAGGCGGTCGAGCAGATTAAAAAATGGCCTGATCTAGATATTAAACAGCAGTGGCAAGATACAGGATCCCTGTGGTACTCCTGCACCAAGAACGCCCTGAAAAGACTGAGCACTGCCCATGGCCACTCTTGAGACCTGTGGTCCAAGGAGAGATGCCACGTAGTCTGCAGCCTCCTGGGTACAGCCGTCTAATATCTTTAACCTTTCGACAAGAAGGGAATGGTCGCCCAGGTCAAAGGCTGCCGAAAGATCCAGGAGCATCAGAAGAGCAGGGTTGCCATCATCCACAATGTTAGCAAGAGTGGACTTTAGGTCCAGCATAGCTGTCTCTGTTCCATGCCGCACCCAAAATCCTGATTGATATGTTCCCAAGAGTTTATTTTTTTCTACAAAATCCTGCAGTTGGAGATATGCTACTTTGTCCATAATCTCCAGCAAAAAGGGAACATGTGTGATAGGATGATAGTTTTTAGTGAGTATCGGATCAAGTGAGCTTTTCTTAAGAAGGGGGGAGTTACCCATACCTCCTTAAGAGATAAAGGCACTATACCTTTGCTAAATGATACATTAACCATCCTGGTAATCCAAGAGATCAGCAGAGGCATAGATTCTTTGATGATATTGGAGGGGCATAGATCCCCCCACCTTACAGGGTGTTGGTTTTAGTCCAGTCACAATATTAAAGATTTCAGTCTCTGAGCATTGTCTAAACTCACATTTTAGAGTTGTGATCTTGTACGATGATTTGTTAGGGGTGGAGTGATTTTGCAGCATTCCAGATCATTTCCCCTGAATGGCTTCATTGTGGCCCTTGATTTTGTTGGCAAACTCATCTTGGATAGACTGACACCAAAAGGAGTTGTGCTCAATGTTTACAACAGTATTACCTTTCCCTTCTACTTCTTTAAGATTTTGAAAAGTTCTCCAGATTTTGACTTGGAATGACTGATTCTAGTATGGAGGTATATAGGTTTTTCAGCAATAATAACTTTTTTAATAGTAATTCACACCAATTTTATAATTAGCAAGTGTCTCAGGAGTCCGGCATTTACGCCATTCTCTTTCACAGATACTCTTGTTAGACCTAGATTTGAACACGGTTTCAGTGAACCAAGTGTTCTTCTGGGTTTCAGGTTTAAGCATCTTCAGTCTTTCCGGAGCAAGCACCTCTATGGCTTCATTAGTAATCTTAGTCAGATGGCTCACTAGTGAATTGACATCTGAGAAAGAGTCAGGGGGATGAGGTTTTGGTTTGATTGTTTCCATACATTCCGAAAAGTTACGTGATTTTACAAAGGTTCTTGCAGCTGCATTCTGTCTTATAGGGGCTGTGGGCAGGCAGATCGTAA
The DNA here is from genome assembly GCF_040938575.1 of Ambystoma mexicanum. Taxonomy (NCBI): domain Eukaryota; kingdom Metazoa; phylum Chordata; class Amphibia; order Caudata; family Ambystomatidae; genus Ambystoma; species Ambystoma mexicanum. Next base: position 88,234,820 of record NC_090939.1, on the reverse strand, counting down.
AACGAATTAATAAATGGTCAGACCGGGACAGGGACAGGGTGAGCAGGTAATATTGGAAACCTCTATTTCATGTGTAAGAAACCATCCTCATGCGTGGGTTCTTCAATCCATTGAACATAGTCAACTGAACTCAGAGGAGTGCAAAGGGCATTCAAGCGTTTATGTTTATTATCCTCTGCCCAACAGTTACAGTCACCAAAGACTACAGCAGTGGAAGTAGTTTTGGTAATGCTGTTAACAAGAGCAAGAAACTGGTCTACAAATAGCGGCATATCCCTGGGTGGTCTATAAATGATCAGAAAAGCAACAGAGGTCTGGTGACCAGTCTTGACCTTCACAAGCAAGCTCTCGCAGCCTTCAATTCCAATATGATGAACAATGGGATAGTGAAGATGTTTTCTTATGAGCAGCGCAGCGCAACTCCCCCCCCCTCCTCTGGTCAACACGATCAGCCCTAAAGATGTTAAAGGCGTTGGGAGCAGAGTTAGCAGCTGCCATATTAGAAGTGTTGTTTAACCAGGTCTCTGTAATGCCCATTATATCAACATCAGAGCTGTTAAGGTAGTCTTCCACCTCACCCCATGTTTGACAAGGGAACGGGTATTCAAAAGAACCTTTTTCAGAGTGTGCAGGGATTGACAAATAAGAGTATCATTTTTTGGTAGATTTGTATTACCCAAAGTTGGGCATAACAATTGTCCTGCGGACCGGACTGCCAATCCCTGAATAGGGGGTAGCAGGATCCCACTTTCATCAGTTGAATAAGACAATTGTTCACTAACTAAATTTGCAAGCCCCCGATTAGGGAGTGAGAGAATGAATGGCATCAGTCGTTGAGCATGGCAGTTGTTCCACAGCAGGGATTATCAGTTCCTGAATAGGGGGTGAAAGGAGCATACTTTTAGTATTTATCAATTGCTCTTCAGCCAGGGCTGTCCCTGAGTTTGTATTAGTTCTGGTGATCACAGTGATATCGTTGTCAACAGATGCTTTCCCATTGCACAGATCTTGAGATACTGTAGCAGTGGGCTGTAGAGACATAAGGCGTGCCCTATTAAAAACGTTGGCCAGTATTTTCCCATGTTTTCCAACATGAGAGTCTGGAAAGGTATCAATGGGCCAAGGTGTGCATAGTGAGTTAAACAGGGAATTTAAATGACTCATAGTGCTTGGTATTTGGCAACCGAGGCTGAATGAAAGTAGTCAAGTAACAGACCTACCATACTTCTGGACTCCCACTGGTACAAACTGGTGCGCTAACATGCCGCTGAGGGTCTTAAGAACCCTGTGTGGCACTGGGAATTGAAGTTCCCAAGGACTACATAGTAACAGCGTTTAGGCGTGTAACAGAACAGCAGTGCACGTTAGGCAACAAATACTTGCGCAATGTGGCAAGTGAATGAACAGCACACACAAGGCAGTTGTATTCTACAGAAATAATTGAGATTTGGCTGATTTCGAATCTAGATGTAATTTCAAAAGTAAGTTTGGCTTCTACTTCTATTTTTGTTCAGAAGGAGCACAATTATAATACAACTTTTCAGAGTCACAGTTACAAAGTGTAATTCTAACATGCTCGCTTTCAACAGTATAACCAAAGTAAAGTCACAGAAATAATTTCAGCAATTCAGTATATCATTCATACACAGGCAAGAGACAAGAATCAAGCGAACTCTAGCTAAGCTGGTTTTACAGCAATATGGCTCCAAACCGGTGCCTACCCCAACGCGCCGACGCTGACGTGATGCCGAGGGTCTTCAGAACCCTCTGTGGTGCTGGGAATTGAAGTTTCCAATGACTGTGTAGTAACAGCGTTTAAGCGTGTAACAGAATAGCAGTGCACGTTAGGCAAAAAATGCTCGCGTTAATGTGGCAAGTGAATGAACAGCATGATATGATATGATATGATAGGTTATTTATAACGCGCTTAATACCCAGAGGTTTCTAAGCGTGGACCCGGGGATCGAACCTGTGTTGCTCCATGTCATCTTGCTTCCGAGACGAGCATGTTGCCCCTGAGCTATCCTCCCTCACAAGGCAGTTGTATTCTGCAGAAATAATTGAGATTTGGCTGATTTCAAAAACTAGATGTAATTTTAAAAGTAAGATTGGCTGCTACTTCTACGTTCTTTTAGAAGGAGCACAATTACAATACTACTTTTCAGAGGCATAGTTACAAAGTGTAATTCTAACAGGCTCGCTTTCAACAGTATAGCCAAAGTATGATCACAGAAATAATTTCAGCAATTCAGTATATCATTCAAACACAGAGAAGAGACAGGAATCTAGCAAACACTAACTAAACCATTAAGGGGGGGTACCACTATTCAACCAAATGTGTTGTGTGAGAGCTGTATAAATGGCTGCAATCATTTGGTGGAATTTCAGGCCAAGGCCTGCCCTCTGGGGGACCACTTCAAGGTAGGACCAGTCTAGCCGGTCAAACGTTTTGTGGGCATCGAGGGCCAAGAGACTAGCTCCAATGTGTTTTGCAAGGATGTGATGGCCACTGTGATCTCCGCAAGAGTAATTAGATGTTCCATTTGTGTGAGTAGAGTGGGGGCCAGGTTGGGAAAAGTAATCGGTTCTAGGTAAGAAGTCAGCGTATCAGAACCGGGAGGGGAGGCAGCTGACACATTTGTGTGCACCCACCGCAATTTATCCTCCTCAGTGGGAGAGATATGCCCTCCTTGTTTAGTAATGCATGCACATTGCTGCAGAGCCTGTGTTTATCCAGTTTGTGTACAAGCATTTTGTTGGCCTTATACCCCCTAATGTAGTAGAATTGTTTGACCTTGAGGAGGGTCTAAGTGGTGTGTTGCTCCAAGTGGGCATTAAGTGTGGCTCTGGCAATATTCAGGAGATGCCCCTCTTTGCGGGAACCCGACTGTGTGCAGCTTCACGTTGGTGCACCTCCTCCTCCAGTGTTTGCCGAGCCGTGTTCTAGCTCGCGGCTAAGACGCGGTAAGGCTTATGATCTCCCCCCTAACCTTGGCTTTCATGGCGTCCCATACTATGGCTAGGGGCATATCTCCGGTGAGATTATGATCAAAGTATGAGTTGATGGCCAAACCTATCTCCCGTAGAAATAACGGGTCCTTCAATATCGGGCCATAGAACTTCCAAGGCTTACAGGACAGCGCAACCAAATCGGTTATTGATAGAGCAAGCGAAACCGGCACATGATCCGATGTGGAGGTCACATGGATGGTGCTGTCCGGAATACAGGGAGCCGAGGAGGTCGAAACTAATGGCACGACAATACGCAAATAGCCCAGGTGGACATGTGAGTAATGAGGTTAATCTCTAGCCGATGGTTTCCTCGGCCTCCAGATTTCCACCATTCGAAACTCGCGTAAGAAGCGCATCAGTACTAGGGAGTTCTTAAAGTCTGTCCTAGACGCCGGAAGAGTTTTATCTACTTTGGGGTTTGGGGCTACGTTGATATCCCCTCCAACAACTAGAGTGCCTTTGGTGGAAGCTTGTAGTCTACCCAAGAGCTTTTCTAAGAACGAGTCCTGCCTGTCATTAGGGGCATACCACTGAGGGGGAGAGATCGGCCCATCTAGCCATCACTAATTTGCGCTTAATGAGCGAGTTAAGGTCCTGCACATTCCAGGGGAGCAATGTCAGTGTACTGTACTCCGGGTCTAGGGTTGTATTAGCCATTGGGTCTTACGTGTGGGACCTGTGTACTGCTAGCGGTTCCGCTCGTGTTTCCGGTAAATCTGTGTCGTGCTGGCTGCACATCCCTCCCTTTTGGATCCCATCACCTATCCCAATCCCCACCCGTCCACATCCCAAACATAACCCAACTTTCCCCAACAAACATTATCAATGCCCGATACCGGCCAGTGAGTAGCCTAAGAATCAGGTCAGGGGAGAACCGATAACAAGGATTAGCCTGCGATAAGGATATTCAGAGTTGACCCGGAACCTTTTCACGGGTGTAGCCAGTTGCTCTTGCTCACAGGGGAAAGCTGCCGCTGCTTTCCAGTGCTGAGCCTTTGTCGGCTAGGGACGTCCGTGACAGGTCAGTTGCCTGAGGTCTGTGCGCACAGCGTGATCCGGGGGTGTTCGAGTCCTTCTTTCTCCTTCGACCCCTACATGTTCTAGCCCACGGTCCAACTCTGGCTCCCGCCCTGGATGTTGTGCTGGCTCGCTGTCTGCCCGGTGGGCCCTCTGCATCCGGGGAGAGAAGCGACACTGCCTCCTTCATTGATGACACTGACCAGGAGCGATTCTGATAGTTGAAGTGGAGGGTGGTGGGGAATCCCCATCTGTAGCGCACTTCTCGTTCTCAGAGCCATTCTGTTAGTGGTCTGAGCGCCTTGTGTTTCAACAAAGTGGTGCCCGCCAAGTCTTGGTAAAGCAACAGGGTGTTACCCCTGAAGCGGATTTCTCCGGCTTGCCTGGCTCGGGCCAAGATCTTTTCCTTCGCCCTGCAAAAGTGCACTCTCGTGAGGACGTCAGGGACTAGGTCTCACCGTGCTGAGCTTGCCAGGCGGACGCAGTGTGTTCTGTCCAACTCGGCTGGCTTGTCCGCCGATGTGTCAAGGATCTGGTGAAAGAGGGCTGTGACATACGCTTCTAAATCGGGCTCAGGGACATCAGCGGGGACCTCTCTGATGCAAATATTGTTCCACCGGGAGCAATTTTCAGAGTCTTAATATTTGTCCCCAAAGAAGCCCACTTTGTCCTCCAGCGCTTCCATGCGTTGGGCCCATTCGCTATACGATTGCTTGCTCTTTGCTTGGTTGTTGCCACGCGTTGGCCGAGACCATTTCCGCCAGACTACCCTGGATGTCCTTGCGGATCTCGGTAAGCCAGTTTAGGCGATCGTCCTTTGTGGCAAGTTGCGGCTTTGGGGTAGAGCCCATCACCCCTCCATGCACCTGGGCCACCGTTATGGTTTCTTTTCCCCACTTGTCCTGAGTCTAAAGCAACGTTGCGATGTCTGCCGATTTGTTTTTTTTGCCAGATTTGGCCATGGTGTGACATATGGTGTCGGTCTGCTGGATGCCCTCTGCTCGGAAGCTGCTGTGATATGGGCACTGGCGTTGTTAGGGGAGATCCCTGGTGATAAGTAGGGGTGCCAGCCCCACCACGTGGGCAACCGTACAATGGTATGGGGTGCCAATGTGGGGGCCCCGTATCTCCGACTATACTCCCTTCAGCAGTGAGTGGTTTCCTCCGGTCAGGTGTAACGCTCACCTGGTAACCACGGGGACGTCACTCAGTCTGTTCTGACCTCTTACGACCTCGAACCCTTCCCTGGAGTCTACTCGACTGGAGACTGGGCCTGAAACACAGGATTGGTAGAGTTTAACTCCCTATTGTCTCTGTGTGCTTGAACCCCTTCTTCCCCGGGGTCCAACCCTTCCCTTTGATCCACAGCTCACCTCGTTTTCTTGGAAAGTGTGCTCTCCGTCCTGCTTTCAGCACAGGGGCGCGTTGATTGATGCGGGCTCGTTGCTGCATAGTTACTTCACTGGCAAGAGTCTGAAAGGTAAGTATAATGAGTCTTTTGAACAGTTCTCTAACTTCGTTCCTTTCATTCCTTAGATGATGGCCTGCGTCCGGGGATGGCGACGTGCTGCTGAGATGAGTAGTGCTGAAGGGGAGTGAAAGCGCGATGCGCGATGCAACCCTTTCGTATTTGTATTGAACTGAGTTATTTTTCTGTGTCTTTTAGGTGCCGCAACGTTTTCAGCGTGGATGCCGGTTATGAAGAAGAAATGCAGTGAGTAACCTGGAGTGTCTTTTCCCTCTTGCAGATGGATGAGAAGTTCCGGAGACAGAGTTCCCCCAGAGCGGCTGGGATTCAGGTAAGCATTTGAAGCTTGTACAGTCTTTAAAAATAAGCGAAGATTTGCTGAATGCTTACTAATGCCTTTTTTCTGTTCTTTTCCCTTTTCCTTAGGAGGCGGCGTGCCGGGATGGGAATGACACCGGCACAGATGCCCGCAGAACAGAAGAAGCGATGAATGATGGGCAGAAGCGCTGCAAGCTAAGGCTGTTTCTAACGGTGTTCTTGTTCTTGCAGGAGCTGAGCGCAGAAGAAAGATGCAGGCCTACTGGAGACCGATCCGAACACGGTGAGTGTCACGCTGCAGGTGCAGAAAACACAAAGCATGTTTCTCAGCCTGGGCGTGGCTTAACTAGTCTCTGGGTATCCCAGGTGTATCTGGGCTGAACCACACCCAAAAGACTAGACTGCACATACAGTTCTGGGAACCGAAATATGTGGGGGCATCCATCTTATCCCCATCAATGCACTTCAAGTCCAATCCCCAATGTTATCCTATGGGAGTGAGTGAGTCTGGTGCCACAAGCGCCAAGTCTGACTCCAAGTGGGTCTTTGGAGGGATGGAGAGGCCCTTGAGGGCCATGTAGGTGATTGTGGCCTGTCTCCAGCCTGACATCTTGGGGAGCTGGGGACATGAGGGGCAGGAATCATGACATCGGAATCATGACATCAGGTTAGTCCCCAGCTGTGGAGCAGGCTCGGGCCGCGGGGAACCCCCCAGCGTGGCAGGCCCGGCCCCTGAGAGATGAGGAAGGGCACTACGTAGGGCACTGGGCCTCTGAAGCACTGTGAGTGTCTCAGGCCTCGAAGCAGTGTCAGAGTATCTGCAGCTCCCCACGCCCATGGCGAGCCCCTACGCTGCAGAGTACACTAGGCCTCTACAGCAGGACCCCGCCTCCAGCTAGCTTGTTGTCCCCAGTCCTTGATGTTCAAGTGCTCTGGGCCAGGACCGCTGTGCGCTCCCCTTGCAGGACTGGGCCAGGCCCCCCGCAGCGGATGAACATTGCGCCTCGGGTGGTGATGCGGGCTGGGCTCAAAGTTTCAGTGACTCCTCTGTGCTATCAGTGCAGCCGGACATTTCAGGCAGCTCCTGCATTCCCATCCCGTACGAGCCAAGGTGGTGGGACGTCGGTGCTTCTCGCTGACTGCCGCTCCAGCCGTCGTTGCTCTTTGAAGATCGTAGTGATGTTCGGCCTCTCTACCCACTCCGGCGTGGGTGCCCCAGGATGCATGGAGTGGCAGCGTGCATTTTCGCTAGGACTACGGTGCTGCGGGTCCAGTATAGCCCCGACATCAGCATTGCGCCTTGTGTTATGCACTTCAAGGACCCTGAAGAGGGGCGCGCCTCAGGGTCAGGAGGGTTTCCCCTGTGCTCTGATTATGTTTCAGGCTTATTCCTGGTCACCTGCATGCTCGTAGTGGGCCATTTCTCCTCGGTCGGTCGGGAACTCTCAGACGGCCATGTCCTCACATTGCGCGCCAAGCCACGCCCCGAGAACCAAAAGTCTACAATGTGAAAGGAACATCATAGACTGACAGCAAATATGTAGTATGGTATTGCGGCCAGCACGGTAATCATCAACTGCTTTAGGTGAAGAGCAGTTTGATGGTAATTGTCAACTTTAGGTGGACAGGATGGCCCTTGCCGGTCATCGATATCAACTTTTTTCAATATAGCATTAATTACCACTTAATTATACCAATGTCATTGAGCCCGAGCCAGGTAGGCCCAAGAGCAGATTTCCAGCCCTGTACACTCATGAAAGCAGTATTCATTGCTAATCGCACTCAGAGCTCCGTCTAGGGGGTTGATACTTTTTTGTTTGTTTTTAATAGAACCACAATGCACAATTCATCCTTCCCTTACAAAGACATTACAAGTATGACTGATGGGAAATAACTGTCCAGGACCTAAATGTGGGCTAGGTTGTGCACAGGCGAGGCGGTCCAGTGGAGACATATCCTGGGACACCACCTCAAGACGAGCGTAAAGGGCATGCAGAGGTGCAGCGCCCCGGCATGAAATGCGGGAAGCTACTTGCAGATTCTGCTTCCATTTCCAGCCTCTCCAAGCAGGTGGTAATATATAATGCAATCATAATCTTAGAGCAAAGCGAGCTCTGGGGGCTAACTACAGTGGGCGATGTTTCAGTAGATCTGTAGATGCACAACAGACTGGACGGAACTAATGATTACTTTGCGTAAACTTTGTATATTCATTATGTAAGAGGAAAGGAAGACTCTAAGCAGAGTGGATGGTGTAGCAGAAAGAGAACTGGGCAAACTATACGGACTATTGTAGTTTGCGGCTATCTCACTTTCAACGTAGCTGGTAGAAAGTAACAGGGTGATGAGACATAATGTCAAGGAGTTTGGAATCAGCTCATGGGTTGAGCACCTGCTGCAGATGGATGCAACCTTGGTTTGCCTTCAAAAGTATTTGGCTGTGTGATCATGTACATTTTCAAAAGTGTTCACTGGTCAATATGATGTGATTTTCCTCCCCCACAAAATGAAATTTAGTTGACACTATGCGGTTTAAAGACACTAACCTATAAACAGACAATGCAATGTTTTACAGTAGCAATACTGTAATTATGCATTATGTATCAACTTACATTTCAAGGAATAGAATTGAAAATTATTTCAATTTAAAAAAATGAAGTTAACACATGCTAGTCCTTAACAAACCCTCTATAGTTAGCTTAAAAGTATCATCCCGATTTCTTCTGGATTGCAGTTTTTTGAAAAACAATGAACTTTTCTTGCTTAGCACTCCCACACAGGGCTTTGGCACTTTAAGAGGGGCGGAGAAGATTTCTGCTGCTCTCTCTCTCTCTGTTATCCCCTTCAAACTTGCAGCGAGCAGAGAAAAGAGCATGGAGAGAGCCAGGAGGGCTTGAGAGGAATGCAAGGTGGCCTGTGCTTCCATTGAACAGTGTGATTGAATAGCTAGTTGAGCTACACAAGTGACAAACCTACAGAATTGCATAGCAAATTGCTATGCGACAATGCTTATTTTATGCCTTGGAGTGACACAACTGCTCCTTATCTGATAACGACCTTCTTCCACCTGGGCCTCTCCCGGCAACATGTGGTTGGGTGGCACCTCTAAGGTGAAGCAAACACTGCTGGTGAAGTTCCAAGCTTTGTCTCATTAAGGACTCCAGCCTCTCCCAGAGGAGATGTAGGTCAAGGGGGGGCATATACGTGCCTAGTCGGGTCATATGGTGTGGCCCTATCTAAGGGGAGAATCCTCTTACCGAAGGCTGTTCCACTTTCCTCCTTGCTGAACCAATGCTTGTTCATGCCTGGGAGCCTGTCTCATCCCTGGTACCTAGCTGCGGCTATCTGGCTATCTGTTCAGTTTAAGATTATTTCAGATATTAAAATAATCCATAAAACAGGCTGTCAACTGACCTCCTTGCCGTTCTGCCATGAGCTTGTTCCTCCTCCCACTTCTCAAAGACTACTGTCACCTTACTGTATGACTGATACTGGCCTCCACTGAACTTCCCACTGTCTACCTGCCTCCCTGCTAACTCCTCCCGCATGCCTCAAGAACCTTTCCTTCAGCTCTCTTCTATAATTCCACCTCCTTTGTGATGTTCTCCTTATCCAACCTCTCTTGCAGGTTCACCTCCTCCATGATGTTCTCTTCCTCCAACATTTTCTCAACTCTCCTCCCCCGTCTTCTCCTCTCCCAACCTCTTTATTATTATCCTATCGCCCTTGTTTTCCTCCAACCTCTTTAGTACTCTCCTCTCCCCCTTGCTGGTCTCCACTTCCAACCTCTTCAGTACTATTCTCTCCTCCTGGTTGTTACCCCATAAAACCTCTTCAGTACTTTCTTCTCCCCTATCCTTTCTCCTCTTCCAACCTCTTCATTATTCTTCTCTCCCCCTTGTTATTTGCCTATAATCTCATCTGCACTCTTCCGTCCTCCTCCTGAACCGGCAAACCTTCTGCTCTCATAACACCTCAAACTCTGCATGCAACTTCATCTCTCTCTGCATCTCCACATCCTCGTGCACCTTTAGCTCTATCCGCAGATCCACCTCTCCATGCTTTGCTACTCTGTTACTCCAAACTTCCACACTCTCTGTAAATCTGTGTGAGCTTTTAAAGAGCATGTTTTTCTTACCACTAAATTGACCTACAGTCTACGCATGCAGATCGTTTTGGTATCTGTTCCTAGTTAGTGATTGGTTACATGGTACAATTTCCGGTCTGTTTAATATTTTGAGCCTCTAATGGGCTGGGCTGTTCCGCCATATTAAAACTCTTACTCGTGAGCATGCACTGAGAAACGCACCACACCAAGTTGGCAAAGGAGGAGCGGTGGGGCAGGCAATTGTTCCAAGTTCTGCTATCGGGCTGCAACACCCAAGAAAAAAAAAAAGTTTGGCAACTTAAGCTAGTAATCCATGCTTTCCCATTATCCAATAATCATTCCTGTAGCTCTGCATCTACATGGGCCCCAGCGGTTGACTTAAAAAGGTCTATTAGCAACAGAGATCCGATGTGGTGGTCTCTTGGCACAGGCCACTAGTGCTGTAGGGGGACCCGTGCATCCACCTCTCATTGCCCCGGACTCGACATCATGCACACGTGCACACATGCGCACACACGCGCATACACACACAAGCACCGCGTGCGTGCGCGTACACACACACACACCCACACAGTGATAGGGGATATAGTGTCACTATATTGAGACCAAAGTGCTTAATACAGGGAGCAGTCGCCAATAAAACAAGCACAATCTTTGTAAGCCACTGACACCTGAAATCCCCTGAGACTCCGCTTCTGCTTATTAAATGTCCAGTGTGCTGCTTGATTTATGCATTTCTGAAAATTTTGCAAAGGTATATTACAGTGGTTTTAATCACAATTAATCCTTATCAGGAGAGCATGGCATGCATTGCGGCAGTCAATACAACTATGGTGCTATGTACACATAATGCATACGTACTTGTCCGTCATGGAGGAGTTGCAGACATAGATGTGGATGGCAATCCCATTGCGTGACCTGGGCTCCCCTGCCCCGCAGATCGTGTGTAGACCCTAAGGAAAGAATGAAAATCCTCAGTGTCCGCTAGGAATTTCAAGGACAAGAGCTAAGACTACCATGTTCACCATCAGATGCTCTGTCTGCGAAGGAAATATCAGTTATCCACACAACTAGGCACAATGTCCATCTGAAAAAGGAAACAGTGCCTGTAACAGAGCTGAGTGTTCTACGCGTATGCTATCCTAGTGTCACCCTCATTTGCCCTGTGGTCTTGCAATAGCTTGCTCTTAGCAGAAGTGCAAATCAGAACCAAGCTGCCACTATAGGTGTTTTTAATTTGATTCAGCGTGTTAAACGTTCTCTGGCCTCCACCACTAATTCCAGCAAGGCACTGCTCCTACCTAGATTTGCATGCCAATCTATAAAGGCATAATGGATAGCATTCAGAGGTGGTCCATCAAAATTATACATGGTTTGGAGCACTAGTCCTGCACCCGCCTTTCGGCACTTTAGAGGGAATTGAAGGATGCGCTTTCAAGCAACTCTGCAACTGCTGAAGACTGCATTAATGATGGTGACTCTGTTACATGACCCATCTCTCTCAAATGTGTACCTGCCTTGCTTGTACAATGCTGGGATACGCTCCAGTTTGGTTTATGCTGTATCAATAAACTACATACATTTATATGGGAGAGACTTGACAATTGAAATATATGTTCAAAGAGAGCTAGAACAGATACGATAGAAGCATTGAAATTACAAAAAGGAATAAACAGATGATTATAGAAAAATGTTTTGGGCAAAACAAAACACCTAGAGAGGTCAACATAGAAAACAGCTGCAGGTGTCACAGCAGAAAGTATCTTTCATGGAAAAGATAATAACTGAATGGAGCAGCCCCTTCAGCGCTTGGTAATAAAAACAAATTATATGCATTCATAAATACATGGAACTGAAATAAGGGAACAATTAAGGAACAAGACAGAAATCATGAGGGGTATAGAGGAGCAGGAAGTGGGCAGATTGCGTGGGCTGATAGATTTCCCGTCCTGGAAGTTGTAGGTTATAAGATGACCGTCGTAGCTGAGCCTGATAGCAGAGGGAACCTAGTAAGGCCTCTGTTGAAGATTTGTGCCTATACCCTGGTAAGTATTCACTAGCCATCACCCTTGGCCTAAAAACTCCTATGTGGGACAACTACAAGCCACCGCAGCAGTCTGCAATCAGAAGGTATGCCACCTAAGGGGTGGGAGGTACAGCAGCCATTTTGGGCATACCTGCCCGAGACACTCATAGGTTGTCAATGACATAAAACAAGGCTTTTTCGTACCTTTTTCTGCACTTTTAGCGACATTTTGTTTTTCAGTCCATTCGTTATTTATATTCACTTAAGCTGGTATGCATCTTCCAGAATGGGTGAGGCGGAACGGCGGATCTTGGATTCTGAGGATCCTCTTTTGGCCGGTGGAGCGCCAGTTGTTCACAGTTAGCCAAAAGTTGACCCTCGAGGAAGGTGAGGGGCGCTCACGCAGGAATAATCTTCGGATTGTGGGCCTGCCTGAAACATCGGAGGGCCCCAGTATAGAACTTTTCCTGGAGTCTTAGCTGATGGATTTCATAAAACCTAAGACCGTCTCGAACTTCTTCTCCATTGAAAGGGCACATCGGGTCCCGACCAGCACGCCGAGTCCTGGGGCTCCATACCGTACTGTGATTGCAAGGCTCCTAATCTACTCAGATAGGGACGCGTTGCTGCAGATGGCTCGCTCAAAGGGTCCCACAGCATATAACAGTGCCAAGATCTCCTTCTTTCCTGACTACACCAGGGAGGTCCAGAGGGTCTGTCAGTCCTTTGACACGGTCACGAAACGCTGTCGTGTTCTCTGGGTCAAATTCATCCAATTCTTTCCAGCACTCCTCAAAATATGCCCCAATGGAACACTTCAGACATTCTCGGATCCTCAGGCAGTATGGTCATGGGTAGAGACTTACCTTGGGAGAGACCACGGGGCATACAGGCATGGAGGAACCTCGGCTGATATGACTGACTGATCACGACCTTATGATGGACCATGATCCCCATCGCCTGTGGCCCACCCCCGACGGACGCCTCACAATCGTCATGGAACGCTGACTGAGACTTTTTGAACTGCAGGAAATCCTTGTCCTGGCGACGGACATGTGGGAAAGTCATGGATGCTGCCCGCTGGCTTGGTGGGGAACTGGATGCAATGGCCGTGGTGGAGAAAATGGCCCCCACTCGTCGTCTTGGCTCTCTTTCCTTCCTTTTTCCTGCCTTTATCACTTGATCTCTTTTCCCTCTCTAGGTCCAGCTGGTAGAAGTTCTTAGTTGCTTTGTTCTCTTTCCCTTTTTCATTGTTAGGCTGGTGGCTATTTGGCCACATGCTTGGGCGACAGGTACTTTGAGTTGGAGTGAAATATAGGGTTGGGGTTAGTTAGGGAGTGAAAATGTTTTTTACAAAGCACGCACAGTTGATATACAGACACGAGAGGGTGGGAATGCACTCCCCGAATATTTGAGACATGAGCTTAATTCCAGACATTTTTCTCTTTATGTAACTTGGTAGGCCCGATAGCATGAGTAGCAGGAGCAAAAAGCTTACGTTGATGTCCGGGAACGTGAACGTTCTGTGCTCTCGGATTAAACTAGGCCTGGTTCTTCAGTTCCTCAATTGGTAATCCGCGGCTGTGGCTCTTCTCCTCGAAACACACTTAGCAGGCTCAGACTGCAACTTTTTTAAGCTCACTAACTATCGCAGCGCAGTACACACAGGCTTCCTCAGGGGCTCCCGAGGGGTGCTGGTACTTATTCATAAACGGCTGCCTTTTAGGGTCCTCTCTACCACGACCGACTCCTGAGGTAGATTTGTCCTGGTTGTGGGCGAACTGTGTTGGTAACTTGGTCGTCTATACCTCCCCCACCACTGTCTATGGATCTCCTGGACACCATTCAGACTTTTTTACTCTCCCATCACCCTGAGCTGTTGATCCTGGGAGACAACCAGACCATTGACAGGACTCACCTTCGAGGCAGGAATCCCTATGTGCACACTAAAGTACGCACCTTTATGACTGCGTCCGACTTGTGTGATGTGTGCAGGAAGGTTAATGGGCAGACTAGTTGTTACTCCCTCCATTCGGGGAGAATGTCTCCATGTCCAGAATAGACAACTTTTTTCTTCCACAACTGCAGGCGCATCTGGTCACGTCAGCCAGGTTCCTGGCGAGAGGGGTTTCAGACCACACCCTGCTTCTCTGGAGCTGGAGAGCAGTAGACCTAGGCGCCAGGCGGGGTGGCGTTTCAATACTTACTACCTTGGCTTTCCTGAAATTATGGAGGGAATCACGTCTAAAACCAAGGAATATTTTGCACTTAAAGTTGTATCAGTGGTTAGCCCCATGATCCTCTGGGAACTGGGAAGGGTATAAGGCTGTGCTGAGAGGAGAAATTATGAATAAAAATGTGCAGTTAAAAGGACGATGTAAGTTTTAAGTTTAAATGTGTTATTGTGTCATTTTTTTGGTTTGTTCTATTTTGACTTGATTGTTGCTGTGCTATATGATATTAATGAAATGTTGTTTGCTATTAATCTTAGCATTGTAAAAGTTTCTTTGAAACTAAACACAATGAAATTAATTTCCCTGTTCTCAGCAAAATGCAAAGCCCAGTTACAGCAAGTACGGGGGACTGAAATTGCAGCCGAGCAACTAGAGGAGGACTTTCTCCAATCAGACTCCCATGTCACCCATAGGTTGCTTGCAGCGGCCAGAGAGACGCTGTGGAATATCCAACTGGAAAACACCAGGCACACGCACAGCGATAAGTTGAGCAGACTCTACGACGCGGGGGGCAAGGAAAATGCTGGCCTGGCTGGAGCAGCGCGATGAAGGGAACAGAGATGTTAGGGAAATACTGGACGAGACCGGGGAGGCCCATACGGAGGACTTGGAGATTGCAGAATGCTTTGAATAATACTACAAAGCACTATATTGTGACCATATTGGCGACATCATGCTCCCTCGTCTCTCTGAGGAGCAGTCATTAGATCTGGACGCGGAGACCACTGAGGAGATCACAGAGGCGATATCCCAACTTCAGTCTGGAAAGGCACCAGGCCTAAACGGGCTCCCGGTGGAGGTCTGGAAAAGGCTGGGCAACCTGACAGTCCCATACTGTTCAATCTGTTTCTTCACAGTAGTGAGGTGGGTGCCCTGCCGTTGGATTTGAGGCAGGCCACCTTAGTTGTTATTCCCAAAAAAGACAAGCCCTCTAATATGTGCTCCTCCTATTGTCCTATTTTTCTCATAAATGGGAAAACTAAGGTACTGGCTAAGGTGCTCGCCAACCGAGTGGTGCGCGTGATCACCTCACTGATACACCCAGACCAGTGTGGTTTTCTGCCAGACAAATTAGCTTGCATGAATATTAGGCACCTTCATCTGATAAGGGACTGTGCTTCAGTTTGTCCTGAGCATCTGGCACTTCTTGCCATGGACTTTGAAAAAGTTTTCTAGGGCCTTCCCCTTGGAGCGGGTGACTTGCTGGGGTTGCCCTTTCTCCCCCCTCTTGTTTACATAAGTCATCGACGTGCTGGCCATATAGCTTTGCACAGATCCGGCATGTGGGGGGTGGGGATTCAGTTGGCCTACTGGACATGAAGACTCTGTCTATCCGTATGACCTTTTAATATTCTTGGGCAATCCAGGGATCTCTTGTCCTATGGTGACTGTCTCTGGGACAACAAAGCTGTCACAGGGCCTAGGGTGAACTGGCAAAAACCGGTCCTATTTCCGGTGAGGGGTAGCGACCTTGCGATTTCCCCTGCTTGCCATACTCGGTCTGACGGGAGGGGTTCCGATATCTGTGGGTTCACATTGGTCTTGACCCACTCGATTTTCTCCCTCGCAATTTACATCCCGTGACGGAGCTGTTTCTGTAAGATGTACAGCACCGGCAAACCCTCCCAATAACACTTCTGAAAAAGCGCCACTATTCAAGATGCTTATGCTATCCAGACATCTTTATATCCTCCAAAATGCCCCCGTTCTGGTGCCCCGGACGGAGTTTGCTAGAGTAGACTCAGCCCTTAGGGACGTGCTATGGAATGGGAAGCAACCTCGGATTGCTTTGTCCACGCTGCAATGCTCAGTATGGGAGGGAGGCATAGGGCTGCTGAGTACAGACCGTTATTACTGTGACTCTCAAATGGCGACGATTAACGACTGGTTACAAGGGACAACATTGCATAGTGAAAACTAAAGTGAACAATGTATGAAGCATATGTGCCAAGCGAAGCAAACACAATTAAACAGCAGGTGAGTAATCGAACTTGAAGCCAAGATATGATACCGTAGGCAGAGAGGTCTGGCACCACGTGGGTGCTCATTCGAAAGTCTCCGTTAGGTATCCAGCTGAAAGGTGGCAAATGTGAAGAGTGATAAAGAATTGTGAAATCAAAGTGGTCCTGCAAAGGGTCAAGCAAAACCCTGTGCACATTCGAAAGTCTTCGATAGTTGATGAAAAAGTATATCAATTTGGTCCAAGCAGAGCAGAGGGAGATCAGCTAAACGTTTTTGCTTAAAACAAGATTGTGTAAAGTTACATTTGAAATTGGAATTAGTTAGAGCGCGGCAGAGGGAAGTTAACATTGTGTAAAACTAGATCTGAGCCCGACTGAGGGAGATCCGAGATCTGAGCCCGACTGAGGGGATCCGAGTCTGAGCTCAGCTGAGGGGGATCTGGGGTGAACCGTGAGTCATCCGAGAAAGAATATCCTACGAGAAATTGGATGCATAAATAATTTACAAACATTGTGTTGAGAGGATCTGAGCCCGGCTGAGGGGGATCTGAGGTGAATAGTGAATTGCCTAAGAAATTTTGAATTTGTGAAAATCTAAAAGAGGAAAAGAACATATCGTTTGTTTGTCGCATCAGACCCTCTGAACAAAGAGACTTTGAAAGACAAAGAGACTTGGGCATGGAAGGCCCTGATGCTAATGATTGAACTGTATCCTCGTGCTAGAGAAGCCAAAGACTGTGCTAAGCTCCAGTGTACCGCCTTGTCCTGTGCTGAAAACGTGGGGAAGGGAGGCCAACGGCCTGAACGTCCCGATATATCATCTTGTGAACACTTCTTTCTTTTTCGTAACATTGTTTCCCACACTGTTTGTATTTAGAGGTAAGGATTGGCAATATGTTTATTAGTATCAATGTTCCCTCTAATTTCTTTGGGCTGTGTGCGCCAAAGAATAGTTGTGTGCGGGCTGTTTTTCAGTCATGTGCGCAACTGAGTGATGCGCTGCCAGACCGGGGGTGGTCAGCGCCGGCGCGGCGCCCCACCAGTGAGCAATGCTTAGTGATCAGATTCCACAGTGTGCAAGCGAGGAATGTGAATTTGCGGCACAACAAGCTCTACTTCAAGGGACATTTGGGTGCTCTATTCTCCTCCCAAGACTTTAGCTCATCTCAAATTGTGTCCTTTTACATCTCTAAACATTAGCAAGATCTTTCGTTTTATGATGGGTTGGTACAAGTCAAGAACAGAGGGTTTCTTGTAGTGGAACACAGATTCTGCCTCACAAATTAATATTAGCACAGCATTAGCTTCTCCATTCACTAAATGTATGGAATATAAAGGAAATGCTTTCTATTGGTTTAATGAAATAAACAGTACATGAACATGATTAATGACAAAGACGACTTAATAGAAGGTGGGGTATGACACACAAAGCAACACAAAAATAGTTGTACAGAGGAACTGCACCCAACCACAAGCAGAAGCAAAGCCACAGAGCAGGGAACTGGCTACTAAGTGTGGATACAGACCAACAAAGGTTCACAGGTGTAAACCCTTCCGCTGCATCTTGACACTCTGACCTTACAGTATGAAAGGGGGTTACAGGCATCCAATGAGCGATAACCCTGGGAGATAAGCAGGGCGTCTTGGACGAGATCCTTGAAAACACTCAGCATTACCTGAGCAGTGCATGCACTATTGGCCAGTGACAACTGGTATACACTGTGTCCTTGCCACTGTACACAGGATGCCGTGCTGCTCCGCGGACAGTATGCAAATGACACACACAGTGTCCTCCCCAGGCCCAAACACATTATGCATACACGAAGAGCCCCCGCTTACAGTGTACACAGATGAAGCCCCTGGACGGTACAGAGCATGTGCCAACAATGTGCACAGCCGGTCTGACCTCTGTGCTTCTACAGTCCTTCAGTACACAAGTGTGCCATGCTTCGATCGTGACGAGTATGTTGTATGTTACTGTTATAAACCCTCTGCTTCAGATGTGAATGTGCATGCCATATTCTCTATATCTGTGCATGACGTTATTGTGTGCAACACCCGCCTGCCAACCTTCATGGAGTCAACGAGGCAAATTCGGACATGGATGCTATGTGTGACATGAGCATTTGAATTTGAAACACAATCTCTCACCCTCCCGCAGCCTTTCATATCCCCATGAGAGCACCGTCATACCCATCCCCATGAATAATTCATGGGAGATCAAATGCATAAATTCATACTCAATACACCTAAATGAGATCACAGTGTTGTGCATTGCATTTCGCTGCAATACAAAATTGAACACAATTCATCATGACGAATACCCATTCTTGTCATGGTCTGCCCTTCCCATGCATGACGCGAGAGTTGATTTTAGCTACAGCCGGCAATTATTCGCACCAGTACCACGAGATAATCTGCGATCCTTTTCTCATTAACCTGCATAGCGCATAATATTTGTGTTTAGCACAGATTTGTGAAAGTGATTATGGGTCAGCATTTCGGGTGCTGCACAGTTCGGTGGTCGCACGCAATCTAATGTCAACTCCTCAGACAGGTATTGCAACACATGGCTGCCCCCTGACCCCCTGTTAATCCAATGTTTGCATATACATTGTGAAGGGGAATGCATTCATATTACGCAGATGGTGTAAAAAGAATTGGGTGAGACTGAGATTGTTACAGGTAGTGCATTCTGGGAGATGTATTCTTGATTTAACATGCCGAACACATTCATAAATGAAAGCATAGGGCGTTGTAGAATGTTCACATCCGAACATCTGCAACCTAGCCGAAGGCATTAACAACATAAATATAGTTCAAGCATGAAATAGTCCAGATAACGTTGTAGACCTATATATTTAAAGGATAATCAGGCCCCTTTGTTTGCTACAGCACTGTATTTTCCAAGTTTAACGGCTGATTTTTATAATTCTGTAATTTTACAAAGTATTGAGGCGTGCTAGAGCAGTCTTGGACCACAGTGGCAGTTCTACACAAAACATATGCGTCTCTCCCTATCAAAACTTAGCAGGCAGGTCGGCAATTCTGATATATATAATTCCAGTTCGGGTACAGGTATCTACAAACTAGGGCCCACGGCCACGTTTATTTACTGGGCCATCTTCGAAAAGGGGAAGTATTTACAGAGGTCAGGTGAGGGCAAGAGTCTCAGCACAGCACCGCACAATTCCCACAGCTCTAATGTGATGCTAGGAGGAGAGACAACATCCCATTCCCAAGAGCTGTCAGCAAGTCCCAGACCCACGCACGCACTGAATATGTCACACATACCATTCTCCGTGAACACACACTTAGCCCGGGGCCTCTGTCACTAGGATGGCAACGTGAGTCTCCTTTAGATCTGAGACTCTCCTTTGGCGGCGTAAGCAAACGTGGATTACAGGGAAATCAGACGATTATTCGGCGCTCCTGTCGCCGACCCGCCGAGACTGACTCTGTCCGAGACTGACAAGCTTTTCAGAGGCACACCACACACTTTCACTGTCACATGCCTATATTGAATGGGGGATGGGGGATAGGTACAATCATTGCATGTATCCAATGTTGCAGAATGCTTGCACTGTGTCGTCGTAATACGACCACGGTTTCAGAGCAAAAACCGAATATCCCTGGAGCCACAAAATGCACCCTCTTGCCAGAAGAAACACGCGGGGACTACCTCCACAACCAACCAACTTGTGCACCATTTATTTCAGAATACAACCACTCCATGGCATACATGAGGATAGTGGTTCCACTGTACTAGTACCCACTCACAGGTTACAGCAACATTGGGCACTGGAACTTCAGAGGGAGCAGGTGCCAAAGCACTCACTAAGCACTGGTGCACAATACATATGGTTTCTCGTTCTGTCGGTAAGCAAGGTCTCTTCGATGCATTCACCATACCATAGTACTACCTACCTAGGCTAGGTGCGCACTGCGCTGCATTGCATGGGGCCCGAGCCGGGCGGCAGCTTTTAAATTCTTCACAGGGGGTCGGGGGGCCGGGTCAGGAAGGTGGTAGCAGCTCGAGCTCGGAGCTAGTCCTCGCAGTCAACAGCACGTGCCAGCACCACTGTGCAGGAACGGGGCGTCTCTCACACCGCTACTGCACAAGTGCGCATGCGGGATGAACTCAGGGCACGTGCATTTGGGCCCGGGGCTGGGCCGTGGCTCGGCTCCCTATGCGCAAGTGCTGCAGACTTCACTGCGCAGCCACGGACATGAGCCATCAGCACAGCAGCAGCACGAGTAGATGCAGGCCTGCCAGCCCCAGGAGGCAGCAATGTTCGTGTCTTTGACTTGGATTGTCAATCTAATCAGTCACGAACGTGCTGCCTCCTTCTGGGCCTGCATCTACCCGTGCCGTCACTCGTCAGCGTAATCATTTCCTTTCCATTGGAAAGGAAATTATTCCAGGCAAATAATGTTCGGGGCTAGCCTTTGTTTGTAGCCCCGCGATCTTCATCCGGGGCTACGAGCAAAGGATCCGGGGCTATAGCCCCTCTAGCCCCCCCCCTAGCGACGACCCTGATTCAATCTTACCTTACACAAAGCCAGTCTCTAAAGTTAATACAGGGAAGCAGGAAGGACAAGGGGGGAAACCGTGCTACGGGCGCACAGTACGTTCTTTTGAGGGCACTCGGACCATTTCTAGCCGGTGGGCTATTGAGTAGGAGGAGGCCACACACTCATTTTGGCAGGGATTGCGGGAAAATGGCTCAGAGGCCGCGCATGCAGCAGGTCTTTAGGCCTATGTTGCTGGTGGAATCTCTGCTCCAATCAGGAGCGGGGGATGTCAGAGAGCCGGGGTCAGGCACACAAGGAAGCAGGAAGGCCAAGGGGGGAAACCGTGCTACGGGCGCACAGTACATTCTTTTGAGGGCACTCAGACCATTTCTAGCCGGTGGGCTATGGAGTAGGAGGTGGCCACACACTCATCTTGGCAGGGATTGTGTGAAAATGGCTCAGAGGCCGTGCATGCAGCAGGTCTTTAGGCCTATGTTGCTGGTGGAATCTCTGCTCCAATCAGAAGCGGTGGATATCAGAGAGGCGGGGTCAGGAACACAAGGAAGCGGGAAGGACAAGGGGGGAAACCGTGCTACGGGCGCACAGTACGTTCTTCTGAGGGCACTCAGACCATTTCTAGCTGGTGGGCTATGGAGTAGGAGGAGACCCACACACTCACCTTGCTAGGGATGGCCTAAAAATGATGAATAATAATGAATAATGAAGGGAGGGAGGGCTGGGAAGCACACTGCGCGGTAAAGAAAAGGATATGCCCGGCTCCAGAATCAAAGGTGCGCGGCCGCACAGCCGCGCACCTTACAGGGAACATTGATTAGTATAGGTCCTTATATTTTGACAAGACACTACTAGGACTGCGTTATTACCATTTGATGGTCGTAGCTTGCTCCCATCTGTAGATTTAGGATTAGATAGGTGTTTTCAAACCCTTTTTTAAATTCAATAAACACCCTTGAACTGTGGTCACTTGTGTCTGTCTTACTGTTGATACCATGCCTTCCTTACATGTGGTGTCAGAAGTGGGATGTGACTTAAGTGAAATAAATTTGGGAACCCTAAAATTCCAGAAGCTTAGTCATAGAGCCTCACACCCCTGTATTGCCATGAAAGAATCAATAGGCTTTGATATCTGTAGCAGCAGAGAAGCTACTATCCCTCCAGGGAAAAGAGAAATGATTCCCACAGACTTAGTTTAGCTACCCTATCCTGGGTGTTATATAAGATTGGCCCCAAAATCTGGCCTGGAAGTTCGGTAATTTGGCCTGGAAGTTCGGTCTAGACGTTCTAGCAGGCGTCATAGACTACAACTTCTGGGGAGACATAAAGGTTCTCTTACAGAACCATGGTGAAATTACATTTGCAGTACATGATGGGGACAAAATTGCACAAGTATTTCTTGAAAGAGCTCTATTTCCTCGTTTTAGAGAAAGTGAACCGAGAGATGATGAGAGAGGTACCTTAGGCTTTGGGGAAGCTGATGAACCATCTACCACTGAAGGGAAAATGGAAGAAGAATTTACCATCTTTCCCGACCTAGCCTTCGCCCAGCAAAATGATCCAGCCCTCGCTGAGGCTTTCTTACAAGCAATTCCCAAAGGGGAGGGAGAAGGGAAGTCATTTTATTTTATTTTAATTTTTCTTCCTAAAACAAGGATTAATGTATAGAAAGGAAACATCCACAGATGGCCTAATTAAAACTCAGTTAGTAATCCCCCAAACCCACCAGAAGATCGTACAAGAGATTGCACATTCTCATCTGACAGTGAGACACTATCTAAGACCCAGGCACACATCAGTGGGAAGTTTTACTGGCCAGGTATCCATGCTGATATAAAAGACTTTATTCAGACATGTGAAATATGTCAGAAAACCAGTACTCACATTCCCTTGCCTGCCCCTCTGAATCCTTTACCAGTAATAGAAGTCCCTTTCTCAAGGATTGGGATGGATATCACTGGACTTTTGGAAACCTCTACTCTGGTAACAAATATGTCGCTGTGATTGTCGATTACGCGACCAGATACCCTGAGGCATTCCCTATGCGGAACAACACAAACCAGCAGATTTTAAAATACCTATTGCCACATTTTTGCAGGATTGGCTTTCCTAAGGAAATACTGACAGATCAAGAATTCAAATTCATGAGCAAGCTCATGGGTGAAGTCAAGGAGCTGCTTCATATCAGCACCTTAAGAACTTCAGTTAACCACCCCCAAACAGACTGATTGGTAGAAAGATTCAACAAAACGCTCAAAATGCTCCTAAGAAAGTTGGTAGATAAGGACGGGAAGGACTGGGACCATATGATCCACTGGGCACTATTTTCAGTAAGAAACCCCCCTAAGGCATCCATTGGATTCTCTCCTTTTGAACTACTTTATGGCAGTCCTAGACATGCTCCGGGAGACCTGGGAAGAAAGAGAAGAGGCACCCATTCCTCTTTCGCAAACCGCTACCAGATTGCGAGAGCATATGAAACTTGTTCGAAATCTAGTCTATATTCATATGGAAAAAGCCCAAGCACAACAAAAGTCCACCTATGACAAAAGGTAAACCTAAGATCGTTTTCCGTAGCACAAAAAGTATTGGTCTTCTTGCCTACCTCGGAAAACAAACTTGTCTCTTAAGTGGTATGGGCCATATGGAATATTGGAATGAACCGGAACCTATCATTATAAGGTAGCACAACCGGACAGGAAACAAAAGACCCATCTATACCACGTAAATCTCTCAAAAGATTGGAAGGAAAATCCTTCTGCGGCCAATGCCACTATACTATCCTGTTTGGTACCAGAAGAAATAGATAGGATATGATATGATATGGCATTTATAACACACCTATGCACAAGTTTTTTAAGGCGCGACGAGACAAGGGAGGGGGAAACAGAGGGAAGACAGAGACAACAATCTTACTAGGCCAGGTGACATTGATATTGCGCAAGCGCAGGGGAGAGGGGAAGGGTAAAAGTGCTGGGGGCAAGAGGGAGGGGGGCAGTGCGGTACCTGGGATCAGCAGTAAAAAATAAATAAAATATAAATAAAAACAGGAGCGCAGTTTCCGTGCTTCTGTCATGGAGGCAACCAACAGATTCAGTGTGAAGATTCCCAGGAAAGGAGTGATGGAGATTGGGCAATAGTTAGCCAGGCTGGAAGGGTCGGCTGAGGGTTTCTTCAGAAGATGGTGCACAAAGGAGTTCTTCAGGGGGGATGGGAAGACTCCAGTGGCGAAGGAGTGGTTTCAGAAGTCAGCCAAAGCAGGTGCCAGGGTGTCAATGTGGTCCTTGATGGTTTCAGAGGAACAGGAGAGAACCTGTTTTGACAAGACTTTTTGACGACATAACTTTTAAATAACTCCTCAAGAGCTATCTAATCAACAACAAGAAGATTTAAAGGATTTAGTCATAACATTTCCCGATGTATTCTCAGAGAAACCAGGAAGCGTGAAAGGCACGTATCACTATATTACAACACCCAAAGGAAAGGTAGTCCATCTGAAACCATATAGACTCCTGGAAGCTGGTATAAACAGGACAGTGGTTGGGGAAGTAAATAAAATGTAAAGAGCAAATATTATCGAACCCTCTTCAAGCCCATGTTCCTCCCCTATAGTATTGGGTCACAAAACCTGACCATTCCTGGAGGTTTTGAATAGACTTCAGCCAAGTTAATGCCATTTCCGACTTCGATGCCTATTCCATGCCACGCATCGACGAATTGATTGATAAACTCGATACCGCCACCTTTCTATCAACCCTAGACTTAACCAAAGGGTACTGGCAGGTCCCAATGCATGGACCTGATAAGGAAAAGACAGCTTTCTCGACGCCCCTGGGACTGTTCCAGTTCAAAGTCCTCCCTTTTGCCTTACACTGGGCCCCCGCCACTTTCCAACAACTTATGGACAGAATATTACTGCCCTACTCGGATTTCTGTGGAGCTTATATTGACAATATAGTCATTTATAGTAAAACCTGGGAAAGACCATCTTTTCCATCTCTTTACTATTATGAGAGTCCTCAGAGAAGCCAGCCTAACTGCCAATCCATCCAAATGCAAGCTGGCCCAATCAGCGTGAAATACCTCGGCTTCTTTGTAGGGAATGGTAGTGTCCAACCTGAACGTGAGAAAGTGAACGCCGTCCTAGATACCCCTACGCTTAAAACTAAAAGAGACCTCAGAGCATTTTAAGGGTTGATCGGTAATTACCGTAGGTTCATCCCTAACTTCTCGGACAGAGCAGCAAGGCTGACAGACAAATTAAAGAACGCTGAACCCCAGAAAATTCATTGGACTGACAAAGACGATGTATGTTACAACAACCTAAAACAAACCCTGTCCCAGAACCCTATCCTAAAGGTAGTAGATTTCTCGAAGGAGTTTGTGTTACAAATAGACGCCACCCTTACAGGGCTACGAGAAGTCTTGTCACAAATTTGCGACGGATTAGAACATCCTATCATATTTACTAGTCGCAAACTCTATCCTATTCTAATACATTTTTATAAAGTGCCAACTCGCGCGCAGGCCTCACAGTGCTTGACAGACTATACAGACAACAACAAAGAAGAGAGAATTACAGAAAAGTAACAGTCCGTTCAGGGTCAGTTAGAGATCAGTGTGGCAAAAGCCTACATGCCACCTCCGTCAAACAGAAGGGTTTTAAGTGATTTCCTAAATAGAGCAGACGATGGCAGGTGTCTGATGAGAAGGGGGAGACTGTTCCAAACTCTGGTCCCCAGGCATCAAAGCTCAGATCCCCATAAGTCTTCAGTTTGAAACAAGGTTGTGATGGGAGATCCCTCTCATTAGAACACAAGGTATGTCTGTGTGGCAAACTCATAATTCGTGACTGAAGGTACCTTGGGGCAGTGCCTGCCAATGCAGCTTCCTCCGTGCCTGGGATACATGGTCTCTGCGTCCTAAGCCACACATTGCCCGAACAGCACCATTTTGGATTGTCTGCAGCTTTTTTAAATTAGCTGCTGTAGTGCCAACCAGTAGGCCGTTACAATAGTCGATCTTTGAATTGATAGTTGCTGTCGCTATTAAGGCTCTTTTGCTTTCTGAAAGGTATGGTTGATCTGCCACAACAGATGTGTACTGTAAGTGCAGCTGGAACCTATAAGGCAACTTGCTTTTCAAAAGTTAAGTTGCTGTCAAAGACCACGCTCAAGTGTCTTGACGGAACTAGAGACCTAAATAGTGGCTCCTCCCACTAAGAATGTTTCATATTGAGATCCAAGGGTCTTAAGTTTGGCCATACTGCCCACAATTAGGATCTCTGTCTTCTTGTCGTTAAGTGCCAATAGGTTTTCACACATCTAGGTCTTTATGGCGTCAAAGACTCTGGTGACCAACAGGGAGTCTACCTCATAGGAGCCTGTTAGTTCCAGGACGATCTGGGTGTCATCTGCATAATTTGCTAATTTGACACCTAGACCGTCCAAGACATCAAAGCAGAGCTTAGAATAGATATTGTAGAGCAGTGGGGACACCACCACTAAGAGCAACCTCTTCTGACTTAAAATCCCCTAGATGACCTTCGCTCTCCTGGGACCCAAAAAGTTCTTAACCAGTTTGCTGCTGAGTTCGAACATTTGCCCATCTCAATTAGCCTGTCCGCCAGCCTTTCATGATTAATAAGATCAAATGTGGCGGACAGGTCCAACAACAACAGCATTGCCACTTTCCCCTGGTCAACAATTCAAGCTAACATGGATTTAGCATCTACCATCACTGTTTCTGTACCGTGATTTTTCCGGAATATCTACCAGATACAGGCCCTTCTCCTCCACAAAAGTGTCATATTGTGTACAAGCGACCTTATCAATAATCTTGAGAAGAAAGGGAATGTTGGTAATAGGGCGATAGTTCAGAGGTTCCTGTGGATCTATCCCTTCTTTTTTCAATAAGGGGGAGATCCAGGCTTCTTTAATGCACTCTGGAGCTATCCATTCTTGAAACGAGCGGTTTATGAATGTCATGATGGGGGCGGCTATGCTGGTGAAGTTTAAACAAGGACGCAGGAATAAAATCGCCCTTATATGAGGTAGGTTTAAGATTTTCAACAATTGTTGATATTTCATCGACTGTCATCTGCATAAATGAAAAAGCCTCCACGTCACTTTCCACCTTGCTTCTAACCATCCTGGCTTCTAAATCGGCCTCCAAGCATCTAGGGGGGTTTATCGGAGTAGTCCGTTGATGCTGTTTTACCTTTTGTACAAAGCTGTTGTGAATTTTCTGACACCAATCATCATTCACAACTAGCTGAGATTCTTGAGTTTTACCCTTAAGTTCTCCAAGAATATGAAACAGTTCTCTGGTGCTGGATTTAACTCCCAGGATACTCTCCTCTAATTTAGCTTTTTTTGCTGCAAGGATAGTAATTTTGTAATGCTTGGCTGCCTCTTTATAGAGGGCCAAGGAGTTGGGTGTGGGGAGCTTCCTTTCTTGTAATCCTACTTCTTTTTTAAATTAATGTGTAAGCTACCAGAGTCCCTAGATGGAAGAACACCCTTTACCTGTGCAGAGTGCCTGTCCCTAGGTAAGAGGTGATTGGCCGCCTATCTAATAGGAAAGGAGAGAAGATAGCTGTCACTGCATCTACAAGGTACACTATTCAAAATCTCTCTCAATGGCTGAACCAAATTGGCGAGGGGGCTGGACCACATCTTTCATTCCATTGACATTTCATGGAGTAAGTATTTCCTTAGGGAACATGGGCCCTCTATTTCTTTTATTCACCTTCCAAGAAGTGTGTCCACGGTATGTAGATCGAGTGGTAATTTGTGGATCATCCCAGACAATACAAATAGAGATAAATGTAAAAATTCTGAATGGGCCGAAAGGTGTCCATCAGAATGTGACAAATAAATATACACTAGTTTACCAAATCTTTATGTTCTATGGAGCCTCACAGGCACCCTATTGCAAATGTTGTTTATGCTTTTCTAGGCAACCAATCAGAGATTACAAGGTAAACCAATTAGTGTTAAAATTTATATTAAATGATGAGGAGAAGGAGAAAGTATGTTCTACACTACAACGATGTGGGTTGTGTCCCGTATCCCATGTCTCTTCAGGGGTATCGTCCATCCAGGTGGTCGACCGGTTTCAATGACCTTCTGGCGTTTGTCAACTTCATCAGGACCTGTGGTTTTATACGTATGGTAATATCGTTGTCCATAAGCTATTACGGTGGTTACCACATCCAACCTTACTCCCAGATGTCATTGGCTTATATCTGGGTGGTGTTTGTTGTAAACCGGATCTCTATTTGCTGTGAGAAATGTTCCGGATGTGATGCTCAGCGGCCAGATCCCAATTCCTGCCGCATGGCACTTCAAAACATTTACCAACTGTGTCACTAAATGGGCCATATATGGGATCAAATGCCCATGTAGCCAGATATACATCGGGAAGATCAAAAGGCCGGTACGCCAAAGAATATACGTAAACTGATCATGTGTTAAAAACTGGGTCCCAGACAAGCCCGTAGTAGAACATTTCAAAAAGGCTAGACATAATCACAAGGACATCTACTGGTTTGTTTTACAAACAACAGACCTGCATCCAGGTGGTCGTGATAGAAACTTGATACTATGCAAACTGGAACAAAAATTTATATTTTCTCTTGATTCAGTGAAAAATGGTTTGAGCATAT
Organism: Ambystoma mexicanum; assembly: GCF_040938575.1. NCBI lineage: Eukaryota > Metazoa > Chordata > Amphibia > Caudata > Ambystomatidae > Ambystoma > Ambystoma mexicanum. The sequence goes on along the minus strand of NC_090939.1, from coordinate 88,206,477 downwards.
CCATTGAGTGGAACCTGTTTATAGATTAGCAAAAAAACTTTAAATGCGTTTGCACTATAAGGAATAATAAGGTGTATCAATATCTCACTTTGGAAAAAAGCAATTTAACAAAACATCCTCCGATCTGATACGGTGACAGGATGTGTTACCTGAAAAGGTACAATACAAGATAGTAGCACATCTTTTAGTAGGGTATATGTATACAAAAGAACTTATATGATCTAAAAGACAACCATTTATACAATGAACCATTAGAAACATACTTGTGATCGATCCTTGTGCGGTTGAATTAGGCCCTGGCAATTTACATCCTAGAACAGAAAGGCGCTTATAAAAAATAACAGCATCTATTTCTTAAAAAATCCCAGCAGGGGCTAGATTGCCCTGAATAACCAATATGAGATATCCATTGGCCTCCAAGGACATTATAAAATAAAAAGTATTAGGAAAGCACCTAGGAGTTTTTAGTTTACGCTCAAAATGGGGCCCATTAATGCCGCTGAAGCAAAGAGTAAAAGAGACGTCTAGACGGTCTCATCTAGACCACAGGATGCACATCAGCGAGGTAACGCTGCGAGAAGGATGGTTGCCCCAGGCTCGAAATACATTGGAAAACAAGTAAGTGACAAGAGCGTACTTAGATAAAAGAAAAAACGCACATCAAACACAGTGAGAGAGAGAAGTAAAATTGAAATAATTAAGACACGTACACTATTTTAAACCGTAGGTCCAGCGTGTACAGCACCCACGGGCTGAAAAAATGAAACACGTCGAGTCATTAGATGGAAAAATCGCAGCGCAGTGCTCAAAAAAACATTAAGGGCCTGATTCATGGAACTTTTTCCTATGGGATTGTGCCATTATAAAACACTTACATGAATCAGGCCCTCAATTTTGACTGCCTAAACCACCGACAAAAAGGTACATTGATAGACTTGTAGTTCTAATGGTACAAAGGGAACAATCCCTAATTAAGAAAAGCAGAAGAACAAATGTTGCCTCTAATAGAGGTAATAATGTAATGATAAATGTATACATCATTTGATATAGCAGATAAAGTGCCCAAAGCACCTACGGTTTCGGAAAAAGCAACACGCGAAGGCTTTAGAAAAAGTACTACATGAAAAAAGAAAAAAGCACCCCATTTGACTGTAGAAAACGCTGAGTTGGAAGGTAAATTCATAAACTTTTACTCCTAATGCAGGAAGGCGGTGAATCACTGTAGTGTAGTGCGAGTGATAAAAATATAATATATGTAACCTGAAGACTTAGAGGACATTTTATAAAAATTGTCTCATGAAGCAGGAAAATAATTTATATGCAGGTAATGGCGGCCAGCATAACATTGTAAATAATTAACAAAGATGTTACACAGAATTGGCACTGGTTATTGAAATTAAGGAGGTCTGAATGAGTGTTTTTGGGTTATTTTCTTTATTTAGTGTTCAAAGGCTTGATGTACACATCTTATAACAATGGTGAAAAGAAATCCATGCAATTGAGATAGTATAGATTAATCTATATTGAATACTAAATCATTGAATAAGTATAATTGAAAGCTGAAAGCTAATGAACCGCACGTAAACAAACTGCTTGTCATCTATATTGGGACACCCAAGCATATTGCTTTACAAAACATTAAGAAATCTAAGGTCAGATGGAGGAAAAAGCACCTATGTTAATACAGGAAAAGCTATAATGGTCAGTATTTTTATATATGACTTTGTCATCTTTTTAGAACTCTTCACACACATGATCATGTGCATATGAAGAAGCGTGTTACAAGTGCACGTCTAAAGCATCTTGAGTGTCCTGAAGACAGCTTCGAAAGAGCCCATAAAAAAGATTGGGTCATATTGGTGCTCTGTTTGAAACTAGAAACACAAACTGGTGTATATACGAAAAACGTGAGGGCATATTCCCACACAGCGATTTGGCACTAGCCACTCACTTATGTTACTAACCTCACATAAGATTGTCCTGAAGAAAAATATTCAATATCGTTAATGAAAGTAAATGTCTGAAATAGTCATTGGTGGTGTTTTACATATTGGGGACTCCCTATTTTTTGTTTCCGGGGGGCGGGGGAGTCAGATCTGTACTACTGGGATACTATTTTAGCACAATCAAGAACAACAGACCGACTACCCCCCTCTTTTGTCCCTTTAGTGAAAACCTTGCAGTAAATTGTACTTATCTGTTTATATGCTAGACAGATCAATCAGCACATTGGCCCTCATTACGACCCTGGCGGAATCCGCGGTGCTAAATGCACCGCGGAGCATGGCGGAAAGCCGCCGATAGCGCCATGGGGGTTGGCGGATTTACCACCCCATGCCGACCTTGGCGGAGCGGTAAATCCCCAATCCCCATTTTACCCTTCCCCATTCCCATTCTTGCCCCATAGGGTATAATGGGAGTGGGGAAGGAGTTAATTACGCCGCCGTAAAGTACGGCGGCGTAATTAACAACGAGGTCCCTTAGCGCCATGGTTTTCTCCACCCGGTAAAACCAGGCGGAGAAAACCTCCATGGCGCTAAGGGAACTCGTAGTACGGCGGACGGGTCCGCCGCGATTAGCGCTGGCGGAAACCCACTCCGCCAGGGTCCTAATGAGGCCCATTGTAGGGATACACCATTGTTCAATATCCAAAAAACATATATATTTATTTCATATTTCTCTTTTCTTATTATAAAAAACAGTTAAAAAACATGTGGTCACATACCAAAAACCATCATTCATAAAGAACACACATTCCACTAGAAGAGTTAGTGGGTTATCACATCATAACAAACATTTTAGTTTTTTTGTAGGCCTATTTTTTAACATTCAACAATCATTTTTAAACAATTCGTTTGAAAAACCTATGGATAGAATTGTAAAAAAAATAGGGATGTGGACCAATAGATCATACAGTCTAGCACTTGTTTGTGTGAGGGAGTTTTTTGTAATTTAATGTTTGATGTTATTTTGTCTTCCCTTAGCTTTCTTATCTAATCAATAGTTACGGTCAACAATGCAGTTCATTTTGAGCGACCTGTAGCTCGGTGTTGCAAATAAAGATAGGGAAAAACAGATAGATAAATGTTTTCCTTTCAAGTCGACATATGTTTCGGCCACTCAAACACATACTGCACAATCTTGTGTACTGTCGGTCTACTTAGTGTTAGGGCCATCTTCAGGACTAAATGATTTTTCAAAAATTCAATTCCTCCCCACATAGGTGCGTCTTCAGCATCAATCTGGAATTCACAATGCTAGATTAGGGACATTTGAGAGAATTCAAAACTGGACAATGAAGCAATCTCAGTCTCGATTTCAGGTGCGCCAAGCTACCTTCGTTGTTGATTATATGAAAATTAGTATTTTTATCTAATCCACCGTCTCTAGGTATATCTTCATGACAATTCCAAGAATATCAGATGATTCTGGATGAAGTTGAGGTGCTTTTCTAACTTCGACCGTTAAGAAACAGGGTATATGTTTTGTAGCGAAGGAACTCGTAATGAGACTGTTGCATTTGTCTTCTGAGAGATGCAGGACTCAGACTAAGACAACACTGAGACCAGAGTGGAGAAAAAAGGGTTGTAGCTACTCAGTCAGACCAGAGTTTTGGACGACCTGACAAACCTTTAAAAAAAAAAAAAAAGGTGTGAAATATTTCGGTTAGCTCTCTTTTATTCTCAGAAAGCACCACAAAAATAGACTCCACTCACAGTATACCTACAGTTTTCCAAGCCAAAAGCACCACTCGCTCAATGGCAAACAGGATGAGTAATAATTAATGCACATGTTCAGTCAATTAAAAGTGTCCCTGGCCACCTCTACCTGAGCAAGGCCATGGCGCCCTCCCGATTCTTAACAGCAGTGGGTGAAGTTCTACTTGATGCCATAGGATCTTCTGGGCGTTTGATTCAGAGGTGAAATCCCCCAGTAAAGAGCTGTAGGGTGTTTTGTGTGGTGTGTGCAAAAGATCACAGGGATTACATCTTTTCATCTGCAAAGGGCTGAAGCCCAAAAACATAATGCAAGAGGCGGGACTGAACCAGGAACTCTTCTCCTGCAATAACCATTCTACTTGCCGACGAAGAATATTCATCTCATTCACAGTGGTCAGATAACGCCAGGTGACCAGGATGTCACATTTCTATTCTGAGAAGCCCTTTGAAAAACACTGGTATTTTTGGCTTACAGTCAACTCATCGAAATAAAACCAATACATATTACAACTCCCAGAATACACTTGTTTGTTAAAGGAAAGCCAAGGACTGGAAAATGGTGTCCAGTGGTCACCCAATGCTCACCGTCACAAAGTCCAGCTTCTTCTGTGAAGCAACAGGGATTTCAAAAGGCTTCCACCGCAGCTGAAATGGAAGTAATAAGGAATATGTGATGGGGTAAGAATGACTAAACAGAAAACACCCAAATATGCCCACCCTTATCTACTGTTACGATAGCAATTTCCATGTGCAGCTTCCTTCGATATGTCTTGCAATCTATGAATTAATTGTCCTAAAGAGAAATCTGAACGGAAATATACATGTGCATCACAATGAGGAATTGGGGGCTTTTGGAACCATACAAAGTCACAGGAGTTACGCAAGCAACAGCATAGCTCAAAATTACACTTTGGTACCAAGTGTGGTTGTGTGATCAGCTGGTTCCCAAATGGATCAGTTTCTCAATGCAAGTAGCAGGCAGGAGTGTTTTCAGGACAAGCAGATGCCCATAGGCAAATATTTAATATATGGATGCGCAGGTATCAAATGTGTCCATGTGCCAGAATGATGTCAAAGATGAGGCACGCTTGTGGGATCGGTGAGTGTACGAACGGTCCCGTTTCTCAAACTAACAATACACATCGAAGGTGATTTGTGAGATCAGAGGGTGTCTGGGAAGATTCATCTAGCAAACAAATGACTATTGTTCCTGGTGTATGTCCTCAAGTACCTAAGTACTTGACTGATGAAAAAGGGCTTTTCATTCTGTGATCAGTGCATGTCCCTGTTTGAATGTGTATCAGACTGATGAAAGAGATGGCAGGTGTGACAGTGAGGTCAGCGAGGGGTCACTTCTGCCTATTTCATTGACGACGTAGCTGGTCAGTGTGTGTATGTCAAAGTGGCAGACTTGTGTGAGCACATGGATTGTCCACATAGGCCTGAGTATCAGACAAACCACATAGATGTAAAGTATTTCCTAAGGGGTTCATGCATCAAACAATGGCATAATTGTAAGCTGGGTCACAGCGTATCAAACGTAGCGCATAAGTGCCAAACATGTATTATACACTTCCATGTGAGAGGGGTCAATGTATGACAATGCTTCATGGGTGCATCTAGTGTCTGGAGCACCCAAGTATCTGGCTGAAGATATTAAGAGCCAGACTTGCTTCTGGGCCCATAAGGAGTCAGGAGGGCCTTGGCAATGTAAATGCAAGTGTGCACTGCAAGACCTGGGTATAGACAAGTGTACACATTCACATAAAAACATAAACACTCGCACACCAGCACCAGGTACCTGATTGGGCTCTGGCTCCACTTCGTCCCAGTTGTGTGTAAGATACTCCTGGGCCACCGGCTCAAAGGGCTTGTGTCGTACTGATGGAAGAATACGATATAGCCAGCTAGAGGAAGAAGGGGCAGCAGATGATGAGAGTGAAGGTTCCATGGGAGTATCTCGATAAACATATAGAAAGGGCTAGCGGGTCGCACTGTGATCGGTGGCAAGGTTTGCGGTGTATATGTGCTCTCTGGCGAGATCCCCACAACCGCAGAAACCATGGGTAATCTTGAAAAGAGCTACTTCATTGTATTTTACTGTGACTCTTTAAAGGGAAGTCTGGATTATTGTTGGTTGCTTCTACTCCTAGAAACCTGAATTATGGACATGGATTTTCCCAATTATCCTGCTCTCTGTTCACAATGCCCTCCTAAGTACAAATGACCATGGCCCTAGTAATGTAGAAATTGAGCGGCTCCTGTGTCCAGGCAGTATGGTGTGAATCTAAACAAGGAACATTGAAAGGCACCTATGGCCTGTGTGGTCTATGGCATGAATATCTTTTGTGATAGTGGTGCAGGTTGGATCACTGAATTGTGCTCATTCTCACTTTCCAGGTGGGTATACAGGTCCATGCATGCGAACAGTGGCTTGGGTAATAATGTCAGAAGCTATGAAGGCCTGGATATGGATGTCTCTTCAGGCAGCATCTATGTTCCTCTGCAACCAGTCCACTATAAGAACCAGAGAATCAGAAAACTGCCACCTGGCTCCATGTTATGTGGATCCCCTTCACCCAGTCCTAGCTTTTTAGTCAACAATGCTCTACATGCTGGGACTTTCTGGCTCATTCTTACATTGTCAAAAGTGTAACTATAGATACCAGCATGCCTAGTGTTGCGGATGAACAAGCCAAACCTGCAAGGTGAGCAGCAGGATGTGGGCGAATTGGCATTTACGAGATGGACTCCTTCCCTGTAACTGCCCTCTCCTACCCGCAGTCCTGACTGACACTGTTTTGAACGAGATTACTAGAAATGGTGGCTATGTGGACATATCGCAACCCAACAATATTGTTTCATTTGGAAGAAATGTGTGTCGGCCCCGCATACCTATGCATGCGCCATGACATTTGACAGATTACACACGTGTTGCAGTCACACTCTTTGATTCCCACAAATAATGGAAATTGCTGTTCACTTCTGGGGTCTCACTTAGACAAATCGATTACATTTTTGCACACTTATAACACTCCTGCCTTTCTCTAAATATTACAGTGTCCTTCGTGAGTCCTGTTTCTATGTCAAGACCGGAGGCGGGCATTATGCTTTACTGGAACATGACCGAGGCAGAATGTGGGTCATTAGGGGTCCTGATCCATGATTGGTGGAAGTTGGAGGATACAGGAATATAGAAAGCCAGAGACTTGTGGGGATTTGTAGTCCCTTCAACGTTTTTTTTAAAAGAAAAAAAACTGTTTAAGTTTTGAAAAGCCCTGAGGAGCAGAATTAAAGAAAGTGTAAAGTATATTGCTTGCCTCCGTATCTTTAATAGAATCAAGACTCCCCGGAGCTGCAAGCCTGTGTAATCTTCATTATCAACCTTCACACCAGACCTCCCAATCATATTTTCTTAAGAGTTCAGCCTTGGTAACTCAGTATTTATTGGGCGTTATTTGAATTGGTAACACAGGTCCTGAATAGAGAAAACATGCATTTATTTTCTGCTAGAGCCTGCGAGGCAGCCTAGGATGTCATGTCCAGCACTGGGGTGGAAGAACTGACCTGTGTACTCACCCACACAGGATGCAAATCCAAATCTCCCGCTCACTGGAGAATTCTCATAAAGAATTCATTCAGACAACTGGCAAGAAGACACCACATCCACAACATCTGAATCTGTCAGCATTCCATCAATGGGCTAACAGATGGCAGTGACTTTGCTTACGGGATTGGAGAGAGGTTGTCAAAGAGAGGAGCCAGCATAACAAGTACTTTGCACTGGTTTGTCCAGGATTTATATTCTCTTGAAACCTTTTTGGGAATGCAATATTGATCTTAGATGCCATAGATGCTCTTTAAATGGATTTCACTTTGCCCATTGGCGCCCGATGGTGAACTCTAAAAGGTCTTTTTTGGCGTAGCGTGGCCACCTCAGGGATCAGATGGTCAAGGTGCTGAACATTGAAAGAACAAAAAATGAAAAGAAAACATTTCACCTTGTGAATGTTGGTTCTAGTGGTTGTGCATTTGGCAGCTCCACCAACGGTAGTGCATTAGAACTGCAGTGAGTGAGTTCTGGTGGGGTATCCCGATCATTCATCGACATTAATTATTTTTGTGGTAAATTACTTCAACAAATACGGTATTTAAGGGTTAATGGTTAGACAGGGATTGGGGAGGGTTTTGCGTAGGGCTAGTAACAAAGGGGAAGGGCAGCATTGGGTTGGGGACACCCCCACAATAAACAAAATAAAGAATTCAAAGTAAAATTTCGAATTAATTACTTAGTGATAAATTACTACAAAGAATTACTGTCAATGAATGACATGGAACCCATTGTAAGACATGTGACTGTCACAGCAGCCTGAGATTCGAGAATCTCTTGAAGTTTGGTGCAGAGGTCTTAGGTAGAAACTTGGTGGCCTGATGAGCGCTTTAAGAAGTTGTCCCAGGAGCAGCCTCTGAACCATCCTGCCGGGGGTGGGGCATAGTTCCAGGGTGCTGCTGTTTATGATCCGAGGTGGGCACTAGACGCCCATGGAGCTCTGGGCTTCTGTAGGCTAGTTATGATACTAGGATGGGGTCTAGGTGCGGCAGACCTTGTTCCCCAACACTGAAAAAGGAGTTGGTTAAACTGAATCTTGCAGATCACATAGCTGGTCAGCAGTACCTTTGTGAAGGACCCTGTGATCTTCCTCGTTTGAAAGCCTTGCGCAGAGGTAAAGAACAGTTTCAAGCCATTGTAGCAGGCTGGGCTTCCAGATGTTTTAAAGTCTGGTCAGTGTAAGGTGAGGTTTCCAAACATGCTGCTTTATAGTACCGACACCAAAGAGGCATGAGCAATACAGCAAGCTAGCTCTGGCACTAGGGGAAAATGTTCATGCATGCGAGTCCTACATTTATAATCCACTTTTGTTGAACTGTGAATAGTGTAAGGGTGCAGACGCAGGACGTTGACACAGCGGTAACATTTTGGTTGATAAACACTTTTATTATAAGGAAAATAAGGAAAAAACCTATTTGTCCATATAACTAATAGGGGCTGCCCTACCTCAACAAAAAGACTAGGATGTCCAGTTGAAATCAAAATAGTCCACCATCCTGTGTCAAAACGCCCATTTCCAACCCTCACACTTAAAAAGGGATAAAAAGACTTCCTGATCCAGAGACATGACTCCCTTCCTCAGGACAATGTCCAATTGTACACGGGAGCGTCGCCTGCAAGAATGGCTCCCTTCTCCATGTTTCAGTTCTCTTCAAAAAGGCCAGGTTTAATCAAAGTAGAAGTTCTAATTTTCAACGAACACATTTATCGGCAACGCCAGGGGGAAGGACTCTTTTCCCTGGTCACAGTATTTGCAATGCCAAGAGGTTCTCCTCTCCTGGCTCTCCACAAAGTTCACAGTGCCAAGGGGACACCTCTTCTCCATGGGCTCCTCCAGGTTCTCACAAACACCAAGGGCGAATTACTCCCTTCCCCTGGTTACAATGTTCATTGTGCCAAGAGGACACCTCTCATCTTGACTTCTTAGGGTTCTAGCAAACAGCACCAGGTGGAATGACTCTCTTCCCCTGATTGCAATGTTCACAGTATACAGTTCACCAGCTTCTTACCACCCCTAGCCTGCCTGGTATACTCTCCTGCCAGGCGCCAAGTCATTCTTTCCTCCTCCAACTTGGTCAAGGGTAATAGTTTATTTTCCCCTTTATTTGCTCTTCCTGGCACAGCCAACCTGGTTTGCCTGTTACCCAGGTGCTGTGTCTTGGTAGAATGTCGCAAGTCTTGTTGGAAGTTGGAAGTTCTGTTGGAGCCATGGTGTCTGCCTTGGGTCCCAGACACTCAACTTTGGCTGTTCACATTTGAGTCCCAGACCCTTCTCTCAGGTTTGTCTTGCAGCTCAGCATCTTTTTTGCATGCTTCCTTAGACTTCAATGGGTCCTTGGCCCTTTGATACTCTCGCATGGCTTCCCCAGTTCCATATGAGTCCCAGACCCTTCTCTCTGGTTTGTCTTGTAGCTCAGCACCTTGTTTGTGTGCTTCCTTAGATTTCAATGGCTCCTTGATGTTTCTATACTCGTGTGGTTTCCCCAGTTCCATATGAGTTCCTGACCCCTCTTCCACCTTTGTAATGTCTCTTAACTAGGCCTGGTTCACCGTCCTGCCAGGCCTCTCTCTTAATCTCTTTGGGGTGCTCTTTCATCCCTTTTGTTCTCAACTGGTCTCCCTCTTTGGTCCCACAGGGACGAGGAAGATGGCTTTGCACTTCCCCCCAACCACAATATCTGGGGTCTCCCTGTGCTTTCCCGGTCCCCCTTTGTGTACCTTTGCGCTTGTTCCACGAGGGCTCTGGTCCTCGGTAACACTGGTAAGCTTCTGAGGCTTCCCGTGGGCTCTCGTGGTCTCCCTTCGGTGGCTCCCCAGCTGATATCCGTTTGCCTTAGTCACTTGCACACTGCTGACACTCAAGGGTTCCCCCCTTTCTGGGAGGCAAGATGGTCTTCTTGGTTCCCCCAGTGAGGGAGACTCCAGCTTGCCTCAGTTCCCCAAAGGGTGCTGGGGATCAAGGGTTCCCTCTCTCTCTGGGTAGTGCAGTGGTTCACTGCCCCTTCTGTTCCACCACAGGATTCCTGCTCCTCCAGGGAAGGCTTCACAACATTTTGTGGTTTCCCTTCTCTATTTCTATTCTAGATGGACCAATCGGAAACCAGCAACCACTAGACTATTCCTTGTGGTTCTCAAAGGTGATCTTTATGCCTATGCACATCTCCCTCGTCACGGTATTGATCTTTCGGCTTTTTTGTGGGTCAATGGAATGCCTCCTCGTCACAGTACTTGGAAGTGGATCTTCACTTGGCTAACTCCTAATCTTCCTTGTCCTAGTACTTACTAGAATGCTAGGGTGGCAATATCTCATGACTCTATGGGGGAAGGAGCCGTTACTGTGGTCATAGAAAGGTGGTTTAGGGTCAGGTGATGGGTAGGGATACAGCGTTCTCCCAGGGCCATTGTCACACGTCCCATGAAGAGTTTCCCTCCCCATGAGATCAACCCGCTGAGCACCACACCCAGGGGGACCATCGAGTAGCGGCCTCACCTCCCCAGCCCCATCGGAAGGGGCTTCCCCCATGGAAGCAGTGACAATACCTTGGGATCCGTCACACTAGTTAGCAGTAAGCTGACCATTTGGCTGGAGGGTGCAGTTTGCATGAGAACTTGTCAAGCTCTGTTCTGTCGGAGGCTTGGACATTTAAGGGGGGGTTTCACAGTCTACTCATTTGTGGGTTGGAAAAGGAACCACTGACCTCATTTCTATCTCAGTTACAATCCTTTGACCCCAACAGCTTCCTAATAACCTTTTAGTTTGGCCCACACTTAGCGGGCACCGGTAATGACACTGGTGCCGGTAATCCCTTTGCGCCCTATTCTGAGGTCCCTTAGCGGGTCCCTCCCTTAACGTCTGGTTTTACCAGGCGTTATGGACGGGACCCGTTAAGGGATACCAGAGTCAATAACGGTACCGCAATTTGCGGTACTGTTATTGACGCCTTTCCCCTTCCCATTGAGCCCTATGGGGGCTCAAATGGGAATGGGGAATGGTTTTTACAATGGGGATGTACCGGTCCCGCCAAGGTCGGACTGGACCGGTAAGTCCCCATTGAACGAGGGCGGACACGGTCCTGTAATTGGTGCTAGTCATGGCGCTAATAGCGCCATGACTAGCACAACCTCGTAATGAGGCCCAGTAATTCCCTAATCAGTCAACATGAGAGTTAATCATCAGAACCAAATCTTGTTCATCCAGATATTTGCAACCCAAACTCAAGGATCAAAGCTACTTTCAATTAGGCAAGGAAAGTGCCTTGACTGGAAGAAGCGCATTTAACAAAGTTTCACTTTTAATAAACGGAGGCTTGCAATAATTATCTTTCCCACTAACTAAGCGACAATAACCAGGCTGGCACGCAAACTTCATCAACTTGGACAACATGCTATTTGATAAGCAAGCAGTGTTACATACAGAGTTTCAAAGGGATGTACTGAGGTCAATTATGGTGATGGGTGGGATGGTGTAATGCAAGTTGGAACAATTGGGGGCTGTTGTCTCTGGCTGTAGAGGGGTAGGAGGCTGAAGTGCTAAGCTTCCTCTCTTGTTGGCTTCGGGGTGCAGGTGGTGACACTAGGATTACCAGAGGTGCTTAAACTGAGCAGAAACTGCGGAAGGAAACTAGGTTCCAGGGCTTGTGAGAGCTGTGTAATGCTCAGAGTTCACTTCAGCATGAGGGCACATCACGCAAGAATGCTGCAAATGGTGTCTGGAAATCAGGATGAACAATTCCAATTCAACGTAAGTGATGCGCCAGCATTTTGACGTTTCAGATACAAATATGGTCGATTTAACACTCACATTAACTACTTTCAATGATACAGATAATATAATAAAGCAGGAGTATTTAACTTAGTACATTTGGAAGTTGGGAGTAAATGGGGGTTTTAGGGAGTAAAGCTAGATCACCATTGCTGAATGGAATATTTTTCAAATAAAAATATGTAGCTGGAATTCTAAAAGCATCACTTTCGTTCTAATCTATACTTTCGTTGAACTGTGTAATTCCTATGAACCAATCAATGTATTTCTATCTTTAAGGCCCTCTTACTATCAGAGCTTTGTTGCATGTTCTACAGGTGCCACTGGTGTGGAGGGATCAGAGGAGCCATGCAAAGGGCATCCGGGGCAGTCACTTCTATACAGATAATCTCTCTTCTTTTCTTGGGTGTGTTAGCATGATTTTTGGAGAAGCCCTATCTAAATTCCTTGAAATGTAAGTGATGTCAGAGGAGTGGAGAAAAGCATACCTTAGCAATTTACTTAGACCTAATGAAGTTGCAAGGTTGCCTCCATATTGGCCTTATCATTGTGCAAATAATGTGTTACCAGCCAACCACGAGGTGAAGTGCAACATTAAAGATATCATGACACAACACATCAAAGAGAAGCTATGAAGAGTATTATTGTGCCTTCAACGTCAGCAGAAGGAATACGGCCACTTTGGTGGAAGGACTAAAGAGATGATGGGTGACCATGAATTGATTATAAAGGGCAAATGAAATACTTATACAGGGTTCATTACGCATGCCTCAGAAATTAACAGCTTAATTGCTGTTGCACCATTTCATATACGTGTGCAATACTATAAATCACAGTAGACATTAAAAGGCAGATTCCTTTCAAGATGCTTTGATGATGATGTGAACCCCAAGATATTAAGTTGTCATTGGCGATTTATCTGGATGATAACTTGATATAGGAACTTAAAGAACATCAACAACATGGAAGACTGTTAAACGGTTTCTAGATAATCATTTATTCCATCCCCAGCCTCCTCCCCTTCACAGTTCAGACTTGTATTCAGTCCCACCAACTTGCTCTGTCCGCACCTTCTGGTCGTACTCCATGATTAGCAGCCTTTCTTCCGTTCTTTTCTCAATGCATAAACCACTACCCCTTTTTCTACTTTGTTATAACCCTACATCGGCCTCTACTACAAATACCAACTGTCTCCCTGATTTTTTGGAAATGCCTTTCAGGAGCAATGATAATTGTCCTGCTTTTTGCCCACAATCTTCCTGAAGCACAAATACGTTCCACAAATCTACTGAGAATAAATAGAAAAACTCACCTCATTCTAATCAACACATGCTTTGAATGCACCAGAATGCAAAGCTTTCACTGGAATTCCTGTTCTGTTTTCATCCCTCATTTTTAACATCTGGTTCGCCAACTCACTTTTCCACATACCTCGCCTCTTTTTACTTTATTGTTAGCATTGTCTCGCAAGAATGCTTTTGTACCAGGGCCCCTGTCCTCCGATCAGTGCATTCCAAACAATACTCACTAGAAAAGCTACTCTCAAAGTGCCTCTCTGGTGTCTCCTTATACCCGTTTGCCCTCTCAGTATCTCTCTTCCCTCTTTCCTTCATCTTCCTCCACTCTATTTACCCACCACTTGCAATCTCACCTTGAGCCAAGACCCCACCCTGGTGTTGTACAATTCTCCCTTTCAATGTTCTAAACAAATAAATACAGACATCCAATTTTACCAGGCAGAGCATAACTACATTTGTGGGCTGTGCTTGCCACCGATATGGGCCCACAATGTCTACCTACACTGTGCTCCTTACACCTTAGGCACTTGGAGCTGACTTGTTCGATTAGGAAAATACCTTCTCTTATTTGTTGATCTAGGACAGGTGAACGCCGAGCCAGAAAGCTGTTCTGCATAGAGGCCGTAAGGACACACCTGGGGGTTATTCTAGAGAGGAGAGAAAAACAGACTTAGCATAAAGGCAAAGAATTACATGAGTCAGTGGTGTGGACCGCTTATTCACCAACAATTAAGACATGCACTCTAGGGAGCAGAATAACCACAAGAGCTGCTCAGGGACCTCAGAATTCAACGAACAAGAAGTGGAAGTGACAGCACATGATATCTAACAGGAGCGCCATAACCCTGGCACTGTGGCAACTACAGTGCACACGCTCTAAAGAGAAGGAGCAACAATGGACACAAAAGCTACCGGAGTAAACAAGGGCTTCCAAGAACACATTTATACAGAAAATGTTTAATCATAACATTGAACACATGAAAAACGTGAGAGGAAACATGAAAGTCACTATGCTAAAGGAACTGCGCACATCACCCATGAGGCACATATGAGATGTTTGCATGCAACTAAAATTGGAAAAAAAGGAACTGGGTCAAGAAAGTTTACTATAAACATTGCACTGCGTATTAATGCAAGGTCTGATGACCTGTTCTTAACTCAAGACCCTTTGGGTGTAAAGAATGGATTCATGTGGTATTGCACTGCCCCACACAATACCCATTAATTTACTGCTCTCTTAATTGGACCAAATAAGCTAATTTACTCAACATAAAGTGAGATCAAATTATATATGTGAAGCTGAAAACACAGTATCAATTTATTAGGAATCGGAGTACATGGGAGCTAATTTTGGAGTCTCCCAGCGTGTAAATGGAGAGGCTAAAGACAGGTGTAACATTGTTACGCCCGTCTTAAAGCCTTCAGTCATGCTCATGTGTTTTTACGGTGGAGGGTACTGTTAGTCCAGGACTATGTTTCTGCCTCCCATTTACCCTCCGTCTTCAAAAACGAATTGGTTTTATGCCAGATTTTCACAAGATTACCACAAGGATAATGCATTTCCCCTTTACTCTTTAATATCTATCTGAAATCCCTTTATGACCTCTTGGTCAACCTGGGGTACCGTCTCTCAAAAATATGTGAACAACACCCAGAATATATTTCCCTTGAAAGATGACTATGAAGGAAACATCCTGATCATTCAGCCTGTGGACACAATGACGAGTGGATGAAAGTTCACTGGTTGGGACCCAACCATGGAAAGACACAGCTGGGCTAGAAGCTTCTTCCCAAACTCTACTTAAAGCTATTGTTACATATCATACTATCATGCCCTCTAGTTTTGATATTCCACACCAGCACTCCTATTCAACTATCTATACAGCAGGTCAACAAAATCATCAGACCAGTAAATTTCTATCTTATGCTGCTAAACCCTTGCTTTAAGAGGCAAATTGTGTCATGATGACTCGCTTGTTGGAGCTAAACTAGATTATTGCAGCATTCTCTGTGCAGCATCCATAAACAGTCCCTCTCAATGCCTGCAGGTCTCCATAATATGGTGGATGGAATTGTCACACACATTCAAAGGCAAAATCATATTTCAAATGTATATGGATCCTTTCATTGGCTACCAGAACCTGCTTTAAATTGCTCCCTTGAACACATAATTCCATTTATGGCCTTGCCCCACTTTACTTTAAACAAGAGCATCAAACTGTACACTTCGATTTGCCCTGAGAGCACCAGAACGTGTGGCTGCTTGGTGGTTCCTCAAGTACTGTGTAGTAGATCACTTGGCAGATCTTTTGTGGTCCAAGCCTTGAAGATATGCAATGCCTTAACAGAGTTAATACACCATATTCCTGGCCTCCTTCCGTTCTGAAAGAAAGTCAAGATTTTTCTAGATGTTCCTCTTCAGTCAGGCACTGTCATGCCTAAGCCTTCCTCTTATTCAGCAACATGCATTTATGCTTCGTGGTCATTGGCATTATATAAATACATCGAGAGGGCGACAAGTCAAGAGGAGGAGGAAGAAATGGCAAGCGAGGAAGAGGAGGGAGAAGGGAAGGTGTGTTAAGAGGGGAAGACAGAGGATAGGAGGAGGGGAAGCAACTGAAGGAGAAAGAAGAGTGCACAAATAAGTAAATGCTTATTTTTAAGAATGATTGAGAGGAACAAAGGTGTTGACATTTTTAAAGTCAGTAACGCTGGAAGCCAGAAAAGTAGCACACCGTTTGATCACAATAGACGGGCAAGGATCCCTCAGGGCATGTCATTGGACTTGTGGAATTGATTATGCTGATGGTTTGATCTATGGTGATCGGGGCAAAATTTAATTCAGAAGGATCAGCATTTACTGCCAAATCATCTTAGATAGTACGATTGGAGTCGGAAGCTTGATTTCACAATCTTCCACTATCGGGCTTCTAATATTCTTAGTTGTAGCTTGAAAAGCTGACTCCAGAGAGATGCACCATTCCAAAGAGGCAGGCACAGGTTTATGGTGCGCTTGGGAAGCTGAGATAATGTACAATTTGAATTAACTTCTTTCCAGTGGATTCTGCAGTGTCAATATAACTTTCAAAGCAAACAGTCTTTGCATTAAAGACGGCTTGTTTATATTGAGTGCGCAGGTTCTTCAGTGAAGTGTTGGTGTTTGGTCAAGGGCCTCGCCTTCATTTTCTTTCTATAGATGTAATGTTGCTCTTAATTTCACTTAGCTGAATGTTTTATCACCTGTTCTTTTTGGGGCCCAACTTTAGGGTTTTGGTACATTAGGGGTAGGTGGGATCATGTTATTAACCGTAGTGTTCATTTTGAAATGATAGATTTACTCAATCGTCTAGTGATAATGTCCGACTGCTCGTTTAGAAATACTGTTGCAGGGGATTGGATAGATTATCTTTGGTTAAAAAACAAACGAGGGAGTGAAGCCCCATTGTTGGGAGTGAAGACAAATATTGGTTATTTTTATATTGATATGGAGGACCCAATCTAGTCACCAGCCCTTTTAATGTGTCAACTGTGAAATGGCTTATTGCAACTCTATAGTTGACATCATAGACCATAATTGCGATGCAGCGGAATCAGCTGGATCAAAATCCTAAATTAGGATCACCCAAAATTAGTAATTTCAGTCTGGGGCACATTATAAGGGGTAAGGCGCTGAGTAATTTGGAAGAAAACTCAGAATTTAGTGCTCTGTGGCAGTAAATAAATCAGATCAGGAAGTGTAAGAGGGGATTTAGAAAGAAGTATTCTGATGTGAGAAAGTGTCAGAGCCTTTTATATATTGACTTAACATTTTCTGCACAGTTAAGGATGATTTATATATAATTGCAACTCCTCCTCTGCTCGCCTCTTTATTTATGTTCTGCTTAGAAATCAAGTGGCTGAAGGTGTTGGGAAGGAGATGAACCTATCCCACCCCCCTAGGTGCTTTAAGTAAGGTGAATCCCATAAACACATGTGTAATGTGCCTGGGGCAGGGGGGCGTATTAACGGACCCTGCATGAACAAAGTACCATGCGTAATGTAGATGCTTATGCTTGGTGCGCACATATCAACAGGCGCCATTTTGTAGTAATGGTGGAAACATTCAGGCCTGCATGGCTGTGCAGTAGACACAGACCACTGACCTAGCGAAGAAAACCTGAATAGGCCCAAGCGCTGAGGATAGAGAGACTCACGCTGTTGGCCTCCATAGAAACTCTCCTTTGTTCCACAACTGTTGATAATATGAGTTATCCCGAGAAGGAATGTGCCTTGCAAGGCTGCGAGACAGTAGAAGACGCCTCACAGTGCACGTTCATCACAGCCAGGCCAAAGCAGGCATGCAACCCCCATCCAGCCACGAGTTATGGCACCCACAACTGTCCCAGTGCAGGATCCCTGAATTCCACGATAGTAAGTGACCCCAGACCACCAACCATAAACCCCACTGGCCATAAAAGATCTAAAAGAACACGACCACTCCACCTTATTGCATAATGACAGGATTTGCAATGCGAGGTACAGGGTGCAATAAATTATAGTAAAAAGCAAGGGTGGAAGCGGTGGTGCAGAGAGTGCAATACAGAATGGGTGAAGAATGTGTGGATCAGCATGATTTTAAGCCTCCTCCTGCGCTAAGCCTCTCCTGTGTCAGTCCCCGATCCTCCCAGGTACACGCCATAATGATAGAGTAGCATTGTCTTACATAGTAAGTGAGTGTCCCTGCTTCCAGAGAGAAGGGAAGCCAATGTACTTTCACATCTACTTCCCAGGGATCCTCTGTTCAGGTGGCCAGGGGAGGGCCATCGCTTTTGGATCCCGACCTTGGGGGCAGACAAGTGAGGGAGGATCACCTAAGTGGAGGGTCCTGGGCGATTGGAGAGAGGGTACCTGAGGGCAAGACATGGTATCCCCCCATTCCTGATAGTAACCTAACCTTCCCTCCCATAGCTCTATGGGCTATTGTCAGTCCTATTCCATTAAACCCTGTAACTCTCCATGGAGTACTAAGAAGAAGAAGGGGCAACTAGGAGCAATGCAGATTATCCAATGTAAAAAAACACTTTGGTACTGTGATGAAGAAGAGAGTGTTAGAGGCCTGTAGACATCGAAATCAGGAAAATCCCTCTAATATGCAAGGTCAGGCAATTAAGAGTAATTTGAAACACCTGCAGCCTGCCTCTTAACAAACAGAGAGCATATAAAAGGTGGAAAGACAGGTGTGAGCAACAGGGAGACGTGACAGCCGAGGAGCAGCAGGAGACCCATATATGGAGGCAGTCGTGGTGGTCTAGGGGTAAAAGCCAAGATGCCGGCAAGAGACCCGGAGGACTCATGGGACACGAACTAGAGGGGCAGTGTTATTCCCTCGAGCTTCCAAAGTACTGGACCAGCAGCATGAGCAGCTAGAAGATGCGGAACCCTGAAGCCGAGGTCTGCATGCGAGCACAGGCGTTGGAGGTACCGGCAGGAGAAAGAGAAGCTGTGCGGAGAGAGAGAGAAGCTCTCCAGCGAGCGGGCAGAGCTTGCACCGGTAAGTGTACCTGCTTCCAGAGAGAAGCGAAGCCGCTCGAATCACCGGAGCAAACGATATAAGGTTGGTGAGTGTCAGAGACACGCTTCTGTGGTAGGAAGCTGCCGACGAACATATGTCAAATATCGAACTGAAAAGAAACATTGTAATGAACAAAGTAAAGGGATCATTGAATATTGAACGTAATGAAAAGCCCAACACTTATCCATTTTGAAGAATGAATGTAGGAAAAGGAGTTACGGAACCCGTGGCATTAATTAAGTACTAATATTGGCAGCAATTATGGAAAAGAGGGGCTATTGAGTCCGTAACATGAAACCATCATATTCTTCATTGACTTTGGCAAGAAGGGCTGTCTGGGCCCAAACCAATATAAAACACCTATTGCTAATTTTGCAAACAGGACACCGCAAGAGTGCTTTTGGAACTGTTGAATCATTGAACATCAGCTGTGGGAAACTCATGGTTCCTTGACCTGTAATGGGGTGGACCATATGGTCGGACAACTGCACCTAGACGAGTGGGTTTCCTTGTGCCAACTTTACTAACACCAAGTCTCAAGTTAGCAGCGTAACAGTTGGCTTCTGGTTGCGTGAACAGTGATGAGTTCCAAGACTAGACCGTGTTGTGTGAACTTTGTTGTACTTTGAATTTGGGGAAGGGAGACCCCTGAATCTTCGTCTTGATGTGAACTGTGATATTTTCGAACCCATAGAAGGTAACTTCAGAACTGGTAACAACTTTGTTAAGAAGAGGTTATATTAGAACTTTGTTGAAGTGACTTTCTTTGAACATTTTCTTTTTAACACCGACTTTGATTGAGAGCATTCCCCCACTAGTTTTGTTGTAGTTGTGAGGACAGCATAAGTATTTGAAAAAGGCAGACCTTTGCTTTTGGACTTCCTGAGAGACTTTCCTTAGATTTATTTAAGCAGGGAAATCCCTGTCATAGCATAGGGTTAGTTAGGCGTCACACCATGCTGATCATTAATAAAGGTATTGAAAATAAATGTTCTTTGTCTGTGTCATCTCTCTTGATACCATGTCCGCCTCACAGCAGGACAAGATGGTGAGCCAAATGCGGGTTTGTCTCCACAGGAGACAGGTGGAGGACTCAGGAGCTCGAGTTACATATAAACGGTCAGGAGAGGCGCACTGGATACTTTGCGATAAAACTGCTTTAACCATTGAGGATGAACACATCTCTGCAGTGACCCATATAAAGCATCTTGCCGGGACAAGATTGAAGCTGTTGGCGAAATTAGCAAAGGATTTCTGCCATTTTTGCCGAGCCATGAGAATCAATGCGACAGTGGAATATCTGCTAGGAGTGGCAAATACTCATAATACCTCAGGAATTCCAGCAAATCGAAGTTAGACATGGAGATATTCCTTAGAAGAGGTTTCAGAGGCTTTGGTGCTGGTTTGAGACAGATCTGCTAATGGGGGGGCCCAGGACTTGCCTCGTCCTTGCGCCAGGTCCTTTCCCAGCCCCATGCAATATGACTGTGCCCCTCCCATCCTGCCCCCCTCCACCACTTCTCTACCCCCTCTTTTGCCCTTTGTTTTTTGCACTTACACAATCCGAATGTCACATGGTCTAGTAGGACCGTTACTGTTGTTACATCCCCTGTCCCCCCTCCTTGTGGATTTGTGGCGCCTAGAAACACTTTTGCTGTACAGTGTGCCTTATAAATAATCTATAAATAAATAAATCTATTTGCGTCCAGGCTGAGCACACAATTGCCACGATACTTCAGCTGAAGGTCAGATCCAGGGTCGGCCAGGACAGATGCGATCTTGCAGAGCTGGAGCCAGAGCAGACTCTACGCGTCCCCACCTTTCCCAATGATATCCAGGACGTTAGTGAGGCTGAGGAAGGAGCCGGTATGCTTGGTGTTAGTTTTCCCCTGGTGAACAGTGCAAGCATGGTATCCAGTTCTTCTCAAACTTTCCACAGATTTCGTAAGGATTTCAACCATTCCGCAGAAGATGCTGATGAACGTGGTGGAAGCGAAACATCTGATGGTGCAGTGCGACGCTCTCAGGTTGTTGGCTTGCACGATTTCAGGAGTCATCGGAAAATGCCAGGACTTTTCAGAGATGCTTTAAGGTTTATTGGGGCGTCATGGGTGACAGCTATGACCAACACCTATCAGGCAGTGTTGAAAGTATGAAGCGATTGGCCGAACCATACAGCAGTTTCTGAATTTCTTGGTATCCTCTTCAAGGAAGGTAAGGCATTCCAGACCATCAGGATATAAAGAACAGTGATATCAGCAGGACACAATTGTGTAGACAGACAGGCCCACGCGCTGATCAGCCTACTCAAGGGGATCAGGTTTGTTAGACAGCCAGGCTCTAGATACAAACATTTTTGAAACATTAATAAAGACTTTAGTTTGATAGAGCAGTGCCCAGATATTGAGAATCCTAGTGTCAGTCCCTCAGATAGCAAGAATGTTTGCAGAGACAGTGAAAAGGGCAAGCAAGGCAAGGAACAACTGTCACCCCCAACACCACCACATCGCAAGGAGAAGAGGATAGATCCACCTATGATGTGGCAACCGTTTAGGAAGATGAGGATGAGGGAGGTCACCCCGAATGTCACGAGGACATAAAGAAAAAAACCTTGCAGGGGCACACAGGTGGCACAAGGATGCGCACTAATACAGCAATCGAGTTACCACACCAGCAGATACAGGTAGGTACAAGGACTGGCAAGCAGAGCAGAGTAAAAGTATCCAAGTTCCAGATATTGGGGAGACAACCTAGAAATAAAACAGTCCTATCCATGCCAAGAAGGCAAGGGGATCACTAGCAATGTCAGAGGGCCAGGCTGGTCAGCACATACGAAATTCACACAATGTCAGTGCGTTGCGACCAAGGGCAATCCAGGGGCAAGTTCAGAAGGTAAGCAGCGTCTATATACCAGAGGTCTGAGCAATGCCAAGGTGTCGTAAACCAATAGAAAATTCAGAGACAGAATCAGGGGGCAGGCCAGGTCAGTTTCCGAAACAGCAAGCAACGATAAGCAGAACGCTCAACTCACTAGAGGTTTGTCGAGCGCTGTCCACTTCCTAAGCATAATTTGTATCTCCTAGGCATTAGCAAGACATCACGCTGCATGCCGCTGTCCAACACAGGCTGCCAGGAATTCAGGGGCTCGTAGTCTGAGGTGCCATGGTAACCTCCACACCTGGCCATACAGGCCTCAGTGCAGTGACATCGCCAAGTAGTGGTGACCCGGAGATCTGACAACACATCCAAGCCCCCAAATGGCCATCAACCAATGCAAACGGGCCTGGTGCCTAAGGAAACGCCTTAGTAGGAGAGGTGCACAGATGTTCTTCAAGGGTTCCCAAGAGCGGTCTTCGGGCCTGTAGCCCTTCCAGTAAATCACCAGATGGGTTTTCCTTTGAATATGTCATATATCCATAATGG
This sequence comes from Ambystoma mexicanum, assembly GCF_040938575.1. NCBI lineage: Eukaryota > Metazoa > Chordata > Amphibia > Caudata > Ambystomatidae > Ambystoma > Ambystoma mexicanum. Next base: position 88,184,114 of record NC_090939.1, on the reverse strand, counting down.
ACTGCAGTGCATATTCCATCGAACCTTGTACATCACAGGAGATGACACATAGGTAATCGGGTTCTCCTTGAAAGGCTTAAGGAATGATACATGAAAAACGGGGTGTATTTTCCATCAACTGGGCAAGGACAACTTCATAGCGACTGGATTCATTCTCTTCACCACAATGTAAAGACCCACATACTTGGGGAGCATTTTCTGAGAGCCTTTTAGCAGTAAATACTTGGTGGACAACTAGACTCTGTCCCCCACCTTGTATGTTGGTGCCTCAGTTCAGTACCTGTCTGCATATTGTTTTTGTTTTGTTTTATTAATATATGGTTTTAGAAAAGAAAACGTTTATCATTTACAACATTTACATCCACATAGCATCAGTGGGTATATCTCTCCACTCCGAATGTAAATCAATTTCACTTGTCCTTTGCACATTCAGTAAGTTTATAGGCTTTCAATTCGAACAAAGATTTCCTTTAGGAAATTTGTCAGAGCGATTGTCATTGAAAGTCGCTCCCCCTGTAGCAAACATTTCCACCACTCATCTGCTGCAATCGACGGAAGATCTAAGATGGATTTCCCCAACCATTTTGACCTTATTTCAGGGAGTCCTGGACAGAAGAGAACCAAATGTTGTAAAGTGTCCTTCGATCCCAATTGGGGACACAATCTGCAAGTAGATTCCACTTCATTCCGAGTTGACCTGGCGCTCAAAACCTCTCTAGTTGGGTTGAGGTTTAGTCTAAAACGCATAAACTGGGCTCAATGATGTGGACTTGGGAATTTGACAAGATACTTGGGGAACACATTTAAGGAGTGAATTTCAAGTTGACTAGCCCCGTAGAGTGAAAAAACAGATCTTTTGTGCTGGATCCTTTTTCAATCTTGCACCCAAAGCTTACGTTTCACACTAGTAGGATTTGTGATCAGGGTTGCTTCTGAAACCCCGAGGTCCACAAGAACGGCCGTGCAAATGACCCTCCATTCACACAACGCACCGTCTGAGACTTCAGAAATAGCTTCTTGCACCAGTTTAAAGCTCAGGAGCAGCTTTGGAAGAATACATTTGCGGTACAGACTAAGTGATTTCCAAACCACCATGGCGTACATTGAGGTTAAGCCAAGCTCCATTCTTATAACTTGAATAGGAATACTTCTCGGTAAGTGCAGTACCTTCTTCCAAAAGAGACCCTCCAGGAGCGGCCAGGTCTTTGCAAGGAGAGCAAAAAAAGCTTCTGCACTATATGTAAGAATGGGGACCACCTTCATGCGATAGAATGTCAAAAGGGGACTGATGGAAAATGTGCAATACCTGTTGGAAATAATCTGCACCTGAGCAGCTAGGGCCCTGACCTTGCTTTCGCAAGATGGCCTCTCTTGGGGCATCATTGGTGCTGATGTCTAAGCACATTCCTAGGTACGTCAGCATACTTGCTTTTACTACTTTCTCGCCATTCAAAAACCAGGAATACTTGTTGTTTCTTGTTCCACTTGCTGATTCCAGTGCCAGTATTTGTGATTTCTTGGCATTGATCTTAAGGCCATTTTCGCCGACATATATTTGAAGGGCGTCAAGTTGCCTCTGTAGACCAATCAGGGTTTGGTCTATAAGGACCAGGTCGTCTGCATACAAGAGTCTATCCAGCGGCCCACCACCCAATTTGGGAGGCAAACTTCTCGCTTTCTTCAGAGTATTACAGATATACGAAATAAAAATGTTGAATAGCGCTGGAGCTAAAGAACAGCCTTGCTTCAACCCTTTCGTAGTCGGGATTGGTTCCGAAAGAAGACCCTTCTCATCCAGTCTAACCCTTAAAGAGGTCCCATTATACAGATCTTTTATGGCTTCCAAAGTGTCTGTCGGTCATTTCCAGGCTTCAAGCTTAGTTCAGAGCTTTGCACGATCAACTGTGTTGAAAGCCTGGACTAAATCAATGAATGCTAGGTAGAATCTGGTGTTTTTCCTTGCTTTAAGGCAACCTTTAAGGTTGTTAATTAAAAAAACGTTCAAGGCAGTGCCAACTCCTTTAGCAAAGCCACACTTTCGTGTATCATGGAGTCCAATGGTCTTGCTCCAATTTGCCAAGTCCTGCAGGAGTAGGGCAGCAAAGATCTTGCCTGCAACATCCAACAAGGCAATAGGCCTGTAATTTGTAGGGGATGACCGATCTCCCTTTTTAAATATAGGAACTATGACCGAGGTTTTCCATGATGATGGTACTTTCCTTGATTTCTTGATGTAATCAAACAAGACCCACAAGAAAGAAGCCCACTGCTCCAGATGTTTTTTGAGCATGGCGTTTGACATTCCATCGGGACCTGGTGCTTTGGAATTATTTGTTTTGTTAACCAAATATAAAATGTCATATCTGGTGGTATGAAAGGACCAACCAAATTTCCCAGGTGATTGATTGGCACTTGGCACAAGGGCCTTTCACTTAAAGAGAGCAGAAAAATGATCCACCCAAGCACTAGGTGAAACTGTATTGGCCAATAAGGCCTCCTGAGGGCCATTCAGACCGTTGATCAACTGCCAAATTTCACACGTGTTTTTGATGCAATACTGTAAAAAAAAAAAATCTGAATCATGTTGCATCGTTATGCGTTTTCTTGCTTTTCTACAGTTTCGATGGGCTTGTTTTAATTTCTTACCAATAGTCGTCGCTTCATGGGGGCCCAGCTTTTTGAGGCTCCTCAGTTGGTGATTGAAAATCGTTTTCCTCTTTGCTACGACTGGATCATGCGTCTGTTTTGGGGTAAAAAGTTGGTTTTGAACCCTGGCCCCTTGCTTCCTCAAAATCGATCATCAGCTGTGGATAGTCCAAGATTTGTTCAGGGGTAGCTGTTGACAGAGGTTCCAATCTGCTGGTCATTAGTTTGTTTCTAGCTGGGTAAAAGCATAAGCGATTTCTCCCAGGGGCCAATTCCAAGGATGTTGAGTAGTTCCCGCTCAGCTGCTCATTGAGGACCATACATGTGAGTTTTAATATGCTATGGTCACTCTTTGATGTTTTCAAGACTGTTCAGTGCTTCACATGATTAAGTAGGTTGCGAGAAACAAAGAAGGAGTCTAGGACCTTGCCAACAGGTCCTTTCCCCTATGTTGCTCTGGCCAGGCGGTCGACCTCAGTGCTTCCATTCAAGATCTCAATGTTTCTCAAAAGGAGATCATTTCACCATGCTAGGTCTCTCAGTTCTGCTTCAGTCGCTGCCAGATTTGAGATGCTAATGAGACTATTCGTTTTGTCGAAGCAGTAGATGTTAAGATTGCCACAGAGGATTAGATACAGGTCTGGCCGCTTTTCCCTTGAGATGACTAATAAATCCATGATTGTTGCTGAGAAAGATGCAGACTCTGGCCCTGATATGTTCAAATATGTTTGAATAAAGGTTGAAAACTATCAATATTTTTGAACAAAGAGGGTTGGCGGGCCCACCCACTCTAATCGTGAGCGCCTGGATGTATGGGCTAGGATTCTTCAAAGACAAAACTTGGCAGTTTACCTGTCTGCATATTTCTTGAGGTTCTCCTATCTTCGGGACAAACTGGTTCTTATCCGTCCGTGGGTCTGTATAATACGAAAGATGGGGTCTTTGGCTGCTGGAACCTCTGTTTGATCTGAGATAAGTTCAGGTAACATATAGGATGTATGGCATACTTAGCAAAAAACAGCGATACCCCAGTAGAGGAGCGAAGTGCGCTGTTGTAAGTAAATGTAGCTGTGACCAAGAGGACATACCAATTACTTTGGTTTTGCAGAGCAAAACAGCAGCGATACTGCTCCATGGTCTGGTTAAGGCATTCCATCTGTTCATTCATCTGTAGATAATAGGCAGATGGTAGATGATTATCAATGCCTAGCAAACGAGTGAGAGCACGTCAAAACCAGGCAGTGAATTGGGTTCCCCTGTCGGTCACCAGTATAGCACGTAACCTGTATAGTTAGAAAACATGAAGTAAAAACAGTGATGCTAGAAGTGGAGCTGAAGGCACTTTTCTGGTGGCGATGAAGTGACCTATTTATGTCAATCAGGATGACAATGGTATCATGCCCAGAGAATGGGGGAAGATCGGTGATGAAATCCAAAGTGATCTTGTGCCGTGGGAGAGGGGTTATGCGTAGAGGCGGCAACAGCACCTGTGGTTTATCCTGATGCCATTTACATTAAGCACAGACTGCACAAGTGTCAATGTAGTTCTTAGTTTCTGCTTATATGGAAGGTCTTTAACTTTCTCAGGAGGTGCCAATCTGGTGTTGGAATGTACAAGCGGTCCTTGACATATGTTAATCTACTGCATATCATTAGCTGGTCCTTGGAAATGTTGGGTGTATGTTGTCTTACTGTGGGCGATAGAATGTCGGAAACAGGGGTAGTTGCTTGTAACTATTGGTTTAGTCTTATATTAAGTATCCCTTTGGGTCCAAATTCAAATAAAAATTAAACAAACACTGCAAATTAGGAATACTAAACAGCCTCTCTGGGCTGGTAATGGGATAGGGATATCCTACAGTCTTTTAACACTACTTTCTTGTTTTCTTGTAAATTCAATAAGCCCAGCAGAAATTGGAGGGTTCGCCGTCACTGTCTTCTTCCTAGAGTGAAGAAATGTCAAATGAGAAGACTTTGGGTCTCATTACAAGTTAGCCGGTCCGGATTTAACGGTGCCGGTAAAACCGTACCGGCACTGTTTTCCAGCCCGGCTAACTCCGAGTTATGTAGCCGTGTGGTGTTACAACCGCCAGGTCTGACCAGGCGGGCGTAACGCCACCGGCCGCACACAGACGTGGAAACACCGGCACCATTACTGCATGGTGCCGGTGTTTCCACTGCCCCCATTTCCCTGGAGTCCTATGGGACACCACAGGAATGGGAAGTAACGGAATGCCGGCTCTGGAATTACTGGACCACCGGGGCTGTAATGCCCCGGTGATTCTGGCAAGTCCAGAGCCGTTAAATCCCCACGAACCCGGCGACAGCCTGCCGGTTTTAATGCTGGGCTCATAATGAGGCCCATAGTATCAGTTTGGCCGTTACTTTTTCGGGACAGACAACCAATTACCACTATTCTCTTTCCCTGGGTCAATCTCGTTGTCTATCTGGTAAGCCCCACCCATCTTTCCATGTATTGGGAATGCTGTTTCTTGTTTTCTTGCTGTGTATGTCTAGAAAGTATGTTATCTGAGATACATTGTTTTTGATGCGGATATAGTTTCGAATATATTCTGCTAAAATAAAAAAATAAAAATAAATCAAATTTATTATTAAATGAAACTGACAATTGCATGCCCATGATTCCCCAGATGAATGCTTTCATGATGGCATATTGTTATAGTTTGAGAATTGTGCAAAATGTCTCCCCTCTCCTACCTCATAGCTGTAAAGAATCCTCAGTTGCGGCCACCTTAGCACCCAGGCTCAATTATGGGTGTGCCCTTTGCTTGGGCATTCCAGCATATCTAATGTGTTGCTCGCAGATTATCCAGAAGGCGGCAGCCAGAATGATGATGAGAACCAGCCTCCGGGATCTGCAGCAAGGTTCTATTTAAAACTCTGTATTGCACACAGAGCTTTCTAGGGCTATGGTCCCGGATTCATCAGCAAAAAGCTAATGCATTAACATCCCGGCCGTCAGCTACGCACCAGTACCACTCTTTTCCACCAAATTCCTAGGTTTTGTAGGAAAAGAATGGGTGGCAATACCCGTTCGGTAGAAGCCCCCCACCTTTGGAACACCATTTTGCTTAACGTAAGATCTTGGAAGTGCTGTGCGCTCTTTCGTGCAGCCCTCAAATCTTGTCTATTCTTAAGTTGAATTTCTGTCGATTACCATTTTATTTAAATCCTTAGGACCATCAGACCCTTGGGTAACAGCGGACTCTTTAAAACCCAAATCAAATCACAACAGTGGTACCTGTCCCGTCGGCAAGGATCCTGGGCAGCGAGGGTCTTCTGAAGACAGTTCATTACCAAATCCCGACAGGTACTGGGGAGAAAGAAAAGACGGGTTAGAATCCATCAAGAGTAGGTCCGCCTTGTGCAAGATAGTAGTAGTAGTATTACATGCATGGTTTGTTTGTGCAGAGAACTATAATAAATGGGTGCTTATGTAAATTTAGCAGCGCAGCAATGATATAACACCTCCTACTGTTACCGGGACCAACGGCACGCCCCTTTGCAGTGGATGCATTAGTCCATTCAGCCATCTCACTGAATAAGGTACAGTCTGTTTATATATAATTTTGCGCATTTCAACCACTAAAGATATACAGATGTGGTAACATGATCCAAGATGCAGACGATGATGAATGCAGTGGTGATTGTGCCAGTGCTGGGTAATGGATTTTATTAATTTTTTTTAACTGTTTTTATTCGCATTTTCATAAACATTAACATTGGGACTATTAACTTGTCCTCCCTCCCCACCGGCTGCTATGTTGTTATATTTCCATTTACACCTTTAGAGTCTTTGTCTCACCCTGTGAACATATCCAATATTCGTATTCTATGTGGGCACCACTGTAACATATCGTCACTCTGCAAATATTCTATCACAATTCCCCAGTCTGTTATAAAGTTTTGGTGTGTCTCTTGTATATTATACATGATTCTCTCCATCGCTACAAATGACCATACCCTCTGTAGCCCTTCTAGATTGGTCGGGGGGTGTTTTCTGTTTCCATTTTTGTGCAATCGCTAACCACGCGGCTGTTAGGAGTCCCGTAAAGTTCCTCTTTTGTGTTTTTGTCATTGTCCTATCTTTGGGGTCCCACATGCTACACATCCATACCTCTTCCCCTAGATCCTCTTCTCCCTTAAACATTTCTTGCATTTGGGACCTTACCTCTGTCCAGAAGCCTCATAGTTCCGGGCAGTCCCACCATATGTGTCTCCAGTTGGCCACCTCGTCACATTCTCTCCAGAATTTATTTTGAATTGTGTGAAACATTCTGTGAATTCTTTCTGGGGTGTAGTGCCATTGTATCATTATTTCCGTCCACGCCTCTCTTGTCTGTATCGCCCGTGTCCATTTGGGGATTATTTGCCAAACATATGTCCATTGTTCTCTCGTGATCTCTTTTCCTAATGTCGCTTCCCATTTCTTCACGTAGAGCCACTTTGTTTCTTCTGTCTGTGTATATATGAATCTGTACATTGTTGAGACAAATTTCTTTTCTCCTGGTTGTGTCATGATATATGTCTCGAATGGGGTTAGAGCTCTTGTTGCCGCGTGCGTTATTCTCTGGGAGGAGAGCCAATGATAAAGTTGTTCGTATTTGAACCTGTCCTTTTCCGTGAGGCCTAGAAGGTCTCGGCAGTCTGTGTAGGTTCTGATTTGTTGGTCTTCGTACATGTCTCCCACTTTCGTGGACTCCGCTTCAATCCATTTCTGGAATGCTCCTTTTTCAGTGCCCGGTTGGAATTCAGGGTTATCGAATATAGGCATAAATGGAGCCGGGTCGTTAGTCAGCATTTCTTTCTTGGTTGCTTTGTTCCATACTTCTAGGGTCGCGCTCATGATCTCGCTTATCCGAACGTTCTGGTGTCTGTTTTCAGGGGCTATCCAGAGTAGCTGGCGCATATTTGTCCTTGCTACTGCCCTGTCTTGTGCTTCCCGTAGTTTTTCTGATGTGCTAGGGATCCATTCCTTCAATACCCACAGCTGTGCAGCCTCGTAGTATTTACAGAAATGAGGTAGTGCCATTCCTCCCGCCGACTTTTGTGCCGTGAGTACCATGTTTGAGAGTCTTGGAGTTTTGTTCTGCCATATATATTTGGTAATTTGTTTGGTGTTTTGAAAAATGTAGATGGGATTTGTATAGGGAGGGCCTGGAAATAATTAAGCAGTCTGGGTAGAATGGTCATCTTGATGACTGTCATTCTGCCCCACCATGTTATTGAGAGCGGGTTCCACCTTTCCAGATCTCTTTTTACTTGGTCCATAAGTTTCGGGTAGTTCTCTGCGTATAGGCCTTTGATCGTGTTAGTCATGGTGATGCCGAGGTATTTTATCACCTTCTCCGCTACGCGTAAATGCAGTTCTTCCACTCGCCTGTGGATCTCTTGTTTGTCTCCTGCTAGGACCATCACCATGGATTTTTGCCTGTCTGTTTTCAGGGGCTATCCAGAGTAGCTGGCGCATATTTGTCCTCGCCACTGCCCTGTCTTGTGCTTCCCATAGTTTGTCTGATGTGCTAGGGATCCATTCCTTCAATACCCACAGCTGTGCAGCCTCACAGTATTTACGGAAATGAGGTAGTGCCATTCCTCCTGCCGACTTTTGTGCCGTGAGTACCTTGTTTGAGAGTCTTGGAGTTTTGTTCTGCCATATATATTTGGTAATTTGTTTGGTGAGTGTTTTGAAAAATGTAGATGGAGGGCCTAGAAATAATATAGCAGTCTGGGTAGAATGGTCATTTTGATGACCGTCATTCTGCCCCACCATGTTATTGAGAGTGGGTTCCACTTTTCCAGATCTCTTTTTACTTGGTCCATAAGTTTCGGGTAGTTCTCTGCGTATAGGCCTTTGATCGTGTTAGTCATGGTGACGCCGAGGTATTTTACCACCTTCTCCGCTATGCGTAAATGCAGTTCTTCCGCTCGCCTGTGGATCTCTTGTTAGTCTCCTGCTAGGACCACCACCATCGATTTTTGCCTATTGATCTTCAATCCCGATATGGTGCCGTATTGATCTATTTCGCGTATGAGAGGGGCAATGTTTTTCCGGGTCCGCCATAGCCATCATCATGTCGTCCATGTATGCCGCTGTTTTATGTGAGATCCCTCCCATATCGATGCCTTTAATGTCAGGACTTGCTCTAATTTTCGCCAGCAGGGGTTCCAGGAATATTGCGTATAACAGCGAGGAGAGGGGGCACCCCTGTTTCGTTCCTCTTTCTATTTTGAACTTGTCTGTAAGATCTCTGTTCACCGCTATCCTTGCCGTAGGTGAATTATAGTTGGCCCGCATCATATTTATGTAAGGTGCTCCCATGCCCATTTTGGTAGTGTCCCTCGCCAGAGGCCTGATTGTTTACGTAGTTTGCGGAGTGTGATCCACAGGTAGTTTGGGGAGGCCTCCCCACAGGCCTCTCTGTTTCTCCCTCTGGTGTTCTCTGCCTTTCTCTTTATACACCTGCAACCCCTTAACAGGTGTGGACCCTTCATTAGGTTTGCCTGACCATGATTAAGGGACATGCCTGACTCTCACCATACTCTGCAGGCATCCTCCTCGTCCCAGTACCAGAGTGGTAAAATGAAGGTGCAGTGTTCATTACTCTCAGTCTCCTCTTCTTTGTCCCAGTACTTTCAAAGGTTAAATGTGGGGCAATGAGGGGAGAGGTCTTGACCCATAAAGGTCTGGGGAGGGCTAGGTTGGTCCTCACTAGGGAAAGGTGGATACCATATCTCGCCTGTGAATACGCCACTCCCAATCTCCGAGGACCTTCCATCTAGGGGATCGATCCTCCCTCGCTTCTCATCCCCCAGGGTCATGATCCAAAAGCGATGGCCTTTCCCTGGCCACCTGAGAAGATGATCCATGGGGTTAAGGAGTGAGGATGCCATCAGGTTTCTCACAGTAGGGCACATGGAACAGGGCTAACACTGGGCGTTAAGGTGTGAAATGAGGGGTCAAAGCAGCAGGAGCAGTGCCCTAAACTAGGAAAAATCACCCCAAACGCTACTGAAATTATTTACACATTCCTTTCAAGAAAAAGGTAATTTGATCTTGAGAAATTTGCCAATGCTCTGATAGCAATGTCCTCCCTTTGATCAGGTTTCCAGTCCACTATGCTGCTACTTGTTGGTTAAGAGGTTACCTACTGTCTGAAATTTGAATTTGAAGGCCTGGGAGGGTTGACGATTCTGCAAAGCATTAGCCAAGGCTGAGCATTGGGTTGTGTAGCCCTGTTTTTGGGGGCTACTGTAAGACTATGTGATTTACTATTTTTGCATATGCATTTCATGGAAATTACACAGTATAAAATCAATAAAAATATGTTGTTTTCAATGTTGTATTATTACACATTGATAAAAGTGCTTCTTCATGGAAGTGTATTATTTCTAAATAAAGATTTATGATGATACAAATATTTTAAGATACGCATTGGCAAAGCTCAGCGTTTTGGTGGGTGCAGTTTATTGCATTTTACATTTATAGGCATGGATGCAGTAAATAATTGGGCCTTGCACTCTGTCGTGGCCGGAGGATCCACAGATAACTCGAAGTGAAGGTCTTAAAATTCAAGGGTCTTTATTGAACAGTAGAAATGCAGCAATCCGTCAGTCCTTCCTCCTCTCCCATAGTCTGTCAAACGTAGGTCAAAAGGTCACTTGCAGCCTTTTGGAGTTTAAGTGCCCTTGAATTTCTTTCATGACTATTGTGGTTGGATGCTTGGCTTTCGTGGCAGTTGTCAGGGTGTTGTTCTCCTCTTGGCATGGAACCGCCACCACCACTTCATGTGCTCTGGGTCATCTGAACTTGGCCCAGGAGGATCTTAGCAAATATTGTGTTGGGCCCTGAGATTTTCGGGATTATGCTGCTAGTCGTAGACCTTGTCACAGTCTCTCCTAGCACTTGGGTCTCAACCACCCTGTTAGCTTATTGCCCCTCGTCTTGGGCGCTTCCACCACATCAGCAACCTCACTTTCTTTGCCATTGGTCTTCCACTCATTTTCTTCGTAACATGTTCTTGATGCCTTGCCACAGGCTGCTTCGCTTCTCTTCTTACAACCCCTTTCTCCCTCCTCAACCACTTTCTCCTCGGACCATTATTCTTTCGTCTTCTTCCTCAGAGTTCCTCCCACCCTCCTTGCAGTGGTTTCAATATTTCTTAACTGACAACACTTTTTCTATTTGCTGGGCTGGAAAACGGTCTTCCTGCTTCCCCTTACAATGTGGTGTTCTCTGGGAATATGTTCTTGGCCCTCTGCTCTCCTCAATGTACACCATTCCCCGTTCCTCCATTACTGCTTCCTTTGATATTTCTTGTCACTTCTATGCTGGCGATTCCTGGATCTTTGTCTCTTTCTCCTCCTTATCAGACTCTCTTCGCTCTACTCTCATAGCCTGCATGCATGCCATCCGATTTTGGATGCACTCTCACTTTCTTCCTCTCAATGCCTCAAATAGAGATTTTCTTCTTTTCTGCTTCAACTATTCCTCCCCATTGCCGTCTCATTCCCTACCGCTGTCCAACACCTTTCCTATTCTGTTCGTAATCTAGGAGTTCTCTTTCTTTCTCTCTGAATGACTCTTATCTGTTCCTGTCGATTTCAACTTTACAATATTCAAAAAGCCTGTTTGTTTCTTTTCATGCTGCTATACTACTCATTTTGCTTCGTCCTTTCCCATCTTCTCCCTGCTTGCCAGCTTTCTCCTTAACGTTCCATCGTTAATTCATCTATTCTTCTGTCTTTCTCCTCGTACACCACTACCTGTCCATCGGATCTTCCCCTACCCTCTCTTTCTATTCCGCCAATGTCTTAAAACTGATCTGCTGTCTTCTTCACCGAAAAAGTCTAGGCACTCCATCACGACTTTTGAACTTATCATTTGCACACTTCTATGTGCTGTACAGCGCTTTGGTGAAAACATTATAAACATCAATAAATAAATATAAATACAAAACACAAAGGGGGAGATACAAGCATCAGGGAGGGCAAACCAGAGGACTGAAATAAAGTTGGTGAGGCAAGACAGGACTAGGAAGCGGTGCAAGAGAGAGCAGGAGAGTGCCTGTGGTGGTGTGATGGTTCTATACGAATTGTCCGCATGACAATTGACCTTCTGCACAATTGACCGAATTTAAACAGTCAATTAGGATATATATGCAGGGGGAAACCCCCCACAACCCCACACTCAATACAACCCCACCAACCCCCCACCCAATCCCCTTATATGATTAATACCCCAAACCAACCCATTATATATGTAAAAATAACCAATTGTGCAGAAGGCCAATTAGGACTACTGTAATTCGAACAAGTGTGGCATTCGGTCAATTGTATTCGAACAATTTGGGTAATACTGGTGTGATGAGGTATGTGAGAGAGGGTGATATGATATGATGTGGGTGCATGTGAATATACATGTAGTGAAGAAAGAGAGAGGATATCTGCAAGGATTAAAGAGAGGGTAAGTGCAGGGCAGTGGGTGCAAGGCAGAGCATGCAAGATTGTGCGAGAGAGATGCTCTGGGGGAGATGCAACCCCTGGGATTTGCTTTAAGGGGGATCCCTTTAGTACCTTCCTGCACCCTACCTGGAGGTTTAGGGGCCCGCTGTGGAGTGGAGAGTGGCAGCCAGAGAACAGGTATACAAAGTGCTTGGAACGTAGGGTCAGATAGCGTAAGCAAACTCAGAAAGAAAGTATGCCTGGTCGCACTGTACTGCATAGAAACCCTGAGACAGAAATCTGGGACTCGCGAAACAGTGAATTGGGGGGAAACTGGAAGAAGGGCCCCTCAAGACTCCAGCCCTCGCATATAGAGCCCAGAACAGCCAAAAAACTACAGGGGAAGAAGTCAAGCGTACTAGTCCCACCGGACTACGTGGAAACAGAGACCTCTGGTGGTGGTATAGAGGAGATTCCCCAGAGTCCTTCCACACATACCAAGAGCCAGACAAGCTGCAAGAGAGATCCCTTCCCAGAACTCCAACGTAGACCTTGTTGTCTGGGTCCAAGGAACAAGGTGAGAGATATACAAAGCACCAGTTAAAGGCAAAGTAAAACATACCCCAGCACTCCCCTCAGGCCCTAATACCACCACCCCTAACTCAGCCAGGACAGCACAATGAGAAACCTTCCCAACTCAACAGGTCTTACACACACAAAAATGTAATTGGCCTTAAAACCACCCAGGAAACATCAATCAAAAATTCCCAATGAAAAATTAGGTAAGCTGGCCCCAGAAATGTGTAATTCACTAGGCTAAACCTTCTTGAATGCAAAGAAGGCAACAAACTAGGGAGAGAGTGAAACGGGTTGCTTGACAAACATACGCTCAAAACACGTGGCAGGTTTTAAAGATGGTAATCAGCTCTTTGAAACCCCTGGCCCCTACGTTCTCGATAACAAAGCATCACTCCCAATCTGGTCATTGAGAGAACCACATGACCAAATCAGACAATCGGGGAGCAGACACCTGGACAGGACAGTATAAAAGAGGCTGTGTTTCCTCAGTCTGGGGGAGGAAAGCAGGAGTGCAGCTGTGGCTTGCAGAACAGTTGGAACAGAGCCAGAAGAAGGCCCAAGGAAGCTGAAAAAAGTCAGAGGAGTGCAGTGCCTTGTGAGACTGCAGAGACCAGGGTACCATAACCCCTATATGGAGAGAATGGCACCTTTTCCCATGCAGAGCGCAAGAGCTGGGAGAGAGATTGATCCAGGGAGAGAGCCAGACCCAGGGAGAAAACCAGACCCTGGGAGACAGAAGGGCAGAGCCAGAGTCCCACAGAGAACCCTGAAAGCCTTCTCAGTGTTGCCAGTCAGCTGTGGGGGAGAATCAACACCCCTGGAAAGTCAGAGAGAGCATCAGCTTGCTAAAGGCTACACCTCAGACCCTGAACAAGATCAGCAAAGACATTACATTACTGCAAGCTTACTTGGGGCTATATTCCGGTCCCTGACATGTGCCAGGGACCAAAAAGGGAGCGACTGAGCCCAGGAAGACAACACTTGGCTGGTGGGTTAGTGTGAAATGTACCCCAGCAGGGATGGATACATTACTTCTAGTAAGTAATGGTTTATGGTTATCCCTCAAGGTCAAGAAGGATTGTAAATTCTGGCTGGTAGGTGCCAGTTGTGTGTACATTTACAGGGCCCAGGAGGGCAACCCAGGATTAGAGGAATACCATTGGAGCAACCATCCAAATCAAGGAATTAGCAGTCTTCGGTGGATTAAACACTCTTTGACAAGGAGTGAACTGAAGAAAGCCCAAAGGCTTAGAGTAGGGACTTGAACTGGTGCACTGGGTCTGCTTATTAGGGACCCTTGCATTTGTTCATCCTTCATCCTGACGCTGATACTTATATCTTTCGCCTCTTGTGATTTCGCTTATTTCCCAAAGATCCTGTAAGAGTTCACCTAATCCATATACTCTGGCACGTGTTGTCAGAGGTGAGGCTAATCACGGATCAAAGAGTGAAGACCCTTGGTAGCAAGGGCCACGATCAGTCCAGCGGTTGTAAACCTCATTCCTCCACTAGAGTTGTTTTCAATTGTATGGTGGCATGGAATGAGAAGTCTGACCAAACGTGGCATAGTGGATGTCATAGACTTTTATTTCTTTAATGAACAAACCTATCTATCCATAACTGGAGGTGGTTTCCCCAACTCACACAAACTAAAAACTTGGCTAGTCATGAGGTCTGTGTGGTTCAAATCAAAAGTTCACCGTCCTAGTCCAAACTCCTATTCTATCCCCACCAAAACCTAATCTAAGAAAAATACTTATTTCTAATACCCTGGAGAATTACTCCCTTCTCCTAGCTGTGAGTCTCTCATGGTGTGGCGTCCTCAAGCTCAGGAAATGTTCCAAGGTTCACAAACAAAGGAAAGGTTCCCAAGTTCACTACAAAATAAACAAAGCTCCAGGTGGGGCTAGGAGAATGACTCCCTCCTCCTAGCATGATCCCCAGTTCTTTGTAAGCCTCTTACAGGCTATCCGATCTTCAACTTCTTTAACAATTCTTTAGTTCCCTTCAAAGGCTTCTTCCACTCGCTACTTTTTCTATTTTGGTTGACTTGCCCCAACTGGGATGATGACGAGGTTCCCTGATTCCTCCTTATTTCTCCAGTACCACACACTTGTGGAACTGGCCAGAGAATAGCCTCACAACGTGCTTCATTACTTTCTGTTATTTTTCTACTTCTTCTTCTGCCTCTCGACTCACAGTCTCAAACTTTCCCGGGACCCTTCTGGACGTATTCTAATTCCTGTTATGTTTTCTCGGGGAATGATTCACCGGTTTCGCCAGGGGTTGCAGGTTTGTTCTTCTGCTACTTATACTTCTACTTATAGGTCTGGTTCTTCTCGTAGGGCGGCTTGTCTTCGCAGCCAGGTACTGCTGGTGGTCGTGGCACCAGTTCCAGACTGGACGGTCCACCCGTTACAGGTCCCACCACTTTCTCATGCTCCCCACACATGTAGGCGGTCCCAGTGCAGTTCTCGGACTTCACGGCCCACCCATGACAGGTCACGCCACCACCATTCAATGTCTATACTTCAAGAGCACCGGATAACAGCCGACTCGCAACACACAGTCCATGCGTCCCGCTGCGCGTCTCTGCTTCACTGGAAAGCTGTCTCACTGCAGTCTCATGAAGCCCAGTTTCAACCTTGCAGGCTACACAATGACGTCCTCGCTCGCAGGGTTCGCCTTTCAGGATTCAGAACAGAACAGCAGGGACTGCCCCAGCGTAACATCAGTTCGACTGACAAAAGCTGGTTGAGCACTCTTCCTTCTCGATTGTAACGTGCTTGAGTTCTACAGATTGTCTGACAGTTTACAATAACATGTGTTTTCAGACTGTGTATCTTAGGTAGAGAAGGTTTGGTTGTTATTACCCTATGCGGTCAGGAGTTAAAGGAGCTGTGTCCTGGACTCACGTCCATATTCCCAGGAAGCGAATTACCTCCCCATGAGGTCCTTCCACATGTTACCACCCGTAGGGGGACTATTGGTTAGCGGTCTCACCTCCCTAGCCTCATGCAAAGGGACTTCCCTCTGGGGAGAAGTGACACCATCTGGAGGATTGTCACAATTGCCACTGGTTCACTGCTTTCATAGTCAAGCAGTTCATTCTGCAGTATTATTTCCTTTAATTACTATAGGGCTTCATCAAGCCCTTACTACTACATATATAAAGTTGTTGAATCTTATTTGGTGTGTGCAGAGTGTTCTATTGCCCCCCAGGCCTGATAGTACCATCCATCAAAAAGCAACCCAGAACTCCATCTTCATAGTGTGATTTTATGGGAATATGTTGTAATAAATCCATTACATGTTGAGAGGACAAATGATGAAATGTATTTACCTCAAACACATTTTTTCAAAGCAATTTTGGAAAAATATTTCCCAACCAACATGGTTTTTCCATTCTAAAAATCGGCCTCAAAATGTTCCCTTACCACTAGCCACTGGCTGTTGATAATGGACTTTTTATCTCTGGCTAGTAGCTTTCAACTTCACATGTGCACCCCTGCTAAAATGTAATCATCATACATCATATCCAGGAACCTTTGTGTTAGCAGAGTTTCCACCTCCCTTTTATTTTACTGACACATACGATATTATCATGAAGCCGGTATAACAATTTGGAAAATCAACAAAAGCTGGTGTGTCCACCTTTGAAACAAAAAACTTCTAATCGACTACTACCTTTGAGTTAAATAAAACGGTACCGATATTTATATGGCAGACATGAATATAGCAAGATTTCTATTCATTCTTATTTAATATTCCCGCCTTCCATAATCTCAAAATATGAACAAGTGGCTGTTCATTTTAAATCAAAAAGGTCTCAACAATGGGAGTGGAAGATTTCATAGAAATAAAGGCACCCAGGGTGACGTGATCTAGCAGCCGCATTATAGTACATGATAGTCTGCAAAACCGCTATACAAGCATGTAACTAATGTTCTTATTAGAGGCTAGCATCACATCACTATTGACCTGTTATACGAAAATTACATCACTACCGGAACTGTAATCAGTTTTTACAGCTGGTTTGTGACACACGCGGCCTATTGCTACACAATTTCAGCTGTCAGTGAAGCAGTTAATTAAGAAGCATTTTTGTGCACTGCTGGAGTTTTAACAAGGACGAGCAGAAATCCATCCGAATATTAGCATTTTTATTAAACCACAAACGATATTTAGATGCCTTTTACTATACTGCTTAAACTTTTCTGCAAGACCTTACAAGCTGACTAATAGTGTTTGTTTTAATCCAAACCGATTGTACATTGACTGTATGCATCAACAACTGAAATATATCTCACCGTAGATTAAGCAAGAGGCCATGCATTAAAGGTGATGAGAATGTGTGCCCATGTATATTATAAGGAATAAAATACCCTTTACCTTATATAAAAAGGATATTACAAGTCAACTTAGGTTTCCATAACCCTACAAAGAAAACTGAATTTCGGCTTTGTGCCTCCATTTGGTCAAGGAACTGCTCAGTGGCTTCCAATACCTTTATGACATACAGGAGAGGGTTCTTCAATCCATATATCTCACTCCCAAAAAAGTGGTAACCTGTGCCACTAAATATGTAGTTTATTACACCATTCAATGGATATAGCTCAAACCTTGCGATTGGACACGGAGTTTCCAGGCTTGCACGGTTCCAATGTTCTTACACATTTCAGATACCCGTGAAGTCGTTTTTAACATTTCACGGCCACTTATTATAAGTTTGGGTTTTTGCAGATTGGGTGCAGTGTGCTGCTGTTATGGATCTGTTGGGTTAACAGCCTAGCCAGAGACACTGCTAGATAAGCAGGGAGGCATTCAGCTCACGTGTATTTGGAGGAGGGACACAAGTCGAGTACAGTTGATGATTATGCATGAAAATCCCAAAGGGTGGCTGCCCTGAGATCCCCCCCCAAAAAAAAACTCTTACCAACCTGGTGCCACATGCTTGTGCCACGGCTGGCACCTGCTGTACTGCTGATGTGTGGCTCTGCCTGGTGGAGCAAGTTCTACCAGCCAGGAAAGAGGAAATGCCATCCTTTGCTCCAGCAGCAAGCATGTACCCACATAGAAAGAGAAATGGGGCGCCTGCACCGTGGCACGACCTATGGGCCCCTGCTGGCAGGTGCATGGCAAGTGCGGCAGCCATTTTAAAAGGGCAGCACATACGTTTCCTTGATAACGGAGCCCGGCGGATACACTATATGGCTTTCAAATATTATTCCAAAACCTGCATTTGGTCTAACATTTTATATAAGACACTGAAAGCTAGCATTAAAGTAAGACTTAGTCAACATAATTAGCTATGTTTTAAACGGATAAACTATAGAGAATAAGTTAAACAAAAATAAATTGAAAAGGATGTTATCTACCATGAAGACTTTAGACCAAACAAAGGGTCAAAACTGTAGCATTTCTACTATTCCAAGATGGTGGCCTCGCTCACGTATATACATAATGGAGGCCTGCTGCGCTGGATCTTTCCATGCTGCACCTTCTCTTAGCACCTCCATCTCCAGTAGGCGAGTAGGCCAGTCGGCTCCAGGCCTGTAGGGACCCGTGGACACTGCCCATGGTCGGCTCCTACTCCTGCCTGCCCGTGCCTCTGAGCTAAACTTCTATTTATTAGTTCCAATGGAAACATTTGAATCCGCCTAATTTTAACATTCTTAATTCATATGAAAAACATAGTATGAAAAAATGAACGGCTTGTTGAGTCCTTCATCTACAGAGCTAAAAATACATAATTCTAAGAATGGTTTACTTCATTTTTAAGTCAATTAATCGTGGAAGGCCCAATCCATGTTTTGCCTCTGTGTGCATCACCAAAGTGTAGGAATGTGCACGTTTTGTACAAAAGAAAAGTGAAATAACCCAACACGTGTATTCCTTTACAATAAAAACGTGGTTATATAAATCATGGACCACATCAGCTGTCTAAGCAAAAAGGTGGGGTTTCCACCAGGCAATGAAGACAGAGCCCATGTGGCAATATACATGCACACTATGCAGCACTCGCCAGCGGCCCGCCACAGAAGGCCTTAAAATACAACAACTCACAAAGAAGGTTCAAGGGTTTTAATGTGTTCTTCAAAGGGGTCCACCTAATCAGTATCCCTGTCTCGTCTTTGGACTTTTCCCATCCTAGCCCAGTTGTCCTTATTCCTCAAGATGGTTATAGTGATTGTCAGTCCCTACTGTCTAAAAATCTGACTGGCT
The DNA here is from genome assembly GCF_040938575.1 of Ambystoma mexicanum. Lineage (NCBI taxonomy): Eukaryota > Metazoa > Chordata > Amphibia > Caudata > Ambystomatidae > Ambystoma > Ambystoma mexicanum. The sequence goes on along the minus strand of NC_090939.1, from coordinate 88,165,199 downwards.
AGTCATGTGGGCCTAAAGGCAATTGACTTATATAGCGTTCTCCCACTGGGGTCTTCTAGGGGGATCCTATTCTAAGGGTCCCAGGAAATAGGAATACTCCAAACTATATGAATGGGAGCCTTTCAAGCACCCAGCCTTCACTTGGTCTTCCCCTCTCATCCTCTTATATTCCTTGCTCTGATGTCCTTTCCTTCCTTTCCCTTCCTGCTACTCTCTCCCTTCTCTCTCTCTGTTTCCTGTCCCACTGATGTTCTTCTGCCTTACGTCTACTCCTTCCTCCTACCTTCCGATCTATTCGTCCTCTCTATTCCCTCTACTCTCCACTCCCTACACTACAATCCACCCCATCTGCTTCCACACTTACTCTCTTTTAACTCTCCCAGTCACCTTTCTCAATCAGTCTCATTACTCTACTCTCTGACTTGGTCTCACTCACCTTACACGCACTCTCACACCCAAGTACCACTTTCTCTCAACAACCAATACCTCACCTGTGTCTCTAATGTCTTCCACCACCTTTGGTCTACCATCCTTTCACAGCCTATCCTCTTAGTCCGCCTCCTAGCTCCTTGACCTCACCTGAACTACCAACACGTTCCCATTTGACTAGTCCCCTTAATCCTCCTCCTCCCACTTACATTGGTCCTCCCCAGGCCAATCTCTGACTTGCTGTCCCCAGGGGCTTGTTTACAGAGTTCAAAATCCATTAATTCACCTTTAAGCCCCACTCCGTTTCAAGCCAAGGGTCTGCAGCCGTTCCATGATGGTCGCCGAATGCAATGAGTGCCCCCCTTTCCGGTCACAGAGTGCTTCTGTAGTGCGCCATGATCACTGCTCTGTAGCAGGCAACTTTCTCCTGGTTGTTGGTGTGCCACTGTCTGTTAGGGAGAATTCTCTGTTTAGGCTGAATTTCCTAACCTAGTGAGTCCCCCACCAGCTTTGCTGGATTTCTGGAGTTTGTTTTTTTCTCCTGCCAAGAGTGAGTCCCTTTTCCTCACACTCTTGGACATGATTTGAGGGGTTCCTTTGACTAATAATGTGTTTTATGGGCTATGGGGTCTTTTACTCCATAGGGTCTCATGCGTTTTTACTATGTGTGTTACACAGCACCCTCAGTGCAGTGACACAGGGGTGTCATAGTGACACCCCACCATAGACTCCATACCCTGGGACTGACTACTGTCTCCCAGGACATGTAAAGTCACCATTGGCTTTACTAGTCCCAAATTATGAACAGAAACCAGTACAAACCATCATATTGTGGACGTACTGGTCGGGGCAATTTGATTGCCCCGGGGTCTGTTATTCGAGGGGGCACGTCTCCATCCCCCCTGATCGAGTTTTGGCTGGTGGCAGTGGATACTACTTTTTATATTCGACCGCAAATATATCTCAATGGGATTTTCCCATTGTTCGAGGCTACCAACTTTAATTATTTAATTCCTATAGCCTCGAACATACCACTGGGTTATTTATTTAATATTAATTCACCGGTTGGTATTTTTTGCCAGAACTCGATTCTAAAATGGCGTTTGTGTTCTCTTCTGTGACTCCAACCCAAGTCGAGCCCTTTGTTCCACTTTTTGGCGGGCTTCTTCACAGAAGCCTCCAAAAGTGGTACCACTCTGTCTGGGTACCACAGGGAGTGTGGGAGGGGGTATAGGCTCCCAGGACTGAGTTGCCTTGGCAACTCAAGTCACACTCTTGTGTGATTGGCCCAAGTGGTGAGCCGGCCGGCTCACCACTTAGCATGTTTGATTGACAGCTAGGCTGAATGAATGGGGGTTTCTTGCATAAAAGCAGGGCTTTTGGGACTGGAACTTCAGAAGTCGCCACAGTACCTGAGAATCCAAAGAGGGAGAAGCTGAGCCGACCTGCAACGACGACACCACCGGTGGAGCCCTGCTGAACCGTCTCACCACTTCCCGACGACAGAGGAGATCTTCTTGCCGGAGAGTCTCTTCCCCTTGAGCTGGTGGGGACAACCAGTTCGCTTTCCTTTTTCGCCTACCAGGACGTCTAGTGGTCGAATTGCCCGTGCCAAGCACCCCGGCAACCGGATAGCCACTTACCACTGAACCGCGAAAGAAAGGACCACTCCTTTTAATCAAGAAACTCCACGGCTGGTTTCTTCCCTGGCAGCACAATGACCTCCTGCTTTCCTCCCCGCCGAGATCTTCTCTTCCGCCGGACGAAGCACCGAATCGCAACCGCTGCCAGGAACAACTGCCCCCGCTGGAGTGTTCTCACCATTTCAAGGTACTGTGTCCGCCTGGCCTCCCTTTCTATAGATTGCTACAAGGTAACAGTAAATCCTTAACCTTCTAGACTAGGCTGGCCTCTTGACCATCTAACTGGTCCCTTTCTTTTGGTCCAACTTCTTTATGAACCTTTTCGAGACTTTGTGCACTTTTCAACCGTGTGACCTTGGACACATTTCGTTCTGATCCTCTTAAAGTGGATCCGGCTTCCTGAACTCTAACTTCACGGTTCGATTCTGCCTACCTCTCTTGCTGTGTTCTTTTGAAAGTGTTGGTATCTGTTTCAATTTATGCTCTGCCTTTCTCTCCCTTTGAAACCAAATTATTAGAGTGCCATCTGCGTTAAGCGCTCACCACTGTCTGAAAATAAGTGGGGCTTTACTTAAGACTTGTCTAATATTCTTTTAAGGGAGTGTATATACTTTAGTGACTGTGTTTTTGAACATGCTTGAGATTAGTGCCAGTGTGTTTTCTTAGATGTGTTTTTAAATAAATAATTATATATCTTTTACACCAAAGCTCTGGTCAGTGTTTGCTTGTCCTACTGTGTTTATCTGCGCTATTGTGTATGCTCTGTATACTGCCTAACTCTTCTTGAGAGAAGTCTGACTGCTCAGCCACAGCTACCAGGTAAATCTGGGTGGTGCGGACTGCTACCAATTGGGTTTACTGCTAACTCCTGTAGTCCTAAACTTTTTGCAGTGGTCCCTAAGGGAACTGCACAGGTTTCTGCTTAACACTGGTGTACAGCGGTGGGATTTGTATTGAGTATACACTTTAGTGTGCTTGTGGATACTTTAGGACAACTAACCACAAAGCTTAGCATTAAAAAGCTGATTTTCTAAAACCGGTCTACCATGGAAAGCTATACCCTAGAACCGTTGTCTGCTAAAACTGCTGATTGCTTGAAAGTATTTTGTAGACATAAGAACCTCTCTGGGAAGGGCAATAAAATCGAACTTATAGAAAGATTGTTAGAAAATCAAAGTCTGGGTGGTACAGAGGAATCTACCCCCCCCCCCCCCCCCCAGCAAATGTAGATAACAGTGATGGTATTGATCCGAATCAAAGTATTGATAATCTTGATAATGAGTCAGAAGAGGAAAGCGAGCCTAATGCAGTTAGCCACCCTGAACCTCTGTCTGCCTTACCAACTGTACCTACTGGACCTATACCAGGTCCCACATGTAATCCTGAATATTTTGAATTTAAAAAAATGAAGCTGGAATTAGAATACAAACGTTTTATTGCTCAATCTGAACGGAATCAAGAGTTAAAGTTCAGGAGAATCAATGCCCAAGCTGAGCAGAAGCAAGCTGAGTTGAAGCTCAGAGAAATGGAGCTTAATCATGAGCTAGAAATTAAAAAGTTGTCTGTGGAAACTGCTTCTCTCTCTTCTGGTTCTTCTAGAAGTTCCAGTCCCAAAAGACCCCGGATGCCTAAGGAATGAGTGGGTATGTATGAACCTAAGTTGGATGTGTTGGATTGGTTGAAAATGTTTGAATATAATCATGGGCTCCAGGACATCACAGGGAATGAGCTACTTCCTTGGTTGTTCTCTAGGCTCCACCCTGTTGCAACTGATGTGGTAATGGAGTTGGACGAGGTGGATAAGAAGGATTATGAGTGCGTGAAGCTAGCTTTAATAGCTAGATTTGGGAAGACCCCTTCCCAGTACCATAAGAGGTTTAGGACCCTCAAAAAGCATGATGGTACCCCTTGGGCTACCTGGGTGAGTGAAAGTTTGAAAAACTTAGAGGGATGGATTAAGGGTTATAGGGTTAACACTTACGAGGGAATGAAGAATCTTGTAATGTTGGAGTCAATTTATGATGCCTGCTCTCCTGAGCTCAGACAGCACTTGGCTGATTCAAAGGAATTGGATTCCAGGAAGCTAGCTAAGGCTGCTGACTTGTGGGTTGCCAACAGGGCTACCCACAAAGATTCTGGGGCTACTCAGAAGAAGGATGAGGGAAAACAGCCTAAAAAGGACTCTAAAGAGAATTCTAATAATTCCAATCCCAAAGAGGGCCTCAAACAAAACCATAAGGGTAAACCACAAGGCTAATGTACCTTCTGGGGTCAAACCAGAAGGAGGTCAGAACAAGCCACCATTCCAAAAAGCATTTGGTAAATGCTTTGGTTGTGGCTCTACTTACCATGTGAAAGGAGATCCCAGATGTAAGGGTAAACCTTCAGGGGTCCAGCTTGTCTCCTTAGCCTTCATTCCAGAGGAGGAAGTACAAATGGCAAGTTGAAACTTTCTATTACTGCCTGACTAAACCATTGGAGTCTCGGCCAGTGTTTCTTTAGTGTCTCTGGGTTTGTGGGAACAACAGAATTTAGATGTCTATAATTCTATCCCAGATAATACTAAAGAGTATTATAAGGACAGTGTCCAGGTGAATGGTCAGGAGACCTCTGCCATTAGGGACACTGGGGCCAGCATAACTGTGGTGGACAAATCGTTTTTTCAGGCTGAGGATGTTGCTAAGGCACCCAAACGCCTCACCAAGTTAGCTGGAGGGCCTGTGCAGATGCTTCCCCTATTACCAGTTCTCCTCCAGTGCAATGACATGACTGTGAAGATACCTGTCAGCATACAAAGTGAGGTACCAGGAAGGGTTCTGTTGGGTAATGACTTGAAAACTCTTGGAGTGGTGTCACATGCCCCCAGAGCTCCTAGTAAAAGGTTACAGGAGCTCACTAGACCTGCAAGGGAGAGAACTATGAGGGGTACTCCCAAAGAGATGATGAAGAAAGAGATCACTCCTACTCCACTGGAGCTGTCAGTTGCTGTATCCAAACAACAAGAAGAAAAGGTGAAACCTAAACCTTCTAAAAAGAAACCAGCAGTCAACACTCCAGTGCAGCCAACAAGGACTTCGCCGAGGTTGTCCAAAGTTACACCTGTAACCACCACTCCAGCGGAGGCTGAGAGGGTGGCACAACCCTGTGTGGTTGAACTAGACTCTGAGGAAGAGCTAGTGGAAGGCCAGGAACTCATTGGAGATCTGGATCCTGTTGACCATCCTGAGCTGCAGTCTTTACTGGCAGAAGGTGGACCCAACAAGGCAGACTTCAGTAAGGGACAGAGAGAATGTCCAACTCTGGAAGGTCTTCGCCACCAGGCAGATGCTCAGGCTGAAGGGCAAGAGCCTGGGAAATATAGGTTGCACTGGGAAGATGGCCTCTTCTACAGTGAACCAACAGAGTCTGCCCCTGGGGACTACAAACGACTTGTAGTACCCCAAGAGAACAGACAACAGTTCTTGCAGTTAGCCCATGAGATTCCTTTGGCTGGTCACTTGAGCTTCAAGAAGACTAAGGAAAGGCTCTCACTCTACTTTTATTGGCCAAAGAGGGGGCTGAAGTAGATAAGTACTGCAGGAGCTGCCATACCTGCCAGACTTCTGGTAAGGTTGGCTCCAAGAATGTGGCACCCTTAGTGCCTCTCCCAGTTGTGGGAGTCCCATTTGAGAGAGTAGGGATTGACATTGTTGGTCCCCTTGATCCTCCAACCTCCTCAGGCAACAGGTTTATTCTTGTTGTAGTAGACCATGCTAATAGGTATCCTGAGGCAATTCCTATGAGGACTGTTACAGCTCCGGCTGTGGCTAAGGCCCTCCTTGGCATTTTTACCAGGGTTGGGTTTCCTAAGGAAGTAATCTCTGACAGGGGGTCAAATTTTATGTCCCACTACATGAAAGCCATGTGGAAAACCTGCAGAGTTACTTACAAGTTCTCAACCGCATACCACCCTCAGACAGATGAGTTGGTTGAAAGGTTCAACAGAACCATGAAGAGCATGATAGGTGCTTTAGAGGACCCCCTTAAAAGAAAGTGGGATCTTCTTCTGCCATGCCTTCTTTTTGCTTATAGAGAAGTCCCTCTGGAGGGAGTAGGTTATTATCCCTTTGAACTTCTCTATGGCCATCCAGTCAGAGGCCCCTTAGCCCTGATTAAGGAGGGGTTGGAGAGTGCTCCTTCCCCCAAGCCAGTCAGAGTGACTGACTATGTGATAGGTCTCCGGAGGAGAATGTTACACATGATGGCGAAGCTAGTGATAACCTGAAAGCTGATCAAGCTTTGGTCAAGCACTGGCATGATCAAAAGGCTAACATGGTTGAGTTTACTCAAGACCAGCTAGTTCTAGTTATGATTCCAACAAGGCAGAGGGCCTTGCAAAACATATGGATGGGGCCCTTCAAAGTTGTGGGTAAACTTGGAGAGGTCAACTATCTGGTGGGCTTGGGCAATCCCAAGGAGGCTCCCACAGTCTTCCACACCAACCGACTAAAAGCGTACGTCTCCAGACCTGATGTAGGAGCTTTGCTTCTAGCATCATCAGAGGAAGAAGAAGAGAGTGAAGCTCTTGTTGATCTCCTCAGAGGCTTACCTTTGGACGAAAAGATTGAAGGAGTAAATCTCTCTTCAAATCTGACACCTGAGCAACAAGAAGAGTGCAGATCTATGTTGAATCAGTTTGCCTCTCTGTTCTCACTTTCACCAGACTTGACTCCTTGGGGACAGCATGACATACTCACTGGTGACTGTCTGCCAGTCAAAAGCAGAGGATACAGGATGTCAGAGAATGTAAGAACCCACATCAAAGGCGAGGTCAGCAAGATGCTTGATCTCGGGGTAATAGAGCCCTCTACTAGTCCATGGTCTAGCCCAGTTGTGTTAGTACAAAAGCAGGATCTAAGGAACTTAGATTCTGTGTGGATTATAGAGCTCTTAATGCAGTCACAAAGACTGATGCCCACCCTTTGCCAAGGACAGATGAGTTGGTGGATAGACTTGGTGCAGCCATGTTCCTCAGAACATTTGACTTGACATCAGGCTATTGGCAAATAGCCCTGACAGAAAATGCCAAGGAGAAAACTGCCTTTTCTACCCCCGTTGGCTTATACCAGTTTAAGGTTATGCCTTTTGGATTGAAAAATGCACCTGCTACATTTCAAAGGATGGTAAATCTGGTTCTGACAGGGATGGAGGACTTCTGCATGGCATACTTGGATGACATTGCAGTCTTCAGCCAAACCTGGGAAGAACATGTGGCCCACCTGAGCTATGTTTTGCAGGCTCTCGGGAAGGCCAATCTGAGTATAAAGGCAAGTAAATGCCAGATTGGACAGAGTAAAGTGGTCTACCTTGGACATGAGGTGAGAAATAAGGCCTTTGCTCAGTAAGATTGAAGCTGTGCAAAATTGGACAACACCTACTACTCAGACCCAGGTGAGAGCCTTCTTAGGTCTCACTGGGTACTACAGGAATTTCATAGAGAACTATGGGACCACAGCTTCTCCACTGAATGTCATCTCCTCTCCTAAATTCCCTAAAAAGGTTAGATGGAATGAGGAGTGCAATCAGGCCTATGAAAACCTGAAAAAGGCTCTTTGCCAAGCCCCAGTACTCAGAGCTCCTGACTACCACCAAACTTTCATTGTGCAGACAGATGCTTCAAATGTAGGAATAGGTGCAGTCCTCAGTCAACTGGATGGGAAAGGTAGGGAGCACCCCGTTTGCTTCATCAGTAGAAAGCTGAAGGATCCTGAAACAAGGTGGGCAACCATTGAACAAGAGTGTTTTGCTACTGTGTGGGCTCTGAAGACGTTTAGGCCATACTTGTATGGTTCTACTTTTGTCATTCAGACTGACCACCAACCCTTGAGATGGTTAATGCAAATGGAAGGGGAAAACCCAAAACTATTGAGATGGTCAATCTGCCTGCAAGGGTTTGATTTCACCATTGAGCACAGGTCAATGGTGATGGTCTCTCTAGGATGTATGTCATCGACTAGAGGTATGAGATTCATCCAGGAGTGGATTAAATCCTCCTGACCCTTAGTCTGGGGGGGGGGGCGAGTGTTAGGGAGAATTCTCTGTTTAGGCTGAATTTCCTAACCTAGTGAGTCCCCCAGCAGCTTTGCTGGATTTCTGGAGTTTGTTTTTTTCTCCTGCCAAGAGTGAGTCTCTTTTCCTCACACTCTTGGACATGATTTGAGGGGTTCCTTTGACTGATAATGTGTTTTATGGGCTATGGGGTCTTTTACTCCATAGGGTCTCATGTGTTTTTACTATGTGTGTTACACAGCACCCTCAGTGCAGTGACACAGGGGTGTCATAGTGACACCCCACCATAGACTCCATACCCTGGGACTGACTACTGTCTCCCAGGGCATGTAAAGTAACCATTGGCTTTACTAGTCCCAAATTATGAACAGAAACCAGTACAAACCATCATATTGTGGACGTACTCGCCGGGGCAATTTGATTGCCCCGGGGTCTGTTATTCGAGGGGGCACGTCTCCGTCCCCCCTGATCGAGTTTTGGCTAGTGGCAGTGGATACTACTTTTTATATACGACCGCGAATATATCTCAATGGGATTTTCCCATTGTTCGAGGCTACCAACTTTATTTAATTCCTATAGCCTCGAACATACCGCTGGGTTATTTATTTAATATGAATTCACCGGTTGGTATTTTTTGCCAGAACTCGATTCTAAAATGGCGCTTGTGTTCTCTTCTGTGACTCCAACCCAAGTCGAGCCCTTTGTTCCAGATTTTGGTGGGCTTCTCCACAGAAGCCTCCAAAAGTGGTGCCACTCTGTCTGGGTACCACAGGGGGTGTGGGAGGGGTTTAGGCACCCTGGACTGAGTTGGCTTGGCAACTCAAGTCGCACTCTTGTGTGATTGGCCCAAGTGGTGAGCCGGCCGGCTCACCACTTAGCATGTTTGATTGACAGCTAGGCTGAATGAATGGGGGTTTCTTGCATAAAAGCAGGGCTTTTGGGACTGGAACTTCAGAAGTCGCCACAGGACCTGAGAATCCGAAGAGGGAGAAGCTGAGCCGACCTGCAACGACGACACCACCGGTGGAGCCCTGCTGAACCGTCTCACCACTTCCCGACAACAGAGATCTTCTTGCTGGAGAGTCTCTTCCCCTTGAGCTGGTGGGGACAACCAGTTCGCTTTCCTTTTTCGCCTACCAGGGCGTCTAGTGGTCGAATTGCCCGTGCCAAGCACCCCGGCAACCGGATAGCCACTTACCACTGAACCGCGAAAGAAAGGATCACTCCTTTTAATCAAGAAACTCCTCGACTGGTTTCTTCCCTGGCAGCACAATGGCCTCCTGCTTTCCTCCCCGCCGAGATCTTCTCTTCCGCTGGACAAAGCACCGACTCACAACCACTGCCAGGAACAACTGCCCCTGCTGGAGTGTTCTCACCATTTCAAGGTACTGTGTCCGCCTGGCCTCCCTTTCTATAGATTGCTACAAGGTAACAGTAAATCCTTAACCTTCTAGACTAGGCTGGCCTCTTGACCATCTAACTGGTCCCTTTCTTTTGGTCCAACTTCTTTATGAACCTTTTCGAGACTTTGTGCACTTTTCAACCGTGTGACCTTGGACACATTTCGTTCTGATCCTCTTAAAGTGGATCCGGCTTCCTGAACTCTAACTTCACGGTTCGATTCTGCCTAGCTCTCTTGCTGTGTTCTTTTGAAAGTGTTGGGATCTGTTTCAATTTATGCTCTGCCTTTCTCTCCCTTTGAAACCAAATTATTAGAGTGCCATCTGCGTTAAGCGCTCACCGCTGTCTGAAAATAAGTGGGGCTTTACTTAAGACTTGTCTAATATTCTTTTAAGGGAGTGTATATACTTTAATGACTGTGTTTTTGAACGTGCTTGAGATTAGTGCCAGTGTGTTTTCTTAGATGTGTTTTTAAATAAATAATTATAGATCTTTTACACCAAAGCTCTGGTCAGTGTTTGTTTGTTCTACTGTGTTTACCTGCCCTATTGTGTATGCTCTGTATACTGCCTAACTCTTCTTGAGAGAAGTCTGACTGCTCAGCCACAGCTACCAGGTAAATCTGGGTGGTGCAGACTGCTACCAATTGGGTTTACTGCTAACTCCTGTAGTCCTAAACTTTTTGCAGTGGTCCCTAAGGGAACTGCACAGGTTTCTGCCTAACACTGTCTCTCTCACCCAGTGCGTCAAAGTTGCTCGCTGGGATGCACAGATCACTGGTTGCTGCAAACCTAGGAGGGAAGAGATAAAACAGTAGCCAGTATTTGGTATGGCAGGTATGACAAATTCAAAAGTGGTACTTTTATCTTGCAGCCGGGCACATATGGGATGACAGAGACTAGGGCCCTCCGAAATACCTCACCCTGTCTCTGGGGCAGGTAGGCCACCTCTACTGGGTTGAGAGGGATCCTCACACACCTCGACAAGGTCAGGGCCCTGACCCTACCACGACTACCAATGAGGGTTGTATCGACACAATCGTTCAAGTTTTTTTCAATAGACCACAAGGTTTACTTAGTCATACCTCTAAACTCACACGCTTTTGACAGGCATCACTCGTCATGGAATAATTGCTCTCACCCGCCAAGCTCCTTACAAGTCCTTTGACTTCAATGGGCTATCACCCGGCAAAAGTGAAATTGTCTGCTTTCACCCTCCCGGGCAGTGCTCCAGATAAGATTTGGAAGTGGGAAGGTTTTACTCCCTATTTTATAAAGTTGGGAGTAAAAGGATTTTTTAGGGAGTAAAATTGTAAGGCCAATTCCCAATGACAGTATTTTATAAAGGAGTAAACATATGATTTAGCTGAAAAACAGAAAGGTATTTCTAATATTAAATTGTTTGCACCTAGTTATTCATGCACATTAAAAGATACGTTTATTTCTTAAAATGAGGCAGTTAAAATAGTTTCTTCCTAGACCACTAGGGGGCGTGGGAGAAGATGACCGCATAGGCACGTAGCTCCCGTCCCCTACAGCGCTAATGGCGATGATATAGTGATTTTCTACCCTAAGTATGTGCAGTGAACTGCACCGAGAACGAGACAACAGTGAACAAATGAGGTAGAGAGGAAAGCGCTGGATAAGCTCAGCTGATGGGAAGGAACCGACTGAGTAGCAACGGTGTGGCCCGCCGAAAAGGAGAGAGGAATAGCGGCCTTGTGTCTGCCACGAAAGTGACTGCGTGGCAAGGCAGAGTTCGGCACCAGGCGAGCAGCGGACCCGCACCCGGCGAGGAAGAAGACTGGTGGTCCCCGGCAAAATGAGTAGGGCCAGACTGGTGCGCACCTCAGAGACCGATTAGTAATACCGGCCTTGGAGGAGGAGCTCGAGGCGGCGCCACACTGAGAGGAGTCCCGGAGGGTAGGTCAACGATGTACACCGACCCTGCCGAGTCAGCCCAAGGATAAGTGGAGGCAGAGTGGCTGTGGCAGCCGAAGGCGGGGACGGGACAGACGACCCGTGCGGTGCAGAAGCGATCTGGAGACGGAAGGAGTGAGGCAGCTGTGGAAGGGAGCAGCTGGAGTACAGACGAAGCAGCCGCCGACATCTCAAGGTACGGTCAGGCCCCCCCCGGAAGCCACCCACAAAGCCTGCGTAGGGGTGCAGAGCAAGGACCAGAGGGACACACGCTCCCAGAGGAGCGGCCAGGCCCAAGAGACACGATACACGTGTTGCCCCACGGTCCAGCACAGTAGGGACATCCCCCCACAGCAGGAGATAGGGCATGCCAAGGTGTGAGCCACCCTGGGGGGGCCGGCAATCGGCACATCCAACCAGTAGCCCTCACAAACATAGGAAGCCCATGCATATAAGGCACCAGTGATGAGCAGGTGTGTGCTCCCCAGCACGGGTTCACGGTCCTGGGTACAGACGTACTGGAGCGCCACCCCGTAAGCAAGGCCAGAGACAGGGGGAAAGTGTAAAGGAGCTGGGCAGGGGCTGATCTACACTGGAAAGAGAGCTGGGCCCTCCAGGACTGGGCCCCCTTGCTGGAAAAGACCACAAGTCAACAGGACTGGCCCAGAGAGGCTAGAATTGCATTATTAAGTAACCAGGAAGAGGTGTAGGCACTAGGGCATCCCTAGCCTGCATAGAGAGATGCCTGCATGGGTGAACGCAGTGGAACCAGAGACGGAGGAGTGAGGGGAAGGGGACCACTGGAGGCAAAGTGCGGGAGACCAGTCGTAAACAGCTAGGGAGTCCCAAACTCTGCTGAATGGCCGAGGCCTGAAGGCAGTGGAGAGGGGTAAGCCAGGGAACCGGCAAAGGCAACTACCGGACACCCACAGAGATGTAGGGCAGAAGAGGGGAAGGTCTGGACCACAGAGACCACTGGTGGTTGAAAAAAGCAGAAGTCATCACCACAGCAAAACCCAAGGGGGTAGAGGCAAGCATTGCCAGATGAAGGAGTGTACGAGGAAGGAGTCACACAAAGGCTGAGCACCGAGACAAAGTGAGGACACTGAGGGGGAAAAGCGAGGCGACCACCGCCGGAAAAGAAGGGTGGCACAAGAGACCACAAGTGGGTGGGGACTCAGGCCCAAAAAGGAACCCATAGAGCACGCTGAGGGAAGAAAAAGGAGAAAAAAGTGCACGTACCGGAGTGAAGAATAGGAGGGATTTCAAACTGCAGATGTGATCAGGGGAGCAATCACACTGGGAGACAGGAGAGAAATGGAAGACTCAAACTTCCTGGTGGAAATTAAGGCTCTCAGAGGAGACATACAAGCCTCACTGGCTGACCGGTCCGGCAGAATGACCACAGTGGAAAGTAAAGTGGAAGGGCTTGAACATAACCAACTCAAGGCAGACATGGTCGAAATGAGGCTGGACACCAGTATGACGAAGCTGGAGCTCCGGGAGGAGGAAGTGATGCTCAAAATGGATGACCTGGAAAATAGAGAACGACGTAATAACATAAGGATATTGGGACTGAAGGAAACAGCCAGGCAAACCAGAGGCAAGTGGAGGAAAAAGTCTAGGCCCCGGTGCACCAACTCTTTGAAGCAGAAGGAGGCAAGACAGTGCAACTTGAGAGGGTGCATAGAGGGGCCTTAGGAAACGGCCCCCGCTCCATAGTAGCCAAATTCTTGAGCTACAAAGATAGAACAGAAGTTCTGAAGAGAGCAAAGCAGTAAAGAGAAGTGGATTTTGAGGGTCAAAAGTCACAATATGCGAAGACCTCTCGAATCTCACACTCACTAGACGCAGAGCCTGCAGACCACTCACGCAGTGGCTAAGGGAAAAAGACATCAGGTACAGATGGGGCTACCCCTTCTCGCTGCAATTCGAGGTGGAGGAGATGGCCTACCGTATAACATCAGCAGAAGAAGCATAGCAGACCCTCTGCCACCTCACAGTTGATACCGAGCCCACACTGCAGAGCCCCCCGGGATCATCTGCGAGCGGAGAAAGATCGAGACCTGCACCAGGCCCGCACAGGAGGAGGAGAAGGCAAACAGGGGGGAAATACATGAGACTGAATGGACCGTCACCCCCGTAAAACGCCCCCAATCTCGGAGCAACGGCCGGAAAGAGACTCTGAGGGGAAGAATGGGTGAAAGCAGATGAAGAAATTATTCACTGGGTGGAGATCCACCGGGTGGAGAAGCACAGGGGTACAGACAAACTGCTGGAGGGGGCTTAACGACCTCGCTCCAAAGTGGCCCTCTGTGAGAGAGGGGGTGTCTCAGAGACATTTATTTCAACATACCAAGTTCGAGTTACGTACAGTTATAGAGTTGAGTTGTGGCCTTGAAACAGGGGTAAGCTGCAAGGAAGCAAGCATAAGACTAGATGGAAAAGAATTCCAGGTAGAGGGTGAGGAGTACGTGAGAGAGTCACGAACCAATCATGAGACGGTGGAAAAAGAGGGCAAGGGGGCTTAATCACAATGGGGAAAGGTGATACTAAGAAGGGTCTGGTTGTGGGCACACTGAATGTGAAAGGTCTTAACTCCCCAATTAAGAGATCACTAGTTGTGAGGGAATTTCGCAAGGCCTCACTAGATGTTCTCTTTCTGGAAGAAACCCGCCTCATACAGGGGGAAGAGCGAGCACTGAGGGGAGGGGGAATAGGGCAGGTCCACTGGGCATCTGGAAACAACAAAAGAGGAGGTGTCGGTATAGTCCTACACAAACAGTGCAGGCTATAGGAATGTTTAGCCATGAGCAGGCTGGAATGGAGACTGCCAATACTACAGGGCAACATGGGGGCGAGGGTACGGACAATAGTATCAGGGGGGATGGACGGATCACAACATGGTGACCATGACCCTAGATGTAGAGGGGCTGCACAGAGTAGAAGGTGCCTGGCACTGTAATGAATCACTCTGGGGGGACCTACTCTTCGCAGAACAGCTAGCCAAGCGAATAACAGAATACTTTGAAGTAAATGATACCGGGGAAGTACAGACAGGAGTGGTGTGGGATCAGCGAAAGCAACCTGGAGGGGCCTCTTGATTAGTGAATGGGCTAGGAGGAAAAGGGAGCAGGGGCTGAGGGAAGAGAGATTACGAAGAGAGATAAAAGAAGGGGATGAGGGGATGCATGCAATTGAGGGGATCGTAGACAAGAAGAGGGAAGAGCTACTATCAAAGAGGGTGGAGTTGAAAGCACTGGGAATGGGGGAAACCCTATGGAAATTGAGATATCTCAAACAGAAATACTAAGTGAAGGGGGACAAGTCAGACGTGCTACTAGAGGCAAGGCTCTGGGTGCAAAGGGCAGAGAGATGGTTGTCCATGTTGGGAGGCCCTGAAGGGAATGATCGGACCGCACCCAAGGACATAGCAGAAGGGTTTACTACATACTATGAGACGCTATACAAGTCTGAAGCCCCTGAAGGGGAAAACGAAGTGGGAAAATACTTGAGGAGTTAAAATCGCTAAATTCACACAGCTAGAGGTTGAGGATCTGGAGAGTCCGATAACTGTAGAAGAGATGCAGGACGCAATATTGCGACTCCCTAACGGAAAGGCCCCGGGGGAAGATGGATACACCATAGGATTCTAAAACAGTAAGCGGGAGTCCTTTCACAACACATGGTGAAATTATATAATCATATCCTCGACACAGGGGAAGCGCCTGCAACATTCAGCAGTACGGGGCGACGGGACATCACTCACCCCCTTTTCGGTAATGTTCCTCCAGTCTGTGACGTGCTGCTCTCCAGTGGCACGTGAGGGCGCACAAGCACTCCAGAGGAGCTGCAACCCTTACTTTTCCCAGTGTACCGCTTCCCCGTGTTCTCTGGTCCGACCTCAGCTGTTGCAGCTGTTGGTTAAACTCAGGGGGCCGAAAGGTACCTCCCTCAAGACCATGTTGGCCTGTTCGCTCAGACGGTACAGTAGGGGGACATTAGCGGCATGCTGTTGAGGCCACTTGTAGGGCAGGCAGGCTGGCTTGTTTTCCGATGGTGCTGTGCCGGGAGACTATCAATTTTATGGTGGTGGGCCTTGCTTTTTGATTGCTGTTATAGTGCACCGGTTCTTGTCCGGCTGGCAACGCAGGGCTGGATTTGCGTGGTGGGAGCCAATCTCTCGGATCACCTGACAGCGCCTAGCGCCTCCTCCTCGGTTTTAGGGCCCTTCACTTTGTCCAGCCCTGCGCAGGCACAGTCACATGCTCGTCCGTCCTGGTGGGATGTGCAGTGCGCAGGATGCCCTGATGCTCATGGCTGTGAACCCTACGTAGCATGAGGGCGACAGTCCCACATTGGCCACGGTGTGGCCATTGTTGGTGCTGGGGCAATTTTATTTTTTTTTTATTTGTTTATGGTTTATTTAACCTTTACAAAAATCACATTCTAATATGAGTTGCAATTTAAAATATCTACAAATCCTTTGCAATCCCGTTAAATCATTAGCCTAAAATCGAAAATATCATACATTTAATCTTCAGCAGGAATATTGAGCACCCGCATATTACCACAGTATCATAAATCCAAAGTAGTGACAGTACCAGACAATACATACATTACACCAACTGATCGTTTTTCCCGGCTAATTCCCGTTCAATGATAACAAGGAAGTTTGTTAAACAGATGATAAGTGGTATACTTCTTCCCCACATACATCGTTGCCAAAGCGATTCCCTACTCATACTCGTCTCAGTATAGAGGTGGGTGGTAAAGCATCGTTTTCGCTCCACTTCAAAATATCTGCAATATACAGTAAGGTGCTTCAAGGATTCAACTATATCCGGTAATTGGCAGAATCTACATAATCCTCTCAATGCATTATTTTTATACTTTTGCCAAGACATAATCTTTTCATTAGTAAGCATCTGATTCAGACGAAATCTTAGGTAGATCCTTCTTACAATATTGCATGGAAACACGATCTGATACCTTGGGCGAAATCCCCATTGTCCTATAAATTTCGCGTATTCAATGTAAGTTTGATACCCCTGAATCTTTTCAGTCAACAGACACCAGTGGTATCTGCAGTATTTAGTCTTACATGATGGTAACCCCAATACCAACTCCTCATGTGAAATCATAGCATCTGACAGGAATTGCTCCATCCTATTCTTAATTATCAAGATCGACCGAGGATGCCCCTTCTCAGTCATTATTGCAAGCTCTTCATACAATGAATTCTTAGGAGGAGCCAGCATTTTCCCATAGTTGGTTAGCATTCGCCAATGCCATTTAACTGATAGTGGTAGGATTCCCAACTCATGGCAAACAATAGCATTTGGTATGGACATTGCAAGACCCAGAACCTTTTTTAACATTTTCCCCTGGATAGTATCCACAATATCATCCATCTTGTATAAACAAAGATCCAATGCATATAACAAGATTGGTTCGATCTTTTGTAGGTAAAAAGTAAGCATTGGTATCATTGAAAATGTCCCAAGGCGATTGTACACCAGTTTAAGCTGTGCAGTCAACGATTGGGCTTTTTTGGTTAAGACCAACTTCCAGTTCTCACAGGAATTACTACATGCCAGATGATAACCCAAATAACGCATGGATGGGGCCCTCGGAATCGCACAGCAATCAATCGACCATGTAAAATTTTTAATTTTTTGACGTCCTTCATTGAATGTAATAATAAAGGATTTCTCCGTATTAATCGTTAAATTATGTTTACATGCAAAGGTATGGAAAAGGTTCAATTTAGTCTGTAATCCATAGGGGGTCCTATCGAAAAACAGTAAATCATCCGCAAAACTTAGCCAGTTCAATGCAATAATACCCAATTTTGCAGGAAAAATCACTGCCTCTTGCCAATGATCGTCTAAATCCAATAAGTAGAGGTTGAACAGGACTGCAGCAAGATTGCAGCCCTGTTTCAGTCCGATCTCAGTCGGAATGGGTTCGGTGAGTACACCAGCCTTGGTAAGTCGGATCCGATATGTTGTATGGTGGTGCAGAGCCGCTATGATTGAAACTAACTGGGATGAGAAACCAAATTTAATCAATTTATTCCAAAGTACCTCTCTGATTACTGAATCAAACGCTGCAGTAAGGTCCAAGGCCGCCATGTAAACACAACCGGCCTTGTCTAATTTGGTTTGCTGGTACAAATGGGCAATAATAGTTGCGTTGAGCTGGCAGCCCATGAATCGTCGAAAGCCAGTTTGGAATTTGGATAGTAGGTTAGACTGATTAATATATTGGTTAATGGCTTGTAATAGGAGATTTGTAAAGATCTTAGCCGAGGCATCCATAAGAGCAATCGGCCTGAAGTTCCCAGGGTCAGTCATTGGCCCCTTTTTATAAATTGGGATAATTATCGCAGAGCACCAGGCGGCGGGGATGTGCCCAAGATAATAAATAGCGTCAAATTTGATTTTAAATAATGCCGCCCACATTTCCGGATTAAGCTTGATAAGACATGGCGGAATGCCATCTGGTCCTGGTGCTCGCGACCCCTTAGATTTTGTGATGGCCAGGTGTATTTCCTCATTAGACCAAGGACAACCCTGGAAAATGGGACGAAATGACGATCTCTCCTCTAATATAAATTGACTAGGCATAGCAAATTTTACTCTGATATGATTTACCCAGGAAACAGCAGAGATAGCTGATTCCTCAATCTGCTCGGCTGTGCCAAATAGGGTGCGCATAGTCACCCATAAATTCCTAGCGTTTTTAGAAATTAAAACAGCCATGAGGTTCTGATTCTTAATATTGAACAGCTCATATTTCAGCCGTTTTATTTGGGATTTATAGCATTTATTAATCTCCGCCTTAGTCTCCGCGTAATCACTGTCAATCTGTTTGCAGAAACCTAATTTTCTGATTCGATACCGTTTTTCTTTCCTTAGATCGACAATTTTTTGACTATATTGGTGTAGGTGTTTAGGTGGATGCCTGCACTCAGACGCTGCCTTCAAGTTTGACATATGCACCGCTATTCTAATGGAATTCTGGACCTCTTGCCACACACACATAACACCTTTACTCTCAACACTCACTTTAATCAACGGGTCCTCTAGAATTGCAGCACTAAATGATTGACATCTTCTAGAGGTCCACTTGATTGATAACCCAGCCCGATCATGGGCAATAGCCCTTAAATTGGGCTCCACATCAAGACATAATGTTTCCAACTTCAATTTAGTTTTCAGGGCTAAATGATCCCCTTTAAGAAGATTAACAATCAAAATTGGATCAACTAGATGTAACCATCCTGTGGAGACAAAGAAATAGTCAATCGTTGAAGTATAGAGACCTCGTGCCCATGTATGATGATAAGGTCCTGCCTTGAACGGAATCAACTGAATGTCCCAAAGCATAAGAAACTCCACCCACCTTACACCATTCGCATATGATTTCTTTCTAGAGTCAGATTTACAATGAGTATCTGCCGTAAGATCATCTATACAAGTGGCATTAAAGTCACCCCCTATAATCACGTTCAAGTTTGCTTTGGTCCTAATGATCTCTTCAAAAAGGGAATTTATGCGATCTGTTAGGGTTTCAAAGGAAGTCACCACCTGATTCCAATACAAATTAATAACAATAAAATCTTGAAATCGGGATTCCGTGCTTGACATTTCCACAACCAGTAAAGCCTCATCAGCCCACAGCAGATGGGAGATCACTTTCAGCTTTTTATCAATCAGGATCGCCAGACCCCCAGCTGGACGTCCTAGTTGCCCCCTAGATGCCGGCTGATAATAGGAGTCAAACCCTTCCAGAACTACCTCACCCATAATCATAGTTTCTTGGACCAAGCAGATCCCTGGACGAGAATCACAATCAAGTGCACCATTCCACGCCCTTAGATTAGAGCTCCCACACGAGTTCCATGACAACAGGGACAAACCACACTCATCCTCCTATTTTTTACCCATCGCTATTGACGGTTTAGGAGAAGTTGATGACCCCTTCCCCATCATCCCCGATATTGAGGCGGCAAGATTCATAAATTGCTTCAATACCTCTTCACTGATCTGCGGTATCGATCCTTCCACACTCATGGTCTTTGGTTGCTCCGGGATAGTTGCAATGTAAATTTCTGCAGATTCCTCAGAATTAAATAGACATGGAAATAGCCCAAGTAATTCTAGGTCCTCCCTTTGTGCCCAAATTAATCGTGCAATGATGTGAGAGTGATAACCACAAATCATCCTCGTGGGGTTATTATGGGACAATCGAACCCATTCAATATCGTTGCTTCTGATAGTGCGTAGAGCTGGGATCGCTTGAAAAGCCTTCAGCATAGCTGATCTATTCAAACTTATTCTGGCAGAGGGTGGTTGCTTAGTTTCCCAACCCATAATGGGTGGCATATCTACAGTTAGGGAGAGTATCTTATCAGACAGTGCCTGTTCATATACATCGGGGAAGGTTGTATTCTCTATCAACTCTCTTTCTGAGGGCAGTCTGTCTCTAGCCCTACATTTATTGCTGTTACCCGATGAAGAATCACAACTGCCATTCTCATCATTTCCAGTAATTGCTTTCAGCACAGCTTCTTTTATCTGTGCGTTTGCTAGCAACTCCTGATGTTGATCATTTTTAGATAATTTACCCTCCTGCTTTTTTTCTCCACTTAACAGTAACTCAGTGGGTTTAGTTGGTATCTTAATCATCTCCCCTGATTTTTTCAGAGGTTTCTTAGAGACTGCTTCCTTAATTTTCTTCGATGCCTTTTTCATGTAAAGCGCAGGGAAGAAGCTAAGGAGCTCAGTTTGCTTATGGTTAGATAAATACACCTCCTCTATCCGATCAGGGGGATCTAGGTCATTAGGCATTATTCGTTTCTCCTTCCCATTACACTTCTCAACCATACTCTGGTTGTTTTCAATATTCAATAGCGCCCTAGACTCAGAATCAAGTTGCAATAAATCTATCTTTTCCTCGTCCATAGATGTTTCTTTTATCTTAATTTTAAACGAGTCAAGAATAGAGTTTGTCGCAAGATGATTGGTAGACTTCTTTAGGTTTTTTGCTTGTTTAATTTTACGTTTTGAAGCTCTCAATAGCAATCTCTTCTGCTTTCTTGAAAGTACCGGTTCATGGCATAAGTCTTCAGCCTTCTCTCCATCTAAAACATGATGGGCATTCTGTTCATCGTCTTCGAGATCAATTAAGTTGGTCAAAGCTGACGGACTATCCAAAGACTCTACTCTTATGGAGTTAGACCGCGGTCCTATGGAGTCATCCATCATTACCGTCGGACCATATTGACCATTTACTGGTTGCTGAGTAGAATTTATCTTTTGGATCGTAGTCAGAATCTGTTTGATGGCCCCGGCATTAGCCGTTCCCAGCTCTAACAGCTGATTCAGGGCAGGATTAACAGCCTCATTACTCTTTCTTACATCAGAGGCCATAGCTTCAGCAAAAGTGGGAAATGGTTGGAGCCCTATTCTTATATCAGGCGATGTTTGTGAGGCTTTAGTACATACCGTCAGCGCATTACCCACTTTTAGTGCACTATTTAACTCGCCTATGGTTTGTGACGCTTTTGAACTCATTTTAGGGACATCCCCTTGTTTGCCCTTAGTCAGGGCCGCCACCGCCTCACAGGTAAACAAGAGCCCCTCAATTCTATTGATTTTAGCCGATAAGTCAATAATAACATCATGCGTATGCATCAATTGCGCATGAGTATATTCATGTCCTTTATCAAGCAACTTGAGTATTCTGGATAGAACTGGGAACTCAACCCCAATATCTGATATCTCCATTAGGTTGCGTTCCGCTTCCACTTCTAGTTGAGATAAGCTTGTTTTAGGGTCGTCATGATGTAACGACCCTGCTATGTCTCCAACTAATACATTGGTGATTGAATGTCTACCAGGAGAACTAGTGTCCTGACTAAAGACCTCCTTATCATTTTCTAAATTTGCTGAGAAATCGTCGAAGCAGGCATGTACCAAGGCTTGCGTCCCAGGTACATAGCCTGGATCCGCGTGAACATGTACATCTTCCATGCAGTAATTGTGGGCTTTGACCGGGGTTGATGGGCCTCTTGAGAAGCGCATTCGCTTATCCAAAAGTGCCTCAATAGCCGGGGCAATGATAGACACGTCAGTGAATCTTGGTATAGTTGGTTTTATCCCCATTGTGGCTAACAAGATCTTTTTGGGCGGAAGCCCCAGGCCCTCACTCAGCCCTTCATTCTCATCATCATGATTCATTTCAGTTAGCTTATAAGTATCTGATAGAAGGGGGGCATTCGGCGAGGGAATTAAAGGCAGAATGACCCCCTCCTTCATTGAAAGCATTATTTTTTCCCCGACATCCTGGGGTACATGCTCACCCGCATATACCAACACTTCTTCACATTTAGATGTTCCTACCTCATTTGAGCAGTATAATTCCTCATCATCTTCAATGGGGGTCCCAGACATATTCGAGTGGTTACCCAATGATTGGTTTAGATCCTTGCTCTTCTCACCACGTATCTTCCTCCCACTACGCAGCCCATTCACCATTGCCACTGCATCTAATAATGGTAAACCAATCCCGCCCGCCCGCCACCCGCGAGCAGTGAACAGTAAACAGTACTTTGAGTACTTTACACGGTGCGCGCGCGAGTGCGCGGGCACAAGGCTTTAAGTAGGAAGTGAGGCGGGCGTGAGTCACACTCGAGGGAGGGACCCAGGGAGGAGACCTAAGTGAGATAAAGAGAGAAAAAGAAAAGCAAGAGGCGACTTTCAGTAATCCCACAAACTCTTTGTTGCGCAGCACCAATGGCGCACGTTGCCTACGTAACGCCAGACGCTACACACTCAACGCTAGACGCTAGACGCCAGACGCTAGACACTTATCACAGTAGGCAGTCCAGCTCATTAGAGCATTACAGTCACCTTGATTTAGCAGGGAGCCAGGCAACCTTGGGGTTACAGATTAAGACGTCCTCCAGGCGTTTCTTGTGCAGCCGCGCTCCTTCCAGCAGCTCCAAGGAAAAAAAAAAAAAAAAAGTTTCGTTTTTGAATAGAAACAGGAGCAGGGGCAGCATGGCAGCAGACCAGCACGGCAAGCCAGTAAACAGTACTTTGAGTACTTTTTTTGAGTACTTTTGTGCTGGGGCAATGCCATGCTTCAGTTGCACCGGGGGGCCCGTGGTGCGCAGAGTCCTCTGTCTTCTCTTTCTCTGGCACATAGACATGGAGCTCATCTGTCCCTGTTGCTGTCATTAGGGTCCAGGGTCTAACAGCATCCCTCTGATGATATGAGCACATGATCAGTCCGTGCTGACATGGAGTCACATGGAGTCCCTGCCTACTCACTGCCGGGTCAGTTAGTTGTCTTTGCACCAGAATACTTCAACTGATCACCTCCCCCCACCCCAGCCTGGGCTTTTGGTATGGTTTCTCATGACTTCAGCTCCAGCAGGGAGCATGTCTTTCTCTGCCAGTTCTTACCGGATCACGGTGGTAGTTCCTGCAGATGCCCAGGATCTTGATGTGGCTCACACGGGTGCCCAGGATCTCGCTGTGACTCACTCGGGTTCCGCTCCAGTTTGGAGCACCTCTTTGCCTCCACCGCCAGGCCCAGGATCATGCTGGGGGCCCCTGCGGGTCTTCCCTTTGCTCCTTCCAAATCACTGTGGCAGCTTCCAGATCGGAGTACTCTCACCATGTCACAGCTGCAGGGCCTAGGATCAGACTGGGGCTTCCTTGGTCTTGCTTGGGGCTAGAGCACTGTTACCGAGCACCCAAGGGTTAAGGAGTGTTGCCCCCACCGTTGTGGGGGCGGAGCCATGTTACGGCGTAAGGCCGGGGAGAAGAGGGATTATGGGTAAGGCGCGAGAGCGCCAGTACTTTCGGAGATAGAGAGGAATAAAGAAGCTTCCACAATTCCTGTGTCCGCGTCCTCCTTCTCCGTGGCCGCCACTGTTAACACTGGCGACGAGGACCATTCCCGTGCGCCCACGGAGTCCTCCTGCGGCAGTCCGCCGTCCTCCTGTGGCTTTCCACCACTTCCTGAGCTACGAGCGCGTCCACGGCATTGCCGGCAGCCCGCCGGCTCTCCTCCGCAAAACGTTTGAGGACGTTCCTGCGCCTCCCCCTGCCTGCTAACCTCCTGCACGGCCAGGAATTGCAGGCCGCTCCACAGGTACTCTGCAGCTGCGCCATATCACGTTGTTGAACGTTGGAGGCTATTATTAAATAACATCAAGGACACTTTGGCAAGCTTGAAGCAAGGACGCGTGCCATCCCTCTCCACACCTGGCAGGCCACTCTCTCTCAGCACAACTGATCCATACACAAGTGCTGAACCCAGCCCCTGGCACCATGAGCACGCCGGCATCTGCCTCAGGGTCCAACCCTGGGTCGCCTACGCCAGCCCATATCGTACAGCCAATTCAGCTGCGACTTCCACCGCCTTTCACCATGACTCAGCCCAGGCTTTCATAGGACCATCGGCTTTTACTTGTTGCAGCTCCGGCAGGGAACATGCATTGGTTCTGCCCACCGGAGAAGAGTGGGGTTCACCCACTCCTGACTGGAGCTCATCCTCCCTTCCACCGCCGGGCTTGAGGCTCATGTCGGGGTTTGGGGTATCGCAACACGGGATTGCCTGGGCCCACCTCCAGGTATTCGTTCCCCACTGGAGCTCACCGCCGGGCCCGTGTTTTCAGAGGGCCATCTGCAGCATAATAAGCCTCTCCGGCAGGGAGCACGTATATATATATATTTTCATTCTGCTCCTGCCGGAGCGCAGCCGCTCTCACCCTCAGTGGGCCGGAATCCTCCACGGGTGCTTTCTTTCTCTCATGCACCCAGCCGGAGCACTTCACTATGCCGCCGGGTCCGGGGTCACTGTGTGGACTTCGGCGGTGGCACAACACCCATCAGTGTCGCCAACCCGCATGAGGACTCCACCTCCTGTCATTCGCTCTGGAGCGTGAGATCAGCTGCCGCCCGGCATCCCCGCACCTCAAGGAGGGCCGCTGGCACTGCTGACCCGCGCTGTCAGCGCCTTTCTTCTCCAGGCTGGCACCCTCCCCTACAGCACGGCGGATGCCACAGTGGCAGCAAATTGGATGCTCCGCAGGCCGCACAAGCAGTGATCTTTCCGGAGTGGTGGATGCACCATCTTCCTCCCTCCTGCAGGGACGGATGTCACGGGGGTGCTGCAGGGTGGCTTTTTCCTCTGCGTCACGGCAGGGGCTGCCACCTCTCCCTTTCTTCATTCCGCCGGCGGACACAGGCATAGCTCGCTCTTCAGGCTGATAATGTTGTTTCGGGCGTACCTCACCGCAAGGTAGCCCGGGCCCACACCGCATTGCAGGCGGTGAGGCGCAGGCCAATCCAGGCAGGGCCAGGCACTAGTTTCCTCGCTCTCTCTCCTTTTCCTCCCCCAACACACCAGAGATGGGCAAGGGCTCGTCGTCTTCTTCTCCCTTTCTTTTTTTAAACGGAGATTCCGACTTCCTCGTCGCCAATGTTACGGGGGGGAAGCTGGTCATGGACATCGAACCAAATTCCCCCAGGTGATACTATGGGACACCAGTATCACGGAGGCCCAGTGCCTCGGAGGACAATGGGGTGGGGGCTTGCCATGGACATCAAAACAGCCCCACCCTGAGGTGCTCTGGCACACCAGCACCTAAGAGGCCCCCTGCATCTAGGGGCGGCAGGTCTCGACCTCCCAGCACATGAGGACCCTGGCTGCTCCCCGAGTAGGGGCCCCATGGCATCCTGGCCTGCAGGCCCTGCGTGTACAGGGTGGGCCTGCAGGCCAATGAGAGAGACACACCCAGATGGTTCCGTTATGGAGTCTGCAGCCGTCCTGTCGCACGTGCCTGCAGGGCTCCCTTTTATTAGCTTGGGCCATGACAAAGTCATGGCCCATCTTAAAAGGGCAATACAAGGGGGGAGGGACACATCCCCTTAAAGGGGCAACACACACGGGACGGTTCACTACACAACAACGGCTATCTGTTTCTGCATGGAGCGTGCACTCTCCCTGCAGCTCCATGTGCTGAGCGGCTACCGTTTGCTTAAATATACTAATGTATCTGATTTCTGAAAAACAGGAGAAAAACAGGCTGTTTTCGGAAAAACCACTGGGGTTGAGGGCAAAGTTGGTTATCAAGAAAGCAAGGCTGTGGAGGAAGACAGAAAGGATACGATGAAGTTCTCACTATCCCTTCCTCCTTTCCACGTCTCAGCCTATGAAACGCTGGTGTAACGCCTATCAAAAAAGGAGATAGGATAAGAAGATAAACTACTTACTTCTATCAATTGTAAAACGTCCAGCCTTGTTTGAATAATGCCCATCAACCACTCTCTTCCACTATGTGTATGTATTGGAAGAGACAAATAGCCAGACAGCAAGTCAGTGCATCAATGGTTTTAGGTACAAACATGCACTGGGTTATTCATGACTTTAATGACCTAGGGATTGCCTGTGAACCACGTGCACTGAAATTTTAAAAGACACAAAATACAAACAATCCAAGTTTGTATAACAAAACAACATGAAGACAATACACACTCCACTCAGCGTATTTAGAGACGTTAGTGTTTCAACGTTGGGTGGGGTGATGTAAAAAGGTTACTCACATACAGTAGGTTAGATTAGTGCCGCTATAGTGTAGCAGTCACCGTCTACTGGTTTCAGTGGCATAATATTTACTATGGCCACTTTCTTCAGGACAGTCTTCTGGTTCTCTAAAACAGAGTAGGTCTAATCAGTGCCTTTCATGTGTCAGAACCAAAGAGAGGGCGGGTTATACTTTACCATCTTCTTAATGTGCCATGGGGCTGGAATAGACGGGTGGACCTTAATATAACAGCTTGTATGTCCTTGTTTTAGTGCGGTCGTGGAAGTTCACAGAATCGGAAATCCGAGACATTAGGCTATAACTAAATGACACCACAGATGTGTTTGCCCTAATTTTCAAGTTACAGAGTATCTAGGGTAAGGGCAATTCCTGTCAATTCACTCCTTGCCCCCTCTCAGGGTAATTGCTTAAATATACTGTCAACCAAAGTGCTGCATTTTCCCATGCTTTGGTTGACAATATATTTAACTGAAACATAAATATCTTGGCGCGCATGTCCCTGAGCCCTGTTGCCCACACACCGAAAACAGACCTGTGTCAAAAACGCTGCGCGTAAACGGCAGGCACCCAAAGCGTTGCGCCAAAACAGCGTATGTGGTGAAAAGGGGCAGGATAGCAAAGCAGCAAAGAAGGTTAAGATGACGGTAGTGGGAGAGTATCCAAGATTAGATAGCAGAGAGGCAGACGGAGAGTGTCAGTGAAGTAAGCGAAACATAGGCAAAGGAGTCAGCAGTGGTTGCATAGCAAAGCCATAGTAGATGTACATTCAATCACCATGTGCATAAGACCTAAGAGGGGCACCAGATTATCGCAATAAATAGCAATTCTGAGCTCACGGCCAAAGTGGGTGAGGCGCCTAAAGGGATTTGCTTGATGTGGGAATACTTTCTGGCCCTGGTCCTGTATGGTGGATGACTTAGGCGGTTCTGCTCTAATTGCAGCATATTGGAGAACACCACAAAAAGATGGACATATTTCTAAACCAATTCGCTGGCTCTGTAAAACACTGTTTTGTGCTGGGCGGCAGCAGGCAGAGAATGTTAATTTTAATGTTAAATGATATTTATACGACGCACTATCACCACCATAGTGGTCCCCTGGCGCTCTGGCGGATCTGAAAGAAAGGGGGGAGGGTTAGGGCGCGTTAGGATAAAGTTTGTAGAGAGAGCAAGGGAGCTGTGGTGTGCTGTTGGCAGCTTCAGTTCGGTTAACACTGTTCGCTGAGCTTTTGGTGTGGTATCCGGTCAGAGTCCGTTGTGTACTGCTGTATGGGATTCTATGTGGTGTGTCTGTTTGTTGTTGCAGAGTGGTGAAGTGTGTGCGGGTTGCTGTGGTTTAATAGGTATGGTTGTGTTTAGTTAGGGTTTGAGAGGTGTGTGAAGAGGGGTGAGGTTTTAGTGAGGTTGGTTAGTAGCATTGTTGTCTGGAGAAAATGCACATTCATTTTGTGTGTCTTTCGAGATTTAGACAAAATGTCTTCCTTATAGTGATCTAGTTTCAGCATGACAAGGCTGTCTCTCATTTCTCTGTCCATATGCTGTGTTAGTTAATCTCTACAATTCTATCTTTGTTCTTACTCATGCCAGCCCCTATATCACGCTTTGAAACACTTGTGTATAGGCGTGTTATAAATGCCATATCATATCCCAGTCTGTGGTTGATGCAAACTGGTCCCCGCGGAACGACCTGTGCCCATATCCGGAACAAGAGTGGCACGGCTCCCGAGATTGGTAGCTCGCTCATGGGTGCAAGAAAAGCACTTGACACACCTGACCATTCGCCATAATCAGGTATTAGCATGTGGGCCCACAAGGAAGGGCAGTTGATCCAAATAGGATAGATTGCCTGAGCGGGTGTCTTGCCATTCTGTTTTATTTATTTATATGTTTATTTAGTTGAACAAATATTGCATTGCAAATTGAAGGCCGCTGCTTCACCTTTTCGGTAGTAATAAGGTTGTAGTTGCAGTGAAATGTAGGGTTAGGGGAGCAAGGTGTGCACTATGTGCAGATATTGTCAGAATATAATATTAAAGACGTGAAACTCTAGATGAAGCACTGTGTTGGTGGAAAAGTGAGACCTTTAAAGAAAAGTGGAAAGGTGCAGCCTAATCTCACACCATGCATCACCCGCCTTGTAACGGTGAACTCACCCGCCAAGCCTCCTGGACGCCCATTCATTCCAATGGGCGTCTCACCCGCCAAAAACAAAATCGGGTGACTTCACCCGCCTTTGCAACACACATGGTTGAGAGCAATGCCAGAGCCACGTCTCAATGGGCGGCGGAGGCGGGTGAAAGTGAGCAGAGGCAGTGATTGAGAGCTAGGCCTCAAGGAGGGAGAGCTGCTGCGTGCCAGTTGTAGAGATATTGCGAGAGCCCACACTCTCGCGAGATCTCGCCGCGAGCCTTAGCTCCGTCCCCGCGCGCTTTGTGCGCATTACGGGAAGAGCCGAGGACGCAACAGGGTGCGTCCTGCCGGCTCCTTCGAGAAAGAGGCCGAGGGACTCTTCCATTGACACGGACCCTGTGGCCTTATCCTCAAGGCCACGTTTTAGGCCTTTGTTACAGCTGTTATTTGGACACGCACCTGATGAGCAGTGTGCACTAATCTTATGAGAGTATAAACCCTCAGTTACAAGCCTCCTGACTCCTGTCTTCATTGGGGTATTTCACAACACCAGTCTTGAGTGAGAACCGGGTTTCAATGAGTGTGTACTGTGGGTATCAGTGAGTGTGCGTAAGCCATGTCTCAGTGAGTGAGCCCAGTCGGCAGGTCTCAGTGAGAGGGAGCTCGAGGACAGGGTGCTAGCTGTGTGTAGGCCTTCATGAGGGGGAGCCGTTTATGGAGCAGAGCCCCCCATTCTGTATCTGCTGCGTCACTGTGTGTCAGCAGCAGTTTCCACGTCGACATCATCTGGAAGTGAGGGCAGGCGAGGAATTGGCGAACGGGACATCTGCTTCCCATCACTGCTCCTCCATCACTGCTGATCTCCAGGAAGCCCAAGGAAGTGGTGGGCCCCACCTGGGCTCCTGAAACCCCTCACCCCCGGTTTCTCAGAACTTAAGTGCAAAAACATTCAGGCTGCTGCCGCCTACAGTTAAACCGAATCTGTAAGCCTTACTTGTAAGAACATAACCTGACACAGAAACACAGAAGGCTCCCTGTTGTGGCTTCACATATGACACAACACATAGTTGAAGCGATGATTTTAATCAGCGGTACACAATCAGATTATCGCAATTAACAGTTACCTCACTGTAATCAGAGTTCTTTTATTCTTGTAGGGACGCGCAGTAGTTACTTCACTACTGTGGAAGTCAATTGTTTGATCTGAGTAAGTCTCTAGTTATTTTACATATATATATATATGTATATGGCCCAGACCTTTAGGCAGAGGGAGTGCCGGGGAGGGTCTGCTTCCTCCCTCGGTCAGTCTTTTCTCTGCGTGCCAAGCTGCGCGCATGCGCATTGCAGTCTTGCGAGGTCACGGTGGCCACTGACCTTGCAAGGCTGCATCCCCACATACCTTCTTTTGTCGAGCAGCCTGCTACTACTTCATCACAAAGTCCTTGTACTTTGTCGGTCTCCTCTCACGTTGGGACGATTCTCACCAGGCAAAGGTCTACTGTCACCTTCGCTTTGCATCTCTCTCTCCCCTCTGGTGTGATGTCTCCTGTGCTCCGCTCTTCTCCAGAATCTCGTCTGAACTGGTCTCTGGATCGTCTTGTGCTGGTTCTGTCATGGATGACTCTCTCGTCCTGGCGAGTCGTCTTCTAAATATGGCAACTCTTTCTAGGTTCCAGCGTTTAGCATCTCAGCACGTGATGAGTGCCTTGTTGCACTACTTCAGATGGTTGACTGTACCTGGATCCTGTTACTTGATCCTTCAGTGGCAATGTTATCTTCACGGACCTCTGTTCTTAGAGCTGCCCTGCGAGTTTCATCGGTTGTTTTTTGTTCTTTTGGATTCTCCAGACCACATCTTTCATGGTGCCGGCGTCGTCCTATCTCACTTTGGATAATCTCTTGGGCACCAGTGTGGAAGCAGCCCTCCTCATCCTCAGCAGCTGACAAGGAGCCACACTAGTGATTGCATTCGGGGTGAGGCGCTGGGCAGCTATTGCTCGCTTAGCTGTTTTGTAAGGGTCCATCCCAGTGGCTGCAGCTGTTGTAGGACTCCCCCCAGCCCCCTTATGAAAAACTATTTGTCCTTTTGTTTAATCCATTAGCCTGGGAGTGATAGAAATGAGCTGTGATTTGCTTGATATTATGGTTTTGCAAAAACGTCTCAATTTCCCTCGATAGTAGCTGGACGCCATTGCCAGTTACTATTTCTTTTGGGAGGCCTTTTCTCTGAAAGACCGTGTTCAACACATCTATTACAGTAGCCGTGGTGATATTAGGCACACATACGGCCTCCACCCATTTTGACAGGTAGTCTATCATTACCACTCCATATCATTGGTCAAGCAACATTACATCAAGGGGTCCAATGAAGTCAAGGCCTAGCTTGTGCCATACTCCTGCAGGAATCTCCGTTGGGATCAGCAGCGCTTGCCAAACTTCATGCATTCATGGCAGCTTTCTATCATTACCCTGATGTCTTGGCCGATGCAGGGCCACCAGTACGACTCTCGCACTCTTCGCCTGGTCATATTGCCACCTAAATGACCAGAGTGCGCTCTGCACGGAATCACTTTCCTCATTCCTAGAGGCAGTATCACCTGATCCCCTCTCACCAATAACGCATCGGCTTCATACATTTCCTCACTTACTTTACGGTATAGCGTCAATCCTTCTGGAATGGTCCTTTCACTGGCCCACCCATTTAGATCCCATTTAGCAACTCATCTCAGGGTCGCATCTTTGGCGGCCTCTTCCATCCATTGATTTTCGCTCATTTCTAGAAATTCTTTTGCTTCTTAAATCACTCACAGATGCCACCACACATTAGTCTTTGAGGAACGTGGTGGCCGATTCTCTGTAATCTGGCAGACGCTACATGCGGTCTGCTTGTGCATTCTTCCAACCCGCTATATGCATAATGTCGTAGGTGTACTCTTGCAGTTTGGCTGCTATTCACACCAGTCTCGGAGTGGACGTCTTCACGTCTCCTGAAATACTCCACCGCCCAGGCACATGCAAGCATTTCCTTTTCCACAGTGGAGTCATTTTTTGCTGCGTCTGACAGTGCTTTGGGTGCGAACGCAACCACCTGTTCCATGTCGCAACCACCTGTTCCGTGTCACCTTTCCTCTGGGTCAGTGTGGCCTATATACGTTTCCCAGTATGGGTTGAACTGTTTCAGACACAGAGCATTTACTATTCTCTTTTTGACCTCCTCAAAAGCTGTCTTTTGCCATTGATGCCATTAAGAATTTGCCCCTTTTCTCAGGAGTTCTCTCAATGAGGCTGTGGTCTCTGAAAACTGGGGTACAAATTGTGCATAGTACTCTGCCAGTCCAAGAAAGGATCTTAGCCCGTCCTTTGAGTTTGGTGCTGGGGCTTTAACTGTAGCTTGCAGGAGAGTCTTCTTGGGACTAACGCATCCTTCGAGATTTTATACCCGAGGTATTCCACGTCACACACACTTTTCATATCTCAGGCATACCCCAGCCTCCTGAAGTTTCTCCAGTACTTTCCTCAGGTCTGTATTGTGAGTCTCTGAATCTTCCACATCGATGAGGATGTCGTCCTCAAAGTATGACACATTACCTACGTTGCGCGGCACAGAATCCATCATCCTTTGAAACGCTTAAACGGCTCATGACAGCCCATAGCGCATGCAGGTGTATTGGTTGGTGCCGAACAGGGTGATGAACACTGTTAGCGGTCTGGATTCATGTGCAGGCTTATCTAGTGGTAAGCGTCTCATATCTAATTTTAAGAAGAATCTTGCTTCTTTCATCCTAAGAATTAGTTCATTTATACAAGGTAGTGGATAACTGTCCGTTATTACCTCTCTGTTCAGACTGTGCAGGTCGATGCAAACTGATATCTTTTGACTGCTGTTTCTTGATGAGTAGCACAAGGCTCAACCATTTGGAGGACACCGTCTCAATGGTACATCCCTTAACCATTTTCACTAGTTGGGCTTGTAGAGCGTTTCTTGCTGATGCAGGCATGGGTCTCGCCTTGTGCTTGATCGGGATTGCATTCGGCTTCAAACAGATTTTGCGAATGTAGTTT
Organism: Ambystoma mexicanum; assembly: GCF_040938575.1. Taxonomy (NCBI): domain Eukaryota; kingdom Metazoa; phylum Chordata; class Amphibia; order Caudata; family Ambystomatidae; genus Ambystoma; species Ambystoma mexicanum. The sequence goes on along the minus strand of NC_090939.1, from coordinate 88,132,936 downwards.
TCTATTTTTCCTGGCACTTTGGAAAACAGGGTGGGAAATTCATCTCTGGACACTGACGCTCCTCCTGTTTTGATTGATAGCACCTGATCATCTGTGCTGGGTTCCAGCCTAATGTTCAGCATGTGCTGGTCATCCCGCCCCAAGACTGCCAGACCTTCTTCGGAAAAATAAACTCTGGTCATAGTTTGTCTGCCTTTGAATTCGATGCACGCATTGATGTAACCCAACAGTTCCACTGAGGCTCTACCAAACACAGTAGGTTTGTGTTTGGTCCTTCTTACCTGTACTTTACGCTGCCCCACCATATCTTTGTATGTTTGAATGGGCAGGATGGTTAAATCAGACCCCTGAGTCAGCCATCACTTGAGTTTCGTTGCCGTCCACTTTTAAGAGTCAATGCAGCTTCTCTCTTCTCACCCTCAAACTGTTCACCATGATGACTGTAGGCCTATTTTCATCGCTCGCATCGTCTCCACTCACGTCCATGTCGCCTTCTATGTAGGCAACTTTCTTTCTCTGCCATTTGCTATCGCAGTTTGAGCATTCTTTATTCCTTGCGCGACAGTCTTTGTCATTCGCTAAGTAGCATGTGTGGGTATATCTGTGGATTTTCAGAGGCTCTACCTCCCTTCCCCTTTTGCCACAGAACTCTCGTCTGGGTTTCTCACATTGCCCTTTCCATTGTACTGCATGCACATCAGTGGCCGGCACCTTTCCCACCATTTCCTTGCACCTGCACAAGGTTTCTTCCTCTGCTCTAGCGATCTGGACGGCTTTATCTTTGTGAAGCTCCTCTTCATGTGTGAATTGTCTTGCACTTTCCTGCAGTGGTATGCACAAGCAACATGTCACGTATCATTAGAGATAAAATCCTGGCTACCTCGCACTCGCAGATTGAAAAGGGCGAGTATCCACACGGTATTTGGCAGGTACGGTGTACATTTATTTAGGTGAATAAATGTAGTCTTGTTAGTGGTCAGCCGACACATGTTTCAACCTCTAGCATCTTTATCAAGGCTGATATGTAAAATGCACATATCCAGCAATTATTAAATATGAGTGACAAATGTGTGCGTAAGGTGTGAATTAATGAATTCATGTATGCATCCATTTATACATAGTTTGCATTTTTCAGTGCGGACACTTATTCAGTGTGTCACTATTGGCATTGGTTTGAGCAGTGTCAATGTAGGGAGAAAGAGGGGGGGAGAGAAAGAGGCTGGTTTAGTGCCCGTTTACACCAGTGACTGGCTGGTGAGGTGTGCCATGCAATGACAGCCCTTTGGAGAGGCAGTGCTTGTTGTGCCAGTGCAAACCGGCACGGAACCAGCATTATCTAAGCTAGCACCACAATGTGCTACAAACCCAACCTCATGTTACTACATTTACCTTTAGCCAACAGGCCATTCCAGGCCCCAAGACTGGATACAAACAGAATCAGTTCCTCATTAACAGGAACCCCACCTGGGAACACAGAGCCCCCTTACCTAAACCATAGGTAAGACCTTTCAAATACCATGATTTCCACCCTTACACCTCTGGGGATATTCAAGCTAACCCATCCCTGTTCTTTCTCTTTTTCCCACCTCTCTTTCTCCTCTCATTAACACTGCTCAAACCAATGCCAATATCAATTGCATATCTTGTAACCTACTATGAATACTGTGATCCGCACTGAAAAATGCAAACTATGCATACTATAAATGGATGCGTAAATTAATTCATGAATTTAAGCCTTACGCACACACTTGTCACTCAATTCACATTTGTCACTCATATCGAATAATTGCTGGATATGTGCATTTTTAACATCAGCCTTGATAAAGACCCTAGAGGTCGAAACACGTGTGCTGACCACTACCAAGACTACACGTCTTCACCTAAATAAATGTATGCCATACCTACCCAAAACCCTGTGGATACTCATCCTTTTCAATATACCAGTGAGAGGTAGCCAGGATTTTCTCTCTAACTATACAAAAGAGGTGTGGGTGCCACCTCCAACAACCTGTGACCTTGCAGTATACAATCACCAGAGCACCAGAAACTATATGCTGAGAAAGATTTTGATTCAGTGTCATCAACGTATTTATTTAAGGCCTTGAGGTGGTTTCAGTTTGGTCAACAATTCATTCATTGTGTACGGTTACTGTACTCCCACCCTCCGGCTGTGGTTCGCACCGTCATAATGTGTCACAGTCGTTGCAATTGGGTAGGGGAACGCAACAGGGTTGTCCACCTTCCGCTCTGCTTTTTGCACTCATCATAAAGCCATTGGCGGTCCGGATTAGAGTGATACATAGGCATAGGGGCATTCGTATATCGTGACAACCACTGTATGCTGATAATATCCTCCTATATTTCCGGGACCCAGAGACCAATCTTGGGCCCATGATGGATACAGTATATTAATTTACTAGATACCCTGGATATTGGGTGAATCGATCCAAGATAGAACTATTCCTGCTCACTGGCTCCACGGCTCCATCGGTAGAGATGATGGGTTTTAGTGGGTTCCCTCGCACTTCAGTTATCTTGGCGTTATGGTTTCCAGGTCGTAGCAATCGCTTTACTCTGATAATCATGCAGGATACTCAGCAGCCTGGTGCTAAACTACGGGTCTGGGCCGGACTCCATATTTCACTGTATAGATGGCTTTCTCTACTGAAAATGATCGTACTTCCCATATTATTGTAATATTTCTGTAATGTGCCCATCTGGCTGGGGAGGGAGTTTTTTTACACAACTGAGGTCCCTCGCGGTGGCCTTTTTATGGGAGAGTGGGGCTGCTGGGGATTTGCTGGGAGTATCTTGTGGAACGATATGAGGGCGATGGGCTGGCGGTGCCAGACTTTGAGCTTTACAACCTGGTAGCGCATGCACATTTTGCAGGATACCAGAAGCCATCAGGATCAAAGGTGGTCCATCTAACTCTAGTGAAATATGGAGCAGCGCCCACAGACATTACATCTGTCCTGTTTAGAGATAGATATGTTGATTTTTGCTCCTTCGACATGGTGCGCACCGCGGTGAACTTGTGGGCTAGGATAGTTCATAGACTTGCTATCGCAGCACCTTACAATAGAGGGATTCCTTTATGGAACTATCCTGGCCTCCCCCCTACGTATGAAGCTGAAATATGTAAATCATGGGGTAGTGAGGCGCAGCTGGTACTGAGAGATTTATTCCCTCAGGGTCGGTTTGTAACACTGGATGAATTCAAAGCTAAAATGAGAGGCAATTTCACATATATATTACAGTATTATCGTATTAGAGCTGCCGCTCGGCCGTTGTGGCCCTTGTAGGAAAGCCCCTCAATGCTCACACCAGAAAGAATGCAACCCACTAGGGAAAAAGGCCCAAGACACCTCTTGCAAGGATAACAAGTGGCTTATTCCTAATAAATAGGAGTGCACCAGCAAAGAGCTCTGCTGCTACTGAACGTTCAGCCAAAATGTGCATGAGAAACACCTTAAGAAGGTACATTGCATCATCAGTGACATCACACACAGTAGAAACCCGCGCGGCTGGTTGGTGAGACCCTATGGGCTGCCTGCTCCATAGGGGATGCCAGGCCATTGGTCCCAGCCCCTTCTGTCCAGCTTATTCCACGTGGCAATTATGTACAAAACAAACAATACAGCTCTATCTATGTAACAGTGCACCTGCTACTGGCAGACAGAGGCCCGGGGGAAAAGTCGAGGTCATACTAACTCACAAAACTTCACTCGATCCCAGACAGGCCGGCCCCTCTCCAAGGCCTTCCACCCTCGTTCAGGGCTACAATTTCATCCCCCCCAGCACCTTGTAGCACAAATCACATGACTCAGAAGTGAAGGCAAAAAGTCATAATTTCTGATCTTTCTTGATCGATCAGGTGTCGTCTAACAGGTTTATAATTATATTTATTATAACTGTTCTTTTATAACGCACTTAATACCAGCGAGTGGTTTCTAAGCACGGGATCGGTTTTCGAACCTGCGTTGCACTGCGCTGTCTTGCTTCCAAGACAAACGCGTTGCCCCTGAGCTATCCTTCCTCAGTAATCAGTGGTCTGGGGCTGGCTGGTACCTTGGAATTCAGAGGTCGTAAGGCTAGGGTGTTTGGGTGCCATAACTTAGAGGTGGGACTGATGGGGGTTGGAGGCTGTGCCCTCCTTCTCGTGGGATTGTATCGCACAAAATGCTCAGCCCTCCTCCTGTGGCCTTGCAGGGCACATTCTTATCAGAACACAAAAGCTGCCAACTTTTAGGACAATGAAGGGTTTATGGATCTCTGTGGCACTGGCCTTTCTCATCAGTGCTCAGGATACAACCTATTCCTTTCCCCATTTGCGGCCTAGACCTTATGCTTCAATATGACTGCTAATATCTAATGTGGCGTTTGTTCCTGCATGTACACTACATCTACGAAGCATGCAATAATGTGATCGTATGGAAGACTTTAAAGACACCCACTCCCCCTTGGTCTCTTAGATTATAGCCTTATTCTAAACCACATGGGGCTGCAAAAAGATCGCCTCCCCTCCCAAAACCCTCCTTCCTGCTGAAACCTTAAACACATGAATGCATCACGGTAATAATGATGGGGGAGATAATAGGCGGATGGTATCAAAGCGCTATAGCATAGTTAAATCTGGACAAGATAGCAAAATGAAGGCGCGCATAAAGTGGAAGCGGGATCTGAATAGAGAATTCTCAGATGTACAATGGACAAGGTGCTGTCTCCTCACCAAGGAAGTACCTATTCATTTCTTTATTTCTTTATTGGGCATTGTAAGGCACTTATACATCAAGAAAATTGTGTTTCGAAGGAAAAAGGAAGGGAACAAAGGAAAAAACAAGACAATGGAATATACAAATACAAAGAAGTGGTCCTACTAGGCCTTGTGAACGCTTGGATCGTGCAAGTGCAGAGAGAGAGACAGGACAGGGAAAGGAGTAAGTGCTAGAGGATCCACAGAGAGGTGAAGTGCGAGGGAGACAGTTGCAAGGCAACAAGTAAGTGCAAGAGCCGGTTGCGAGGGCAACAGGTAAGTGCCAGGCAGTGACCACTAGATGGAAGAATGGGTCGCCAGCCCATACAATGGGTGCTCATTACAAGTTTGCCGGTACAGTAACAACGGTACCGGTAAGCTTGCCGGTACCGTTGTTACCGTACTGGCAAACTAGGAGGTCTGCTCGCGGGTGCCTTTTCGCCCGCCATGTCTGACCTGGCGGGCGGACCGGCACCCGCGAGCAGACTATGTCGGATGCACCGGCACCATTCTGAATGGTGCCGGTGCATCCGGCCTCCCCATTCCCATTGAGCCCTATGGGGAGCATTTTTTACTGACGCCCGGAATGGGCAATTACCAGGTCGGCAGGGCCGTAAGGACCCGGTAATTGCCCATTGCCGGGCTCTGGTAAAAAAACGACTCCAGCGGCAGCCGTGCCATCACAGGCCAAGTGATGCCCAAAGGCAAGTGCAGGATGAGGGTGGATGCTGCGGGCGATTGGACAGAAAGCCAGGACCCAGAAGGACACACAAGGGCCCATGCCACCAATCACAGCTATTGTGGGGTTTAGCACGGGAAGGAGGAGGAGAAGAGGAGAGTCTTGAGGTGTTTGCAGAACTTGAGGAGATCCGGCTCAAGATCGAGAGAAAGGGGGAGGCTGTTCCAGAGGAGGAAACCGGAAGAGGAGAGGGAGCGGCCACCCGCTCTCTGCTTAGTAAAGTGCTTTACAAGCAGAGAGTTGGAGCCAGAGGATCAGAGGGATCTAGAGGGAGAGTATTTGGTGAGAGCAAGTTGCAGATAGCATGGTCCCGGGCCCCAGAGTGAGAAGTGATGTATGTCTAAAATGTTATCAGTGGCCTAGTTGCGGCCTGATGGGTCTCCTTCTGTCTCAGCTAGTGTCTCAATTGTGTATATTCAAATCTATCCCCCTCCTTCACCCCTCCTTGCCCCCCTATATTTTGCAATCTACAAATGACATTCCTTCCCCCTCCCACACCATGTCTCTGCTCTTTACACATCTCTTTTCCTTCCACCTTTTAAATGATTCCTTTGCCATACCTAGGGTGACGTTGGGATTGTCGAACATTAGAGTGAAGGGAGAGGGTGTAGAGGATAAGTGACCTTTCTTAATCCCCCTGTCCCAGATGTCACACGTCGTGCATAGAACCCTACTGCGTCTGGCAGACGGAGATGTCTCGTTCCATCGCAGCCAGAGCAAGCCTGTCAGGGGCTTTCTAGCCACAGCTCTATCCATGCGAGCCCATATTTTGTCTGTGCTTCCAGAGAAACACTCTAAGCCCGGCTGCTTTGTAGTGTTGATATAGATTAGGGAGCCCTATTCCACCCCTGTGTCTGGGGGACCTCATTAAGTCCATTGCTACACTCGGATGTCTGTTCTGCCAGATAAATCTAGAGAGTAATGTATTCAGTGATTTAAAGAAAGCATTCGGAATCGCTATTCGAAGGGTGTGAAACCTATAGAGAACTCTCGGAAGGGTCACAGCCTTCACCGTGTTTATCCGCCCCAGGCTGGAGATGCACAACGGGGTCCACTTTGCAATGTCAATCTGCGTTCGTTTGATTAAGTCCGGTAAGTTTGCTTCATAAAGTGCGGCCACCCTACTTGTCAATTTTATACGTCTGCTGGACGAAATGGGGAACTATTCCGTATTCGACAGGCCGCTTCCTTCGAGAGTCCCACCTCTAACATCTCGGATTTCCCCATATTTATTTTCAAGCCCGACAGCCCTTCCTGTTCTTTAAGGGTGGATACTAACGCAGGGATAGACCTCTCTGGATCTACTAGTGTTAGTAGCATGTTGTCTGCATATGCAGCCGTTTTGTTTTCCCCTCCCCTCCCCCCAATGAAAGGGACCTCCTTGATGGACTGGTTCTGTATAATTGCTGCTAGAAGGGGCTCTAAACAAATAGCATACAGATGTGGCGATAAGGAGCATCCCGGTCTCGTCCCTCATTCTACACGTACTAGAAGGTTTTTTTTAATCTTAATTGTATGGTTGCTAAAAAATGTATCGTCCGACACTGGAAATCAAAACTGGCCCAAACTCATGGAGAATGCCTGCGAGACTTGGTATATACCAATGAGAGGGAAGAGACTTTTATTTCTACAATAAACACAGCCTGTAGACCCATGGACATTTGGGCCCTGTTACGTATATACCTGGCTCGAACGGAACGCATGGTCATTGCCCATCAATAGTCTGCATAGAGGGTGGCTGTTGTGCTGATTCAATCCTGAGGTGGACATCCGATGATGATGTAGGTCTGTCTTGTAGCTTATCCATTGACCCCTCATGTCATGTTACATATAATGTATGCCCTCCTATGTCAAAGTAATGTCGTCTGTTGGTTCTGTTTTTGTTAAATAAAGTACAAAATAAAAAGAAAAGCTCTTACTAATCCTGCGAACGGCCTCCTTGAATGCAGCGTCATCATCCCCAGTCGCTGGTTCAGGCTTCAAGCTAACAAAAATTCTTTGCCCGTCAACTCCCATGGCATTGAGCAACATTACCTTTTTTCTCCCTGCTGCATGGCCCATGTCACCCACTGCCTCCAAGTACGTATTAAATAAGGATTCACACTTTGGCCATGGAATTACAGGCCTACCCTGGGACTGAAGAAATGCTGGTGGAGGCGTTGCACCCTGCATATTGGAGTTGGCGAGTTCTTTCCTTGATCCTTGACACCAATTATGTTGTGGCTTGACATACGACGTAACAAAGTAGTTGAAGAGATGATTTTAATCACTGATACAGCAATCAGATTATCGCAAGTAATCGTTTTTTTTTTTCATTTTATTTTTTAAAGTTTTTATTATTTTGAAAACAAATAAACAATACAAACCAAACTTGCAGCATTATTTACAACAGACTCGTGAACATCAATTAATGCACCTTACTGCTCCCCAAATCCCTCCCCCCTCAAGAGCTTGTTTGCGTTTTGCATTCTGTATCTGCTGTGTGTGACGGGTATCGCTTCCTTCCGAAGCTGCAGAATCCATTATTGTGCCAAACAGTCCTGTTATTAACACTCTCCATGCCATCAGGTTACCCACTTCTTCTTCCCCGCACTTGCTACATGCCTCCTGCCATACTACCGTTTCAGCCTCGGCCCATTTTTGCAAATCCCGCCACCATACCTCAACCCGTGGCTTGTGGCACTGCTTCCAGCCCATGGCAATCCTTCTTTTTGCAAGCACATATGCCTGGTCCCTCAGTTTCCCAACATGTTTAGTATTCCGTGGTCTGGGAAACCCTCCCAACAGGCAGGCCCAGGCCGTATCTATGTTGAGCATGACCCCTTTATCTGCTAGTTTTTGTGCCACCTCCCCCCAAAAACCTTCAATCACTGGGCAAGACCAGAACATGTGTGTCATATCAGCGTTTTCTTCATCGCATTTTGGGCATGCTTGTCTTCCTGCATTTACAAACTTAGATATTCTCTTCGGGGTCATATAGGCTCTATGCGTTATGTATAACTGTATCTGCTGCAATCTGGCGTTTCTGGACACCTTCTTGTGGTATCCCATAGCACGCTCCCACATCCCATCGGTCATCTGTGCCCCCACCTCCGCTTCCCAGTCCAGCCTCAAATGAGTCAAATCCTTCCCCACCCGGGTCATCACCATCTCATACAATCTAGAGATCTCGTGCCCTCCTTCTGATATGTCATATATTGTTCCCATTATGACGTCTGGCTCCTCCGCCAGTACAGTCTCTGGCCAGGTTTTACGAATAATCTGCACTAGCCTAAGATACGTGACATACTGGCCTCTGTGCAAACCTGCCTCTTCTCCCAGTTCTTCGAAATCCTTAATGATCCCCTCTTGCCATACAGCTCCCAATGTGACCAGCCCGACCGATTCCCAAAAGGTCCTGATTATTATTCTGAGTTGGTTGTCTCCCCCAGCCAAGGCGACTAGCGGCACCTGTGGGGAACACGGGTACGGGTTCTCCATCAGTCGGCATACTCTGCGCCAGATCTTCCACCCAAGCAACATCATACCCGGGCGTTCTTTCATTTCAAGTCTAGGCAACCAAATAATCTCCTTTAGGTAAAACGGAGTGCAGTCCTGTCCAAACAGCCTAAATTCAGGAGTTACCTCATCAGAAAGCCATTTGGTTACATATTGCAACTGACCAGCTACATAATAGGCCTCAAAATTCGGCAGCTTAATGCCCCCTCTATCATGGAAGTTCTGCAGCTTCCATAGCGCCACTCTATTGCGAGTGCCATGCCATAGGAAGTCTCTGCACATGCTATTCAGTTTGACAAAAAACTTTTTGGGTATCAAGTATGGTATATTACTGAAGAAGTGTAACAGCCTGGGCAGGACCACCATTTTGAGCATCGCCCCCCGTCCCATCATCGCCAGCGGCAACATCTCCCAAAACTTCATACTTGTTCGGATTTTCCCACAGCCACCTCGGTATTATGCAAGTGTTCCTCCTCCACCGTATGGTACACATCTATTCCGAGGTAGCGGAAGGAATCAACCGCCCATGGTACGGACAACACTGGCAACCGCTCCAGAGGGGCTCCTCTGTAGCTCCCCAATGGGAACATGCTCGACTTTTGGGGGTTCACCGCTATGCCGGACAGTTCTGCATACCTTTCCATAACCTCTAGGATATATTGAAGATTTTCCTCCGGATATTTCAAGTATAGTAGTAAATCGTCAACATACAAGGATATTAGATGTTTCTCTCCCCTTACCTCAATACCAACCATGTCATATTGTTGTCGGAGGTACACTGCAAGGGGCTCCAGGGCTAGAATGTATAACATCGGGGACCAGGGGCACCCTTGTCTGGTGCCCCTACTGAGTTGCCATCTCTCAGATATCACCGATCCTGTGCGCAGCCTGGCCAGTCGTTCACTGTATAGTAATTTTGCCCACCTAACATAACCCGGCCCCATCCCGTATTCTTTCAGGGCCTCCAGCAACCATGGCCACCTCACCGAGTCAAAAGCTTTGACTGCATCTAGGGACACCACCGCCATTTCCCCCTCGCTCCTGTTTCCTTCTTCAATCACCCGGTGGAGTCGCCTATGGTTGTGGGTTATATTTCTGCTGGGAACATAACCTGTCTGGTCCGGGTGTATCAGTTTGCTAATAACTCTACGCAGCCTGTTGGCCAGGACCGCCGTCAATATCTTGCTATCCTGGTTCAACATTGACAAAGGCCTATAGGAGCCGCAGCTATGCCCTGGCTTGTTGGGTTTAGGAAGCGGCACAATTAACGCTTCTCTAAGCGATTCCGGCAGCCGGCCCATCTCAAAAGACTCATTGAGCATCTCTAGCATAGGGGAGAGTACTTCCTCTCTGTATGTTTTATAAAACTCGCCAGGGAATCCGTCCGCGCCCGGGGTCTTACAGGTGGGTAGCTGCTTCACCACCTCCTCCAATTCCTCTAAGGTAATCGGTGCGTCCAGCTCCTCCCTTTCTTCAGCACTAATCTTAGGTAATTCCATGTCTTTTAGAGTTTCTCTAATCTCCTCTCGATTGTCCCCTCTTCTGTCCTCATATAATGTCCTATAATAGTCTAAGAAAGCCTTGTTGACTCCCTCTTGGGTGTCAACCATCTCCCCGTCTTCTCTAGTTATTGTCCTAATCGGGGGCCTGGGGGTTTCGCTCTTATATAACTACGCCAACAAGCGGCCAGTTTTATCCCCACCTGCATGTTGCCTCTCAACATACTTCTTATAGTTAAGGTTGCAGAGCCTTTCCCAGAGCTCTGCACACCTTTGCTGTAGTTCGAGTACAAGTTCCGCATCCCCTCCCGCCCTGTTGCTTTCCCGTTCCAGTTTCTCTTCCGCTTCCTCTAGCTCCGTTAGGACCCCACCCTGTAGGCCTTTTGATTTAGCAATAGCAGCACCCCGCAATACCACCTTAAAGGCTTCCCAGAGCGTGCACGCTGAGTCCACGCTGCCTGTGTTTACCTCAAAGTACTGTGTGATCGCATCCCTGATATCTTCCCTGAAGACCGGGTCCCGGAGCGCCTCCGCCCGGAGACGCCATGTCGGTATCCGCGCCCTGGGGCGGCAGTACTGCCAATTCAGAACCAGAGGCGAGTGGTCCGACAGGACCCTCGCTCTATAGTCTATTTGGGTGGTATCTATCACTACATCTGGCGTGGCAAAAAAGTAATCAAGTCTCGTATGCAGTTGCTGCGGAGTTGAGTAATGCGAGTACGCGGAGTTGAGTAATGCGAGTACTGTGTTTCATTAGGGTGTTGCAACCTCCAAACATCTGCCAACCCGAAGTCATCTAGTAATGTCTGCAATACCCTGGCTGCTGGGGTGGGCCTATCAATCTTATCATCAGATCTGTCTGCCTTTGGGTTGAGCACGCAGTTGAAATCCCCTCCCCAGATAACCGCTCCTCCCATGCACGCGCCCAGATGAGTGCACAGGGTTCTAAAATATGCCGCAGTATTTTGGTTGGGGGCATACGTATTTATAATGCACACCTCTCTATTCTCCACCAAAGCCTTTAATATGACCAACCTCCCCTCCGTGTCCACCACTTCTTGTGTAAATTGGAGCGGAACGTGCGGTGCCACCCAGACCAGCACTCCCCTAGCGTAGGCAGAATACGGAGAGCCTACTACAGTACCTCCCACTTCTTCCCCACCAGTTCCAGTTTTTGCCGGGTCAAATGTGTTTCCTGCAACAACGCAATATCAATCTTCTGTCTTTTCAAGTACATCATGACTTTGTTTCTCTTTAAGTAACTGTTGAGTCCCCTGACATTCCATGTTACGATCTTAAGGTCCCCCATGGCTCATGAGTGTCTTCTTGCCTTCCGTGTAGCGAATCCCCCTTGCCCACGTGATACAGATACAGCTCTCCATCTTTACTTGTAGCTTCTTGCACCAGCTCAAACTATCCATAACTAAGTACACAACAAATTCCCAACTTCCCTCCCCTCCCTCCCCTCCCTCCACAGGGTATAGTGCGGGTAGGCCGTGATGTTTGCCGCTCCTCGTATAATCGTTCCTCCCTTGCGGAAGTGTTCCAATATCCTCTCCCGGTCCCGGTAATTAAGAATTTTGGCTATCACTGGCCTAGGCGGGTTTCCTGGCGGCGGCCTCCTTGTTAGAGCTCTATGTGCCCTTTCCACCGCAAATCCTTGAGATAGGGCTCCTCCGGGTATCTCTTGCAGTAGCATGGACTCAATAAACTCTGTGGGATCGTGGCTCTCCAATCCCTCCGGCAGGCCCACGATGCGAATGTTGTTTCGTCGGGCGCGTCCTTCCGCCTCCTCCGCTCTGCTCTCCAAGTTGCCCACTCTCTGTATCAGGGCATGCAATTCGGCCTTATGGGAGGCACAATCCGCAGTATTGGGGCTAACTTCCTTCTCAAGGGACTCCGTGCGCTCCGCCAAGGCCCTGACGTCCTGTCGGAGTAGATTAACATCCTCCTGCACCTCTCCGACCTTAAGGTCCAGTGCCGTTTTCAGTTCAGTGACGGCTAATTCGAGTTTAGATTCCCAGGCCGCCTTTAGGTCTGCAATCGCAGCTAGGACTTCTTGGTTAGCGCCCGTTGTCGTCATGCTGCCTGCAGGCGGCTTATCCTTGCTCTTGGTATTGTCTTGACCAGGGGACGTCTTAGCGAAGTCGTCCAGGGTGGGCTGTTTCGCCTTCGGCCTCACCGTTCTATTCGACATGACCCAGAGGACCTGTGTTCTGCACAAATGACAACTGTGCACCCAGTACGCCTCTTTCGCTCGATCACCGTGCGGCCTGCTCCTTCCATTGTTCCGGACATTGGTCGGCCATTTTGTGTCATCTTTTGTCTCTGGCGCTCCTTATCCTTTCCGCACAGATCTCTGCCGCCGTTCTTCCTACGCCTTCCAAACGTTCACCAAGCATGGCCCAATCATTCACACACCGACATGTGTATTTTCAGCAGTCGTCGGCCCATCGTTGCGCATTTTTACGCCCGGATCATTTCAGGATCTCGGGAGCTCCTCCAGATCACGTCCTCCTACATGGCCCTCGTAGCCACGCCCCGCAAGTAATAGTTAACTGAATGCAATCAGAGTTCTTTTATGAACACACAGTAGTCACTTCACTACTGTGAAAGTCAATTGTTTGATATGAATGAGTCTCTAGTTCTTTTATATCTATCTATAGATATATATTTGTGAATGTGTGTTTGTGTGTTTGGGGTTGGCTCCAGCCCCATAACAGTTGGTGGGCTGAAATGTTGGCCCAAGGTCGGCATACCAGTCTGGCGTGTACTGGTGATAGTGACATTTGACCAACCCCACCTATTCACCCTTCACAGGGTGGGGTCTGGCCCAGTGCTATCAGTTTAGGCAATTTCAGGAGATTGCCATTTTGTGACTTTTCCAATAATAGGAATTTAGGACACAAGGTCGACCCCAGGATCTGGCCCTGTGCTATAAGTATAGGTGATTTCGGGAGATTGCGGATTTTGCGATTGTGGACTCCAGCCCAAAGCAGTTGGTGGGCTTAAATTTTGGTCCGAGGACGGCATACTAGTCTGGGGTGTACTGGTGATGGTGAAATCTGACCAACCCCACCCATTCACCCTGCACAGGGTGGGGTCTGGCCCAGTTCTATCTGTTTAGGCAATTTCAGGAGATTGCCATTTTGTGACTTTTCCAATAATAGGAATTTAGGACAAAAGGTCGGCATACCAGTCTGGGGTGTACTGGCAATAATGAAATTTGACCAACTCCACCCATTCGCCCTGCACAGGGGTGGAGCGGGTTCCAGCCTTATGCTATCAGTATATAGGCGATTTCGGGAGATTGACGATTTTGTGATTTTTAAAAAAAAGGATGTTATGACACAATAAAACATACACACGGCTATAGCAGACCTCCATGTGCATGTCAGCTACCGACCCGGGCAACGCAGGGTGGTATTGTTAGTATATGTATAAGGCTCAGGCCTTTAAACAGCAGGAGTGCTGGGGCGCGCACGTCCGCTTCCTCCCTGGGTTGCTCCCTTCTCTGCGCTCTGCGTGCTGAGCTTCGCGCATGCACATTGCAGTCTCGCGAGGCCGCAGTGGCCGCTGTGATCTTGCGAGGCTGCATCCCCACACTCCCATTCTCTGTGGAGCATATCAAGAGCATTTTGGTTACAGGAGGTCTGGACCCACAGATACCACCTGGCAAGCATTGAATTTATAGGACTTTTGGCTTTGAGGGGTAAGTGACAGCCAGGAACCGACATACTGCTTCCTGCAAGTTAAAAACTCAAGGATTTATGATGTCTGTTATGGAGAGTATTTGTGATGTAGAGGCAACAACTTATACAAATAATGAAACAGAGACACATGGTGTTTAGGAGGGCGAATGACCCTGTGATGTATTGACATTTCATTTTTATTAACTTCCTGTGGTGATGTCAATCCTGTCACCACGCATGTTACCTGCGCCCAAGTTCAGGGTGTTACCCATGTGGCTTTAAGTGGGCCAGGGCAGAGCCCCGGCAGTCTCCACAAAGGGCTCCCGAGCCTGTGCCCTGCCCGGCTTCCCCAGCCCCCGACTAGCCCCAGACACGCTGACTCCCTAAAACAGCCCAACTAGCCAAAGAGCTGCATGGTTATGGGGCTGCCTGCAGATATCGGCATGTCTGATTTGAAACGAGAGCGACATCATCCTTTTTTCTAATCAGACGCACTGAGACCTGCAGGCAGCCCTTTAACCATGCAGCACCTTGAAATGGCTGCTTGGTGGGGGTTAGCGTCTCTCATTAAGAACCACCATGAGAGCTGGGGCACACTTCTATAATACCTTTGGCACGTCCAGCCTCTCCTTTTTTTTCTTAATCGCAGGCTCTGACACCCCACAGGAACAAAAGGGTGAGGCTGGGCACACCAAAGGTATGATACCAGTGCGCCCCAGCTCTCCTGCTTGGTTCCCACTGCCTGGGAGCCAAGCAATTGCCAGGCCCCACCCCACCCCCGTAGGCGGGGGAAGGGCTCTAGGCCACGCCCCCTAACTAGAGCCTCTGCCTCAATTCTGCCCCCCATTTAAAGCACTGGTTACCCCACACCCTGATCACGCAATACCACTCCCCAGCTTAGTACAAAACCAACATCAAGACAACTGTTATAACACTTGTTTTGTACAGCAACTAATCATTGAGCACAAGCAGCAGCATTACAAGTTAGACGACGTGGTCAACAAGTGGTGGAAATGCCGTTCCTGCCACCTTTTCAGGTGGTAACAGATTTGCTGCCACTTTTACTGCACAGCTGAATTCTGAGTTTGTGGGCAAATTGCTGGTGGAAAAATGCTGCTGGTAAATCCTCCACTGTACCTCCAAAAAGTGTCAGATTTACTGCATGGTATTACCGCTTGTGGTGAATCCGTAAGACATCCCCATGGAGTCCTAACTTAGCACTGCCACACAATCACTTGTAATAATACCACAGAACTGAGTGATGGTAACGATAAACAAGTTTGCCGGTAAATCAGTGGATTTACCACCACTTATTACCACACGAGGTAAATCCGCCAAACTCACAATGAGACCTGTCTTCGGAGTTATCGTCCGTCCCAACAGGAGGGTCATCCTTTCTTGCCCCTTCAATGTCCCCCTCACTGAGACACATTGCCTGTTACTGATGAGGAGCACCGCTGACTTGGATCATTGTACCTTTGATCGACACCACAACCTGTGTCTGTATAACATATGGCATGCACAGTGTGTGCCTGGGATGTCTGTTGCATAGCAGTACCTGGTCACCCCTGTGTGATGTTATAGAACTTGCACATCTCCTCACACATTCTTTGGCATTTCTCTGTACCTGCTTTTGGTAACCATCAGTCCCATCAAGGATCTGGACAGGGCTGGAGGTATTTATAGTATGAGGCCTGTGACTTTAGATGGCCTCAATGACTGTGCAGGGGCCAAAGACATCGTGGAGTGAGGCGCGTGTCGATATTCCCTTAAGAAGGTCCAGATATCATGCAGTAGATATCACCCCAGGCCAACGCTATGCCAAACACACCGTTGAGTGTTGTCATGAACCTCTCGCCATCTCCATTCGTGCAATGCCATGCTAAGGTAATTCTCCTGTGGGCAATGCCATTATTCTGCATGAAGGCAAAAATCTCATTCCATTTGAATGGTGGGCCAGTGTCTGAATGGAGATACCATGGCCTCCGGGATACCATGGCTTTCAACCATTTTATCTAATGGTGGGATCGCCACATGTGTTGCTGCTCTCAACACTCATCCCACCTCTGGAAAATGGCAGAATGTGTCAATGAATGCATAAAGGTGTTGGTCTGTAAAGAAATTCCCACTCACCACTGGCCATTGTGTTCAGCTGCGCATTGGGGCTTCAACACTATTTTCTTTCTCTGGTCTTCTAGTTTCTTGGCACCGCGCACATCGTCTCGCCATGTTCTCTACTTTATCCTCCATTCCTGGAGACCATGGTCTGGCCTCCATTTTGGCCATGGCCTGGTGTCCATGTGTGAGGCCATCCTAAGACTCGGTCTAGTAGCTAGGGGGGGGGGGGGGAGTGCTATGCTAGAGTCTCTCAATATAAATCCTTCAGGAGGGCACTATAGGTCTTGTTGGATCCGCCATAGGTTTGTCATGGCAGCGAAGGCTTCAGGGATGCAGCCTCACACGGTCCAGATTGTACTGCTTGCGTTACTAGTTGTGGGCAATCATCCTTCATGGACACTGGCCCAGCTGCATGTCTTTTATCTGATTCGTCATGCAGATGACTTGGAGGGGAGGGCGTTGCAGGAAGTTGGCTGGGCTTCCACTGCCTGGTGGGTAGTGTAACGTTACATAACCATTGCTCAATTCTCACAGGTGGGTGCTGGGAGGATCCGGACATGATCAGTAGTAAAGGCGTGTGGTCTGTTGTATGCATGACCATCATGGAAGACTGGTCAGGATTGAAGAAAGACATTATTGAATCTGTGGTTAGTGCTTCTTTGTTGGCATGGAATGCAGCGTCTTCTGCGAGACCCCATTTCCATAGGTATTACCCAAATTGGTTGTTTCCAATTGA
Source organism: Ambystoma mexicanum (assembly GCF_040938575.1). Lineage (NCBI taxonomy): Eukaryota > Metazoa > Chordata > Amphibia > Caudata > Ambystomatidae > Ambystoma > Ambystoma mexicanum. Next base: position 88,115,898 of record NC_090939.1, on the reverse strand, counting down.
CCGAATGATAAATTTGGGCGAATTCGGCCAGTACCATTTGATCGTTTGGAAATGATTAGTTTGGGTAATCACTACCAAACATGGGGAGCGGGGATTGCGGGTGTGTCCCCCGCTCCCCATGTTTGGTAGTGATAGCTTTTAGGGGTAGCGGGCGTGTACCCCACTTCCAGAGGTTTGGAGGCGGAAAAAAAGGAAAAAAGAAAAGCGGACCCTGCGGCATCGGATACGACCCGCGTAGGAGGAATGGATCTGACGCTGCAGAGTCAGAGAGAAAGCGGACAGCGAAAAAGTAAGTAGAGGGTGGGAGGGAGGATTAAAGGGGGGTGGGTGGTGGGATTGTAGGGTGGGTGGGTGGCGGTTTATAGTTTTAGCAGATTTGGTCGTGGCAAAATTGGCTTTGCGGCCGAATTGACCACGATCAATTCGGCCGCGAACAATTGCGCCACAGCCAAACCATATAAATCCTTTCCATACACTGTCCTTCTCGGCCAATTCGTAAGTCTGCAATGACCGCACTTTGTTTTTGTAAAATGTGTTATTTTCTTAAAAACAAGGCCCAGATAGCATGAGTGCTTCAAGGCGCCAAACTCATCTGGTCACAACCAGGATGTAAAAGCATGCACAGACGGTTTATAGTCATAATATCGAAAAAATAATGTCGAATTACAAAAATGTCGAATTCAAAAATGTCGAATTCAAAAATGTCGAAAACACATACATATAATAGAAAAAGTCATTAATTCGAAAATAAAATGTCGAAAAAAAAAATCGAAAAACTAATGTTAAAATAACTATGTAAAATGTCACACATACTAACGTTTTTTATTGGGGGGGGGTCCCCCCCCAAACCCCCCATCCCAAACCCCAACCCCAACCCTCCACTCCTCCCCATCCCCCCCAACACCCCCCATGGATATACCTTTAATTTTTTTAAAAAAAGTATTTAATAAAACATTAATTAAATAATTAATTATTAAAAAACCCCATCCCAAACCCCTACCCCAACCCCCCCCCTCCTCCCCATCCCCCCCACCCACCATGGATATACCTTTAACCATGTAAAAAAATTATGTTTTATAAACTATAATTAATTATTTATTTAAACATTAATTCGAAAAAATATCGAAAAAAAATCGACATTTTTGTAATTCGACATTTTTATTTTCGACATTTTTTTTTCGACATTTTGACTTTCGAAAATATTGCATTCGATATTATGACTGGACACCTGCACAGACCATTGACCTTTCATTCGGGTTAGTAAGCAAATACTTTCAAGGCGCAAGAGAGTATGCTCCAGAATTGCTAAAGAAACATAGAGGGGGGCACGGGAGAGGAGGAACGGGTGGTCAGGGAAAGGGACCATGAAGGGTGGGGGGTAGGGTTGGAATGAGAGTACGTGCAGTTTACCGAAGAGGTAAAAGTGCTATGGGGTCTGAAGTACATATCAGGAAAGTGCTATTCTGGTAAAGGGGAGCTAGAAGGAGGGATAGATGGGGTGGCGGTAAAAGTGTTAACCAAGGTGGAAATAGGGGGAGCAAGGGCATCTGGGGTGTCTAAGTGCGTATCTACATTAAAGGGGCTGTCCAGATGAAGTAGGGAGTAGAGCCATATGGGTGAGGTGTTGGGTGTATGAAGATTAAAGCAGTTGGTGTGTAAGGATTGTGAAGATTAAAGCAGGTGGTGTGTAAGGATTGTGAAGATTAAAGCAGGTGGTGTGTTAGGATTGTGAAGATTAAAGCAGGTGGTGTGTTAGGATTGTGATTGAAGGTTGGCAATGTACTATTCTTTGGATAGTTTTATGAAGGTGTTGAATGTGGGTTCTTGCGAGATGTAGCCTGGTAGTTTGTTCCATAGGGTGGGGGCAACAGAAGAGAATAATTTGCCTCCGTATTTTAGTGCCGAAATATGAGAGGTGTTAGTTACATTTTGACTGTATGTATCTGCTTGGGATGGCAAGCTTAAAGAATGATTGGAGGCATGAGGGGCTAGACGAGTGGGTGGTCTTGTGGGTAACGATTAGGACTTTGAGTTCTGTTTTAGTTTTGATGGGCAACCAGTTGAGTGCTTTTAGGGCTGGAGCGATGGTTGCAAGGATTTAGGGTTAGTATGCATCTTGCAGTTCTATTTTGAATAATGTGGAGGAGATTTTAGGTTTTGGAGAGTATTTTTAATTGGATATTTATAAAGCGTCTATACAGCAAATGGGTATCTTGTAATTGCATCGAAAATGTTTCCAACTAAACACTTTACATCGAAAAATATGCATCGAAAATGTTAGCATCGAATGCATATATGGGGTGGTAAAGGGTTAATTTTTGTTGTGGTGTATTTTTTTAGGTAAAAGAACAGGGTGTTGTGTGGGGACCCCCCAAAATAAATACAAAAAATGCATTTGATGCTAAAATTTCCGGTGCAAACTTTTAGATGCAAAAAACATTTGTTGGAAAGTTTTCGATGCAATGACCATAAACCCAGCAAATGGTGTTTCAAGGCGCCACAAGACAAAAGGGTGGGGGAACAGGGAAGCAAACAACAATAACGGTCCTACTAGGCCTTGTGTCATCCGGTTCGTGGAAGTGCAGTAACAAGAAGTGCAGTGGGGAGAGGAGTGGGGAGTGCAAGTCGGGGGGAAGGGATAATGCTAGGGTGGTGGGGAGTGGGGGCAGAGTGGCGGCACACAAGTGCAGGGGGAGAGGAGGAGGGGAAGAAGTGGGGCCAGTGGGGCTAGGCAAGTGCTAAAGGGAGGCCGGGTGGGCAAGTGCCAGAGGATGCAGGGAGTGAGGACCACATGCTAAGTGCGAGGACGGGGATGGACCAGGCTCGGCAGGGATGCACCCACCGACAGGCTAGTAGGGGGAAGGGGGCCCGGAAGGTCAACTGCAGCTCAAGGGGGGGGTTGGGTCATGGAGACCGGGGTGCTGGGGTAGACTGGGCGAGGAGGGCCTGGTTCCCTGTAGGACTCCGAAGGGACCAGGCAGTCAGTCAATGCGGCAGAGAGGGTCTTTAGCAGGGGAGGGGGAGAAGGTAGGAAGAAGAGAAAAGGAGAGTCTTGGGAAGCTTCTGGAATTTAAGGAGATCCGGCTCAAGCCTGAGAGGGGCAGGGAGGCCATTCCAGAGGGAGGCTCCTGCCAAAAGAGAGAGATCTGTACCCCACTCTCTGCTTGGAAAAGCATCTGATCAGCAGAGAGTTGGAGCTAGAAGACCAAAGGGCTCTAGCAGGGAGGTATCTAGGTAGAAAGCGTTGGATGTAGCGGGGTGCCAGGCCCCAGAAAGCCTTGTGGATGATGCATAGGGTCTTGAACTTGATCCTCACAGAGATATTAGGGCTGGAGAAATGCAGTCCATGGGCTTGAGGTCAAGGACAAGTCTTGCAGTCCTATTCTGGATTAGTTGGAGGGGATGAAGGGAGGATAAAGGCAGATTGAGGAATAGGCTGTTGCAGTAGTCCAGCATAGAGAGGACCAGAGCTCTGGAGACATTGAGTTTCCGGGGGAAGGTGAGGAAAGGGATGATGCCTCTGAGGAGGTGCAGCTGAACGTGGGCCTTCTTGGCAAGGTCTGCGATGTGAGGAGAGAAGGAGAGATTGGTGATTGACGATTATGATCTTTTGGTGAAGTTCCAAGTTTTGATTTCTTCTATGAATGGTACATTTGAGATTGGTCTACGGTTGTCTGGGTTCTTTTCAACAAGATTAGTCTTTGTTTAAGGAGTGGTCTAACTATTTTGATTAGCTCTGTGGGGTACACATCATCTGAAAAGGAAGCATTGCAGAGTTGTGCTTTGTAGGGGGCTATTGTCTTTGATTAGGGGGGTTTGAGTGGAGGGTGCCTTGAGGTTCATTATTATCCTTTCTATTTCCCATGCTCAAGTAGGAGTGAAGGCTTTGTATATAGGTGACTGGTGCTGAGGTTGAACGGTGAGGTTATCGAAGGGTTGTGAAAGTTGAAATTGTCTGTGGTGTTCTGGATTTTCTTGATCTTTGTTTGGAAAGCTAGAGCTGTATTGTCAGGCCAATCTTGGGAGGAGGGGGAATGTTGTTCAAGATTTCAGGCTTGGTGATTCTGTGGTATATTTTGAAGAATTCATCTGTTTGGGATTGAGCTCTGGTGATAGTGGATTGGTAAAAGCATTTCTTTTTTTCTCTTGAGCATCAAGCTATATCCTCTTGAGAGGAGTTTCAAATTAAGATTGTCCTTTTCTGATTTGGTTTTTCTCCATTTTCATTTGGTTTTTCTACTTGCACATTTATGGAGGTTTAGCTCAGAGATTAACCATTTGGTGGATCTTTTTACTGGTGGTTTGGGTATGGATCGACATGTTATTATGGGATCGAGGGTGTCAAGTGTGGTGGTTATTTAATGGTAAATATTTTGCAAGATGTATGGAGTTGCAGGGTGATTTGTTGAAGGTTTTGCTGACGTTTTGGGCAGTGATGAGTTTCATTGATCTGAAGGACATTTTCTTGGTTGTGTTTTGTTGTGTGTGTGAGATGGGGAGGTAGTGTTATGTGACCAGAGATAATGGGCAGTCCATACGTGTGCAGTTGGTCCATGCAGTTATTGTTGGATTGGAATGGCTGAGCATCTTTAAACAAGTTTGTTGAGTGTATGAGTGGTGTAAGCTTTGTGGTGGGGCTGTGGTGTAGATTTGAAAGAGGTGATAAATGGCGAGTAGGAATGTGTAGTAGAGTGTTGTAGTGGACTGTGGTTTGTGGTGTTGTTTGTCTGGGGATGGTGGGTTGAGTTTGGTATACTCTACATCTTGGTGTGGAGTGACTTATGGCGGGGATTAAATTGATATTGCTTAGGTATGGTGTGAGTTTTGTTATGCTTGTGTCTTGTCTCTTTGAGCACTTTTTGCTTAGGTTGATTGTGAGTCTTGGTGGAGGTGTTGGAATGGGAGTTGTTTTCATTGTGTGGTTTATTGTGATAACATCCTAGTATAGTCGGAAATTTGGTTGCAAACAGTTTTAGCGTTGGTTGTTTGGCCAGGCATAGGATTAAGAGAGCAGTGGTTCCGAATGAGAGGCAGCAACTTTTCACTGTCATATATATGATAGGAGAATAGTATGATGTTTGCGACTTTTTCTTTGGATGATTTTGTATAGGAGCTATCGGAGTAAGTGGTGTCTGGGTTTGTTGGAAGTAAATATTTTCTTTGTATCCTAAGGGTGTGTTTTGGAAGGTTGTTGTAGAGTTCGGGTATTGGTAGGCAGTGTGGGAAGGACATGGTGGTAATTGTGGTGGGAGAGAGGTGGATAGAATCAGGAGTTATGGTACCGGCTACTACAAAGGAGAAAACAAGCGCATCACTTTGGGTTAGTAGCACTGGCCCACTGGCTCCCGATCAAAGAGCGCATACTGTTCAAGGCCCTCACCATCACACACAGATGCCTATCTTGGTCAGCGCCCTCCTACCTAGCAGAACAAAACATCAGGCACAATCTCACAGGCCAAAACTTGACCAATACTCACACCAATTTACAATCCCTGCCTTCGACAGAGCCAAAGCCTGGGGGTTCAGCTTTGAAGTGCTAGCACCAAACCCTTCTCATGGCTTTTAGAAAGGTATTCAATTAGACTGTATTTGTAGAGGTTCCCCAGTAACCATGGAACACGCATACTGTATTATTGTTCTTTGAACACCTGTAACGCTCTCAGAGGAGTCTGCGTTATGTAATCTGTATCTAAGTGAATATTCTGTAAAAGCGCCACGATGCCTGAGGGCCGTTGTGTGCTTTATAAATGGAAATAAATAAATAGCAAGCAGCAAGGCACGCAAACGGGCTTGCAGGCAATGGAGATCTATGTTGAAACCCCTCAGTGGCTGATGACGCACCACAGCTGGGGCGCTTGTATCGGAAGAACCAAATGGGGGTTGAGAAGGTTATGCTATAGCGGGAATCCAGGTGCAGCTGGATTTGATGACAACGGCCCCCTGTAGGTCCGGCAGGATGTCCTCCAGAGTAGGTGAAGGATGCTCTCTGCATATCGCTTTGTCCGGGGTTGTCATGTCAATGCAGATTCTGACTACATTTGGTTGTATTGTCTTTTGTGTGCTCAATGACGTCTTCGTTCTTGAGCTTTAACAGTTCACTTTCAACCTGTGGTTTCAGATGGATGGGCACGCACCAGTGCCGGAGAGCCAGTGGTTGCATGCTTTGATCATTATGGCGTCGGACTGTGTGAGTCTTTAAGCAACCAATATCCTTCAACAGAGAGCTGAAAGTGAATGGGAGCGACGCCCCATCACCATCAAATTCCCCATAAGCAAACTGGGCTACGATCATGGCTTCAAAAGTATTTCGTTTTTGCTTCATGCTGAGCAAGCCCTTTGAACATCCTTTTTAACTCGTTTAATTCCCCCTTTCCCTTTTTTCATTCTAAGTTTCAATACAAATTAAAAACCCACACGCTTTTAAACCCATTACTTTTGTGGCAGTAATAGAAAAGATACCATGCCTAAGCATCAAAATAAGCACATGTGACCCTACCATCGATTTGTGACTCTACCCACTGGTTCGGCATTTGTATCCATTCATAGCATCAGCACGTGACCCCATGCCGCTGCGACACAACCTTAGGCTTTTCTTTTACAAAACTTCGCTATCAATTGCTGAAGTAGCTACTGGTCAATAATGCCTACACATCCCAGAATACATTTGTGTGTTATATGAAAGCCCAGCACTGGAAATGGGGCAGTCCAGTGGCATGGAATCATCTAATCATCCTACTCCTTGGACGATTGAGGTATAAAATGATAAAAGGTGTTCATATTACAAGAACTCGAATATTCCATTGGCGCAGCCAGTTGATCCCCGTTCCATTGCGCTATTTCTTCAACAAGTAAATATCTCCGATCTGCACTTGCAAGCATATGGCTGCCAGCTCAAACACCAGGAGGAGGAGGAGGATTAAAAATGCAACACTGATCTGCACGCGCCCTGCCGCCATGACCTTTTCCTTCAGAGAGTAGGAAGCGGAGGCCGGCACCGGAAGAGCTCCGGGGGACGCAGACGCCCATGGGCGGCAATTAGCCTTCTTGCACCTTGTCTTCTGCCTCGCACTGCTTTGTTCCATAATCCCCGGTCCTGCTTAGAACAATGTTTAATTTATAAATGTTAAGAGCCCCCACTGTCCCCAGCCCCCCCTCTACTGGCCTCGCCCCTGCTCTGCTCAGGCTGACACGTGTAATACAGGCGGATTGTCCTTGTGTTACCTTGATCAGTGTTGGACTGGGTCAAAAAGTAACAATGGGGGCCAACAAAAAAAACAAAGTGTCCCTTTGTGGGAAGGGGCCAGTGTCATTGGTTGAAACCAGAGACGGACATTCTCGTCATTATGAATTCAGCCACATAAAAAGAAGATACGTTTTGTTTAAGATGAGGTTTAACAACCTGCAACGTAGACCGGGGCAATACGTGGTCTTGGAAGCAAGACCACGCAGAGCAACAGAGTTTCGAATCCCTGATCCGCGCTTAGAAACCGAACTCAGGTACGGTATTAGGCGCGTTATAAAAAAAACAATTAAATAAATAATACATCGTACTGTTTCTAATAGAGAGTGGGAGGGTGTTTCACAAATGGCATCCTTAATGTCGAGTCGATCTGCCACCATAATGAGTCGCAGTAAATGTGGCCACTCACAGCAGATCCTGAAGGCTAGATCTAAGCAACCGAGTAGCAGTATATCGCTGCACCTGGATCGCAGCAAATATTTGAGTGCAAATCCATTCGTTATTTTCTAAATTTGCACGAGAACACAAGCTTGGATTTGATCTATCGACAGCCAACATAAAGTTAAACAGGGTTGTGATATATGCTGAAATCTTTTCGGCCCAAAAATTGCACGAACCGAGTGATTCTGGACTGCTTGGAGCTTGGGTAATGATTTCTTAGAACTATCCGAATGGAGGGACGAACAATGGTGTATTCTGGAGAAGGTCACAGCCTGAACTAATATTTTAAGATCATTCCTGTCCAGTAAACACTGACACTGATTGATGTTACACAAATAAAAGTGGGCGCTTTTCATAATTGCATCCACCTGTGGGGAAAAAAAGGACATCTGTCAGTTAAATCACCTAGGTTTCTAACAACTGCTACAGAGGTGTGGAGGGCACCCAATACTAACAGTCTATGGGAAAGAAAGAAGGGCCACAACAGAGCCACCGCACACTAATACTTCAGTCCTCTGATTGTTTAGCCGCAGTCAATTATTTTTCAGCCAGTATTGTATCGTACCTAGGCATTCTTCCATTGTCTCCCATGGAAATCCAGCAGGATCGGAATATCGTCGGCATATAGCTGGCACTCAAAGCCTCACTTTTCTATTATTTGTAGCAGAAGATACATGTAGACATGAAAAAGAAAGGGAGCCAGAGCAGAACCTTGGGGGGCACCACTGGATAGATAGCTGCTGGATGAAAGAAAATTCCCTATCTGAACCTGCTGCCTCTTGTCTGTTAGAGGATACTCCAACCAGGCTAGCGCCGTTCCGGATTCGGTCAAAATGACCGAATCCAATTTACCTACCCCACCAAAAGACCTCAAATGCATACCACCAAAAGTTTGAACACAAAAAAGTTCGAACCTTTTGTGGTATGTATGTTTTGGTGGGGTAGGTAAAAACAAAAACAAAAGCTGCGGTGGCTGCGGGGGTGTCCCCCACAACATCTCGCTCACTATCCTTTACAGTATAGTGAGCAGGGGTGCAACTGCCCGATAAAAAATAAAAAAAGCATGTAGGGGTGTCACCCGCAACTCCCAGCTCACTATGCTATACAGTATAGTGAGAGGAGGTTGCGGGGGACAACCCTGCAGCTGCCTAAAAAAAAAAAAAAGAAAAGGACCCTGCAGCGCCAGTTCCTGATCACGGGGGTGTGGGTGTGTTGGGGGTGATGGTAGGGGTGTGGGTGGTGGTTGGGGTAGGGGTTTGGGCACATCGGGAATGTTCAGGGGAGAAATGTGTCAGTTCTCCCTATCGTCCTAATACGACATTAGGGAAAGAGCGTGCAGTAATGCAAACCAAGTGTAAGCACGCTCGCAATCAACAGATGCTTACAACAAAAATGCGGGCTGTAAGAAAAACACTTACTGGTTACGTAGAACGCAGCCTGGTGCCTGGAAGCTAGCCTGGCAACGCTGGCGTCCTATGCACCGCAGGATGACCCGCCCTGCGCTGCCTGTGTCACGCAATTCAGTCACATGATCCATCTTTCATAAGCTCCTCCTCCTGACTCTGCCGGCGCTTCTGAACTAACTTCGGTGGCGTTACAGACCTTTTGCTATTCTGTTTCCTGAAATCTGATTCCTGTTTTCCTGAACCTTTCCTTGCTTCTTGCATTGTCTTTATTGGTTTGACCACACAGACCGCTTTTGGGATTTGCCTTGGATAACGTTTTGTACTTTGCTGCCTGCACGTTGCCTGACTACGGACTGCTTCTTGGATTGCCTTGGATAACGTTTTGTACTCTCTGCCTGCCCGTTACATGACTTCAGACCACTCTTGAACTGCATTGGATTTGGTATCGTTACCTGCGTCTTGCATCACCACGACAACGCTCCACATGGAACTTTGTACTTGGATCTGGGAACTTTGAACTTGGATTACCTCTTGTGTTTTGGGAACTCACAAGTACACGGACTAAAGACTTCTGGGAGTACTTCGTTAGTGTTTGTTTTTTCTTCAGAAAACCTACGAGGGATCTTTGCCACATACTTCTGCTACTCTTGGAACACTACGTTACCGTCGGACAGGAGTCCAGAACGGTAAGACCTCTAACTTGGTATTAGTTAAGTTACATATTTGCCACTTTCAGGTATTCATTCTTTGTTTTCTTCACTTAGAACTCAGGTGCCTGCCTTCTATTCCTCTGTACCTTGATACTGCCCTCTCTTGTGATAGCAGGTAAGTGATTACAGTGTGTAATGATGTATTGACATTTACGTGTCTACGGTTTACTGATAACCTGCCTTGTTTTCAGCAGTGGTGCTTCCTCCTGCCTTCTTGAGTCCATATCTACGGCGCCTGGGTCATTGGTCTCCTGTCTTTCCATTAATAGACCATTCTGGTTGTAGATTCTAACAGCCAGACAGGTACATTAATTGGAAGACTTTGTCTTCTACACGACGAGGCAACTCGCTCCATTCCAAGTACTCAGCAGCTCTGACAAAATGACGGAAGATTATTTAGAGTAAATAATCTTCAGTCATTTCTTCCTCGAACATTTCCGTCACGGGAAAATCACACAGATTTGCTGTTCCAGTGACGTGCATCATAGACGTAAGACATTGCAATATAATGTAATCCACTGTGTCAAGCACGGCCGACAAATCGAAAAGGATAAGTGACACAGTATCACCACTATCTCGTATCTCTAGTAGTTTATCCCGAATCAACAATACTGAGGTATCTTTGCTATGTGAAGGGTGGAAGCCACATTGGATCTAACCAGAAGGTGGCCATTTTCTAAATAGTTTGACAATTGAAGAGTTACCTCTACTTCCATTATTCTTCTCAGGAAGGGGAGATTAGATATAGGTCACTCTCTTATGTTGGTGTTGGACAGGAAAACACAGATCTTGGTATATAAACAATAGAGGGATTAACATGTGCTCTTGATTAGGCTGCTATTGCTTCACGCTAATTAGTAACATTAGCCGATTCATCGCACAAAGATTGTGTAGGAACACTTTTGTCCTGAGAACTCTTTTGTCCATTTCATCTGCCCGTGTGGTCAGTCCTAGATAGATTTTTAAAACCTCTGCACTTTAGAATGCTGGGCTGATGTTCTCTCAGAATAGTAGGTTTTATTTGCTGGATGCCTCACCTTGCTGTAGCGTCAGAGCAATGTTGCCTATATCGTTGAAAGAGTAGAGTGCCAAAGTCTTTCCATTTGATGGCCTACCCTTTTCAATTGAGCAAGCTCCGGAGAGGACCATTGAATATCTAAGTGAGCATCGAGTTTAGGGTGATGCTGAATTTGAGGTGTTAAAGAGTTAAGACACCCTAGTACTTTAACAAAACGGGGTAAATAAGTCGTCATTGAATTGGACCAAGTCATGCCGTGAATAAGAAGAATATAGGGCTTTTCATTCCTCCGTGGATATTACGAGTAATTTACGAACAGGTCACTTCATTTGCTGTTCTATTGCTGGTGTTGTAGGCTTCCTTCCTATATTACCAGAAAACAAGATCAGTGCGTGATCTGACCAAATCGCCGGAGAGGTAGAAAGATCAAAATGTAGGATATGAACATCGATTACTAAGTGTAGTTAATGATCAGCTGAGTGAATAGGGCCAGAGGGCCATTATCTAAAACACAGAATGCTTAGTGGATTACTAAAATCTTTAACTAGAAGTGCATCCTTATCTCACAAATGTACATTAAAATAACCAGGAAGAATACTCTTAGCCGATAGTGACTGAGGTTCTTCACAGAGGGATTCAAAATGACTTAAACATTTAATCACATGTAGGTAATTGTGATTGGTTATTTATAATGCACTTAATACCCAGAAGTTTCTAAGCGCGGACTCAGGGATCGAACCTGTGTTGCTCAGCGTCATCTTGCTTCCAAGACAAGTGCGTTTCCCCTGAGCTATCCAACCATGACTTGGGTGGGCAATAAAGAACTATGGTTAACAATCCACCCCTATGCTTATCTTTATCTCTGCAGTACTGTACCTCTGCGTTGATTAGAAAAAATGGTGGCTACCCCTCCACGCCGCTTATCCGCACAGTTCTTACAGTGGGTTGTAACACCTACAGGTAAATTCTTGGTCGAAATAACAGGGGAATGCCGCACCAGGTCCCTGTGAGCTCTAGAAACTGCAGATCTTCGTCCACCGACAGCTCAGGGGTCTCCAGGGCAGGTCTAGCTGCTGACCCATTTTAATTATGGTATGCCTCCTCTGGCTTTCCTCTTTGGTAATATCCTTAGAGGATGATAACAAATCAGCTACTTCTGGGACCTATCCGCTCACAGGATCTGTAAGCATGATGCATTGCTTATCACAAGCCATATTAATAATAAAACCAAGATTAAAACAGGCTCACTGGCTAAAGCAGGCACTGGATAATAAAAAGCCCTTATAAAACCGCTCTTTGAAAATCTCTTGGGCTGCAGCGACCTGTGGGACGTAAAAATCAGGACACCGTACAACCTTCCGGCGCGAGTCCTCCCGTTGGTGATGTCGCAGAAGGGCTGGGCCCCAGATCTAAGCAGGCTGCTTCGAGGTGGGCAGGTTCGAGCCCGGCAAAGATGCAAAAGGCACATGGGTGGGAAACTCCTGCCGCCACTAACAGCACCTCACATTAGCTAGTTAAGTGATTTCAGGGGTTGTCCAATGGGCTGAGTAGTCAATCCTGACCTTCATTCCAATTCTATGTGTTCGCTGTAATAGTGTAATGCCTGCCGGACATACCTCTGGACCAGGAACAACTTCTCCATACAAGATGAGTTACACCCATAGAACCATTAGACCTTTTTACTCAAAATGGAGGTTGTTCGATGCATTTCCCGGAAAACGACGTCTGCATTTTTCACGTCGTTAATTTTCACGTGATTTAGGTCCGTCACGTGTATCACGGCAGTGCGTACATAAGCAGCGTGGAAACTCCATTCGCTGCTTCTGATTAAATCAATTGTGGCGTTTTGTAGCTGAACTCCGGACCTGCGTTCTCGCATTCTTTTCAGCAAACTTCTTTGGCCTAATTTGAGCGTGCTTTCCTCCACACGCAAATTCCTGGGCTGCGTGTATCCAGTTCGCCTGCCAAATCTCCACGTGGACGCTGTCTGCAAACGCGGCGGTCCTGAGCTGTGTGAATCCTGTTCGCGTGCCAATTCTCCACGCGGACGCTGTCTGCAAGCGCGGCTGTCCTGAGCTGCGTGAATCCTGTTCGCGTGCCAAATCTCCACGCGGACGCTGTCTGCAAGCGCGGCTGTCCTGAGCTGCGTGAATCTAGTTCGCGTGCCAAATCTCCAAGCGGACACTGTCTACAAGCGCGGCTGTCCTGAGCTGCGTGAATCCAGTTCGCATGCCAAATCTCCACGTGGACGCTGTCTGCAAGCGCAGCTGTCCTGAGCTGCGTGAATCCAGTTCGCGTGCCAAATCTCCACGCGGACGCTGTCTTCAAGCGTGGCTGTCCTGAGCTGCGTGAATCCAGTTCACGTGCCAAATCTCCACACGGACGCTGTCTGCAAGGGCGGCTGTCCTGAGCTGCGTGAATCCAGTTCGCGTGCCAAATCTCCACGCGGACGCTGTCTTCAAGCGCAGCTGTCCTGAGCTGCGTGAATCCTGTTCGCGTGTCAAAATCTTCATGCGGAAACACTGTCTCCAAGCGCGGCTGGCCTGGCTGCGTGTATGCTGTCGCGTGCAATCCCGCACGTGGTTTTCTGAACTACTTCGAACTTTTGGTACCTGCGACAGTCAACAGGTGAGATTCTTATTTTGTTCTTCGTGGGAAAGGAAGTATTTCATGAACTATTGGAAGGTGATTGTGCACAGTACATTGGACGCTATCCTGTGGTGCACCAACCCGGTATCTAGCGAGAGCCTCGTGCCGTTCGGGATAAGTCTCCCTTACTAATCTTCCCTTCCTTTGTCGTTTGTTCTACTCTTGGGATTCTTTAAGAAACTGTTCTGGAATTCTTCAGTTTAGCCTTAAGGTCAGTGTCTGAATTAATACCAATTCTGTGTTTCCTAGTATTTGACTTGGGACAGTGTCTTATGATACTTATCTATTCTAGGCATACTTCCTATACAATTCCCACGCCCTTTCCAGTGATCCATCTCTCTGCCTGTTTTATTCAGTCAGAGAGTTGTATCATTTGGAAGGTCTAATTTGACCTGCCTACAATCAAGTCGTGTGAAGATAGGATCCGGAAAAGCCCTACCAAATTGTATCCTTTTTTGGTTACCGTATCCTTTTCAGTTGATACTTTGGTGATTTATGACAAATAGAGGTTTGCGCGGGTCCTTTCCTCGCCCGTGCTCCTAGATAAAACGTGAGGTTACTAAGCCATTATGAAATCCGGTGTGGGGCAGACCCCTCTGTCCAGATGCTTCTATACTACACACCTGAGCCACGAAAAATATTCTAAAAAGAATCCATTCAGAATGATCATATAAAGTGACAGCATCTGGTTTCTGGTTCCCAGCATGGAGGGCACACACTCTGCTTTCAGTGTCATGTGAACTCGAGGAGGGGGGGGCTCTGTGAAGGGACACGGCCTAATGGGGTGTGCCCCAAAGGGCGGCATGTAGGTGTCACTGACCCCCTCCAGGCATTCTACTGCAGCGATTATGACCCTCCCACCCGGGGTGCGAGCATGATGATGCCTGCATCTCTTACATAAAAGGATCTCTGGGAGTAGTCAGCACAATGCTGACCCCCACCCGGCATCCCTTTAACTATGAAATGCAGGGGTCATGATCCCTGCATTTCTTAGTTAAAGGGATGACTGGTGGAGGAGCTAATAAACTAAAGAGGTACCACCCTACACGGGCTTTAAGATCAGACGATCAATACTTGCTCACTGTTCCGAGGTCGAACTGTGTGACAAGAGGTGATCACAGTTTTTCCGTTGCTGGTCCCAGAATATGGAACAGCTTGCCTTTGAAATTAAGAAGGGAAAACTCATTATTGACCTTTAGAGCAGGTCTAAAGACTTAAATAGAGTTACGCTTCTCCCTGTCATTTATTGGTAATTTTTGCGGTCGGCTATAAGTAACTGACTGATTCTCTACTTGTGCTAGGTAAGTTCCATCTGCACCCGGATTCGATTCAGTTCGTTGTGTGCGCACTATAAAGGTTTCAAAATTCAAAAAATTCACCTTGTCCTCCTCTGACCTCACCCTGCTCCCTGGCTTCCCTTTTATGCTCCGGCTCCTGTCTCAGTTGGTCTCCTTTGCCTGGCAATCTGGCCCCATCTTCCCACTCGGGCTGTGAGTATTGTTAAATACTGGCATAAGCCCCGCCACCTATCCCCCACGCAGCCTTGCCATGGAACAGTGATGGCGGCCCATGTTACATATCTCTGTTATTGATAAGAGAATTGGTTCTGGGCCTCCCCCGGTAAAGTAAGTCTCTTTTCATGCTCATCCTTTTTACAATGTCCCTGGTGGTCTACGGTGTAAACCGTCTGCGGCGGTGTGTGCATGCAGTGCTGTGGAGCATTGGCGGCTTCACTCGCCACCGATTGCCATGCCGGCACTCTTTCTTTCTGTGGTCCTTCTTATTGGCGAGGAACGCTGGTAGCACAGAAAGTTGGGTCGCAGTGGCTGATTCTGGGACAGGTCTCAAGTGGTTTCTGAAGCGCGGGTGGTGCTGCAGATTTTCTCATTCTCTTCTGCTGCTGCTCTGGGTTCATGACAGCATTGCAGAATCCATGAAGAACAAAGAGCCCAGCAAGCATTGTGTGTATGAGGTATGGGGACCACGTGTGGATGGCATAATAGCATGCCGGCACAAGGGGGTGCAGGAGCTGGGACCCTCTCAACTGCCCCCCATCCTCCTCAGGGAATCACTGGCTCTGGATCTCTCCCTGGTAGGCCACTCACCCCTGGAGGAGAGCGGTTCCCATCCCCTGTTGACAAGTTGAGACCCCTTGTATTCTCAGGCCCAGCAGCAGCAGCACTGTGCTGCCCGGGTGCACATGTAGCTCTCGAGCTGGGCCCACCAGCCAAGGCCACAAGACAGATCGGCATTCCAAGACCATTGTAGAATGGAACTACTAAAAAGCATTCCCTGGAAAGAAATCTTCAAACTCAGCCATGTACCGCAAGCCTCCTTATATCAACTAAAGCATTCAGAAGAAAGGAGAGCCTTTGCTATTGGAAGGATGCATTCATGCAATCCAATGTATGGAAAGAAGCAGAACACCTGTGTGCCATCAGAGAGCCTGGCAACTTGGAACACCTGGGAAAAGGTCACCTGGTAGGTGATTTATTTCCCTGCACCCCTAAAAGCCTTCCCCCACATATTCTAGTATGGGTATTGTTTACTATTATAAACTCCAATCGTAGAATATTTGTGGAAAGTGCACATTTGGGGAAATATCAATGGATACCATTGGGACGTGTTCTGTCCATGGTACGAACAGCCTAGGAGAGGGCTGCAGTAAAGCCTCCTGGTATATGCAGGGCTGATGGAACCATCTGATTGCTCTGCAGTTCCCTCTTAATTATGATTGGTTATTTATGACGCGCTTAATACCCGGAGGTTTATAAGCGCAGACCCGGGGAATGAACCTGTGTTGCGAGGATAGCCATGCTAGTCACTCTGGTCTTTCACACGCACAACCTGTCTCCACCCCGCCCAAAACACACCCCCTGGGATTTAGCTTTGTGCATTCTAAACACCCTGCTGAGAGGTAATGATTTAATTGCAGCAATAATCCAGATGGTAATGTAATAAATGTGTCTTAACTAAGTGTGGGCTCGGCCACTTGGTTTAGAAGCTAGGTATCTGTCCTTGCATCTGTTTCTTGCACTGAATTCCAGTTTTGGCTCTTGTATAGACATTAGATAGGTAAGTAGTAAATTGCCTCAATTGGACAGAATATTCTTAGGCATACAAATACAGAAAGAGGGCATCAGATAAAAATATCTTAAAAGAAATTCCTAATATTATTTATTAGAACAACCGAGTAATTGCACTGAAACTACAGGATATCAAACTAGCAAATATGCACACTTGGTATGGGCAATCTAGAACACAAGTGCAATCTATGAAGCCCTAAAGTCACCTCAAGTTAGCCCCGTTGGTATAATATCTATACTACAAGGAACTTTGATAGAAGCCTTCGACGCCAGCCAAACCCTCGACATCGCTACAAGGAGCTTTGATAGAAGCCTTCGACGCCAGCCAAACCCTCGACGTCGCTACAAGGAGCTTTGATAGAAGGCTTCGACGCCAGCCAAACCCTCGACGTCGCTACAAGGAGCTTAGATAGAAGCCTTCGACGCCAGCCAAACCCTCGACGTCGCTACAAGGAGCTTTGATAGAAGCCTTCGACGCCAGCCAAACCCTCGATGTCGCTACAAGGAGCTTTGATAGAAGCCTTCGACGCCAGCCAAACCCGCCAAACCCTCGACGTCGCTACAAGGAGCTTTGATGGAAGCCTTCAACGCCTGCCAAACCCTCGACGTCGCTACAAGGAGCTTTGATGGAAGCCTTCGACGCCAGCCAAACCCTCGACGTCGCTACAAGGAGCTTTGATGGAAGCCTTTGACGCCAGCCAAACCCTCGACATCGCGCCTCGACGTCGCCTTCGACGCCGAAAGAATTGACGCCAGCTGCTCCATCATTGCCAGCTGCGCCAACGACATTGAGCGGCCCAATCAAACCTATGGCACCATTGAAAAAAAAGAATACACAGTTAGCAAGTCAATAGAGAGTGACTTTTAAAATCGCTGACCTACAGACCCAAGCCCTATGTATATAATGCTTTACAGCAAATTCCATTTCATCATTGTTAGTCATCTTACATGAAGCCATAGACCTCACTGCACACCGGCTGCCATCATCAATAAACCTGGGTTTCAGATACAATTCCCTACATTGTACAATGGGCATATTGTCTCAGGAGGATAGCTCAGGGGCAACGCGCTCGCCTTGGAAGCAAGATGACGCAGAGCAGCACAGTTTCGATCCCTGGGTCCACGCTTAGAAACCTCTGGGTATTAAGCACGTTATAAATAACCTATCATATCATATCAAATGAAGGTCTGTTTCCTTTTTTATTTTGACAGTAGATCTGTCTTGGAGGCATCCCAAGGATTCAGGCAGTGGGCCAGCGGTGATCTAGAAAACTTAAATGCCATATATTATGGGCGGGCATGGTTTGACCTTATATAACCCAGGTAGATGTCATAATTAAAGACACGCTTGGATTCCCAGCATCATGTAAGTCTTGTGAAATTCAGAATTTCGTCACAAATTCACTCTCCTTTATTTGTTTATTTATTTATTTGTGTCTATGGCCTAAATGAATAGGCCTTAACACAATTCTTACACAGTTACAAATTGTACACAAATTCCAGCAGCAAATAAATTCTAGTAGGAATGAATACAAAGCAATTAACAGTGTCACTGACTGTGAGCACTGGTCCAAATGGAAACGCCCCCAGAGGCGGTTCCCATGGATTGAGTCTATTATTCCTGAGAGTAATGAGTTCACGACCCTCGCATACTAGGCGTCTCAGTGACTCCATTGACAATAAACAATGACTGCAGGTGGCATCTTCCACATCAATTCACTCTTCTTCCTTCAGAAGAATTCTGTGTTCAAAAGGGAAATATATAGTGCTCCTCTATATAGGTTCCGGGCTGGCCCACAGCTATGTGTGACCAGTGCAATGGGCTAGCACTTTGATGTGTCTGCACTAAGAAAGGGAGACACCATCAGCCTCAGACTGAACATCTTGTTAAGCATTTCTATCCTTGGCTGTGCTGGAAATGGAAAACATTTACTGGGGGAACCCTCTCATCCTTGGAGGCAAGGGGCTGTGGGGCGCAGGGGGAAGGGCCATGGAGAGGAGGGGGTGGGCCGATGGGCATGGCCCAGAGCAGGTCAAGCAATACAGTATCTCTTTATAGAACCCTAATCCTTGTGATTTGCATACAAGCAAAGAGTATGATGGGAACAGAAGACTGTCCACAATTTTAAATTTTAAACATGTCTTTTTGAGCAGATAACGGAAGTTGGGCTCTGCAGTTTTGATTGGCCATACTACTCACCCTAAGAAAAAATGTCTCTTCATTGCAGGACATATATACCACTGTGGACAGCTGCAACAAGTATGTGAGGCTTTGACTCTTTTGAATGGATTGTGTCCTCCCACGTATTTCTCATCTTTGATATTCAATATCCAGTTTCAGCTGCTTTGGAAAAAGAATTTCGGCAGAGGGCGCTGTGTGTCAATGGCGCAGACCCGATGTCCCTCGAGGGCCTTCGTCTCGAGGATGAGGTCATCGAAGACATATATAGCATGCGCAGCCCCCATTGGCTTCAGTTCTGTTTTTCTGTGAATGCTATTGCTTTGAGAAATACGGCGTGCTTCATTTCTTCATACGACTTCATTATTTCATATCAGTATGTCTTCTTCGTCGACACTGACTACCCTGAAGACCGGGTTGAAGAAGTGTAGAGATTGTGGTTCGAAAATGTCATTTACCGACCCACTCCGTATATGTTTATGGTGTCTCGGAGTGGAGCATGAGACCTCAGACTGCGCCAACTGCCAGTCGATGACAGGAAAGTCCTTGAAGGAGTGAAAGGGGAAATTGGCGGTAGGTCGAAACCCAAATCATCTACCTCGACCAAAAAACCTTCGACCGACCAGTTGAGAGGCGACTTTCCTCGGAGGAAGAAAGTTAAGAGGTCGAGATTGAGGTGTAGCTCCCACCACTCCTCATCGTCGTCGCAAAAGTCCAAGAAGAGGCACCATAGGTTGCCTTCTTTGACTTTGTCGGACACTTCCCCATAGAGGGTATCTTGCCCCATAAAGAAATCCACTCCGGCCGAATGGGAGGCTTTTAGAGTAGAGATGCAAAAAATATTTGAAAATCAAAAACCCCCATCCCATGCTCATCCCGCGCCTTCGATAGAAACCAGGAAGGAAAGGGCTCAACCTAAATCCTCTGTCCTCATTGGGAGCCATCGAGGCCTCGATCCGAAAAAACGTGTCATCGAAGGATCCGTCGAGCCGAATTCATAAGCATAAGTCGAGGCCGTCAACATAATTGCCACCTTAGACGCCGGCTGCTCCTTCCATGCCAGCCAAACCCTCGACATCGTGCGCCCAATCAACACCTATGGCGCCATTGAAAAAGGTTTCTACGACTCCTCCAGCGTCGATATTATTAAACCCTTGATGCCTTAAAAGACGTATGTGCCTTTGCCAATGAAGGACTATTTTAAGTTACTTACCTCAATATATGAGGAGAATGAACCCTCAGACAACGATGCACCATTTGGCCTCCAGTTTGGTACGCCAAATGTCCAAGAAAGTTTTATCTCTGAGGAATCAAGGTTGAAAGAACTTTATGACGATCTGCAGAAAGCCAGTGCGGTGGACACCTCACCTGAGCTAGAGTTTGGAAGACCAGAGGCTGGGGAACATGATAATGCGTCATATAGACAACTCATGTCCATGGTAGTGGAATATATGGGGTTGAGTAGGCCTCTGTTACCATTTGAACAGGATGATCTTACGGACATCCTGGATAAGGGTCCTCAGTCAGATCCTAAATTACCATTCCACATTGCTCTGCAAAAAAGGGTGGCGGCTAATTCGGAAACGCCAGAAACCAATCTGGCTGTCAATAAAAATTTGACCAAGAAGTACTGCCCTTCCAGTAGTGACCCAAACTACCTGCCTAAACACCCCACTCCAGAGAGTCTGGTGGTACAGGCAGCTATGGCAACTTCCAAGCAAGCAGCTTACCTTGTGCAGGAAATGTTAACCCTGCTAGAGAAAGGAGCTATAGAGCCAGTGCCTGTAGCAGAGAGGAATAAGGGATGGTACTCCTCTTATTTCCTCATACCCAAAAAGGACGTAGGACTGGGACCCATCTTGGACTTGAGATACTTGAACAAGTTCCACAGGAAGGAAAAGTTCAAGATGGTCACTCTTTCTCAGATCCTTCAGGCCCTCCACCTCCAGGATTGGTTGGTGTCATTGGACCTCCAGGATGCTTATTTTCATGTGCCGATCCATCTTAAGCGCAGCAAATACCTGAGGTTCGCAGTTGGTGGTTCTCATTATGAATTTCCAGTTCTGCCCCCGCTAACCTCCACCCGAGTGTTTTCACCCAACTGATGATGGTAGTGGCAGCGAGACTCAGGAGAGGGGGGGATTCAAGTCTACACCTACCTGGATGATTGGGTGGTCAGGGCAGGTTCTCATCTCAACGTCACCTGCCACTCTCTTCACAGACTGGGCTTCTCCCTCAATTATAAGAAGTCCCTTATGACACCTTCTCAAAAGCTCCAGTTCATCGGGGCTGTACTGGATACATCCTTGGGAAAGAGCTTGCCACCCGAGGTTAGGGCTCAAGACATTCTACAGATG
Organism: Ambystoma mexicanum; assembly: GCF_040938575.1. Taxonomy (NCBI): domain Eukaryota; kingdom Metazoa; phylum Chordata; class Amphibia; order Caudata; family Ambystomatidae; genus Ambystoma; species Ambystoma mexicanum. The sequence continues at coordinate 88,094,812 of NC_090939.1, read as the reverse complement.
GTCTCCAAATTTCAAAGTGCTCAGTGTCTCCCGGCCTTCAGTTTTTTGAGGTTCCTCAGCCTCATGCAATCCTGCATTTTTCTGGTGCCAGAGGCCCGCCTGAGAATGAGATCCCTTCAATGGGCTCTCACAACTCAGTGGTCCCAGTTCTCAGGAAAGATGTCAGACCTACTTCAGGTTCCTAGCAGAGTCACACAGGAACTCCTGTGGTGGGCCTGCGAGGACAACATTCTGAAGAGAGAGCCTTTTTGGCAACCATGGCCGGAGATAACAGTAGTGACGGATGCCGCACTCGTGGCGTGGGGAGCCCACACCAACGATCTGACAGTCAGCCGTCTTTGGTCTTCATTGGAGTCTAAGCTTTTGGAGCTGGAGCGACCAGACTAACGCTGAAGGCCTTTCTGCCCTCTGTGCGGGGGAAGAATGTCCTGATAATGATGGACAACACAGTGGCCATGTACTACCTCAACAAGAGAGGAGGCATAGGGTCACTACGACTGTGCAGAGAGACAATCCAGCTCTAGTACTGGGCAATATCGGCAGTTCACCTAGCCGGAGAGGAGAACACGGAGGCGGAGGCTCGGAGCAGGCAGAGCAAAGTCTCCCACGAGTGGAAACTAGCTCAGGAAGTCCTTCTAGAGATCTTCACCCTTTGGGGAACCCCTCAAATGGATCTGTTTGCTACCAGTGTCAACCGCAAGTGCGAACTGTACTGACCCAGGGAATTTCCCCCAAGAGGCGCTCTAGGAGACAAATTCATGGTGTACTGGTAGTTTCCACTCCTGTATACGTTTCATCCAGTCCCGGTAATTCCTCACATGATCAGGAGGTTGAGAAAATTTGGGAAACACATGATCCTAATTGCCCCGGATTGGGCCAGGAGGACGTGGTACTCTGACCTTCTGGACATGTCCATCTGCCCTCCAATAGGTCTTCCACAAAGAGAGGACCTTCTCTCACAAGACGAAGGTCAGGTTCTCCATCCGGAGGTCAAGACACTCAGCCTTCACGCGTGGTTTCTGAGAGGCTGGAATACAAGGATTGGGACCTCCCAGTTGCCGTAATGGAGATTTTGCTTTGTGCGAGGACGCCAGCAACAGTCTTTGTACCATTGCCATTGGAACGAAAATACTGCAGCTGGTGCAAAGACAAGAATGTAGACCCTTTTCTGTGCAAAACACCGGATGTTTTATCCTTTCGACTATCCTTAGGCAACCTGGGGCTCCAGGTTGGAACTATTCAGTACTATTTGGCGGCGCTGTCCATCTTTAAGCGCTAGTCCGAGGAATGTTCATATTTCAAAACTCCACTGATGACACAATCTCTAAAGGGGCTCACCATTGTGTCACCCCACCCCCCTTCTCCCATCTCCCATCTCCTTTCCAGGTTCCAATATGGGATCTTAATCTGGTATCAAAATGTCTAATGTGTGCACCCTTTGAAACTTTACTCTCATATCCATTAAGGTTGTTTACTTTTAAAACAATTCTCTTGGTAGCCCTACCTTCAGCCCGTAGAGTGAATTTCAGGCACTTTCATCCAAGCCACCCTTTACTATCTTCCATAAGGACAGGGTTGTTCTGAGGGTTAAACCTTCATTTTTACCCACAATCATTTCTGATTTTCACGTAGGGCAGAACATTGTTTTACTTTCTTTCTATCCTCCACCTCATCCTGACAAAGAGGAGGAGAGATTACATAGATTGGACCCACGCAGAGCTCTTAGCTTTTACATATCTAGGCTATCAAAACTGCGTATTGATGATCAGCTTTTCATTGGATATATGGGCCACAAGCTGGGTCAGGCAGTGACGAAACAGACCTTATCCGGAAGGATAATTTTGGCTATCTCAGAATGTTACAAACTGGCAGCCAAGGATCAGCTTCCATACCGGCTGCCAGGTCTGACCTGGCGGGCGGAACGGCACCCGCCCCCAGACTTTCACCGAAGCACCCTTCCCATTCAGTCCTATGGGACTGAAATGTGATGGGGATTAACAATGTACCGGCGGCTGACTTTCTGGATCGCCGGGGTCGTAATCCCCCGGGAATTCCGGCAAGCCAGGTGCCGGTAAATATTGCATGTCCAGCGGCAACCCGGCGGCAGCACCGGCAGGTTTACTGCCAGACTTGTAATGAGGCCCATGGACTATGATTCACACGTTCACAAAACATTACTGCCTGGCGTCTTCCCTCGACCAGGATGGGAGCTTTGGAAAAGCTGTCCTCTATTCGGTTCATGAAAACATTTAAGAAACTGAAATTCTTAATCCCTCCACCAAATCTAATACTGCTTTGGGAGTCTATCAAAGATGAGGACAATGTGGGAGGACACAATCCATTCGAAGAACAAGTTACTTACCCCTGGTAACGTTCTTTTGACTGGATGTTCCTCCCACGTATTCCTCATCGCCCTCCCAACCTATCCCACAGTAGCATTTCCCATGCTATTACAGCTTTCACTCCTTCAAGTCTGAGTACAGTCATTCCCTTGGTTATGCACGTATTTATACTGTAAGAAAAAACAGAACTGAAGCCAACGGGTGCTATGCATGATATCTATGCCTTTGATGACATCGTCCTCGAGACGGAGGCCCTCGAAGGACATCGGATCGAAGCCATTGCGCACAGCGCCCACTGCCGGAAAAAGAAATCCGAAGCAGCTGAAGCTGGATATCGAATATCAAAGATGATGAATACGTGGGAGGAACATCCAGTCAAAAGAACGTTGGCAGTGGTAAGTAACTTGTTCTTATGTATTCAGTCCCCCTTGCCGAGTCTACTGAAAGTGTCTGCTTTGTGAAACCTGGGTTACTTGTGAATGTGATAACTCGGCTTCAGGACACATCCTGTGCTGAAGCCAAGTTATCACACAAACAAGCAACCCGTGCTTCAACAAGCAGACTGCTTTCTGAAGACTCGGCAGAGCCACAGACTCGTCTGAAAGCCGCCAGCTCGTTGAAGCGCTGGTTGCGCATTCGTGCGATAACGCGGCTTCACAGCAGACCGTGAGTATCGTGCGATAACGCGGCTTCACAGCAGATCTCATGGGGACAGGTCACCGCTCCGGAAAGACCTGTCTTGCCGGAGTGCAGTTTTGTCTAGTTCCGACCCATTTCCTGCACTGATACGTGCCCATTTTAGGCAAGCCCAATATCCATGCCTAGTACAGAAGAGGTTTTAACATGGCCGCATACCTACTTACTGTAAGAATCAGCACCCAGATGCCCAAGGGCTTTGCGTGCCAATATAAATGCAATAAATAAATAAAAAACATTGGATTTTTTTTCTAAAAAGTGTTCTCATTGACGGAAATGATTGCCCAGAAGTGGTAGCCCCAAAGTTTCGGGACCATAGACTGATGCCAGCCCAGCCTGTTCTATTAATTAATTCATTCATTCATTCATCCATTTTAAGAGCAGGTCGCTAGGGCCCTTAACTGTGTTCCTTGACGAACCTGCCCGTGGCGGTGGCATGTCTGGAGGGTATTAAGCTTGCTTTTTCCAGCTGATCGCCCACACATCTGATGCCCAAGTAATCATGGCCATGGAAAGCGCGAGGTTTCGCGGTCCCTTCCCGGCAGAGGAGATGACCAGAGATGTGTCTTTCGTGCGGTTAATCTTAAGACCCTTGTCTCTGCAGCCATCTACTCAAGCCACTGGTTAGAGCATAAGAGGCGGTAGCACTGCAGCGTCTGCTGTATAGGGGCATTATAAATAACCGATAAATAAATAAATGGCCCAGTGTCGGTGCATCAGCGTGGATGGTCATTTGCCAGGCACTGCCATAATATGCCCAGGTAGTAGTACCATTCTGGCAGGTCCTGACACACGTGTATCATGCGTGAACAAAAGCCCAAACTGGTGCCTCTGCCATTGCTTCTCATAGATGAGGGGCTTTCCAGCCGGAGACTCAGTGGACATGTCACATGGCTGTATGAGCTACGGTGGGGGTTGTACACAGTACACAGCGGGCATGGTAGCAACACGCGACATGTGCCACTCGAGTCCCTCGCGTCCATGACCTTTGATGGCATTGCAGAGCTGCACAAGGCCGGCCTGTCTCAAGAACAGAGGCTCACTGCACAAAGCAGAGGTGTGCTGCCATGAGCGGCCAGGCAAAAGCGCACTGCACAAAGCATAGGCGTGCTGCCATGAGCCGTCAGGCAAAAGCTCACTGCACAAGCAGAGGCGGGCTGCCATAAGCCGTCAGGCAAAAGCTCACTGCACAAGCAGAGGCGGGCTGCCATGAGCCGTTAGGCAAAAGCTCACTGCACAAGCAGAGGCATGCTGCCATGAGCCGTTAGGCAAAAGCTCACTGCACAAGCAGAGGCGGGCTGCCATGAGCGGTCAGGCAAAAGTTCACTGCACAAGCAGAGGTGTGCTGCCATGAGCGGCCAGGCAAAAGCGCACTGCACAAAGCATAGGCGTGCTGCCATGAGCCGTCAGGCAAAAGCTCACTGCACAAGCAGAGGCGTGCTGCCATGAGCCATTAGGCAAAAGCTCACTGCACAAGCAGAGGCATGCTGCCATGAGCCGTTAGGCAAAAGCTCACTGCACAAAGCAGAGGCGGACTGCCATGAGCCGTCAGGCAAAAGCTCACTGCACAAGCAGAGGTGTGCTGCCATGAGCGGCCAGGCAAAAGCGCACTGCACAAAGCATAGGCGTGCTGCCATGAGCCGTCAGGCAAAAGCTCACTGCACAAGCAGAGGCGTGCTGCCATGAGCCATTAGGCAAAAGCTCACTGCACAAGCAGAGGCATGCTGCCATGAGCCGTTAGGCAAAAGCTCACTGCAAAAAGCAGAGGCGGGCTGCCATGAGCGGTCAGGCAAAAGCTCACTGCACAAAGCAGAGGCGTGCTGCCATGATCGGCCAGGCAAAAGCTCACTGCACAAAGCAGAGCCGTGCTACCATGAGCGGCCAGGCAAAAGGTCACTGCACAAAGCAATGGCGTGCTGCCATGAGCGGCTGGGCAAAAGGTCACAGCACAAAGCAGAGGCGGACTGCCATGAGCCGTCAGGCAAAAGCTCACTGCACAAGCAGAGGTGTGCTGCCATGAGCGGCCAGGCAAAAGCGCACTGCACAAAGCATAGGCGTGCTGCCATGAGCCGTCAGGCAAAAGCTCACTGCACAAGCAGAGGCGTGCTGCCATGAGCCGTCAGGCAAAAGCTCACTGCACAAGCAGAGGCGTGCTGCCATGAGCCGTTAGGCAAAAGCTCACTGCAAAAAGCAGAGGCGGGCTGCCATGAGCGGCCAGGCAAAAGCTCACTGCACAAAGCAGAGGCGTGCTGCCATGATCGGCCAGGCAAAAGCTCACTGCACAAAGCAGAGCCGTGCTACCATGAGCGGCCAGGCAAAAGGTCACTGCACAAAGAAATGGCGTGCTGCCATGAGCGGCTGGGCAAAAGGTCACTGTACAAAGCAGAGGCGTGCTGCCATGAGCAGTCGGGCAAAAGCTGACTGCACAAAGCAGAGGCGTGCTGTCATGAGCGGCCAGGCAAAAGCTCACTTCACAAAGCAGAGGTGTGCCGCCATGAGCGGCCGGGCAAAAGCGCACTACACAAAGCAGAGGTGTGCTGCCATGAGCAGTTAGGCAAAAGCTCACTGCCCAAAGCAGAGGCGTGCTGCCATGAGTTGCACAGAGCAGGGGCGTGCTGCCACGAGCAGCCAGGCAAAAGCTCACTGCACAAAGCAGAGGCCTGCTGCCACGAGCAGCCAGGCAAAAGCTCACTGCACAAAGCAGAGGCGAGCTGCCACGAGCAGCCAGGCAAAAGCTCACTGCACAGAGCAGAGGCATGCTGCCATGAGCTGCACAGAGCAGAGGCGTGCTGCCATGAGCGGCCAGGCAAAAGCTCACTGCACAAAGCAGAGGCGTGCTGCCGTGAGCAGCTAGGCAAAAGCCCACTGCACAAAGCAGAGGCGTGCCGCCACGAGCGGCCAGGCAAAAGCTCACTGCACAAAGCAGAGGCGTGCTGCCGTGAGTGGCCAGGCAAAAGCTCACAGCACAAAGCAGAGGCGTGCTGTCATGAGCGGCCAGGCAAAAGCTCACAGCACAAAGCAGAGGTGTGCTGCCATGAGCGGCCAGGCAAAAGCTCACTGCACAAAGCAGAGGCGTGCTGCCATATGCGGCCAGGCGAAAGCTCACTGCTCAAAGCAGAGGCGTGCTGCCATGAGAGGCCAGGCAAAAGCTCACTGCACAGAGCAGAGGCGTGCTGCCATGAGCGGTCAGGCAAAAGCTCACTGCACAGAGCAGATGCATGCTGCCATGAGCTGTACAGAGCATAGGCGTGCTGTCATGAGCGGTCAGGCAAAAGCTCACTACACAGAACAGAGGCATGCTGCCATGTGCGGTCAGGCAAAACTCACTGCACAGAGCAGAGGCGTGCTGCCATGAGCAGTCAGGCAAAAGCTCACTGCACAAAGCAGAGGCGTGCTGCCGTGAGCGGCCAGGCAAAAGCTCACAGCACAAAGCAGAGGTGTGCTGCCATGAGCGGCTAGGCAAAAGCTCACAGCACAAAGCAGAGGTGTGCTGCCATGAGCGGCCAGGCAAAAGCTCACTGCACAGAGCAGAGGCGTGCTGCCATGAGCGGTCAGGCAAAAGCTCACTGCACAGAGCAGAGGCGGGCTGCCATGAGCTGCAGAGAGCAGAGGCGTGCTGCCATGAGCTGTCAGGCAAAAGCTCACTGCACAGAACAGAGGCGTGCTGCCATGTGCGGTCAGGCAAAAGCTCACTGCACAGAGCAGAGGCGTGCTGCCATGAGCTGCACAGAGCAGAGGCGTGTTGCCATGAGCGGTCAGGCAAAAGCTCAATGCACAGAGCAGAGGCGTGCTGCCATGTGCAGTCAGGCAAAAGCTCACTGCACAGAGCAGCGGCGTGCTGCCATGAGCGGCCAGGCAAAAGCTCACTGCACAGAGCAGAGGCGTGCTGCCATGAGCAGTCAGGCAAAAGCTCACTGCACAAAGCAGAGGCGTTCTGCCATGAGCGGCCAGGCAAAAGCTCACTGCACAGAACAGAGGCGTGCTGCCATGAGCGGCGAGGCAAAAGCTCACTGCACAGAACAGAGGCGTGCTGCCATGAGCGGTCAGGCAAAAGCTCACTGCACAGAGCAGCGGCGTGCTGCCATGAGCGGCCAGGCAAAAGCTCACTGCACAGAGCAGAGGCGTGCTGCCATGAGCGGTCAGGCAAAATCTAGGACTTAGCCTGGATGGCACCCCCTCATAAAGTGGTCCTCAAATCCTTTCAGGATGTGGCCACTGTCACTTGCAAACAGGCTTAAAAACACAAATGTACCCTAAATGATTACTCCGAGTAACCCATATAAATCCCCTCCTCCCACCACCTCCTCTGGGGCCTTCAAATACTGGCAACGTGTGGTCGCGGGTGCTGCCCAACTTGCTAACGCGGGAGGTGCAGCACTCCACCATCCTAGCACTTCACCCGCGGCTCGCCCATGAGCTCAGACTCCCCAGCACGTAACCTCTCGGCCCTCTTCCTTGCTGCACTCGCACGTTCTGAATACTCACGGGGCATAGTAGGTTCGTCCTTCTTCCTTTTTTCCTGGCACTGCTCATAAATATTGTGTTTTGTGATGTGTTTCACTCTCTTGTTCCCTCCCTTTGCCATGTGGGTTCTTTGAAACAGTATGTACTTGCTGTGTAAGCGCCTAACAAGCAAACAATAAGTAAATAAAACAGAGATGGGAGAGGACGAGAAAAAGAGCGAGAAAGACAAAAAGAAAACCAGAGAGAAAGAAAGAGGGAGGAGTGCTTGGGCCAGCAGTCTGTCTTTGATAGGGAGGGTGGGGTGCCCTGGATGTCTGGGTGGAGAGGTTGGCCTGTTTTAGCACTTGCTGGGTGGCATCACACATAGGAAAGCGGAAAGCCTTGATCTGTCCGGCTCGCAGAGCCTGTGCATTGGCTGGAAGGCCCCCATTTTCTCAGACGCGAACTTACATCATGTGAAGCACTTCAATCGTTCCTAAAATGAAGGCAACTCAACTTGAAGAATTTCGGCGTTTGGAGAAAAAAAAAGTTAAAAGTTAACAGCGAGGCGCAGCGAAGACTGCTTCCGGTGCAGGAAGAGGGCATCTTTTGAAGTCTTTTGATCTTCACTCCTCCGAGTGGGTTAATGATCACCCACCGCTGGCCAGCTGCTGGGCAGATGTTGCAGGGCGCCGCTGATTGGCCGGCCGGTGACCGCCTCCTTGCACGGCCCCTGCCCCCCCAGCCAGCACGTATCCTAGTGCCAAAGTGCGGCGGCAGCAGAAGCAACCCTGGAGTGTACAGTGCTCACAGCAGCGCAAGGAATGCACAACGCAATCCACGTTTAGCGCTGCCATGGAAACACCCCAAACACGTAACAGTAGGCGCTTTAATGCTATGGGAGAAGTCAGGTTCAGGATGTAGTGAGGAGACCCAGGAGATCGTGCAAAAGGGGGCGCAGCGCGGTATACATCCCAGTCACCTAACATAACTGTATACATTAACTGTCAGTGAAAGACTGCCACCTCACAAAGATGCCCAGCAATCACTCACACGTTTCACCCCGTTTGAGTTCCGTCAGTTGTGATGTAGCGGACAGGCTTTAAACAAAGCTCAGATTGTCAATGCAAGGACAAGTTAAAAAAAAATAAACCCGATTCCCTTTTTATGTGCCATGATATATTCCCCATAACAATCTCTTCCCTCGGGCAATCTACGGCGGGGTCCCGCCACTGCTGGCTCCCAGGAATAAAGGGCACCCAGTCATTATGACCAAGCACTGGTGAAGAAAACAGTTGAGCTAGTGTGCAGGCATGTGATGGGTCAGGTACAGGCAGCCATGGCGCCGCTGCAGCTGGCAAGTGCTGCGAGCACCCGGGCATATGAAGGCGGTGCCTGGCCAATGACTATCTAATGCCTACACACAAGCCAAAACGGATAGCTTAGCCATTGCTTGTTTATAACAGGTTTTCAGTGCAAGGAACAGATGCAAGTGCACACATATTGCTTTAAATTCAAGCGGATGAAGGCACACTTGGTTATGACATTTTTATTCCACCAAGTGTTGATTAAGCGATTAACTTTCCAAACACTGCCTAGGGGGAAAACAAGACAAAGATCATTTGAAATGTAGTAATTATAGGCCGATTTCATTGCTCAACGTAACATTTTTACCAGGGTATTAATAAATAGGTTGGATACATGTATTGGTGGTCTGATACACAAATGCCAGGTTGGGTTCATGTGACAGAGGCATGACCATTCTGGACATCATGGGGCTCCCAAACAATGAGGTAGAGAAGGTGCTGCTGGTTTTTATGGCTGCAGAAAAAGCCTTTGATCGGGTTAATTGGACATTTTTAGACTTTACATTGAAAAGAATGGGCTTCAGGGCTACTCTTTTTGAAAGTACACTCGTCAATTGGTGCAAGGGTTTGGGTCAATGTAGAACTCTCAACCCACTTTCAGTTATCAAGGGGCACCAGGCAGGGATGCCCACTTTTGCCTTTTCCTTTTTAACTTGGCACTAGAGCATTTGGTGGCTTGTATTAGACAAGAACCAAGTCTTCAGGGTCTACGGTAGGCGGTAGGTGGCAGTGAACTTAAGGTTTTATGCTATGCCGACGACATGACTGATGATGGCAAACCCGAATCAGGGAGGAGACGGGTTAAAGGAAATATTTGAGGAGGTTGGCCTTTTGTCAGGTCACAAGATTAACTGGGGAAAATCAGTAATTTTTCGAATTGGATCACGTTGGTCACATGGAGATCTGGTCTCGTGGGACTGCCAATGGGCAGACACGAGCTTAAGGCAATTGGGAATCCATTTGGTTCGGGATCTAAACATGATCGTTGAATACAATCTGGATAAATTGATAGAAACGCTTGAAAGGGAGGTGCGAAAAAGAGACTGCTTGATACTTAATATCTGGGCGAAGATTAACGCAATTAAAATTGTGTTGTTGCCTAAGGTTCTTTATGTCATACAGACACTTCCTCTGAAATTTTCTAAAAAAGCGCTTAAATGCATTGACAAAGTGTTCCAGACCATTCTGTGGGGGCCGGGTAAGAGACGGAGGATACCAAGGTATATTTTGATTCACCTGGTGCGTGAAGGAGGATTTGGATACCCTTATCTTGAGAGTTATCACAGGGAGTTTCTATTGAACAAATCTGCTCTATTTGACACTGAGAGGGTCGATTCAATACCATTTTGGCTATCCATTGAAAGAGAGGTTTTTGGCGTATAAAACTAGGGGAGGTATATTCAATGGGAAGATGCCCAATTTGGCAAAAAAATGACCCACTACTGAGGCGACTAGAGAAGCTCTTGGTTGTGGTGAAAATGTACTGATTCATTACGGAGTCTCATTGTGGAATAACCCTGGGTTACAGATGGGGAACAAGGTCCTATGTTGGCGAAGGTGGGTTAAGAGCGGGATTTTGAGAATTGGTGATGTGTGAAGGGATGGGCAAATGATCCCCTTTAACAGAATTAGAGCAGATTTTGGCCTGCGTCAGAGGGAGTTTACAAGATTTGCAGAGTTGGGTGAATTTATATCACAGAGGCAAGAAATGTTAAATGAACCAATGAAGGCTAGGCCACTGGCTTGTAGTTTGTTTGATTCACCTCCACGGATGGTATCAACTTTCGTAGAAATGATGCCTCTGGTCGCTTCCTATGCTGCCTCTTGGAAGAAGTTGCAGCAAGCTTGGATTAAAGAATTGGGGAGGGAAATCACTGTTAAGGAGTGGGATTATTTGTCACAAGTGGGAAGAAGGTATTTCCCCAGATCCTCCTTCCAAAATTATAATGTATTTTTAACAATTAGCATGGTCTGTGATACTTCCCTCTGCAATTCGCTATCTTGCAAGGCACCCCAATTTCAAAGACCATCTCTTCTGTGTCTTCAGTGTATTCGAACAATTGCTTGTCAGACAGGTACCACAGAACTGTGTGCCGCTCTGCACCTTCCTCATCTGTGCCCGAGAGAACAATCGTGCTCTTCCTAATCACTATGGCCTCTAAGAGAATCGTAACAATGGGGCCTGGCTTTACTTCCTGTGGCACATCAGGCCAAAATAAAAACTCAAATGGTACTCGCCAGGCCTGATTTCTGAGCCCCGGGACCCAACTCAATAAAACCATCACCCCATAGAGAAAAAATGCTGAATGCATGGGAACCCCCCTAATTGCACTGTTGCTACAACAGGTCTGAAAACGTGATGCTTCCCTTACCGGATACATCCCTGGGGTCGAGCATACAATACCTTCCTCCATGAAGGCAATCGACATCTGTAACTTGCTCAGGATGTCCCTTCCCAAAAGATTTGTTTTGCGGTGCCCGTACAATACAACAAAGCGGCTGGTCAATTTTGACTACCCACCTTGATACAAAGATCTTCATTATAAGGAACCAACAGGACAGTCCCAGAGAATCCCTGTGTGTCCACGTTTTGCCTGACAAGGGGAACTCACCTCCCTTGATATAAGACTGGGTAGCCCCTGTGTGAACCATGAATGAAAACGTTTGGTCACCTACCTGCATGCCTATCCAGGTGAGTGAGGCAGGAATCCTCTTAGGCTGAGTGCTTATGGGAGTTAATTTACATAATCCCGCCCTTGACTAGCCTGCTCACCGTGGGCTGCAGTTACTGTGCCAAATGTTCCAAAGGATGTTGTTTTTATCTGTGGTTGGTTCATTGTTCTGGCCCATGTAATCAATAATACTCAGGGCGGATTCCAACTCAATCGCTTCTGTGTCCTGTTTGTTTCCCGTCCAGCGGTTCAGGGCCCCTAGGAAGAGGGTAACAGTATTTGAGTCGGAAATACTATTTAGGATTTGAATGATTTCTTCGTTAAAATCGGGCATTGATGTAGGTGGCCTGTAGATTAGAACTATATTTATGTGATTGTGGCTAGTTGGGGTCATTTTGACATGTAAGATCTCACAGCCTTGGCAAGCATTGGACGCAGGGAAAAATCCTAACTCGCCTTTGGCAATGATTGCCGCCCCACCACCATGGCCTTGAGCTCGATTTGTACAGAAGATTGAGAACCCTGTTGGGACTGCTAGATCGATCATAGGGCCACTGGTGTCCAGGGTCCAAGTCTCAGTGAGGCCCAGGATATCAAGGTTGTTCTCCACAATAAGATCATGAAGATCTTGTGCGTGTTTATTAAGGGATATCTTGTTGAGAAGGGCCATTTTTAGCTTTGTCTCCTTCTTATGAGGAGGGGGGCTTCTTCCTCTAGCGGTTTTCTCACGATTGGGGACTTGGAGAGGTTGTAGTTTCTCTCCCCTTGTACTCGGGGTGGGAAAATCGTGGGTGTTAAGATCTGTGGCCGACAGTTTCTGGTCGGTGCCAAATGTTTACCATTGTGAGGGATTTTGTGTTTGTAGCTAAAAGACCTGAAGTGCGTGTGCCTTGATGTAGCAGCTAGTAGTGGCTGGGTGCTCTTCAACTATGGGCACTGATGCGCTTTGTGGTGTGTAGGGCGCATTGTATGTAAATGGCAGGTTGTTGTCCCCTGAGAGCTAAGAAAGGGCATAGAGTTTTGTGAATTTGAGTTTATTAATGAGGGCTAATCGGTTGGCTCTTTACACAGCCAGCAATAGGGATTGCCTAGGTGTAAAAACCCATCTTACCGTGAGGAAAAACACAGAGGTGCTAACAATGGCAGAGTTGGTAAAAACCCCACACGGGTTACTTACGAGCAGAGGTCCTGAGCACTAAGATGCCGATCACGTCGATGACCGGCGAAGACCAGATTTCTACTGAAGCGCCCGACGTTTCAGTATATGCAACCCAGGGGTGCCTGTGAGTTGTAGTTTCCGAACAGAGCGTTATTCTCCAAGAAGTTAAATCAAGATTTTAAATCAGGAAAGTGAGATTGCTTTATCTCTCTGCCCCTAGGTGATACATTCAAAGTTGAAAACAATTGTGAAAGCAAAATGCAGCAGCCACCGCACTGTAAGCAGACAAAAAGCATACACAATTCACAGAGCTCAACGCGTCAAGCAATTTAAATTGCACGCACGCGCCTAAATAATGTGGTACCTATGTTGTCCTCCAAGACCCTGAAGACATCAGTTTCAGGGTTCTCTTAAATCCAGGCCCTTCCCACTAGGTACCTTAAGCCATCTGCTCCAAAGTTCTTAAGTCCTTTCATGCAGGTTCTTAAGTCCTCTCCTCCAGGTCCCTTATGTGCTCTAGTCCATGGATCTTAGGTCCTCCAGCACTTCCCTTGCGGAGCTTTTACATGCTTTCCTCCATGGCTCTTAAATCCACCCTTGCAGAGTGGCAATGTTTTCCTTTTTCCTGGACAGAACTCTAGACGTGGCCTCCAAATCTGGACACAATAGGCCAGACCTGCCCTCCAAAATAGGATGCAATTCTCTAAATGTGGCCCCAGGATCTAGATAATATAGTCTAGAACTGGTCACAATATTCCCCTATATCCTAACATTTGTGTGATTCACAATGGAAAAGGATATTCCAGACTGACCACTGAGCCCGAGACCAGTGCTCCAGCTGTGGATTCCAGACCTGGACACAATACTCTAAATGTGGACTTCAGAACTGGGCACAGGCCTAGGCGGGACCTCCAGAACTGAACACAATAATCTAGATGTGGACTTCAGATCTGGACACAGAACTGAACGCAATACTCTAAATGAGGACTTCAGAACTGGACACAATAGGCCAGACCTGCCCTTCGAAACAGGATGCAATTCTCTAAATGTGGCCCCAGGATCTTGTTAATATCGTCCAGACGTTGCCTCTAGAACTGGTCCCAATATTCCCCTATATCCTTAACAGCCGAACACACTACTCCATTTGTGTGATCCACAACTGTACTGGATATTCCAGACTGACCACTGGGCCCGAGACCAATGCTCCAGCTGCGGCTTCCAGACCTGTACACAATACTCTAAATGTGGACTTCAGAACTGGACACAATAGGCCAGACCTGCCCTCCAAAACAGGATGCAATTCTCTAAATGTGGCCCCAGGATCTAGATAATATAGTCCAGATGTTGCCTCCAGAACTGGTCACAATATTCCCCTATATCCTTAACAGCCAAACACACTACTCCATTTGTAGGATCCACAACTGTACAGGATATTCTAGTCTGACCACTGGGCCTGAAATCAATGCTCCAGCTGCGGCTTCCAGACCTGTACACAATACTTTAAATGTGGACTTCAGAACTGGACACAGGTCTATGCGGGACCTCCAGAACTGAACACAATACTCTAGATGTGGACTTCAGATCTGGACACAGAACTGAACACAAAACTCTAAATATGGACTTCAGAACTGGACACAAGTCTAGGTGGGACCTCCAGAACTGAACACAATACTCTAAATGTGGACTTCAGAAGTTGACACATGTCTAGGTGGGACCTTCAGAACTGGACACACTACTCCAGAGTAGTTCTCATAAACAGGACACAATGCTCCAGATTAAGTTTCTGAAACTGGGCGCAATACTCCAGATGGGGCCTTCAGGGGGTGAGCATAATATTTTTTATGAGGTGCTCAGGAGCAGACAAAGTCCTCAAGAGTAGGCCTCCCATACTCCCATACTGGACATAAGGCTAAAGAGGAGGTCTCCAGGAGTGGACACAATCGTGTAGATGTGGCCTGTAAACTGCGACCCAATATTCTAAATGTAGCTATCACTTTCAGTGCAGCAAGCTCCCCAGAACTGGAAACAGTACTCCAGATAAGGTCTTCAGGAGTGGACGCAGTACTCCAAATGTGAACTTCCGGAGTGGACAAAATATCAGGGATGAGGCCTTGAGGAATGGATGCAATACTCCAGATGAGTTGACACAAAATTCCAGACAAAGTCTTCAGGAGTGGATGCAATACTCTAGGCGAGGTCTCCGGGAGTGGACAGAGTACTCAACATTCTGTTTCCCGAACTGGAGACAATACTCCAGATGAGGTCTTCCTGAGTAGACAATACTTTAGAAGAGGACTTCAGGAGTAAACCCAATATTCCATGGGAAGTCTTCAGCTGTTGACAGAAACTCCAGATGTGGCCTCCAGACATGACATCAGCAGTAGACTTCATCTTCAGAACTGGACCCAGGCACAGACGAGGCCTCTGGTACTGGGACCAGTACTCCTGTATGCTACATCTTCAGAACAGGACACAGGCACAGACAAGGCCTCTGGAACTGGGCCAGTACTCCAGTAGACTTCATCTTCAGAACTGAACACAGGCACAGACGAGACCTCAGGAACTGGGGCCAGTACTCCTGTATGCTACATCTTCAGAACAGGACACAGGCACAGACGAGGCCTCTGGTACTGGGACCAGTACTCCTGTATGCTACATCTTCAGAACAGGACACAGGCACAGACGTGGCATCTGGAACTGGGGTCAGTACTCCTGTATGCTACATCTTCAGAACAGGACACAGGCACAGACAAGGCCTCTGGAACTGCGGCCAGTACTCCAGTAGACTTCATCTTCAGAACTGGACACAGGCACAGACGAGACCTCAGGAACTGGGGCTAGTACTCCTGTATGCTACATCTTCAGAACAGGACACAGGCACAGACGAGACCTCAGGAACTGGGGCTAGTACTCCTGTATGCTACATCTTCAGAACTGTGCACAGACGAGTCCTCTGGAACTGGAGCCAGTACTCCAGTATGCTTAATCTTCAGAACTGGGCACAGGCACAGACAAAGCCTCAGGAACTGGGGCCAGTACTCCAGTATGCTTAATCTTCAGAACTGGGCACAGGCACAGACGAAGCCTCAGGAACTGGGGCCAGTACTCCAGTGGGCTTCATCTTCAGAACTGGGCACAGGCACAGACGAGGCTCTGGGACTGGGCCGGTACTCCAGTGGGCTTCATCTTCAGAACTGGGCACAGGCACAGACGAGGCCTCTGGAACTGGGCCAGTACTCCAGTAGGCTTCATCTTCAGAACTGGACACAGGCACAGACGAGGCCTCAGGAACTGGGGCCAGTACTTTAGGTGAAGTCTTCAGGATTGGGCACAGTACTGTACCCCAGATTAGGTTTCCCAAACTGGACACACCGCTGGAAACTGAGCCCAGAAGAAACCCCCCAGATAGCAGAAGACGACAAGAAGAGAGACCCCGGTAGCTGCAGCCCCTGAGAGAAAGGGCGTTTAACGGCCATTGCGGCCCCTGTTATTAGAATGTTTTTACACATGCTGTGTTGGAGGCTGCATATACACAACGGACAGAAACAGCCAGCGACTAAAGCCACCAAGAGGCGAAGGCATGCACGCCTGTAAAAGGTCAGGCATCAACATGGGTGAACACATGGGTTGCAAGCATTGTACTAGGCAATTAGCATGCTAGGAAAAGCTATTGCCACCGCTACCACCCAGGTGGAGTGCAGTGTGGGAGAGTACAGAGGTGGCCAGCTGCTACATTGGGGGATTTCTGCGAGGGTTCGCAGAGACACAGCGCACTGCGGGCAACCAATGAGAATGCTGCTCCAGTAATCGACTGAGGGCTGGCGCGTTGATGATGAGGATTTTGGGAGAGTAGTGGGTGACTGAGCCCACAGCAGTTCAATGCTTCATGGCATTAGCAAGGCAGTCTGGTCAATAAGAATGTCCTGGTCCATAACCACGGGATACGGACCGCGTATATACCACGCAACAAACAATGGACCGTCCCTTGAATAATGGCTGTTCCTACTGCACGGTTTACTGGCGAGCTAGCTCGGCAGGTTGAGCGCTCCCTGGACAGGTCGGCCTGCAACCCACCACGATCGCAAGTTTGAGCCCATACCATAGCACATTGAAGACAGCGTTTTGGCCTTTTATCTGGGAGAGGCGTGATCTGGGAGGCTGAGACTTGTGTGGAATGCGCCCAGGGTCACACAGTGTCACCGATAACAGTAAGCATCACTCGGAATCCATGTCACCCGGTGTGGTGTCACATCAGTGCGGCAAGGCGCCCGCTGAATGCTATTAGATAGACTTGATAAATACATCACATCGCAAACTCATTAACATAATTGCATTCCGGTACCTTACTGCAAACATAACTGCCGATTGAGACTTATGTATTCATTAATTTTGCACGCCTTTCGCTCCGTTTCGGATACGTTTAAATACATGTTAAACAGCACGCTATTTCCCCATTGTATCTCCTCCCACCAGTACATGTATGTAGAGTGCGGTGGCACCCCGACCGGTAGACAGCGGACTTTACAGTAACATGGATGGAAGTCATGACATTATGCAAATGCTGGCAGTGCTGTCTGTCTGAAAGGCCATTAGTGAATGGAAACCAGAGCATACTGCTTTTGGTTTATGTGCACGCCCAGACCCGGGAGAGGCGTGACCTGAGGCCCTGGGTTGGAATGCGCCCAGGGTCACACAGTGCGTTCGCGCATGAGAGCCGGGATTCGAACGACAGCCTCCAGAGCACCCGGCGGGGCGCCGGCCTTACCTTCAGGTCTGCCATTGCCTCGGTGGGCTCTTCTCGCGGGAGGGGTTCAGATCCTCGCTCTGGGGCCTCTCCCAGCTGCGGCTGCTCCTAGTCCAGGAGGATACCGTGCGCACGGCCCGCAGCCTTAGTCCGCAGCCCGGCAGCAGAAGAGAATTCCCAAGTCTTTCCCAATGTTTCTGTAATCAAAGACAGACCTGCCCCTCGCGCCGCCCAATCCCCGATTCCCAAAAAGTCATGAGTCAAAGGAGGGGGCGGGGGAGGACGAGGGCAGCAGGGGCGCCAATTTAGTAACTAGGCCGCAGCCGGACTCTGGAGTAACAGTTCATATGTTAAAGGTATTTGTACCAAGCACGACACCAACGGCACTGGGCCCCAGGCGGATCTCCAAACAAGAAGGGAGGGAGCAAGGGGTAGGGGCGAGGGGGGGATTAATCGGGGGAAGAGGGAGTAGGAAAGTGAGAGAAGTGCTGTCCTGTTGGCAACTGCAGTTCGCTTTTCACTGTGCGCGTACACGTGTGCTGTTGGTGCGAGTTATGTGTTTGTTGTTGCAGTGTGGTGAAGGGCATGCGGTTTGCCATGCAAGAGGGTGCTTGGGTGGATTTTTGTGTGAGTTAAGTATGATCTGATATAATAGGTTATTTAAAACACGCTTAATACCCGGGGATCGAACCTGTGTTGCTCCTGTCGACTTGCTTCCAAGGAGAGCACGTTGCGGCTGAGCTATCCTCCCGAGTATGCAGACATTTGAGCTTTTGGGTTAGTGGGTTATATGTCTCTCAGTCCTTATAATTCTTGTTCTATGTATCCGATTGTCCTAGCGAGTGGGCATGTTCTTTCTCTTTTTCTCTCCTGTGGGTCTAATTGTTAGGAGTGATGGCGTGGCAAGTTCCCAGTTGTGCTATTTCCGACCTTGGTGTACCAGGTTGGGGCGTGCATTGCCCCCCCCCCCAGTTTGGCAATGGTGATGGTGCTGTACTTTTACAATCACCCGCTCCCTTCCTATCCATTTCCTGTCGGTGATCCATCGCTGCCATGTGTTTACTTTGTAGGCCAAGGTGTTATTGACATATCACCCTTACCCTTCCATCCCGATCTCTCGGCGATCGTTCTTTGGTAGGATTCTAACTGATCAATCTTTCAATAAGTAAGTTGATATGCCGTAGACTGTTCTTCCCTTACATCTATTGAATGGCGATAGCTTAGGGAGGTAGGGAGGATCGGTTTCCCCTCTCAGCATGGTTTCAACTGTGTATGTGCCCTCAGCGGCATTCCTTCTAGTTATGGGGTGAAGAGCCAAGATTTGAGGAGTTTTCTGAATACAAGGTGATCTCTTGTTTTCCATACGTTCTTTGGTAGCTCGGTCCAGGTTTTTGGGGCGAGGTGAGAGAAAGAGGATCCTCTGAATGTTCTCTTGTTGTATGGTTTTGGTTCCTTGCTGGGCGGTGTACATTAACATGTTCTCTTATGGCCTCTGCGCCGTGGCCTTGGATTGCTCTATGCGTTATAAGCAATGATATAGCCAACAGAAAGCACTGGGCCTGTAAAACTGAACCAATTCCTGCTCGGACCCTTACTCAAACTTCTCCAAGCAATGTTGCTCAGTGTGCTAATGGAGCTGTTGTTAATAACTGTCTGCAAATCCGAGTAAAGCCAGCTCTGCCTTTCACCATTTGAGTTGATCCTCTAAGAAGCCGTGCATGCCGTGGGTTTATGATTCTTTAACTGTACTTACAGAACACCTAGAAACTGACCCTCGGGCAGAGCTCTTACAGAACACCTAGAAAGGCATAGCTCTGGGTATTTTCGGTCCAACACAATAGCGGTGCTATCCTGCCTATATCCCCTTCTCCCCAGTAACTTCACCCACCCCCCTCTCATTCAGATCCGCCGTAGCGGCAGGAGACCATGCAAATGGCAGCGGAGTGTGGTATAATACCCAATTATATAATCTAACATAAATGGTATAGAGGGATACGTGGTGTGACAGAATGCCATCTCTGAGGGTGAGCAATCCTGAGCTTTTTTTTATTTTTGCTATCCAAAATGGTGGTGGTTTTCTCCTTCAGAAAGAGAGATCTGCTTTGCTGGGCCCAATCTATGCCAGCAGCTGCAATCTGATCTGGCATCATGGTAGCTAGAGGGCGACATGTCCATTCCTGAAACATCTCCTGGAATCCAATAATTCCATCAGCTATGGATTACCTTTAAGAGTGGGCACTGTGACAAATCGAGGCAATTCATCCCTTCTTCCCAAGCGGGAGCCTCCCCTGTGAGGCTTGGGAGGTAAGTCCGATCCACAACACACTCGCTAGTGGTTGAGGCAAGCGGGACCTCATCGAGAGAGGCACCCCCCCCATGGGGACCAAGACCTCCGTTCCTGTGAGGAACTCCCTAAAGGATACCTTGACATGGCACGCTTGTGAATATCAGACCCATAGAGAAATATGTCACACAGAGACTAGTATGAAGAGAAAACGACCATATGTTATTATCAACCAAAAACAGAGCATGTCACTTTAAATGTAAAGCTCCCTTTAACTGGGACGAGGAGGCTGGAATGGAGAGAGACGCCGCAACAAGCAGAGAGAGAGAGAGGCACAAACGTCAGCCAGGGAAGCCCCACGGCAACGTAACACCTGAGCGAGGAGGAGCTTCTGCAATGAGCAAAGCCCGCAAGTTTGGAAACTGCTTGTGTGCGGAAAGCAGATTGCAGGACGCATCGCGTCCTTGGAGTAAGAGAGAGCGAGAAGCGGATGTGGTGGCATGACCACAGAGACTTTGTGGTGGATCAGCAGGTCCACAAAACAATGCCGAAACCACTAAGCGGACAAAGCCACATACCTTTCCGGATACCCGCAGAGCTGATAGACCATACCGAAGGAGAGTACGGAAAGCAGGACACCAGAAGTAACCAGAAAAGCGGAGGAAGTGGGAACTATGAGCCGTGAGCGACCTGAGGCCCCGATGACATTGTCCCAAAGAATCCAAGAGAACGGGAGACCCAGGAGGCCACCGTGGAATCATTATGGGACTACTCCTACTTGTCCCAGTCAAATCAAAGTAAATATATCAAAAGTGAGAAAGTGGAATGATGGTAACGTGAGGATCCAGAATGCAGTAAGGATTGAGAGAGAACTGAAAAGTCCAACGCCTGGGGAGAAAGGCAGGGAGTTATATGAATGTCTAAAGACAGAGAAAGAATGAATGAATTAAGAAGCAGAGACGAGAATCCCAAGAGGGAGAGTTGTAGAGGCTGGATAGCACTGCCCCTGGGAAAACGGAAAGCAACCCCTTGTCATTAAAAGATAGATGAGAACCAACGATCGATGCAGATCAAAGTATTCATCCAAAGGCAAAGAAAGCAATTGTTGAGAAGGGACACAAGTATAATGAAATCTTGAAAGAATTACACAAACTGATTAAAGAAGTCACAAAAGACTATTGAAAAACCACCTATTAAGAAGAGCCAGGAAGAAGAGATTTTCAAGAAGCAAAGCCCAGGCAATGGGAGTCATTCTCCTGTCCTTAGTTGTTAGAATAGTGGTAGGGTTAGTTAGGGTTAGTTGTACTGTTTGCATATTCTTTGGGACATTCACAGAAGACTGACGAGCACCTTAGTTAGTCTGATAGGTGGGGGAGACTCCATAGCTACAGGGAGTGCTAGGCTTTATTCTTATTCTTTAATAAAGCCATCCTTGAAAGAGCCCGAGTCTTTCTTCTGTCCCGCCACGGCACCCATAATTTAAACTATATTTATCTGCATTTCCTCATGGTCTGATGGCAGAATGTTGGCTTACATGTACATATAAAACCATATCTAGTTTAACATAGTGGCATACGAGGAGAAACCGTTAAAAATGGCCAAACCAAATCTGATGTCATTTTATTAGCAGTTGGTTTCCTTTGACTCGTGCAGCGGCAGAGCTATTTGTGTATTGCTTCTGGTCCGAGGAGGCTATTCACAGCAGATGGTGGCCCTGCCCAGAAAGCAGTGTGTTCTCTTCGGGAAATGATTGACATCTTCAAGGGAGGGCAGCACATACCTGCTCCAGGGTTTGTGTGAGGACTGGGAGCTTCAAAGGGACCCTCACAACCCAACGGGGAAGTCACACCAGGGAGACGACGGGAGGTTGGGGGTGGGGAGTATAGGGTTGCTAGGTTGAGGGCCTGTACCCAAGAGAAGAGTCCAGGCTTCTTAAATGTGCCCAGGCCACACTTCCTGCCTGGGACCCCGCTAGGGTCCGGCAGACAGTGGACTCTGGGAACTGAAATCACAAGGAATAAACCTTGTTTCAACAGAAAGCTCTGGCCCCTTGCAGAAGGCGTGGAATGGACCAGTCCACTGTAGCAAAATAACTGTATAAGGGGGTGAGACCCCCTTACTTGTATCATCTTTGGACCAACCTAAAGACCCTTTCACTTTGACCTTTCTTGGGTAAAGACGGAGCCTTTAGGATGAAGAAAGGATTTTCTACGAGCATGTAAATCATATTCCTAAGCAACCACAGGAGCATGTGAAGTGACCAGCTGCTGAAACAGCTGGACAAACGATTGCATCTGTGAACTGATAGCCAGGTCTCTTCCTGCTGGGGTGGCACGCCCCGAAGGTGTACCTGGCCACCTTCCTGGATGGAAAGGATACAATACAGACTTACCTTTCCTTGGGGACCGAGTGGAGAATCTCTCAGCAACCCAAGGCCCAAGCAAAGCTGCTTGCGTCTCTCTCTGCAATTTCAAGGTGATTCAAGCTGCCTTGAGCGCTCCAAACAGATTGAAGCTGCCTTTTACGCCCTACGCTTAACAGCTTCAAGCTGCGCTAATTCAAACTTTGCTGGCCTCTCCTATGCTTCTTCGAGACTTATCAAACTGCATCATGTTTTTGGACCCATTTGAGCAAGCCCAATGCTTAAGTGAAATTGCTGCTGTCACACACTGTGATTTTTTTAAAAAAAAAAACAATTTGTATTCGTTTTTACAACAAAAAATCAATAATAAACAAACACCCCCAGCAGTACTTTGTCATCATTACGGACACGTTTTTGGTGTGTACTGCTTACCCTTATCGCACCCTCCAACTCAAGCCTACCCCACAATGCCCTCCTGCTCTGTATCCTTTGGAGGGATCTCCTCATCTGTAGTCTCAGAGGAATCATCTCTTGGGTTGTCTTGGGTGGGCCCCAACAATGTGGCCACTAGATGTTTCCAGGCCGTCAGAGTTTCTGCTTCTTCCTCACCCCCTCTATTGGCCGCCTCACTCCAGACTACTGTTTCAGCTTCAGTCCATTTACGGCGATCGTTCCACCAGACCTCAATCTTGGGTCTATTACATGCTTTCCACCCCATGGCAATCCTGGGCTTGGCGAGTGTATAAGCCAAGTCTTTGAGTTTACCGACATGTTTCAATTGGCGCGGTGTAGGAACCCCCCCCCACCATGCATGCCCATATTGAATCTATGTTTAAATTGATCCTTTTTTCATTCAATCGATGGGCCCCTTCTACCCAGAACCTCCCAATTTCCGGGCAAGCCCAGAACATGTGTATCAGTCCTGCGTTTTCTTCACCGCATTTGGGGCATGTTTGTCGTTCCGCACTTTTAAATTGGGAGATTCTCGGGGGGGGTCATGTATGCTCTGTGGGTTATATACAGCTTTATTTGTTCTAGTCTCGCATTTCTAGACACTTTTTTATGATACCCTTGTACCCGCTTGTTAGGGAGAATTCTCTCTCTAGGCTGAATTTCCTAACCTAGTGAGTCCCCCAGCAGCTTTGCTGGATTTCTGGAGTTTGTTTTTTTCTCCTGCCAAGAGTGAGACTCTTTTTCTCCCACTCTTGGACATGATTTATGGTGTTCCTTTGACTGTAACTGTGTTTTATGGGCTATGGGGTCCTTTACTCCATAGGGTCTCATGTGTTTTTACTATGTGTGTTACGCAGCACCCTCCGTGCAGTGACACAGGGGTGTCATAGTGACACCCCACCATGGACTCCATACCCTGGGACTGACTACTGTCTCCCAGGGCATGTAAAGTCACCATTGGCTTTATTAGTCCCAAATTATGAACAGAAACCAGTACAAACCATCATATTGTGGACGCACTGGTCGGGACAATTCGATTGCCCCGGGGTCTGTTAGTCGAGGGGGCACGTCTCCGTCCCCCCTGATCCAGTTTTGGCTGGTGGCAGTGGATACTACTTTTTATATTCGACCGCGAATATATCCCTATGGAATTTTCCCATTGTTCGAGGCTACCAACTTTAATTATTTAATTCTCATGGCCTCGAACATACCGCCGGTTTATTTATTTAATATTAATTCGCCGGTTGGTATTTTTTGCCAGGACTCGATTCTAAAATGGCGTTTGTGTTCTCTTCTGTGACTCCAACCCAAGTCGAGCCCTTTGTTACACTTTTTGGCGGGCTTCTCCACAGAAACCTCCAAAAGTGGTGCCACTCTGTCTGGGTACCACAGGGGGTGTGGGAGGGGGTTTAGGCACCCTGGACTGAGTTACCTTGGTAACTCAAGTCGCACTCTTGTGTGATTGGCCCAAGTGGTGAGCCGGCCGGCTCACCACTTAGCATGTTTGATTGACAGCTAGGCTGAGTGAATGGGGGTGTGCTGCATAAAAGCAGGGCTTTAGGGACTGGAACTTCAGAAGTCGCCACAGGACCTGAGAATCCGACAAGGGAGAAGCTGAGCCGACCTGCTATGACGACACCACCGGTGGAGCCCTACGGAACCGACTCACCACTTCCCGACGACAGAGAAGATCTCCCTGCTGGAGAGTCTTCTTCCCCTAACTGGTGGGCACAACCAGTTTACCTTCTTTTCCTCGCATCCCAGGACGTCTTGTGGTCGAATGGCCCGTGCCAAGCACCCCGGCAACTGGATAGCCACTTACCACTGTACCGCGAATAAAAGGACCGCTCCTTTTTGACCTGAGAACTCCACGGCTGGTTTCTTCCCTGGCAGTGCAACGGACTCCTGTCTTCCTCCCCAACAAGATCCTCTCTTCCCCCGGACGAAGCACCGACTTGCATCCGCTGCCAGGAACAACTGCCCCCGCTGGAGTATTCTCACCACTTTAAGGTACCGTGTCCACCAGGCCTCCCTTTCTAAAGATTGCTACAAGGTAATAATAATCCCTTAACCTTCTGGACTGGGCTGGCCGCCTTGACCATCTAACTGGTCCCTTTCTTTTGGTCTAACTCTTTTGTGCACTTTTCAACCGTGTGACCTTGGACACATTTCGTTCTGATCCTCTGAAAGTGGATACGGCTTTCTGAACTCTAACTTCACGGTTTGACTATGCCTTCCTCTCTTGCTCTGTTCTTTTGAAAGTGTTGGGATCTGTTTCAATTTATGCTCTGCCTTTCTCTCCCTTTTAAACCGAATTATTAGAGTGCCATCTACGTTAAGCGCTCACCGCTGTCTGAAAATAAGTGGGGCTTTACTTAAGACTTGTCTAATATTCTTTTAAGGGAGTGTATATCTTTTAGTGACCATGTTTTTGAACTGCTTAATATTAGTGCCTGTGTGTTTTATTAGATGTGGTTTTAAATAAAGAATTATACCTCTTTTACACCAAGCTCTGGTCAGTGTTTGTTTGTTCCACTGTGTTCTTTTGACCTATTGTGAATACTCTTTATAGTGCCTAACTCTTCTTGAGGGAAGTCTGACTGCTCAGCCACAGCTACCAAGTGAATCTGTGTGGTACAGACTGCTACCAAGTGGGTTTACTGCCAAACACCTGTAGTCTTAAATCTTTTGCAGTGGTCCCAGAGGGAACTGCACAGGTTTCTGCCTAACACCACTCCCATAGCCCATCCGTCATCAGTTCCCCTGCGTCATCCTCCCAGTATTGCCTTAGTTGGGTCACTTCCCTTCCCACCCTGGACATCAGTAATTCATAAATTCGGGAAACCTCGTGCCCCCCCTCTGCAATGTCGTACAGTGTTTTGATGGCTATGTCCGGTTGTTCGTCTACCATTAATTGCGACCATGTCTCCTTCACTTTCCGCACTGGTCTGGTATAGGTAATGTACTGCCCCAAGGTAAACTCGTTCCTCCCATCAGCACATTACATTCCTTTATTTCTCCCTCTTGCCATATGTCTCCCATCGTTGCAATCCCCACCGGTTCCCAATGCCTGCGAATCGTCTTCCTTAGTTCTGCGTTTCCTCCGGTTAGTGCCACTAGCGACACTTGCGGGGAACATGGGTTCGGATTCTCTATGGTATGGCAAGCCGTACGCCATATTTTCCATCCTAGTTCCAGCATCCCCAAGCACCCTTTTATCTCTCGTTTAGGGAGCCATACCCATTCTTTTAGGAAGAACGGGGCACAGTCCGATCTCAACAATCTGGATTCTGATGTTGAGTCTTCCGCTAACCACTCAGTCACGTATCGTAGTTGACTGGCCAGATAATAGATCTCAAAGTTAGGCAGCTTAATACCCCCTTTGTCATATGTGTTCTGTAGTTCCCATAGGGCTATCCTATTCCTAGTTTTAGCCCATAGGAAGCCTCTGCATATGCTTTGAAGTTTAACGAAGAAGCGCCTAGATATTATTTATGGTATGTTCCCAAAGAAGTGTAGTATCCTGGGTACCACGACCATCTTCTGTAGTGCCCCCCTCCCCATCAAGGCCAGGGGGAGTCTAATCCAAAACGTCATGCTATTCTCAACATTTGTCAGTGCTTTTTCAGTGTTATATGTGTATTTTGCTTCTGCCGTATGGTAGATGTCAATCCCCAGGTACCTAAAGGTATTGGTCTCCCAGGGTATTGGTAGTACTAGTAGGTTTTCACACGGGACCCATATGTACCTTCCTAGGGGGAATATGGACAACTTTTTAGGGTTGTCTGCAATGCCAGAGAGCGATGCAAATCACTCCATCACTTCCAGGATGTATTGCAGATTTTCTTCCGGCTACCTCAAGTATAACAACATATCATCTGCATACAATGATGTTAGATGCGGTCCCCCTTTTGTGTAGATCCCCACTTTCTCATATTGTTGTCTCAGGTATATCGCTAGAGGTTCTAATGCGAGAATGTACAAAATCGGGGACTAAGGGCATCCCTGTCTAGTACCTCTGCTGAGTTGCCACCTCTCCAAAATGATGGCTCCCGTTCTGACTCTGGCTAATGGTGAGCTGTACAGTAATTTCACCCACTTCAGGTACCCGGGTCCCATCCCATGTTCCCTTAGGGCTGCCAGCAGCCAAGGTCATTTGACCGAGTCAACGGCCTTCACTGCATCTAATGATACAATAGCCAACTGGCCCGAGGCCCCTTCTGTTTGTTTCATGACATGGTGAAGCTGTCTGAGGTTGTTGGATATGCTTCTGTGTGGAACATATCCG
The DNA here is from genome assembly GCF_040938575.1 of Ambystoma mexicanum. NCBI lineage: Eukaryota > Metazoa > Chordata > Amphibia > Caudata > Ambystomatidae > Ambystoma > Ambystoma mexicanum. The sequence continues at coordinate 88,068,002 of NC_090939.1, read as the reverse complement.
GTCTGATCAGGGTGTATTAGTCTGCTAATGACTCGCTTCACTCTGTTTGCCAACACAGCCGTGAATATTTTGCTGTCTTGGTTCAGCATAGATAGATGTCTGTACGACCCGCAGTCCGTGCTTGGCTTGTTGGGTTTGAGGAGTGGAATGATGATCGCTTCTCTAAGGGATTCTGGCAATATCCCTATTTCAAATGCTTCATTTAACATTGCCATCAGTGGGGGGAGCACTTCCCTCTTATACATTTTGTAGAATTCACTAGGGAGCCCATCCCTCTCGGGGTCTTACTGGTAGGTAGTTGCTCCACCACCGCCTCTAGCTCTTCTAGTGTAATTGGGGCTTCTAGATTTTCTCGTTCTTCAGCACTTATTTTCGGTAAGCCAATATCCTCCAGTGTTTCTGCTATCTCACTTTCTTACTCACCTCCTAGGTACAGGCTCATTGTGCTATATAAGGTCTTGAAATAGGCCACTGTGTCTTGGTTTGGGGCATATGTATTAACAATACATCCTTCCTTATTTTCTATCAATTCCCATAATACTACCATCCTCCCGTCTGCCTCGGCCATGAACTGTAACAGCTGAAAGGGGAATTGTGGTGCCACCCAAGTGACCACCCATCTGGCATAAGCCGAGTGCATTGCACCTATGAGGGTTCCTTTCCATTTCCTCTTTATCACCTCTAGTTTTTCTTTCATGAGGTGTGTTTCTTGCAGTAGGGCGATGTCTATTTTCTGTCTTTTTAAGTACATCATATGTCATGATCACTGCTTCCAAGGAGCCAGGACCAGCCCAACGTCCTTGGAAGCAGGCCCCTAATCCTAGGCACCAGCCGGTCCCCACGGGGACCTTTTGGACCTTGTCCTGGCGCCGGTGGCACCAGGCTCATCAGAATCATCGGTCCCGGCACTGGAAGCGCCGGGCTCATAATATGTGTGCAGATGTTTGGGTGGACTTACCTGCAGCAGACCATGCTGCTTACTTACCAGACACTTAGAAGTCCTCTGTAAACAGGAACTACTTTCTTACCTGGGTGGGGCAGCTCCATTCCCTGGGTTCAGCATGGGGAAAGCTTCTGGAACTGGAACTCTTTTCTTACCTAGGCGGGGCCGTGGAGGAAGACGCCTCATCACTCCAAGGCTATTTAAACCACACCCGATGGATGAAACTTGCTTCGCGTTATTCTGCATCTGCAGCAGAACGCTCACCGAGTCTGTTCCAGCCTTTCTTCTTCAATCTGCAAGAATCATACTCACCATTCCAGTATCCAGTCGACAGCAGCATCTGCAGAGACAAGAAACAGCAGGTTAGCAAGGCAGTCTTAACTCGCAGTGCTTACTCACCTGATCCATCGGCTGCGGTCATTTCGGCACGCTGTACTTTCGCCTGTGAAGACAAAAGCATTGTCATTACTTACCGGCACTCCGTGAACTCTGGAATTCTTCACGCTGCATCGCCGCCTGCGGAGATAAAAGCATTGTATTTACTTACGGGCCTTCCGCGGACTCCGGCGCTGCAAACAAGCTTCTGAAAGACAAAAGAAGAGACATTAGTTAGGTATTTACTTACGCCCCTCGCGCTCTTCACAATAGAACGCCTGCAAATACTCCGGTGCCTCTTCAGCACGAACTACGCTGCAAGGGAAAGAACAGCTAGAGTGCTTGCATTTACTCACGCATTTCCAGGCGCTTTATTTCATCTTCCTCACGAATCCTGCAAGCAAAAGGGGAGAAAAGCATCATACGAAGTCCTGTTCAATGTTAACGTGTCTTGCACCTAAAGACTCTAAAGACTAAAAAGGTGTCTGGAAAATCACCGCTCGTGCGATTAACGACGGTAAAGGTCCTCTGAGTCCAAGAGGCCTATGTTTCACCAGTGAAGGAACTGGCAACAGCGCCCTGCATCAGACGCAGATGGAGAGTCCAGCATTCACCTATCTAAGGTGAGCACGTTGACCTGGGGGCCCTACGGAGAAGCATGGGAGAGAGAAGAAGAGAGACATTAAACAACCCAGACCATTAACCCCTATATTCTTTCATCTGCAGAAACCTCACCCTACGAGTCCGTCACACAGTGCGAAGAGGTTCAACCCCAGAAGCCCATCGAGTCCTGCACATCACCTTTCGAGTCACAGACACCTTCCTGCCACGACCTGCGCCTCCGTGGGAATCAGGTGAGCGTTACAGAACGCGAAGCCTACCGCAAAACTCCTACCCAGGCGCAATGGAAACCTCAGACACTGATCACTTAGCCCAGTTGCTCGGAGACTTAAGAGCAGAAGTACATGCAGCTCGTCAGGAAACAAGCTCTCTAAGAAGAGAACTAATACTTTCCAAGGAGCGAACAGAGGACCTCGCTAGGCAATTGCTACAAATGCAGGCCGGACAGACACCTCTGCCCGCTCCAGGAGGAAGCTATCCTTCTGCACCATCTGTAAATCCAGTGCAAATCAATCTACCTGGTAATGTGCCCTTGGCTCCGCCCGAACGTTTTTCTGGTGACCCAAAGAAATATGCAGTGTTCATCAACCAGTGCCGCTTACATTTCTTATGTCGACCAGCTGCATTCCCAACAGATCAGACCAAAGTGGCTTTCGTGCTTTCTTATCTCAGTGGCAGCGCCGCAGATTGGTCGATTCCTTTAGTCACCCAGGATGATCCGGTTCTGCATGATTTCCAGGCCTTCCAGTCCAGTATGGAGAAACTGTTTGCAAGACATGCACAAGGACAGGCCTTGGACCATGAACTTCTTTCATTACGATAGGGTAATCAAGACCTCTTGACCTATATAGCCTCATTCAACAGACTCATAGTGGAAACTCAATGGCCCGAGGACAAGAGAATAACGCTTTTCTACAGAGGCCTGCGTGGAGAGCTCAAGGATGTGTTAGCTCAAGTTGTGAACCCTCCACAAGAATGTTCAGACTATATTGACTTAGTCGTCCAATTGGACCACAGATTACAGAACAGGAAGGCTGATCGTTCCAAATTTGATACCCGAGTGTTTTCTAAACCACAAACTTCTGCTAAGGGAGCTGACACGGTGGAACCCATGCAAATAGGGGGGATGAAAGGTCCTTTAAGCCAAAAGGAGCGGGAAAGAAGAAGACAGCTGCAATTATGCCTCTATTGCGGGAACTCAGGGCACTTTCTTCGAGACTGTCCAGTGAAACCAGCTAAGAAGGCTGTAGGAGCCGCAGACACCAGTGCCACAAGTCCTAAGCAGGGAAACGACCTAGCCCGGCAAGTGTAGAGGTCCTCTTGCCGAGCGTAAAGATCTGTCCCGTGACCTCGCATTTCGTGGTGCCCATGGTCCTCATTAGTCCAGCACGTCCGGATCGTTTGCATGCAATTGAAGCTTACATCGACAGCGGAGCAAACAGAAATTATGTGGACCGTGAAATGGCATCAAGGATGAATCTACCCCTTGTCCCTAAGGCAGTAAAGGACGTCATTACTACAGTGGATGGCACGGAGATAGCCTCCGGACCAGTAACGCACGCCACCCAAGAAGTGACGCTAGTGAGCCAAGATGGACACCAGGAGAAAATTGTGTTCGATGTGATCAAGGCCCCTCAGTTCCAGATCATTCTGGGAATCCCTTGGTTAGAGAAACACAATCCTCAGATCGACTGGCGAGCAAAGACGGTTCATTTCCAGAATGTTTTACCACTTGTTATCCTCGGCCTGAAGTTTCAGTGGCGGCAATTTCTTCTGAGGTTCCTACATTACCTCCCGACTACCAGGAATTCCAAGATGTCTTTCGGAAGGATCAAGCTAACACCCTGCCTCCTCATAGGTCTTACGACTGTCAAATAGACTTAATACCCGGAACAACTCCTCCTTGCAGTAGGATTTATGCCCTCACCGAGCCAGAGAATCTTCACCTCAGACAATATCTGGACCAATACCTAGCTAACGGGTTTATCCATCCTTCTAAGTCGCCAGCCTCCTCGGCTTTGTTCTTTGTTCCGAAAAAGGAAGGAGACCTTAGGACTTGTATAGATTACCGCGCTCTGAATCAAATCACCGTTAAAAACAGATACCCGTTACCTTTGATACCTGAACTCCTGGACCAAGTCAAAGAAGCATGTATATATACAAAATTGGACCTCAGAGGAGCCTACCACTTGGTACGAATAAAAGAAGGCGATGAATGGAAGACGGCCTTCCGCACCAAGTATGGGCTATTTGAATATCAAGTGATGCCCTTTGGACTTTGTAACGCTCCTGCCGCTTTCCAGTATTTTATGAACGATGTCCTTAGAGAGCTCGTAGATGTGTGTGTTGTTGTCTATATTGATGACATCCTTGTCTATTCATCATCTGAAGAGGAACATCAGAGACACGTTAAAAAGGTTCTCGGGAGACTGCGTCAACATAACCTTTTTGCCAAGCTTGAAAAATGCGTTTTCAACGTAACTGAAGTTGAGTTCCTGGGATTCATACTATCACCTAATGGGGTTCATATGGATTCGAAGAAGGTCGATGCAATCATCAAGTGGCCATCACCCACCTCGGTAAAAGGAGTTCAAAGCATGTTGGGATTCGCTAACTTTTACCGCAGATTCATTCCTGAGTTTTCCCGGATAGTCCAGCCCATCACCGCTCTGTTAAAAAAGAACAAACGTTTTGAATGGTCTACTGAAGCAGAACAAGCTTTTCAGGACTTAAAAGCTAAATTCATTTCTGCATCTGTTCTGAAACATCCTCGCCCAGAACTCCCCTACATTGTGGAAACAGATGCTTCTAGTCTTGCTATGGGGGCAGTTTTGTCACAAAGAGATCCGGTCACACACCAATTACACCCTGTAGCCTTTTGGTCCCGCAAATTCTCGGCTCCCGAGATCAACTATTCCATTACAGACAAGGAACTTTTAGCTATCAGATCGGCCTTTAAAGCCTGGCGACACTATCTTTTGGGAGCCAGACACACAGTCACCGTAATGACTGATCACCGCAATCTACAATATCTAAAGACGGCCAAAGCTCAGTCTTCCAGACAGCTTCGCTGGTCTCTGTTTCTGGCCGAGTTTGACTTTATAATTACTTATCGACCCGGCAGTAGAAACGGAAAAGCAGATGCCCTCTCTCGGATGCGAGTAGATGAATATTTGACCAATCCAGAACCAATACCCATAATCCCAGAACAAAGGATTTTGGGGTTAGTCCACACTCAATCCTTTGAAGACATCAAGACTGCAGTCAAGTCACTCCTAACTCCGGCCGATTTGCAGGACTGGCAATTAAAGGGAAAAGAATTCTCAGTGGATCAAGACCTGCCATATTTCCAAGGACGATTGTACTTGCCATGTGAGAAAATACAAAAACAAGTCATCTCCGGTTATCACGACTCTCTGATGGAAGGTCACCCTGGCATTACCAAAACCATGGAAAAGATCAAGAGACATTTCTGGTGGCCATCATGGAAGAAGGATATTAGAGACTTTGTAATCTCCTGCGGTGTGTGTGCCCAGAATAAAAGTCAGAAGGAGAAACCAGCCGGCCTTTTACACCCTCTGGATATTCCTCCCTGTCCATGGCATACCCTGTCCATGGATTTCATCACGGACTTACCTCCATGCTCCGGGTATAATACCATTTTAGTAGTCGTGGATCTATTCTCCAAGATGGCTCATTTCATTCCCCTGAAGGGCCTACCTTCGGCTTCGGTATTGGCCCGAGAATTCTTAGAAAACATCATTCGGTTACACGGTTTTCCCTCGGTTTTAATCTCCGATAGGGGAAGTCAATTCATCTCCCACTTTTGGCGAAGTTGCTGTCGTTTAGCCCAAATTGATGTAAGACTTTCAACCAGTCACCATCCCCAAACTGATGGACAAACCGAGAGGACAAATCACACTCTAGAGCAATATCTACGTTGCATGCTCCAACAAACTGAAAACCCTTGGAAGGATATTCTATGGATCGCTGAATACGCTTACAAAAATTCGACTCATTCTGGAACCGGGAAGACTCCCTTCTTCCTATTATACGGACATCATCCTAGAACCTCTAATTTGGATCCTCCCCAAGAATTCGAAACACCAGCTGTGGATCATTTACACTCTGAGATTACCCGTGCTTTTAAGGAAGCCACTGCCCATCTGCAAAGAGCTAAAGCTCAAGTCAAAAAGGGAGCAGATCGACACCGTAAAGAGGCCCCTCACTACGCAGTAAGAGACCAGGTCTGGTTATCCACTAAGCACCTGCCTCTAAAAGGATCCCGCACCTTCAACCCGAGATACCTTGGACCCTACACCATCTCTACCATAATTAATCCGGTGGCGGTCAAATTGGAACTACCTACGCATATGAAAATACATCCAGTATTCCATGTCTCCTTATTAAAACCAGTACAACCAGAAACTCGATTGACTGAACTCCCAGAACCTGTTTTGGTAGACGGAGAACTCAAATTCGAAGTAAAGAACATCCTAGACTCCAAAATCTCCAAATCTAAATTATACTATCTGGTTGATTGGAAAGGATACGGTCCCCAGGAAAGGTCTTGGGAACCCTCAGAATATGTCCACACACCTCGTCTGGTCAAGAGATTCCATCTGAATCACCCCGACAAGCCAAAACCCCCGGAGAAGACACGCTTAGGAGGGGCCTTGAGGGGGGTACTGTCATGATCACTGCTTCCAAGGAGCCAGGACCAGCCCAACGTCCTTGGAAGCAGGCCCCTAATCCTAGGCACCAGCCGGTCCCCACGGGGACCTTTTGGACCTTGTCCTGGCGCCGGTGGCACCAGGCTCATCAGAATCATCGGTCCCGGCACTGGAAGCGCCGGGCTCATAATATGTGTGCAGATGTTTGGGTGGACTTACCTGCAGCAGACTATGCTGCTTACTTACCAGACACTTAGAAGTCCTCTGTAAACAGGAACTACTTTCTTACCTGGGTGGGGCAGCTCCATTCCCTGGGTTCAGCATGGGGAAAGCTTCTGGAACTGGAACTCTTTTCTTACTTAGGCGGGGCCGTGGAGGAAGACGCCTCATCACTCCAAGGCTATTTAAACCACACCCGATGGATGAAACTTGCTTCGCGTTATTCTGCATCTGCAGCAGAACGCTCACCGAGTCTGTTCCAGCCTTTCTTCTTCAATCTGCAAGAATCATACTCACCATTCCAGTATCCAGTCGACAGCAGCATCTGCAGAGACAAGAAACAGCAGGTTAGCAAGGCAGTCTTAACTCGTAGTGCTTACTCACCTGATCCATCGGCTGCGGTCATTTCGGCACGCTGTACTTTCGCCTGTGAAGACAAAAGCATTGTCATTACTTACCGGCACTCCGTGAACTCTGGAATTCTTCACGCTGCATCGCCGCCTGCGGAGATAAAAGCATTGTATTTACTTACGGGCCTTCCGCGGACTCCGGCGCTGCAAACAAGCTTTTGAAAGACAAAAGAAGAGACATTAGTCAGGGATTTACTTACGCCCCTCGCGCTCTTCACAATAGAACGCCTGCAAATACTCCGGTGCCTCTTCAGCACGAACTACGCTGCAAGGGAAAGAACAGCTAGAGTGCTTGCATTTACTCACGCATTTCCAGGCGCTTTATTTCATCTTCCTCACGAGTCCTGCAAGCAAAAGGGGAGAAAAGCATCATACGAAGTCCTGTTCAATGTTAACGTGTCTTGCACCTAAAGACTCTAAAGACTATAAAGTCTAAAAAGGTGTCTGGAAACTCACCGCTCGTGCGATTAACGACGGTAAAGGTCCTCTGAGTCCAAGAGGCCTATGTTTCACCAGTGAAGGAACTGGCAACAGCGCCCTGCATCAGACGCAGATGGAGAGTCCAGCATTCACCTATCTAAGGTGAGCACGTTGACCTGGGGGCCCTACGGAGAAGCGTGGGAGAGAGAGGAAGAGAGGCATTACACAACCCAGACCATTAACCCCTATATTCTTTCATCTGCAGAAACCTCACCCTACGAGTCCGTCACACAGTGCGAAGAGGTTCAACCCCAGAAGCCCATCGAGTCCTGCACATCACCTTTCGAGTCACAGACACCTTCCTGCCACGACCTGCGCCTCCGTGGGAATCAGGTGAGCGTTACATCATAATCTTATTTCTCTTTAAGTAGCTGTTGAGTCCCCTGATATTCCAGGTCACTATCCTAAGGTCTCCCATGTTTCAGTCATACCCCATCCCCCCTCTGACTCTCCTCATTATCCGCTTCAAGCTTAGCTGCTCGCGTGTGTAAGCTTGTTCTCTAACTAATAACACCCTAAATCCCACAACTCCTCTCCCTCCCTCCACCCTTCTCCATCCCAAATGTTGCCCAGCTCCATCCCTGGATATCAGCAGGAGGTTGCCACCCTATCGGTAACCTATCTAAACTATCTATGGCGGTATGGGATTAGGTCCGCTATGTCTCCCGTTATTATGTCATAATATACTATGCACGCCCTTACATTCTATGCAGTACCAAACCTATATGTAACTTATGTTGTTCTATCCTATATTCAAGTCCCTGTGTCTGGAATTATACAGCACCTCAGTCCTTGGGTCCGCTGCTACACTTCTATGTTCCATCCTCTACTTGTTTGTCGCTCCCCGATGGGCAATTCTGTGTATCCAGCCACTCTGTCACGTTTTCTGGGGTTTCAAAGAACAGTGCCCTATTACTGTGGAGCACTAGCATTTACTTGAAACCTGCTTCTCTCAACCTCTTCTTCACTGTCCCATAGTTCAGTCGCCGTCTTTGTACTAGGAGTGTATGGTCCGGGTACGCCGTAATGGACACAGATGCGTCCATCCACATGTATTGTGCCCCCTTTCTGGAAGAATTCCAGTATCTTCTCCCTGTCTTGGTAGTTCAAAACTTTGGCAATTATCGGTCTCGAGGGGGGGCTCCTGGCGGGGGTTTCCTCGTAAGGGATCCGTGTGCTCTCTCCATCACGAACCCTTGGGTGAGCGCCCACCTCTGCTTTCTTGTAGTAGCATGGTCTCAATATACTCCGTGGGATTTGGTCCTCCTTCTCCTTCTGGGAGTCCCTCGATACGTATGTTTCTTTGGGCCCGTTCTTCCGCTCTGTTTTCTAGATTTCTCACTTGTTACTTAAGTATGTGGATCGCCAATGACGTGTGAAGTGCAGGCTGCCACGTTCGAGGTCATTTCTTTCTCCAGTTCGCCAGTGCGCTCCAATATTTTCTTGACATCCTGTCTCAGTAGGTTAACATCTTCTTGTACTGCCCCAATTTTAAGATCCAGTGATGTTTTGAGTTCCGCCATGGCTGCCTCCAGTTTGGTTTCCCATGCAATTTTCAGACCCGCAATCGCGTCCAGGATCTGCTGGTCATTACGCGCTGGTGTGGAGTCTATTGTCAGGTTCTTTTCCTTGTTCCTGGGATTGTCCACTGATAGTGGTGTTTTTGTGAACTCTTCCATTGTTGGCTGCTTCTCTTTTGTTTTGGTTAGCTTGGACGCCATTTCGGTATCACCCGGAGTTCCGGCACACCTTGATTGGGCCCTGTCTTGCGGGTCCTTGAGTTTGTCCAGTGTCTAATTTTGTTGCGGGGCTGTCTGTCGCACCCACGGAGTCTGAGGGGGGGCCACAGGTATCAGTGTGTGTACAGGAGCATTGATTAGCTGTGAGAGCTCGATAGTAGGCTTTTACTCTCACCAGGTTCTATCTTTGACTTTTAATATGCCTATTTTGTGTCGCACAAGTGTCAGTCCTGCGGCCTGGGACCTTGTGTTGACGCTGGGTCGTGCCGCTGGTCGCTGCGCCTCCTTCTTGCGTTGTGCTGGCCCTATGTTTTGGTGCACTACTGCGCAGCCCGTCTCAGGGTAGTCTTATGGTGCCCGCATCTCCTTCAGCCATCTGGCCCGTGTCTATGTGGGCCTTTGCTTTGTGCATGCACACGTCTCCCAGTTCTTGTGCATGGATAGTCTGCTTATGAGTTGATGTTAGGCGCAGCTCGTACTATGCGTCTGTGGATAGTGGCGCCTTTGTGTCCCACCTTTGGTCTTGCTATACATGCGCCCGTTTCTGGTGTCGTAGGGTGCTGTTCCCAGTGGTTTCGAATGCATTGGGCTATTTCAGGGTCTTATAATCAGTTTTTGCACCAAAGTGGGCATTCTTTCCAGTGCTTCCTTAGCTTAATTCCAGCATTGCATCTAGCAGCCACCGTTGTGTGTGTTTTCCGTGTGTATTCCGTGTGGCGCTTCCTTACATGTCCGTGTTATGATGCAGATCTCATGCACTTAAATGGTTGTGCTCCGTGAGCAGCTGAAATGCCGCTCTGCTTCCTTTTTAGCCCCTATCCCGGGCCAGCCGCACGGATGCACCTCCAGCATCTCTGTGCGTAAAATTCAGTGTATCTCCTTACGAATGCACTGTAGATTCTCCCTGCAGGCGACCACCAGTCTGATGTTGTCGCACCGCTGGGGGGGCTGTGTGCAACAGAGTGGGCTGGGGCTGGTATGCCGGCGCTGCGTGTTCAGTGCATCACACTCTGCCCGCTCGCCTTTGGTGCAACAGGACGCGAGGGTTTCAGCCTCCCAGCTGCTCCCTTGTTCTAGTAATGGGGCCATGCGGTCGTCATCCACGTTGTGCTTCAATGTCAGCTTCCGAGCTGCGCCTGCTCACTTGTTCTCACGATGGGGCCGCGCGGTGTCCACTCGTGTTGCACTGCAGTATCATCCGTCGAGCCGCTCCTGCTCACTTGTTCCAGCAATGGGGCCGCACAGCCATCATTTGTGTTGCGCTTCAGTGTCAGCCGCCGAGCCGCTCCTGCTCACTTGTTCCAGCAATGGGGCCATACGGTCATCATTCGTGGTATGCCACAGTGTTGGGTTGTGACACAATGTAGCTGCTGCCGGTCCTTTGTTCTATTTCTGCCGCCATTTTCTTCGCCTGTTGCCGTCGGGTTCCCTCAGATGTCTCGTCTGTTTCATTGCATCCAGCTTCACCGGGCCTCCGAAAACACAGTCCCGATATGCTCCGTGTGTTCCCATAAAAGAAGCTTCGTTTCTGGTGTGATTTTACTATCATATAAGTTGCGTGTGCTGAGGATATTGTCGGATCGACAGGAGCCTCCTATTCCATGGCTGCTTAGCCACACCCCCTGTCACACACTGCGATTCAGTCGAATCCTCAAACCATATTGTTGCTTACCCCAACCTTCTTCAAGCTTTGAGCTGTTGCTGCTTGTTATATTGCACCGCGTTGACGAATCAAATCGAACCAGCTCGACTGACTGACATCCGATTTGACGCACCAGAAAGCACCTAGAAACCCAGCTTGACCATGTCGAGCTCCAGCAAGAAGACAATGAGGTATCCACCAGTGGTTCCGACCTCCTGGCATTGTTCTTGGGGCCGTTGTCATTTAAGACCCCACTTTATATCTTAAAGATATATAGTTTAACCTGTTTGACTTTTCTACAATACTGTTTACCTGCAGACACCTGTTCTTCAATCCCCAAAGTGCATCTTTCTCCCAAAGTCCACATGCACTGTGCATTTCCCTACAAAGACAGGTTGTTAGTGTTTTTAATAGATTGCCCTTTTAGTTTAATTAAAGTCTTATTTTTATAGAGCCTTGATTGAACATTTCCTTTATTTGGGTTCTTACCGTACTATTGTTGTTTCGAATGCTTCCATGCTGGCTCACACCGCCCTGAAACGTATAGCCTGCCTGTGGCTCATGCTAGCATATGAGGCGAAGGAGGCGAAGCGTTCGTGTTGATATTGATATTTTATTTGTATCACTCTCATACACAAGTGTTTCAGAGCGCGACGAGGCAAGGGAGGGGAACAAGGGAGAACAAAAAAAAACAACGATCGTACTAGGCCCAGTGACAATGATAAGGCAGGGGAGAGGGAAGGAGGAAAGTGCAGAGGGGAAGGGGGAATGGAACGTGCTGAACAAACAGATAAAACAAGTGGTAGTGCAGCCAGCAAGTGGCAAGTGCTAGGTTTAAGGCACAGACAGGGTGCGTCTGAGAAGTGCAGTAAAAAGGAAAGGGGGGGGGGGGACTGTAGGGTTACAGATACAGACCCGAGTGCAAGGGTTGCCAGGAGGCAGTGCAGGTTCGTGGCAGGGTGGGAAAGTACCTGGGCTCTAAATCAGAGGGTAACCAGGTGCACAATGCCGAAGCGGAGCAGATCAACAGGGGAGAGGAGGAGAGAAGGCACAAGCAAAGAGGAAGGTCTTGAGGTGCTTCCCAAACCAAAGATGGTTCTCCTCAAGTTTCATTGTGGCAGGGAGGCTGTTCTAAAGGGAGGCTCAGCCGAAGACAGTGATCTACCACCAGCTTGTTTCTTAGAGAAAAAACGGACTCTGAGTGAGTTGGAGGTGGAGGAGCGAAGAGCTTGAGAAGGAAGGTATTTACGGAGGGAGCGTTGAAGGTATTTTGGACCCAGGCCCCAGAAGGCCTTGTGGCAATGCAAAGGGTCTTGAATGTAATCCTTGCAGCCACTGGGAGCCAATGAAGAGATTTCAGGGCTGGAGGGATATGATCCCAGGGCATGAGGCCAAGGACAAGTCTCACAGTCCTGTTCTGGATGAGTTTCAAAGGGCAGAGATTAGAGGCAGGTATATTTAGACAGAGGCTGTTGCACAATCCAACCTGGAAAGGACCAGGGCTCGAGAGACAGTGAGCTTATGGGGGAAGGAGAGGAAAGGCAGAATACCTCTCAGGAGGTGCAGTTGGAAGTTTTTTATTTTAGAGACATCAGGGATGTGGGCAGAAAAGGAAAGTGTGGAGTCAAAGATGACCCCAAGGTTCTTAGCCTCACAGGTGGATGTAGGAGGAGGGCCAACGGAGGCCAGCGAGAGAGTGACTGGAAAGGAGCGTGAAGGTGTGCTGATGAGGAGGATCTCTGTCTTGCTGGCATTAAGGCAGAGAGCGTTGTGGCACACCACTCCTGAATGGCAGACAAGCAATCGGATGAGAAAGGGAGATGAGGTGGCCCAGGGAAGCCTGAAAATGTGTTGTGTCATCCGCATATCACTGAAAATTGGACCAGAGAGAGGCAATGTGATGGGTGAGTGTTGCCAGGTATTGGTTCAAAAGCCAGGGTGCGAGGTTAGACCCCCTGGGGAACACCATAGGTAGATAGGGAGATAGAGGAAAGGAAGGAGCCAAGTTGGACCTGGGAGGGTCGATCATAGAGGAAAGAAGTCAGCCAGGCCAGAGCATGATCAGCGATACCCAGGTTGTCACAGAGATGGTTGAGCAGGATGGTATGGTTAACCGTGTTGAAGGCACAAGCGAAATCGAATAAGATGAGGACAGAAGGGATGTTAGAGTCAAGGTTAGAGAGCAGGTCTTCACAGATGTTCAGGAGAGCAGTTTCCGTGCTTGTGGCAGCTCTAAAACGAGACTGATGGTCATGGAGGCAACCAACAGAAAACCGGAGTGAAGGTTAAGCTGCGAGATGGCCAGCTTTTCCAAGAGTTTGCCCAGGAGAGGAGTGATGGAGATCGGGCGATAGTTTGCAGGGTAAGAGGGGTCAGCTATGGGTTTCTTGGGAAGAGGGTACACAAGCGAGTGCTTCAGAGGGGGGGGGAAGGCTACAGAGGCCAAGGCGTGGTTGCAGAAATCGGCCAGGGCAGGAACAAGGGTGTCAATGTGGTCCTTAATGGTTTTGGAGGAACGGGGGAAGAACCTGTTTTGATGAGACTTTCATAGATCAGACTGGTCTAGAAATCTTGTCAAGGGAGAAAAGAGGAAAGGAAGAGAAAGCAGGTGGAGGGGGCAGCTGCAGGAGGGCCAGAGTTTGCAGAAGGAGAAGGGTGAAGAGGGGGAGGGGACGAATGGGAGGACAGGATGTCCTGAGTTTTTTAGATGAAGTGAGAGTCAAGGGCCGTGCAAAGGGCCTGGGAGGCATCAGGAGAAGTAGAGACTGCAGCAGGAATGGCCAGCTCCTTGCAGATTTTAAAGAGTTTGGTCGAGTTATTAGATGCAGCAGAGACACAGGCTTGGATGTGGGCTCTCTTCTTAGTGCGGACAGAGAGCCGGTATTGCCTTTGGAGCAGGCGTTAGGCCAGTTTGTCAGCAGATGAGCAAGAAGCCCACCATTTCCTCTCAGCCACGCTGCACTTACGTTTAAGGGTAGCTAGGTCAGAGTTGTACCAAGAGTTGCACTTGGCTTTGGGCTTCAAACAGATCCTCATGACAGGGGCAAGAGCATCAAGAGTATTAGCGATAGAAGAGTAGAGCATGGAAAGGGCTGTATCAGGATGTGAGTCAGCCAGAGGAGGAGGGGGCGGGGAGAGAAGGTTGCAGCGAAAGCCTCAACTGACACCGTCTTCATGGGCCGGATGTCCTAGAAGGTAGGTGGCAGTGTTGGGGTTGGCTTGGCCTAGGGGTAGAAAGGGAGAGATGGGAGAAGAGGAGAGAGTGATCCCTCTAGGGGAGAGGAATTGTCTGAGGGATGTAGAGGGGGAGGTCAGAGGAGATCAAAACATCAAGTGTGTGCCTTGCAGAGTAAGTCAGGCCTGCGGGGAGAATAGAGAGGGTGAGGGAATCACAGAGGTCATGAAAGAGTACAGAGGAGGAACAGGGAGAATCTATATGTCACCAAGAAGGAGGAGTTGAGTGGTTGAGGCCAGGAGGGAAGAGGAGGGGTCCACCCACTCAGTGAGGAAGGAGGAGATCTGACCAGAAGTCTGATAGATAGTAGTCACAGTAAGAGAGTAGCCAGGAGAGAGAGAGAGAGAGAGAGAGAGAGAGAGAGAGAGAGAGAGAGAGAGAGAGAGAGAGAGAGAGAGAGAGAGAGAGTGCCTGCAGACAAGGCATTCAAGAGAGGAGTAGGTCTGCGTGGGAATGATAGAGGCAGGAATCCTCTCAGGGAAGATCAGGGCTACACCCCCTCCAGACCGGGTGGATCTGGGTGCAGAGAGGATCTTGTAGGCATCAGGGAGGAGTGTGTCAAAGCTTGTGACAGAGCTGGCTGTGAACCATGTCTCAGTGAGACCGAGGACATGGAGGTCGAATTCTTCAAGGAGGCGGCAGATGTCAGAGGAGTGTTTGACAGCAGAGCGAGATTTGCGAGTGGCAAGATGAAGAAGTTCTGCCTGTTTCAGCTTTTGGATTGAGTTCACTGCTGGTTGAAATAGTAGTGTGGGGCTGAGTAGGAGTTCCGAAATTTCTACATATCGCTTTATGCCTGCGGAGAGGTAGTCATTTCATCATACATGGGATGGGGTATGCAATGGATAGTACACAATTATTTTCTCTGCCTGTTTGCTGCATACCATACCCATTACCTATCATTCTCTGTTACACTACCAAGTAGGGTCATAGGCCCTTTCCATTCATTTGGAAAGGGAGGAGAGATGTCAGTGCTGTGATGAGGTAGTGTCAGGAGGGGCCTGAGGGTAGAGGCGTGCCCACTAAGCAAAAGGGAGAAAGGCAAACAAGAAGCTGGATTACAAGTAGCCCTGTAGACAGGAAAGGATAGGCAACAGAGGCTGTGAACAAAAAGGGGCAGGGAATACAAAGATACAAACACGCTGGGTTCCCTCTTGGGGTGTACGCAGAATGGGGAGAGAGTGTTCCACGGACCTTGGGAAACTCCAGCCTTCTGCACAGATTGCTATTACAGGGGCCCACTTTGAATGCTCATGGCTGGGAGCAACAGCAGTGGGTGTCTGTATCTGAACCCTAAGGCATGAACAAGGTAACAGTACTCACAAGACTGAAGCCTGTACAGGTCCAGCAGGAACCGAACAATGACTGCTTCCTGAAACGGGAAGCAGTACACTGTAACAATGACACGAAGTACAACACTAAAACGTGACAAGGGAAGGGGGAGAGATTGCCTGCTGGAAATCCAGCAGCCAAACTCTGTACATAGGAATAACATAACACACAAGTGAAGACAAGAACATAAATATCCAGGGGAAAAAGGAAGTCAGAGAGAGCAAGGTTCAGGACACAGAAACGGAAGAAAGTAAGGGCAGAAAACTAGTATCTAAATGCAGGGAACGGCGACCGGAAAACAGTACACAGGAATCAAGAACGATAACTCAGGGCTGGAAAGACAAGAGAAAGCTAGTAGAGAGAGATCAAGGAAACAGAACTACTGAAGTGGATGAAAAAAGGGGAGGACTGAAGACTCAAGGTAGCTAAGGACAAGAATCATGTGCAGAGGGTGCAGCACACGGCAAGGAACAAGATAATTGATGGTAGAAAGCAAAGTGGGTATAGCCAGGGAACAGAGGGCTGGAAGCAAGGAAGAGAGCAAGGAAGCCGTAGCCAGGAAACAGAGGGCTTCAAACAAGGAAGAGAGCAAGGGGGCTGTAGCCAGGGAATAGAGCGTTGCACACAAGGAAGCAGGGCTGCAGTATGGAAAGCACAGAGGTGCAGGCAAAAGGCAGGTGACAGAGGGCTGTGAAGCAGGGCTGCAAGGCAGGAAGCACAGGGCTCTGGAACAAGAGCATGAACTGGAAACCACAGGACACGGCAAATATCCAAGGAACAGGGCAACAAAGGGTTGGTAGAAAGCTCAATGCAAGAGACCTGTGCTCCTGCAGGCAGCTGCTTAAATATTGAGCTGCCCTATGTTGAAGTAGGCTAATTAGCAGCACCTGGAGCAGCACACCTGAATGTAATGGGCCTCCGCCCTCTCTAGTCCTGGGAAGGCGAAAGCTGCCCTGCTCTCTAAGGCTTCTGGAGAGTGTAGTACTAGAACTGCTGCATAGGAATAGCCAGGAAATGGGAACTGCCAGAAGGTGCCCTATGGGACATGTAGTTTGTAAAAGTAAATAAGAAAGTTCCAAAGCCTTACAAACGGAAAGTAAAGACAATAATATGAATAGATGTTGTCCAGGAAGTATTACGGAAACAAATGAGTCCCAAATAGTCCACGATGGGTGCCAATTGGTGCGCCAGTGGCACAATCGTGACAGGTAGATTAGGGCTACGAGTAATGAAGATAACCTTTAAGGAATCTGATTGTTACCTTCACATCTCTCTTCATCGTCCGACCACTTATGTTTGGGCTATACCAAAGCTTATTCAAATGCAAGGGGCCTAACACACTGGCCCACGGTATGCTTGCTGCACACCCTATCACCATGTTTTGTTAATCCACATTCAGTTTATAGTGTATGCTATTTGTTCTAGGGTCAGTTCATGTTGCTGCCCTGCGTATTTGCTGCAGAGACTCCTTGTGCAGTGGCCCAACATGACACCATCCCTCTCATAAACGTTCCCTGGAGACTTCCGGGAAGCTACCTGTCCACCATAGTGATGGCGGACCGGATCCAATGGCTACTAGATACCACTAATGCCTTCTTCCTCAGCCAACAGCCCCAAAAGTCAGCAGCGGATCATGTCTTTCCGAGGGACTCTGTCCTTTGTTTATTTTCTAGCACTGTCCTCTTGACCTTCAAGAAGCGACCGCCTCTTCTTCCAGAGAGGTTGGATGTGGACAGAGAGGCTGGATGTGGACGGAATGCCCGAAGGATCACATCTTGTAAGCTGTGGAATTTAGACATAACCTTCAGAAGAAAGGCCAGATCACACAGCTCATGATCAACGTCTCCGACTGTGTCTTCAAATTGGGTGGTCTACACAACAGGGCACCTCTGTCCCCCTCCCTCCATGCGGTTGTTATGGGGACCAGGAATGAATACTTCAGAATCAGAAACTACTTAATGCCAATGGGCACCACTGGCATGATGAGAGGCCCTTGTTGGGTGCCTAGGACCAAGGCCAGAACCCAATGGCAGAGTGCCTGCGTGCACATGGGTCTAGCTGAAGACCAACTCCTAAGCCAACGTACCAGTAGTGTATTGCCTTCCATGGCATCAGTCCAGTGCTCTCGGAATGTCTTGGTTACCTCCGATTGGGCCCTCGGAATGACCCACATGTAAACCATCCTGGGGAAATTACAACGCTGCTGATACCCCACTCTCCAATGCCAAGACAGCATTCCTACCGCACCACGGCACGCCATGCATCAAAGTAGGCTCAGTGTTGATCCTGGAATCAGAGTCGAGGGTCTTCTTGATTGTTGTATTATTTCTGCTGTCTATGTTGACAAAGCCAACCTCTGGAGCCCCCTCCTCTCAATTTCCACTGCAACCATTATATGGACATTTCACTGGGGCATCCCATGCCATCCCGTAGTAGGGGACCACCATTACTAACATCAATGAGCTGTCTCTGATCTTCCCGATTACACGGAATCTCATTGGGATTTGGGGAAATGCATGTACCAATGACCGGGGCCAATCCAGAGACATCACATCTAGCCCCAGGCTACTGAGGCCTGGCACCTAGAGCTTACATTGGCCCCCTGCGCTGGTTTTGGGGAGGGCAACATGTCCACTAGAGGTGTCCCGGCTGTGAAATATGACTCCTGAAAGATGTCCAGACATAGAGGCATTGCCCATAAGCACAGAAACATCAAAAATCCTACTTGGTGCGTCTGCTGCTGCTCCCTTTACTCCCATGCTGTGCACTGCTTCTAGAGATCTCACAGGAGGTTCCGTTCAACTTCATGGGACTCCAGTAACCGAGCGCTCGGTACCACATGCCGATTCATATAGTCGAGGGCTGTGGATTTGCCCTGGTTCTGTGCCAGTTGCTGCCAACTCTCTCCAGTCGAAATGTGATCTGCCTCTGATGGCACCCACTTCCTGCTGACACGAGTCCCCTAAAATGGCATCCCAACACCAAACTGCCCACATCTTTGGTAAGCATAATCCTCGTGGGTTGATCCAAATCCACCCCCTTTCTGACCATGACTGCATACTGGCTCTCCGCTCCAGGGATATTGGAATAAGGACTTCGAATTCTTTGGACCTTGGCTAAAGTATCTGTGCAGGTTGTGCGCGAGGGGCAGTTGCGCATGGCACATATGCAATTAATAGTTTTGGGTGGAGTCTGGCCCACAGAACCACAAAGACACATGAAGCCATGTGCCCATGAACTTGTAGTAGTTCCTGCACTGATGTCACTGCAGTTTGTAGAATTCTGGCCAATAATGTCTGCAGCCAGAGTCCCCGCCATACTGGACTGGGAGGGGCACCATCCCTTTCCTTGTGCAGAAATGTGCCCTGAAGAATGCTGAAACCTGAGAGGGAACTTGGTGGAATTTGCCCCAGTTTACCCAAAATAATCCCCATTCCATCATACTGACATGTCCTCTGAAGATGCGCCAGAGTCGCTCCCCGGGGGATGGCTGACCAGCCAATCGTCCATGTATAGAACAATCCTGAGACCCTCCAGCAGCCAAAAGGATATTAGAAGCACCAGGTGCTATGTGAAGACCCTGACCCCAAAGGGTAGCCCCCTGAACTAGAAGTGTAACCCCTATACTGTGAATCGTAGAAACTCCTGGTGAGACCTTCAGATTGGCACATAATAGTATGCATTCTGGCGATCTATGGGTGGCAACCAATGCTCTCTCAAAACACAACATGATTTTCCGCAGGGCCTGCATCCTGATTCTTTTCCAGGTTCAAGGCCTTCAGGTTCACCATGTGCCTACATTTGTCCTGCGTCTTTGGGACATGTATATTATTGAATAGGAGCTTTGCCCCTTTTCTGCCTTGAGGTTTCCTTCTTCTCAAGCACTTCTCCCAAGGCCTTCCTCATGGCCTCTCTCTTGACTTTGCTCCTTGGTGTGGGAGTCATTACCCTCCCTTACCAGGAGGAGGAACTTCGAAATCTCTTATCTGGTATCCCCAGGCATCTGAGGGCCACCTTTCCCAAACCCTGAAAGAGGGCCTGAATGTCCTCTTCAATGTTTTCTTCCAACCCTCTATCCTCCCTACTCTCCTCACCTGATTCTAAGTCCTCCAGATGTAACAGTCGATGAGACAGGTAATCCTTTTCTTTCTTGAGGGTGTAATGCCTGTTCCGGGAGGAAGCCACAGTGAATGCTAGCAAACAGCAGTCCTGGGGCTCTCTTCCCGCGATCAGGCTGTGCAGAAGGGAAAAAGCCGTTACCGGCGGAAAAAACCCTTTTGGCGAGTGGAGATGCCGTGTTGCACGAGAAGTCCAGGATCTGAAGACTGACCAAGTCCTTGCAAGTAGGGGAGTTGAAAGAAGCAGGCAGCAGCAGGAACGAGACTGGACTGAGAACTGCAGGCGTAGAAGCGCCGCTGGAATCCGCTCAAAGAACACACCTTCCACAACCAGCACTGGGAGGAGAAAGGAGGAATAAAGCGGCACGAGAGATCGAGAGGCTTCAGGAGGAAACAAGTAGACTCCCGTGGCCGGCCTGCGGAGAAACAAAGCAGGGACCGAGGGGAGAGGCCGGTGAGTAGCAGCGGGAGAGAGGAGAAAAAATGAAAGAGGAAAGAGACCGAGAAGGCGACCAGCGAGAGGGGCGAGCCAGAAAAAACAGAAGACACGGACAAGGGTGGCCGTGGGAAATAGGAAAACTAGCGCATAGACCCAAAAGTTGCGAAAGAACGCACAGCAAGGGGGTTGCAACGCGACAACCGCTGCGGGAAGCGGAGCTAAGTAACTCCCAGCGGTCGCCATGTTGAAAAACCTCTAGACCGGCAGTCTACGCAGGGGACGGAACGTGGAACGCCAGCCCCGCCCCATGTCGAGGATCTGCCAGCGTGGAAACAGGCGCCAAGAGCGGCGGCGGATGACAGTATGCCCTCCTCCAGACCGGGGCACCCCCTGTTTGCCGGGAAAATGGAATTGAAAACGTGCAAGCAACCGGGAAGCATGTATGTAGGAAGCCGGTTCCCAAGAGTCCTCCGATCTTGGATACCCCTTCCATGAAATCAGGTATTCCAGTCTCCCTCGGTAATATCTGGAATCCGAATAGCCGACACTTCATATTCATCAGAGTGTGTCTCTTGAGTAATTTGTTGGTCAGGAATGGGTCTCTGGTAGGAATCAGGGATAAAAGGCTTCAGCAGTGAAGCATGAAAAACAGGATGAACGCGCCCCAAGTGAGGGGGTAGTTTTATCCGATAAGAGACAGGGTTGATCTTAGAAAGGATGGGAAAGGGCCCCAAGAAATGAGGAGAAAGTTTAAAGGGATGCACCCAGCGAGGTAGGAATCTGGTAGACAACCACACCATGTCACCTTCCTTCCAATCCTGACAAGGCCTACGATGTTTATCGGCCTGAGTCTTATTGGATTTCCGACTCTCCTCCAAACATTGTCTGGCTATGGTATGGGCCTCGGCGATGGATTGTAGGATTTCTTCTGCCGTCGGGGAGTTGGTAGTGAAACGGCACTAGGGGAAGAAAGGCACGAGGATGTACTCCGTAAATTCAGAAGACGGGAGATTGGCCAATGGCAGAATGCCTAGAGTTGTTGGACGTAAACTCAGCCGTAGGGAGTAAGGAAACCCAATTATCCTGAAGTTGGTTGCTATAACATCTCAGGTACTGCTCCAATATAGCATTGAGGCGCTCTGTCTGACCATTAGTTTGGGGGTGATACCCAGAGGAAAGAGCTCGTTCCATACCCAGACGAGAACAAAGTGCTTCCAAAACCTGGATACGTACTGACTGCCACGATCTGAAATGATCTTATCTGGAAGACCGTGAAGTCTAAAGATATCCCGGGAAAACAGTTCAGCCATCTCTGTGGCAGTAGGCAGACCAGGTAAAGGGGAAAAGTGAGCCAATTTGGTCATGGTATCAATAGTCACCATGATGCACGTGCAGGAGTTGGAAACCGGGAGTTCGACGATGAAATTAGTGGACACCAGACCCCAAAGACGTGTAGGCATTTCCGGTTGAGTGAGAAGGCCTAGAGGCTTTCCAGTGAGAGTTTTAGTCATAGCACAAACCGGACAAGCATACAAATATTCCTTGACGTCCTTCTTAAGTTCTGGCCAGAAAAAAGACTGAGCAACCAGTTCCGTGGTGTTATATGTACCACGATGTCCAGCGGTGAGTGCATCATGACACCAGCCAATGATCTTCCGACGCAGAGGACCAGCAGGGATGTACAGGCGAGTGTTCAGGTATACCAGACCATTCTTCTCCGTATATGGCTTTTTCTTTTTTTGTAGCAGTTCTGATTTTTCCGAAATCAACCCGGACTTAACCTCTTGGAGAAAGGTGTTGACAAGAGCCAAAATCTTGTTTCTGTGGAACATTGGTTCTCTCACAGGTACTCTAGCTTCAAGGGAATCCTTCCTAGAGAGAGCATCAGCCAGTTTATTAAGGGTGCCGGGTAGGTAGGTGATGCATAAATCGTATTGGGCAAAAAAGTAAGCCCATCGGGCTTGCCTGGAGTTGACACATTCCATAGTCTGCAGGGCCTTCAATTGCTTGTGATCCGTTCTGATAATGACCTTGTGGTGTGCTCCCATCAAAAGATGTCTCCAAACTTCGCAGGCCTGCTTTATTGCCAAAAGTTCCTTTTCCAGAACCGAATAATTAAGTTGGCTGGGAGACAAAGTTTTGGAAAGGTAGGCTATGTAGTGTTCTTGGTCTTCAAAAGACTGTAATAGGACTGCTCCAATAGCTATAGCGGAAGCATCTGTCTCAACAATAAATTGTCTGGTCGGGATGGCGGAGAATGGGAGCTGAACAGAAGAGGTTCTTTAGACGACCAAAGCTTTGTTCTGCTTCATCAGTCAGCAAAAGGGGCTGACCTCTTTCTTGAGCAGACGAGTTATGGGAAGTACAATCTCTGAAAAGTTAGGGATGAATCTGCGATAGAAATTCGACAGCCCAAGGAATCTCTGTACCTCTTTCACATTAGATGGAGAAGACCAATCGAGTATGGCGGCCACCTTGCCCGAATCCATGGAAATGCCTTCCTTAGATAGAATGTATCCCAAATAAGGCACAGAAGATTCGGCAAAAACACACTTCTCGGGTTTAACTAGAAGTCGATTGTCTTTAAGTCTTTCCAATACCTGTTGTACATGTGTCTTGTGTGCTTCCAGAGTGGCAGAAAAGATCAATATATCGTCTAGATAGATTATGACAGAGACAGACAACAAGTCTGAAAACATTCGGTCCATGAACCTTTAGAATGCTGCTGGAGAGTTAACCAAGCCAAAAGGCATAACCTTATACTCGTACAGACCAAAGGGGGTACGGAAGGCTGTCTTCCACTCGCACCCTTGGGCAATCCGTAGTAAATGATAGGATTCCTTAGATCCAGTTTAGTGAATGAGCGTGCTCCTTGAACTGCTTCAATTATTTTGTGTATTAACGGCATAGGGTACCGGTCCTGGATAGTCACTTTATTGAGGCCTCTGTAGTCTATACAAGGACGTAGGTCACTGGAATCTCTTTTCTTTATAAAGAACAAAGACGCTCCTGCCGGGGACTTAGAAGGTTGTATGAGCCCATTCTGCAGATTGACTTCCAAATAGTCCTGCAAAACCTGTTTTTCAGTTTGCGTCAAGGAAAACATCCTTCCGAACGGTATCAGTGCGTTGGGTTCCAAGTCAATGGTACAATCCTCTGGCCTATGAGGAGGCAAGGTAGCAGGTCTTCTTTCAATGAACACCTCCTGGAAGGGAGAGCAGTACAAAGGTAAGGCATGTTGCTCCTTGGCCAGTACTGTAAGGTTGCTCCTTGGCCAGTACTGTCATGGTCTGGAGATCACTTCTGCTGGAAAAACAATGGAGCTTACAATATGAGGAGCAGAAGTTTAGTTGGGTTTCTGCCCAACTACGGGTTGTGCTTCTTAAGCCAGGTAATTCCGAGAATAACGGGGAATTGAGCAGCTTGTATTATGTCGAACTTGATATTCTCAGAATGTTGAAAGATGGTCACAGGAAGTTCTTCGGTAGTGTGAGTAATGGGTCCTGAAGAGAGGGGTGATCCATCCACACCATCCACCTTTTGATCTTCGATGCGGGGCAGTCTGCGGAGGCCCACCTGTTTGACCCATAAGGTGTCTACAAAGTTCCCTGCTGCTCCGCAATCCAAGAGTGCGAGGCACTCAACTGCCTTTCCATAGACATTGATGAGCACAGGAAGGACCATGAGTCTTGAGTCATCCTGGAAACTGGAAGCTGAGATGGAGAGAGAAACATAGGGACTGCAAGTCAAGCTCGAAGCCCCTCGGAGCCAGGTCCCTACTGGCGCCGAGGGAGCCCGTTTCCCTGTTTCTTCTGAGGAAGTTCGGAACATTCTTTAAGAAGATGTTGATCTGATCCACAATAGGCACATAGCCCCTTCTCTTTTCTTCTCCTTCTCTCTGCTGCGGACAAAGGTCCCCTCGTAGCTCCAATCTGCATGGCTTCCCCAGGAAGGTGAGAAGAAGAAGTAGTGGAGGAGGAAGTTGAGGGTTCAGTAAGATAGGTCGTCGCTCTGTGTCTACGACGTTCCAAACGCCGTTCCTGTAGGCGGTATTCAATTTGTAGAGCAGCAGACAGTAAATCCGGAAAAGACGGTGGTCGAGGAGTTCTAGCGAGTTCATCCTTGATCTCCTCTTTGAGACCCCGCCGAAAAATGGCGTATTGGGCTTGCTCCGACCATCCGGCTCCTGCCGCCAATGTTTTGAATTCTGATATGTAAGTTAGAATTTCCGACGACCCCTGGCGGATATCCAACAGATCCTCACAAGCCGTGTATGTCAGTTTAGGCCTTTCAAAGGTTTATTTTAATAAGGTTTGAAATCCGGTGAAATCCTGTAGTATTGGGTTGGCACTGGTAACTAGCAGAGTAATCCATGTCAGAGCGTTACCGGTCATATTAGAAATCATAAACCCAATCTTAGTTTGGTCAGGTGAAAACAAACTGGGTCTGAATGTGAAATACACTATGCAAGCTTCCAGGAACTCCTTGACCTTTTTGGGGGTCCCATCAAACTTTCCTGCAGAGAGTGCCATGACCGGTAGTTCCGGCGATGGGGGTTCACGTGTCGAGATCATCTGTTTCAAAACAACATTCTCCGCCTTTACGGTCTGGAGCTCTTGGGACATGCTTTGGATTGCCTTCCATAATTCTTTACTGGTTGGCGTTGCAAACTGTCCTCTTCAATTCTTTCTTCCAACCCTTTATCCTCCCCACTCTCCTCACCTGATTCTAAGTCCTCCAGATGTAGCAGTCGATGAGACAGGTAATCCTTTTCTTTCTTGAGGGTGTAATGCCTGTCTCGGGAGGAAGCCACAGTGAATGCTAGCAAACAGCAGTCCTGGGGCCCCCTTTCCGCGATCAGGCTATGCAGAAGGGAAAAAGCCGTTACCGGCGGAAAAAATCCTTCCGGCGACTGGAGATGCCGTGTTGCACGAGAAGTCCAGGATCTGAAGACTGACCAAGTCCTTGCAAGTAGGGGAGTTGACAGAAGCAGGCAGCAGCAGGAACGAGACTGGACTGAGAACTGCAGGCGTAGAAGCGCTGCTGGAATCCGCTCAAAGAACACACCTTCCACAACCAGCACTGGGCGGAGAAAGGAGGAATAAAGCGGCAAGAGAGAGAGAGGCTTCAGGAGGAAACAAGTGGACTCCCGTGGCCGGCCTGCGGAGAAATGAAGCAGGGACCGAGGGGAGAGGTCGGTGAGTAGCAGCGGGAGAGAGGAGAAAAAACGAAAGAGGAAAGAGAGCGAGAAGGCGACCCGCGAGAGGGGCGAGCCAGAAAAAACAGAAGACACGGACAAGGGTGGCCGTGGGAAATAGGAAAACTAGCGCATAGACCCAAAAGTTGCAAAAGAACGCACAGCAAGCGGGTTGCAATGCGACGACCGCTGGGGGAAGCGGAGCTAAGTACCTCCCAGCGGTCGCCATGTTGAAAAACCTCTAGACCGGCAGTCTACGCAGGGGACGGAATGTGGTGGAACGCCAGCCCCGCCCCCTGTCGAGGATCCGCCAGCGCCGAAACAGGCGCCAAGAGCGGCGGCGGATGACACTGAATCTGCCACCTACTGGCCACGGTTGATTGTCAGGAGGTTTGAGATTTTGGTGGGATTCTAGTCTTTGCGGAAAACCCCTTTCCAATGTGGCCGACTCTGGGCCTGGAGAGGTAGTCGGTCTGAACTTTGCTTTGCATTCCTGCTGGCTTGCATCTGGTGGAAGATGAGCTTGACCGCATATTTTTCTGCTTTGAACACCTTGTACACTTTCTGTAACAAGGTGTCCGCAAACAATTTGTTGCATTAGAATGGTAGTTTCAATTCAATCACTTTCTGGGATCCCTCCATACGCCAGTCCCTTAAATGTACCTTTTGGCACCCAGGCATTGTAGGCCCCCTCGCCAAGGTTGCACCCCTTACTCCATCATAGAGTCGATCTGATAATAGCTACACCTGTTTCTGTGTACCATTAGGATATGGGCACAGTCAGACCAATGGAATCGTACCGAAATGTCGCCCTCATTTGTGCGATCCCCTAAATCCCTACGACTGTGGGGGCACACAAAATGAGGGCGACATTTACTGTGCCCAAGCAGAGTGGGGGTTGCAGGGGTGCCCCCTGCTCTTCTTGGATGCCGCAACGGGAGTCGGTAACTGGGGCACAAGAAAGAAAAAAAAAAAGAAAAGCACCCTGTGGCGTCAGCTATAACCCACGTTAGAAGGAGGAGCTGATGCCGCAGGGATAGCAAGGTGTAGGCGGCACACACAGAAGTGTGTCACCATAAAGGTAAGTGGGGTTGGGGGTCAGGGAGGCGAAATGCAGACGGGGTGCAGGCACAGTGATCTATCTGATCACTGTGCCGTGCTGTAATTGGCGTCGACATTTTCATCTGAATCACATAGATTCAGACCAATCCCCAATAGCCTATCCTAACTTCTTAAAACTCCTTAGCACAGCCCCTGCAGTGTAAAATCCACAATTATAGGTCCTTAAGGCAAGATGATCCCTGGCCTCAGACCTTTTCCAGTTGGTGTCTACCTTTTTGCAAACCAAGCCCCTGACAGCTGCTTCCTCTGCCGCCTCCAAGGTCCACCAGGCTGGACAAAATGAAGTCTGATAAAGGTAAAATTGCTTCCTCGCCTTTCCATTTCGACACAAACCTGGCATGGAAATGTGCTCTGGTTCTCTCCACTCTTTCAAGACCTTCTCCTTAATATCAGAGGGAGGCAACTCTTGAGGAATGCTTGTACTGTCTGATTTCTGGATCTTGGGAGGGACCCACGGTGATCTGGTCTGTAAACCCTATAGGCCCTGTCACCTGACCCAAGACTTTCTCTAACTCTACCTGTTATATAGTTGTATCTATCTTTAAGATTTGTATATATATAGAGAGAAGTCATGTTTGTATTGCATTGATAGGTATATTATAGGTGCAGTGCAAAGTAGCTTAGTTAGATCGTGAAGTTATACATGCTATCTGAAGAAGCAACGTTCTGAGAGATTGTGATGTACTTGTTTATGTTTGTATAAGATTCCATGTTTGTTCGTTGGTGAAAGGATATTCACACGGAAGCAGCCTCTCAGCTGGAGGTCCTTATTTATGCTGTTATACTTAATAAATACTACATTCTGAATCCTGAGCAGACTGAAGCGCGTCACTTAACATTGGCGATGAGGAACTGCAGTAACTGAGGACCTCCAGCAGCCAGCATTGTCTGAGGGGGCTGCTCCGTTCCCCGGAACGTTGTAGCGGCCGGGAAGTAAGTCCTCCGCCTGCCCTGCCTATTATAAGTTTGTGCGCTCTTTGCCTGTGCCGTACCTCTTTTAGTTTCTGCTAGCGATGATAAGCTGCGTTGGGAAGTTCTGCTAAGTAACACCGCGTGCGGCTGAAGTCCCCTCCTCTCCTACGCGAACGCTGTTCGATAGGGAGCTGGAGCTCCGGCCTGCTTTGTGCATACGGATACGAGCGCATGTAAAAAAAAAAGGACTCCTGCAACACGTGCATGTGTCAGTGAGGTTTCTGTCTGTGGGAGGAGGGGTGAAGATTATCGAGTTACGGGAAGAACAGTTAGTGATTACGGCAGTGAGGGAAGCATTCCGAGCCGCAGTACAGAGCCTGCAGTGTGGCATTTGAAACGCTTTATTAGGCAGTGGATGCAAGAGCGCATGGACAATAAGTCAATGCTCCAGGAGAGAGAAAGTAAAGAAAGCAAAGACAGGGTTTAGAACTTCAAGGGAGAAATTAAAGAGAGAGGAATCAACCGTGTGGGAAGGAAGGCATCCTCAAGTTTCAGCCGTGATAATACTGAACTTTGCATTTGCATAACATGGCTATGTCAAACCTCAGTGGTCCTCCCATGTTTATGGCGATTCCAGGCCCGGCTAAAATTAAGTGGGCACAGTGGAAAAAAGGTTTCTTACATTACCTGAAGGCGGTCGGGGGAAATTCATTTTCTGCTGACAGGAAACTTGCTGTGTTGATGCATCGTTTGGACTATGAGGGACAAAGGATTTTTGAAACCCTTCCGCAGTTGGCTAATGTGGGTGTAGGAGATGAGATGTCTGAATTGCAGAGCGCTTTAGCCAGATTGGATATACATATTAATCCAAAAACCAGTACTGTACTTGAGATATAATTTTCGTATGAGAATTCAGGAACCAGGTGAATCGGTGGAAGAATATATCACGGCCCTCCGACAATTGGCGTCTACATGCAAATTTCAAGCCTCACATGATGAACACTTACGTGATCAGTTTATGACACACTGTAGTGCTGATCGCATACGTGAGGAACTATGGCTAAAGGATGAGCCCAGTTTGGATGAGGTGTTGGTCATTGCCTGTAGGGTGGAACATTCTTTGGCGTGCATTGGCAAATTGGCTAAAAAAGAGTTTACCAAGTCCAAGTCAGATATAGTGAATGTCAATGAGCAAAAGAAAAAGAAGAAGAGTAAAGAGAAAGAGAAGATGAGTCACGGTTATGGCAGTGATAACAAGTCATGGAAACAGAAGAGTGAAGAAAAAGGGGAGAGAGGAGAAAAGGAGGAACGTTTATGCTACCGATGTGCCAGCAACTCGCATTTTGCTGCGTCGATGGTTTGTCCCTGAAGGAGAGCGACTTGTAATAAATGCAAAAGACGTGGTCATTTTGCGAACTGTTGTAAAAACTATCAGAGTACCCAAAAGAAAGTCCTTTATGTGAATGAAGAGGAAGCAAGGAAATCTTCGGATGATGAAAATGATTTTCCTTTAGAGAATGTCATTGTGAACACCATAACAAATGTTGTGGGCGATGAGAGTAATGTTGTTGATGAGTGTGAACGCCTGTATGCTGATGTTAGAGTGAATGGGAGACAAGTACGCATGATGGCTGATTCGGGGTCGAAAATTACTTTGATGTCAAAGGATGCATACGAAAAAGAGGTGAAGGGTGATGTACGTAATCTGAGTAAACCTGACATCAAACCAGGAGGGTACAACCAAGAATCTATTGAGTTGTTGGGATATAGCATCAACAAGTTTGAATTTAAAAATCGAGTGTGTGAAGGAAAAATATATGTGGCTAAAAAAAGGTCTCACTTTGTTGGGAGGAAGGGAACAGAAAAAGCTCAAAATCAAACTTGACCCAAATGCGAGTGAACAAGTCCCCCAAGTTGTTGATTCCATTGTAAGCAAACACCTCAAAGTTTTCAAGAAAGGGATTGGAAAGATTAGAGGTGTCCAACATCAAATTCTATTAAGAAAAGGAAGCATACCCACAGCGGCAAAGCTAAGGCCCGTACCCCTGGCAGTAAGAGATAGGGTTAAGGAGGAATTGTCCAAATTATTGTTTGATGGCGTGATTGAAAAAGCAGGGGGGTGTAGATTGGGTATCACCCTTAATGGTGATTAAAAAGAGTTCACAGGATCTACGGTTATGTGTGGATGTAAGACAACTAAATAAATGTGTGATGGTGGATCGTCATCCTTTACCCAACATGGCGGAAATGCTATCGAGGATTAGTCAGGGAAGAATCTTTTCTAAGCTGGATATGGCATCTGCCTACCACCAGGTGGAACTGGAGGAACGATGCCGAAAACGAACAGCTTTTGTTTCACATGAAGGAGTTTTCCAATTCAGGCGCATGCCGTTTGGTTTAGTATCTGCATCAGCTGTTTTTAAAAAGATTATGGATAGATTGTTGGGTCACATTGACGCTGTGTATTGTTTCCAGGATGATGTGTTAGTATGTGCGAAGAGTGTCGAGGAGCATGATTGCATTTTGGATAGAGTACTTAAAACGTTTGAAAAGAATGGAATTGTACTTAAAGAGGAGAAACGTAAGTTCGGTGTTGAGAAAGTGGAATACTTGGGACATGAGATAACGGCTGAAGGGGTAAAACCAAAGGAAAGCCTTGTGGATGCCATAAGGAAAATTAAGAGTCCAGAAAATAAGGCCCAATTAAGGTCATTTTTGGGAATCACCGAATTCTATCAAAAGTTTGTCAGGTGATTGAGTTAAGAAAATTGTTTAAGAAAGGTTGTGATTTTGTTTGGAATACTGAATGTGAGAGGGAATTCAAGAATCTAAAGAAGGAAATAAACTTAGCCAAACCATTAGGTCATTTTAATACATGTCACCAGAGTAGACTTACCGTGGATGCGTCTGAGATGGGGATTGGTGCAGTATTATCATAAGTGGACGATAGTGGGAAGGAGCACATCATAGCACATGCATCACGAGGACTGAGAGGGGCAGAGTACTGCTATTCTGTACTAGAAAAGGAGGCGTTAGCCTGCCATTGGGCCATAGAAAGATTCAGGAGTTTCATTTGGGGCACACATTTTGTGCTGTGCATGGATCATAAACCCTTAAAAGAAATCCTGGAAAATAAAGGTTTGGACAAAGTTTCCAGAAGAGTTGCGGGTTGGATTACTCGAATGCAAGGTCACGAATTTACAGTCAAGGTGATACCTGGAAAAGAAAATGTATTGGCAGATTGCTTATCAAGATTAAGAAATGAGGAAGTAGTGGAATCGAGTTGTGAGAGCAAAGAAATGGAAATGGTTTTTGTCAACAGAGATGGCATAATTTCTAAGGAGGAGTGGCTAGATGAGTTGTGCAAGGATGAGAAGTTAACATTGGTAAAAGCATATGTACAGTCAGGTGTGTTTCCCAGAAAAGCAGAATAGGAGAATGATTTGGAACCATTTTGGGAAGTTAGAAATGAACTCAGCGTGGCGGAGAGCATTGTATTTAGGTGGGAACGGGCTGTTGTACCGAAGTCTTTGCGAAATAGGGTTGTTGATTTGGCACACATGGGGCACATAGGCATTACAAAAACGAAGGGCGTCTTAAGGAATGATTACTGGTGGCCAGGTTTTGATAAGGACATTGAGAGAAGATTATTGGAATGTGTTATGTGCAGGAAAGTTGGAAAAGGAGAGGTTGCCAAACAACAGCCAATGGTGGAAGTTAAGGTACCTAATGGAGTATGGAAGGATGTTGCCATGGATATCCTGGGCCCGGTTGAGTTGGGATATGGACGTGGAAAATTTGTTGTAGTAATTGCAGATTTATTTTCACGGTGGTGTGATTTTGATGTGGTTAGAGACACATCGGGGGAAGCTATGGTGAACATTTTGCAAAAAATATTATCGAGGGAGGGTGTTCCAGAAAGTGTGTTGACGGATAATGGACCGCAATTTACCAGTGTATGTTTCAAGAGATATTTGAAAGAGTGTGGAATCAATCACAAGAGGACATCTCTATATCATCCAGAGACGAACGGTTGCATTGAAAGAATGAATAGGTGTATTATGGAAAGCATCAGAATGGCGAATGAGACAGGATGTGATAAGAAGGTTGCCATTCAGGACAGGATATTCGGTCTTTGCATGGCACCCCACTCTGTTACAGAAATAGCACCGTTCGAACTAATGAGAGGCCGGAAACCTAATATGGTGGTTAGTCCACCATGGCTGGGTAGAAGTAGAGAGAGTGAGTATGTTACGGATGGTGTGAGGAGAGAAATGAAAGGAAAGAAGGAGAAATGGGTGGAACGAGTGAATGCAAAGATTGGAAAGAAACCTTCAAGTATCAAGTGTGGAGATCTAGTCAGAATAAAGAAAGGTGTTTTAAAAAAGAAGGGAGAACCTCTCTATTCTGACCCCGTGAAAGTGGTGGCTGTTTTACCAGGTGCAGTTAGGGTGACTGCAGGTCAGGTATGGAATTTGAATCGTGTTGCCATGGTAAAAGCTGCTATGGTGGAAATAGTTTGAACAGTAAATGGAAAAGAAAGGAGGGAGATGTGTTATATAGTTGTATTTTATCTTTAAGATTTGTGTATATATATATATAGAGAGAAAGAAGTCTTGTTTGTATTGCATTGATAGGTATGTTATAGGTGCAGTGCACAGTAGCTTAGTTAGATAGTGAAGTTATACATGCTACCTGAAGAAGCAACGTTCTGAGAGATTCTGATGTACTTGTTTATGTTTGTATAAGATTCCATGTTTGTTCGTTGGTGAAAGGAGATTCACACGGAAGCAGCCTCTCAGCTGGAGGTCCTTATTTATGCTGTTATACTTAACAAATACTACGTTCTGAATCCTGAGCACACTGAAGCATGTCACTTAACATCAGAGGGAGGCAACTCTTGGGGAATGCTTGTACTGTCTGATTTCTGGATCTTGGGAGGGACCCAAGGTGATCTGGTCCGTAAACGCTATAGGCCCTGTCACCTGACCCAAGACTTTCTCTAACTCTACCCAATCCAGGTACTTGCCCCTGGCGTCTCCTTGCTCTTCAGAGATGGAGGAAGACAAGGAAAGTAATGAGGGCGAAGAACATGAGGTAGAGGAGGAGGCGGAAGATGAGGATGACAAGGAAGTGGGCTGCTTTTACCGTTCATTCATTTCTTGCTTTCCTTTTGCTCCTGCAGTGCCTGTCTTTCAATGTCTATCATCTCCCTTCTGGACATCTGGCAGTTATGATGGTGGGATTAGGGGACATCCGGTAGTTATGATGGTGAGATTAGGGGACATCTGGCAGTTATGATGGTGGGATTAGGGGACATCTGGCAGTTATGATGGTGAGATTAGGGGACATCTGGCAGTTATGATGGTGGGATTAGGGGACATCTGGCAGTTATGATGGTGGGATTAGGGTACATCTGGCAGTTATGATGGTGAGAGTAGGGGACATCTGGCAGTTATGATGGTGAGATTAGGGGACATCTGGCAGTTATGATGGTGGGATTAGGGGACATCTGGCAGTTATGATGGTGGGATTAGGGGACATCTGGCTGTTATGATGGTGAGATTAGGGGACATCTGGCAGTTATGATGGTGGGATTAGGGGACATCTGGCAGTTATGATGGTGGGATTAGGGCTTGTATGTGCCCCTTTGCATGCTTCTGTAAAGGAGGAGTCCCTCTTACTTGAAGTCTGTTTTAGCCTCCTCCAGATGCTTCCTTTTCTCCCTCTTTTTGGTACTCGCTGTATATCTGTAACCGACTGTCCCAGAGCTCTCAAGATCCAAGCTCCAGACAGCACGGCTGCCCTGCAACACTGAAGCTGTGACTGACAGCCGTGTTTCATTCATACCACATATGTTGCCCCTGCCGCTCTGCCTATGGGAATCGCGACAGCCAGACCAGGCGTCCCCATTTATTTAATAGCGTGATGACGCACCAATCTTACATATATAATTCTCTAAGGACGTCTGTTTTTTGGGGACTGGGAATTCTCACATCCCCATGCATAAAACAGGGTCTGCCTTCACACCTCTTCCTCTTCTGAACTTCTGGCTCAACTGTTCACTCTGTTGCAACCCAAATAATGTGACTGTTGTCACAGTCAGTCAGTCAAAACACTTTATTTCAGATAAAGAATATCCATCAATGTACATGTATCAACAGCAATAAAATCATCATAAAATACATTGCAATAAATATGAGATACAATTATGATCAAACAAAAATAAACCAGTACATGCAAATGCAAATCACAGACCTAAAATGGATTTCATTAGCGTCTCTCTCAATTTCAGCACATATCGTACCTAAGCAAGCAATGCCCACGCTACTAGCTAGGGTATTAGCTAACAGCATAATAGACAAAGAAGTTCTACATTGCCTATAATGCATTGTGCCCAGTAACAGTTTAATTGTTCTCTTCTTAATGCGAGTGTACACAGGGCAAAAAAAAACAAAAATGTATTGTATCATCTAGCACCTGATTGCACAGTGCACAACTTGAATAATTAATCATTCCTGCAGTGGTTGAAGACCATTTTCCAGTGATCGCCCTAAGGGGTAATATATTTAATCTTGTCTTCATTATCAGGCCATGCTCATGTTTAAATTTTGTACAGTGTAAATAAGCTGAGGTCTTATTAGTGGTCAAATTAAAGCGTACAGGATTTGAAACTGTATCCACTTTCCATGGTCAGCAGTAAATCTAAGTTCTGCAGAGCCATCTTGCCACTGGGCAAATTAATTTCTCATGGATTGGCGAAACAATTAGTTGCGTCGCCAAGGACAGGATACTTCTTTACATAGGAAATCCATGGAATAGATAAGTAATTAGCTTCCGATGTCAAGACATGATACAAAAGCAGACCTGAAAGGCTTGGTTTCTCATTTGACCAGCCCCTAAGCCAAAGTGTGACTCGTTCCAGCCGTATCTCATTTTCTAGGTATCGTATGCAAAGCTCTCTGTGGACAGAGAACTTAGGGGCAGAGTTGGGTAGGCCAAGTAACAGTTTAAAGAAGCAATTTTCTTCAATTGTGTCATATTTTTTTATGGCGTTTGCCTCGACCAGATACATTCTCAACAAAATATCCAATGATTGAGACTTAAATGACCCGACAAAATGCAACACAAACATCTAGTGCCTGCAACATTTTCACTTTGATGCTCTATATGTTTGACTTCTCTCAACATTGATGCAAGCGTATGTCCCAAATAATCATAACTTGAAGAAATTTTAATCATGTCCCATCCGGCTCTAAAAGTTGATAATTTTGGACGCTTTTGAACCGATTGACAGAACATTGCAGATGTAGAAACGTTGATGGTCTAGTCCAAATAGCCAATGAATTCCACATAGGACGTTATTATCCGTTGCAACAAACCTGGGGTTCTGGCAATTAGGACTGTATCATCCGCATACGTTAAAACTTGAATAGGTATAGAAGCCAAGGTTGGGACATCAGCATCACACTCCACTAGATGATTATACAGATTATTAATGTATAATAAAAATAATATAGTTCACAATTTGACCCTGTTGACTTTATCAAAGTCTGAGCGCTCATCCATAAATGCTAGACAGAGTATCTTCCTTTTGAGGAAGATGGCATTAGAAATAATATAAATTGAGGGCTTAGCGTAAAGCACCCAAACCCCCACAAAACCCCAGCTGCATATCCGGCAGGATGTTACTGTTGGCAGCCCACCGAAACGTTTAAGAGTAGAGTCTAAGAGAGATAATGGTCTATATGGTCTATAGGAAACTTGGACATTTCTTATACCTGTTTTTGTAGATTGGGCATATAATCGCCTGTTTCCAGCAGTCGGCAAAAATGCCAAAAGGTAAACAAAGAATGAAATCCAACCGTAAATAAAGGCACCCAAAAGTCAACAGGGTCAAATTGTCGATCTAATAGATTTATAAAAGGCAGAGAAAACTATCTTCATGTACTCACCAAACTTATGGGCAGTGTCCACTGTGGAACCAGTGGTCTCAAAAGAGGTTTTCTATCAGTGGCAGATGATTGTATATGGTGCAATTGTTAAACCCCTGCCCTTTAGCTACTTCACATCTAGTATTCTTGCATGCATTAGCAATCGAGACATCTGCTAATTGTGGCAACTTAACCTCATTATCCTTACTTTTTAACAAAATTGCATAGTGATCACTATATAAAGCCGTCAAAACCTTTAAGTCACTTATCATTGACCATCTAATTGTTGAGTCGATCGATGTGCATCCCTGGTGTCCTGTAAAAGTTTAATTCCCTGGGCAATCACAACTAAATCTTCCATTTGCGGATCATAGCCGCTGTTTGATTAACAGTGTAGGCAGTATAAAGCCATCTGAATTCATCTTGGCAACGATCATAAAACTCATTTTGCCCTCGCATCTAAAACAGTAGGCTGTCTCAATGTGTATACATGGTTCATGCTACAAACACTTGGACGTTAGGGTGAGTGTTGTGGAACTGAAATGAGCTCCAAGACCAGTGTGCATTATGAACTAGTAATAGAAGTATTAACCCTTTTGTCACTCACACATTTGTCACATATGAAGATCTGTGGTTATGCATATGTTCACAAAATGCCCTTTGATTGTATGCAAAGGAGCCAGGAACCATCATTAAAGAAGGGGATCAGAGAACAGAATGAGCGTCCAGGAGTAGAAAATAAGGACAAGAACTCCCAACAAGGCAAAGGAGAAGCCAAGGGGAACAGAGTGAGGAGAGGTGCAGGCAATAGCAGGTAAGGCAACCTGACAGGCAGCAAAGCGCATAACGAGGCCAGAGCTATGGGAGAACTGGGGAGCGTTGAGACATGTAGTTGTCAAGGCTGCGTTCACCTTCGTACTTGTAGCTGAGCACAAGCGAGGCTATCGCAGCGTGGTGGGAACCATGGCAACAGATAATAGAGCTGACATGCTGGATGCTGCCGTGCACAGGCGAGGCCCTTGGCAGCTTGACCATCTCCATGGAAACTGACATTGGAGCTGCTGTGCAAGAAACACAATGAAGCTGCTGCCTTGGACGAAGTCCTGCAGTGCGCGCCTCCAGGCGCTGGTACGGATAGAGGAGCAGCCGCCAATGTGGGTAATCCTGGCAATGACCAGCAAGAAGGGTGAGGATGCGCTGCTCGCGCGTGAATATTCCCAAAGGTTAAGATTAATTCTAAACCTTCCAGCCATCACCTCTTTTATTTTGTTGGAAATAGGTTTGCCACAGGACAGTAGACTTTGCTTCCGGACATTCTGACACATCCTTAGTATACATTATTGGAGAGAAACCCTCTTCGGAATAGTGCAAGATAAGGGTTTTTCATTGCTTTCTTTGGAAAATAAAAGTCTCTGGCCAAAACGATGTCCCTTTTGTGTAAGTTTCCTACTTCCACACCCTTACATAGCTCACTGCATATCTGCCCAGAATCTCCAGAGTTCCATGGAGAGCTACAGGTATGTAAAAACGGCCCTATGGGATGAACCCAGCTTCCGGAACACCCAGAACTCTATCCATGCTCTTTACCTCTATTCAAGCATTTGTGGTGCCTTCCGCGATGTCCCTTGGATGTAGAATTTACCTGTGAACCACCCACCAGGTTCTGCACAGCAGCCTTCTCTGTCCAAATCAGACCTAAGGGTATACCCCGTACCTGTTTTATGAAGGCCCTGCCGAGAAGGCGGGCTAAATCTCACATCATTACGTGCAAGTCCATTATTTTCAACTCTTCTTGTTGTTGTTGGTGGTACTAACAGTCCATCACGGGCTGGACAATGAGAACCAGTAGCTCTTGCTGAACCCTGGGTGTGAGATACTGGGTTATCCTTGGACCTTCAGCAGCCTTCACACGCTCCCAGGACTTCCACAAGAAAGACAGGAATCAAATACAAACACAACAAAGATATCTACAAATACTTTATTTACACAAGAAAAAAGTAGACATCTGATGTCCCTATCAAATAGTGTGTTACCTAATCAGAATAACACCCACAGAAAAATCACAGATCATGATCCGAACAATAATTTCAATTAAAAGGAATCGGCTAGTTTTGATTATTACCGTCAGTCACTCAGCAAATCCTGGTTGAAAACAGAGCAAGGCGCCTTCCTCATGGCAATGCCCAATTCCTCCCAACCCCCATTTTATGATGCCAGTAAGAGGAGACCCTATATTGCCTTTATACATATAACTGAAAGTAACTGGTTTCAGCAAAGGCTGAGCTTCCTGGTGCAGTTTCAAAAGCTGAACTATGGAGGGCAGTGGCTAAAGAGGGGGCTACTTACTGCCATACCAGGAGATGATAGTGGGTGAGCCCAAGGGAAGGGCTTCGGCTAATTGCTCTGGAGGTGTTCCCCTGGCTTGAAAAACAGCCCTTAAAGTTTACCGATGTCTGGTCAGCCTCCACATAAAATGGCCTATCTGCTGGAACGGTGTCACAAACATCAATCCGTCTACACACAATTAGAACTTCATTACTCCTTTCACCCTAGCTCAACAGAACTGAACAAGAATATAGGGGAAGAAATGGACCCAGAAAACAATATGGAATGTGATGTTATTATGCTCTGTATAAAAACGAATGCAGCGCTGCAAGGATGGAGGCTAATAGATTTAGACATTCTTTAAGCTGTAAGGAACAATAAAATCATCAGAAGGCGAAAGGGAACATTTTGGTATCATTGAGGTCAGAAGAGTGGAGACGTGAATGCCATGATTTCAGAGAACCTATGGCTTTCAGAGCAGCCTGCAGGTTGGATGCAGAGTTTGTCGCTGGGCATCGTCCTTGCGATAGGTTCCTCTTTCCTCTCGTAGGCTTTAGCTGCCTGGCTCGCAGCTCTCCGGCACTCATGGAGCGTGGACAGATGATGGCACAGTGCTGGTACTGCCTTTTAGAGCATCCATTTGACTCAAAGGGAGCAATCCTACGTGCTTAATGATCCACCTGCCGCACAAGCTCTTGTGGTGAGCGGGCCATCCCATATGCCACGGAGCGCAGGGGTGTGGAGGAGTTTGCTGAATTCTAATCATAATGAAAGGTCTTGGCCATTGTACTGCCGAGTCTCTTCCTGTCGGGGAAGCCTGGGATCTGAAAACCGGAAGAGAGGATTCAGAATGAACGATGATGATACAATCGCTTGAGCCACACAGCACAGACAAGACCAGCAACCTTCATCAGCGAGAATAGAGCCAGAACCACAAGATTAATGCACCTGCCAGTAGCTTTGCTGACACCCGCCTATGATGCTTTTAGTTTTCATCTTGTTTTCTTAGGTAACTCGAGGGCTCACTGAGAAGATTAATTCACATTTCTAAACTAGATTCCAGCAGGATCCTACAGAACAAGAAAGCCTCGACACAAACGTACAAACACACACACAACTTTGGCAAGAATTTTACAATCTTCATAAATATAGAGCAGATGTTGTTTTAAGCACTGTAGACAACAGCGAGCTAAACCCCCCGCAGCCCTCCCCGTGTGAATATGCAGCTATGTCATCAACCCGAAACAGCCATGAAATGACCGGGAAACTGATTCCTGGGACTGCTGGTTGGAATCATGAAAATGGAAGGATTCAGTTTGTGTTGTGTGCGCTAACCGCCCTGCACGCAACACAACCCAACACAACATAGTCATCACTTTTAAAATAGGAGTCTCATGTGTTCCCTTTCCACCTCCCTGTGTAACAAACATGGAAGATACTCTTCTTTGTATAACCTAACAGCTGATGCAAAGAAACCAATGGGCGTCTGCAAGTTTTGTTGAACTAATTGCTTAGATGCAAACCAATGTATGGGGTCTTGCAACAAATCTTGTTAACATAGCCGGAGAGCACTGCAGAACCCAAAAAAGAAACAGACTCTGCAGGATTTCAGATAAATACATAAAATGCTGGATTAGAAAGGACTTTCAAACTTCCTAAATTGTTCAGCTACCAAGGTATGTACTCTCTGAAGACCAATGAGATAACATTGTTTTTGGCCGGCTGGTAATGAAATTTGCTTCTGGAATCTAAACGGAGAGGCCAGACATTCAGATAAATCATTAAAAAGTTTGATTAAAAAGGTATTTCAAACGCCCTAAAATGTTCCACCTCCAATGGAGTCAAAGAGCCAGAAGTCACATGGTGACCTCCATGATTGACTTTCCGAAGTCCAGTGAGATAACATTGGGTCTGCACCTAGGGAATTGTGGAAGACTGGTGATTAACTTTGCTTCTGGAGTCTACACTATTCCGAACAAGGGCTGTACATTTTCTGAAGTCTGAACGTATTTTAAGTTTGGTAATGAGGGCAATCAAGAGCTGAAAGGGACTTTTCCACTGCAGACTCATGAGTCCCAAGTGTTTCTTTGAAGAGCACTATGGCTGCAACACAAACAAGAAGGCACCCGAGTAAGGCATCAGAATCAGTCCATTTATGACTGCACACTTTGAAACAATCCTCGGTGAGGAGCTTTCAAGGTCCCCTTTGACCCACTTCACGGTCACTACGGAGTATACCTGATGCCCCAATTGAACCCTTGAAGAAGGGTTCACTTCCCTTATTAGGCACAGGAGAAACCCAGAGGCTCTTTTCAGCCAGCATTACTGTCCATGCCATGTTCTGTATGCCCCTTCATCAATCAGCTTCATTGCTCCTATTGGGTACACCAGTTTCGACTGATAAAACAATGTACCCATGCGCCATTTAAGGTACTCCTATCTGAGGGCACTCAACATGGATCAGAATGGCATGATTCGGTGTATATACTCCGCATTGGTACCACACTGAGACACAATCCGAGACAACACTTCAGTGGCGAGGGCAGCCTCCGCATGTTGAGTACTAGGTTACCACACCTGGAAAAGGTGCTTGAATATGCAGGTGGAAATACCAGCATGCAAATCTCACAGGAACAATATCCAGCTGAGGTCCGCGAGCCCCAAGAAGCTCTGATTCTGGTTAAGCACACATACTTCAAAAACAGTATACTCTGCTGTACCAAATGTGAAGCTCTTCAATTACTGGGAGGAAATCTGTGTTACATGGGGATGTTATAGCACCTCAAAAGCTCTGTAAGGGTTTGATTAACACATTGATTTTGATATTCGCTCTAGCTGTGCAATTGGATAAGCAAAATAGCTTTCCGGTTCTACGTGGTCACAACAACCCTTACTTGGCTATTCTATTTTCGCCACCACATTTTCGTCGATCTTGGTCAATCACCCTCCTTCTGTTTTGATATTAGAGCCCCCCAACCCCCTAAACACCCCAAAGAAAAAAAGAAAGAAAAAAACACACACAACACCCACACACACACACCCACACACACACACACACACACACACACACACACACACAGCGCCTCTAATACATGCATGCAAGTGGCAGATAAAAGCAGCTTGTTGAAAAGAGTTTTGCTTTCTGCCACTGGACAGAGGAGAGATACATGCTCAACAAAAACGCTACTGGCCCTTTCAATGAGAAGGCTTGGGAAGAAACACTGCATACAAACAGTCCACAACAGTGGCTGAGCTGGAGTGTGCATGTCCATAGCATGCCACTCTCAATCCCAGGAGCAAGGACCATGCACAGGTACATGAAATGACATGGCCCTATCCAACCTATGTACATTACCATCAAACATACAACTACAGGACCCATCTAAAGGGGGATAGGGTCGGCCATGGTCCAATACATCCTGAAACCCTCTCCGAGAGCCACAGGAGCTTCCTCTAAAGGGACAGGGGCTGACATGGCCCAACCTATCCCCTGCATGCACCCCTCAGAAAAGTGCAGGAGGAATTTCCAAGAAGAGAGATTGCAGTGGGCTAACCCATGCTATGCACTCCATCCCCAAGGGAAGAGGGGCTGCCATGGCCCAGTTCAAGCTGTGCATGCTCCCAGTTCAACTCAGAACTATGGAAGCCACTTCCAAGGACAAGAGTGGCCGTGTCATGCTCAACCCATCCTGTGCACACTCCTCACAGAGGACCACAGAGCCCTTTACAAGTACAAGTACACAGGCTGCCATTTTATTTTATTTATTGGGTAATTTACAAATGGTGTATTAAGGTACAAATACACCCGGTGAACACAGCCCTCAGACTACGGGAGACATATTTAAGAACAGAGGCTGCCAGGGCTCAACCCACCCTGTACACATACCTCTCCGAGACCCAAAGGACACAAGTACATGTAAATGTTTTCAAATAAATTGACCCACCCGTGAATCTTCACTTTTTTGTGTGCATAGCCAGTCTATTGCGCTAAGAAGACTTGAGGATTGCCCCCTGGGAAAAACCGGATGGTGTCTCACCCGCTATTCCCTGGGATCTGTCATCCAGGTGGCCAGGACACACCCATCGCTATTGGATCCAGTTCCTGGGGGTGGACCATTGCGGGAGGATCACCTGGATGGGGGGTCTTAGGGGTGAGGAAGTGGGGTACCAAAGGGTGAGAAGCGGTATTCCATTCCTTATGACACCTTTTCCCCATCCTGCCCAATAGGATATTTAGAAACTCTACCACCTGCGCCCCCCGCCCCCCTTTCCAACACAAACACTTTCTTACACCGTGAGCGACAACGGACCAGAGCTGTTTACCTGATGTGCCAACACAAGGGTAAGGAAGAGACAGTAAATTGCCGACAACAACACACACCCAACTGCCCTTTCCCTTCCCCATAGGGATAAAAGGCAGAGCACAAGTGCACACCCTGAGCAAGGCTGAACGAACAAGGAAGCAGCTATTCCAGGACAGCAGTTCAAACAGAAGGGAAAGACAGCGAGACCTGAAAGGACATCAAGGAGGGAGTTGCCCTTTTCAACCCAGATCCGCAAAGCCTCTGACAAAAGAAACATAAGACTGGGAATCGCAGCTGGCAAATGGTGTGACTGATGTCAGCGTTACATGGAAACCTTGCGTACTGATAGCTAGGGCGGGGAGACGCGATTCAATCTTGGTACCGTCCTTAACTCCAGCGGCAAAAGAAATGCCAAAGAGTTCAGCACAGCGGTGAGTCGGAAGAACCTGATAGTGGACCGGACTGTGTTAAGCTCAAGTTTGCTGTGGCAACATTAAGAAGATAAATAGACAGAAGTCTTTGTTGTGAACGAACTTGGTACCAGAGATAGAGTGGTCCGGCCGCCACATGGGCGCTCATTTGAAGGTCTCTTGCTGGTATCCCTCTCCTGAACAAACAAAATGTGTTGAGCTAAAAGAGTATTGAACCTACAAGTACCAAGAGGCCATAGGGAAGGCCAGCGTAAGGTGTCAAGGTGGTAATACAAGGGTCAAGCCAAACGCATTGTAAAATCGAAAGTCTTTGACACGTTGCAAAGGTTTTGACGATTGTGAAATAGTGAAACCGACTGAGGGAATTGTGAAACAGGCGATTGCGCCCGGATGCGGGGAACGCCGTGCGAACTGTGATTTTGTGAAGCCTGCACTTGCCATAGGCTAACAGAGTGACCCAGTGAGACGAGATCGCCCTTCGGAAGTCTCTGTTTAAATTGGCAAGGGCTTTGGGAAGTTGAGGCTGAAAGAAGGATCGGAACCCGGCTGAGGGGATCCAAGGGTGAAGTGTAATCACCCGACGTGAAGATTAGCAGAAGGAACTTTTGTTTTGTTGTTTTTGGCATATCAGGCCCTCTGAAGCAACAGACTTTGCGTGAGAAAAGACTTGGGCACAGAAGGCCCTGATATAGAGAAAAGGAACTGTAAGTTCATGCCAGAGAAGCCCAGGAGGGTGCTGTGCTCAAGAGTCCCACCTTGTCCCATGCTAAAAAAGTGGGGAAGGGAGACCCCAACCATAACATCCTGACTTATCATTTTGTGAACACTTCTTTCTTTTCTTGTGAACCATTTCCCCACATTATATTCTAGCATAGCTGTAAGGATTGGCAATATTTCTTTTAGGCCCTTTTTATTTGACTAGACTCTACTAGGACTGTATTATTATTATTTGATGGTCGTCTCTTGCTCCCATCTGAAAATGTAGGTTTAGATTAGGTGTTTATCTCACCCATTTTACATTTTAATTAAAACACTTGAACTGTGATCACTTGTGTCGGTCTTACTTTGATGCCATGCCTTCCTTACACCCCTCACCCAGGATGCCTAGAAGAGTCTACGAGGGTAGCTGATCTTTTTTTTTTTTTTACACAGAATTTCGGATGACACAGCGACATCAAAGATTAAGCTCGATCTGTGCTTTGGGTATGTATAAATGCACCACTTCGATGGACATTCTACCGCAGGCACGGCTATCCACCCACTTGCAGTAGAATGCAGCTACGAACTAAGACAACATTCTGGCTGGCTGGACACACTGTTTTTAAGCATACTTGCATCAGACTATGCCTCAACACTCTGACATCAGTATGCAGCGAAGACCTATGACAAATTTGGGCATGCTGGACACATAGCGAGTCTCTGGCACTCACGCCATCTCCCGACCTCTCTCAGCACCCACCCACCTGCCTGATCTTCATGGGTTGTTTCTACCGGAGCCTGGCCAACCCAGCTAAGCTTTATCGTGGCCAAATGCACATCCGCATTCTAATCCTACTCCGTGATATCCAACAATCTGGACTTCGGTCCACTGAGGACGTTCCCACTAACACGCTTGGAGACTAGAATAATGGTAAAGGCACTCTATAAATGACAATAACAATACAATGCAAAACAATATAAAGTAGTGGTATCAAAGCTAATCTGGCCCTTCTACTGTTTGTGAAACGTGCAGTAAGGGCGTGTGTGCTCATTTGTAACACTCTCGTATACAATGCATAATTAAGCACACCATAGTGGCGTTGGTAACTGGGTTATCCTCTCGGCCTGCGGGCAAAAGGCACAAAGGTGTGACTTCTCTTATGCAGGTTCCTAGTTCTTTTAATATACAATATGACCACCCTGCGGATGCCCAATGAACACTGAGCCCTGTCCCCTGACATAAGTGGATTCAGGAAAAATGTCAGAAGCTCAATGGATT
Organism: Ambystoma mexicanum; assembly: GCF_040938575.1. Taxonomy (NCBI): domain Eukaryota; kingdom Metazoa; phylum Chordata; class Amphibia; order Caudata; family Ambystomatidae; genus Ambystoma; species Ambystoma mexicanum. Next base: position 88,023,573 of record NC_090939.1, on the reverse strand, counting down.
GGTTGACATGGAACCTAGATAACAGTTTAGATGAGAAACGAGAGATAGCCCTGCAAACCATATTGTTCTTGTGAATAGCCAGAATGAACTGATCATTTCAATACCTGAAATTCACTTATGGTTTCTAATAGATGTGACAGCCACTAGAGAGACTTAGAGGCCCAGAAACCCATAGGATACATGCACAGGGGCTGCAACTGCACAACTGTGTGGACAACTCCTCCCAGTCGCATAGAAATACAGTCAATCAGGACATCCAAGCTGAGAACTCAAAACCATCCAACACCTTAACGAACCATGGAGTGATTGCGTGCATTCTCAGCTGTGGCCTAAAGGGAACTTAAGGCTAGCCCTTGCTCTCCATCATACCACCTTATCACGCTAAGCAGGAGCTTCAGACAGCAGGATGTGTAGGACATAAGGGCCTGAGACCTGGGTAGTAAACTGGTTATCCTACCCCAGTCAATTACATGTGTGACTGTGCAACATAATATCCTTCCCATGGTATGAGCTGGAGTGGTCCTCTTGGAGTAACAGCCTCATAGCGCTGCTTTAAGTGTTGGCAATCTCTAAATGTGTTCATGCATGGACAGTATAATACACCTCCGAGTGGTCCTCCTTGTAGGGCGGGGAGCGGCTCTTTTCTGAGATCCACAAGTATAGTCATATTTTATGTACATTTCTGGTCCTCGGCAAAGGGGAGTTGCAGACTTTTGCATTTTAGCATGACTAAACTCTTATCTTTGCAACTGCCAAATATTGGAGTGCATGCTGCAGCATCCACACGCAGCACCCTCTTTCCCAATGCAGCAATCATCAGCATGGCGGACACAGAAAGGATTCTCTAAAATGAAATACACCCCATCTTTCAACGAAATGAGCCAAGCTACTGAAGAGATCTCAGCAACTCAAAATAAATTGCAACAGGATACAAAATGTGTGTAATGACCATCACAACTCCAAATACAAATTCCACACTGAATACAACACTCACCTGATTAGAGTCTCGAGAAAAGTATCGCTTCTCGATCACCTGGGGAAGAAATTGGAAAGATATGTAAAGGATCAGATGCAAATGATAGATGAGGCAGAGTTTGTGTTTGTGGGGGCTTCGGGTAAGGAAGGCAAGCCATTACACAGTTCTATAAGGCAGAGTGAACATGGGCGAGATGAGCCAGGCATTTTCAATGTACTGCTGGTAGGGGTCCGGTAACCCTGCATACATATTACGCCATGGAGGTCTGACTACATTTGCACAGGATCCACTTTCAAACAGGCCCCTTTGACCAGATCATTCTTGGCTCAAATGGGCTGTACTGGTTACAGTAGGCTTACTCATACCCATAGTCCTGGAGTGGTGATACATTGGGCATTGTGCAGTGATCCACTGGGTAAATCAGCTCGACCGAGCATACATGTGAAATTAAGTGGGTTGATTTCCCCCCACCCCCTCAGTTAAACAAGTCTACCCTTCTTCAGCAAGTGTAAGACGGGGAGTTCTTAATAGGGTAGTATCTGACACCTATACACAAACAACAGTTGAATTTTGTTTTTGTTTTGAAAAATGTATTTTTGATAATTTTGTTTTGCTACTCACGTTACAATTTGGCAATGATTATAACAATTGCAATCAATCATGTAACACTTTTGTCAAAATGACTGATTGAATATTTTGGGTTTTATTTGACTTGTAGCCCTGATTTGAAAAAGACGTTTTATAAGTCGAAACACGTGTCATCGGTAAAGGGCATTGAACATGTATAAAAATCAACACTGTGTGAACCAAACACAAAGCGTGTGATTTCTTTTCCTCTTAAATGGAATTTCAATAAATGGGTACATCAACACAACTTAAGGGTAACCTTTTCAAACAGCTTCTGGAATTGTGCTGACCCCCAGACAGGAACACATTTTCCGCTCCACAGAGTGCTGGCTGAGTGGACAGGGTCTTGATTGTATACAGACCTCTTTTGAAGCAGATCCAGACTGGCATCGGCAGCCAGTGCAGCTACATGGCACCCCCTAGACCAGGATCCCATTTTCTGATGCTGGAGATTGCATGCCTGACCCCCAAGATCTGTACTGAATTGTCTGGAGTTGGCCATTTTCCTGAGCAAGCTTGTCTGTTCTAGAGGCAAAGGATCCTGTATGGAAACCTGTGCCCCTCTGCCCCCTCTCGGAACAGATCCATGTAATGCTGTGCTGGAAACGATGTGAGACGTGCAATGGGAGAGCCATCATTCAGAAGATATGGTATATGATAAGTCATTATTAACGCACCTGTACACAAGTGTTTCTAGATGCTTACAAATATCCTTTTGATCAAGGCAAAGCACTCTAAAACATGTTTTGGTGGGCTGGCTGCAATGATGGCAAGCCAGATGCCGCTATGGGCCACATTTTTAAGAATTGATGCAATTACCAATATTGGATTTGGGAGCCCAAGGGACCTTCACTCTCACCCCACCCTGATTGCCATCACTCCTTCTGACCTGGGATAGTTGTCACGCAGCAGTCTCAAATATAAAGTACTGGCACAGGTGCAACTTCTACCAAAGAGCACATTTTTGTGTTCCATCTTTTGCACTATACTCATGCTTACCAATAACTTATCACAAATGAGACACACACATACCTACTTGTGCAGAGGGGCATACCTGAGCATTGTAGCGCCCTTCAGTTTAGCGCCTTGTCATCAGTGATGGAAATTGACAAAGTGTACTGGGGGATACCCCCCACCTCACTCCCATCCCCCAAACCCTTTCACGCACAAGGGGAGGTGGGGGGGTGGATTGTCAGAAGTGTCAGCAGGATTGGAGCCGGATTGTCAGTGGTGTGAGCAGGAATGAGGGGCGGTGCAAAGTGTTGAATGTTGTCCGTACCGTGAATAAAAACAAAGTGAATTTTTGGGGAACTTAAGAATGACCACCAATTTATGCACTAGTAATTCAAACGTGCATTCCGTTTGAGTGAGCATGCAATGTACACTGGGTATGGTGCTCATTTCCTCTGTCAGAATATTCACCCTGACAGTTACATTTCTGCAAAGCACGAGACATATGTACAGCTTTGGATGGTTTCATTGTTTCAGTTTGGGCTGTTGAGCAAAGGACGACTTTCAGACGCAGGCTGTGAAGACATGCGCCGCTGAGCTGCACACACTGAGACATGACGTACATGAGTCTTACAGCAGTCCCGGGCAGAGAGCGTCCTCAACCTGGGGGGTTTGGGCCTTCAATCTACACGGAATGGCAGTCTGTTAGGACAGATTTTGCCAGAGAGAAGCTCGGTCTTGTTCCTGCCCAGTTGCTCCCCTGTTTGTCATCACTGTACAAGCAGGAAGGCAGGACCTTGCAACAGCATCGTAGTCGAGAGCTGATGAACACGGGCATACTTGAGCATCACAAGCTCTCGCAGAACACAGGCGAGAGCCCATGCCATATCTACGAAACCAAGAAGCAAGCCAGAGCAGACGGGTATGCATCACACGCCGTGCATATGGAAGATAGCCGAAGGCAAGGCCACTCACCCACACACATCTGCAACCATAAACAATTCCCAACTACACATTGCACAAAACCTCTGCCATTTGAATGCAGCTATTCCCCACAACAATAATTCAGTCTAGCAGGACACACAATGAGTCTACAAGCTCTCACACTCTCAAACTTCAAAGCACGATATGGGTAGCTATTAGGGACCTGGCCACCCCTAGCCAACTTCGCATTGGCTAAAATGCACACACGCATTCTAAACTCCGCTGACCAACTTTCCCATACCTTGGACTATGGTCCCCAGAGAGAGTTCGCCTACAGCACTTGGAGGCCACACCAATGGGAAAAGGCACTATAGAAATGACAAATCACTTCCACAACCATATCCCCTGCCACTCCTCCCATTTGTTTTACTGCTCCAATTTTGGTCATAGTTTCTCTTTCTTATCGCCTCCTCCCTAAACCTCCCCTTCCTTTCCACCTGCTAAGCCCTAGAAGGGTCACAATCTGCCACCTTTCAGACAAGGCGAGGCGTCAATATTACCAAACTACTCGGCATCTAGCATTATTGCGGTGGAGCTTCATCTACTGCCACGGGATCCAACACAGGGCCACAGACATTTCCAAATTGACCACATCCATATAGTTCTTCGCAGGTATATTTAATCCATGAAGCATATAATTTAGAATCCAGGATTAAGACCATACTGCATTGATAATCCCTAAGAGTGAAACATGTATGCAGTTAGATAGCGGTCTGTCTTGGGTTGAAAAACACTGTGTATTCAAAAGCATTGCCCTATAGACAAACACATTTTCCTGGAGCAAAGGCTTGGCATTTGAGCTAATCTGCATACCCACAATGCATTGCTCATCTGGCTCTGAAGTGGAGAAGTTACAGTGATTTATTTTATTGCTTAAAGTGCTGACCTAACTCTAGAGCAGCAGAGCACTGGACAAAGTTTGGGTAGCCAGCGTCTGGGCTGGCATCTTTTAACAGTGGCATAGTACTGAGAGTTGCATTCTGTCCGTCTACTGGGATTAGTCCATGGTCAGGTTCTGTTAAAACAGCAAGGTTTTGAGAGATTTGCGAAATTGGACAGTTGGTGGCTTTCAGAGTTGATACTAGATCGAGTCCCAGAGGGTGGGTGCATGATAAGAGAAGGATTGTTTGCGGGTCCCCTCTTTGTGTAATAGTTGTGATGTGTGTTGCTGCAATCTCTCTTCTCTTGTGCCGTTGTCTAGGAGGGTCACACAGTACTTCTAATACCACTAGATTCCATGTCTTCGCTTCATAAGTGGTTTCGGTGTTGATTATTGGACTCCTGGTCCACCACAAGTCTTTTGTGGTCATGCCACAACCTTCTTTGTTACTACCTCCCAGGATGCTACGCGTCCATCTTCACTGCTCTAGCTTTCCTCCAGAGAAGACGCAACTCGTCTAAATCTGTTTCATGTTCCCTTCTGGTCACATAACGCCACATGCCCAGCCCTTTCTCTGTGCATCAGGCATTTTTCCCGTTTTGTACCTCGCTGGCTTTTTTTCTTTGCCAGTCTCCTCTTGCTTGACATAGCTTTGGGACTTCCCCAGTGTACTTCCAGATCTTCTTCCTTCTCTCTCGTATGGTTCCTCTCCTCCTCTGAATATCATCCTCCTCGTCTCAGTTGAGTGGGATTTTTCCTTTAAAGAAATGTTCACAGTCGCTGGGTAACAGCAGCACATATTAGTTTCTTCTTCATACATGTTCCCATAGAAGATGTATTATTGGGATATTTAATAGGGAGTTCCTCATAGGAACGGTAGCCCTTGTCCCTCGACCCCTGGGGAGGGTGTTGTGGAGCGGGCTCACCTCCCTAGACTCACCAGAGGGATCCCCCTTGGGGAGCAGGGATGAATTCCTGATGTTCATCACAAGCGGCAGAGCCATGCCAGAATACTGGCGTCCTAATCGACCGTGAAGCCAAGGTTGGGAAAGAGGCGGTAATGGGATAGCAACCATCTCATCTGGTGGCTCAACCACAAGGAAGTCATAGTAGACCTGGGGCCCACTAACCGACGCTGAGACCAGATGGCAAAGGGGAGCCCGGGCCCACAACCTCTGTACGAGAAGTGAATTTGCCCCCGAGACAAGCAACAGAAGGGAAGTGACACCGAGTATAGAGAAAGTAAGCCTATCAGAGGGCAACAGGGCTTCAGAGAGCCCTGAGAAACTGAGAGACTTTAACTTTCAAAGCTGGAAGAACTCCAAAGGTTAAGGAAACTAGACAATCCCAAAGAGAACAAACAAACCTACCAGATAGCCATTGTGCTTTTGAAAGCCCAGAGAAACAGAGAGAATATCCGAACTGGATAAACAGAGAACCCGGAGGCTTTCAATCATTAAGTATCATATAAGAATCTTGTCAAGCACCAAGTAAGAAATGGCGGTATTGGATTAAGAAAACCTTTCTTCCCGGAAAGAAGGGACCATATGGAATTAAGGTTTGACCTACAAACTAGGAGAGGTTGTGAACTGTGTTTTGATAAAACAAGAACATTGTACAGAACAAAGTCTAAATTGGTGGACTTTGTGACTAATCTCATGATGTCGTCCCTGCTTCCCGAGAGGGAGACCCTTACCAGGAGGCCAGGGGTGTGAGGCCGCTACCCCAAAGACCCCCTGGTGGTGGTACCCAGCGGGTGGATCTCATGGGGAGGTATTCCCCCCTCTACGAAATGGGAAAGACAGCAGGAGCCAACGCAGTACCACACTCATTCACCCACCTTTCTTTCCTCATCTTCTTTGCCTTCCCCTCATCCTATATGTTCCTCTATGTATCTCTGTTATAGCAGTGATAGTGCTACTGGGACGAGGAAGAGTAGGGCTGACTCTACTGAGTCATCCCCTCAAAGTACTGTGACTAAGAAGATACACAGAGTCCTAAACAACCCCTCAGAAAACCAGAGTGAACGGTCTGGCTGTCCAGTCACAAGCAGCTTAAAGATGGAAGAGGGACTAGCAGTGTTGTCAGTCCCTCATCGGAAGCACTGCGAGCGAACGTCCTTGCCCGCACCACAAAGAGCTGAGCCTGTAACTGATGACCGGGATGAAACGGGGAGAGCACCGGAGTCCCTACCTGCTTTGCCAAAGTGTGACATGCCGAGAATGAGCAAGGATGAGGACCCGGGCACTGGAGAGCGCTGCACGACACCAGCGAGCAGGTACGTGCTGCATAGATCCACAAGAGAGTGGCAGAGCCGCGGAACCCAGTGCGAGAACAAAAACAGCTGAGAAGAGGTGCATGAAGATGAACTGAGACTCGAGATGTAGGCAATGGACCGGGAGCCCTGAGAGAAGGTCCAAGAACTGCCCAGAGGCATCTGGTGCACTTAGGAAACTATTATAAAAGGGGTCTGGGACACACACTTGAGAAGCAATACAAAAGGGTCTGGGACCTGAATTTATGACACCAAAACAAAGGGGTCTGGGAAATGCATTTAAGAAGCCGATCTGAAGGGGTCTGGGACCCACACTTGAGAAGCAATACAAGAGGGTCTAGGACCCGCATTTAAGAAAACAAAAACGAAGGAGTCTGGGACCCGCATTTAAGAAGCCTGAATAACAGGGGCTGGGGCCCACAGATAAGAAGTCAATATAAGGGGGTCTGGGGCCTGCATTTGAGAAACCTAAGAAGGGGTTTGGGATCCACATTTGAGAAAGGCCGGCCCTGTCAGGAGAATACACCAGTGCAGCCTAGTGAACAATCAAGAGGAGGTACAAGAAGGAGCTTGTGTCCCACATTTGAGAAAGACCGCCCCTGGCAAGAATATATACCAGGGCTGTCCAGTGAACAACCTGCATTTAAGAAACCAATACGAGGGGTTCTGGGACCCTTATAGGAGAAGCATAAGAAGGGGTCTGCAACCCACACATGCGAAAGACAGCCCCTGGTAGTAGAGTATACCAGGGCTGTCCCGCAACTGCCAAGTGAAGCCTAAGAAAGACCTCGGGAAGGGGAACATTCCCCAACCTTAGTGAACTATCAAGAAAAGCCTGAGAAAGGCCTGGGCAAGGGAGATATTCCCCCAACCAAATTCACTTGGCAAGAAAAGCCTGAGAAAGGCCTGGGGAAGGGCACATCCCCCCCAACCATAGTAGACCGAAAAAAGAAGCCTAAGAAAAGGCTGAAGAAGGGAGATATTCCCCCTACTTTGCAAACCATACTGTCCAGAAGAAAAGGGTTATTCTTCTGGACCCTGAAGAGAAGAATCCATTTTAGTTTTGTTATAAGTGTGAGGGTCAGAAGTAGGATTTTGACACAGGAGGTGGACATTTTAGTTACAGACATTCAGACATTTCCTTAATTTTATTTGAGGCAGGAAAACCCCTCTTAGAGTCAGGGTTAGAAAGGTTTATTTCTTTCCTTTGGTACACAATAAAAGTCTTTGGCCAAAAGCACAGCTCCTGTGTGTCAGTTTCCTCCTTCCACACCCTCACAACTTGTACTAGGAAAACCTTTTCTTCCTGGAGAGAGAATTTTAGAGATTTGATCTACGGAACCCACAGAGTGTTTTGCGACATTGATGAACCTGGGAATCCTATGGACAAGAGACCCAAGTGATTGGGCCAGGCAGAAGACACAGACAGAGGCTATTGCTCCGGCCTGCTTCTTTCTGTTAGGTTTTACTAAGTGCTAGGGCTAGAAAGACGTTAAGATTTGGACTAATGACTGTTTTCTTTTGAGCACCATTAGTTTAGGCTCATTAGGCAGGGAACGTCCCACTTAGCGGTAGAGCAAGATAGGCGTTTTAATTTTAAATTAACAATCTTAAACATGTCAATACCTAGCCCGATGACGCCTTCTGGTTCACCAAAGCACCAAGAAAGGTGGGACAATGGGGTCTGCGAAGGGTAATGGAAAAGGTTGGGGATAAGGTTTAAAGAGGAATGCAATAACGACTTCACTCAAAAGGTATAGCAGGGTCTACATTCCTGAAATAAGCAGTGTCTGATAGTTGTATGTGCTGCAGAGCTTAGCGGAATCACATGAGATTTTTGGAAACTATCCCTAAGTTAGAGCTGGATGGAGCAAGGGAGGCTTTTCCAAGCTTATTCTGCAGTAGTTTCCTACATTTCTTTGGGTCATGGATGTTTTTTTTTTTTTTGAAAACTTTATTTATCAAGTTTTGAATAAAATTGTACAACTCGTAGAAACAAAAACCAAACAATAAAACCACATAACCAAACACCCCACCCTCCCTACCCCTCCCCCTTCCACCGCAAATCCCACCCACCCACCTCCCGCCCCCCAGACAACGAGCTTCCACTGCACCAATCACCATTTCTTTAAACAGTAAGAGAAAACGTATCCCAGTTATTGCAAATCCAACAGTCTCAGGCGCTGCGGGCACCAAATCACCCTAAAGTCATCTTTAAGGAATTCCAACAGCCCGCCCCAGTCCGCCGCAAAGCTCTGAAGCTTGTTGAGAGTGGTATAAGTCATCCACTCCAGAGTCACTATTTCCCACAGCTTTCGAAGCCAATCCTGGGAACCAGGGATCTCCGGGCTCTTCCATTTCCTTGCTATTACCATTATCGCCGACAACACCAGTATCACCTTTGCTTTTTCCCCCCCTTTAGATTCGCCCAGATTTTCTTTTGCCCGGAAGCCTAAAAGGATATGTATTGGAGGTCTATCATCGCCCGGGCCAAAGACCAAATCCTGCGCTTTCCGTAATTCCCCCCAGAAAGGTGCTATTTTCGGGCAAGACCACCATGCCGCACCCCCTCCAGCACCTCTCCGAGACCTCGGGATACATCTTATTTATTTATTTATTTATTCGCATTTGTTAAGCGCACATACAGCCCATAGGGCATCGTGGCGCTAGTTACAGAGATGACTTGTTATACATACAAAGAAGTCATTACTTAGTTACAAGAGAGTAGTAAGGAGAAGATAGGAAAGGAAGAGGAGATGATGTTGTACGACGAGCTAGTTGAACAAGGTGGTTTTCAGTTTTTTTCGGAAGGCAATGAGAGATGTTTCTGCTCTGAGTGTGCTAGGTAGTGCGTTCCATAGCTTCGGTGCAATGTAAGGGAAGCTTATTCCACCTGCTCTGGCTCGTTTGATGCGTGGGACCCTAAGCTGGTTGGTGTGGCATTGTCTGGTTGGTCTAGTGGAGTGCGATCTGACTAGAGTGTCAGACAGGTAGGAAGGTGCAGATAGGTGAATACATTTATGTGCAGTGGTAAGTATTTTGAATGTGATGCGCTCTTTGACAGGTAGCCAGTGTGCTGCCTTTCTGGCTTGCGCGATGTGGTCCCGTTTGGGTATATTGAGGGCTGCTCTTAGTGCATTATTTTGTGTTGTTTGGAGTTTATTGAGATTAGTGATGGAAGTACCAGCCAGTAGTGCATTACAATAATCTATCTTGGCTCCTATGGTGGCTCTTGCAATAGATAAGCAATTATCTTTGGTTAGGAATGGTTTAATGGCATTAATGAGCTTAGTGCTCAGAGCGGAGGCAGAGACAATGGAGTTGACTTGCTTGTCCATGGATAGTGATGCGTCAATGTGGACTCCTAGTGTTTTTACAGAAGGTAGAACTGGGATGACACAATTGTCTATGCAGAGGTTTGTGTAGAGAGGGTCGAGATTCTTGAGAGTGGATTTTTGGCCAAGGATGAGAATTTCGGTCTTGTCACCGTTAAGACATAGGCCATTCGTGGCCATCCATGCTTGGATGGTGGCGTATATATTCTGGAGGGTGGTTGCGTCCTGGAGGTAGTGTCCTGTGAGCGGGAGGAGTACTTGGGTATCGTCAGCGTAGTTGGTGTATGTGATCCCAAGTGCGTCCAATTTGTCAAAGAGCGGTTTGGTGAAAAGATTATAGAGAGTGGGAGCTGTACATGAACCCTGAGGGACTCCATACCTGATGGTGGTAGGCTCTGCGTTGGCTATATTGGAGAACACTTTCATCACTCTACCTTTGAGGAAAGAGGTAATCCAATTTGTGGCTTGTTTGGAGAAATGAGCGGCCTGAGTTAGGTGGTTCGTGAGAATGGCATGATCGACTAAATCAAAAGCCGCTGAAAGGTCTAGGAGGAGCAGGAGGGCCGGCTTACCTTTATCTAATTTCTTGTAATTGGGAAGCCTTAACCAACTTGGGAATCTTTCTCCATACATCCTCCCATTCCGAAGAGCCAATCTCTCTCCCCACCACCCATTCCCACTCCCTCATAAAGGACCACCGATTGCCCGCAGAAACCCTTCCCAAAATCTTATAAATTTTAGAAATCAGGCCTTTGATCCATCATTAGTAAGGAGGAACCTCTCAAAAGCCGCTGTGTCCCGGGTGGCCGCCTTTCTAACCTCTGGTTGCATCACCCAGTGCCGAATTTGCGCGTACCGCAATCGCTCACTTTCCTGAATGGAGAATTCCTTCTTACAATCTTGAAAGGACAACACTGCCCCCCCTCGGAACATGTCTGCCAGTTTCCTGCAACCCCCCTCCTGCCACCGCAGAAAAGCCCCCCTCTCCAAGCCCGGTGTAAAGTCCCCATTCCCAAAGATAGGGGTGAAGGGTGATGGGAAAGTAGTCAAGCCCCCAGAGTGCACCAGTCTGTCCCAGGTGTCAACCAGAAGCCTAGTAATAGCGCTCTCATAGAGATACCGGGGCCTAAGCGGTTTAGGAAGCCATAAAATTTCTGCTAGGCTGCTATCAGCAACTGCCCTATCCATCCTCACCCAGAGCTTATCCGACGGACTCCCAGCTCCCATCAGCCATTCCCTAATGACACGAAGCTGCGCAGCCTCGTAGTACCACTGAAAATTCGGCAACGCTAGCCCCCCCTCGTTTTTGGGCGCCATCAAGAGCTTAAAGGCCACCCTAGCCCTTTTCCCCTCCCAGATAAACCCCTTGGTGAGCGATTCTAACTCCCTAAAGAAAGTAGCCGGAACAGGAAGCGGGGCAGCCTGAACATATACAGAAGCCTTGGCAACGTGACCATCTTCACCACGGCTATCCGTCAACTCAAGAGACCCTGAGATCCCTCCACCTTTGATAGTCCTTTTTTACTGCTTTGAGGAGTGGGGGAAAGTTAGCCACATACCACCCTGCTAAGTTAGCTGTAATTTTCACCCCCAGATATCTGACCCCCCCGGACTCCATTTAAATTGCAAAACCTCCTTTAGCCTATCCCGTTCCACAGCACTCAGTGTCAGGTTTAGCACTTCTGACTTATTAGTGTTAATCTTCAACCCCGATGCCTCCCCAAAAGCTACCAGCAAGGACACACTCGCTGGAAGCGATTCCCCCGGGGCCGTCAACATCAACAGCATATCGTCCGCAAATGCCGCAACCTTCTGCTGTTCTCCCCCAAATGGAATGCCCCGAATCTCCCTAGTCTCCCTGATTGCCTGGAGAAGAAGCTCCAAATAAATCGCGTAGAGTATTGGGGAGAGGGGACAGCCTTGCTTCGTTCCTCGTCGCAGAATAATACGCCTAGAGGCCCTCCCATTGACCATCACCCTTATGCTGGGGTCCTGATAGTTAGCTCGCACCATCCTCACAAAGTCCCCCCCGAAGCCCATTCTCTCCATCACTCGGAACAGAAAAGACCACTCCACGCGGTCAAAAGCCTTTTCCGCATCCAATGCCACCAAGACCGCGGGAGTGTTCGTCTTCTGGGCCTTTTCGACTATGTGAACTACTTGCCTGATGTTGTCCGACGTTTGTCTACCCCTAATAAACCCCGTTTGATCGGGGTGGATCAAGCTCGGGAGGACAGGCTCGAGACGGCTCGCTAGAATCTTGGTATATAATTTCGCGTCGACATTCATCAACGCAATCGGGCGATAAGAGGATCTGTCCTCCGGGTTCTTATTTGGTTTAAGAAGAAGGGTGACCTTCGCCTCCTCCATGCTAGGGGAAATCCTACCTGTCCGTCTAAAAGAATTAAACAGCGACGTCAAGTGCGGAACCAGCTGTGAACTAAACAGTTTATAAAATGCAGCGGTAAAACCGTCAGGGCTGGGAGCCTTGTGCACCGGGAGGGCCCCAATTACACTTAGCACTTCCTCAGCCGAGATTTCTTGATCGAGGACTTCCCGGTGCGCCTGCTAAGTTCCCCCAGATCCACCCTCCTTAGGAACTCCTCCTGGGATGCACTCTGAGTGCCCTGGGAGGTGTACAATGACACATAGAATTCTGCAAAAGCCTCCTGGAGTCCCTCCTGCCTAGTAATCCGAGCGCCCGACTCTGACTGCAGCGCTGAAATTGCATTCCTTGCCCTGCTACCCCTTAACAAACGCGCTAACAAAGCATCCGGCTTATTGGCTTTCATGTAAAAATGTTGTCTCGCAGCCAGGAGGGCGCCCTCGGCTTTTTTAGTGCGCAGGAGTTCCAAATGACCCACCGCCCTTCTATAATTCCTCATTGCCGCCCGAGAGGGGATATCACCCGCTGCCTGCCTCGCCACTTCCACCTCAGCTTCCAGCTGAGTTTCTAGGGATTTCAATAATTTCACCCGATGGGCCGCCGCTGCGATTAGTTCCCCCCTAATAGTAGCTTTAAACGCATCCCACCTAATTCCCTCCCCGGTATCCTCCTTCCTATTAATATCGAAAAATAATTTGATCTTTTTCTCAATATCCCCCCTAAACTCCGGGTCCTTCACTACGGCCTCAGAAAATTTCCACCCCCACAGACCCTTTGCCCTCCGGCCCAAGTCTAGTACCATGGAGACCGTTCTATGGTCCGCTATTCCCAACGGCCCTGTCTGTACCTCGCGGATACTACCCACCAGGCCAGCCGAAACCCAAATATAATCTATTCTGGACTGCGATCCATGCACCCCCGATAGGAAGGTGTAGCCTTCCTCCTCTCCCTTGCATTACCTCCAGACATCGCGCAGGCCCATCTGTACAATCCTGTCCCTCGTCCTCGCAGACATCACCGCTCCTCCCCCGTAAGCCCGCTGACGATCCCTGTCCCTCCCCATATCCCATGCAATATTAAGGTTGCCCAAAAGGACGATCTGACCCCATGCCTCATCCTCTAACACCTGCAGGACTCGATGCAAGAATTGTTCCTGACCCAAAGTGGGTCCATACACCACTGCAATTGTGTATTGAGCCTCCTGATACCTCCTCCTCGCTATTAAGTACCTCCCTTCCTTATCCCTAATCACACCACAGACACTGAAATCCACTGTGTTTCGAATGGCCAGGGCCACCCCCATTGCTTTGCTAGGGCCTGAAGCGTGGATCTGATCAAAGCCGCATAGCTTTAGCCTACGCTGATTTCTATGGAGCAAGTGCGTTTCCTGGAGCCCCAGAATATCCAGCCTTTCCTTCTGCGTGAAATGCTCCAACTTCTTTCTCTTGAGAGGGGTATTTAGCCATCTCACGTTATGCGTTAACCACTTAAGTGAGCCCCCGCACCCTGAGCGGGCACTAAGCCCGGCGACCGCCCATTCCCCCTCCCCTCTTCCCTTCCCATCACACCCTCCCCTGAACCCCCCTCTCCCCACCCCTGAAGGATAACTCCTTCCCGCCCCCCCTCCTACCACAGGCATCTCGCCCTTCTCTTTTCCAACATGGCTGCTCCCCCTAAAACCCCAACGCTTTCACCCACCTTATGGAGGCCCACCACCCCTATACTGCCTGAAGCACAGAGGGAGTCGTTCACTCGAGAGCCCTCCCACCTCCAGATTTCCCCGGGCCCAACGGTGCCCTGTCCTTAGGTTCTTTCCGCCGTTTATCCCTTACAGTTGCCAATTCCCAAGGCCTGGATTTAGATCTGTCAACCATGCTTCTTGGACTCGAACTTGAGGGCGCATCTTCTAATTCCACACGCAGCAGATCAGCCCCTTCCTGCAGTGACGTAATGCGCCTCTGGGTACCCTCCCACTCGAAAAGCAAACCAAAAGGAAAAGTCCATTTGTAACGAATCGCTTTACCGTTCAATATCTTCAATAGCGGGCCCATCTGCCTCCTCTTCAGGAGCGTACTGCTCGCCAGATCTTGAAAAAGCGCTATCTGCTGGTCCTCGAACATGATGGGTTCTTTTAATCGTGCTGGTTTGAGGACCGCCTCCTTCTGGGAGTACCTTGCGAAGGCCGCCAGAACGTCCCTCAGCCTCGCTGACTGACCTCTGGGTGCAAGCCCCGTCTGTGCACCCGGTCCAACTCGATCATACCAGGCTCGCACCCGCCCAGGATGTCTGCAAAGATGCCTTGGAGCACCCCTTTTAAGTTCTTATCTTGTACCGTTTCCGGCAACATTTTCACTCTAATGTTGATTCTGCGGGAGCGATTTTCGAAATCCTCCAACTGCGTTTCTAGATTTCTGGCGGCATTATCCAGCCTTTCAATCGCCTCACTATTCACTGTAGCGTCCTTTTCCACTTCCTGGAGGCCTCTCTCCAGAGTATCCGTCCTTTCGCCCAATTGACGCAGATCCTGTTTCATTTCTCCTAAAGCCTCATTGAGATCTGCTCGCATTAACTGGAATTGCTCCTGAAAAGTTTTGGTGAGGTTGCTCTGTAAGGCTTGAAACTCCCCAAGGAATTCTCTCCTATGCAATATTGCTGTGTCCTCTGACGCCCCCTGGGAGGGACCCTCCCCCACCACCTCACCGGGGGCGTCGCTTCCATCCCTGGAGGCCTGCGCCTGCCACAGCCCATGAAGGGTGCCATGATTGTAACCTGGAGCCGGAGGCGGCCTATTCCCCTTCCCCTTGACTTTCATGGACATTCTGCCCTCCCTACCACTTTCCAAGGACTTGTTGCTGCCCCAGTGAGAGCGCTCCGCGGCCAAGCTGGCAGATCATCCCACAACCTGAGACCGCCTCACCACCTCCGCCCGCGCAACACGCCAGAGTCACTCCTAGGACCCCCTTGGATCCTCAGCCACCAGTCCCGCACAACAAGTTGTGAGAGCCCCCTGTCCTCCTCAGGGGCAAGCAGCGTTGTAGCTATACTCCTTTGCCACTCTAATGGCCCGGGTCAGCAAACTTCGCTCCAGTGCTCCTCACACCTTAAGGGCCAATTCTCCGATCTCCGCCAAAGGCCAGCTCACAATGCGTGTGTGGCCGTGGGGGAGGCCAATGCCCTCACTCCTGCGCCGCTGTCATGCCAATGCCCTCACTCCTACGTCGCTGTAGCTCCACCACGAGTCGGCAGGCTGGCGTCCCTCCCCCTCCTACCTCCACTCAGGACTCCGGGACTGCCCCCCCCCCGCGCCGCATGGCGCCAATCAGCCTCTTCACAGGCGAGCCCAGAGGAGGCCCTGCTGTTCGATTTCCCCGGGCCTCCTCCGCCCGCTGCGCTACTCTGATGGCCTCCTCTATCCGCCGAGTCCCCCCAACCCGCGTTTCCGGGGCCTTCCCGGCCCACAGGCTGAGGCGAGTCCCTTCATAGCAGGCGGCGTCCCCTCCGGACAGGGTCCCTCGTCGCTGCAGCCTCCACTCCTACCGGGCCCCAGCCCTCAGAAGGACCGCCGGCAGCGCAGGATCTACTCCCGCCTGCTAAGACCCCGAACGGGCCCTCCTCCACCGCTCTCCGAGCCGGTCCTCTGCAGCCAGACGGCCCGCCGCGGCCCCCGGGCGGGTCACACACCCGGGCAGTACCTCCGCAGGCCCCCGCCCAGCCCTCGGGGGGGGGGGGGGGGCACCGATCCCGCCGGAGCCGGTTCCCGCTCCACTCACACAGCCACTGCTGCCGACTTGGGCCCCGCCTTCCAGGAGAGGCCGATCTACGTCCGGTGACTCCGACGCAGCAGCCACCCTCCCGCTTACGAGCCGCCACGTCTCCGCTACCTCCGTCGCTCGTCCAAACAACAACCGCTTCAATCTCCCACGGATCCCGGAGATCCCGGGCAGCCCGCTTCTCGGCAAACGCTGGGGTGGTGGGCACCTTGTGCAAACGGGACCGGAGAGCGCCGTCGGCACGTCTACTCAGTGCCGGCGGCCATCTTGGAATCATGGATGTTTTTAAGATCTGGGTCCTGGCATTCCAGCAGACCCAAGGGGCTTTAAATGATGAAAGTCTTACCCCATTTGGATCTTCTTTAAGGGTTTTACCTGCAGATCCCTCATGGTACGTGATCAAAGTTTCTCGATCGACTGGTAAGTTATCACCATGTCTGCGAGGTACATAACACAATCAAAGGCTTTTTAATAGATTGGTAAGTTGTTTATTTTGGACCAGTCTTCCAAACTGCATTATGGATAATCCAACCTAATGTTTTTGAAGCTGTTTTAACATAGTCACATGGTTTGAGACCCTGAAGGAGTCATGCAGGTCTGCTTCATACCAGCAGCAGTTGGGTGAGCCCTCAGGCTTAGATACAAGTAAGGCTTGTACCAGCTTGATTTTAGTCTGTACTTAGTAAAGGTAAGTGGAGTTGCCAGTGTATGTTGAGACTAGCTGCTTAAATTTGCGGGATGAATGAACATTGGTGTCGAAAAGAATGCCCAGGTTTCTTTTTTTTAAAAATGTGACACCTTCTGAGGATCTGCCAAAGAGAAACGTCATTTTAATGGGTGCAGGTTAGGTGTGGGGGTACAAGTACCTCCATTTTATCCCCATTCAAAGGGAGTTATTACCCATTGCCAATGTGGATCGATGAGAGGCAGTTCTTTATTTGGTCACTTTGTTTGTTTTTGGTCTGCATAGAGTTGGAATTGGTAGTAAACTTTGAAATTGTTTTTGCTACAGTGCAGAGGAGGGCACTGGACAACCAATGAGATAAGGTAATCCCACAGGTACCCTAGAGGAGAGTACCCAAGAAGTCACATGAAACTGATGGGAGTATTACTTTACTGGAGCGCTCTAAAAGAAATTATTCCATCCAGAGTCTTACTTTGCTGGAGCGCTCCAGCATTGCTCTAAATAGAGGAGTGTTTCATTCTCAGATACATGGAAAGAGAGCAGAATGTGTACAAGATATGAGCATGAGGACGATTGCACATTGGAGAAAACAGTAATTAGTGTACAAAAGTAATACCAAGAAAGGACTCAAAATGCTCCATGGGTGTGAAACAGAAGAGTAAAGACATGCGCATTGAGCAGCTGAGCAGACTTCACCTTATCAAAGAAGCGGCTGAGTTTGACTGCGTTGGAGGATCCCGCCGCTAGGTATCGGGTGTTCGTGCAGTCCTGCAAATAGAGAACACATCAACATTGTGCAATGCTTGCAGTAACCCATTAACTTGTTATCAGAGAGAACCAAGGTCAGGTGTGATGCCCAGCAGCAGATGCCTCAACCCTTTGGCCAATATGTGGACATGCAGATGTGTGCAGGGTCGTAGGAACTCATTGATTCTCACTGATGCTGGAGGGAGGGGCCAGGAAACAGACTACCGACAGGGTCCACCATCCTGTGCCACTGCACATCATCAGCACTGGCTGGGAGGCAACATCCTGGAGACCCCCACAACTAGCGCAAAGCCTAGTGTTATGCCATGCCATCCCATCTGCTTGGCCACCAAAGTTTTTTTTCCTTTATCTGATTTTTGTATTCTTATTATGCTTTCTGTGTAGGTTCTGCTCTAACTGTGCATGAGCAATTGACTACCAAAAGTTACCTTTTTGTTAAATCTGGCACCTCTACGCTCTCATCTGTTGCCCAACAATGGCAGACTTGCCATTTTGCTAAAGCCTCTGAAAAGTGTGAGAAACCCGACGCTGTTCTCCCACCTACTCGCCTGGGATCTTCGATTCAGGTGGCCTGGGAAGGGCCATCTCTTTTGGATTACGACCCTGGGGGTGGATAAGCGAGGGAGGATCATCCGAGTGTAGGGTCTTGGGGGATTGGGAGGAGAATACCAGAGGAAGAGACATGGTTTTCCCCCTTTCCTAATTGTACCCCAACCCACTGTCCCACTCTCACCGCATCTCTCCCGCCCCATTTCCAATAAGTACTGGGACGAGGGAGAGGCGATCAGGAGCAATGAGAATTAGCCATAGAAACAACATAGGGATACAAAGTGAGGCTTACCAACTATCACCCTTGAATTGTTCCACTAATAGTCAGGCAAGGTCAGATACTTTTCCCCACCTGTGCACACCTGACTCCAATTGACTCACCTGCAGTATAAAAAGGGTGGATCTGACAGAAGCATTGAGCGAGTGGGGTTGCTGGATGGAACCAGGAGGCCAAGGATCTGAAGGCTGGAACGAGAGGAGCCCAGAGGAGAGGAGCCCAGAAGGACCAGTGGAGTGCGGGACGCCGAGATGCTGGCCCAGTGTGTGTGAGGGGCTGCAGCGTGACGAGGAAGCCATGCCTCCAGGAAGCCGGACCCGGACGGGAGGCAGTCTATTGGCCTTGTTTAAGCCAGTGCACGTTCCCCTGGGACGTGTGCGGGTACTAGAGGTGCCTGAGGGGTAGGGGGTGAGACCCTGACCTCGACCCAAACACATTGTCCTGCTCGCCAGCGCTGCACTATTATTGGTGAGTTTCGTCTACCAGAAAGAAACTCAGTAGCGTCCGGGTGGCTGGAGCGGGAGCAGGACCGTTGAGAGAAGTGAACAGGCTGGTGAGCGAAAGCGGGAAAAAGCAAAACAATGCAAGAGAAAGGGAAAAGCAAAGCAAGCAAAGGATGAAAACTGGAAAGTGGGAAGAAAGTAATATGGAGTAAAAGAAAAAGGCGCTAGAGGCGCAGAAACAAAAGGGAGACAGAGCAAGCGCGCTGGCCGCGCGGAAATAGCCAACAGTGGGTGCGAGCGACACAAAAACAAGGAAAAGGGTGCAAGCGACCTGAAACCGAGAAAGACAACTAAGAAACAGACAGAAGGAAACAGACAGCCAGTGAGAAAGAGTGTGCAAGTGACCCGACACAAATAGAGAGAGTGCAAGAAGCACGTTAATGGGAAAATGAAGGTGAATGAGAGCATGGTAAAAAGCAAAAAGAAGTGTACAAGAGGCCTAGAAAAGTGGAACGAAGCTCCAAGTGTACACAACAGAAAACAAGGTGTGCAGGAAGCACAGTAACGTGAAAGAGAACAGAGTGAAAGAGACACTGAGGAAGAGAAGGTGCCAGAGAATAAGGAGAGAGGCTAGAGGTCAGAGTGGTCGCACCTGGGAGGAGTAAGGATCCGAGCGTTCTCAGAAGTCTCTGATACTACCCCTATGAAAGACCTGTACAGTGAAAGGTACATCCTAACAAGGAGGAACCTTTTGTTTGTTGAACTGCGTAAAGAGGAGTCTCGACTTGGGGAAGGGAACCCTAAAGAGGCCCACTAAAGACATTGTTGAACTTTTTGACAAGAGGCCTAGACTTGGGGAAGGGAGTCCTGAGAGGCCTAACAGGAACTCGGTATTTTTGTTTGGAACGGGAAGGATGAAATCTTGGGGAAGGGAACCCCAAGAGACCCGGAGACATTGTGACAATATTGACTTACGGCAAGAGCTCTGCATGAAAGGTTCCAAGGTCAACCTTTTTGAGTTGAAATATCTTGAACTGGCATTTGGTAAGACTACCTGAAACCAGCTGTGGGTTACATTACATTTTGAGTCACCATTTGTACTTTAAGAAGATCCCCATCACATTTGGTTTAAGAGTGAGGGCAAGCATAGGTTTGGACACAGATGAACTTTGGCTTTCAGACACCGACGGCCCTTAGAAGCATCGGTTGAGGGAACAAACCCCTTACAGTTAGGTCCAGATAGGCATTCCACCAAACCCACACTGTTTGATAATAAAGGTTTTCAAACTGTTACTTTGAGTCTGTGCCTCTCTTGATACCATGCCTGTCTCACACAAGTTTGTATCCCATGTGTGGGATGCATGTACTCTGCAACACCATACTCCTTTTGCATCTGCACACTGTGATGAATCAGTAATGATTCCACCCCCGACCCCCAGAACCTCAACCTGGGACCTTCCTCATGTGGCCAGGGGAAAGCAGACGCTTCCTGATCCCGACCCTGGAGGAAATGAACACTCCCCTGTTTAACCTTCCCCATAACCCTTATCTTTTGCTGGCTTGTTGCAAAATAGAAAGCGTTAGAAAACCTAACTTTGTTGCTAGGGACTTCAAGTGCCATTATTTCCTCAGTACTGGTACGAGGAAGGCGTATGCAGAGCAACACTACTGTGGGAGTGATCTCCTAATTAGTGTAAATGATTTACACCTGAAGGGGACTGGGAGGCTTAAAAAGTCTCCTCAGGTGCAGGCATTAGAGAAGGAGGGAGAGGATGTTGAGCAGAGGAAGAAGAAGAAGCCGCGCCCGCCGAGATAGCAGCTGAGAGGGAAGTCAGTGGCGAGAGAAGATGCCGGGACCACGGAAACGCCAGAAGCTGTGGCTGGTCCTAAGAGAGAGAGTCTTAGCCTATGACTCTCCCTGTTGCAGAGGTTGTGCAGTAGGTAGCGTGAAGATAAGACACTTTTTTGCATTGTGCAGAGTTTGCTCAGCGGGAAGCAGCGGTAGTGAGGAAAGTGTTCCCTCTTTGGAGGTTCCAGGTGGCAGTGTTGCATCTAGCCCTCTTAGGAGCAAAGGATGCTCCAATCTCCAGTGGCGTGAGCAGAGGATGACCAGAGGAAGCTGTCTACCCGGCCGCAAGGCACCACAAGTAACGAAGGCCTGCGAATACCGAGCAGAGTGTAATGGAGCGACTTACCCAGTGGGTCCACAGCTTGTAATTGATTCCGGGGCCGCTCTAACACTGTCCGCGTTTTCATGGCAGGCTGCTTCACTCGCGGGTGAGCAAAAGCAACAGTAGCAGTAATGTTGAATACCGAACTGTACGAAACCAGCAAAAGTGGTACTTCTTAAAACAAAGTGACTGTATAAATAAGTGCATGAGTGTGTGGAAGAACCCCATGGGAAAGCTATAAACAGTTTGAAAGCTGACAAGCAACACCCAAGCCAAGAGTGTAATACCAACCAACAATACCAGACCAGTATACCAAACAGTACTCAAGGCAAGAGGGGAGGATTGAACGGCTTAATGATTGTGAGATTTACTGCTTATGTGCTATCACATATAGATTTCCAGGTTGTAGAAACCTTCATTGCCAAAGCTAAGTTAGAGGCTACCTGTTGGTCATTACTTGGTTGTTGGTACAGAGGGGGAAGAAAGGTGGCAAACAGGCTGCCCTTCTGGAGAAGGTTATCCAGAGGGAGACGAGCATAACTGCCCAGAAGTCTTAAAGAGCAGTCACGTGGTTCCTTGTTTTCCCCATACATGGTATAAAGTTTGGTGTTAAAGAAACCTAATGAAGTTGTGGCTTTCTAAAGTTGGGAATGACTACTGAAGTACTTTTCTGTTCTCATTGTTGAACCAGTCGGGCAGGTGAGTATACCCGTGGGGCAAAACGTTGTTGCATTAAAGAGCCTGGCAAAGTAAGGAGCCAGATAGTAGTTGATGAAAGTGCTGAACTGTGGTTAGAACAATTCATGTTGACTCATAATATTTGAAGAAGAATTGTTAAAGCTGGTTTAAGAAAAACTACAGTTCTTTCCTTTGAAACCAAAATTGCAGTAAACCATTCTGACAAATACATTTGTTGTTTCTACCAAGATGACACCTGTTCTTACTCCAAGAGTAGGAAAAGTTGATTTCTTTCTGAAGCCAGAGCACTGTGACAATTATCCTGGCAAACATAAGTATTGTTGCTTGCTTGGAGAAAACAAACGTGAGACAGTTCTTATTGAAGGAGGAGTGGGAGCTTGTGATTCCTTGAGACACTTTAATTAAGCAACTGAACTTTGTGTGATTGAGGATCAAGTGTTATGAACTGTATTGGAACTATGTGCTAAACCGGATTTCTTCGTTTCCTTTGAACTGTGTAGAAGATGGAAGGATGGACCTCTTTACCAGAATGAGAATAATGATTGGACGACGCAATAGATCTTACTGCTGGCCGAACGTGTGCACTGCTGCTCGAGAGATGTACAATTGTCACGTGCCTCTAAAAAGCCTCAGATGATGCTCTAGGCGAGTACGTCTGAATTCTGTCCAGGAGAATGGAGCCATTAAGCCAGGAAGAAAGTGAAATAAAGGGCACTATCCATCTTGTGTCCGTCATTGTGCAGGACGATTTTTTGTTTTGTACCCAACATAAGCAACAAAAAGCCAGGAGAAAGATGACAGCGCCTTGATTCTGTTGATCTTATAGCAGGCAAGATAGCTCACAGAGGTAAGCGCTCCCTCTGAGATCAGTGTTGAGCCTGCAGGACACAGGTTTGAATCCAGGAAGGGTCCACTCCGCCCTTTATACTTCCTTGGTCAAAAAATAGAAAAAAAAAAAAGCAATGAAGAGGGCAGATAATAACAACAGAGAAGCCATTCTCGAGCAAAACCCAAGAGAGAAAAATAAAGACAACTTAGTGTTTGTCAACACTTTTAGTAATCTATCTAATAGAATTCAAAAAATAATCCACCGTAATTGGGGGATTCTTGAGAAAGGCGAAGTACCTCTGCAGAGACCGTTGATGGCATTCCGACGAAGTAGATCTATAAAAGATCAGGTTATGCGGAATGATATTACTAAACAGATCAAACCACAAATGACACTAATAGAGACCTGTGGGATGCGAGCCCCAGAAGGGCATTACCCATGTGGATCGTGTACCTGTTGCCAACAGACAAAAAAAAACATGGAAATCGATCTAGGTCTAAAGAACCCTTGGAAGCAGAAAGTTCTGACTAATTGCAACTCGGTGTTTGTTGTATATGTCATCTGGTGCCCCTGTAATAAGATATATATAGGGAAGACGGAAAGAAAAATTAAAATCCGTATCACAGAGCATAAAAGCTGCATAAGAAATAGAGTCCATTCGGCTCCCCTTGTGGGACATTTCATTGAAACGTACACAAAGTAGAGGAACTAAGATGGTCTGTGGTCTATGTGGTTAGACCGACGAACGATTTGAACCTTGACAGGAGAAAGTTAGCACAGAAAGAAAAAGAATTAATTTTTCTCACAAATAGTACAGAATTGGGACTGAACGAGAAGAGTGAATAAATAAAATCAACTCTGGCCTGTGCTGTTTTATGTACAACCTCTCTAGGATGACTGTGAAGAAATAAACGACCAAGAGTAAGGTCCAACAGGAAGTAGGAAACAGTCAATGTGGTATAGCCAGTTTTGTAAGGGAACCCTAAAATCCACTCCCATGGGTCCCCCATCCATATTCAAATGACTCAATCAGGAATATCAGTACTGGTTGTTTGTCGTGCACATACCCCCGTGAATATCATACGATCACGACTACAATGTGGGGAAATGCCGTGGCGCGGTGTTGGTGACCCGCCAGTCAAATAACAAATGACATTAACCATCGAGTTGAAACAATGTTAAGCGAACGTTAAGAAAAAATGAGCGGTGTAGGATGTTTGGACATTAAAACTAAACCAACGATACTTACGTAGCGGGAAATATGTGTTAGCCAATCGCGATGGAGTTTTGGCTGCCGACTTCAATAGAAACCATGAGGTTTTCCCGTGCGGTGGGATGATGTAGCGACCACATTTGGCTGGGCTAGGTGGGGGCCGAAGGCAAGATAGGTTATGACATAGTCTTTAAAGAGAAAGAGACCATTAAGGTGCCGCCTCCCGATCACGTGACTAATTGGTCATGTGGGGCGCGAAATCCAATAAAAAGCGAGAGAACGTAATGAGAACAGGTAGAAACGGACACCAAGCGGAGATAGGAGTGTGACTTGAGAGAGAGGACAGCCACATGTGAGCAGCGGCTGTAACCCCGTACAAGGCGGCAAAGGCAAGCTCGTTAAAGGTAAGAGCATAAAGCCTTTTGGCGATATCCCCACTCTAATTTTAAACGAACAGCGGTACGAAGAAGAATCACGACCGAGTACCTGATGTGCCTCTCTCCATTCTAGAAAACGATATATAGAGTCGTCCCATCCCACGTGAGAAAATCTAGAAGATTTATCTAAATGAGGAGCGGCACGGGATAAAGTCAACTATTAAATAGAACAGGAATCCACAAAGTAATCACGCTAGGTCAGTATAAAGATATGCAGGGTAGTTTTGAGCACGATGAACTGACAAATAGAATAAACATCAAGCCAGGCTACGCCAATTGGTTCACCTGTGACTTTGTCTTAAATAGGAATGCCTCCCAGTGATCGCAGATAGTGGTATCCAGTTGAGAGCCAAGCACACCCCAACATCAGACAGACTTTAACTAGGAAGAGGATTGTAAATCGAGGGGGACCCCCCCAAGAAGACACATAAGAAGAAGTCAGCCTGTAGAAGGTAAAGCAAATTCATAGACATACTTGGACAACTTAACTGTACCGCATGATTGGGTTAATTGATTATAAAGTTGTGAAATACTCAGTGTCGTAGTTAAAGATTAGACCTGAAGTGATAACAGCATGGATTTGGTCTTGAAGGACCT
This sequence comes from Ambystoma mexicanum, assembly GCF_040938575.1. Taxonomy (NCBI): domain Eukaryota; kingdom Metazoa; phylum Chordata; class Amphibia; order Caudata; family Ambystomatidae; genus Ambystoma; species Ambystoma mexicanum. The sequence continues at coordinate 87,998,721 of NC_090939.1, read as the reverse complement.
AGTTGCAGATAGGGGTGGAGGTGTGAAGATATAACAGATGTAAAGAAGGTGATGGTCTAAGTAATGACACCCTTCCGCTGATGATTGACACATAGCAGGTTGTGCATAATATAAATGTCGACCGGGATATTATCTCGAATACTAAATTTCGATTATCCCACACTTGCTTCCCACAGTGTATTCGTTTTGAAGGTTGGACCCTAAAGAAAAGTGCGATGGGATCTCATTGAAAGGTGACTCTGCAAGAAATTAAGTCTACAAGAAGACTGATACGATTGTGCATTTAATTGAATGTTGTGTACATTTTACCCCTGAAGAATTTCCTTGTCAATAGTGTGTAAGTGTGTAAGGAATGAAACATGTCGGGTATGGTATGGATGTGGTATGAAAGTAAGCATGATTTTTAGGAAGAATAAGTGAAAGGTTTTTACGGACTGGGTTGCTTGTCTCGACGATAGGGGTGAGCAACTTGTAGATCCAGGTTAAGAGATGAATTTTTGTTAATTGTTAAATGGTCAACTGTTACATGAGATTAAATGTACACAACGATATTGCATGGTAATGGTGCAGATATTGTGATTTGCATACTATCAGAAATACTCCTTTTTAAAAAAGATTTAAAAATTGGAACTGTGAAGAAGAAAAGATAAAAGAAAAAATTTTTACAGTTGAAATATGAAAAATAAAATACTATTTTTTTATACAATGTGGTGTAGTATGAGAATTTAATGGCTATTAACCTCATACAGTAAGGTTCAACCAAATATGGACTTGGGGAAGCAAGGGACCGAGTGAACATTGTGTATTGTTCAAAAAATAGAGCACCATTAACTTGGGCAATAACAATACTGAATGGATACACTTTGAAGGACAGATTATTAAGGGGGCACTTGGCAGAGGACACAGGTAAGGGAGGTAAGCCCAAACACTCAGCGCGTCATGTGGAGCAGATAGGCCTGCACGGTCAGCTCCCCACCAAACGTCTGAAGGGAGAGACCCTGAAATGGTGGGGGTGTAGAGAAGGGGGTTCAGAAACTGACCCATCTGCTGCACGATCTGATGGGGAGAGTAGGACTGAAGCAGTATCAATGCATGAGCCCACGAGGTCCGAGAACCTCTAACCAAGAGGCCCATGCTTGCGATCACATAATGAACATGACCATTACCATGTGCCTGATGGAGATCACTCGACATTACCATGCGCCGGGTGGAGATCACTCGCCATTACCATGCGCCGGGTGGAGATCACTCGCCATTACCATGCGCCGGGTGGAGATCACTCGCCATTACCATGCGCCGGGTGGAGATCACTCGCCATTACCATGTGCCGGATGGAGATCACTTGCCATTGCCATGTGCCGGATGGAGATCACTCGCCATGAGATCACTCACCATTACCATGTGCCTGATGGAGATCACTCTCCATTACCATGTGCCTGGTGGAGATCACTCGCCATTACCATGTGCCTGGTGATCACTCTCCATTACCATGTGCCTGGTGGAGATCACTCTCCATTACCATGTGCCTGGTGGAGATCACTGGCCCTTACCATGTGTCTGGTGGAGATCACTCGCCATTACCATGTGCCGGATGGAGATCACTCGTCATTACCATGTGCCGGGTGGAGATCACTGACCATTACCATGTGCCTGATGGAGATCACTCGCCATTACCATGTGCCTGATGGAGATCACTCGCCATTACCATGTGCCTGATGGAGATCACTCGACATTACCATGCGCCGGGTGGAGATCACTCGCCATTACCATGCGCCGGGTGGAGATCACTCGCCATTACCATGCGCCGGGTGGAGATCACTCGCCATTACCATGTGCCGGATGGAGATCACTTGCCATTGCCATGTGCCGGATGGAGATCACTCGCCATGAGATCACTCACCATTACCATGTGCCTGATGGAGATCACTCTCCATTACCATGTGCCTGGTGATCACTCTCCATTACCATGTGCCTGGTGGAGATCACTCTCCATTACCATGTGCCTGAGGGAGATCACTGGCCATTACCATGTGCCGGATGGAGATCACTCGCCATTACCATGTGCCGGATGGAGATCACTCGTCATTACCATGTGCCGGGTGGAGATCACTGACCATTACCATGTGCCTGATGGAGATCACTCGCCATTACCATGTGCCTGATGGAGATCACTCGCCATTACCATGTGCCTGATGGCGATCACTGGCCATTACCATGTGCCTGATGGAGATCACTCGACATTACCATGCGCCGGGTGGAGATCACTCACCATTACCATGCGCCGGGTGGAGACACTCGCCATTACCATGCGCCGGGTGGAGATCACTCGCCATTACCATGCGCCGGATGGAGATCACTCGCCATTACCATGTGCCGGATGGAGATCACTTGCCATTGCCATGTGCCGGATGGAAATCACTCGCCATGAGATCACTCACCATTACCATGTGCCTGATGGAGATCACTCTCCATTGCCATGTGCCTGGTGGAGATCACTCGCCATTACCATGTGCCTGGTGATCACTCTCCATTACCATGTGCCTGGTGGAGATCACTCTCCATTACCATGTGCCTGAGGGAGATCACTGGCCCTTACCATGTGCCTGGTGGAGATCACTCTCCATTACCATGTGCCTGGTGGAGATCACTCTCCATTACCATGTGCCTGGTGGAGATCACTCTGCATTACCATGTGCCTGATGGAGATCACTCTCCATTACCATGTGCCTGATGGAGATCACTCTCCATTACCATTTGCCTGATGGAGATCACTCTCCATTACCATGTGCTTGAGGGAGATCACTCTCCATTACCATGTGCCTGGGGGAGATCACTCTCCATTACCATGTGCCTGGTGAAGATCACTCGGCATTACCATGTGCCTGATGGAGATCACTCGGCATTACCATGTGCCTGATGGAGATCACTGGCCATTACCATGTGCTTGGTGGAGATCACTCGCCATTACCATGTGCCTGGTGGAGATCACTGGCCATTACCATGTGCCTGATGGAGATCACTGGCCATTACCATGTGCCTGGTGGAGATCACTGGCCATTACCATGTGCCTGGTGGAGATCACTCGCCATTACCATGCGCCTGATGGTGATCACTCGGCATTACCATGTGCCTGATGGAGATCACTCGGCATTACCATGTGCCTGATGGAGATCACTCGCCCTTACCATGTGCCTGGTGATCACTCTCCATTACCGTGTGCCGGATGGAGATCACTCGCCATTACCATGTGCCGGATGGAGATCACTTGTCATTACCATGTGCCTGATGGAGATCACTCGGCATTAACATGTGCCTGGTGATCACTCTCCATTACCATGTGCCAGATGGAGATCATTCGCCATTACCATGTGCCTGGTGGATATCGCTGGCCATTACCATGTGCCTGATGGAGATCACTCGCCATTACCATGTGCCTGATGGAGATCCCTCGCCATTACCATGTGCCTGATGGAGATCACTGGCCATTACCATGTGCCTGATGGAGATCCGTCGCCATTACCATGTGCCATTACAATGTGCCTGATGGAGATCACTGGCCATTACCATGTGCCTGGTAGAGATCACTCGCCATTACCCTGTGCCTGGTAGAGATCACTCGCCATTACCATGTGCCTGGTGGAGATCACTCGCCATTACCATGTGCCTGGTGGAGATCACTGGCCATTACCATGTGCCGGATGGAGATCACTGGCCATTACCATGTGCCTGATGGAGATCACTGGCCATTACCATGTGCCTGATGGAGATCACTGGCCATTACCATGTGCCTGGTGGAAATCACTGGCCATTACCATGTGCCTGGCGGAGATCACTCTCCATTACCATGTGCCTGATGGAGATCACTCGCCATTACCCTGTGCCTGGTGGAGATCACTGTCCATTACCATGTGCCTGATGGAGATCACTGTCCATTACCATGTGCCTGGTGGAGATCACCCGCCATTACCATGTGCCGGGTGGAGATCACCGGCCATTACCATGTGCCTGATGGAGATCACTCGGCATTACCATGTGCCTGATGGAGATCACTGGCCATTACCATGTGCTTGGTGGAGATCACTCGCCATTACCATGTGCCTGGTGGAGATCACTCTCCATTACCATGTGCCTGATGGAGATCACTCTCCATTACCATGTGCCTGGTGGAGATCACTGGCCATTACCATGTGCCTGGTGGAGATCCCTCGCCTTACCATGTGCCTGGTGGAGATCACTCGCCATTACCATGTGCCTGATGGTGATCACTCGCCATTACCATGTGCCTGATGGAGATCACTCGCCCTTACCATGTGCCTGGTGATCACTCTCCATTACCATGTGCCGGATGGAGATCACTCGCCATTACCATGTGCCGGATGGAGATCACTCGTCATTACCATGTGCCTGATGGAGATCACTCGGCATTACCATGTGCCGGATGGAGATCACTCGCCATTACCATGTGCCGGATGGAGATCACTCGCCATTACCATGTGCCGGATGGAGATCACTCGTCATTACCATGTGCCGGGTGGAGATTACTGACCATTACCATGTGCCTGATGGAGATCACTCGCCATTACCATGTGCCTGATGGCGATCACTGGCCATTACCATGTGCCAGATGGAGATCACTCGCCATTACCATGCACCTGGTGGAGATCACTCGGCATTACCATGCGCCTAATGGAGATCACTCGCCATTACCATGTGCCTGATGGTGATCACTCGCCATTACCATGTGCCTGATGGAGATCACTCGTCATTACCATGCGCCTGATGGAGATCACTCGGCATTACCATGTGCCTGATGGAGATCACTCGCCTTTACCATGTGCCTGATGGAGATCACTGGCCATTACCATGTGCCAGATGGAGATCACTCGCCATTACCATGCACCTGGTGGAGATCACTCGGCATTACCATGTGCCTAATGGAGATCACTCGCCATTACCATGTGCCTGATGGTGATCACTCGGCATTACCATGTGCCTGATGGAGATCACTCGCCCTTACCATGTGCCTGGTGATCACTCTCCATTACCATGTGCCGGATGGAGATCACTCGCCATTACCATGTGCCGGATGGAGATCACTCGTCATTACCATGTGCCTGATGGAGATCACTCGGCATTACCATGTGCCTGATGGAGATCACTCGCCATTACCATGTGCCGGATGGAGATCACTCGTCATTACCATGTGCCGGGTGGAGATCACTGACCATTACCATGTGCCTGATGGAGATCACTCGCCATTACCATGTGCCTGATGGAGATCACTCGCCATTACCATGTGCCTGATGGCGATCACTGGTCATTACCATGTGCCAGATGGAGATCACTCGCCATTACCATGCACCTGGTGGAGATCACTCAGCATTACCATGTGTCTAATGGAGATCCCTCGCCATTACCATGTGCCTGATGGAGATCATTCGCCATGTGCCTGATGGAGATCACTCGCCATTACCATGTGCCTGGTGGAGATCACTCGCCATTACCATGTGCCTGGTGGAGATCACTCGCCATTACCATGTGCCTGATGGAGATCACTCGCCATTACCATGTCCTTGATGGAGATCACTCGCCATTACCATGCACCTGGTGGAGATCCCTCGCCATTACCATGTGCCTGACGGAGATCATTCGCCATGTGCCTGATGGAGATCACTCGCCATTACCATGTGCCTGATGGAGATCATTCGCCATTACCATGTGCCTGATGGAGATCACTCGCCATTACCATGTGCCTGATGGAGATCACTCGCCATTACCATGTGCCTGATGGAGATCACTCGCCATTACCATGTGCCTGATGGAGATCACTCGCCATTACCATGTGCCTGATGGAGATCACTGGCTGTCAGGACCCAGGCAAGTGTTGGGGTGGTGGCTGGGAGAAAGACCCCAAGATTGGGTTCTGGAGGGAGGTGGGGGCCTCTCAGGCATCCAGCAGGCTTTGCAAGACGTGTTCTCCACCCCTTTTGCAGGTCTCGAGACCAGGGGTGGAGAACAGCCAAGAAACTATGTTTCCCAGCACTCCCTGCAAGCCACATGGTGACAGGACAGAGAACCATGCCCGCGCTAGCGCGCATGCGTGAGCCGCGCCCCACGAGCACGCTCGCAATCCTGACCGGCAACCTGAGCAGAGTGTTTCCAAAGAGCTCCGGTCGGCAAGCCTCAGCGGGGCACTCGCCCGCCTGAAAGCAAACCCCAGACCCTGCGTCACAGTCAAGATAAGTAGCCTACTGCGTTAACGTGTTGCGCAGCGGCTAACTGCATGGAAGGGATTTCCCTAAACTAATGCAAACATCACGAAACCAAGTCGCGTGCAAAATGAAACTAACTTTGGGGCACGTAATACTAATCCTGCATGGGCAGTGCTCACATAACTACCGCATGTATTCCGGGGACACAGTGTTGTCCGGACTCCTCGGGTCTCTGTGAGGCGGTCGCTCAGCACAGGCAGGCCAAGCTTTGCACGAGTAACCCTTCGAGGGTAGGACTAGTGTACGCAACCATACTGACATTTCTTTTGTTGTTCTTAGTGAAAGACGACTTTGCAGAACAGCGTGTGAACTGAACGGCAAGCGGCAGAAGCCACAGACGACTTCTGAGGACGAAGCTAAGTCCATGTTTAAGTTTCTTTGTTGCCTCTAACGAAAGGGGGAGTCTACTGGGTTAAGTGTTATTGGAGCAGGAATCTTACATGAAGTAATGTGAGAACAGTCTTTATTGCTCTGTGAACATTGGTGGCATGCTTTCTGGTACAGGGGAATCTTACATGAAGCAATGTGAGAAAAGTCTTATTGCTCTGCTAATATTGGTGATAAACTTTCTGGTATAAGGGCATCTAGACAACTGGTTGGAGCTCCAGCACAAAGGCTCCCATATCAGTGCACACCGAATGATGTGTAGTGTGTAGGAGAAGGAAGCAAGAGCCAAGGAGCATGTTACCCTAATTCCCCCATTCCTATCCACAACTCCTTCCTACCCCTTTATCCGGGGATTCTAAAACCCCCCCTACCTATCCACTCCACGGACCCTAACCCTCTTTCCCCGAAGGGTCGCGGAAGTCTGTGGTGGTATAAACTCCAGACCCCAAGACCCAACGGGAAGGGAGGCGTTTGTGCTGCCTCTGCGCCAGAAGAAGAAGGCTGAAGGCTCTGACACTGGCCATTACCATGTGCCATTACCATGTCCCTGATGGAGATGGAGATCACTGGCCATTACCATGTGCCGGATGGAGATCACTCCATTACCATGTGCCTGGTGGAGATCGCTGGCCATTACCATGTGCCTGATGGAGATCACTCGCCATTACCATGTGCCTGATGGAGATCCCTCGCCATTACCATGTGCCATTACCATGTGCCTGATGGAGATCAGTGGCCATTACCATGTGCCTGATGGAGATCCCTCGCCATTACCATGTGCCATTACAATGTGCCTGATGGAGATCACTGGCCATTACCATCTGCCTGGTGGAGATCACCCGCCATTACCATGTGCCGGGTGGAGATCACCGGCCATTACCATGTGCCTGATGGAGATCACGCGCCATTACCATGTGCCTGATGGAGATCACTGGCCATTACCATGTGCCTGATGGAGATCACTGGCCATTACCATGTGAATGATGGAGATCACTGGCCATTATCATGTGCCTGGTGGAAATCACTGGCCATTACCATGTGTCTGGCGGAGATCACTCTCCATTACCATGTGCCTGATGGAGATCACTCGCCATTACCATGTGCCTGGTGGAGATCACTCTCCATTACCCTGTGCCTGGTGGAGATCACTCGCCATTACCATGTGCCTGGTGGAGATCACTCGCCATTACCATGTGCCGGATGGAGATCACTGGCCATTACGATGTGCCTGATGGAGATCACTGGCCATTACCATGTGTCTGGTGGAGATCACTCGCCATTACCATGTGCCTGATGGAGATCACTCGCCATTACCATGTGCCTGGTGGAGATCACTGTCCATTACCATGTGCCTGGTGGAGATCACCCGCCATTACCATGTGCCGGGTGGAGATCACCGGCCATTACCATGTGCCTGATGGAGATCACTCGGCATTACCATGCGCCTGATGGAGATCACTCGGCATTACCATGTGCCTGATGGAGATCACTCGGCATTACCATGTGCCTGATGGAGATCACTGGCCATTACCATGTGATTGGTGGAGATCACTCGCCATTACCATGTGCCTGGTGGAGATCACTCTCCATTACCATGTGCCTGATGGAGATCACTCGCCATTACCATGTGCCTGATGGAGATCCCTCGCCATTACCCTGTGCCATTACTCTCCATTACCCTGTGCCTGGTGGAGATCACTCGCCATTACCATGTGCCTGATGGAGATCACTCGCCATTACCATGTGCCTGGTGGAGATCACTCGCCATTACCATGTGCCTGGTGGAGATCACTCGCCATTACCATGTGCCTGGGGGAGATCACTGGCCATTACCATGTACCTGGTGGAGATCACTGGCCATTACCATGTGCCTGGTGGAGATCACTGGCCATTACCATGTACCTGGTGGAGATCACTGGCCATTACCATGTACCTGGTGGAAATCACTGGCCATTACCATGTGCCTGGTGGAGATCACTGGCCATTACCATGTGCCTGGTGGAGATCACTGGCCATTACCATGTGCCTGGTGGAGATCACTGGCCATTACCATGTGCCTGATGGAGATCACTCTCCATTACCATGTGCCTGGTGGAGATCACTCGTCATTACCATGTGCCTGGTGGAGTTCACTCTCCATTACCATGTGCCTGGTGGGGTTCACTCGCCATTACCATGTGCCTGGTGGAGTTCACTCTCCATTACCATGTGCCTGGTGGAGTTCACGCTCCATTACCATGTGCCTGGTGGAGATCACTCGTCATTACCATGTGCCTGGTGGAGATCACTCGCCATTACCATGTGCCTGATGGAGAGTTGTGCCTGATGGAGATCACTCTCCATTACCATGTGCCTGGTGGAGATCACTCGGCATTAACATGTGCCTGATGGAGATCACTCTCCATTACCATGTGCCTGATGGAGATCACTCGGCATTACCATGTGCCTGGTGGAGATCACTCTCCATTACCATGTGCCTGGTGGAGATCACTCGCCATTACCATGTGCCTGATGGAGATCATCCGCCATGTGCCTGATGGAGATCACTCGCCATTACCATGTGCCTGATGGAGATCACTCGCCATTACCATGTGCCTGATGGAGATCAATCGCCATTACCATGTGCCTGGTGGAGATCACTCGCCATTACCATGCGCTTGATGGAGATCACTCGCCATTACCATGCGCCTGGTGGAGATCACTCGCCATTACCATGTGCCTGGTGGAGATCACTCGGCATTACCATGTGCCTGATGGAGATCACTCGGCATTACCATGTGCCTGATGGAGATCACTCGCCATTAACATGTGCCTGATGGAGATCACTCTCCATTACCATGTGCCTGATGGAGATCACTCGGCATTACCATGTGCTTGATGGAGATCACTCTCCATTACCATGTGCCTGGTGGAGATCACTCGCCATTACCATGTGCCTGATGGAGATCATTCGCCATGTGCCTGATGGAGATCACTCGCCATTACCATGTGCCTGGTGGAGATCACTCGCAATTACCATGTGCCTGGTGGAGATCACTCACAATTACCATGTGCCTGATGGAGATCACTCGCCATTACCATGTGCCTGATGGAGATCACTCGCCATTACCATGTGCTTGATGGAGATCACTCGCCATTACCATGCGCTTGATGGAGATCACTCGGCATTACCATGTGCCTAATGGAGATCACTCGGCATTACCATGTGCCTGGTGGAGATCACTCGCCATTACCATGTGCATGGTAGAGATCACTCGCCATTACCATGTGCCTGATGGAGATCACTCGCCATTACCATGTGCCTGATGGAGATCACTCGCCATTACCATGTGCCTGGTGGAGATCACTCGCCATTACCATGTGCATGGTAGAGATCACTCGCCATTACCATGTGCCTGATGGAGATCACTCGCCATTACCATGTGCCTGATGGAGATCACTCGCCATTACCATGTGCCGGATGGAGATCACTCGCCATTACCATGTGCCTGGTGGAGATCACTGGCCATTACCATGTGCCTGGTGGAGATCACTCGCCATTACCATGTGCCTGGTGGCGATCACTCGCCATTACCATGTGCCTGATGGAGATCACTCGGCATTACCATGTGCCTGGTGGAGATCACTCTGCATTACCATGTGCCTGATGGAGATCACTCGCCATTACCATGTGCCTGATGGAGATCACTCGCCATTACCATGTGCCTAAAGGAGATCACTCGCTTTTACCATGTGCCTGGTGGAGATCACTCTCCATTACCATGTGCCTGATGGAGATCACTCGCCATTACCATGTGCCCGATGGAGATCACTCGCCATTACCATGTGCCTGATGGAGATCACTGGCTGTCAGGACCCAGGCAAGTGTTGGGGTGGTGGCTGGGAGAAAGACCCCAAGATTGGGTTCTGGAGGGAGGTGGGGGCCTCTCAGGCATCCAGCAGGCTTTGCAAGACGTGTTCTCCACCCCTTTTGCAGGTCTCAAGACCAGGGGTGGAGAACAGCCAAGAAACTACATTTCCCAGCACTCCCTGCAAGCCACATGGTGACAGGACAGAGAACCATGCCCGCGCTAGCGCGCATGTGTGAGCCGCGCCCCACGAGCGCCGCTCGCAATCTTGACCGGCAACCTGAGCAGACGTGTTTCCAAAGAGCTCTGGTCGGCAAGCCTCAGCGGGGCACTCGCCCGCCTGAAAGCAAACCCCAGACCCCGCGTCACAGTCAAGATAAGTAGCCTACTGCGTTACCGTGTTGGGCAGCGGCTAACTGCATGGAAGGGATTTCCCTAAACTAATGCAAACATCGCGAAACCAAGTCGCGTGCAAAATGAAACTAACTTTGGGGCACGTAATACTAATCCTGCATGGGCAGTGCTCACATAACTACCGCATGTATTCCGGGGACACAGTGTTGTCCGGACTCCTCGGGTCTCTGTGAGGCAGTCGCTCAGCACAGGCAGGCCAAGCTTTGCACGAGTAACCCTTCGAGGGTAGGACTAGTGTACGCAACCATACTGACATTTCTTTTGTTGTTCTTAGTGAAAGACGACTTTGCAGAACAGCGTGTGAACTGAACGGCAAGCGGCAGAAGCCACAGACTTCTTCTGAGGACGAAGCCAAGTCTATGTTTAAGTTTCTTTGTTGCCTCTAATGAAAGGGGGAGTCTACTGGGTTAAGTGTTATTGGAGCAGGAATCTTACATGAAGTAATGTGAGAACAGTCTTTATTGCTCTGTGAACATTGGTGGCATGCTTTCTGGTACAGGGGAATCTTACATGAAGCAATGTGAGAAAAGTCTTATTGCTCTGCGAATATTGGTGGCAAACTTTCTGGTACAAGGGCATCTAGACAACTGTTTGGAGCTCCAGCACAAAGGCTCCCATATCAGTGCACACCGAATGATGTGTAGTGTGTAGGAGAAGGAAGCAGGAGCCAAGGAGCATGTTACCCTAATTCCCCTATTCCTATCCACAACTGCTTCCTACTCCTTTATCCGGTGATCCTAAAACCCCCCTACCTATCCACTCCACGGACCCTAACCCTCTTTCCCCAAAGGGTCGCGGAAGTCTCCGGTGGTATAAACTCCAGACCCCAAGACCCAACGGGAAGGGAGGCGTTTGTGCTGCCTCTGCGTCAGAAGAAGAAGGCTGAAGGCTCTGACACTGGCCATTACCATGTGCCATTACCATGTGCCTGATAGAGATGGAGATCACTGGCCATTACCATGTGCCGGATGGAGATCACTCTCTATTACCATGTGCCTGCTGGAGATCACTGGCCATTACCATGTGCCTGCTGGAGATCACTGGCCATTACCATGTGCCTGCTGGAGATCACTGGCCATTACCATGTGCCTGATGGAGATCACTGGCCATTACCATGTGCCTGGTGGAGATCACTCTCCATTACCATGTGCCTGGTGGAGATCACTCTCCATTACCATGTGCCTGGTGGAGATCACTCTCCATTACCATGTGCCTGGTGGAGTTCACTCGCCATTACCATGTGCCTGGTGGAGTTCACTCTCCATTACCATGTGCCTGGTGGAGTTCACTCTCCATTACCATGTGCCTGGTGGAGTTCACTCTCCATTACCATGTGCCTGGTGGAGATCACTTGCCATTACCATGTGCCTGATGGAGAGTTGTGCCTGATGGAGATCACTCTCCATTACCATGTGCCTGGTGGAGATCACTCGGCATTAACATGTGCCTGATGGAGATCACTCTCCATTACCATGTGCCTGATGGAGATCACTCGGCATTACCACGTGCCTGGTGGAGATCACTCTCCATTACCATGTGCCTGGTGGAGATCACTCGCCATTACCATGTGCCTGGTGGAGATCACTCGCCATTACCATGTGCCTGATGGAGATCATCCGCCATGTGCCTGATGGAGATCACTTGCCATTACCATGTGCCTGATGGAGATCACTCGCCATTACCATGTGCTTGATGGAGATCAATCGCCATTACCATGCACCTGGTGGAGATCACTCAGCATTACCATGTGCCTAATGGAGATCCCTCGCCATTACCATGTGCCTGATGGAGATCACTCGCCATTACCATGCGCTTGATGGAGATCACTCGCCATTACCATGTGCCTGGTGGAGATCACTCGCCATTACCATGTGCCTGGTTGAGATCACTCAGCATTACCATGTGCCTGATGGAGATCACTCGGCATTACCATGTGCCTGATGGAGATCACTCGGCATTACCATGTGCCTGGTGGAGATCACTCGCCATTAACATGTGCCTGATGGAGATCACTCTCCATTACCATGTGCCTGATGGAGATCACTCGGCATTACCATGTGCCTGGTGGAGATCACTCTGCATTACCATGTGCCTGATGGAGATCACTCTCCATTACCATGTGCCTGATGGAGATCACTCGGCATTACCATGTGCCTGGTGGAGATCACTCTGCATTAACATGTGCCTGATGGAGATCACTCTCCATTACCTTGTGCCTGATGGAGATCACTCTCCATTACCACGTGCCTGATGGAGATCACTCGGCATTACCACGTGCCTGGTGGAGATCACTCGCCATTACCATGTGCCTGATGGAGATCATTCGCCATGTGCCTGATGGAGATCACTCGCCATTACCATGTGCCTGGTGGAGATCACTCGCAATTACCATGTGCCTGATGGAGATCACTCGCCATTAGCATGTGCCTGATGGAGATCACTCGCCATTACCATGTGCTTGATGGAGATCACTCGCCATTACCATGCACCTGGTGGAGATCACTCGGCATTACCATGTGCCTAATGGAGATCACTCGGCATTACCATGTGCCTGATGGAGATCCCTCGCCATTACTATGTGCCTGATGGAGATCATTCGCCATGTGCCTGATGGAGATCACTCGCCATTACCATGTGCCTGATGGAGATCACTCGCCATTACCATGTGCCTGATGGAGATCACTCGCCATTACCATGTGCCTGGTGGAGATCACTCGCCATTACCATGTGCATGGTAGAGATCACTCGCCATTACCATGTGCCTGATGGAGATCACTCGCCATTACCATGTGCCTGATGGAGATCACTCGCCATTACGATGTGCCGGATGGAGATCACTCGCCATTACCATGTGCCTGGTGGAGATCACTGGCCATTACCATGTGCCTGATGGAGATCACTGGCCATTACCATGTGCCTGGTGGAGATCACTGGCCATTACCATGTGCCTGGTGGAGATCACTCGCCATTACCATGTGCCTGGTGGCGATCACTCGCCATTACCATGTGCCTGGTGGAGATCACTCTGCATTACCATGTGCCTGATGGAGATCACTCGCCATTACCATGTGCCTGATGGAGATCACTCACCATACCATGTGCCTAAAGGAGATCACTCGCTTTTACCATGTGCCTGGTGGAGATCACTCTCCATTACCATGTGCCTGATGGAGATCACTCGCCATTACCATGTGCCCGATGGAGATCACTCGCCATTATCATGTGCCTGATGGAGATCACTGGCTGTCAGGACCCAGGCAAGTGTTGGGGTGGTGGCTGGGAGAAAGACCCCAAGATTGGGTTCTGGAGGGAGGTGGGGGCCTCTCAGGCATCCAGCAGGCTTTGCAAGACGTGTTCTCCACCCCTTTTGCAGGTCTCAAGACCAGGGGTGGAGAACAGCCAAGAAACTACATTTCCCAGCACTCCCTGCAAGCCACATGGTGACAGGACAGAGAACCATGCCCGCGCTAGCGCGCATGTGTGAGCCGCGCCCCACGAGCGCCGCTCGCAATCTTGACCGGCAACCTGAGCAGACGTGTTTCCAAAGAGCTCTGGTCGGCAAGCCTCAGCGGGGCACTCGCCCGCCTGAAAGCAAACCCCAGACCCCGCGTCACAGTCAAGATAAGTAGCCTACTGCGTTACCGTGTTGCGCAGCGGCTAACTGCATGGAAGGGATTTCCCTAAACTAATGCAAACATCGCGAAACCAAGTCGCGTGCAAAATGAAACTAACTTTGGGGCACGTAATACTAATCCTGCATGGGCAGTGCTCACATAACTACCGCATGTATTCCGGGGACACAGTGTTGTCCGGACTCCTCGGGTCTCTGTGAGGCGGTCGCTCAGCACAGGCAGGCCAAGCTTTGCACGAGTAACCCTTCGAGGGTAGGACTAGTGTACGCAACCATACTGACATTTCTTTTGTTGTTCTTAGTGAAAGACGACTTTGCAGAACAGCGTGTGAACTGAACGGCAAGCGGCAGAAGCCACAGACTTCTTCTGAGGACGAAGCTAAGTCTATGTTTAAGTTTCTTTGTTGCCTCTAATGAAAGGGGGAGTCTACTGGGTTAAGTGTTATTGGAGCAGGAATCTTACATGAAGTAATGTGAGAACAGTCTTTATTGCTCTGTGAACATTGGTGGCATGCTTTCTGGTACAGGGGAATCTTACATGAAGCAATGTGAGAAAAGTCTTATTGCTCTGCGAATATTGGTGGCAAACTTTCTGGTACAAGGGCATCTAGACAACTGTTTGGAGCTCCAGCACAAAGGCTCCCATATCAGTGCACACCGAATGATGTGTAGTGTGTAGGAGAAGGAAGCAGGAGCCAAGGAGCATGTTACCCTAATTCCCCTATTCCTATCCACAACTCCTTCCTACTCCTTTATCCGGTGATCCTAAAACCCCCCTACCTATCCACTCCACGGACCCTAACCCTCTTTCCCCAAAGGGTCGCGGAAGTCTCCGGTGGTATAAACTCCAGACCCCAAGACCCAACGGGAAGGGAGGCGTTTGTGCTGCCTCTGCGTCAGAAGAAGAAGGCTGAAGGCTCTGACACTGGCCATTACCATGTGCCATTACCATGTGCCTGATAGAGATGGAGGTCACTGGCCATTACCATGTGCCGGATGGAGATCACTCTCTATTACCATGTGCCTGCTGGAGATCACTGGCCATTACCATGTGCCTGCTGGAGATCACTGGCCATTACCATGTGCCTGCTGGAGATCACTGGCCATTACCATGTGCCTGATGGAGATCACTGGCCATTACCATGTGCCTGATGGAGATCACTCTCCATTACCATGTGCCTGGTGGAGATCACTCTCCATTACCATGTGCCTGGTGGAGATCACTTGCCATTACCATGTGCCTGATGGAGAGTTGTGCCTGATGGAGATCACTCTCCATTACCATGTGCCTGGTGGAGATCACTCGGCATTAACATGTGCCTGATGGAGATCACTCTCCATTACCATGTGCCTGATGGAGATCACTCGGCATTACCATGTGCCTGGTGGAGATCACTCTCCATTACCATGTGCCTGGTGGAGATCACTCGCCATTACCATGTGCCTGGTGGAGATCACTCGCCATTACCATGTGCCTGGTGGAGATCATCCGCCATGTGCCTGATGGAGATCACTTGCCATTACCATGTGCTTGATGGAGATCAATCGCCATTACCATGCACCTGGTGGAGATCACTCAGCATTACCATGTGCCTAATGGAGATCCCTCGCCTTTACCATGTGCCTGATGGAGATCACTCGCCATTACCATGCGCTTGATGGAGATCACTCGCCATTACCATGTGCCTGGTGGAGATCACTCGCCATTACCATGTGCCTGGTTGAGATCACTCAGCATTACCATGTGCCTGATGGAGATCACTCGGCATTACCATGTGCCTGATGGAGATCACTCGGCATTACCATGTGCCTGGTGGAGATCACTCGCCATTAACATGTGCCTGATGGAGATCACTCTCCATTACCATGTGCCTGATGGAGATCACTCGGCATTACCATGTGCCTGGTGGAGATCACTCTGCATTACCATGTGCCTGATGGAGATCACTCTCCATTACCATGTGCCTGATGGAGATCACTCGGCATTACCATGTGCCTGGTGGAGATCACTCTGCATTAACATGTGCCTGATGGAGATCACTCTCCATTACCATGTGCCTGATGGAGATCACTCGGCATTACCATGTGCCTGGTGGAGATCACTCGCCATTAACATGTGCCTGATGGAGATCACTCGCCATTACCATGTGCCTGGTGGAGATCACTCGCCATTACCATGTGCCTGGTGGAGATCACTCGCCATTACCATGTGCCTGATGGAGATCATTCACCATGTGCCTGATGGAGATCACTCGCCATTACCATGTGCCTGGTGGAGATCACTCGCAATTACCATGTGCCTGATGGAGATCACTAGCCATTACCATGTGCCTGATGGAGATCACTCGCCATTACCATGTGCTTGATGGAGATCACTCGCCATTACCATGCACCTGGTGGAGATCACTCGGCATTACCATGTGCCTAATGGAGATCACTCGGCATTACCATGTGCCTGATGGAGATCCCTCGCCATTACCATGTGCCTGATGGAGATCATTCGCCATGTGCCTGATGGAGATCACTCGCCATTACCATGTGCCTGATGGAGATCACTCGCCATTACCATGTGCCTGATGGAGATCACTCGCCATTACCATGTGCTTGGTGGAGATCACTCGCCATTACCATGTGCATGGTAGAGATCACTCGCCATTACCATGTGCCTGATGGAGATCACTCGCCATTACGATGTGCCTGATGGAGATCACTCGCCATTACGATGTGCCGGATGGAGATCACTCGCCATTACCATGTGCCTGGTGGAGATCACTGGCCATTACCATGTGCCTGATGGAGATCACTGGCCATTACCATGTGCCTGGTGGAGATCACTCGCCATTACCATGTGCCTGGTGGAGATCACTCGCCATTACCATGTGCCTGGTGGCGAACACTCGCCATTACCATGTGCCTGGTGGAGATCACTCTGCATTACCATGTGCCTGATGGAGATCACTCGCCATTACCATGTGCCTGATGGAGATCACTCGCCATACCATGTGCCTAAAGGAGATCACTCGCTTTTACCATGTGCCTGGTGGAGATCACTCTCCATTACCATGTGCCTGATGGAGATCACTCTCCATTACCATGTGCCTGATGGAGATCACTCGGCATTACCATGTGCCTGGTGGAGATCACTCTCCATTACCATGTGCCTGGTGGAGATCACTCGCCATTACCATGTGCCTGATGGAGATCATCCGCCATGTGCCTGATGGAGATCACTCGCCATTACCATGTGCCTGATGGAGATCACTCGCCATTACCATGTGCCTGATGGAGATCAATCGCCATTACCATGTGCCTGGTGGAGATCACTCGCCATTACCATGCGCTTGATGGAGATCACTCGCCATTACCATGCGCCTGGTGGAGATCACTCGCCATTACCATGTGCCTGGTGGAGATCACTCGCCATTACCATGTGCCTGATGGAGATCACTCGGCATTACCATGTGCCTGATGGAGATCACTCGCCATTAACATGTGCCTGATGGAGATCACTCTCCATTACCATGTGCCTGATGGAGATCACTCGGCATTACCATGTGCTTGATGGAGATCACTCTCCATTACCATGTGCCTGGTGGAGATCACTCGCCATTACCATGTGCCTGATGGAGATCATTCGCCATGTGCCTGATGGAGATCACTCGCCATTACCATGTGCCTGGTGGAGATCACTCGCAATTACCATGTGCCTGGTGGAGATCACTCGCAATTACCATGTGCCTGATGGAGATCACTCGCCATTACCATGTGCCTGATGGAGATCACTCGCCATTACCATGTGCTTGATGGAGATCACTCGCCATTACCATGCGCTTGATGGAGATCACTCGGCATTACCATGTGCCTAATGGAGATCACTCGGCATTACCATGTGCCTGATGGAGATCCCTCGCCATTACCATGTGCCTGATGGAGATCATTCGCCATGTGCCTGATGGAGATCACTCGCCATTACCATGTGCCTGATGGAGATCACTCGCCATTACCATGTGCCTGGTGGAGATCACTCGCCATTACCATGTGCATGGTAGAGATCACTCGCCATTACCATGTGCCTGATGGAGATCACTCGCCATTACCATGTGCCTGATGGAGATCACTCGCCATTACCATGTGCCGGATGGAGATCACTCGCCATTACCATGTGCCTGGTGGAGATCACTGGCCATTACCATGTGCCTGGTGGAGATCACTCGCCATTACCATGTGCCTGGTGGCGATCACTCGCCATTACCATGTGCCTGATGGAGATCACTCGGCATTACCATGTGCCTGGTGGAGATCACTCTGCATTACCATGTGCCTGATGGAGATCACTCGCCATTACCATGTGCCTGATGGAGATCACTCGCCATTACCATGTGCCTAAAGGAGATCACTCGCTTTTACCATGTGCCTGGTGGAGATCACTCTCCATTACCATGTGCCTGATGGAGATCACTCGCCATTACCATGTGCCCGATGGAGATCACTCGCCATTACCATGTGCCTGATGGAGATCACTGGCTGTCAGGACCCAGGCAAGTGTTGGGGTGGTGGCTGGGAGAAAGACCCCAAGATTGGGTTCTGGAGGGAGGTGGGGGCCTCTCAGGCATCCAGCAGGCTTTGCAAGACGTGTTCTCCACCCCTTTTGCAGGTCTCAAGACCAGGGGTGGAGAACAGCCAAGAAACTACATTTCCCAGCACTCCCTGCAAGCCACATGGTGACAGGACAGAGAACCATGCCCGCGCTAGCGCGCATGTGTGAGCCGCGCCCCACGAGCGCCGCTCGCAATCTTGACCGGCAACCTGAGCAGACGTGTTTCCAAAGAGCTCTGGTCGGCAAGCCTCAGCGGGGCACTCGCCCGCCTGAAAGCAAACCCCAGACCCCGCGTCACAGTCAAGATAAGTAGCCTACTGCGTTACCGTGTTGCGCAGCGGCTAACTGCATGGAAGGGATTTCCCTAAACTAATGCAAACATCGCGAAACCAAGTCGCGTGCAAAATGAAACTAACTTTGGGGCACGTAATACTAATCCTGCATGGGCAGTGCTCACATAACTACCGCATGTATTCCGGGGACACAGTGTTGTCCGGACTCCTCGGGTCTCTGTGAGGCAGTCGCTCAGCACAGGCAGGCCAAGCTTTGCACGAGTAACCCTTCGAGGGTAGGACTAGTGTACGCAACCATACTGACATTTCTTTTGTTGTTCTTAGTGAAAGACGACTTTGCAGAACAGCGTGTGAACTGAACGGCAAGCGGCAGAAGCCACAGACTTCTTCTGAGGACGAAGCCAAGTCTATGTTTAAGTTTCTTTGTTGCCTCTAATGAAAGGGGGAGTCTACTGGGTTAAGTGTTATTGGAGCAGGAATCTTACATGAAGTAATGTGAGAACAGTCTTTATTGCTCTGTGAACATTGGTGGCATGCTTTCTGGTACAGGGGAATCTTACATGAAGCAATGTGAGAAAAGTCTTATTGCTCTGCGAATATTGGTGGCAAACTTTCTGGTACAAGGGCATCTAGACAACTGTTTGGAGCTCCAGCACAAAGGCTCCCATATCAGTGCACACCGAATGATGTGTAGTGTGTAGGAGAAGGAAGCAGGAGCCAAGGAGCATGTTACCCTAATTCCCCTATTCCTATCCACAACTGCTTCCTACTCCTTTATCCGGTGATCCTAAAACCCCCCTACCTATCCACTCCACGGACCCTAACCCTCTTTCCCCAAAGGGTCGCGGAAGTCTCCGGTGGTATAAACTCCAGACCCCAAGACCCAACGGGAAGGGAGGCGTTTGTGCTGCCTCTGCGTCAGAAGAAGAAGGCTGAAGGCTCTGACACTGGCCATTACCATGTGCCATTACCATGTGCCTGATAGAGATGGAGATCACTGGCCATTACCATGTGCCGGATGGAGATCACTCTCTATTACCATGTGCCTGCTGGAGATCACTGGCCATTACCATGTGCCTGCTGGAGATCACTGGCCATTACCATGTGCCTGCTGGAGATCACTGGCCATTACCATGTGCCTGATGGAGATCACTGGCCATTACCATGTGCCTGGTGGAGATCACTCTCCATTACCATGTGCCTGGTGGAGATCACTCTCCATTACCATGTGCCTGGTGGAGATCACTCTCCATTACCATGTGCCTGGTGGAGTTCACTCGCCATTACCATGTGCCTGGTGGAGTTCACTCGCCATTACCATGTGCCTGGTGGAGTTCACTCTCCATTACCATGTGCCTGGTGGAGTTCACTCTCCATTACCATGTGCCTGGTGGAGTTCACTCTCCATTACCATGTGCCTGGTGGAGATCACTTGCCATTACCATGTGCCTGATGGAGAGTTGTGCCTGATGGAGATCACTCTCCATTACCATGTGCCTGGTGGAGATCACTCGGCATTAACATGTGCCTGATGGAGATCACTCTCCATTACCATGTGCCTGATGGAGATCACTCGGCATTACCACGTGCCTGGTGGAGATCACTCTCCATTACCATGTGCCTGGTGGAGATCACTCGCCATTACCATGTGCCTGGTGGAGATCACTCGCCATTACCATGTGCCTGATGGAGATCATCCGCCATGTGCCTGATGGAGATCACTTGCCATTACCATGTGCCTGATGGAGATCACTCGCCATTACCATGTGCTTGATGGAGATCAATCGCCATTACCATGCACCTGGTGGAGATCACTGAGCATTACCATGTGCCTAATGGAGATCCCTCGCCATTACCATGTGCCTGATGGAGATCACTCGCCATTACCATGCGCTTGATGGAGATCACTCGCCATTACCATGTGCCTGGTGGAGATCACTCGCCATTACCATGTGCCTGGTTGAGATCACTCAGCATTACCATGTGCCTGATGGAGATCACTCGGCATTACCATGTGCCTGATGGAGATCACTCGGCATTACCATGTGCCTGGTGGAGATCACTCGCCATTAACATGTGCCTGATGGAGATCACTCTCCATTACCATGTGCCTGATGGAGATCACTCGGCATTACCATGTGCCTGGTGGAGATCACTCTGCATTACCATGTGCCTGATGGAGATCACTCTCCATTACCATGTGCCTGATGGAGATCACTCGGCATTACCATGTGCCTGGTGGAGATCACTCTGCATTAACATGTGCCTGATGGAGATCACTCTCCATTACCTTGTGCCTGATGGAGATCACTCTCCATTACCACGTGCCTGATGGAGATCACTCGGCATTACCACGTGCCTGGTGGAGATCACTCGCCATTACCATGTGCCTGATGGAGATCATTCGCCATGTGCCTGATGGAGATCACTCGCCATTACCATGTGCCTGGTGGAGATCACTCGCAATTACCATGTGCCTGATGGAGATCACTCGCCATTACCATGTGCCTGATGGAGATCACTCGCCATTACCATGTGCTTGATGGAGATCACTCGCCATTACCATGCACCTGGTGGAGATCACTCGGCATTACCATGTGCCTAATGGAGATCACTCGGCATTACCATGTGCCTGATGGAGATCCCTCGCCATTACTATGTGCCTGATGGAGATCATTCGCCATGTGCCTGATGGAGATCACTCGCCATTACCATGTGCCTGATGGAGATCACTCGCCATTACCATGTGCCTGATGGAGATCACTCGCCATTACCATGTGCCTGATGGAGATCACTCGCCATTACCATGTGCATGGTAGAGATCACTCGCCATTACCATGTGCCTGATGGAGATCACTCGCCATTACCATGTGCCTGGTGGAGATCACTCGCCATTACCATGTGCCTGATGGAGATCATCCGCCATGTGCCTGATGGAGATCACTTGCCATTACCATGTGCCTGATGGAGATCACTCGCCATTACCATGTGCTTGATGGAGATCAATCGCCATTACCATGCACCTGGTGGAGATCACTGAGCATTACCATGTGCCTAATGGAGATCCCTCGCCATTACCATGTGCCTGATGGAGATCACTCGCCATTACCATGCGCTTGATGGAGATCACTCGCCATTACCATGTGCCTGGTGGAGATCACTCGCCATTACCATGTGCCTGGTTGAGATCACTCAGCATTACCATGTGCCTGATGGAGATCACTCGGCATTACCATGTGCCTGATGGAGATCACTCAGCATTACCATGTGCCTGGTGGAGATCACTCGCCATTAACATGTGCCTGATGGAGATCACTCTCCATTACCATGTGCCTGATGGAGATCACTCGGCATTACCATGTGCCTGGTGGAGATCACTCTGCATTACCATGTGCCTGATGGAGATCACTCTCCATTACCATGTGCCTGATGGAGATCACTCGGCATTACCATGTGCCTGGTGGAGATCACTCTGCATTAACATGTGCCTGATGGAGATCACTCTCCATTACCTTGTGCCTGATGGAGATCACTCTCCATTACCACGTGCCTGATGGAGATCACTCGGCATTACCACGTGCCTGGTGGAGATCACTCGCCATTACCATGTGCCTGATGGAGATCATTCGCCATGTGCCTGATGGAGATCACTCGCCATTACCATGTGCCTGGTGGAGATCACTCGCAATTACCATGTGCCTGATGGAGATCACTCGCCATTACCATGTGCCTGATGGAGATCACTCGCCATTACCATGTGCTTGATGGAGATCACTCGCCATTACCATGCACCTGGTGGAGATCACTCGGCATTACCATGTGCCTAATGGAGATCACTCGGCATTACCATGTGCCTGATGGAGATCCCTCGCCATTACTATGTGCCTGATGGAGATCATTCGCCATGTGCCTGATGGAGATCACTCGCCATTACCATGTGCCTGATGGAGATCACTCGCCATTACCATGTGCCTGATGGAGATCACTCGCCATTACCATGTGCCTGATGGAGATCACTCGCCATTACCATGTTCATGGTAGAGATCACTCGCCATTACCATGTGCCTGATGGAGATCACTCGCCATTACCATGTGCCTGATGGAGATCACTCGCCATTACGATGTGCCGGATGGAGATCACTCGCCATTACCATGTGCCTGGTGGAGATCACTGGCCATTACCATGTGCCTGATGGAGATCACTGGCCATTACCATGTGCCTGGTGGAGATCACTGGCCATTACCATGTGCCTGGTGGAGATCACTCGCCATTACCATGTGCCTGGTGGCGATCACTCGCCATTACCATGTGCCTGGTGGAGATCACTCTGCATTACCATGTGCCTGATGGAGATCACTCGCCATTACCATGTGCCTGATGGAGATCACTCACCATACCATGTGCCTAAAGGAGATCACTCGCTTTTACCATGTGCCTGGTGGAGATCACTCTCCATTACCATGTGCCTGATGGAGATCACTCGCCATTACCATGTGCCCGATGGAGATCACTCGCCATTATCATGTGCCTGATGGAGATCACTGGCTGTCAGGACCCAGGCAAGTGTTGGGGTGGTGGCTGGGAGAAAGACCCCAAGATTGGGTTCTGGAGGGAGGTGGGGGCCTCTCAGGCATCCAGCAGGCTTTGCAAGACGTGTTCTCCACCCCTTTTGCAGGTCTCAAGACCAGGGGTGGAGAACAGCCAAGAAACTACATTTCCCAGCACTCCCTGCAAGCCACATGGTGACAGGACAGAGAACCATGCCCGCGCTAGCGCGCATGTGTGAGCCGCGCCCCACGAGCGCCGCTCGCAATCTTGACCGGCAACCTGAGCAGACGTGTTTCCAAAGAGCTCTGGTCGGCAAGCCTCAGCGGGGCACTCGCCCGCCTGAAAGCAAACCCCAGACCCCGCGTCACAGTCAAGATAAGTAGCCTACTGCGTTACCGTGTTGCGCAGCGGCTAACTGCATGGAAGGGATTTCCCTAAACTAATGCAAACATCGCGAAACCAAGTCGCGTGCAAAATGAAACTAACTTTGGGGCACGTAATACTAATCCTGCATGGGCAGTGCTCACATAACTACCGCATGTATTCCGGGGACACAGTGTTGTCCGGACTCCTCGGGTCTCTGTGAGGCGGTCGCTCAGCACAGGCAGGCCAAGCTTTGCACGAGTAACCCTTCGAGGGTAGGACTAGTGTACGCAACCATACTGACATTTCTTTTGTTGTTCTTAGTGAAAGACGACTTTGCAGAACAGCGTGTGAACTGAACGGCAAGCGGCAGAAGCCACAGACTTCTTCTGAGGACGAAGCTAAGTCTATGTTTAAGTTTCTTTGTTGCCTCTAATGAAAGGGGGAGTCTACTGGGTTAAGTGTTATTGGAGCAGGAATCTTACATGAAGTAATGTGAGAACAGTCTTTATTGCTCTGTGAACATTGGTGGCATGCTTTCTGGTACAGGGGAATCTTACATGAAGCAATGTGAGAAAAGTCTTATTGCTCTGCGAATATTGGTGGCAAACTTTCTGGTACAAGGGCATCTAGACAACTGTTTGGAGCTCCAGCACAAAGGCTCCCATATCAGTGCACACCGAATGATGTGTAGTGTGTAGGAGAAGGAAGCAGGAGCCAAGGAGCATGTTACCCTAATTCCCCTATTCCTATCCACAACTCCTTCCTACTCCTTTATCCGGTGATCCTAAAACCCCCCTACCTATCCACTCCACGGACCCTAACCCTCTTTCCCCAAAGGGTCGCGGAAGTCTCCGGTGGTATAAACTCCAGACCCCAAGACCCAACGGGAAGGGAGGCGTTTGTGCTGCCTCTGCGTCAGAAGAAGAAGGCTGAAGGCTCTGACACTGGCCATTACCATGTGCCATTACCATGTGCCTGATAGAGATGGAGGTCACTGGCCATTACCATGTGCCGGATGGAGATCACTCTCTATTACCATGTGCTGCTGGAGATCACTGGCCATTACCATGTGCCTGCTGGAGATCACTGGCCATTACCATGTGCCTGCTGGAGATCACTGGCCATTACCATGTGCCTGATGGAGATCACTGGCCATTACCATGTGCCTGATGGAGATCACTCTCCATTACCATGTGCCTGGTGGAGATCACTCTCCATTACCATGTGCCTGGTGGAGATCACTTGCCATTACCATGTGCCTGATGGAGAGTTGTGCCTGATGGAGATCACTCTCCATTACCATGTGCCTGGTGGAGATCACTCGGCATTAACATGTGCCTGATGGAGATCACTCTCCATTACCATGTGCCTGATGGAGATCACTCGGCATTACCATGTGCCTGGTGGAGATCACTCTCCATTACCATGTGCCTGGTGGAGATCACTCGCCATTACCATGTGCCTGGTGGAGATCACTCGCCATTACCATGTGCCTGGTGGAGATCATCCGCCATGTGCCTGATGGAGATCACTTGCCATTACCATGTGCTTGATGGAGATCAATCGCCATTACCATGCACCTGGTGGAGATCACTCAGCATTACCATGTGCCTAATGGAGATCCCTCGCCTTTACCATGTGCCTGATGGAGATCACTCGCCATTACCATGCGCTTGATGGAGATCACTCGCCATTACCATGTGCCTGGTGGAGATCACTCGCCATTACCATGTGCCTGGTTGAGATCACTCAGCATTACCATGTGCCTGATGGAGATCACTCGGCATTACCATGTGCCTGATGGAGATCACTCGGCATTACCATGTGCCTGGTGGAGATCACTCGCCATTAACATGTGCCTGATGGAGATCACTCTCCATTACCATGTGCCTGATGGAGATCACTCGGCATTACCATGTGCCTGGTGGAGATCACTCTGCATTACCATGTGCCTGATGGAGATCACTCTCCATTACCATGTGCCTGATGGAGATCACTCGGCATTACCATGTGCCTGGTGGAGATCACTCTGCATTAACATGTGCCTGATGGAGATCACTCTCCATTACCATGTGCCTGATGGAGATCACTCGGCATTACCATGTGCCTGGTGGAGATCACTCGCCATTAACATGTGCCTGATGGAGATCACTCTCCATTACCATGTGCCTGGTGGAGATCACTCGCCATTACCATGTGCCTGGTGGAGATCACTCGCCATTACCATGTGCCTGATGGAGATCATTCACCATGTGCCTGATGGAGATCACTCGCCATTACCATGTGCCTGGTGGAGATCACTCGCAATTACCATGTGCCTGATGGAGATCACTAGCCATTACCATGTGCCTGATGGAGATCACTCGCCATTACCATGTGCTTGATGGAGATCACTCGCCATTACCATGCACCTGGTGGAGATCACTCGGCATTACCATGTGCCTAATGGAGATCACTCGGCATTACCATGTGCCTGATGGAGATCCCTCGCCATTACCATGTGCCTGATGGAGATCATTCGCCATGTGCCTGATGGAGATCACTCGCCATTACCATGTGCCTGATGGAGATCACTCGCCATTACCATGTGCCTGATGGAGATCACTCGCCATTACCATGTGCCTGGTGGAGATCACTCGCCATTACCATGTGCATGGTAGAGATCACTCGCCATTACCATGTGCCTGATGGAGATCACTCGCCATTACGATGTGCCTGATGGAGATCACTCGCCATTACGATGTGCCGGATGGAGATCACTCGCCATTACCATGTGCCTGGTGGAGATCACTGGCCATTACCATGTGCCTGATGGAGATCACTGGCCATTACCATGTGCCTGGTGGAGATCACTCGCCATTACCATGTGCCTGGTGGAGATCACTCGCCATTACCATGTGCCTGGTGGCGATCACTCGCCATTACCATGTGCCTGGTGGAGATCACTCTGCATTACCATGTGCCTGATGGAGATCACTCGCCATTACCATGTGCCTGATGGAGATCACTCGCCATACCATGTGCCTAAAGGAGATCACTCGCTTTTACCATGTGCCTGGTGGAGATCACTCTCCATTACCATGTGCCTGATGGAGATCACTCGCCATTACCATGTGCCCGATGGAGATCACTCGCCATTACCATGTGCCTGATGGAGATCACTGGCTGTCAGGACCCAGGCAAGTGTTGGGGTGGTGGCTGGGAGAAAGACCCCAAGATTGGGTTCTGGAGGGAGGTGGGGGCCTCTCAGGCATCCAGCAGGCTTTGCAAGACGTGTTCTCCACCCCTTTTGCAGGTCTCAAGACCAGGGGTGGAGAACAGCCAAGAAACTACATTTCCCAGCACTCCCTGCAAGCCACATGGTGACAGGACAGAGAACCATGCCCGCGCTAGCGCGCATGTGTGAGCCGCGCCCCACGAGCGCCGCTCGCAATCTTGACCGGCAACCTGAGCAGACGTGTTTCCAAAGAGCTCTGGTCGGCAAGCCTCAGCGGGGCACTCGCCCGCCTGAAAGCAAACCCCAGACCCCGCGTCACAGTCAAGATAAGTAGCCTACTGCGTTACCGTGTTGCGCAGCGGCTAACTGCATGGAAGGGATTTCCCTAAACTAATGCAAACATCGCGAAACCAAGTCGCGTGCAAAATGAAACTAACTTTGGGGCACGTAATACTAATCCTGCATGGGCAGTGCTCACATAACTACCGCATGTATTCCGGGGACACAGTGTTGTCCGGACTCCTCGGGTCTCTGTGAGGCAGTCGCTCAGCACAGGCAGGCCAAGCTTTGCACGAGTAACCCTTCGAGGGTAGGACTAGTGTACGCAACCATACTGACATTTCTTTTGTTGTTCTTAGTGAAAGACGACTTTGCAGAACAGCGTGTGAACTGAACGGCAAGCGGCAGAAGCCACAGACTTCTTCTGAGGACGAAGCCAAGTCTATGTTTAAGTTTCTTTGTTGCCTCTAATGAAAGGGGGAGTCTACTGGGTTAAGTGTTATTGGAGCAGGAATCTTACATGAAGTAATGTGAGAACAGTCTTTATTGCTCTGTGAACATTGGTGGCATGCTTTCTGGTACAGGGGAATATTACATGAAGCAATGTGAGAAAAGTCTTATTGCTCTGCGAATATTGGTGGCAAACTTTCTGGTACAAGGGCATCTAGACAACTGTTTGGAGCTCCAGCACAAAGGCTCCCATATCAGTGCACACCGAATGATGTGTAGTGTGTAGGAGAAGGAAGCAGGAGCCAAGGAGCATGTTACCCTAATTCCCCTATTCCTATCCACAACTCCTTCCTACTCCTTTATCCGGTGATCCTAAAACCCCCCTACCTATCCACTCCACGGACCCTAACCCTCTTTCCCCAAAGGGTCGCGGAAGTCTCCGGTGGTATAAACTCCAGACCCCAAGACCCAACGGGAAGGGAGGCGTTTGTGCTGCCTCTGCGTCAGAAGAAGAAGGCTGAAGGCTCTGACACTGGCCATTACCATGTGCCATTACCATGTGCCTGATAGAGATGGAGATCACTGGCCATTACCATGTGCCGGATGGAGATCACTCTCTATTACCATGTGCCTGCTGGAGATCACTGGCCATTACCATGTGCCTGCTGGAGATCACTGGCCATTACCATGTGCCTGCTGGAGATCACTGGCCATTACCATGTGCCTGATGGAGATCACTGGCCATTACCATGTGCCTGATGGAGATCCCTCGCCATTACCATGTGCCATTACAACGTGCCTGATGGAGATCACTGGCCATTACCATGTGCCGGGTGGAGATCACCCGCCATTACCATGTGCCGGGTGGAGATCACCGGCCATTACCATGTGCCGGGTGGAGATCACCGGCCATTACCATGTGCCTGATGGAGATCACGCGCCATTACCATGTGCCTGATGGAGATCACCGGCCATTACCATGTGCCTGATGGAGATCGCTGGCCATTACCATGTGCCTGATGGAGATCACTCTCCATTACCATGTGCCTGGTGGAGATCACTCGCCATTAACATGTGCCTGGTGAAGATCACTCTCCATTACCTTGTGCCTGATGGAGATCACTCGCCATTACCATGTGCCGGATGGAGATCACTCGCCATTACCATGTGCCGGATGGAGATCACTCGCCATTACCATGTGCCTGATGGAGATCACTGGCCATTACCATGTGCCTGATGGAGATCACTGGCCATTACCATGTGCCGGATGGAGATCACTCGCCATTACCATGTGCCTGGTGGAGATCACTCGGCATTACCATGTGCCTGGTGGAGATCACTCGCCATGAGATCACTCACCATTACCATGTGCCTGATGGAGATCACTCGCCATTACCATGTGCCTGGTGGAGATCACTCACCATTACCATATGCCTGGTGGAGATCACTCCTTCGAGTGGAGGAAACACTAGGGCCTGGGCAGAGCCCAGGAGTGAAGGTTGACCATGACAAATCAAGCAGATCTAAGACCTAAACTGTGTAATGTTGTATGGACCAGGGGCACCGAAGATTGGCATTGCCCCTTTAGGAGAACCCGCAACTGGCACATATTCAAGTAAGGGTACACATAGACCATTTGACAGAGAAGAGGCTGCTGCTGGGGTTCTGCACCTAGATATAAACTCTTGGGGTTTCATGGACGCCAAGGGGGGCAGCCCCGGGTTGAAAGCGCCATGCTTACCCCACAATCTGAGGTACCGGAGGTGGGCATGATGTCATACGCTGGAGACTAATGTGTCCCCTGGTGGTACACCAAGCAAAGCCCATCCCATTTCTGCACTGCGGTCAGGGCCTAGGCGAGGGAGGGGGGCACTTTGCACTCTCTGCTAGGAGTGGAAGAGGCGGCCAGCAAATAGATGTAAATATGGACCAAATACTACATGAATGGAAAGCCTCGCCTTCTGCTTCAGGAGGGTAGGTCCTACTGCAGCCGGACACACAAATCTTCCCATCTCCTATGAAAGGTTTGGCGAGATGGCTGAAGGGCCTGGGTAGCCGTGCTGGAAGGGCCCGTGGAACTCAGAGGCATTGCTAGGGGGAGGAGTGCAAGGGCTGAGGGGGCTATAGCCCCGGGTCTGTTGGTTATATCCCTGGCCAGAAGCTCGGGGGCTACAACCAAAAGGCTAGCTAGCCCAGAGTCCCGACATTAGCATAGCCCCGCATCTTTTCCAGACCTTGCAACACCCCTGCCAGGAGTCCTCAGTGACTTGCAAACAAAGGAGTGTGTGAAGGACAAGTCACTTCGTTGTCCCCTGATGCTCGAGTCCCTCAGTTGCTCATGTTCTGCCGAATAGAGGGAAATGCAAAAGCTCGAAGTCAAGGAAGGTGCAGTAGACTATTACTTCCAAGGTGCAGATTGCAAAGATGAGGAGGGGCCTGTAGAGGGCTCACCAGACAGAGAAGGCATGCCTGAAAAGGTTGCACAGCAACATAAGGGCGAGCTGTGGTCTGCGTGGGACTGAAGCAGTGGTAAGATGAATGCTTGGTGGGTGCACGTTGCCTAAAGACGTGGGGCCTGGGGCAATGCTCAGGGTCAGAGCGGGACATAAAATAGGCCTGGGTACCAATAAAAAAGTGTCCCACGCCTGCAAATGTCGATGTATTCCTTTCATGACAGACGTCTTGTGTAGTTCCCAAGTAGGATCCAGGGGTGAAGGATTTTTTGCAAATGATTTCCAAGCAGTTAATCTTAAAATACGATTTGTCCACTAACAGCGCTAAGTACCAGCTGCACAGTGAATGAAGTAAATCAAATTGGCCCTTTTTTTAAAATTATTATTATAATTTTTTCAAACAGACCTACTTTCACCAACTAAAACTGGGCCACACTTGAGTGTTGGGCCTGCACTTCGGGCATTGCCCCGTGGGCCTTTCCAGGCCTGGCAAGTCTACAGAAAAGCCACGTGCCAGCCTAGTTTACTCAATGAAGTCAGGCCAATACTAAAGTTATCCAAGGGTTACTCCTGTGTGCCAGTGCCTGGACTAGTGCAAAACTGAAGAGAGGTCGTTAGAGGGGTTTGAATAAATCATAACCAATGCAATCGCTCCGAGCAACGCCCCAAACCATTGTTTTTCAGTCGGCCATGCCATTGCAGACGTGCAAAGTCTGGAAGCAAATCATACTTCGTCCCACCCCAAAAGGGGCAGTCGAGCCCACACTTATAGGGCGTATCCCTTCTGCACAAGACTAGGTGCAAGCCTAGTAGAGCTAAACCTTCATCTACTCACTAAATATCACTGTCCTCTCAACTTTCCTGAACAGGGTGCAAAATCCTCTTACCTCAAATTCTTATCGGGAGCCTTTATCTGAGGGAAAACCTGGATCCGGAGACAGTTGCTATGCACCCCTACAAAGCCCATCTCTGAGCACTGGCACAGCGCCCCAGAAAGCAGGCTCTAGATTTCTACCCCGATGACGTCCAGATCCGCCTTCAGTTGCAGACCACATGGGAGCTGTAGCCAAGAAACTCAGAGTGGGTATGGCAGAGCTCTGTCCCATGATGCAAAGCAACATGCTAAATTCCACTAGGACATGGATGTCCTAGTGGAAAATGCTGGCTGTATGGCACCAAATATTCTGAGGTGCGACCGCACCAAGGTTGTGGCTGGTAGATTTAAAACTCTATAACAGTTCAAAAAATGTCACGCTTTGAACTGCAGATTCTGAAGAATGTCTTCTTCATCCTCATTCACGAGTGCCAGTGGTGAAACACGCGGTGCCCTCAAAGCTGCACTGTTGCAGTTCAGCACGCCTGGCACTACACAAAGTTGCCATGTTCAGACTCCCGTGATTTCCAAATGCTCCAGCACTCTTGAGGACTGTTAGGAGAGAACACATCAGCCCCTAGATCAGGGGTCTGCCCTCGGTGGCGCTCCATATGTTCTGGACTACATCTCCCATGATCCCTCACCATTGACTGTACTGGCGAGGACTGGTGGGATCCCTGCCCTAGATACTAGCCCTCCCTCCGCTGGCTTCCAGCGTCAATGAGCGTGGTATTTAAGGCTCTCTGTATAGTGTAGAAGGAATTTCATGAGTTTTCCCCAGCTTTTCTAAGGAAAGGGTTCGTAATGCCGGCCACATGTTCAATATCCGTTTCACCAACAAAAGCCTGGCTCTGGCATTTATGATAAACCATAGCAGAGTCGGTGTGCCAAGCTAGCGAAGAGTACGGGAGTGAATGTGCCCTTTTCCCGGGTGTTGCCACTAGGTCTGGGGTCATGGCTCCTCTGACAAAGTTCCCCTCCTAGTTGTGGCAACTAGGATCAGTGTGACCCAGGTGCCTTCCCAAACCAGTGGAAGAATGGCGTGCGTTTCGGAAGGAGCCCTCCCATGGCCCCTTCCAGCTGGGAGGGGAATGTCCCAGATGGGACCCACGATAGGAAACCCTTCGTACGCCCAACCCACGCAAAGGAGGCAAGGTTCCCTACCACACCCTTAAACCCTCCAAAGAGGTGCTTGGCAGGCCTTCCATTTTCCCCAGTGTGCATGCTCCACTGACCCATCTGTATCCGTGAGACATGCTGGCAAAGTCCCAGAAGCGTCTAACTCTCCTAACACCAATGAACATCCTGCAGACATGAGAGAAGTCCAGGAACACCCTAATACTCCACACATCTGACTCACCTGCAGAGCAGCATATCCTAACTCTCCTAACACCAATGAACATCCTGCAGACATGAGAGAAGTCCAGGAACACCCTAATACTCCACACATCTGACTCACCTGCAGAGCAACATATCCTAACTCTCCTAACACCAATGAACATCCTGCAGACATGAGAGAAGTCCAGGAACACCCTAATACCCCACACATCTGACCTACCTGCAGAGCAGCATATCCCAACTCTCCTAACACCAATGAACATCCTGCAGACATGAGAGAAGTCCAGGAACACCCGAATACCCCACACATCTGACCTACCTGCAGAGCAGCATATCCCAACTCTCCTAACACCAATGAACATCCTGCAGACATGAGAGAAGTCCAGGAACACCCGAATACCCCACACATCTGACCTACCTGCAGAGCAGCATATCCAAACTCTCCTAACACCAATGAACATCCTGCAGACATGAGAGAAGTCCAGGAACACCCTAATACTCCACCCATCTGACTTAATACCAATGAACATCCTGCAGACATGAGAGA
Organism: Ambystoma mexicanum; assembly: GCF_040938575.1. Taxonomy (NCBI): domain Eukaryota; kingdom Metazoa; phylum Chordata; class Amphibia; order Caudata; family Ambystomatidae; genus Ambystoma; species Ambystoma mexicanum. The sequence continues at coordinate 87,965,206 of NC_090939.1, read as the reverse complement.
CGTCCAGGAACACCCTAATGCCCCACACATCTGACTTAATACCAATGAACATCCTGCAGACATGAGAGAACTCCAGGAGCACCCTAATACCCCACCCATCTGACTTAATACCAATGAACATCCTGCAGACATGAGAGAAGTCCAGGAACACCCTAATACCTCACCCATCTGACTTAATACCAATGAACATCCTGCAGACATGAGAGAAGTCCAGGAACACCCTAATACCTCACCCATCTGACTTAATACCAATGAACATCCTGCAGACATGAGAGAAGTCCAGGAACACCCTAATACTCCACACATCTGACTTACCTGCAGAGCAGCATATCCCAACTCTAACACCAATGAATATCCTGCAGACATGAGAGAAGTCCAGGAACACCCTAATACTCCACACATCCGACTCACCTGCAGAGCAGCATATCCTAACTCTCCTAACACCAATGAACATCCTGCAGACATGAGAGAAGTCCAGGAACACCCTAATACTCCACACATCTGACTCACCTGCAGAGCAGCTTATCCTAACTCTCCTAACACCAATGAACATCCTGCAGACATGAGAGAAGTCCAGGAACCCCCTAATACCCCACCCATCTGACTTAATACCAATGAACATCCTGCAGACATGAGAGAAGTCCAGGAACACCCTAATACCCCACACATCTGACTCACCTGCAGAGCAGCATATCCTAACTCTCCTAACACCAATGAACATCCTGCAGACATGAGAGAAGTCCAGGAACACCCTAATACCCCACACATCTGACTCACCTGCAGAGCAGCATATCCTAACTCTCCTAACACCAATGAACATCCTGCAGACATGAGAGAAGTCCAGGAACACCCTAATACCTCACCCATCTGACTTAATACCAATGAACATCCTGCAGACATGAGAGAAGTCCAGGAACACCCTAATACTCCACACATCTGACTCACCTGCAGAGCAGCATATCCTAACTCTAACACCAATGAACATCCTGCAGACATGAGAGAAGTCCAGGAACACCCTAATACCTCACCCATCTGACTTAATACCAATGAACATCCTGCAGACATGAGAGAAGTCCAGGAACACCCTAATACCCCACACATCTGACTCACCTGCAGAGCAGCATATCCTAACTCTCCTAACACCAATGAACATCCTGGAGACATGAGAGAAGTCCAGGAACACCCTAATACTCCACATATCTGACTCACCTGCAGAGCAGCATATCCTAACTCTAACACCAATGAACATCCTACAGACATGAGAGAAGTCCAGGAACACCCTAATACCTCACCCATCTGACTTAATACCAATGAACATCCTGCAGACATGAGAGAAGTCCAGGAACACCCTAATACCCCACACATCTGACTCACCTGCAGAGCAGCATATCCTAACTCTCCTAACACCAATGAACATCCTGGAGACATGAGAGAAGTCCAGGAACACCCTAATACCTCACCCATCTGACTTAATACCAATGAACATCCTGCAGACATGAGAGAAGTCCAGGAACACCCTAATACCTCACCCATCTGACTTAATACCAATGAACATCCTGCAGACATGAGAGAAGTCCAGGAACACCCTAATACCCCACACATCTGACTCACCTGCAGAGCAGCATATCCTAACTCTCCTAACACCAATGAACATCCTGGAGACATGAGAGAAGTCCAGGAACACCCTAATACCCCACACATCTGACTCGCCTGCAGAGCAGCATATCCCAACTCTCCTAACACCAATGAACATCCTGCAGACATGAGAGAAGTCCAGGAACACCCTAATACCCCACACATCTGACTTACCTGCAGAGCAGCATATCCCAACTCTCCTAACACCAATGAACATCCTGCAGACACGAGAGAAGTCCAGGAACACCCTAATACCCCACACATCTGACTTACCTGCAGAGCAGCATATCCTAACTCTTCTAACACCAATGAACATCCTGCAGACATGAGAGAAGTCCAGGAACACCCTAATACCCCACACATCTGACTCACCTGCAGAGCAGCATATCCTAACTCTCCTAACACCAATGAACATCCTGCAGACATGAGAGAAGTCCAGGAACACCCTAATACCCCACACACCTGACCTACCTGCAGAGCAGCATGATCTGCAAAGCAGTTTTTCTTATATACACAGCACTCACATGCCCTCCTGACACGCATGAGATCCAAAATGACCACCAGGCCTTATATAAATTTGGTCCGGAACCCTTCAACATTATGTGACTCAAGGGACTCCATCAATCATAGGGCAGCCCTAAGTTAGGAACACAGGTGTAGATCCTCTTCCAATGACAGAGAAGCACGGAGAGTTTACAGCATGGAAAAGGAAGATGTGGTCACAACTAAAGAGAAAGAGGCCGTGATCACCACTCAGGAGAGGTGGTTTTAGCAGGAGGGGGTTACATCAGAAAGTTGGGGTAACAGTAACACAGAGGCTGTGACAGTAGAAAGTGGTAGTATCAGCAAGTCTTAGGGGTTAGAGTAGGAGGTGGTGGTGTCTGAGGAAGCAAAGAGGAGGATCTGACTGTGACAAGGAACGGTAGTTATCACCAAGTGAAAGTGACGAGGACGGAGGGCTCCAAGAAAAGCTGAAGACGCGTGCGTAGAGGTGGCGGACAAAGGATAGGGAAAGTGAGATAAGGCAGGTGTTGATAGGAGAGGCAGAGGATTAGGCAGCCCTCTGGATGAATGCAACAACAGTAGGAGGATATCTCCTGCTCATCCTTGGTGAAATATCAGGACCCAGGTTCCAGGAGGAGGTGGAAACATCAGAGGCCGGGAGTGATACTGACAAATGTACACCTGGCGAAGAGAGGAGCACTGAGGAGGAGGAACCATGCAGTCATCGAAGTGTGTGGGAACAGTCGGGAACGGTGTGCCACTACTTTTATTTTTGTATGTTTATCATCTACTTTTTACAACCATATTCATCATTCTATATAGTGGGTGTGGCCATTCATGTCCATGTGCAAGTGTAAAGTTGTAATAGGAGCCTATTGGAATGCCCCGGCCACAACAGTCACCTACCCTCTCCCCTGCAGAGATGACAGTTCCACTACTTTTTTCCTTACACTTCTACCACTGGAACCATGGCTTGGAGCTGGTAGGGAGTGCCGTAGGGAAGCGGATATCAGGAAGGAGGTGGATGAACATCTGGCGATAGCAACAGGGGTCGAGGAAGACCACGGGCCCTTTCGTTGCACCCACCTTGGAGCCAGTAGAAGCCATACACCAAGGGAGTAGAAGAGACTGGTGAAGGCTGGCCCAGGAAGAGGAAGAAGAAGGCTTGTATGACTCAGGAAATACTATAGGCATTGGCAGGAAGAGTTAGAAGTGTGCAGGAAGTGGAAGGACAGAGCAGAGAGAATTAGACAGTAAAATTGGTAAGGTTCCGGCGGGCCAGCGTGGCCGAAGGCAGGAACAGATGAGGCTGGGAGGAGAAATGCTACTGTGCTTCATGTAAAATGAAGTGCAATCCAAAACTCTTCAATTTAATCCATTGATGACGATTATTGGCAAAATGTTTCTAAACTCTGAATGAATCTTTCAGTAAACCGCACTGAAAAGTGTACTTGAGAGAATTGAGTTGCTGAACAAATAAAACTGTTTTAACATGCAAGTATACTTGCCAATCCTCCCTATTAAAAATATAAACAAAATCAGTGAGCAGTTTTTAGAAAATAGCCCTACCGTTTTAAGTTAGTTAAGAATTAGAATAAAGTTGGAATTGTTCCTTTAGTTCACTTTTGTGTTAATACACTCACGCTGCCGGGAAGTGCTTTTATTAAAAGCAGAAAAAAAAGAAAGAATTAGGGGGATGTAAACGTTTGAACTCTTTTACGATTTAATTACACTTCCTGGTGAATGACTCACATCTTTCATCGTGAAGTAGATACTATTTTGCAGGAAAACCAACCAGAAATTCGAATTTTTGTAGGCATTCCTACAATATGTGTGATGTTAACGGTATGTAAAACTTCTGTAATTCCTTGACTTTTTTTCTAAACTTTGGGGAGACTGAGGACCTAAAGTTTGCTAGTTTCGCGCAAATGTAATTGATATGATATGGCATTTACAACGCGCCTATACACAAGTGTTTCAATTATTTGCCCCATGCTGTTTTTACATGTATGATGTTCTATTCGGTCGCATGTCTTTATATCGAAACACATTATGAAGAAAGCACTTATAACAAAACTTTTATAATGGAAAATATAAATTGTTTTTCTTTTTGGGGGGGGGGAGGGGTCCCCCAAGCCCCTATTTCCCACCCGTAAAAATCCACTGCAGCTGTTTCCCCACAATATTTAACTCTTTATCCCACACCCAAGTACATTCTTCATAAAACATTTCGTTATAAAAGATTCGATATATGTTCATTCTTTATAACATTTTCGTAATAAAGACTGCATACCGCTCTATTCCTACTGTCCAGGTGCAAGCACACTAATGAAAAGCAGAACAGTAAATTTGGCAGCCAATCTGACTACAAGCAGCAATCGCTTTGAGAGCTCAGTGAAAAACACACCGTCTTGCTTTCCCTCCCCCGCCAGAACCACAGGTGTGTGTCCTGGTGTCTGAACGTGCAAAGAGCCCAGAGGACAGGGGGGCTCGGACGGAGGCGGACCTCTTTCCAAAGTGAATGCCACTAAACCAAAAGCCTGACAGTAGAAAAACAAGCTGCTAACTACTAACCAGATTGATTTCTTCCGCATTGAAATCTTCCGTCAGAAAGGCCGTCCGCGACAGAACATCATTGCGCTTCGGCTCGGGGATTTGGTCCAGTTTGGTCCCTATGATCAGCAACGGAATCTGGTTATCGGCAAACTGTTCTCGGTCATAGTCCCTGTGTGTGAAGAAAGGGGAATGAATTGGCACAGAAACCTCACAGGCTGGAGCCCAACATGGGACTTTGGCGTAACCAGGAAGATTCTGCTCAGTGACCACCACAAGGTTCATTAAACACACACAGAATTGCCATTACACTGGAAAGGGAATGATGGGGTTAATATAAACGCCGGCCACAATGAGGCTAAAAAACATGTCAAGAAAATAGAGAGTGCAGAAGGAATATTGGGGTACAGGGAGAGGCATGAACAGCAGAAAAGCGAATTTTGATAGTATTCATCATTAGCGCATGGTGTGCGCGGGTGGTGGGGCAACCTGATGCATCTGTCTTTTTGGCACGTTCGAAATAAATACATTATTAACTTGCTCAGATCAGGCGGGGGGGGAGAAAAAAGAGAGAGAGAGAGAAAAAATATACTTCAAGGCACCCCTGCACAAGTCAGTCAAAGAGTCTGGACGTGCTGCTGGAGAGCTAAAGGCTGCTTCCCCACGCGCCCTCAGTCACCTGGACACTGCTCCTCTTGCCCCAGCTAATCAGGGATGCTCGTCTTCGTTCAATAAAACGATGCCATAACAATTCTGCAGCAAAGACATTGTACTCATAGACACATTTGAGTTGCCGAGTTATTACAGCAGTGGCAGGTACATGTTAGCATGTACACATACATTACTGGAGGTAGAGGGGACGCTAGGTGGGGCCAGCCACCGGTCCGATTAGTCTTTCAGGACCAATCAAGAGGCTGAGTCAGGGACCACATGCTGAAGCGCAACAATCAAAATGGCAACGCCACTGCAAAGGTGCCACATATCTTGATGAACAGTGTGTATTTGACTCAGGCTAGCACATCATTGCTAGTTTGCAATACGCCACGTTAGGGCATCATTGCACACTTCAAGGAAACCCTTAACTTAACTGATCATAATGTAAACAGCCAATTGCCTTCTATCAAATGACACTATGCAGATCACTGCCAGCTTTCAGAATATCCAGCTGATCCAATATGGCCACTTACATTATTCCAGCTTTGCACAGAATTGCCAGTTTCCGTTATATTCCATGAGCACATCATAGTCAGTTTCCATACTTAGACAGGCTTTACTGCTCACTTCGAGCTGGAGGGGAGGAAGATGCTCCCTGCAGGGGGTCGAGGGCCTGAACCTGCAGCACATCTTTCCAGTCTGAGGTGGACTGTGCAGTAAATACTCTGTCCCACAGACAGGGCCTGCTGCTGGCTTGTAAGCTGGGTGGGATGGAGTGAACAGCCAGGCTGAACCTGCCACAGCCAGCCTGCAAGTCAATAACAGGCATGCATTGGAGGGACTTTTGATATCACCCCTGGTAACTTATTCACAGCACACACCCGTCCCTTCTCAAAGCACAGGGCAAACGACCGAATGTATGCCAGTTGCAGTCTGGGCGAAGTCACCAAATCGGTGCTGGCACAATGTCAGGTGGGTCGAAGCACCAGCGCAGTGACCACATACGAGCCTAGGTCAGCACTGGTGTGAACAGCAGCACAAACACAACAGAAGTGACACTTGGGAGACAGCATGGTCACTACCATAGTAGTACGCATACAAACATATAAATGCTCACATACATTTATATATTTGTTTGCGCACCTTACTATGATTTGTGCACTTTTAGGCCACGCCCACAATGAAAGCCACGCCCCCAAACGAGCCCCCCCCCCTCAATTTCTTACCCCACTTAAAGCACCGCCTAACCCCTTCTATTTGGGACCGGCATATTTCCTGGCACTGGTGCCCAGGCAGCACAGATTTGGTGCTTAGACCAGACATGATTGGCCATTGTGCTGTGACTACAATTGAAGTCAAAGGCGCCTACATCGTCAATCGTAGCCCCTGCTCAATAAGCAAAGATGGCTGTGTCAGCCCTGGCGGAAAGACAACATTGCAAGAGCTTTGAAAGTGAAACCGACACTCACGGAGATCGTTTCATCGTGCCAGCTTTAAGACCAACGCAATTCTAGTTGTTGCCTGTAATAAAAGTGGTTTTAGAAGCAAACGTCTGACAACCTCAGCATATTTCCAGTTTGCACAGTCCCAATATATGTCAGTTTGACAAAGCCAGCCTGATTTCAGTGTGACAAAGCCAGCATGCTTTCAGTGTGACAAAGCCAGCAAACTCACAGTTTAACAGAGCCAGCAAACTCACAGTTTGACAAAGCCAGCATGCTCCCAGTTTGACAGAGCCAGCATGCTCGCAGTTTGACAGAGCCAGCATGCTCGCAGTTTGACACAGCCAGCATGCTCGCAGTTTGACACAGCCAGCATGCTCGCAGCCTGACAGAGCCAGCATGCTCGCAGTTTGACACAGCCAGCACGCTCGCAGCCTGACAGAGCCAGCACGCTGCCAGTGTGACATAGCCAGCACGCTCGCAGATTGACACAGCCAGCATGCTCGCAGATTGACACAGCCAGCATGCTCGCAGATTGACACAGCCAGCATGCTCGCAGATTGACACAGCCAGCATGCTCGCAGATTGACAGAGCCAGCATGCTCGCAGCTTGACAGAGCCAGCATGCTCGCAGCTTGACACAGCCAGCATGCTCGCAGCTTGACACAGCCAGCATGCTCGCAGTTTGACACAGCCAGCATGCTCGCAGTTTGACACAGCCAGCATGCTCGCAGATTGACAGAGGCAGCATGCTCGCAGATTGACAGAGGCAGCATGCTCGCAGATTGACAGAGGCAGCATGCTCGCAGTTTGACACAGCCAGCATGCTCGCAGATTGACAGAGGCAGCATGCTCGCAGATTGACAGAGGCAGCATGCTCGCAGATTGACAGAGGCAGCATGCTCGCAGATTGACAGAGGCAGCATGCTCGCAGCCTGACAGACCCAGCATGCTCGCAGCCTGACAGACCCAGCATGCTCGCAGCCTGACAGACCCAGCATGCTCGCAGCTTGACACAGCCAGCATGCTCTCAGTTTGACAGAGCCAGCATGCTCGCAGTTTGACACAGCCAGCATGCTCGCAGTTTGACACAGCCAGCATGCTCGCAGTTTGACACAGCCAGCATGCTCGCAGTTTGACACAGCCAGCATGCTCGCAGTTTGACACAGCCAGCATGCTCCCAGATTATTCGGTCCAGTACGTACACGATTGACTAGCCCTGTATATCGCTGCTTTATAAACTGCAGTGAACTCTGTAAAATCAGAGCACCCTCCTGCTTTGATAATCCCAGCCTGTGCAATCCAGGCAGGTGCCCAGTTTGAGAAACCCCCAAAATGCAAATGTTTCCCACCCCAGGTAGGATGCCATTTGACATCCCCAGTATGATTCCAAGTGGCATGGGCTATATTGTTTCAATATTGGCTTTGTATAGCTTGGAGACTCACAGTATAACACCAGTTTGCCATGCCTGCATTCTCCTATTGTGATCAGAAGTTCAGTACACGCAATTCTTGTATTCTCTGTTCACAATACCACATATGTCCAGTTCGCACCAATCCAGCATACTGCCAAATCACCAGCACACACTTTAGTGTAGCTCCACTGTGATATTACACAATTTCATTAAAGTCTATAGTTCTATAAATCTACACAACTCTAGTAATCTCCTAGCTTGCACACAGTATTTTCCATACTGCTCAGTTTACATATAGTACCAGTTTGAAGATCCAAGTGTACTGCCAGTTTGAGATTCCCGGTTCAACAATTCTAGTATATACCCGGTTTGACTCAGAATGTACATTCAGTTTGTCCAATCCCAATTCCAGTCTCACAAATGCACTACCACTAAGACGAGAAAAAGGAGAGAGGAATGAATATCATTGGAAGCAGGACACCAACTCCACCTTCTAGTCAGAGGAGGTTGTTAACAAGTATTGGGATTTATGTCCATCCTTCCACGTGAATAATACTAAAACACCAAGTACAGGGACCTATGGACATTCCCCTCCCATTGGTAACCCTAGGACAGTAAATACTAACACTCATATACATTCCTGAATAACAATCACTGAGACCTATGTACTCCCTCCCCCCTTTTTTACAACACTGAGATGAGCAAGAGAGAGAGGAGTAATGAAGATTACAAAGAGTGGCAAACCAATGCCGCTGTCTAGTCGTTGGAAGTTCCTAACAGGTGCCAGGACATTGAAAAGTAGAGCAGAATGAGAGATGGGAGCCTCCCAATGCTGGTTGGGACACAGGAAGAAGCAAGGCAGCCCAAGGCAAGGAAACGAGAGAAGACACCATCCAGAGAGGTCAGGCCGAGAAGTGTTCACTGCGTTACCAGGAGGAGCAGCAGAAACCGCCGAGCGAAGGAGAAGGTGAGGCGAACACAGAAAGGCTGATGAGACGCACAACCGGAAAGACGTGAGGGATGCCGGAGCTCCCACAAACAACCGGTAAGCACATAGAAGAAGAATGGGTTACCGGGCGCTTCAGGCTCAATGTCACGTACCGTTAGCAGCGAACAGAAGCCTTTACAGGGGAATTGGAACATTAAGCTTAACTGAAGAACGGTGGTTGACCCAAATTATAAAAAGTATAATTACTTGGATACAAGAACGAACAAATGCAAGTAGACAGAGGAAACCTGGCATTTACATGCAACTATTAAATGGATTGAAAAAGCTCTGGCAGGAGAGTAAACCAGGCACACAGCAACAGGGACTCACACCCATGTAAGCAAAGAAAAAATCTTGGCAGGAGAGTAAACCAGAAACTGGAGAACCAGGGCAGAGACCCTCCCCCCGTTTCTTTGATATTGTGGAAAGATGAAAGAACCGGGGAAGAGATCTCCCACCTTGTTTTTTTCTGTGAATCATAAGGGAAGAGAAATACCTCTTTTTTCTGTAACAAGACATCAGAGAGCCAAAGAAAGAACTGTGAGATAGATCTATAAGTGACATTGTGAATATTGTTGTGAACAGAGAGAATCTAAGGGCAAAGGCCCTCCACCTTGGATTTGTAAAATATAGATAAAAGATATTGTGAACACTTAGAAGACCACACAGAGAATATCATTTGAATGAAGACAAACCCATCTTTGTTGGGATTGTGACATTGTGAATAGTAAGAAAATAGTGTGCGAACGAAGATAAACCCAAGGGAAAAGCCATCCACCTTGGGATTGTGGAACATTAAAGATTAACATCTTTGAATCAATAAGCGGAATCCTAGGTAAAGGGAAGATCCCTTTTCCAATGGAACGTTGTCCCTTTTTCTTTTCTTCACTGTGAAAGACGTTATGTTTGGTATTTTGAGAGGAAGCTGTTGGTATGCAGCTCAAAGACGTTTCCCTGTCACATTACACTGAGTTTAGTGTATGAGGGTCAGGTTAGGATTTTTGGACACAGGAAGGAGAATTTGAATTCAACATCCTGACACGGGCATTCATTAATTCTGTTGAGGTAGGGAAACCCCTCATAGAGTTAGAGGTAGGCATGCTTTCCCCAGCCCCTTCCTTAGTTTTGATAATAAAAGCCTTCTTTGAACTTAAAACCTGGTACTGGGTCAGAGTCTTACTCTTGATCTCTCACAGCCCATCAGGTGTGATCCAACAATGAGTGCCCTCAGGTGTATTAAAGCGAAAGGAGTTTCCTGATTAAACACGGCAATTAGACATACTGTTGCTTCCAATGAAAATGCTATGGAAACCTAACACTATCATTCTACGTGACCTAGTGATGTCTGTTTGCATGTCCTAGGCAATTAATCAACAGGTGTGTGGATTGCACCCAGGTTGACATTGGAAGGAGCAGAGGAGTGGAGGGCTATGGGGTGGAGGGCAGGGGTTGGGGGGTATGCAGTGTAAATCAAACGGTCACATTTTTGTAAGCCAAAAATTGTACCTAGTCATTATTTCACTGGGAAAATCTAGTTTTAAAAAACAGAGCAACAAAAATATAATTTTGAAAAAAGTCACATTGTAGTAATTCAGAAGGAAAATTTGACTGAATTCTGCAGGGGAGGCGTGGTATCACAAGCGAAGACAGACAGAAATTATTCAATGTTCAAGGGTGTTTATTGAACAATGAGGATTGCATAAACGCCCATCTGGTCCTATCTCTAAGGATGGGGCACGCTTGACCATCAAATAATTAGTAACGCAGTCCTAGTAGTGTCCGTCAACAGAAAATGGCCTATACTAACAAAAGCGATTGCCGGCCCTTACGCTATAACAACAAATGTGGGCGGGGAAAGTGTTCATGTAAAGAAAAAAGTGTTAAGAAATGATATATCAAGATAGCTGAGCAACAAGGGTCCCTTCCCCACGTTTTCAGCACGGGACAAGGTGACACACGCGGGCTGTAGAACACATGGGCTTCTTCGGCACGAGGATGCAGCTCAGGACACAATCCAGGCCTTTCCACGATAGTCTCTTTCTCGCAGGGTGCCTTGGATGTATACAAAAACAAAGTTCCTTTAACAGTTCAACCACGTTCCTATTACTTCTGGATTCACAATTCACCATCACTTAGGATTCACTGTTCACAAAACTCAAGATTCATATTTCCCCAAAATGTTCACACCATCCCCCCCTGTCGGGCTCAGACCTCTTCAAACAAAAGTTCATGTTACCTGCAGGGGCTCCCTTCCCCAAGCTTTTTACACTTCTTTTGACTTCACCACGGGTCTCCCTCTGCCGGGTTCGGACCTTAAATCTTTTGACTTCACCACGGGTCTCCCTCTGCCGGGTTCGGACCTTAATTCTTTTGACTTCACCACGGGTCTCCCTCTGCCGGGTTCGGACCTTAATTCTTTTGACTTCACCACAGGTCTCCCTCTGCCAGGCTCGGACCTTCACTCTTTAAAATGTTCCCTATCAAAGACTTTTGACTGTGCAATGGTTTTGCAAATACCTCCATAGGACCACTTCGATTTATAGCTCACTACATCTCCCAGAATGCAATCCTTTTCTTCTTTCCACTTTAAAAAATATTCAACAAAATGTTCACGTGGGTCCCCCTCTTTCGGGCTAAGGCCTCTCAACTTATAATATCCACTTTTTTCTCTGTCCTGCTTTAGCCCCTCACACACCACTGGATTCTTTTCCCTTTCACTTACCCAGGTGGCGCGGCACTAGCAGGCAACTCCTCAGGATCTGTGGATTGAGGTCAGGGTCTCACTGCCTGTCCCTCTGACACCCTGGGGACCGGCATCTGTCCCAGGGGAAGCAGCACTGGCCATGATTTGGCCTGCTGGGAGCAGCCCTCCTTTGCTCTGGTTCCCTCACCATGCTACAGGTCTCCAGCACACCGGGTCAGCGTTCCAGCATCCTGCTCTGCTTTGGCCCAGATAGCAAGTGGGGCTGGGATTTAGAAGGAATCCCCTGCTGGACTCAGCCACGCAGCCTCCCTTAAGTTCTCCCAACTGCTGCTCCCTGTTCTGCCAGAAACGCCACCTTTTATACACCCGTGCTTCTGTAACAGGCTGCAGTTCTGGGCTCTGCTGGCCTGAGTTGTCTGACCCTCGTGAGTGGGACAATGTTTTTTTTCTAAAGTCGGTTTCCCTTACTTGTATCAGGTTGTTCTACATCCTTCCTAGTCGCCCCTTCCTCGTACAAGTGTTAGATGAAAGTGGGTGGAGGGCGAGTTGTGTCTTTGATAATAAGCAGGCGCTGCTCTCAGCTCAGGGCTACAGTTTTGTGTATGATAGAAAATGAGTGATTTTCTTAACTTCCTCTGATGGGGAGTATCAGGGTAACGGAAATGAATGGCTAGTTGTTCCTGTCTTTATACATGATTTGAAAGACAGTCAGAAAGGAAAGGTTTGTTTCACCCTTAGCCATAGATTTCTTTATCTTCCTTTCTTTTGAGGGGAAGACAAGAAGTAAGACGGGGTCTGGATGACAATACCCCACAAAAGCCTCTGTGACCTCATCTTCCTCGCTTCTTGAGACGTGGGGATACCGCTTCTCACCCAGGGTATCCTCCTTGATGTAACCCCAGATTCCCCTACACAGGTGATCCTCCCCCAGGGTCTGGCTCCAAAGGGGATGGCCGTGCCCTGGCCACCTGAATAGAGGTTTCCTGGGGTCCACATGGGAAAATAACCCATAGGTTTCTCACAATACTCTTCTACTATAGTGAAGGTGCAGGTTGTGAGACTGGGGGGAGGGAAGGGGCAGTAGGGCCTGAGAGGACGGCCTCTGTAAACAAAAAAAAAAAAAATTATAAGAATGCAATACATCAAACAGATTTAATAGTAATATGTGTGGGAATGGGACTCATGATATTTATTAATCGTCTTGTTATGCCACAAAAGTCCGCTAGATGGCAACAAATGACAGAGAAACTATTTGCGATACGAGATAATGAACGATACAAATGCTTAAATATTATTTAAACAAGCGAAATTTAAATTTCGTCATTTATTTAAAAAAGTTTTTCCTGACGATTTAATGAAGGAGAACATGTTAGAAGGCTTTGCAACATTAGGGTAATCCTTTTATTTGTGCTGGAAAAATGCTAAAGGGCCCTTCAAAGAGTCCAGTTCTCAGAAGAACCTCTGCTGGCTGCAGCGTGCCAGAGAGAAACTGGAAACGTTTCTTTCCGACTAGACTGCAATGATCTCACAACTCAAAGTTACTACCTGAAGGAAACAAGACTCGTCACTTCCTGGCGTATATACTTCATGTACGGGCCTCGGGAGGATAGCTCAGGGGCAACGTGCTCGCCTGGGAAGCGAGACGACACTGAGCAATACCGGTTTGATACCGGGGCCGCGCTTACAAACTTCTGGGTATTGAGCGCGTTATAAATATATGAAATCATAATGTAGAAATGACACTGCGGTGGGGATCGGAGCCAGCGGGATAGAAACATACATTCAAAGGAAGAAGCCAAACTAAAGATAATGGCAGACTTTAACACTAAAAGTGAGGATGCCCTGCAGTCTCGAAACCTAGACACGATTGCACTTCCCTGTCGCAGATTAGACAGAGCTAGGAGATGGATTACAACAGAAGGCTTTGAACACTAGAAACAGGCAGCCGGACAGCGTGACCCCATTGGAAGAAGCACAAAGGCTGGTCCTTTCTCAAGTCAGGTGTGTCACAGACGCTGTACAGGAATCTGTCCCTACATCATCCCTAGAGCCAGGGGAAGAGGATGAAAAACCTGGCTCGGGCTCTTAGGGATCCATATCCATACGCAACATCTTTCCACCATGTGTCTCTGTTATACTGCCAGTGCAGTAGCACCAATAGTGAACAGGAACCCGAAAGGCCGGATTCGGCAACCATTCGAGAAACCGCCCACAAGCGACTTGGACAACAGACTGAGCTAGGCCCAACAACAGTCCTGGCGAATAAGGACTATCATGAGCTGGACTTAAGGGGGCGGGGGGGGGAAGAAGGAGGCTAGGCCAACTATGCAGAAATGGGCAACCCATGCCAAAGAGACACCAGGGCTAGTTGGCCTCCGGTGTGGGCCGCACACCCCATTACCCACCAGGGGGTTGTTATGCAAGTCTTTGAAGTATAAGAAGCTTCATATACTTGCAATGAAGCTCTGAAGAACATTCACTGTATGAAGCTTCTTATACTTGAAAGACTTGCATAACAACCCCCTGGTGGGTAATGGGGTGTGCGGCCCACCCCCGAAGGCTGACTAGCCCTGGTCTCTCCTTCTCACGTATATACGGTGGCACTAATTGGTGGGCTGCACCCCATGCACAACTTGAAAACTTAAACCTTTAACTACAAGGAAGACTGTTAGAAACTGGATACTTAAAGAAGCGGTGCCCACCCTCCCATCCAACATTGCACAACCCATGACAAAGACAGCAAGGGTAAAATGCCGGCACAACAAACAGCGACAATCGCATGTACTTACCAGTAGAATGACTCCGTGAGCAAAAAGCCACGAGAACGCGCACTGCACGAATAAGAATAGTAACAACATCCCCAACAGCACGGCAAGACGGGGGCAGGCCGGGACGGAGAAGGAGCTGGGTCAAGATCCTCCTGTTGCGCGTGGGCAGCAGATTTGCCAGCGGGTGTATAACCCTTTGCAATTCACGACAGTAATGGGAGAATGCTCCCAAAACAGGCTACTCCCTGAAACCTTCCAGCACAGAGCTCAGCCTTCCTGTTTGTGTGGTTGCAGCGAATCTGGAGGCATGGCGAGGCATCACATTGCGAGAAATGTTGTGAAGCAGCAGCCTTCTGGAGCTGCCTCAGCCCTTACTTCCAATAGTGGAAGATGCAGAAAGCAAGGGTCAAATCCATTACATGTTTAATCATTGCAGCCAGTCTAGTTTGGAAAATCAAAAGCAGGCCCAATCATTGGCATGCGATGGCTCAAGATCCGGGAGATCAGCACAATGGAAACCATATTGGTAAAGCGGGGAGGGCACATGACTTACAGAGAGCCTCTAGCCCAAACGTCTGCAGATCAGATGGCCCCCAGATGCACTCCCTACAGCAAAAAGCAGTACAAGCTTCGGGTAGTTTCTTCTAAATGAAAGGAACGCTAAAGATGAAAAGGTTCATGCGTCTTGGAGCTTGCTACATAT